>NC_083691.1:77207142-78472857 GCF_033118175.1 Dama dama
TGGAACAAAAAACCCCCCAGAGATGGATCTTAAACTATGTCCAACTTCACACTCATAAAAGAAATGAAAATTAAGACTACACTAAGATAATATCTTCACGTGTCAGACTGGCAAAGGTCAAAGGTTTTATAATCATTCTCTTGACGACATGATGCAGGAACATACATTGCTGGTACCAAGAAAGTGGTACAATCTCACTGGAAGGCAATTTAATAAAGTCTACCAAAAATTACAGTTGCACATACCCTTCAACCACATTCTAAAAATTTACCTACAGGTTTACTCCTAAAAGTACAAATGGTAGATGGTGGGTGGACAGATGAATAGTTAACTGAATGGTAGGTAGACGGACAGACATGTGAGTGGCAACGGTAAAGCAGACAAAACAATTTTAGTATCACTCATTTGGCAACTGATAATTTTATTATCAATTCTAATACTTTGAAGCTCCAATACATTTGCCACCTGACGCAAAGAGTCGACTCATTAGAAAAGACCCTGATGCTGGGAAAGACTGAAGGCAGGAGGAGAAGGGGACAACAGAGGACAAGATGGTTGGATGGCATCATCGACTCAATGGACATGAGTTTGAGCAAGCTGCAGAAGATGGTGAAGGACAGGGAAGCTTGGCATGCTGCAGTCCATGGGGTCGCAAAGAGTTGGACACGACTGAGTGACTGAACAACATCAGAACCATGTGCCATATTTTACTGAAAAGATCTATGAAATCCGCATGTGACAGAAACTCTAGAAAACTACACCTCTGAGTATACATATCAATCTAGACTTTAAAAGAACCAAGAAACTTACAGTGCCTAAAAAATGAAATATTTTCTGAGTAACTGAACAACAGCAAATTTTATTAACAGAGATGAATTATGATATACACTTAAAGATAAAATATAAACCATAGTACCCTACAACTTTTAAAAAAGAATATATACACGTGTGGACAAGTGCATAGATGTATATATTCCTGCATAAATGTTTATATTCATTTCCTGGAAGCACACACAGAACTGATACCTTTGGGGAAGAGAAATCAAGAGGCAGGAAGACAGGAATTAAAGAGAAAATTTCCATTATATACCATGTAAATGTATATACCATGTATATACCATTTAAAACATGTAAATGTAATGAACATTAAATACTTAAATTTAGTACCATTTCATGAATGTTATTTCAACTAGGAAAATCCCTTTATAACGAATCCTTCAGTAATCAAAGCTATAACCTATAAAAATGTAAACCATTAGAAATATCAATATATTGACACCCAAAGGTTTTCCTCTCTGCAAACGAAGAAACAATCACTCAAAGTGACATGGTGAAGGGAGCGATTAACACCCAGCAGATACATCCTGCTTGTTTCAATACACTGGCACTTCTTTGAAGTAGTAAACCCACTGGAAAATCCTACTATTGAATAAATAAAAAGTATGAATTCTACACTCAATGCAAGATTTAAAAAAATTGGGATGTAATTAATAATCTCTAAAATTAACACCAATCTAGGGCAAAACATATCATAAATTCATAAAGAGATGTATATACCACTAACAGAAAAGTTCCTTTCTGGAAAGAATTTAGAATACGACTGAATACTTAGTATTACTTACTATGCTATAAATCAAAATATCAAATTCTAGTTAAATGAACTGTACTTTTCTGTAAGAAACAAGGTGAGAAAATTCTCATGGTGCATTTTATAATTTTACAGAAATAGGATTAATAGATACTTCCCAAAAAGGAATATAAAAGCTGTATTATGAGGCATGTTAGCAAAACCTTAGCATTTCTGGTACCTCTTTGCAAGACATTTCTTCAGTGTAAGATACTCTAGTACAGCATACACTGAAAGAGATTTGATACAAATGCAGTCCTAAGCAGATTTTAGCTAGCAACACAGAGCTACAGGAAAACACAAAATAATCTTTTTCATATTTTCACAATGGCAGTAAACAAAAAATTACAGATGTTCCTGGGGAAAGGCAAAAAATATAAAGCTGCAATTAAAGAGAAGAGTTGTATCTTATATAGCTATTAGTATATAAAGTCAGCACATGGCTATCATTATATAGACTCAACATTACCCTTGCAAAGACCTTTAAGATAATAAAAGCTAACATTTATATAGATTCTTTATATGCGTAGGCGCTGGAGCCTGTATTATCTACACCTGTATCAATCAACTCACTTAATCTCTGCAACACACTTATAAGATGGATATTATTATTGTCCTCATTTTGTAGACAAGAGCAGTGAGTCACAGAATGGCTGAGTGACTTGTCCAAGGTAGGCAGCAGAGCTATTGTTACCAAGCAGTCTGACTCCAGAGTCCATTCACTTAGCCATCAACAACACACATCATAGTAAATACTTAAAATATGTGAAGTTTTTTTCCTCCAGAGTTTAAACAAATCTCTACTTCTTCACATGAATAAAAAAAAATCTGTTTATCAGAACCTTGACTCTGCCTTCTCTCAAACACACCATTTAATTCACTAGCAAATCCTATCAATTTTATCTCCAAATATATCCTGAATCCATCCCACATCTTTCATCTGTAGCTGCACCATCGCAAAGTGATCACTGTCCACTGCGTAGACTACTGCAATAACTTGTAGTAAGTGATCTTTCTCCAATGTGGTGAAAGCATTTCACTCTTGACTTCCCACTGAATTTAAAGAAAATTTAAAGAAAAACTTACTACAGCCCTCTATGATCTGATTCCTGTTTAGTTCTTCAATCTTACTTCTTATAACTCTTCCATCATCACTTAAGCTCTCTAGCCACGGTGGACTTCTCTTTTCACTCAACATGTCAAGCTTGTTCCCTATCTCTGGACTTTTGTTTTCACTGCTTCCTCTTCCTGGAATCACCCTTATTTCTCCGCCCGCATACCTGCATGGCTGGCTCCTTGACATTTAGATCTCAGCCCAGCGGTCAACTCAAAGAGACCTTTCCTGACTACCCAATCTAAAGTGAAGTGAAGTTGCTCAGTCATGTCCGACTCTTTGTGACCCCATGCACTGTGGCCTACCAGGATCCTCTGTCCATGGGATTTTCCAGGCAGGAATACTGGAGTGGGTTGCCATTTCCTTCTCCAGGGGATCTTCCCAATCC
Organism: Dama dama; assembly: GCF_033118175.1. Classification (NCBI taxonomy): domain Eukaryota; kingdom Metazoa; phylum Chordata; class Mammalia; order Artiodactyla; family Cervidae; genus Dama; species Dama dama. The sequence continues at coordinate 77,210,272 of NC_083691.1, forward strand.
AGGGATCGAACCCGGGACTCCTGCACTGTAGGCCAATCCTTTACCAAGGGAGCCACTGGGGAAGCCCATAAATATATATGGAATGAATGAATGAGCAAGTGAGCACCAAATGAAGTAGCTGGCTTACCAGAAACAATCTGCATTGGACAATGCTCACATTATGGGAGGCCTACTGCAACTGAAAATGGCTGAACCACAGTTCCCAACTCAAGCTCAGTAAAGCTAAAAAATACAATAGTCTAGATTGATATAAGGTTCAACACCGTGATTTATTCAAACATATACAGCAACAAATTTCATTCTAAGTATCACACTTTAAGAGGAACATTGACAAAATTAAAATATATCCCAAGCAAAAGAATGAGAACAGCAGACAACTCGAAAAATACATTAGGCAACAAACATCTGAAGAAGCTGGGACCGCTTAGACTAGAGAGGAGGAATTAAGTCCCAGGGTTCCCCTGGTGGCTCAGACGGTAAACAATCTGCCTGCAATGTGGGAGACTTGGGTTAGGCCCCTAGGTTGGAAAGATCCCCTGGAGAAGGAAAAGACAACCTACTCTAGTAGGACTGAGTATCTACTCTAGTATTCCTGCCTGGAGAATTCCTTGGACAGAGGAGCCAGACCGGCTACAGTCCATGGGGTCGCAAAGAATTGGATTAGTGACTATATGCAGGTCAGGAAGCAATAGTTAGAACTGGACATGGAACAACAGACTGGTTCCAAATAGGAAAAGGAGAATGTCAAGGCTGTATATTGTCACTGTGCTTATTTAACTTATATGCAGAGTACATCACGAGAAACACTGGGCTGGAAGAAGCACACGCTGGAATCAAGCTTGCTGGGAAAAATATCAATAACCTCAGATATGCAGATGACACTACCCTTATGGCAGAAAGTGAAGAAGAACTAAAGAGCCTCTTGATGAAAGTGAAAGAGGAGAGTGAAAAAGTTGCTTAAAGCTCAACATTCAGAAAACTAAGATCAAGGCATCTGGTCCCATCACTTCATGGCAAATGGATGGGGAAACAGCAGAAACAGTGGCTGACTTCTATTTTGGGGGGCTCGAAAATCACTGCAGATGGTGACTGCAGCCATGAAATTAAAAGACACTCCTTGCAAGGAAAGTTATGACCAACCTAGACGGCATATTAAAAAGCAGAGACATTACTTTGTCTACAAAGGTCCATCTAGTCAAGGCTATGGTTCTTCCAATAGTCATGTATGGATGTGAGAGTTTGACTATAAAGAAAGCTGAGTGCAGAAGAATTGATGCTTTTGAACTGTGGTGTTGGAGAAGACTCTTGAGAGTCCCTTGGACTGCAAGGAGATCCAACCAGTCCATCCTAAAGGAGATCAGTCCTGAATGTTCATTGGAAGGACTGATGCTGAAGCTGAAACTCCAATACTTTGGCCACCTGATGCGAAGAGCTGACTCAGTTGAAAAGACCCTGATGCTGGGAAAGATTGAGGGCAGGAGGAGAAGGGGACGACAGAGGATGAGATAGCTGGATGGCATCACTGACTCAATGGACATGAGTTTGGGAGTTGTTGATGGACAGGGAGGCCTGGTGTGCTGCGGTTCATGGGGTTGCAATGAGTCGGACACGACTGAGCAACTGAACTGAACTGAAGTGACTAACACACACACACATTTAAGTCCCAGCAGGGCTGACAGTGAATCCTGAGTCCTTATAAAAGAAGAAATGGCATGTTTATCTATTCCTGATGGTATACCTACCAGGTGTCTAGTTAACATTAAAACATTTCTTTAAAAATTGTTATTCATTACAGAAGCTGAAAGAAAGGATGCAATTAAATTAAAAACTGGAGTGCAGCTGGTCCTTCAGTCATTTAACAGTTTACATGCACTGCTGCTGCTGCTGCTAAGTCACTTCAGTCGTGTCCGACTCTGTGAGACCCCATAGACAGCAGCCCACCAGGCTCTGCTGTCCCTGGGATTCTCCACGCAAGAACACTGAAGTGGTTTGCCATTTCCTTCTCCAATGCATGAAAGTGAAAAGTGAAAGTGAAGTCGCTCAGTCGTGTCCGACTCTTAGCGACCCCATGGACTGCAGCCTACCAGGCTCCTCCGTCCATGGGATTTTCCAGGCAAGAGAACGGGAGTGGGGTGCCACTGCCTTCTCCGTCATTTTGCCTTTACTCCTTCATGATTACAAATGCTAAATATCACTCACACTTTTATCAGCCTCATGGCCAAAGGTAAGAATCTTTTGCTGTCTCAGCAGTTTGAGGGGGCAGACTGCAGAGTGCTTTCTTTGGTCAGCAACAAAACCCTCTCAGGGACAACTAGGTGACTAATCTAAGAGGGTTAATGGTCCTCTCACCTCTTATTATATATAAAGTTAACTTTAGATACAGAGGCTTCTCATAACGAGCAATCATAATTTTTTTTATCTTATTTGAGGCACCAAAGAATAAGTAAATACTTCTATAACACTCATTCTGTGACAGGCACTGTTTCAAATGCTTCACAAAACATTAACTCATTGAAATTCTACTCTCAAAAATAACAAATATCAAAAAGGCAAACAATTTTCAAAGAGACCTTTAGCCAAAAATCTTTAAAGAAAGCAACTCATATAATTTCAACAAAGGACATTCGTATATTGCACAATTCCCCCTCTCCTTTCTACATTTGGCACGGTTTTCTTAGAGGGGGCATGTGGATCTTGGTGAGTCTATTCAACAACAGCATCATCTGTCGATCCCATCTGCTTCCTATCAAACAGAAGATGTGGTGTCAGGGAGGCCTCAGGCCCATGGACAAGATTTTCCTCAAGAGTTTCTAAAGAAAAGTATGGTGTTCTGACTGCTGCTGCTAAGTCACTTCAGTCGTGTCTGACTCTGTGCGACCCCATGGACAGCAGCCCACCAGGCTCCATACTGGAGTGGGCTGCCATTTCCTTTGGTCTGACTAAAAAACTAATATAAACAGCAGTAACAAAAATGCGTAATTTTTTTGTGAGCTCTTTCTGTCAGGCTCTATATTAAGAGACTGACAGTACTATATCATTTAAATCAAATAACAATGTAGTAAAGTTAGCACTATCAATATTCTTATTTTACAACTGAGAAAAGTGAGATACCTAGTATACTCACAATACCACTTAGGTGGCAAGTCAGTATTCAAACCAAAGCAGACTAGTCTAGAGATCAACTTCTTAAACTTAAGGCTTAAGTGCTTAATGCATTAAAAAAAAAACCTTTTCCTTCTTTTTTAAAAATCAACGATAGTCCTATAACTGCATGGGGACCCAAAAGGCAAGGGTACTAAATGTAATGTCGTACCCAGATAGGATCCTGGCAAAGAAAAACAGAATTACTAGAAAAGCTGGTGAAATCCAAATAAAGCCTGGAGCTTAGTTAGAACAGCACCAATGTTGGTTTCTTAGTTTAGACCACAGTAACATAAGAAGTTGACACAGAGGAAACTGCTTAAGGTGTATGCAGGAACATACACCTTTGGAACTATCTTTGGATATCTTTGGAACATTCCTATAAAACTAAAATTACTTCAAAATTTAAAATTTATTTTAAAAAATTTAAAAGTAAGTCTCAGGTTCTACCAAAATTAAGTAGAACACCCCCTACCAACCAAAGTGTTGGATAAAGCAAAGATTATAAATTGGCTATAGAAAATCTTTCTACCTGTGATTTGGCCAATCATGCCAGGGTGGCTTATAAATGTATCCCCAAAATACCAACAGTATATAAACCTGGAAACTCGAACGCAGTGGTTCTGTTTCTGAGAAGTTATCTTAAAGAAATAAGCCCAACTGTACAAAAATATTATTTTGAAAGATTAAAAATACTAACAAATAGGATCTATCAGTATGTTAAAAAATAATTCTCTATAACAGGAACAGAAAAAGTTATGTATTTGGAAATAATATAATTCTCCAAAATAACAGATCAAGAGAGAAAAATCTTTGTGTATAATAAGCCTCCTTATGATGTTATTTATACTGAATATATAAACAATCTGTATATCTAACAACAGAGGAATGGAACAATCTCTAGCAGTGGTTCTCAACCAGGAGAGAAAGACATCTGGCAATGTCGAGAGACATTTTTGGTTGTCACAACTGATGTGGGGAGAAGACAACACTGGCATCTAGTGAGAAGAGGCCAGGAAGGCTGCAAAACATTCTATGCTGCAGAAAGCCTTGCAGCAAAGAACAGTTCAGATGTCAACGGCGCGCTGAGGCTAACAAGCCCTCATCTACAGGACGAAGTATCATACAGTCGCATCAGCAAAGGACTTGGGGGCAACATATTTACAATTTAAGGAAAAAACAGCACACTATATTTAAGCTATTTGATTTTAAAGGCAATTAAAGAATTCCATAAGAATTCAATCCTTCACTCTCTCCCACACCCTTCTAAATAAAGCCACCTGAAGCAGGAGAGGAGTAGATATCAGGCTAGTTTCAGTCTTCCGAAGTGCAATGCACAGGGAAGAGGCACCGCGTCAGATTTCAAGGAAGGAGGCATGACAGAAGTGTCTTATCTCTAAACTAAACTGCTGTTCTTTCAAACATGTGAAGGGATGCAAATTTCATCCCAGTGGCATAAAAATTATTTTGAGACATTTGAAAATCAACAGATGCAGAAAAGGATTTGTCTAAACCCCATTCCCCATATCTATCTAAAGAGCAGAGTCTAAAACAATTATCTAGACAAAAATGCTTCTTTCAAAGGAGATTTCCAATAACAGCGTAGACTAACTCCTATCACCTGAGATGAGAAGTCAACAGTCACAAAACTATCATAACTGCCATCTACTTTCCTGAAGACCTATTTGTCTTTCCTAAAAGTCTTTTGTTTTATAAATGGAATAACACAGCACCACAACACATAAGTAAAAACTACCAGTAACACAAGTGTAAAGAACCAGAAACAACAGAGTAAAATTAATTCACCACTCCTGGTCCGTGGTAGATCAAAAAATTTTTTTCTGGTCAAAGCTGAAATAGTCTGAGCAATAAAATAAAGTGGTACTGGATTAAAAAACAAAGTATAAATACTCGAGTCCATACTGATAAAAATCAATGATTGAAGAAAATGAAAGAACAGACAAACCTCCAGTGTGGACAAATTCCAAGTATTTTATGTAGATAAACTACACAAATAAGTAGAAACTTTCCACCCTTATAAGTGTAGATTGAGCATGGGGACCTCCTTTTCAAAGAGCACAACATGGAAAGGCGGGTAAAAAGAGTAACTTTACAGTGGAGAAACCTGACACATACTACTCAGGTGAGCAAGGTCAACATCATAGTCAGAATCACATTCATTGTATGTTCTCCTGAAACAATATGATGAAAATAGCACTTGATCTCTGTGGTGTTCTGCCACAAACTCCATTACTCCAATCTAATCATGAGAAAGAACTAGACAAAGTCCAGCTGAGACATTCTACAAAATACCTGACTAGTACTCCTCAAAACTGTCAAGGTCAAAGAAGTCTGAGCAACACACATAGCCAAGACGGGCCTAGGGAGACATATGATTATATAGAATGTGGTATATCCTAAATGGGACCCTGAATAAGTACAAGCTTTAGTTCAGTATTCAGTTCAGTTGCTCAGTCGTGTCCAACTCTGTGATCCCATGGACTGCAGCAAGCCAGGCTTCCCTGTCCATCACCAACTCCTGTAGCTTCCTCAAACTCATGTCCATCAAGTCAGTGATGCCATCCAACCATCTCATCCTCTGTTGTCCCCTTCTCCTCCTGCCTTCGATCTTGCCCAGCATCAGGGTCTTTTCCAATGAGTCAGTTCTTTGCATCAGGTGGCCAAATTATTGCAGTTTCCGCTTCAACATCAGTCCTTCCAATGAATATTCAGGACTGATTTCCTTTAGGACAGACTGAATTGATCTACTTGCAGTCCAAGGGACTCCCAAGAGTCTTCTCCAACACCACAGTTCAAAAGCATCAATTTTTCGGTGCTCAGATTTATAGTACAAATCTCACATCCATACATGACCATTGGAAAAACCATACCTTTGACTAGATGGACATTTGTTGGCAAAGTAATGTCTCTGCTTTTTAATAAGGTGTCTAAATTGGTCATAACTTTACTTCCAAGGAGCAAGCATATTTCAATTTCATGATGCAGTCACCATCTGCAGTGATTTTCGAGCCCAAAAAAAAACAGAAGTCTGTCACTGTTTCCATTGTTGTCCCACCTATTTGCCATGAAGTGATGGGACCGGATGCCATGATCTTAGTTTTCTGAATGTTGAGTTTTAAGCCAACTTTTTCACTCTCCTCTTTCACTTTCATTAAGAGGTGCTTTAGTTCTTCCTTGCTTTCTGCCATAAAGGTGGTGTCATTTGCATATCTGAGGTTATTGATATTTCTTCTCAGCAAGCTTGATTCCAGCTTGTGCTTCATCCAGCCCAGCATTTCTCATGATGTACTCTGCATATAAGTTAAATAAGCAGAGTGGCAATATACAGCCTTGATGTACTCCTTTCCTGATTCAGAACCAGTCTGTTGTTTCCTGTCCACTTCTAACTGTTGCTTCTTGACTGCATACAGATTTCTCAGGAGGCAAGTAAGGTGGAAAATTCTTAAAAAGATGGGAGCTTTAGTTAACAATAACCAATACTGGCTCGCTCATTAATCATAAGGGCTCAACTGGGCAGTTCCCACTTGGGGTTTCTCATATTACTGCACATAGGTAAAGCCTGGGGAGGTACAGTCAGCCCTCCATGCCCACAGATTCTGGATCTGTGCAATCAACGAACTACAGATTGAAAGTATTTGGGGAAAAAAAAATTCCAGAAAGTCCTAAAAAGCAAAACTTGAATTTGCCCTGCTCTGGCAACTATTTACATAGCATTTACATTGTAGTAAGTATTACAGGTAATCTAGAGATGATTTAAAGTATACGGTAGGATGTGCATACGTAAATAGTTTGCCATTTTATAGAAGGGATTTGAGCAATTGTGGAATTTGATTTTCTGTGGGGAGTCCTGTAACTATTACCAAGGGATGACAGTAGTCACTTGAAAACTCATCTATTAATTAGCAGCTGCTGGAAGCAGTTAGCTAGAATTCAGCTGCAACTTGTCCCCTGGAGAGCCTGTAAGTGGTCTCTCCAGTTTTGACTATCTCAGGGTAGTCAGACTTCTTACATGGCACCTGGCTTTCCCCAGAGAGAATGTCCCAAGAGAACCAAGCAGAAGCTACGTGGCCTTTTCTGAGCGTCACCACCGCTACATGCTGTAGGTTAAAAGCGAGTTACGAAGGCCAGTTCAGAAGGACACATATATTACCCCCCACCTAAGATGATTTAAAAACTTGCAGATGTACTAAAATTATACCTGGGCAAAGACTGGACACTTACTTTGAAAAGGTTGAACTACAAAGACTGGATTTAGAAACAAATTCAGTTGAGAGTTGAGAATTGATGCTTTTGAACTGTGGTGTTGGAGAGCTCTTTTGAGTCTCATGGACTGCAAGGAGATCAAACCTGTCCATCCTAAAGGAAATCAGTCCTGAATATTCATTGGAAGGACTGATGCTAAAGCTGAAGCTCCAATACTTTGGCCACCTAATGCAAAGAACTGACTCACTAGAAAAGACCCTGATGCTCAGCAAGACTGAAGGCAGGAGGAAAAGAGGACGACAGAGGACGAGATGGTTGGATGGCATCACCGACTCAATGGACAGGAGCTTGAGCAGGCTCCTGGAGTTGGTGATGGACAGGGAAGCCTGGCGTGCTGCAGTCCATGGGTTCGCAAAGAGTCGGATACTGAACTCAGTTGAGTCAGGTAAAAAGCATTACTGAAATTCTCATTCTTCTTTCCCAACTCAACTTCCAAATATGTTACAAACCTCAGGAAGGCAACAGTAAAACTGGAAATTCAGTAGTCCCTTACAGACTATTTAAGGAATAAGCAACAAAATCGTCAGGTCATCCTACTGAGTCTATCTATCTCTGATGATCCCTGTCCATTCACAAAAGGCTTACAAATTTAAATATCAATAGGCATTCAAAGATAACCAGACACTGAAGGAAAACATACAATATGCAAAACAGAATCAAAGCAAAAACATAAACAAATCAGACAGAAAAGAGAGGAAAAAAAATCAAGAGAAATAGAGCACCATATTCAAGAAACAAGAATGAGATGCTTCCAAAAAAAAAAAAAAAAATTTTTTTTTTCCCCAGAGAGAAAGAAAGTACTCCTAGGAACTAAAATGAGGACAGATGTTTTTCAATAAAAGGTCACAGGGACTTTCCTAGTGGCCCAATGGTTAAGATTCTGCCTTGGAATGCAGGGGGGTGCATGTCCAATCCTTGGTTGGGGAACTAAGATACAACTTGCCACAGGGTACAGCCAAAAAGTATATAATAATAATAATAATAAAAAGATCACAAAATCAAGTAGGAAAAACAACCTAAAAAGGATGTGTCTGCGCCTCACACCCATCCCCAGTCAAAACCAACAACAAAGACATAAAATAGGACAGAATAAAACTAAGAAATTGTTGGGATCTGTCCGATCAACAGATATTCTAGAAAGAACAAGAAAAACAAAGAGAAGAAACTTACCAAAGAAATGATTCAGAAAAGTTTCCCAGCACTAAAAAGTATAAAATGTCAGGACTGAAAGTGCCTAATAACTGATGAAAGCACAACCACAACCACAACAAAAAAGGTAACTGAAATTCAAAACACTGGTAAGATAAAAACCCTGCAAATTCCCAGTGGGAAAAAAACAGGTCACACAGAAAATCAGGAACCAGGCAGCACCAGCAATCTCAGAGTAGTATCTGATAAAGTAAAGAGGCACGTAACTTCCCATGGAATTGCTGGGTTACAGAATACTCACCCTAGAGGGTAGCATGCACTGATGCAAGGTATTAATAACTTCTGCAGAAGTTAAATGTATGGATCATACCATATGTACCACCATAAACCAATCTCAAAAACAAAGCTAGCTGGAATAAAATACATACAGCGTAATGCTATTTATGTAAAATTATAAAATTTACAAACCAATAAACAGATTAGTTTAGATGCATGAATATACAGCAAAGGTATTAAATACATGCCAAAGTAGTATAAAAACTAAAATTACTATGAAGACTTACTTGATAATACTCAACTTCTAAGAGAGAGGAGATGGAATGAGATAATATTCAGACAAAGCTGATAACATTTGCTTTATGAGAGCAGTTTAAAACAAATAGCAAAATTTAATGTCCATGAAATCTTGATGATGAGCACATGAATTATGTCAAGAATCAAATTTTCACACTGCAAGAAAATTTTAATGCTGTTCAAAAAGCTGCATACTTTGATATAATAAATTCACATCTCAGTACAGTTTCACTGAAACACAGTAATTCCACAACAATTTCTCTTATTATTAAATGGTCATCAATACCCATTTCCTGGACAAATGTTACAATAAAATTTAGTCAACCCCAAAATATGAGTACTTGCTTTGTTCAGTTTATGGAGTGTGAAAAAGGTACGTAAACACACATGAAGAAGGGAAACTGTTTAGCCAAAATAAACGTCACTTGTTTTATCAGACGTCTAGTCTAACACAAATAAAAGATCAACTCACTTAACTTTATCAGCTTACTAAATTTTGAGGGTTCTTTAAAATCATTTTCAAAAGAAAAGAAAAACATTTTTTTAAAAATGGGAACAAGGAAATGGGAGAAAAGCTTCAGAGTACTATAGGAAAGAAGACATGCTACTTAAAGTTTTAGTATTTTTTCAAAATCCTGTTGTTTTTAAATTTCTCTATACTATTATCAAATAATGATCTGTGCACAAACAAATGCCCCATGGTAGCTTACTCTTCAACAAAATATTGTTGTAACAAAAATAATCACTCATATTGATATACTAACCTATGCGATAAAGGATTTTCTAGTTCAGGACATAAAACACAATCATTATCTCTGATCCCTCCCAATACACCATCAAAATGTTAGTAAAGGAAATTTTTTAAAGTACATAATAAATGATGACATCTTAGAAGGGAGAAGATGCAAGTAAGATGTACGCCATCCATGGAGGGTGGTGGTATGTGTGCTCAGCCGTGTCTGACTCTTTGCCACCCCATGGACTGTAGCCCACCAAGCTCCTCTGTCTACGGAATTTTCCAGACAAGAACACTGGAGTGAGTTGCCATTTCCTACTCTAGGGGATCTTCCCGACGCAGGGATCGAACCTGCGTCTCTTGTGTCTCTTGAATGGGCAGGTGGCGTATTTACCACCGCAATACCTGTGAAGCCCCCTCCAACCATGGGTAGAGATAGTAAAAATCTTTGGAAGGTGTTAAGCAGATGGAAGTATGGTAATTAACAAAACAGAATGGAAGGATTGGCAGTTTAGAAAATGCAAGTAACAAATCAGAAGTGATGAGACTCCCAGACTGAACTCAGACACAGACTGTGTGTGGACACAGGAAAATGGAGACTACACACAAATGAAAACAGAGGGAGCTAGCAGAAGTAACAGAGAACCACTGACCTCACCCTCTCCTCATACTTAAGTCCATATCCAGAAAAGCTTCTATCAGACTTACTTTCAAACAACAATCAGAAGTGCTTTTTTCTCAAGAAACTTCAGATGAATTTTCTACTCATATTTAAGAGTAAGAGTGGAAAGACAGCCTAGAATAATCACATATATAAGGAAACCCAGCAGCATCAAATGCGAAGACCATGAAAAATAGTGGGAGACGGGACAAAGGTATTACTGTAAAGGGAATTTCAACAAGAAAAGGGAATCTTTAAAAAAAATCAGAAATCCAAATCCTTAGAAACTGAAAAAGATACTGGCTCTTGCTTCCATAAAAACAAGAACAGGATGCTATGAAAATGGAACCCAGGATGAGAAACAGATCTTTAGATTTAAATATATGACTACTTTACCACTCCCACTCTCACCCCCAAAGAACTCTCACTGGAGAGTTTCTGGGAGTTTAAGTAAGTCACAACAAACTCCCAGACTGTAAAACAAATACACACACAAAAAATGAACATCATAGTGGTTCAATCTAGGAAGTACAACAAAGGACAAAATAAGTATTCCAGAAACAGAACAAGAGAATTAATGATCAAAGAAAGAATAAAAGAGAAACAATCTCTCAAGGCTGAGGGAAGATACAAATATTTAAAGCTTATTGCCTGAGGGAGAAGGGGAGTAGCGGGAAAGATGCATGTGTAAACAGATTCTTGTGAACTGTCACATGGCCAAAAATTAAGATGTCTTTAAAGCTTTTGGGAACAATATGGTGGTTCTCAGAAAATTAAAAATGGAACTACTAAATGATCCAGCAATCCCACTTCTGTATATATAATCCGAAAGATCTGAAAGCTGAATCTCAAAAAGATATTTGCACACCCTTCAGTGTTCATGGCAGCAAAACTCACAACAGTCCAGAGGAAGGAGCAACCCAAGTATTCAAAGACAGATGAATGGATTTTTCAAAACTTGGTATATACATACAATGAATAATTATTCAGCTTTACAAAGGAAATTCTGTCATATGTTACAACATGGATGAACCTTGACAACATTATGCTAAGTGAAATAAGCAGTCACAAAGAGACAAATACATAATGTATGGATCCAGTTATATGAGCTATGTAAAGCAGTCAAATTCACAGAAACAGAAAGCAGAATGGTGGTTACCAAGGAATGGGGGGACGGGATAGAGGGAAGTTGTTTAATGGGAATAGTTTCAGTTTTGCAAGATGAAAAAGTTCTAGAGATCTATTTCAAACTAATATGAATATACCTGTCACTACTGTACATTTTTAAATGGTTAAAATGGTAACTTTTGTTTGTTTTTTAACCACGATTTTTAAAAAAATTTTTTTAAGCTTTTGGGGGTAAAAATAGGGCAAGGAAGTCATCTACATAAAAACAAGAATCCAGATGACATGGGATGTTTCATCATCAAAACTATGTGACAGAAAATTCCTTTGAAGTCCCACAGCAAAAATCAAATAATACTACCTAACTAAAACATAAATCACTAAATAGTTGTATAAACATTTTAGTTAAAGATAATGGAAGTTAATTACCAGAAGAAGCCACAGACAGTATCAAAAATGCTGTTTCTGTACAGCAGGATTTTCTTTCTTACAAGCCTTCTATATAATTTGGGTTTTTTTAACTGTGTACATCCTACTTTGATTTTTTTAAACTGTTAAATATAAAAGCACCCTTACTGAGCTGATAAGACTACTCACTTAATAGATCACCAAAATAAACTGAAATTTACCTTTTCTTTTTGCTTTTCATTATAAAATATGAAACATGTTTCTCTGAATTTAAAAAGTCAGTTATAATAATGACATTTAAAAATAAAGAAATCTAAGGCAAAAAAAAACTTAATGGAAACATCCTTGCTTATAACAAATAGTAATTATAATTATAGCATTCATAATAGCATACTGGCAAGTTATGTTTAAGTTAAGAAAATTAGAGATACCAAGGAACATTTCACGCAAAGATGGGCACAATAAAGGACAGAAATGGTATGAACCTAACAGAAGCAGAAGATAATTAAGAAGAGGTGGCAAGAATATACAGAAGAACTATACAAAAAAGATCTTCATGACTCAGATAACCACGATGGTGTGATCACTCACCTAGAGCCAGACATCCTGGAGTGCAAAGTCAAGTGGGCCTTAGAAAGCATCACTATGAACAAAGCCAGTGGAGGTGATGGAATTCCAATTGAGCTACTTCAAATCTTAAAAGATGATGGTGTTAAGGTGCTGCTCTCCACATGCCAGCAAATCTGGAAAACTCAGCAGTGGCCACAGAATTGGAAAAGGTCAGTTTTCATTCCAATCCCAAAGAAAGGCAATGCCAAATAATGTTCAAACTACTGCACAATTGCACTCATCTCACACGCTAGCAAAGTAAGGCTCAAAATTCTCCAAGCCAGGTTTCAACAGTACGTGAACCATGAACTTCCATATGTTCAAGCTGGGTTTAGGAAAGGCAGAGGAACCAAAGATCAAATTGACAATGTCCACTGAATCATCGAAAAAGCAAGAGAGTTCCAGAAAAACAACTATTTCTGCTTATTGACTACGCCAAAGCCTTTGCCTGAGTGGATCACAACAAAGTGTGAGAAAAAGATGGGAATACCAGACCACCTTTTATGCCTTCTGAGAAACCTGCATGCAAGTCAAGAAGCACCAGTTAGAACCAGACATGGAACAACAGACTGCTTCCAAATCGGGAAAGGAGTACTGTCAAGGCTGTATATTGTCACCCTGCTTATTTAACTTAAATGCAGAGTACATCATGAGAAATGCTGGGCTGGACGAAGCACAAGCTGGAGTCAAGCTTGCTGGGAGAAATATCAATAACCTCAGATATGCAGGTGACACCACCCTTATGGCAGACAGTGAAGAGGAACTAAAGAGCCTCTTGATGGAAGTTAAAGAGGAGAGTGAAAAACTTGGCTTAAAGCTCAACATTCAGAAAACGAAGATCATGGCATCTGGTCCCATCACTTCATGGCAAATAGATGGAGAAACAATGGAAACAGTGACAGACTTTATTTTTATGGGCTCCAATATCACTGCAGGTGGTGACGTAGCCATGAAATTAAGACACTTGCTCCTTGGAAGAAAAGTTATGACCATCCTAGACAGCGTATTAAAAAGCAGAGACATTACTTTGCCAACAAAGGTCCATCTAGTCAAAGCTATGGTTTTTCCAGTGGTCACATATGGATGTGAGAGTTGGACTATAAAGAAAGCTAATGTTTTTGAACTGTGGTGTTGGAGAAGACTCTTGGGAGTCTCTTGGGACTGCAAGGAGATCAATCCAGTCAATTCTAAAGGAAATGAGTCTTGACTATTCATTGAGAGGACTGATGCTGAAGCTGAAGCTCCAATACTTTGGCCACCTGATGCGAAGAACTGATTCACTGGAAAAGACCCTGATGCTGGGCAAGACTGAAGGTGGGAGGAGAAGGGGACGACAGGATGACATGGTTGGATGGCATCATCGACTCGATAGTCACGAGTCTGAGCAAGCTCCAGGAGTTGGGGATGGACAGGGAAGCCTGGCATGCTGCAGTCCATGGAGTCTCAAAGAGTCACAACTGAGCTAATAACTGACTAACTGAAGTTATGTTTAAACTTGGCACAAGACTAAAAATCTGTAATTCAATAGCAGGACAAAAAGAAGCAGGAACAGCATACAAGTTGATTAACTTCATGCTGTAGACTACAGACCTAGATCACTGACTAAGCACTCTAAACTTTTAAATACTACTTTGAGATTGAAAATTGATAACCTTTCTCAATCAGATAATCCAGTTTCATCAAGTCTGGAAAATTCTCAGCTATTACCTCTTAATGTAATGCATTCTTCCTCAATATAATGCATGGTTCTATTTACTTGCAGTTAAAAGCAAGGACCTAGAGCCAAACTATCTCAATTTGCTTTTATTTCCTACAAAACAGGTAACCTTGGTCAAGTTACTTAACCTTAACTCTGCCTCAGTTTCTATAAAACACAGGGAATAAAACCTACCCTCAAAGTGTAACAGAAGTTAACAAGCACATGAAATACATTGAACAGTGTCTCTTTCTATATTCAGTATTCTCCTATGGGTTATCAAGAAATGTTTCTAAGATGTAGCCAAATATTCTTCACTGCCAGCCTATTGCTAGACACAATGACTACTTTTCACTAGAATATGTCACTAAAGTTAATGACAGTAGTAATAAAATCCCTCATGCTTGAAATGAGGCATGAAGAGTCACATAGTACTAATACCAATCCAGAGCCTTAAAAAGCATATTCTTTCAGAAATATCTGCATCAAATACTAAATACTAGTATCTGAATAAGAAGCAAAGGAAGAACACTTTTCTCGTTCACTAAAGACAACATTTGGGTTTTATCCCTTATCCTTCCTTCCAATTTTTAATACTTTTATAACTAAATTCAAAGTTGTCCCTGCCTCCAAGTCAACTTTGGTGAATTGTTAAATGGATGGCATTTGTTTAATATTTTTATAAAAAATGATATGGAAAGTTCAAAAGGGTCTGAGTAGCTGTTAAATTGATACTTTTAACAGTTTTTATAATACTAGCTGGGTAACTAGGCATTGGGGCTTCCCAGGTGGCTCAGTGGTAAAGAATCCACCTGCCAATGAAGGAAACATGGGTTCAACCCATGGGTTGGGAAGATCCCTCAGAATAGGAAATGGCAACCCACTTCACTATTCTTATTGGGAAATCCCATGGACAGAGGAGCCTGGTGGACTACAGTCCATCACACGGTCACAAAGAGTTGGACATGACTAAGAACCAACTAGCCTTGACCACACCCAGCTCCAGTAATTAAGAGATGTCATGATGAGACCATGCTAGGCAGTTTTAGAATTCCCCCCAAATTTGGAAACTACAGCTTTAGATTAGATTATGACAATAATTCAGTAAGTCAGATTTTGTGAAATTAATTTATGATAAGTGAAGTTCATCATATATGAGAGTATTTTCGTGTTCAAACTCAAAAGCATAGTTCAGTTCAGTTCAGTCGCTCAGTCACGTCCGACTCTTTGCAACCCCATGAACCACAGCACACCAGGCCTCCGTGCCCATCACCAACTCCCGGAGTCCACCCAAACCCATGTCCATCGAGTTGGTGATGCCAACCAACCATCTCATCCTCAGTCTTCCCCTTCTCCTCCTGCCCTCAATCTTTCCCAGCATCAGGGTCTTTTCCAATGAGTCAGCTCCTCACATCAGGTGGCCAAAGTACTAGAGTTTCAACTTCAACATCAGTCCTTCCAGTGAACACCCAGGACTGATCTCCTTGCAGTCCAAGCAACTCTCAAGAGTCTTCTCCAACACCACAGTTCAAAAGCATCAATTCTTCTGCACTCAGCTTTCTTTATATTCCAACTCTCACATCCATAAATGACTACTGGAAAAACCATAGCCTTGACTAGACTGACTTTTGTTGGCAAAGTAATGTCTCTGCTTTTTAATATGCTGTCTAGGTTGGTCATAACTTTCCTTCCAAGGAGTAAGCATAGTTAGAGATGTCAAATTTAGGACAACAGTACCAGTTCTTAATCCTTTCCA
Organism: Dama dama; assembly: GCF_033118175.1. NCBI lineage: Eukaryota > Metazoa > Chordata > Mammalia > Artiodactyla > Cervidae > Dama > Dama dama. The sequence continues at coordinate 77,226,410 of NC_083691.1, forward strand.
TAGTCCTTCAATAAAGAAAAAGTAGGTAAAAAAATGGAAACAGCTTTGTTGACAGTGGCATTTCACTTTAGCTGCCAATTCAGTGAGAAAACAAACACCCATCACTGTTTGGATACACATGTGCTGCTGTGCTAAGTCGCTCAGTCACGTCCGACGCTACGCGACCCTGTGGACCATAGCCTGCCAGGCTCCTCTGTCAATAAGAGCAAGAACACCGGAGTGGGTTGCCATGCCCTCCTCCAGGGGATTTTCCCAATCCTCTGGATTTGTATAGTGTCCTCTAAAAATTAGACCACACATGCATCTGAACTGTGAAGAATATACAGTGAGACTACGTCAGACTGTCATCAAACTTTGACAGCAATGCTCTACGCCAGCAAACAGTGATATTTTAAGATATGGAAAGAAAATGTTTCTCATGGATTTTATATATAGCAAAACTAACTTTCAAGTACAGAAGAGTATAGACAAACCTGCATGAACACACAGGAACCCACGAAATACTGTTCCCATGAGGCCTTCCAGGGGAACCTGATTTGAGACAATGACCTAAGCCCATGAGGATGAGGAAGAGTAAGAGGTGAAAAGGTCTCCTGAAGGCAAACAGCTGAACTGTTGCATCAAAGTGCTTAGGAATGACAGAAACCTCATTCCCAATGGCCATCATGACCAGATCCATGAAGCACTGCCTGCCATGATGGGCTGCCAAAAGCTAGAAATGCCAGATTCTTCGGTATCAAAGGTACAATTATGGGTCAGAGCATCTGCAGTTATGCCCTCTCTGTTAAATCACCACTCTCCTCTCAAGAGTTTACATTTAAAAAAAAAAACAAAAAACAAAAACACCACACGCAGTATGGGTGTTAACACAAAGTAAACAAATTCAAACGCCAGCTCAACCACTTTCTGTGCCACCCTGACCTAATTATTTCATTTCCTCAGAGCCGTGACGCATTCATCTAAGAGAGGAAGAGTAATAAAGACACCTGTATCACAGGGCAGCTGTAGTAACCGAATGAGATAGTGCAGGTTAACTGCATGGTCAGTCCCTGGCATAATGTAAGTGCTTCATTAAAAGTATTAGCTATTATTACCATTATAATCCACAAATCATACTTTAGTCTATCATAAGCACTCTAACACATAAATTAAATCAGATATACTTAAATTTTAAAAAAGTATAGTTTATATCCCAGATCAACAATATATAAATTGACATGAGAAACTATCTGATATAAGAGAATGATTGCCCTAATATACTGATGTCTCAAGTTTTTCCAACTAGGCTGAACTATACTATTTAAATATTCTTTAAATGCTTTTTTCATTTCTGAAATCCTTTCAATGACTTCTGAAACCAGCAAACCAGAAAAAAATTTTTTAATAAACTATATATTATCAGAACATTTCAGTTGATATATACACACACGTTTACTTCTATTTCTGATGTAGTAACAAACACTGCATTTATCTGAATTACCTTCTCATATGGATAACTCCCTGTCAGCACACATGAAGAGGTAACATCAGTGTTAGCTTTACTGTCAAAAAGCAGGTCAAGCTCACTTCACTATGAAAACCTGGGATTAGAGTCCAATCCATAAAGTTCCATTCTGTGGCCCAACTTATCCTTGTTGCTGAAGACCTCTCGCTGCTGCTGTTTTATGTATAATAAAATGTACCCATTTTATATATAGTTTGATGAGCTGTGACAAGCATATACACTTGAGTAACCACCGCTATACACAATAAAGGTACAGAACATTTTTATCTCACCAAAAAGTTCCTCTGTGCCCCTGTGAGGATAATCCCCCCATCACCTCTAGACTTAGGTAAACACTCATCTGCTGTCAGCGTGCTTCAGCCTTTTCTAAAATTTCATGTACACAGAATCATAGTACACACTCCTTTGCATCTGGCCTCTTTCACTTAGCATGTTTCAGAGATCCATCCATGTTATCGTTATCATTAGTTTCTTTTAATTGCTTCCTTGGCTTTTGAAAATTTTCAGCCCTAACAGACTTGAAAAAAGGCTGAGGCAAAACCCAAAGAAAGTAGTTTAGGCCAGTATAAAGAACACACTACCAGGTACCTGCATGTGTCCATTAAAAGCTTGATATTATAAGGTAAAAGCATTTTCCCTTTGAACCCTAAGACTATAATTTTCGGCTCATGTTGCTAAAATCAGAAGTCGCTCATGTCCTACCTGTATTTGACTACCTGAATAATGAAACAAGAGCTAAAGGTAGCTTGGACTTTGTCATGATTTTATACTTGCTCATTTTACTCCATGACTGACTTCAAACATACTGACAGAAATGACCTTTCTTAACTTCAGCAAAGCAGCTCAGGAATAACGTAACTGCTCTTCCTAATTCCAAAGGTTTTTCAATTAGCAATGACAATAAATAAGTTCAGGTCTATATGATTTAACTTCCAATTGTTCTTTGTCTTCCCCTCTATCCTAAATAAATGACTTCAGGCTACAAAAGTAGAGGAAAAAAAAATCTGACAGCAAAGGTTTCAAAAAGTTTTTGGAGAAATTTTCATTTGTAGGTTTGATTATATAATCCTTTTAGTGATCTATTTACGAGAAGTTAGTGAGGTGGAATAGATAAGACTCTAAAGTACAGTCATAGTCCTAATATCCACCAAAGTGAATTTACTTTACCCTGGAGCACGGTTAGATTATGAACAACTTATCTAGACTGCGTCACATAATATTCCTGGCAAAAACAACTCAAACACTGATGTTTTGCTTGGTAGAATCAGCTCCCATTTAAAAGACTTATTAGTTCATACATACAACAGTCTGGTCCTAATAAACTGTGGAAAGCTCTTAAAGAGATGGGATTACCAAACCATCTTGCCTGTCTCCTGAGAACTCCTGAGCGCATAATGAGAAATGCCAGGCTGGATGAGTTACAAGCTGGAATCAAGACAGGCAAGAGAAACATCAACAACCTCAGATTTATGGATACCACTCTAAAGGCAGAAAACCAAGAGGAACTAAAGAGCCTCTTGATGAAGGTGAAGGAGGAGACTGAAAGAGTTGGCTTAATACTAAATACTAAAAAAAAAAAAAAACTAAGATCATGGCATCCAGCCCCATTACTTCATGGCAAATAGAGGGGGAAAAGGTAGAAGTAGTGACAGATTTCCTTTTCTCGGGCTCTAAAATCACGGTGGATGGTGACTGCAACCATGAAATCAGAGGATGTTTGCTTCTTGGCAGGAAAGCTATGACAAACCTAGACAAAGTGTTGAAAAGCAGAGACACTACTCTGCCGACAAAGGTCCATGTAAGTCAAGGCTATGGTCTTCTCAGTGGTCATGTAAGGTTGTGAGAGCTGGACTGTAAAGAAGGGAGCGTGCCGAAGAATTGATGCCTTCAAACTGTGGTGCTGGAGAAGACTCCTGAGAGTCCCTTGGACAGCAAGGAGATCAAACCAGTCAATCTTAAAGGAAATCAACCCTGAATATTCATAGGAAGGACTTATGCTGAAGCTGAAGCTGAAGCTCCAGTATTTTGGTCATCTGATGCGAAGAGCTGACCAACTGGAAATGTCCCTGATGCTGGGAAAGATTGAAGGCAGAAGGAGAAGAGGGCGTCAGAAGTTGAGATGGCTGGATGGCATCACTGATGCAATGGATGTGAATTTGGGCAAACTTTAGGAGATGAGGAGGGACAGGGAGGCCTGGCATACAGAAGTTCATGGGATTGCAAAGAGTTGGACACGACTGGGCGACTGAACAATGACTGGTCCTAAAAAGGAGGCTTCAAAAGATAAGCTACTTTGTGACACTTCACGCTACTGAAAATGCCACCCTTTCTGAAACTCTTGACACTTCTGTTGACTCTGGAAACACTCAAATTCAAAATACAACCGTTCATGTTCATTCTTTTTCCTTCAGCTTCCTAAATTCAAGAGGGAATTGGGCCCCCCAAAACATGAAGTAGCCTTCAACCTAAAACACAGTATCTGTCCTCTGATCCAATCTCACTGCTTCAGCTATCACTCCTAGGTTGACTTCTCAGGTGAATTTTAGTGCAGATTTTAATCAAAATATGTTTGCACATATTTCTTCAAACATAACCAAAATCTTCATCTCTGCCACCAAAACACCTTCATATCCCAAACTACTATCTGTATTAACCACCTGTTTACCTACCTATTTGTAATCCTTCTTTTATTAACTGGGGCTTAGAAACCATAAACCTTTTATATCAATTCAACTACTTCAACACCTCATCCCACCACATTTTCCATTTAAGTGTATCACTTACCCTCCAATCTTAAGCCTTTAATATAACCTGTTCTCTGGATTATCTCACAGCTTCCTAATTGGTCTCCCTGACTTCAATCTCCCCTTCCTTCCATCCACTTTCCATATTACTACCAATTTGATTTCCTTAAAACATACCTTAACTGTCCCAAAAAAATACAGTTTCTTCCCACTCCCCAACTAAAATTAAGTATGAAATATCCAGTCTGGAACCTTCTTCTCTAATCTGCCTGCTGAGGACTTACACAGATCAAGTATATCACGCTTATTCCTACCTCATGGTCAATTTGCCCTACCTTCTTTAACTAAGATAACCAGATCATTCAGGGTAACTATGAAATAATACTTCCTTGATGCTTTCTCCAACCCTTCATTCCACCATCTCACCATTCTTATACAATCATCCATATTCCTTTTAACATTTTTGCCTTTCTTATCTCCTCTCATATCCTAACTTGTGACCCTGGCAACTAACAGGGGTTGAGTAAAAAAATGTAGTAAGTTAAAAGATACTCCTGTGATATTCCTGTAAGAAAAGATTCCAAGGTAGCCATTCTAACATTCATAAAAATATTATATCAAAAGACTAACTAACCCGTCATCTATGGTAGCATTTATAAAGTACAAGCAGTTCTGGATTTTCAGCAAATTTACTTTTGGTGTTTCACATTTAAGGTGTTAGTCAGTCAGTCACGTCCAACTCTTTGCAACCCCATGGACTGTATGTAGCCGGTCAGGTTCCACTGTCCCTGGGATTCTCCAGGCAATACTGGTGTGGGTTGCCATTTCCTTCTCCAGGGGATCTTCACATTTAAAGCACCCAGTCAATTACACCCACTTAACTGCAGACAGAGGGCATGCTAATGAATTTGTCACCTGGTTTTTTTTCAGATGCAGCATATAAAGAAGCCCCAAGTCCCTACCTCAGTGGAGCCCTATAGCCTTTTTCCCCCCCCAGGGTTAAAATATTTTATTGATTATGTGATTATGTGTCTCTCAAATCTCCTTTAACATTCCCACTCCATCTCCATTTATGTTTGCAGCTTTTTTTTTTCCCCGAATTATTTTTTTTTTTGAGAACATCTTTAACTCTAGACCAGAATCCATTCAGGCTAGTTCTTCCTAGAGACCTTGAGGTTACAGTTAAGCAAAGAAGAAGCAAGACTAAAAGATTAAGCTGAACAAAGGAAAGGAAAAGAAATACACACAAAGGATTATTTAGGTGTAAAGCAATCACCCCATCCCCCTTTTCTCCCTCAAGTTTATGCATGCGTGCTAAGTCACTTCAGTCATGTTCAACTCTTTGCGACCCTATTGACTGTAGACTGTGCCAGGCTCCGCTGTCCATGGGATTCTCCAGCCAAGAATACTGGAGTGGGTAGCCATGCCCTCCTCCAGAGGATCTTCCCAACCCAGGGATCACACTTGCGTCTTTTCTATCTCCCACATTGGTAGGCGGGTTCTTTAGCACTAGCACCACCTGATAAGCGTTCAAATACTACTCTTCCGAGCATCCACTTCAATCCAAATATTTTTGGAGTCATTTGAAAACTAGCTTTAGGTTAAAATGTTTAATGTGTCCTTTTATAAAAGAGACACTTATCTAAGTAATTTGTAAAAACTCTGAAAACACAATTGACCAAATTACCAGCATTCTAGTGGCAAAGTATACCCATATTTACACCTATAAAATTTTGTCATTAAGAAAAAAACCAGGAAAATAGAAAATAGGGCAAAAGAAAACAGTAAATACACAGAAGGGGAAATTTAAATGGCCAATAAACATATGAGAATGTTCACCCTCCCAAATAACAGGAAATACAAAATTAAAGTTATAATGAAATATGGGGGGCGGGGGGAATTCTTAGTCCCGAATGGAGACTTAGTCCCGATGCGGAGCTGTGCTAACAGTTACTAACCACTGATGACTAGTGAGAATCTGAGGTGTGGCTAACCCAAATTGAGACTTGCTATTAAATATAAAATACATGCCACATTTTTATGATTTAATAGAAAAGAGAATGCAAAAATATCATTAATTTTATTGTTTATATACTGAAATGTTATTTTTTATATAATGATTAAATAAAATATATCACTGAAATTGACTTCACCTTTTTTGTTAATGTAATGACTAAAAAAATTTTAAGTTACATGTATGACCAACATTATATTTATATAAGGCAGCACTGACATTGACATGAAATGAACTGAAAGTTGCTCGGTCATGTCCGACTCTTTGTGACCCCATAGACCATACAAAACTCTCCAGGCCAGAATACTGGAGTGGGTAGCATTTCCCTTCTCCAGGGGATCGTCCCAACCCAGGGACCAAACCCAGGTCTCCTGCATCACAGGCAGACTCTTTACCAGCTGAGCCACTAGGGACGCCCGAGAGCAACAGAAACCGGAGTTTTATATCCCACTGGCCAGAGTATAAACTGGTGCAGCCACTTTGGAGAGAACTTGGGAAATATCTAGGTAGGTTATAAGATAAGAATAACCTACAATTTAGCAACTATACTCCTAACTTTGTGTTCTAGAGAAACTTTAACACATATATATAAAAAGATGTAATTTATGTTTCGGCACAATTGTATACATATGTAAAGTAATCCCAAATGTTCATGCTTAGACATTAGACAAATGTGTTATAATCACACAACGGGATACAATGCAACACTATTTAAAATGAGGACTAGATCAACAAGGAAGAACTCTGCAGAAATGTTAAGTTAAAAAAGGTTAATTGTATAAAAAGACATTCCACATATAATTATATACAGAAACTACAAAATCTCTTAAAACACTTCTATATGTTAGTTACACACAGATACATATATACATGGAAATTGTATATGCAAGAGAAGGCACAACATTCAAGACAGTGGGAAAGAAAGGATGGTATCCAGGAAGACTACAGAAGGGCTTCAACTGTCTTAGTAATGTTCTACGTCGTAAACTAAAGGTGCACAGTGGGTACTTTGGGGTTCTTCATTCTATGTCTGAAATATTCATTTTTTAACATATGATTTCATATACTATGTATAGGACCATAACCAGATATACTTTATGCTTTGGGGGGACATAAGCAAAAACTTCACAATTTCAACCATGTGAAAAGCAATTATACCTTGAATAATACATCAGGATGCAGGAGAGGCAACATATAAACACCAGATTTATACCACTACTAACAACATGATGAGAAAAAGGAGAATACAAACCAGGGGGTCAGCAAACTTCTTCTATAAAGCACCAAACAGTAAATATGTGGAGCTCTGCAGGGCCGTATGGTTTGTGTCACAGCTACTTAACTCTGCCACTGTAGTGGGAAAGTAGTGAAACAGTATGTAAACAAATGAGCATGGCTGTGTTCCAATAAAACTTTATTTATGGAATCAGGCAGCAAACCAAATTTGGCCAGTAAGCTATGGTTTGGTAATCCCTGTTCAGATCTACCTTTTAAAAAGATATCAATAAACCCATTAAGTCAAAGTCTGAAGGAGAAAGATTTCTACAGTAACAAAATATGCCATGAATTACCTGGTAATCTCAAAAGAGAAAATGTTTCTTGTCCAGGGAGACACTGAACAATCACCATCTTAACCCAGCATTCAAACTCAGCACCACAAACAGTGCCGCCAATCATTCTGTAATACTTCCTGACGTGATGTAACACAAAGCAGCATCACCTATGAAGTATCATGGCCAAATGTTTAACCTGAACTTAACACAGTCTTCAGTGAAGTTTTAAACAATTTTCAAAGAAACAATCAGAGAAATTCTGAATACTGGACATTTGACAAAATAATTGGTCTCTTCAGAAACTCACTTTTTAAAACTAGTGCTTAAATTTAAAAGAGAATTGAGATACAACAACAAATGCAATGTAATGCAAGATCCTTCACTAAACCTTGGTGTGGAGAGGAAAAAACCTACAGAAGACATTCTGACCGAGGATTACATGACTTCTAGGGATTAGATAACCATGCTATGCATGATATAAGTATATTTTAAGTATAAAGGAAATGTCATTTTTTGGAGATTCATACTTAAATATTTAGGGGTGAAATGACATGATGTTTCTAATAGATTTTTAAACGGTTCAGCAAGATTATGGATGAAGCAAATATGGCAAAAATATAAAATACCACTGAATTTAGCTGGTGGTATATGGGGGCTTCCCTGTTAGCTCAGACAGTAAAGAAACCACCTGCAGTGCGGGAGACCCAGGTTTGATCCCTGGGTCGGGAAGATCCCCTGGAGGAGGGAATGGCAACCTACCCCAGCATTCTTGCCTGGAGAATTCCATGCACAGAGGAGCCTGGCAGGTTACAGTCCCATGGGGTCGAAAAGAGTTGGACACGACTGAGCAACTTTCACTTTCACATGGGAACTCTGTGTACTGTTACAATATTCCATAGGATTAAAAATTTCCATAATACAAAGGCCAAAATGAGATTGGATTATATATTAAATTTTTTCATCGATCTCCTCCGCAAATATTAGTCGTAAGTTTCAGTAAAAGTTCTTAAGGTTGTAAACTTTCCTAAAGTTCACAACCCTGATGCTTTTCCTTTTAAGCATCTGATTTCCAAAAGTGAGAACAAAGCAAATTACAAGACAATCTAATTATACTGCCATTTGATTTTTTATACATTTTATAAGGATTCTTAATATATAAAATACACTTCAGTTCAGTCGCGTCCAACTCTTTGCGACCCCATGGACGGCAGCACACCAGGCACACCAGGCCTCCATGGCCATCACCAACTCCTGGAGTTTACTCAAACTCATGTCCATTGAGTCAGTGGTGCCACCCAACCATCTCATCCTCTGTTGTCCCCTTCTCCTCCCGCCTTCAATCTTTCCCAGCATTGGGGTCTTTTCCAGTGAGTCACTTCTTCGCATCAGGTGGCCAAAGTATTGGAGTTTCAGCTTCAGCATCAATCCTTCCAATAAAATACACTTACAGTTCCTTTATAGCATCTTTACTTTTCACCATGTATGACAATTCATATACACAGTTACTCCCTTCCTCATCCCACACATGGCAGACTGATAATCTTTGTCCCCCAAAGTATATAAAGCTAGCAGACACTATTTATGTACTAAATAAAAACTGAAGAGCAGGAAATCTGTGTTCATACCTTTAACACATTAAGCATCAAGTTCTTGAGAAGGAATGCAAACCTTCCTTCCCTCTTCTTACTCTCTATCCTCCTCCCCCTAAAAGATATTGTTTTTATGGGAAAATGTATTCAACAAATGTTTATATAATAGAGATAAATGGATAAATCTCCACACAAAACATAGTTATCTTTATGTAGCTTACACTTTGGAAGAAAATGACAATTTTAAAACTGAGCTCTAAATTTAAGAATCAAAAGGACCTCAAGACATCATATGGTCCAGCTCTCTACCTTAACTCAAAAACATTACAGTCCAGACTAAGGCCACTGAATCCAAGAAAGAATATATAACTCACAAAGTCACAAAATCATTAAAAGGTTCAGCGGGAATCTCAAACAGGGCCTTCCGCCTTCTGATTTACCAATATCATTTAGAAGCTGTAGTAATAGCAGTTATAGCAATAAGAGAAAGCACTCAAATTATAACATTCCAAGGCTCCATGGTAACGACTTCACATGGAATAGTCCAACTCAACAATTTTATGAAATATCCTCACTGTACAAAAGAGAAAACTGAGGCTTGGAAACATTAAGTAATTGCTTTAAGTTATCCCATCTATAGAATGGTGGAAGAGGGATTCAGATGTAAGCATTCTGACTTTATAGAGTCTATGCTTCCTATCACCTTTCTTCTTTGGAAATCTTTCCAAGAAACATAACCCCTATTAGTACAAAGGTTTCTTACACTTAATACACACCTACAAACATATACAAGTTAACAGTGCCAAGCATCGGACAGCATTACCGAAAAGCATAGAGTAGCAAAAACTCAGAAATACATATCTAAATCTTTTGCAAAGATGCCTCACACACATTTGTGAAAGTCATTCTCATCTAGTTCTGTGGATGTAGACCAGTTTTCATTCTTAAGTGACTTAAGAATTTTACCATTACCAAAGGCATTACTTTCAAACAACAGAGTTAAGGCCTAAAAACACTCTTTAACAGCATCACTGTTTGGTCAGCACCTCTGACCATCTCTGAAATATAGTCCTGAAGCTACTGCTTATCCAGCATCTCCCAAACTTTGGTAGCCAAATATTACACACCAACTAACCATCACACTTATTTTTACCTTGTTAGTTTTCAGTCCCCTTAAATCCCAGGATCAATGTTATTCTAGCCAGCTATCATTAACTATGCATCTCTACTCCTTTATATTCAATACCTTATACCTGACTCCATAACAGCCATGTAATTAATATATATCCAAACAAAAACAGAAAACCTACGTACATGAATTCCACTCTATAGGATGGTCATAAAGTCTGAAAACATAGGTATTATGTTAACATATTCTATAACATCAATAAACCATTCCTGTGTATGGTTTTTTACTGTTGTTGTTGTTGTTTCCAGATTTGGTGGCCAACCTGTACTTAAAAAAACGCAAGTAAGCAAAGACAGAGGCAGAAAGAGCAACATAAATCAAAAGCCCAACAGCAAATAAACTGAACTAAAATACAAACCTATCACTGAGAAAAAGACTCAAGATATTAAGAGTAATAACATCTTAAATCATCACTAATCCTTAGAAGCCTCTACTTCCCTTACAAACGAGTCAGATTTTATAAAACAAAAACAAAATGAAAGTGTAACTGAATCTACTATGTCTTAAGCTAAAAGTTACTATTTCACTTTCACTTTCTGATTCAAAACACTCCAGAACAGTTGAATAGAAAGAAGCTAAACTCAATTTCCTTACATTTAGGACCTAGAATCACCAACACCTTAATTAAGTTCTGAATTATATAAACAAACCCAATTATAAAAGATAATTTTAGAAATCAAGTAAGGTTATTTTTGTTTCATTTTTCAGTCTAAAATAGACACTCAAAGATGTCCAGATGTTGAACAGCTTAATGAACCTTGTCTGAATTACAGTCTTAAATTTAATATATTCAAAAGTTCAAGTTCTGCACATCGGAGTTTTGATAAAAGTGATAAATACAGTTACAAAAATACATTAAAAGTGAAACCAGTACTCTGAAGGCTTATTCGGGTGTTATAAAGGGAGTCTCTTAGGTCATGAATGGAACTAGTGTTCATTTTCATATTGGAGCACTGAAATAAACACAAGTTGATTTGCTTTAAAATAAAAAAATTAATCTCAATTCACTGCAGCAAGCAAGATCACATGAGACTCTGACGGAATGACTCATAAATGAGAGCAAAAAACAATTATGCATTAAAACAAAAACAAGCATCCAAGATCTCTCATGCTTATCTTTAAAAGTGTGCAATGTTTTGTGTAAACTCAAGAAGAGACTTCTTTACCAAACTGGATCATCACTAAAACAAGCTATAAACAGAAAGTAGAAAACTAAGCACCTGCTTCATCTCTTAAGTGCAACAGGACATCATCATGCAGAAACTTACAAGGCAGGAAAACAAAGGCACAACTTCAAGTAATACATAAACAGCTATGGAATTAAGGGATGCAGTTCGATATATGGGGCAATTTGAGAACAATAAACTAAGAGATGGATTGACTCCATGAGCTAACCTCAAAAGAACTGTTAACTAACTAGAGACAGATTAGCAGTCACAAATCAGTGACAGTATTTCAGACACTACTGGCCAACCACTAATCTTTCAACTATGTTCACAAAAGAAGAGAAAAAGGAAAAGGGTCTTTTTCAAACACAAATAAGAACATGTATTTTATAGGAACATCCCAAGTTACTTTAACTAGACTTGTTAAAAGCCCTGTTTACCCTTCTCCCACTATTCAATCTTCTCTCCCATTCTCCTGTCCAAGAACTCCCCTATCCAAGATTGGACAGTAATGGTGTTTTCCCCAGCTTCCCACATGCCTAATGTAGGAATCACTTTTTTTTTTTATCTTTGGCTCACATTTTAATCTTAGGTACAACACTATTTCCCCCTTCCCACTTCCTCTTTTCATATTCCAGTTTTTGTCCAGTTATAGAAAACCTCCTCTTCCTTCTTTCTTGTTAAAAATAGTAAAGCTCTAATCACAGCTTTTAAGCAAAGTGTAGAAAACATCACACATGCCAAATCCCACTCATAATTCAAGTCATCCACAAAGGAAGTAGAGTTGTAAACTAAGGAAGAGTTTGTCATCAGAACGTAAGATCTCTGCAGGCAAGGATTTTGTCTGTTTTGTTGGGACTCCTGCCTGGCAAGTAGAAAATGGCAACCCACTCCAGTATTTTTGCCTGGAAAACTCCATGGACAGAGCAGTCTGGCAGGCTACAGTCCACAGGGTCGCATAGAGTCAGACAGCAGTGAGCGCACACAGGAGCGCAGGGGAGCCTACAGACTAGATACTATTAACGTCTATCAATTTTTTCACTTCTCACTGGGCTTGGTAACCTAAAGTAAGTAAAAGCAACAGGAAGCTCCTCATATCTAAATTTTATCTCCCTTACATTCTATCTTTTTAGAGTTGCTTTATTTCCTCTCTTTAAGAGACTAAGAAGGGCCACCTGTGTTCAACAGATAACGCCAGTTCGTTAACTCAAGTATTGTTTTAATCTGAAGAAGGAAAAACTCTCTGCCAAGTTTAAGCACCTAAGAGTTATATGAACACTCTTAGATTCTCCTACTCATAAGAATATCTATTAACCATCCCTTTTCAAGGTTAGGAGTGCAGATATATACCAACATCAAGAAAATGCCATTATATTTAAGAATCAGTAACATTACTCTCAAGCTTTTAAAAGTGCTTTGAAATCCTTCAAAACTTCACAAATTTATCAAACCTATTTCTCAGGTATGTACTACTTATCAAACAAAATCTATACACCTGGCTTTTTTCTTATATAATAAATTCAATTATACCTAATGACATAACTACATTTGACAAGTTTTCCATGAAAAGGTTTTTCATGTTTTTCATACAAATGTACTTTTCATTTACCAGCAATTTTGAAGTGGAGGTCATTCTACAGAGATTAAAAACAGAGCCAGACAGACACAGGTCTGACCCTTCCTAAATGACTACCAGTAATTGGTCCCATCTCTAAAAGTGAGACAAGTTCCTTAATATTAAATAGAAATCTTCCAATGTTTCTCTCTCCTCTAAACATCAGACCATGTTTTAATAGATCTTCTTTTGTTCAAAAGCATGCAAAGCACGTTTTCCAACTAGTAGTATGTCTCTAAACTTTAAGATCTTTAATTTTCAAGAAATCAATTTAAAGCCAATAAACATAATCTTGATATTTCAACATACTCCAAAAGAAAACTCTGAATCCATTTTCACATAAGTTTACCATTATACTTATTAAGTCATAAAAGCTTTAAATTGGCAAACTATGCTTTAAATGTTACAAACCAATTAAATGTTTAATTATAAGAAGTTAAAATGCTACACTTGACTGTTAAACCACTGGGTTCCAAAGTTAAATAAGTTATTATGAAGTGTACATATGTTACGGTATAGAAGATGTGGTCAGAAGCTAGCTGTAGAAAAAGAAAAAAACTTGAGAAATTCTGTATCATGACAACCATAATTCAGAGCAAAATGTTTATGTCTGTTATTAACATTAAGGGTAGAAATAAAACACTCTGAAAACTTGAGAAAAAAAAAAAAAGGTATAAGCTACCATATGTACTTGTTTCCTAGGTTGCTAGATGATATTAAAAACTGAATCTCAAAATCATCATAAAGTCTGATAAATTAAACTACAGTAGACAGACTACACTTTTCAAAGTTTTTAGCAAGAATTCAGTGAAGACTTATTTTCATAACACTGATTCGACTACTTGATCAAATCATTCTAAATGGTGGTGGTTTGGGGACAAACCAGAGAAAACGCTGAAAAGTGTAACTCAAGTCAAATATACACAAGGAGGTTAAATCACCTTAGAAATATTTCATTTGAAAAAAGATTCCAAAATGGCTAATCAGAGATATCAGCATACTTAAATTAGTTTAAAACACTGAAAGTTATTTTATTTTAAATCAAAGTTTTGATGTAAAGAAGTATCACCACCTAAAACAAGAATAAAATTAAATGGATATTGAACTCCATGTATCTTTTTCTTCACCTATACTTGTGAGGTCAGCTGCTAGAAGCTGATGACAAGCTCTGTCATTCTGTAAATTTTATTATGACAATCAAAGCAAAAACTATAAAAATCAATACTTCCCAATCTACAATATTTTATCTTGACTGTTAAGTTTGAGCACAGGTCAGCAAGATGGGTGGTAATCTAGATTACACTTCTGAGGTTTTCTCAATTTCCCGGAATCTTATCTCAAATCCCCAATTAATCAATCCTCCTAATTCACAATTCTGATAGAATATATAAAATATATTCTAAAATAAAACATTAAAGTTGCTAAAATAAATTCAGTATTTAGTTTCAATCCAAATTCTGAAATTAGCTAAGGAAAAAATTAAACAATCAGCTACAGTGTGAAAAAATCATTGAAAATCCGTATTTCCCCCAAATCCTCTTACTGCTCACTGTAATTTTAAAACAAGTATTAATTGAAAATTTTGGAGTTTGAAAAACTTGTAACTCTTAGAACTCTGAAACTGTCAGTTTTTTGTCAACTAGTTTCTGCTTAAAATCAGTGAACTGTAACAGTCATATTTCACAGAAAAGTAAAATACTATGAGTTTTATTATAAAAAATTAATTTTATTCACACTATTAATATCTTATGAAGAACTATTGTAGAGTTAGGGTCATACTATTTTATTACTTTCTATGTTATATGTCAAAAAATATTTCTAAATAATTACATGTAGTATACAAATATTCATATTCATATATGTAGACAAAATGTGTAACTAACACCAATGAGTTCATGTGTGTGTCTGTGTTAAGGGGGAACATTCACTCCCAGTATCATGTGTAATAAATGTTTACCAATCCACCTACAAGGACATGTTTGCAATTCTTCCATTACAGGCTCAGCCAATTTTTAATGAAACACTAAGACTGCTAAACAATCCAATGGCAAATTCTACTCTTCCATGAATGCCAAGAGAGAGTCTATCCACACAACATTTTAATTCAAAGGACTCCATAAAAAAATTGTGTAAGAAAATAAACTGTCAATGAGAGCCACTTTTTCTGACCTTGTCAAATTGTGAACTGAGGTGTTCTTATTTTAGACACTATCCCACTTCTTCAAATGATGTACTCTTAAAGGATTTGATAATTACATGTGAATTACTAACATAAAATAGTATTTACTGACCTAGCAGACAAACTGAAAAGGCTTTCACTTATTCCTCAAGTCTTTACAGAAAATCAGACACCCAGTATAAGAAAACAGGTGTTGAAAGCTCTGTTGGTCACATCTAAGAGAAGAATCACAACATGAACAAATCTAAAGGATAACATCCAAGAAACTGGAAATCTTAACAGTTACGAAAGATTAAATAAAAATACTATTATTCCATATTGACAATGCAACATAAAGAAACACTGCAGAAACTGTGGTAAGAGTTCGAGAGCAAAAATAAATGATGAGAAAACACAAACGACCATTTAAAAAAAATAGACAAAGAAGCCACTGAGAGAAAGCAGCACAGTAAAAATCAGGATTATCCCTGAAAATCTGTTGACTAACAAAATCTGTTCAACTACTACATAAAAGTGCTACTGAAACAACCCATTGTCCATTTAAGAAGCCTACAAAATTATTCCTTTAATAAATTATCACTATTCAATAGTGTAATTTTAGCTATATTTTTTAAAAGGCTGTACACTTGGAAAAAACTACTATAATAATAATTAGAATAACCTGCCTATTTGTTTTGAAATGCACTATGTAAAAGTAGGCCAACAATAGTAACTTTGCTATTGCACAACAGAAAAAGTAAATGAAATAACGTCCATTAAGCATTCAGTGTTGGTGGCATACTTTTCCATCCACTGGAACATACTGGCTTGCACTATCTACCCTGAACAATTTACCACTTCTACATCCATGCAGTAGCGCAAATAAAATGAGTTCCTGTGTTAATCCCGCAATAAACCTCGGTAATTCTCACATCACAGGAGTTGTAAACGATTGTTAACCGAAAAAGAATGTTTTTCCTAAAATAGCTACATAACACTGAGACTACTCAAATTCCTAAATAATCCTTTTTACAAGACTCCCGCCAACTTTATTTTGATACATTAAACATGTGGAGCCTATTTTAAAGGGTAGTTAGCAGTCCCTTCATCAAAACAGCTTCCTAGTTGTTGTTATGTCTTCTTTCTAAAGTTTCCAAGTTGTTTTTAAGCCAACTTGAATACTGATGAATGTGAGTCGCTATTAAACGCTTAAAATGGGCAAATGTTCTAGAGCTAGTCAATCTGACATTGGAGGTCATGCAACTTGAAAAATGAAATACTACTTCCAACACTCACTGAGCTCTTCATTTTTAAAAGAACCTCAGGGCTATTTCCACACTCTGTATTTAAAAACACAATTTTTTAAAAAGGATGTTAGGCTCGGCTAATTAAGAAACTGATCTGCCGCTTAAAACTGTTGAGTCTATTATTAATGGGCCTCTGGTAGATATGGAATACTGACGATAGTAGCTTCACTGGTAAAAAGATAGACATCCGAAAAGGACTGCTGGGCAAAGCAGGGAAGGAAGCCCGGAGTCGGCTGAGAAGAGAAAGAGAAACGACTTAAAGTCACTAAGGAAAAAGGAGGTGGTGAAACGCAGAGACAGAAGAGCGAGAAAGAAGATTTAACAAGGAAGTGAAGTGGAGCGCAAAGGGCAGAAGCTAATGAGGAAACAAATGGGAAAAGGTAGTGTTTTCATATAGGCATGCACCAGGAAGGAACGAGTTAAGGCCTGGAGTAGCCCCACTGCTTTCAGATGATAGAGATGCTCGCAGAGAACAGGAACAAGCAGTTTACTTTCAGACGTTGAAGCAAACTAAAATTCTCGGCCCCGAGCCTCTCCCAGCCTCGGACAAGCGCGGAGGCGGCGGCTGGGGAAGGGGCCTAGCCAGGAGCCAGGCCCGGCGTACCGCTCCCCCGGGCTCCGCGGCCCAAGAAAAGAGACGAAGATTAGGCGGGCAGAGATCCCAGCCGAGGCTCGGCGGCACCCCGAAAAACGGCCCGGGGCCTCCGAGGTGTCCGCGAGCCGTTTCCCCTTCGGCGGGTCGCTCAGCGGCCTTACCTGGGGCTAGGGAGGGAGGCGAGGTCTAGGGCGTCCGCTCGCGACCGCCGCAGAGCCCCCCTGCTGCACTGAGCCCAGGCTTCCAACGGAGGCGCAACCCTGCCTCAGCCGCCGCTTCCCGCTCGGGGTCTCGGCCACCGCCTCCGCCGCCTCCGGGGCTGTTTACACCCTCGGGCCCCGCACGCCGCCGCCGCCGCCTTCTCTCCACCCTAGCGCCGCTGCCGATTCGGCCGCCGCCACCTCCTCCGCCGCAGCCTCGTCTCTCTGGAGCATCTTCCAGCCACCAAACCCTGAGAAACAGAGACTCCAGCCGCGCCGGCAGGAAACTCCCCCGCAACTGCTAGGGGGACGAGGCGGTCAGAGCACCGGCGGCTTTTCCGCCATTGAGCAGCAGCCGCTCCGCTCCTTCTGCAACCCCCTCCCCGCACCCTGTCCTTCCCCGCCCCTCGAAGAGCCCCGCCCCCGTTCCCACCCATTGGGACGCCGCGCGGCCTCTCACTGAAGCCGGTTGGCTGGCCGGCCCGTCAATCACCGCCCTCCCAGTCCGGCAGCCCCAGTACCTCCGTCCTTAGTTTTCCCCGCCCACAAGGCCCCGCCCCTGGGTTCTTAATTTCCCATTGGACACAAGTGACCATCTTCAATTGGCAAGGTTAGCTATCCATCAAACACCGCCCACTGAGTGAGACCCAACCCTTCATTACCCTTTACTTCATTCAGCCCCGCCTCTGCTATGCCTCCCAGACGTCAGGACCAACCCACGCTAACAGCCATAAGTAGAGACCGTCGTCAATCAAGTAACGCCCACCTGCGCTCTGCCTCTCAGAGCCCAGACCCTAGTGATTCACTTTTCTTATTGGCCCAAATGGTGGCCCGAACTTTCAATCATTGGCTTTCTTTACATGTCTGTCACGGAACCAATTTCCAAGTCCGTCACACCGGCTTTTTTTAAATAAACGCGCAAAAGGCGGGGAAGTATTCGAAAAGCGATTGGCTAGTCCTCCAAAACGGTCAAACCCAGAGAGTCTGTGTGGAGCCTTTTCGTTCTGCGAGGACCGTGCCCCTTTATTTTTGACCTCTAAGCCTTGCGTAAAACCCAACGCCATAAAGGAGCCAATGGGCTGTCCAATTATAGGTGTGGAGGCCTAGTCCCACCCGGAATTGCAGGGGGTTCGCTGCTGATTGGCAAACAAAGTCCGACTAGGCCCTCATTGGAAGATATAAACGCCTCTCTTAAACGTAGAGACGAGAAGGATGGCGCAGAAGAAGCGATCCTAGGAGAGGCGGTTGTTTTGCTTTAGCCAGCGGGTGGGGCGCACGCGGGAGAGGGAAACTCAGAAGGCAGGGCTCTGGGGGAGGTGGTGCGGGGAGGAGAAAGGCCCGGATGTTCCCTAACAATGAAATCATCGCCGACCAATCAGAGCAGCTGCACTGGAATACCTGCCTGACCTGTCGCCATAAGGGAAGAGGAGTTAGAGAGCGGGAAATTGGGGTGTCTGGAGAGACCAAAAAGCGATGTAAAAAAATGAGACAGGTGATTTCTTCGGAAGGATTCTGTGCTGTTGCTGCTGCTGCTGCTGCTAAGTCGCTTCAGTCGTGTCCGACTCTGTGCGACCCCATAGACGGCAGCCCACCAGCCCCCCACCCCCCCCCCCCCCACCCCGTCCCTGGGATTCTCCAGGCAAGAACACTGGAGTGGGTTGCCATTTCCTTCTCCAATGCATGAAAGTGAAAAGGGAAAGTGAAGTCGCGCAATCGTGCCCGACTCTTAGCGACCCCATGGACTGCAGCCTACCAGGCTCCTCCGTCCATGGGTTTTTCCAGGCGAGAGTACTGGAGTGGGGTGCCATCGCCTTCTCCCTCTGTGCTGTAAGGGGTTATTTTTATTCCTTCTAGGCCCGCACTGCCTGGCATTAAGCCCTTAGCATTTCCGTGTTTTGTTTCTTAGTCAACATTGATTTTAGAAACTCTTGGCCTAGTCTTTGACATTCGTTCGCTCCACGGTTATTGAGCGCCTGCTATTTGTCAGGCCCTGGACGTAGAGCTGAGGTACAAAAATACAGTATAAGATGATGGTTGCTGTAACTGAAACATGATAGAGACGGTGATGACCAAAAGGATCTTTCCTGTAAGTTTACGGAGGAAGGCTTAATGCAGGATTAATCTAGAATGAATGATTCAAGAAGAGGCTGAGAGAAGTGGAAATAATTCTTCCAGCAACTGAATTAGACTAAAAGGTGCATTCGTGCGTGCTAAGTCACTTAGGTTGTGTCTGACTCTTTATGATCCTATGAACCGTAGCTCGCCAGGCTCCTCTGTCCATGGGATTCTCCAGGCCCCTTCCCCACCTATCTATGTGATTCTGTCCATGGGATTCTCTGCTCCTTCCCCACCCCCAACAAAAAGAAAATTAAAATGTAATGAAGAAATTCTAATACCTTAAGTTACTTTTTTTTTTCCCCAATGAAAATGCCTTGAAAGAGAATTTAACCTTTGTGCATACCTTGGTGTAAATTGGTTTGGGCAGACAGTTAAGCTAAGACCCAAAACAATGTTACTCAACTTAGGTGCTGTCAGTGTTTGGGGGAGAAGGGCAGATTTAAGAATAGGGTGAAAAAAAAAAAAATAGGGTGATTGTCCTGGTTGTCATGAGGATAGCAGAAATAAAGGCTTGATTGCCATTCAGATTTCTTAATCTACTCAAGTTTGTGTAAGGATAGTGTTTCTTACAGCCTGATGGCTAGACCACCAGCATCAGAATCACCTGGGTCCACTCACATCTCTAATAGCAGGGACCCAGGGGATAAGATAAGTGAATTTTTAAACAATTCTCCCGGGTAGTTTTTACGCCCTCCAGTGATTGAGGTAGCATAGGTAATGGAAACACTGTAAGTTAAAACTCAGTTTCCCTACTTTTGCATGTTGGGAAGAAAAATAATAAGAAACAAAGAAATAGCCCGTTTAGATTTTGTCTTTCCCTTGTCCCCCTCATTATCAGTATGGGATCATACAGTTCTCAGGAAATTTAAAGAAATGACTTATAGAATCTATTTCTTTAAATCACACTCCTTTGCCTGACATGCCTTAGATAGGGGTAAGGGAATCTAGGATCCCAGCTTCCAAAATAGGAATCATGCTAAAGATCCTACAAGTGGAGACATCTTGGGACCCTTATCTTGGGAATCCAAGCAAGGGCATCAGAGAATTTTCTTGGTCTGCTTGATTTCCTTCTCACTTTCCCTTGGTTGGTCTCAGAATTAATACAAAGCACAATCATTTAGGTGGACTGATGATTGTCCATCATTCCTTCTTTCAATCAGGAATAAGGATGTACTTTAAAAATAAGGATGTACTGAATACTCTTCTAGGTGCTGAGAATACAACAAGGATCAAAAAGATTTTAAGTTAACTTTGTTATATACTCTACTTAATTAAAACGCTAAACTAATAGGGAAGGTCCAAGAAGATTCGCAAAATTGGTGTGTATCATCGTTAACATATGATGTGTCATTGAGTATCATCACAGTGGGCTCTTTTAAAAACTAGCTATGTGGCTTTAGCTAGTAACTGAGCTCTTCAGCTAGTAAACAAGCCTCAGTTTATTCTTCTGTAAAATAGGAATCATAAAATCTTCTCCCAGAGTCAGATGAAGAGCTTTGGGCACTCTTAGTAATACAAAGCACTTCCCAACACATAATTTTAAACAGAAATAATGCTAAACGTAATGTAGAAAAGGTCCCGATTTTTCCAATGTTGACTGTAGTACTTTCAAGTTCTTTTTTAAATAAGACACCAGGTATCAATTTTCTCCAAACAGATTGGATGCCCCAGTTTTGCTGGTGCACTAAGCCCACCCTTGGTAATCCAGGGCTGCCTATTTCACATGACTTTTAAAGATTAAATGGGATATGGTACGTAATAGCACCTAATGTAATGCTTGTCACAGTTGAATCAGACTCTTTATAGAGAAAGAAATTCTCTATAAAGAATTTTTTAGGAGAAATTTAGAAGAAATTTCATTTATTCATTCAGCATATTTATGTGCCTCCTATATGCAGATACTGTAGTCTCTGACAATGAGCTTCAGTGTCAAACTTCAAGTAGTCTCATCTGATCCACTCCCTTCTTAACCACTGAAAATAAATGTTCCACTAATAAACCTGTTTTCTTCACTTAAGAAAAAATTCACCAGCTCCACTCTACAAATATTTACTAAGCATTCGCTGTGAATCACGTGCTATGGTAGATGATGTGTATTGCTGCTTATGGAATTTGTTAACTGATATTGTGGTTATAATAAGAATTATATATTTGGTCTTTATCCCTGGTTTCTCAACACTGCTAAAACCTTTGTAGTTTCTTGATAGGGGTAACAGGAGAATTTTTTGTGATTCATAATAAGCCCCTTTGAACCCTACCTGAATTTAAGCTAATGAGGTAGCTCCTGGAGAATGGGAGCTGGTTGCTGGAGGAATCAACCATGTAATGAGAAGGTTAGAACTTTCAACTTGACCTCTGGTGAGGGGAGAGGAGCTGGAAATGGGCTTAATCACCAGTGGCTAATGAATTAATCAATCCTGCCTACATAATGAAGCCCCCATAAAAACCCTCGATGACAAGTTTTGGCGAGCTCCTGGGTTGCTGAACACATCAAGGTGCTAGGAGGGTGGTGAGCCCCGAGAGGGCATGGAAGTTCACACCGTTCTCACATAGCTTGTCCTATGAATCTCTTCCATTTGGCTTCCTGAATTTTGTTTCTGGTGGTTTTTTTTTTTTTTTTTTTTTTTTGGCCTTGCCAAGAAGCATGTGGTATCTTAGTTCCTGCACCAGGAATAGAACGCATGCACCCTGCATTGGAAGCACAGAATCTGAACCACTGGACCGCCAGGGAAGCCCCTGGCTGTTTCTGAGTTTTATCGTTTATCAAAAGCAGGTGATAGTGTTTCCCTGTGAGCTGAGTTCTGTGAGCTCTTCTAGAAAAGTATCAAACCCAAGGAGGGGGTTGTAGAAACTCCTGACTTACACCTAATTGGTTAGAAGTACAGGTCACAACCTGGAACTGATGAAGTCAGGGTTGGTCTTGTGGGACTAAACCTTGAAACCTGTGGGATCTGTGCTAACTCCGGGTAGTTAGTGTCAGAATTGTATAACATGAGGAAAACAACCCACACATTTGGTGTCAGAAGTGTGGTGAGTAAGACAGGAAAACAAGTTTTCCCTTTTATTGACCACTGCCACTTTCTTAGAAATGTTCAACTCTGACTTTCATGAATCCACAATATTGTTTCTGTTGAAAGTGTTTCTCAAACAATTTCAGAGAAGGACTTCTTAGTACTGAGGCTCTTTTATCCCAGGGTATCTGAGAATTTAGCAAGAATTGGGCTATATGTACTAAAAATTATCTTAAAAATCCAGAGAATTTTGCCCTCTACCCCATGCTTAACACTTATTTTAATATTAAAATATTGTTTACAATTCTTATCATCATGAGGGGAAAAAGTCTTTTCTAAAAATCATATTGTGTTGGTTAGAAATGTTTGACTACAACTAGCAGAAAACTTAAACAGAGGCTTAAACAACTGGAGGCTGTGGGGTGGCATTTTTTTCACATAAGAACTTTGGAGGTGAGCAGTGATGTCAGGGTCAGTTTTTCTACAATGATCTTATTGCCCCAAGATCACAAGATGGTTCCCGTGTCTTCAGAGTAAGATGCCCAAGTTGAAGGCAGTAGGGTGTGAGGGAGTTACATGACCACCCCCAAGTGCAAGGGAGGCCAGGAAATTAGAGAACTGTGATGTCAGAGTTGATTAGAGTAGAGGTTCTTAAACTTTACAAGTATCTAAATCCGCTGGAGGACTTGTTAAAATATAGATTGTTAGACCCAACCCCTAGAGTTTCTGACACAGTAGGTCTCAGGTAGGGCCTCAGAATTTGCCTTTCTAACAACAGCCCCCAAGATGCCACTGCTGCCAGTCCAGGGACCACATTTTTGAGAACCACTGATTCAGGCTACTCATGATCTATTGCCTGGCATGGGCACACTGCTGCCCAGAGCATTTATAAATAGTTTTGCAGCTATGTTTCTGTTTTATCTGTGCACAGATGAAAGTAAAATCAAGCAGAGACAAAACCAAGAAATCTCTGCAGACGTCAGTAGGTTGTCAAGGCACCCAGCCCTCTCTTTCCCAAGCCATTAAAGACCTTAGGCTCTGAGACACCAGGGCTTCAGAGCTTTCCAATTTCCATTAAAAATCAGGTGGGTTGGATGCCATGGGTAATACTTTAACTGAAGTTTATCCTTAAGGTCATGTAACTCTCATAGCTTGCATTAGTCAGAGTCTGGCAAGAAACAGATGGTGCACCCAAATTAGGAATTTTGAGGAGAGTGTAATAAAGGGAATGTTTTCAAAGGTGCAGGCAGGGTAGAGATAAATCATAAAATCTAATCCCCTCAGGCTAATAATAGGGAAACATGGCAGCACCTCTGTGCCTGAAGGGATAAGAGTAGGAAGGGCTTGCAGAAACCTGAACCTGGAAAGCCTTATATACAGAGGGTCTGACCTGTGGTGAAGGACCAAGTGAGCTCTCTTCAAGTACCCCGACCTCATTCTCCTCCACCCTTTGATCTCCCAAAGGTGCTACCCATGGGCCAAGCCCAACTGGAGCCTGTTGACATTATCCATGTAGGTCACAGAACAAGATGGAGAAATGGAGGGACAGCTGGACATATGGAGGGACAACAAGAGATATCCAACACATATATTTAAAGACAACAAGCACATGCATATCATTTATTTCTAGTTATAGAACTTGTCTTTTTCCATAGTTGAAGAAAATTCAAATCGTAAAACAAAGAAGAAAAATGTCAGAAGAAATTCTTCACTCAAAGATGTCAAAGTAAGGTCTCGGGCCCCTGAGGATCAACAAGGTAAAAACCATTTTCACAATGATATTAAGATATTATCTGCCTGTTTTACTCCCGTTCTTTCACGAGAATACAGTGGAGCTTTCCAGGGGCTATATAACAGGTGCTATTGCAACACAGTGAATGCAAAAGCAAAGGCAGACTCCAACCCGCTTTTGTTAAGCCAGTTGAAAAAGATTTGCAAAAATATAAGACAATGTCTCCTTCCTCACTAATATTTTTGTTATTATAGGAATAATAACTGAAAATAAAATAAAAAGTGATGTGTCACCAAAAGTGCTATTTATGTGAACATATAAATTGATAAATATTTTTAAATTTCTCAATTTTAATTTTTGTACAATAAATGTTCATAGATATATAACCCACAGAGACAAAGCTCTTTGGGTACTCAATAATTTATGAGGGCCAAGAGACAGTGAGACCAAAGTGAGAGCTCCTCTAACCATGTCCCACCTAGGGCTAGCTCCAAAGGCCAGTCGGCTTTAGTCAGTATAATGAGCGAAGGAGGAGAATGGGAAGAATAAAAAGATGGCCAAGAAGGTAAAATGCCTTCTTCCTTTATCTCCCCTCTCTTTTCTTCCCCTTCACCTATTTTTAGGCCTTTCGGATTCCCTCTCCCTATTGATTCCCTGTAGCGCTTTGCTCCTGCAATCCTAGACTACTTATCCTATTCTATCTCCTATTTTAATTATTTAGGTAATTTATTGTTTCAACATGCTACTCTGTCTGAAGGATGTGTTTGAGCACATGTGCGCACACATAGGCGCGCACACACACACCCCCGCAATGAGAAGTTCTTAACCTGAGGTCCACAAAGTCCAAGGAGATTGAATTCACAAGTTTATGAACCTGGAGGGGGAAAAATTAGTTATTTTTATTAACCTCTAACTGAAATTTAGCATTTCTTTTTTATGAATGTAGACAACAAACCACAGGAGGAGCAATAATACCTGTGACTTTGTAGTCATCAGAGATTGTTGATATTTTAATATCACGTTAGAGTTGTTACAAAGCTCTCAAAATAACATGTACAATCAATGTTATTTTAAAATTACAGGAATTATTAGACTCACCACTAGATCTTGTTAAGGTATTCATAAAGAGCATACATATTACTGTATTACAAATTTAGTTTCTTTAATACTCTGATGACTATTTCAATATAAATGTTTCCTTTGAAATCTTATGAACTTTATTTTACATATTTTAGAACATTATCCTGGGAAGGGATCCCACAGGATTCACCAAAGGAACGCTTTGTCAAAAAAAAAAAAAAAAATAGTATGGGGAATAATAACCCCTGCTGAGATAGTAATCTCCAGTTCAGCAAGGATGTTATTTCTTTGGTTGTACATTGTACACCGTAGTTGCTCAGTAATTACTTAATGAATTAAATTTGGGGGATCTCAAGTAGTTCACTGGATGTTTTCCCTTTCCTTGGCACCATTCTGCAGAGGTTGGCCCAACTCCCCTCTCCCCAACTCCCCGCCCCACTTCCTCTTAAGAGAGGAAGTTGATCAAGCTATCACCATCCTGCATGCAATCCCCACAGCCTTGGAGGCCAAAGCTGGCTGCCTCAGAGCCAGATGCGCTTTTGTGTTTTAAAGGGAGTGTCATGCACAAGAGATGATTGAGATTATGGTTACAACACAGTGGGTGGTATCAGAAACACTTTTTACTTGGAGCCCAGTGATATAAATTCTGCAAAACTACAAAATGTTTAAACATGCTTGGCTGTGGAAAACGCTAATATCAGCCATTTATGTAAGCAGTTGAGCATTTATGCCCAAATTCATTTACATTATTCATTTGCTTTGTTATGTTTTGTTTTCTTTTTACAATAAACTATACATTTCTGCCAACTTCATCTTTTGCTTCTTGTTAGCACTGTCATTTGCTTGTGCAATATGGTAGTGTGCTCACATTTCAAAAAACCTAAATGGAAACATTGTGCTACTTTTCCCTTATTTTTCTTCCACTCCTTTCTTCCACTCCTTCCACTGCAAGGACTCGTTTCCAGTTTACCTTCTCTGAAAGCTCTTTATTTCCTGCTATTAAAGTTGTGCAAGGGGACTTCCCTGGCAGTCCAGTGGTTAAGAATTCACCTTCCAATGCAGGATATGTGGGTTTAATCTGGTTGGATCCCTTGTTGGAGAATTAAAATCTCACATGCCTCAGGGCAACAAAGCCCGAGTGCCACAGGTAGAGAGAAGCCCATGAGCTGCAACTAAGACCCAATGCAGTCATAAATAAATAAAAACATGTGAAAGTGAAAGTTGCTCAGTCATGTCTGACTCTTTGCGACCCCAAGGAATTCTCCAGGCCAGAATACTGGAGTGGGTAGCTGTTCCCTTCTCCAGGGGATCTTCCCAGCCCAGGGATCAAACCCAGGTCTCCTGCATTGCAGGCGGATTCTTTACCAGTTGAGCCACAAAGGAAGCCCTAAAAACAAATCAGGAACTGCATTAAAAAAAAAAAAAAAAGCTGGATATGAATGCTGATCTTGAGAATCTAAGCAGAATTTCAGGATCAAGCAAATATCAAGGAGATGAGCACGGGAGTCAAGTCTCAGGTTGGTTATATTATCAATAAGCACATGGGGATATGGTTGTAAGAAAACTCTCAGATGAAATATTCATGGTGAAAGGGACATGCCAGACTTGAATGCTATTAGTTTAAAAGGTTTCATAATAAGGCCCACAATTACTGTCCTTTAATAAAAACCTTATGTTTCTGGAAAATAACAGGCCCCAGCAGTTAGACGACTTGTCTAGAGGCAGGTATCTTATCAGGACCAGGCCATAGAAAGACTGAAGATCAGGGTTGAGAAATTTAGGTTCTAAGACAAGTAGAAATGGTGATAGGAGAGGAAGTCAGGGAATCAGAGACTAGCCAGAGGACATCAGTGGCAGAAATGACTAGAAACTGAACCAGTGAAAGACCAAACGAGGGCTTCTTTTTTTATTTTGTAGTTTTTAGTTGTATTTATTTATTTTTGGCCGCCCTGGGTCTTCATTGCTGCATATGCGCGTGCCAAGTCGCTTCAGTCATGTCTGACTCTTCACGACCCTATGGAATGTAGCCTACCAGGCTCCTCTGTCCATGGGGATTCTCCAGACAAGAGTACTGAAATGGATTTGCCATTTCCTCCTGTAGGGGATCTTCCTGACCCAGGGATTGAACCGGGAGTCCCTTCCGTCTCCTGCATTAGCAGGCGGATTCTTTACCACTAGCACCACCCGGGAGGCCCCTCCGGTTGTGGCAAGTGGGGGCTGTTCTCTTGCACTGGATCGTGGGCTCTAGGCGTTCAGTTGTTGCAGTGCCTGGGCTCAGGAGTTGTGGCTCAAGGGCTGAGTTGCCTCATGGCATGTGGAATCCTCCTGGACCAGGGATCGAACCCGTTTCCCCTGCATTGGCAGGCAGATTCTTAACCATGGACCACCTGGGAAGTCCTAGGGCTTATATTCTCCCAGCCTGGCACCTGAAATTGTCTCAAAGCACGAGTTGGGTTCAAACCTTAGACAAGCGTTAAGGAAAGTACAAGGCCGCAGAAGGGTTGGAAAAACAACAGGAAGTGCCTTCATGGTGAGAGAGTTTCCAAAGTCTCCATGGTTGATTTTTGTTTTGTTTTTCAAAAAATTTTTATTAGGGCAATTTTCAGTCACACATGAAAATAGACAATGATATTAAATAATGAACCCCATGTACCTACCACAATTCTCAACATTCGGGTTATATTGCTTCAACCATCCTTCCCCTCAGCCTTTTTAAGGTTTGGTTTATAGCCCTCTGATTTTTATACCATCTTCCTTGGAAATTTGTTTCATGCCCTCATGAGTCCCACTACTGCCTCAGTGAATCTGAGCCCCAAGTGTGGAACACCAGCCCCATCCTTTAATAAACCACATTTAGTTGGTGTATGTTTCTTTCCAGTCCCAGAGATTAATCTTGGTTATTCTAAACTATCCATGATAATTTCATTCCCCTTAGGGTGATTGGTTTAGGAATGTGCATGTGATGCACATCAGGCTAGCAACACTTGAGGGGAAATAGGCAAGAAGTAGGAGGTCCTAAGGGAGAAGGAAATGGCAACCTACTCCAATATTCTTGCCTGGAGAATCCTGTGGACGGTGGAGCCTGGAAGGCTGCTGTCCCTAGGGTCTCACAGAGTCAGATACGACTGAAGCGACTGAGAATGCTTGAATGCATTGGAAAAGGAAATGCAACCCACTCCAATATTCTTGCCTGGAGAATAGGGACAGAGGAGCCTGGTGGGCTGTGGTCTGTGGGGTTACACAGAGTCGGACACAACTGAAGGGACTTAGCAGCAGCAGCAGCAGCAGGTCCTAAAGAATTTTTCTTGCTGTTATAAGGGAACAGGAAAAAGTACCCTCTTCATTTGTTGAAGTTGTATCTTAGTGATGCCACTCACTAGCTAGGTGACTCTGAACAAGTTACATAACTTTACTGTACCTCAATTTTCTTATCTGTGAAATAGGATGATAGAACCAACTCATGGGGTTGTTGTAAGGAACAAAGGAATTAATATATGTAAAGTGCTTAGAACAGTATCTGGCCTATCAAAACTGCAAATTAAATTTTAGCTATGATTATTATTTTGTAAGGATGTGATGCTTGGAGCTGTGGCAGCTGTCTTATGACTATGGAGAGGCAAGCTTGAGGAGGAAGACCAGCCCACTGTGCATCAAAGAGAGAAAATGTGGAAAGAAGCTTAATCATTGATGATGTCAAGCTACTGAATTAGGCAAGCTTGGAATTATTCTACCCCTGAATTTCTCAATAAGGAAGATAATTTTCCTTATTAAATGTGTCTCTTTCGTTGAATTTTCTACTATTCATAGCCCAAAGCATCCTAATTGATACATATGCCCCAAATAAGTTTCCTTTCTCCCAAAGTTTGCTCAGATTTTTTGCATCTGTCAAGGCATTGCAATTTCCGCATTCAGTCTTCTTTATAATACCCCATATCTAGCCAGATTTGTCAATATTTCTTTCCAACTTTTTCGTTTTCTCCATTGACAAAGTTACTGTTAGTGGCAAAACAAAAATTAGTGCGGTTAATGCCTGAAATAGCCTTCATGAGAAACGAGGGACTCATATAAAGTAAAAGTACTGGTCATGGCCATCTCTGTCTTATTCACAGACTCTAGTCTAGTGGGTACTCAATATCTATTTGTTGAATAAGTGAACGGGGGATTGGATGGATGGAGGAGACATTTTCCAAGTGAAGATTTTTTAACGAATACTTTTTCAGAGAAATCTTCCTTGGCCAAATACATTTATTTGATTAACCATTCACTGAAGTTGGTCCAGGACTCCTCAGAGCCTTCTGTAAATTTCCATGAATTATGAATCAAGAAGCACTACTGTTTAGTGCTTCTCTAACTTAATTGACTCACAGGCATTTGTTTTCCAGTCACCATTTTCTGGAATTTCACAGAACTTAATTGGAAATGTTAAGGCAGTGCACTTTTATAAGAACATGATATCATTAACTAACAAATGAAATTGTACCTGAATAGAAATCAACTAACTTGTATTTTTCTTAAAAATATACAGGCAGCATGCTGAAATTGGAACCCCCTCCCACTTTTATGGGACTGAGCCTACAGAATAATACAGTAGGTGAAATTCCATAAATATCCCAAGGCCGCTGTAAGTTAACTCAGATATCCTACACTCAAATCTCTACAGAGGCCAGGAAGTAAATGAGTGAAGCAGGTGAGTATAAAAAAACATACAGCACTAGCATGCTATTAAATGGCAATTGGTTCTCAGTATCAGTGTTAGGAGTAACAGGTACTCAGCTAAGTTAAGTTAGTTAAGTTATGTTTCCCTGGTGGCTCAGATGGTAAAGAATCTGCCTGCAATGCAGGAGACACCTGGGTTCAATCCCTGGGTTGGGATGATCCCCTGGAGAAGAGAATGGCAACCCACTCCAGTGTTGTTGCCTGGAGAATTCCATGGACAGAGGAGCCAGCCAGGCTACAGTCCATGGGGTTGCAAAGAGTTGGTCACAACTGAGCAACACTAGGATATTAAATGGCAGTTGGTCCTCAGTATTAGTGTCAGGCAATAACAGATACTCAGCTAAAGGGCCAGCCAATTCACCACTCTGGCTGAGTACTGAATAAAGGCCCAGTGCCTGAAGCATTCCTCTTTCTTTTTTTTCCAAGAGAAACCTCACATCTGGATTTTTATGTAAATTTCCCTGCTTTTCAATATTAAGAATTAATTAAATTACCTTTTAAAAAATTGCATGGGCCAAACACACCTCTGCCAGCTTTAGACCAATCAGTCTATCAACAACATCTTTTAAGGTCCAAGTTCACAACTAGATAAATACCTGTAAACTCATATTACACAGAAGAGTGAGCAATCACTCATGCTGAATTTCTGTGGCCTAACCTTTTTCAGGGCAAAGAATTTTTTGTAGTTTAGGTGTCTTAAAATACACCTAGAAAAGAAAAAAAAAAACACATTTGACCACTTTATCCATTATAAGCTTATAGTAAATAGTTAATATTTGTATACATTTTATATATTCATGTAACATATGTGCAGAAATAAAATTGCAATTTAATACTTTGAAACAGTTGTTACTCAGAAAAATTAAACCATTATTTGTATTATTTGTATCTAAGAAGATTATACTGTCACTTCTAACTACTATTACAGCAAATAATTCTTACATTACTTCATTGGGTTGCTTTTTTTTTTAAATGGTTGACCATTAAAACAATCTTTTTAGAAAAATTCTGTTTGTCTGAATGCCATCAGTAGCTTGCTTCTCAGATTAGCAATTTTATGCTCTAGTGAAGAAATGTAAACAGACAGATATTTTAAAAGATCATAAGTAAAAGTCGCTCAGTTGTGTCTGACTCTTTGCAACCCATGGACTGAATAGTCCAGGGAATTCTCCAGGCCAGAATACTGGAGTGGGTAGCCTTTCCCTTCTCCAGGGGATCTTCTCAACCCAGGGATCAAACCCAGGTCTCTTGCATTGCAGGAGGATTCTTTACCAGCTAAGCCACAAGGGAAGCCCAAGAATGCTGGAGTGGGTAGCCTGTCCTTTCTCCAGGGGATCTTACTGACCCAGGAATCGAACCGGGGTCTCCTGCATTGCAGGCAGATTCTTTACCAACTAGCTAACAGGGAAGCCCCTTAAAAGATCACAGTATTTGTCAAATTTACCCTGTATGGTTTAGACTGCTGTTTTGTTCAAAATAAAGAGAAAATTCCCACACTTAATAGCAGGTAATAGGAATAGAACTGTTGGTCTCAAACAGTTTTTGCCAATGACAGCTTTAGGCAATAGAGAAAACTCTAGAACAATCTACACCCTATATTTGCTTTCTTATATACTCATTCTCATTTCCCAATGGAAAGAAAGTTGGGAATAACAGTGAAGCGCCACTCTATGGGAAAATTGGGGAACACTAGGTATACACCTATTTTTGTAATTCTAGTTTGACTTATTTATTATTTGAACAATGTGTACATATCCTGAAGTCTAATATTGTAAAATTCCATGCTGAAACACTATTGAGGCAAACATACACTACTGCATGTTGTCAGTTAATCAAAACCCCTGATGAAGCTAAATCAAACATGGAATGGAAGAATAGCAACTTTTAAAAACCATAAGCAACATAAAACAATACTGATGAAGTACTGATAACAAGAGGGTCCTTTCTGAAAATCATGGGAATTTCTGCCAACCATATATAGACATATGCTATAGCAAACAGATGGGGAAACAAATGAAACAGTGACAGACTATATTTTTGGGCTCAAAAATCACTACAGATGGTGACTGCAGCCATGAAATTAAAAGATGCTTGCTCCTTGGAAGAAAAGCTATGACCAACCTAGACAGCTTATGAAAAAGCAGAGACTTGACTTTACCAACGAAGGTCCATCTAGTCAAAGCTATGGTTTTTTTTTTTTTTAAAAAAAAAGCTATGGTTTTTCCAGTAGTTATGTATGGATGTGAGAGTTGGACTATAAAGAAAGCTGAGTGCCGAAGAACTGATGCTTTTGAATTGTGGTGTTCAAGTATCTTGAGAGTCCCTTGGACTGCAAGGAGATCCAACCAGTCCATCTTAAAGGAAATCAGTCCTGAATATTCATTGGAAGGACTGATCCTGAAGCTGAAACTGCAATACTTTGGCCACCTGAGGCGAAGAACTGACTCATTGGAAAAGACCCTGATGCTGGTAAAGATTGAAGGTGGGAGGAGAAGAGGACGACAGAGGATGAGATGGTTGGATGGCATCACCATCGCGATGGACATGAGTTTGAGTAGGCTTCAGGAGTTGGTGATGGACAGGGAGGCCTGGTGTGCTGCAGTCCATGTCACAGAGAGTCAGACACGACAGAGACTGAACTGAACTGAACTGATAGCTCTGCATGCATCCTATCTTCCTAGAACACTGCATTTGTCCTCACTAAATTCTAACAAATCACTAATTTTGGTTTATGAATATCAGAAACTCATAACCCTCCATAACTCAGTAGGTTTCAAGCAGGTCTTAGTTTTATGTGAAAATGAATGTTATTAAAATTGGCTGAGATAATGCTTATAAGAACCAGGGACTATACTTTTGAATATGACTTCTTGGCCTGACTAAAACCATACAAAGTGCAGAGATATTAACTGTTCATCTCCCTCATATGTTGGAGCCCCTTGCTCGGGGGAGTGGGGAACTCAGATGAATTTTCACACGGGGTCTATTTTACTAGCTGCCACTAGTTATCGCCTACCATTTTAGTACAGACAATCATTTCATTACACCTAAAGAGCCTAACAGCTACTGGCAGTGAAAGTAACCAGCCCTTAGATTACTAGCTAGCACCTCCAATGATGCACAAAGTAATCAGAGGAACCTAAGACCTCACAGTTCAGGCACACAAAAATGCACTGGGCTGCCATTGAGGATTTGGTCTCAGACACATCTCTGCACCACTGAAGACCTGACCTTTCTTTGAACTATAACAGTCCCAAGGACACCACCAGCCATATTCTGAACAGCACTTGCCAACTGCAACCTCATGGGTCTCAAAGTCTTCCCTTGTAACACTGCAGCCATTTTGGACCCCAACCAATCCTTACTTAACAAGCACCTTTACTTCTTGCCAGCTCCAATTATAATTCTTGATAAACAACTCATGTAACTAATGTACCGTTGCTGTTTTCATCTTTATAAGCCTCCCCCTCTTTGTAGCTGGTGGAACACAGTTCAAGTGCTTTTTTTTTGAATCTGTGTCTCCTAGGCTGCAGTCCTAAGAAACCCCAAATAAGTAAGCTTTTAATTTCAATTAGGTCTCCATTGATGAAATTTTGGTTAACATGGCTATTTTCAATATTTCAAAAAATCTAAAGGAAATCATGCACATACTTGTAAGATGGCTGAATTGGCCATATTTCTTACCTTCAGTCTGGAACTATGTCAACTCAGTGAAGAAATACCAGTTATCTTCAAGTGATCTGAAGTTTAGAATAGCAATTTTATATCTTTGATTTATAAGACATGTAAACTCTTCCTCACTTCTCTGTTTTTGCTCATTTTGATTCATTCAACTGTAATCTCTTAATTCTTTGTATTCAAATCTTCCACATTTCTAAAGAATTAGGTTGAAGATCCCAGTAGTGCAGTCCTCTGAGATTCTCCATTACTCTTAAACTCTCCAGCACTCTTGATTATTTTATTATCCTAATTTCCTAACATGTGCTAACCCTAATCTCAAACGCTGTATTCTTATCTTCTCCATCACTGAATCAGAATTTCACAAATGGTATGTTTTCAATTGGGTAGACATTCAACAAATGAATGAAACACTGTTTGAATGAAACTGATTTGAATTTGTAGGACAGCTGACTGAAGTTCACCTGTTTAATTTACGTAATTTGTGGTGTCCTTGAAAAAAAGAAAGAAAAAAAAACTGAGGTTAAGCAGAAATTTACAGGTTAGATTTTTATCACTCCAATGAAAAGTCATTATGTACATATTCATACCTGGAGAGAAATTTAAAGAAAATTATAATGAATATCTGTACACTCTCCACCTAGATTCAACAATTTTTATCATTTTACCATATTTATTTCATCACTTTGCAATGATCTATCTATAAATATTTTATATCATTGCTGACTGATTTAAAAACAACTTGCAGGTATCATAACACTTAACTCCTAAATATTTCAGTATGCATCCCTGAGAAAAGGGAGTTTCTCCTACATGACTATAAGAAAAATTCTCATACCCAGCAAAGCTAATAATCAATTTAATAATAATATCATTCAAAATCCAGCTCTTATTCAATTTTCTTCCAACTATCCCAGGAATATGTCTTATGTCTATGTGTTTTTTTTTTTCCTTTTTCCTAAATGGGATCTAGTAAAGTTTTACACATCACATTTGGTTGTTACATCTTGTAGAGGAAGAAAAAGTTTTCCATATTTTGAGGGTAGTTGACCACTGCCCTGGTGGCGGTTTAGTCACTAAGTCGTGTCCGACTCTTTGCGACTCCATGGACTGTAGCCCGCCAGGCTCCTCTGTCCACATGGACCCCATTAATTTCTTTACCTGCTTTAATCTAAAAGAGTTCTCCCTCTTTCTTTTTTACTTTGAAAAGAGATAGGCAGAAACAGTTTTAATAATGTCAAATAATTCTATAAGAAAGACACTTTTTAGTTTCACCTTTTCAAAAAATGTTGCTGTTCTGAGTTTCTGGGATTTTGAAATTTAACCTGATCATTGGCTGATATGGTTTCAGATAAAATAGCCACTGAAGAGAGAAGGGAAAACAGTGACTTTACAAGATAATAACTGAGTTCTAAGCAATCACCAACCAGGACTCCTTGAGGAAGTTATTTAGCTGCTATGAGGTTCATTTTCTGCTGCATAAAAGAGAGATCACATCTACATTGTAAAGTAAGGATTACTACGAGATAATTATGTGAATGTGAATGCCTAGCATAGCATAGTGGCTTCCTGAATGCTGGTTTCTTTCACCTAAGTTCCCTATTTTTTTGTCTAAGAATAGGATATTTCCAGATTGGTAAACTTCTTGAGTATGATTCTTTCTTTGAACATTTTGTTGTCAAGTCAATTGCAAAAAAAAAATCCAAACTGGAGTTTTACACTACATTTTACCTTGCTTGCTTTGGGGTTATGTTTTGGAGGTAATATCTGTGCACCTTCATTTTGAGTTTATTATGTAAAATGGTTTCTAAAAAGTACTTCTAAAAACAATTTAAGGCAAAATCATTACTATCATAAATTAAAATTTTAATGTAAATATGCTTTTAGTTTTATTTAGGTATTATATCTTTAAAACAGGACATTTAAAAAGTAACAAAATATAATTTCCAATTACTCACAAAATGTGTGGGCCCAGTTCTAATAGAACAACTTTTAAAATTAAAGAGATATATTTTAGACAAGTTTTACCATCTTGCTGGTTCTCTTACTAATGAATAAATAAGTTTTTGATAAGTATTGATTCCAAATAAAATTCAAGAGATACAAAATTCACAAAATTGTAATTTTCTAAAAAATAATTAAAATAAATGCTAATTAATCATTTATGAAGTACAAAGATCAAATAAATCATTAAAGATTAAATGAAAATTATCCTTTTCAGAAAATCATTTTAAACAAAGATATAGAAAGGACAGAAGGATTGTGAAAATTCTCTATTCAGAATTCTTTTGTGTTCATCACTATAAGGTTAAATTTGATACTGTAAATAGCTATAGAGAGAAAAAAAATGAATCATCTTTTAAAACAAAGTCTTCATTGTATTATTTTGGAACATGATTGATCACCAACAACAAAGTAAATATAATTTTCAAACTGTATCATAGTAGTCATCAAACCACTAGGACAACTATTTTGGTAGTTTTATTAACACAGGGTTCATAAAATCTATGGCAAGATTAACACCAAATAAAGGTCATTGTTCATTAATTATATAGGTCAATTCTGGAATTCTAATAATAATTTTGTAATAATAAATCATTAAAGAATGTACATATATTTTTGTTTCATTCTCTAGGATATATTTTCATGTGTCTTAGTAGACTATATATAATGACTATAACAATTTTCTTTTATTATAACTTCTTTGTATTTGTTCTATATACTCACTGTAGGGTGATTATATTATAAGGTGAAGTGCTTTGTGAATTTCAATTGCTATATGAATATGCACATGTTTGTTCATATTTAGACAATTGTGCTATGATTTATTTGCTATTAATCACCATCACACAGGACAACATACAATAAAAAAAAGTGAGGTTTTAGGCACAACTGTTAATGTTTGTTGCAAAATACTTCATTGAGTAGGACAAAGAACTGACTGGCCCCAGGAAATTTAATCTCCTTATATTAAGCTGAAGTGAGTGAAAGCAGATTGTGCGTTGAAAATGCTGTAAGATTATAGAGAAGAACAAGTTCAATTAAAGCAGTGTGCTTTTATAATTTCCCAACATTACAAGAGAACTCTCCAACAACTAGAAGCTAGTAATCAAATATACGAGAACTATTTTTAAGCAAATTTCCTACCAATTAGCCACATGAACACTTTTCTCCAGTCCTGCTGGTTGCCTCACTGTGTAAGCCTGCCCCCTCCTCTCTCAGCTCAGCCAGTTCCAACCACAAGGATCTTGCTCTGTCTCCTGTGTGGTAGTACTGTTTCTGTGCCCTCCAATTTCATACTTAATTATGAACTGTTGTGTGCTAGTTTCTAATTGTTTTAGGTGTGTTTGTATTCTCTTCTCAACTAGATTGTAACCCCTGAGGCTAGGACCATGTGTCTTATTTCTTTGTTAATCCTCTTTATGCTAAACACAGTAGGCATGAAGTAACATCTTGTTGGAAAATCGAAGAATAGTCATTGATTTTGTACAACTGTGGCCAGAGTTCAAAGCAAAAAAAATCTCACACCTGTGTAGGGTAGAAAGGACACTCACTGAGTTTTCAAATTCATTCAGATTCATCTGGTTACAGTCAACATAAATCTACTCAAGCTGATTGAGGGAGTTGGGTATCTATAAAAAACAGATAAGATAATTTCATGGAACCCAACTGCACAATGGTGGTTAAAACTGCACCAAGATTGAACCTGGGAATCAGAAGGTCAGAAACAAGTCAGTGTCTTTTTCTAAAAACCAGCATGGTGTTTCTTCCATTTCTCCAGCCAGCTGCTTCTGTCTCACTGTACTGTGTATCTGTAGGTCAGTTTCTTTTACCTGAATGTGTCTTAGCATGGCTACTCCAACATCAATCTTCATGGTTTTACAAGTACAGGATCCATGAGTAACTGACCCAGCTTTTACAACCCATTTCCAAATTTCATACACAAAAACTATGAGTGGCCTGTAATGTATCAGATCTTAATCCCTGGCCCAATCAGCTGTTACCTGGATAGCAAGTAACAAGTGGTTTGATATCCATTCTCACCAAGATTGTGGGAACAACTCTCAGAGAAGAGAAAAGATAGAAAGCAGGCAATTTGCGTGATGCACTACTACAGTTAAAATTTGTAGGAAATTACAACAGAAGTTTTTCCGGGTGTCTTTCCAGCTCACTATCCCCCTTTTCTGAAAATGTATACCTTGCCTATTTGTACTAAATGACCCTGGACTTCTGGCCAGCTGACCAAACCAGAGTGATCATTCATCCCAAACCAGATCAAACTGATTTTCTCCCAGGAAATTTTAAAGCCAAGAAATTTGCCCTCGAGCTCGGCTGGTCTTTTAAGAGGAAAGGCTGTCAGCTAAGAACTGTTTTCGGACCACTCTTCCCCATTCTGTGCGAAGGGAAGGAAAGAGATCCAGTGGGGAGAGAAGAATGATGCAGACAATCCTTAAAGACGCACTGCTGAGACAGACAGCAAGTTCTGCCACGTTCGTCAAGGCTGAGTAGTTTCTGATTCCGGAAGCCCAACATCTTTGCTGCCCTTGAGTTCCTTGCGACATCTCCACATTGTTTTTTCTTAAGTTAGCTTGAGATGGTTTCCGTTATTTGCAACCAAACAGTTGAGATATCCAGATTAAGAGTCTTTCCCACATTTGTTCATTGAAATGTCAATTGTGCTAAGATGCCAATATTTTGCTACCAAGAACACTTTTTTTTTTTTTTTAATATCATAGTGGTTTTTGCCATACATTGACATGAATCAGCCATGGATTTACATGTGTTCCCCATCCCGATCCAAGAACACTTCTAAATTTATCTTGTAGACTCCCATATCTGTGTGGCTATATAGTACATCTATTCATGACTCATGAGAATTAAACAGTATGGGAGGGCTCCGTTACCTGAGCTGGCTATTATATGATTTTTTGGAAAGAGAACAATTCATGAAAAAAAATTGGCCTTGAAATTTTTTGTCATTTATAGATATAACTGCTATTATAACTGATGCTTGTTACGGTTTTCAACGTATGTTTCTACATATCCTCTCATTTGACAGTCACAACAATCCTCCGGGGAAGGATTAATTACATCATTCCTATTTCATAAATGAAGAAACTGAGGCTCAAAGAGATCAAGGGATTTCTTTGGTATCATTGACCTAGGAAGGAATCAAGATCAGTGTTGATTTTAAAAAATATATATATATTTAATTCTTTGGCTGCACCAGGTCTCAATGGCAGCACATGGGGCTTTTTTTTTTTAATCTTCTTGAGGCATACAAGATCTTTAATTGTGGCATGTAGGATCTATTTCCCTGAAGAGGTATCAAACCCGGGTCCCCTGCATTGGAGTGTGGAGTCTTAGCTATTGGACCACCAAGGAAGTCCCTGATCTTTGTTTTCTTAGAGCACGTTTCTATATTACTCAGCCATTAAAAAGAATTCATTTGAATCAGTTCTAATGAGATGGATGAAACTGGAGCCCATTATACAGAGTGAAGTAAGCCAGAAAGATAAAGAACATTACAGCATACTAACACATATATATGGAATTTAGAAAGATGGTAATGATAACCCTATATGCAAAACAGAAAAAGAGACACAGATGTACAGAACAGACGTTTGGACTCTGTGGGAGAAGGCGAGGGTGGGATGTTTCGAGAGAACAGCATCAAAACATGTATATTATCAAGGGTGAAACAGATCACCAGCCCAGGTTGGATGCATGAGACATGTGCTCAGGGCTGGTGCACTGGGAAGACCCAGAGGGATGGGGTGGAGAGGGAGGTGGGAGGGGGGATCGGGATGGGGAATACATGTAAATCCATAGCTGATTCATGTCAATGTATGACAAAAACCACTACAATATTGTAAAGTAATTAGCCTCCAACTAATAAAAATAAATGGAAAAAAAAAACTTGCTTTTCTTCTGAAGTATAAAATGGGTACAGAAAAGTATAAAAATCGTAAGGGTACAGTTCAATGAATGATCACGCAGTGAATACATCATGTAATAACCAATAGGGTGTGAAATTGAATATGTCATTTCTATTTTTCTCCCAATCACTATTCTCTCCTTCTTCCCAAAAGGAAATCACTTTCCTGACTCAATACTATAGATTTGCCTTTTTTTTCAGACCTTTATATAAATGAAATTGTGCAGTATGAATACTTTTGTGCTTAACTTCTTTCACATAAATGAGATTCATATACTTTATTGTGTGTAACAGTAGTTCATATATTTCTATTCATGCATGGTATTCCATTTTATGAATATATCACAATTTATGTATCCATTATATTATCTATAGGTATTTGAATTGTTTTCAGTTTGAGGCTATCATGAATGATGCCGTCATGAACATTCATAAGAATGTCTTTTGGTGTACCACATATATGCTCTATTGAGTAAATAACCAAGGAATGAAATTGCTGGGTCAAAGGTTCAGATTTAATAGCTAGCAATAGGCAGTTTTGCAATATGGGTGTATTAATTTATACTCCACTCCACTGGTAAAGGAAAAACTTAGTTGCTCCTTATTCTCAATAGCACTTGGTATTTTCTGTTTCTTATGAGTACTGTTCTAGTGAGTATATGATAGTATATATTACTATATTGTAGATTTGCTTTTCTCTGATAACTGCTGAGCTTGAGTACATTTTTTTTTGTTCACTGGTTATTTGGATATCTTCTTTTGTAACGGGCCTGTTCAAATTTTTGCCAATTTTTCTATTACTTTGTAAAAATTCTTTATGTAGTCTGAGTAATATGTATTAACCTTTGGAATATGCATTGTAAATATCTTCTGCCCCTATGTGGTTTGCATTCTCAGTCTTGAATTTTTGACATCAAAGAAATTATAACATCTTATTTGCATTTTCTTGCTTCATTAAAAAATATAATGATTTTAATTATTTGGGTTAAAATCCAATGAAACAAAATATTCAAATGACACTTCTCTCTTCATTTTGGCCAGGCTCCCAAAGCTGAAATCAATACAATGGGTGAGCAGTATTCCCAAGTCATTCTGGACTAAGTGTGTAAATACTCTGCCTTTCATGAACCCACCATTGACCTTGACAGAGTAAAGAGATGGAGGTAGGGAAGGTGGAAAGACGACGATTTCTTTGAAAAGGGCTCTCTTTTCCCTTCACCTTCACATGTGGTCAGGGAGGAATGTGCTCCCCCGTCACTTCAAGACAAATGAGAAGTACCTCAAGAAGACCTCCCAGAACCATCTCCAGGAGTTTCAGCAAGAAAGACTTGCCAAGTGTGAAGGCTGGGGACATAGCTGAAGCTTCACCTGTTTGCAGGGCTGTGAAAGTGAAAGTGTTAGTCACTAGGTTGTGTTGAACTCTTTGCAAGCTCATGGAATGTAGCCCACCAGGCTCCTCTGTCCATGGGATTTTCTAGGCAAGAATACTAGAGTGGGTAGCCATTCCCTTCTCCAGGGAATCTTCCTGACCCAGGGATCAAACCTGGGTCTCCTGCATTGCAGGCAGATTCTTTACTGTCTGAGCCACTAGGGAATCCCTGCAGGACCATCAGTTCAGTTCAGTTCAGTCGCTCAGTCGTGTCCAACTCTTTGCAACCCCATGAATCGCAGCATGCCAGGCCTCCCCGT
Source organism: Dama dama (assembly GCF_033118175.1). NCBI lineage: Eukaryota > Metazoa > Chordata > Mammalia > Artiodactyla > Cervidae > Dama > Dama dama. Next base: position 77,268,006 of record NC_083691.1, read on the forward strand.
CCATCACCAACTCCCAGAGTTTACTCAAACTCATGTCCATCGAGTCGGTGATGCCATCCAGCCATCTCATCCTCTGTTGTCCCTTTCTCCTCCTGCCCCCAACCCCTCCCAGCATCAGGGTCTTTTCCAATGAGTCAACTCTTCGCATGAGGTGGCCAAAGTATTGGAGTTTCAGCTTCAACATCAGTCCTTCCAATGAACACCCAGGACTGATCTCCTTTAGGATGGACTGGTTGGATCTCCTTGCAGTCCAAGGGACTCTCAAGAGTCTTCTCCAACACCACAGTTCAAAAGCATCAATTCTTTGGCACTCAGCTTTCTTCACAGTCCAACTCTCACATCCACACATGACCACTGGAAAAACCATAGCCTTGACTAGATGGACCTTTGTTGGCAAAGTAATGTCTTTGCTTTTTAATATGCTATCTAGGTTGGTCATAACTTTCCTTGCAAGGAGGAAGCATCTTTTAATTTCATGGCTGCAGTCACCATCTGCAGTGATTTTGGAGTCCCCAAAAATGAAGTCTGACACTGTTTCCACTGTTTCCCCATCTATTTCCCATAAAGTGATGGGACCAGATGCCATGATCTTAGTCTTCTGAATGTTGAGCTTTAAGCCAACTTTTTCACTCTCCTCTTTCACTTTCATCAAGAGGCTTTTCAGTTCCTCTTCACTTTCTGCCATAAGGGTGGTGTCACTGCATATCTGAGGTCATTGATATTTCTCCTGGCAATCTTGATTCCAGCTTGTGCTTATTCCAGCCCAGCGTTTCTCATGATGTACTCTGCATATAAATTAAATAAGCAGGGTGACAATATACAGCCTTGATGTACTCCTTTTCCTATTTGGAACCAGTCTGTTGTTCCATGTCCAGTTCTAAATGTTGCTTCCTGACCTGCATACAGGTTTCTCAAGATGCAGGTCAAGTGGTCTGGTATTCCCATCTCTTTCAGAATTTCCTACAGTTTATTGTGATCCACACAGTCAAAGGCTTTGGCATAGTCAATAAAGCAGAAATAGATGTTTTTCTGGACCTCTTTTGCTTTTTTGATGATCCAGGGGATGTTGGCAATTTGATCTCTGGTTCCTCTCCCTTTTCTAAAACCAGCTTGAACATCTGGAAGTTCACGGTTCACATACGTATCGCTGAAGCCTGGCTTGGAGAATTTTGAGCATTACTTTACTAGCATGTGAGATGAGTGCAATTGTGCAGTAGTTTGAGTGGGTGTAAAATGGCCTTTCACATGTAGGAGGCAATGGGTAGTATCTTTCAGGGAACAAAGTGGAATCCACAAGAAGCATTGGTCTCTGATCATCTGAAAAGGAATCACGCCTCCTTGCTCTCTAAGAAGTGCCCAAATCCCAGGTTGGAGGGAGTTATTAAAAGCTCACAGTCAGAGAAGTGTTGTCTGCAACAATGAGCTGCAAGCAGGGTATATGGAAGCAGGTGTATTTCTGAGAAACAGTCTGGAGAGAAAGTGTCATCTTTGGAGAAAAGTGTCATCTTTGGGTAGTCTTCATTCCCAGAGGGCATGGACACCAGATGACACAGTACCAGGCAAATGAAACTGCTTCCCTTTCTCCCCAATCCTCTTTTTCTTTTGACACTGGAATGGTGAGGTCAGAAATGGCCCTTGGAAGTGAGGGAGGTATTTTGGTAGAAAAGAAGCAGCTAGTAAGGCCACCTTCCCTACCTCAGGCTCAGAGGCCTGAAGCAGGTCTGAGCTGAAGAAGCAGAGAAGATTCAGCTTTGAACAAGTTCGGAATTGTGCAACTGCCCTCAACCAAACTGAAGTTCCAAGATTAAAAGCTTGAACAGGACTCATACAAATTCTCTTCTCAGCTGTTTCTACTCTAAAGCTTAGTTCATCCACTGAGTTTCCAACTTAAATTATTTTTTATAAATTTTATTCAATTAATTTAAACTAAAAAAAAAAAAGTTTTCCCATGTCCCAAGTTTTCCCACTCCCCAGCCTTTACCTCTTGCAACCACCAACCTGTTCTCAGTAGCTATGGGCTTGTTTTTAGATTCCACATGTAAGAGAAGTATGAAGCATTTGTATTTGTCTAACATACTTCGTTTAGCATAATGCCCTTGAGGTCCATCCATGTTATAGAAAATGGCAAGTTTTCATTCTTTTTTATAGCTGAATAATATTTCATTGCATTTGTATACCCAATTTCTTGATTCATTCATCCACTAATGGACACTTAAGGTTGTTTCCATGTCTTGGCTATTGTATACAATACCTCAGTGAACATGAAAATATATATATCTTTTTGAATTAGTGTTTTCGTTTTTCTCAGATAAATAGCCACAAGTGGGATAGTCGGATCATATGGTAGTACGATTTTTATAATTTTTCTGAGGAACTTCCATGCTGTTTTCCATAGTGCTTGTGCCAATTTACATTCCTAGCAATGGTGCAGAAGGTTTTTTTTTTTCTCTCCGTGTCTGTGCCAACACTTGTTATTTCTTGTCTTTTTGATAACAGCCATTTTAACAGATGTGGTATGTCATTGTGGTTTTTATTTGCATTTCCCTGATGATTAATGATGTGGAACACATTTTCATGTACCTGTTGGTCATCTGTAGGTCTTCTTTGGCAAAATGTCTGTTCAGATGTTTTGTTTATTTTTAAAGAGATTTTTTTTCCACTATTGATTTGTATGAATTCATTGCGTATTTTGGATATTAGCCCCTTAGCATATATATGATTTACAATTATTTTCTCCCATTTAGTAGGTTACCTTTTAATTTTGCTGTTGGTTTCTTTTGCTATGCAAAAGCTTTTTATTTTAATGTAGTCCCAACTTGCTGTTTTTGCTTTTGCTCTTAGTGTTAGACTTTAATAATCACTGCCAAGACCTATGTCAAGGACTTTGCTGCCTGTTTTCCTCTAGTTTTATGGCTTCAGGTTCTTACTTTCAAAATTTTAATCTATTTTGACTTAAATTTTGTATATAGTGTAAGATAGTGGTCCAGTTTAATTTTTGCATTTGGCAGTCCAATTTTCTCAATAGCATTTATTGAAGGCATTATCCTTTCACCATTGTATATTGTTAGCTCATTTGTCATAAATTAATTGACCACAAATATATGGGTTTAATTCTGGGCTCTCCATTCTGTTCCACTGATCTGTGGGTATGTTTTTATGCCTAGCACCTCTGTAATAAATCCCACATGATCATGATGTATTATCCTTTTAATGTATTGTTTAATGTGGTTTGCTAATACTGTGTTGAGGATTTTTGCATCTATGTTCATCAGGGATCTTGGCCTATAATTTTCTTTTTAAATAGTATCCTTGCCTGACTTTGGTATCAGGGAAATGCGGGCCTCATAAAATGTATTTGGAGGATTTCCCCCTCTCTTCAATTTTTTGAAAGAGTTTGAGAATTGATATTAGTCCTTTGAATGTTTGGTAGAATTCACCAGTGAAGTTATCTGGTCATGGGCTTTCGTTTGTTGGAAGGCTTTTGATTACTGATTCAAACTCCTTGCCAGTAATTGATCTGTTCAAATTTTATATTTCATAATGATTCCATCTTGGTAGACTGTGTGTTTCTAGAAACTTATACGTTTCTTCTAGGTTGTCCCATTTATCAGCAAATAATTTTTCTATTATGATCCTTTATATCTCTGTGTTATTAGTTGTAATATCTCCTCTTTCATTTCTGATTTTATTTATTTGAATCCTCTTTATTTTTTTCTTGGCGATTCAAGCTGAAGGTTTAGCAATCTTGTTTATCATTTCAAAGAAGCAGCTGTTAGTTTCATTATCCTTTTAATTTTCTTTTTATTTTCCGCTTCATTTAATGCTGCTGTAATCTTTACGTCATTCCTTCTACTGACTTTGGGCAACATTTGTTCTTATTTTTCTAGGTTCTTAAGGTGTAAAGTTATCTTATTTACTTGAGACTTTTTTTGTTTCTTAAGGTATGCATTTATCACTCAGAACTTCTCTCTTAGAAGGTACTTTTGCTGCATTCCATACATTTTGATATGTTTCATTTCATTTTTCAGTTGTCTCAAGGTATTTTTTTTCTCTTCTTTGATCCATTGGTTATTCAGTAGCATGTTGTTTAAGCTATATATATTTGTGAATTTTCCTGTCTTGTTTGTGTAGTTTCTAGTTTCATACCATTGTGGTTAGAAAAAATTCTTGACATGATTTCAATTCTCTTGTATTTATTGACTTGTTTTGTGATCTAATATATAATCTATCTTGGAAAATATTCCATATGCACTTGAGAACAATGTGTATTCTGTTGCTTTTGGATGGAATGTTTGGTAAATATTTGTTAAGTCAATCTGTTCTAACATGTTTCTTAGGGCTGATGTTTCCTTATTGATCTTCTGTCTAAATGATCTATCTACTGATGTAAGTGATATATTAAAGTCCCCATACTCTTATTGCACTGCTGTCTATTTCTCCCTTTAGGCCTGTTAATATTTATTTTAATATTTAGGTACTCCTATGTTGGGTACAATATATAAGTTAAATAAGCAGGGTGACAATATAAAGCCTTGATGTACTTCTTTTCCTATTTGGAACCAGTCTGTTCCATGTCCAGTTCTAACTGTTGCTTCCTGACCTGCATATAGGTTTCTCAAGAGGCAGGTCAGGTGGTCTGGTATTCCCATCTCTTTCAGAATTTTCCACAGTTTATTGTGATTCACACAATCAAAGGCTTTGGCATAGCCAATAAAGCAGAAAGAGGTGTTTTTCTGGAACTCTCTTGCTTTTTGCTGGAATAAAGATTGCCGGGAGAAATATCAATAATCTCAGATATGTAGATGACACCACCCTTATGGCAGAAAGTGAAGAGGAACTAAAAAGCCTCTTGATGAAAGTGAAAGAGGAGAGTGAAAAAGTTGGCTTAAAGCTCAACATTCAGAAAACTAAGATCATGGCATCCAGTCCCATCACTTCATGGCAAATAGATGGGGAAACATGGAAACAGTGACAGACTTTATTTTGGGGGGCTCCAAAATCACTGCAGATGGTGACTGCAGCCATGAAATTAAAAGATGCTTCCTCCTTGCAAGGAAAGTTATGACCAACCTAGATAGCATATTAAAAAGCAGAGACATTACTTTGCCAACAAAGGTCCATCTAGTCAAGGCTATGGTTTTTCCAGTGGTCATGTATGGATGTGAGGGTTGGACTGTGAAGAAAGCTGAGCGCCGAAGAATTGATGCTTTTGAACTGAGGTGTTGGAGAAGACCCTTGAGAGTCTCTTGGACTGCAAAGAGATCCGACAAGTCCATCCTAAAGGAGATCAGTCCTGGGTGTTCATTGGAAGGACTGATGCTGAAGCTGAAACTCCAATACTTTGGCCACCTCATGCGAAGAGTTGACTCATTGGAAAAGACCCTGATGCTGGGAGGGGTTGGGGGCAGGAGGAGAAAGGGACAACAGAGGATGAAATGGCTGGATGGCATCACCGACTCGATGGACATGAGTTTGAGTAAACTCTGGGAGTTGGTGATGGACAGGGAGGCCTGGAGTACTACTCCTCCCTGGAAAATACCATGGACAGCTGGGCCTGGTGGGCTATGGTCCACCAGTTCACAAAGAGTCAGACACTACTGATCACACACACATCTTGTATATCCCTTGACTAATTATTATTATCATACTTGTTTTAACTACTTCTGTCTTTTAGCCTTTATATTAGCTTTATAAATAATTAACATACTACTCTGATTATATATTTACTATTCCAGGAAGCTTTACTCTTTCATATGTGTTCTTATTACTAAGTAGCACTCTTCCTTTTCATCTTAGAAAATATCTTTTAACATTTCTTGTTAAACAAGTTTAGTGGTGGGAAACTCCTTTAGCTTTTGCTTGTCTGTAGACCTTTTTCTCTCTTCTTCAGTTCTGAATGATAACTTTGCTAGGTAAAATACTCTGATGCTTAATTTGACTATTCAGTTTTCATCTTTATTTATTAAAATTTTCATCTCCAGAAATTCTCTTTAGCTCTTTGTCATATATGCTCAACCATTTTTATAGTCTTTTGTTCTTTGCTTGTATTTTCAAGCCACTCTTATTTCTTTAAACCTAGTACTTTTATGTTGGGCCTGATGATTGCAATTTCTGAAGTCTTTGCAGATCTGATTCATCTGTTTTGTTTCTGCTAGTCCTTGCCTGGAGTGCCTTATTTCCTTACATTCTTAGTTTTTTTTTTCCTTTTTCTTTTTTTACTGTGAGCTGAATGATTGGCCTTGGCATTTCATCTGTGGAATTTCTTTGAGGTCCAGGTTGAAATTGCAGTCCTGCCTATTGCCTGAGGGGACTACCAACCTGAGACCACTTTAAGTTCAATGATCATTCAAGGTTTTCAAACATCACAGGGAGGAAGTTTTTGAAATGAGAATCTACTTGGAGATCAGCTTGTGTTATAAATGCACAGGGGAAATTTTCTATCTTATTGTCTTCAACCAGGATCAAGTTAAAGATGCAAGTTTCTTGCCTGCCCCTGAGCGATAAGTTAAATTTTCTTTGGGACTTTGGGATTCTGGTTTTATTCAGATCTCTCTACTTGAGTAGGTCCTAACCTTGGTCTCCGGTCCCCCAAATTCTGTGCAATGGAATCAAAGTGGAATCCCAAGGTCACCTGAGTTCCTTAGAAACTTTGGTGCTCACTTTATGTCTTCGAGTTCCTGCTTTAACTTCATTTTAGACCGTGGTAGGTCTCACTGTATCACACAGTCAGCAACACATTTTTAAATACTTTTTTCAGTAATGTATTCCAGGTAAAGCACAAATTAGGGTTTACCAAATCTTTTATAGCCTTTTGGCTGCTCATCAAATCTGTGTCACTTTCCTCCTGGAGGCACCCACTTCTGGAAATCTAGACAAAACCCCCTCATGTTTGAACGAGACCAAAGGACTTGTTGTTGTCTGGAGAGTAACTGGATGTATGTCTGAACATCCCCCCAGGCAGGGATGTTTAACTAAAATTAGTGGTGATGAATAGGGTAATTTTCATACTTGCACATTGCTGAACTCAGCTTCTATCTAAAACTGATCACACAACTCTTTGCAATTAGGTGACTAGCTAGAGGTGCTTTCAATTTTTCTAAAGAAACATTAAGAGAGTAGTAGGAGTGCTTCTCAGCTACTGAAGAAATCCTGCAAAGGAGTGAGTTTGAGGCCTTAGTGAAATGTAGCACTCATTGACAAATATTTAATACAAGTAAACGTTTGCGGCGGTGAGGTCAAACCAGCCAAAACCAACAGAGACCATCAGGCTTGGGGTGTTTAGTGACTGCAACTTCTCTAGCATCCATAGTCCCTCTCAGCATCACAGATCACCCAACGCCTCCAGCTTCTGTGGCACAAAATGATTGGCCCTTTCCAAAGCTGTTATCATTTTGCTCCTAGACCATATTTCCTTGCCTTCCTCACAGATGAGTATGGTCTGAGGTTTGGCTGATAGAAGGTCAATGTGGGTAGAAGTGATACGTAGCACTTTCAGCCTGGCCTATTAAACCCTCCTGCATAGTGGTTGGTGAACTACAGCTTCTGGCCAGGTGTCCTTGCCCTTGCTTTTCTCCAATGGAAGCAGCCTGTGTTGACTTTTTCCATACATTGAAGCTCTTCGCTAAACCATTTGTGAACACCGCATCACACAGAGTTCCGTGATCCTTCCACCTGCCTGGCACCTTATTTTAACTTTGGTTATTTATCTCCTTCTCTTTCCTTTTGTTCTATGTTTAAAATTGATTCTATAAACCACACACTTCCAAAACCCAAACAAAAACCTACATGATCTTTCTTGTCTGCTACTGGAAGCGAAGGACTCCAAGGCTCCAGGAGACAGTAAATGGAAGAAATGAGATGGAAGAAATCAGAGAGTCTGAGTTGTTAAGTAGAAGATCATTTGCCAAACACCAATTGGACTTTGATTAAGAAAGAAATTAAATTTCTATTAAATTGTTATTGAGATTTTAGTTTTTCTATGACTACGGCTATTATATTAACAAATACAACCCATGTCACCCTGAAATTCCAGTGAAATTACCTAATATGGTTATAAAATCTGCCTTTGGCAAGTCAGGTCATCTGTATTTAGCAACTAGGATTTGGGTATAATGTCTGTCACTAGATTCATCATGCTACATTGTCCAGACTTATGACAATGACTAAGCATCATGAACAGCACAGTCTCATTGCAACTAGGTAACAACGAGCAGTCCATGGGCTTGTGTATCATTTATCTGAGGCCTAGCAGGGACTGGTCTAAGCAAGTCTGGTCAGGCCCATCAATTACAAATCTGATTAAAAAAAAAATGTTTTTCTACATGTAACCTGAATAAATCTGGAGGTCCCATATGGATCGGCCTGTGTGTGGTATCATAATCACATTTGAAACCCTGAAGATAATGTTGATCTTTCCCCTAGTGCAGTAGGCATTTTACACAATTTTTGTAGGGTTCAGGGTATTTGGTGGAAAATAACAGAAGCCAATTCTGGCTAACTCAAGTGAAAACAAATTATATAGGATAGTTTACATACTAAAAAAAGTGTCTTCTGAAGAACCATGCTGAACAAACTGGCAAAAACTACTAAGAATATAGGTCAGATGAGAACCCCAAGACCACAACATAGGCTAGTTACATGTCTTAAAATATCACCCCATGGATTACTTATTAACTAAAATAGGGAACAGCCACTTTTACAAAGGAGAGAACTGACAGACTTAATTTAGTGGTCTAACTTAATATTGCTAATACTGGGACGAACTGATTGACATGTCTCCAGAAGTGATACAGTGAGAGGGTACAGCATCATCTGTGTAGTGTACTTATAGAAATACGCAACCTGAAACTAATCAGGGGAGAAAATCACACATTTCCAGACTGCAGGACTGCTTGCTTGTAATCTTCAAAATCATTAGTGTCATAAAATACCAAAGAATGCAAAAGACTTTTCTAAATTAAAGCAGATTAGAAAAACATGAACCTTGATTAAATCCTATCTTGAAAAAAACAAACAAAAAAAAACTGTTTCAAAGTCATTTGGGGAACTATCTTAAAATTTGAATATATATTAGATAGTACAAAATACAAAGTGTTAGCCGCTCAGACATATCCAACTCTTTTCAACCCCCTGGACTGTAGCCCATCTGGCTCCTCTGTCCTTGGGATTCTCCAGGCAAGAGTACTAGAGTGGGTTGCCATTCCCTTCTCCAAAGATCTCTACCCAGGGATTGAGCCTGGGTCTCCTGCACTGCCGATGGAATTCTCACTGTCTGAGCTACCAAGGAAGCCGATATTAGATAGTACACTGTATCAAAGTTAAATTTTTAGAGTGAGATAATAACATTGTGGTTTTACAGCTAAATGTCCTTGTTGGTAGCACATGTCTAGTAAGTATTTAGGGATACAGTTTCATGATATCTGTAACTTACGTTCAAGTCAATTAGCAAAAAATAAACATAGGTAGGTAGATAGATAAACAGACACAGACAGACAGAACAAGCAAATGTTGTAGAAGTTAAAGATAGGTGAATCTAGGTGAAGGTATATGGCTGCTCATTGTAATATTTTTTCAACTTTTTGTAGGTTTGATATTTTTCAAAATAAAAACTTTGGGAAATTTTCAAAAATCTGTAATGCTCTGAATTGTGCCTAGGAATTTACACTGAAGCTATGAGTAATATTATACATTATACTGAGATGGGTCTGTGGGTAACTACCACAATAAACATTTACACTAGTCTTTAACAAAACTCATGTAACTTTTTGTAGATATAATTAAATTTTCTAAATGAGTGAGAGAAAGAATATTACCAAAGATCACACAGCTTCCTTGTGGCAGAGTTGAGATATAGATTCATGCCCACACTTTTTTCCTCTATGGACAGCAGATAAGCCAGAGGCTTGCTATGGTCTGAAATCAAATAACATCTCAATTTTGCAGAAGGCCAGTCTTGAAAATAATTTCTAAATAAATCTTAAATGCAAAAGACAGTCACAGAATAAAAGGAAAAGAATGCTTTAAAAATACTATTCTATTGAGCCAAGCTTAAGAATATGTTTGGGATTTATAAGAGGATTTGAGGAATTTAATAAAACTATTATTTAAAAATAAGAGAACAAGAGGTTCTTTGATACAGATTTAACAAGAGTTTAGGAACAGTTAGGAACAACTAACTTCCAGGTAGTCTAATTAATATGTTGGATTTGTGGGAGAAAATTGCTAGAATAGAGAAATATTCTGAAAAATAACATGATTTAATAAACATCATGGTCTTATAGTAATATGACCTTTGCGTTTTCTCATAGTCTTTCAAAATTTCTGTTCTCAGACCTCATCTCCTCTTTGCCCCTTTTCAATACCCTTATCTTGCTCCCCTTCCTTTAACCAATAACTCACTTCAAATGTCTCCTAAAATCTACATCCCTGGTCTTAGCCTCTTACTAGTTTCCACAAGTACATTTTTAGTTGCCTCCAGAATTGTGCTAAGGTATCCAGTTAAATCTCAAACTCAAAACAAATTCATCATTCCCCTTTAAAATCTGGCCCTCCTTCTGACTCCTCTGTTTCTGTTCTTGATATCGTATTCTCAATTATCTGCTTTAAATCTTGGAATTTTTCTTCTTTTTCTTTTTTAAATCCTGAATTCTCCTCTGATCTACAGATACAGTCATTTGCAAAATTCTGTACAATCCACTTCCACAGGGCCACTCATGTCTGCCCCATTTGTTCTCTTCTTGTTATCCATTCTAACGATGTCAAACCCAGAGTTCCTTAAGTGGGATAAAATTCACATTTTGAACAGGATGTACTGTAGGATATTTAGCAACATCCCTGGCCTCTACCCACTAGATACCTATCGTATCCCCCTTACTTGTGAAAGTCAAATATGTCTCCAGGCAGTTCCCAATGTCCCCTGAGAGGCAAAATCACTCCTGATTGAGAACCACTGCTCTAGCTTGAATGTTTGCTTTTAATTAGTAACATCTTCCCATCTACTAGGAGTCCCACCACCCGTTCACTCTAGACGTTGCTACTTCTTGCTAATTCTTCATAAGATTTAGCTTTGATCATATCATTTCCCTGCCCAAAAACTTTTAGTGGTTCCCCACTGCCTACATTATGAATTGAAAGTGAAAGTGTTAGTCATTCGGTTGTGTCTGACTCTTTGTGATCCCATGGACTGTAGCCCACCAGGCTCCTCTGTCCATGGAATTCTCCAAGCAAGAATATTGGAGTGGGTTGCCGTTTCCTTCTCCAGGGGATCTTCCCGACTGAGGGAATGAACCTGGGTCTCCTGCATTGCAGGCAGGCTCTTCACTGACTGGGCCACCAGGAAAGCATGCACAAATACCTCAGTTTAGCATTTAAGCCTCCCTATGACAGTAAGTCGCCTACACAGAAACCTTCAAGTCGTGAACTTTCAAATATGTGAATGGCTATTTGCATGCCCAAACACACAAGTCAGTTCACATGTCTGGCATACACTGTCACAAGCATGCAACCTCGACAAGCAGTTGTGTTCTGTGTACTTTATTATACAGTACTGCATAGAGTACAGTGGTACAGTATATTTATTTCAAGCCCAGGATGTCCAGAAGCAAACATAAAAGCAGGGGTAATGTAACTGGTACTACTATACTTTTCAAGGTACAAACATAAAAGCAGGGGTGATGTAGCTGGTACTACTATACTTTTCAAGGTACTAGACACAGCCCACAGCTATATAGGGGTATATAACTCTAAAGGGAGACACAGCCCCATCCCTCATAGAGCCTTCTCATCAATCGGGAGATTAGCTGTTGTCTGCGCCGCAGTGTTCATGGCTGGGCTAGCTTTCCCTTCCACTTCTCCCAGTGTAACTGAGCAGGACCCTATGGGGCCTTCCTGGGACAGGCCTTCCCCCAATATCCTCTGCTTTAGCTCTTCTCTGAAGTACCTAAAAAACAGTATTTGATGCACATTCCCTGAGTTGTTTTACAGATGTGAAAACCCTGGGCTTCCCTTGTGGCTCAGCTGGTAAAGAATTCACCTGCAACGTGGGAGACCTGGGTTTGATCCCTGGGTTGGGAAGATCCCCTGGAGAAGGGAAAGGCTACCCACTCCCATATTCTGGCCTGGAGAATTCCATGGACTATATAGTTCATGGGGTCACAAAGAGTCGGACACAACTGAGCAACTTTCACTTTTTTTCCCTGAGTTGTTTTACAGATGTGAAAACCCACCACCAAATGGAAGATGCTAACTACTTGATGACCATGCTCACGTAGCCCCAAGCCTCCTGGAGTCTAAGGACTGATAATGTTCACCCCTGGGACACCACCCTGTTCCCTCACCATCAGCTAATCAGAGACTTGTGTATGAGCTGATCACTTACCCTGCACCCTCCTCCCTCACCTGGCTTTACTAAAACCCTCGGGAAACTCAGGGCTTTCAGGGCTTGAGCCACCTGCCTCCTTGCATGGTCCTGCAATAAACCTTTGCTCCAAACTCCAACATTTTGGTGGGTTTGTCTTCACTATGCGTTGGGCACATAAATTGTGCTAACATCAACAATAGAGCCTCTCTTCCTTGTGGGGGATGCTTCCCATGAGGTTCAGGAAGCACTGATTCATCATTCACCATTTAAGGTGAGGAAACTGAGGCTTTATAAAGGAAATTTAGATGAGGATAAGGAAATTTAGACTTGGAGGAAAATCAGTATGATTTCCGATTAATTTATACAAGGTCGCTCTTCTGGTAAATCACTGAGCCAGGATTTAAAAGGCAAGCGTCTTAACTCCAGAGTTCACATTTTTTACCACCATGCTCACTGCATGAATTCTCCATTACTTAAGAAAATAAAATTAGTGTCATGATTGAAATCTACCAAACATCAGTATCTCAGCTGCCAGGAAGCTCAGCCCATGTTTGTGTTGGAGAAATAGAATTAAAACAAAATCTTGGATTTCCCTGGTGGTCCAGTGGTTAGGAATCTGCCTGCCAATGCAGGGGATAGAGGCTCCATTCCTGGTCCGGGAAGATTTCACATGCTTCAGGGTAACAAAGCCCATGTGCTGCAACTACTGAGCATGAGTGCCCTAGAGCCCATGAGTCACAACTACTGAAGCCTGGCAAAAGGTCTCCACAAAAGTAGAAAAAAATGAAAAGTTTTACATTGAGTAAGATTAAACCAGAACGTGATATGCCACACACATCATCTGTTAGAGGGATTACAAAGACAGAAGGGAATCAATCTCCTTTTATACAGCTAAGTGGACAAATCATTCAATACTTAGGTAGGTTTTATAATTTGCAGTCAGGTGACAAATTAGACCATCTCTTCCCAGGAAACTGGGAGATTGGAATTACTTTCCTTGATGATTATACTTAAAGAGATGGCTCCCAGGTCCTTGAGGAAACATTCCTGAGTTATGAGACAGGCCAGAGGCTTATTTAGCTACCATGAAGATTTACATACATTTGAAAAGGACAGAGAAAGAAATTCAGAAAGAAGAAGAAGAAGGGGAAAATCTTTGTTTATTTTCAGAGGTGAGAAAATTTGTATTTGCCCTTACATTTGTTCCAACACTTAAGAATGAACAAGGGCTTCCCTGGTAGCTCAGATAGTAGAGTCTACCTGTAATGTAGGATACCCAGGTTCAATTCCTGGATCAGGAAGATCCCCCGGAGAAAAATGGCAATCCACTCCAGTATTCTTGCCTGGAAAATCCTATGGACATAGGAGCCTGGCAGACTGCATTCCATGGGGTCACAAAGAGTCAGACATGACTGAGGAATAACACACACAGTATTCTCAGAGATTAACTTTAAACACTGTATTTTCACTCCATTTATTTATACTCAATTTTATATTGCTTTGTACACTTTTTCAAGTCATTTTCTTAGACTGATGTAAACTCTCTTTATATAGACTCACAATTCCTCTGCCAAGAAAAAGATACACTAAACCTTGTGACAATTTTCAGCTCCAAGAACCTGGGAGCAACTGTGAAGTTGTTGTAATTCAATCCATTAATCCCAGACCAGTGTCAGGCAAGAACCATGTGCTGGGGGACCAAAGACAATAGATGAGACTCTGCTCTCTTAGAGGTTATAAATAATCATGTTTCTAAGAAATACATGAGTAGAGGATATATTCATTTGCCTTATTGCTGACTCCCGAGCAAGCCAGATCAATGAACCTTGAAATAATGCTTAGTAAATCATCAGTCCACCTACCTATTCATCGATCTATCTATTTTTACAGTCAAATTTACTCTTAAAGGAAGTATAATTTTTTTATTTAATGTTCTCATTGGGATTGATAATTGACAACAAAAATAGCATTCACTGTGAACAAATGAATGGAAAGCCATTTACAAGGATAACTAATGAACAATAAAAATAAGTAAAACTAGAAGTCTAGGACAGAGACTTGGGGTACTGAGTAAAATTAATCCTTGTGCAAAGATAAGCTGAGGCATGTGAAACACGGAGTTCCCTGGTGGCTCAGACAGTAAAGAAACTGCCTGCAATGCAGCAGACCTGAGTTTGATCCCTGGGATGGGAAAATCCCCTGGAGAAGGGCATGGCAACGCACTCCATTGTTCTTGCCTGGAGAATCCCCATGGACAGAAGAGCCTGGTGGGCTACAGTCCATGGAGTCAAAAAGAGTTGGACACAACTGAGTGACTAAGCACGCATAAGTTAATCATAGATTATAGATTGCCTATAGCTAAAGCCTAGATGGCAGTTTGTGATTGGTTGTTCTTAAGTTTCAATTTCCTAACTTTTCAGCATTTGCAAGCTTTGATTTTGTTTTGCTTACATAGGCTGCCAGGGCATCAGAGCCGCTTCAGTCTAATGCCCTCCTTGTTGAATTCATATAACAGCTTTTAAGTTTACTTTATAAGTTGGCATTAAATTGGAGATTAGTGGTCTGATTTGAATAATATTAAGAGCTTCCCAAACCCCTATGTAAAAATGCAAACATTACCAGGAGGGATCTCACTTTTAGCCTTTATCAATGTCTTCCTTAACTTTTTCTTATCAATCAGTAGCTCTAGAATAGGTCTCCACATGGGAGTGTAGGGAGATGGCAGTAAATCTAGTGATTCTGGAGGAAAGATAGCCACCTAAATGGAAAATAGACTGTCTGCCAAAGATAAATTGCAGCTACCTCTTTTGTTGAGGGCCAGACCTAGGAAAGGAATGGGGTGAACCAGGCAGTGTTTCCAAGGTGAGACTGAGGTCAAATTTTTAGGACAATGAGACTTGTTTTTGTACTTCTCAGAGCCTCTTCATTAATTTTTTTCCTCCCTTCAACACCCGTACAAGTCCTCACTGTGCTCCTTCTCATGCTATCTTAGTACAGGGCCTTGCAAAATCTGACTCTCTCACCTTCCTACTTTGTCTTTCCTCACATTGTAACTTACCTATCTATTTACTCAGGGGTCTGATAAATCAAGAGCTAAATGGAGCCTGTAGGGGTCAAGGTCTAATTTTATTCATCTGTGTTACTCAGGCGCCTAATATCTGGAGGGTGTACAAGGATGATTTTCAAGTAGTTGCTGGATATATTATTATATGTTAATGAATAATACTGGCTGAAAGTGTTTCCCAATGAATAGCCAATAATTTGGAGGGAGATATTTTTGAGGAAGGTAGTCCTATCTGTGTCTCCTTTCAAGAGAAATATCAACTCTATTTGTTAGACCATCCTTGAATGTTCAGGGACTGAAGCTAGTGACTTGGCCGCTGCCTGAATGTGAGTAAGAAAAAAGGGAACCATTAAAGGCCCCCCTGAGGGTTCCCATATGGCAGGCGTAGGGGAAGTCAGGTAGAAAGATTGACGGAATAATGAAACAGGTGCTGCCCTAAAAATCTAAGCACAATCATGTGCTCTCTGTAATCTGATTCCACCATTCACTTTCAATTTAGTCACATTACTGTAAATTATTAAAAGGAACTTAAATCTTTGAATATGTACTTGCTTATACCTAATCAGAATTTGACCCATAATACCCTGAGTGTTGTTGCAGCTCACAGAATGTCCTAGATATACTGTGATCTTATTTCTAATAGCTGAATAAGCTAATCCTGATAAAGCTACATGCATACTTGACTGCGATGTAGTACAAGGAAGAATTAGGGTGTTCTTAGTAGGCAACTGCAATAAGCTACCTGCTGAGTCATTGAGCTGATCTATTTTTAATCCAGTGAGCAAAACTTCTATTTGGTGTGACCTTATCTGAATGATATCTTCTGTAGAGCTTGTAAAAACTACACCAGTCCAAGAAATGGAGGGAATATTCATTTTCATTATTCCCTGACAAGATAATTATGCTGCTTATTCAGCTGGATAAAAATGTTTTATTTTAACTAGAAATCAAATAAGTATTACCTTAATAAAGACAGACAGGCACCATGCTGTAAAAACAAAACAAAATGAAAAAAGTGTTGTACAATTAAATGTCTATTTTTCTTTGAGAATTTATCTTTGTAGTAATAATTACTGGAAATACATTAGTCATGGTGAAAATTATGTTCTAATTTTACATATACTTCTTTACTGGTACAGAAAAATGAAACTGACTACAGACATCACATGATACAGCTTTTGATAGTCCCAAATTAGATGAGCCACTCGTTTTGATATTGGCAGAAAATGTCTCATCACAATTGTAAAACTCCTGATGTAAAAAAAGAACCAGTAGTGTTTGTTAAACCACTGCAAAATAAAATACTAAGTAGAAAAAAAAGTATTGTAATTTGGTACCATTTATTAATAATTTTCTTTTCAGTTTTCACAAGAAATAATTGGATGCTAATTGCTTGAAGAGGTCGAGAGAAGTGTTAATGTCTGGTGTTAGCTAATTGTCTCTTGGTAAGAAAAATCACACTTGTAATACTTTAGGGAGAAAACCTTACTGTAAAATTGTGTTGAATGGAAGGACAGTTGTTCTATCAGGTTTAAGAGTTTTTGGCCTATGGAGATAGAATTCCCTATTGCTAATATTTTAAATGAATTTCTTTTAACGGACTTTGGTAAATCAGTATGCATAATCTGTATGCATCTTATAGCAAGAGACCCACTTTCTTTGCTATAATATTTGGGTGTGGCTCCAGGGACCCCATTTCCATTTTTGAGGCAAAACTACCAACAGTCTCTTTAGTTTTCCCCATTAATTTTCTAGAGTTACGGCTATTCTTAAATTTATGGGCAGTACTTTCTCAGGAAGGTAGAGGACTCTAAAACTAGTTAAGACTATCAATGGGAAATTCTATCTTTAGAGTTTCTTTCACCTTCCAAATTCACTATGCATATTTGTGTGGTCAAAATAAAATTCAAAATAGACGTTGAAAATTACTTTTACCTTCAGCCACAGATATCACATGTTCCTTATCCCATGTCTACCCTTCTCTTTTTCCTTCCTAATGGAATCCAATGTGTTTACAGTGGCAGAGTACCCAGTTAAAAATATTTACTCCCCATCTCTGCAGGCAACCCAGTTCTGGCAGATAAAACATAAGAAAGTCTGTGAAATGGAATTTCCAGAAAAGCTATTGTTTCCCTGATTCAAAAGATCAAACTCAATTGATTTAAAGCTATTGTATTCTCCATTTTTCTTTCCCTCAGTCTTCCTGCCTAGAACATGGATTAGATGCCTGGAGGTAGAGCATCCATCTTGCAACCATGAGGACAAAAGCCATGAAGAAAGGATAGTAGAGTAGAATGTTAGAAGGAGCTTGCTAACAGCCTTAAGCAGCTGCCCCAGCCCTAGACAGCCTGCTTCTATGACTGCCAAATGAAATGCATGTTGTCCAATTACAATTGACCCATGAGACACTAATACTAATATTTTTAAGAAATACTTGTTTGTTTTAAATTAATTTAGACTTTTCCTTGGGCTTCCCAGGTGGCGCTAATAGTAAAGAACCCGCCTGCCAATGCCAGAGACATGAGAGACGAGGGTTTGATCCCTGGGTTGGGAAGATCCCCTGGAGGAGGTAATCGTAACCCACTCTGGTAGTCTTGCCTAGAGAATCCCATGGACATAGGGAGCCTGACAGGCTATAGTCCACAGCGTCTCAAAGAGTCAGACATGACGGAAACAACTTAGCACGTATGCATGCAGAATTTTCCTTAAAGCCCTGACTTTTAGATTAACTATTTGGAATTCTGAGCTACAAAATATCTTCTTTCTTTGAAAATGCAATCCAGATATAGCAATTGTTAAGTTAATTTAAAAGGAGGTCATTAAACTGAGATGGTTCTAATGCCTTCCTGGCATTACCTAAGCAAACCAAATCCAATCCTGTAAATGCTTCAAGGTTAAGAAATTAAAACTTAAGAACACTGATGACAAACAGCCAATAAGATTTTTTTCCAAATAAGGCAAATGCTTAAGTGATAGCCCATCAAATAATCTCCTTGCTTCGCTTCCTTCTTCTCCATAAAATCTTTCTCGAATCTCCTGTTGGAGCGCTTTTCAGTTTGGTTCTTTGATTCAAAGTGACTTTTGCTCAAATAAACTCTTAAAATTTTTAATATGCCTCAGTTTCTCTTTTAGCAGTTCAAATGATTGGCTATTTGTTCTACCACCAGTTGACACTTGAAACTTACTAGTATTCTTAATAAACAGAATTCAAATGTGTTATCCACATGACTCATCAAATAGAAGCAAAAAGATTTAAGATAATAATCCCACCATCAAAACACAAAATATGTGGGTCATTTGTGGGATCACCACCAGGGTCTTAAATGCTGTGACCAAAGACTGAAGTTCTCCGAAGAATGTGATAGTCGCTCAATTGTGCTGTGTTTTCCTGAGGAGACAAAAGCCTTAACCAGTCCATGACTGGTGATGTGGGGAAGTAAATAAAGATCTCCCAAATGTAACCAAAACTAACTAGAAAACAATAAAAAAAATTACATACATAAAATGTAAGTAACTTAGTAATTGAAAGGAAACTATTATTCACAGCATAACTGATATGTTTGTAGATTTACTTACATTCTTTATTGTACTTATAATACCACATGATGCAAATTATTGAAGGTAAACTGACTTATTCAGTTGAATTGTTGACTACTGTACTTATACTATGCTTAAGAAAGCTTAGAGCTTAGAGAAGTAGAAAATAATATGGTCTCTACTTTCAGTCACACCATATTTTGAAAGAGATAAAACTTATAGGAGTCAAATCCTTGAAGATGAAACTTGGAAGAGTAATGTACAAAGATAAATTCTAGTTAAAATGAGGGGAAATGGGAAACTGGTGGTTATTTCTAGGGGATGGAGATTATGGATGATAATTATTATTTACCTTATGCCTTTCTATATTCCTAATTGTCTGCAATAAACATGCATTGCTTGTAAAATTAGAAAGAAAACAATAAATGCCATTAAAAATGAAAAAATTAATAAAATTAAGTGTAAAGAAATACCAAAATATACAATGCATATAATGGACTGTTAGAACAGAAGACTTCACGGCAGATTTCATGGAAGAATGGGGGTTTCTGCTGGACCTTGAGATTCATGTCTGTGATATCTACTTGGCATCTCTGATTCAGGGCCAGGAATCTGTTTTATTTCCACGGGACACCTACCACTTGTGTCTAATCCTATGGGGATGGTGTCACCTCCATGGTGAATGGTGTCCCCTGGAGCTGTGCAAGGAGGCAGCACTGTCAGTCATTCTATAACATAGCAGGGTTTGCAAATTCAGGGTCTGATCTGTCTAAAAGCAGTTTATGGAAGTAATAAATATAAAACAGCAATAAATATGTTGTTTCCATGAGTATTCTAGCTGGTACACTCTGTTCCCTTGTTCTCTAGCTTTAAATAGTTCCCAAATTTTCATGTACCAGCCACAAGTTTAAGTTCCCTCTTGCAGCTATTTATATCATGCTGCTTGTGTGTAAAATAAGACTCCTCATTCATAAAATAGGATGATAACACAACCTTGTCCTACTTACCTAAAAATAGTTTCCTATCTGCAAAATGGGGCTAATAATATCTACCCTATTGATTCCACAGGGTTGTGCTGAGCATCAGACATGATACTATGTAAAAGCTGGCTGGAATTCATAGTATTCTACAAATGAGGGAAATTCCCTGGTGGTCCAGTAGTTAAGATCTGCACTTTCACTGCTGGGGGTTGAGGTTTGATCCCTGGTTGGAGGAACTAACAAGCTGAGTGGCCTGGCCAAAAACAACAACAAAACCCCCCAAAAGTATTACACAGATCAGAGCCATCTCTCTAGCTCTGCTTACCATTGGAACCAAATAATTTGTGAGACAAGCACCAAGCTGTCCATTACAATATGTTTGGCCATGAAGGGGTATGATATTTACTAGTCTATGGACCTACAAAAACCTTTGTGCTACATTTTGTATTTACTGTTTTATGAATAGCTATTTTTTAAAAAGTTGGCAAAAGCCTATGCAACTAGGGTGACTACTTATAGGACTGCCCATAAATAGTCTAGTGTTTAAACCAAGAAAGTGAATTCTATTTCTCCTCTCTTATTCTGCTCAGTTTCCTATTTCTTTCCACAAAGGGTGACATTGTTCACAGCAGAACTGCAGGTAGAGTACTCTTCTTGTAGATACTTTCTTTTTTTTTTTTTAGGGATTTTTTAAAGTTTATTTTTTTATTGAACTAAGTTGATTTACAATATTGTGTCAGTTTCAGGTGTACAACAAAGTGATTCAGATATACATATTCTTCTTTTTTTTTTTTTTTTTATTAGTTGGAGGCCAATCACTTCACAACATTTCAGTGGGTTTTGTCATACATTGATATGAATCAGCCATAGATTTACACGTATTCCCCATCCCGATCCCCCCTCCCACCTCCCTCTCCACCCGATTCCTCTGGGTCTTCCCAGTGCACCAGGCTGGAGCACTTGTCTCATGCATCCCACCTGGGCTGGTGATCTGTTTCACCATAGATAATATACATGCTGTTCTTTCAAAACATCCCACCCTCACATTCTCCCACAGAGTTCAAAAGTCTGTTCTGTATTTCTGTGTCTCTTTTTCTGTTTTGCATATAGGGTTATCATTACCATCTTTCTAAATTCCATATATATGTGTTAGTATGCTGTAATGTTCTTTATCTTTCTGGCTTACTTCACTCTGTATAAGGGGCTCCAGCTTCATCCATCTCATTAGGACTGGTTCAAGTGAATTCTTTTTAACGGCTGAGTAATATTCCATGGTGTATATGTACCACAGCTTCCTTATCCATTCATCTGCTGATGGGCATCTAGGTTGCTTCCATGTCCTGGCTATTATAAACAGTGCTGCGATGAACATTGGGGTGCACGTGTCTCTTTCAGATCTGGTTTCCTCAGTGTGTATGCCCAGAAAGGCTGACTCCAGTTTGAATGCATTTGGTATGATCATTGCAATTGTTTTCCCAGAAGTGAGAGGGGGATCGTTAATACTATTCTGGGGGATGAAATGCACTCTACTGCAGGAACCAGAAACCCGGGTTCTTGTCCCAGGTTTTGAGTGAGTTTAGGTCAACACCCCTCTCTCTGGGGCTTTAGTTTCCCTCTTTATAAAATTAGCTCTCTAAAAAGTTTTCATATGGTTAATTTTTTGTCTAGGATGTAATTGATTGGGGGGGGGGGGTAACGGCTTTACTGAGATATAATTTACATATCATACAATTCACCCATTTAACATGTATAGTTCAATGTTTTTTAGGATATTCAAAGATATGTGCAACCATCACCACAGTCAATTTTAGAACATTTTCATCATCTCAAGGAGAAACTCCTATCACTCATCTACCCCTGCAAACGTCTTACCCCTATACCCCAAGTAACCACTAATCAACATTCTGTCTCCATAGATTTCCCTATTCTGAACTTTCATGTAAGTGGAATCACATAATATGTGGTCTTTTGTGATTGGCTTCTTTCAGGTAGCACAATGTTTTCAAGGTTCATCCATATGTCTAACATATCAGTACCACATTCCTTTTTTATGGCCAAATAATATTTCATTGTACAGATATATCACTTATTTATTCACTTGTCTGTTGATGGACATTTAGGTTGTTTTCACCTTTTGGTGAAAGCTGCCATAACTTATATACAAGTTTCTGTATAGGCATGTTTTTGTTTCTTTTGGGTGGAATTGCTGGATCATATGTTAACTCTATGTTTAATTGCTTGAATAACTGCTAGACTGCTTTCCAAAGTAGATGAGCCATTTTACATTCCCATGAAAGTATATGAGGATTCTACTTTCTCATCATCTTCACCAATACTTGTTATTAATGGCTTTTTTTTCTTTTTATTAATGGCTTTTTTATTTGTAGCCATCTTAGTGGGTGTGCAGTGGTATCTCATTGTGGTTTTGATGTACATATCCCTGATAACTAATGATGCTGAGTATCTTTTCATATTCTTATTGGCCATTTGGAGAAATGTCTTTTCAGATCATTCCAATTAATATAATTACTTTTTTAGAGAATAAGTAACAGGAGAGAGAAAGCTATTTCACTGACAGATCTTTTAATGTTTGAAAACAAAAATATAATCAACTAAGCTAACTGTAAAGTCTCTAAACGTTTGACCCTAAGTTTGTTTTTAAGCACATTTATTAGAAAAACCAACACATTCATAATCTGGCATACTTCCTTCCTATATATCTTCTATTTGTACACATACATAATTTTGTCTTCTACACTGTTTTCACTTACTATAACATAAGCCTTTCTCCATTAAAAGACTTAAAAGCAGCTTGAAGTTTTACAAGTTAGCATTAGTTTGTATTAGTTAGGATTAACTTCAGCTATGAATGAAGGAAAGCCCACAAACAACAGTGTATTAAAGTTTATTTGTACTTCAAATAAACATAGGCAGTTTAGAGCTGGCATGATGGCATCATGGGACCACCAGGAACCAAACTCCTTAAATTTTGTTTCTTCTCTATCCTCAACATGCAACTTCTACACTATGATCCAAGATGTCTTGCTTTTTAGTTGCTCAGTCGTGTCCGACTCTGCGACCCCATGGACTGCAGCTCGCCAGGCCTCCCTGTCCTTCACCACCTCCCAGAGCTTGCTCAAACTCGTGTCCATTGAGCCGGTGATGCCATCCAACCATCTCATCGTCTGTCGTCCCCTCTTCCTCCTGCCTTCAATCTTTCCCAGCATCAGGGTCTTTTCTAATGAGTCAGCTCATCACATCAAGTGGCCAAAGAATCCCCAGTTATCAAAGTCTCAGTCCATCAGCAGAAAAGAGAAAACAGAAGGAATGAGAAGGCTACCTCTTTTTCAAGAATACTTCTTGGAATTTTCTCACACTAGATTTATGCATCTACTATTAGCCAGAATTCAGGTACATGGTCACATCAACAGTGAGGGAGGCTGGGAAATGCAATCCTTTTTCCAGGTGGCAACATACTTGATTTAAAATTATGGGATCTACCATTGTAAAATAAAGAGAGAATGGATACTGGAGAACAGGCAATCTCTTTGTAGCTGAGTTCTTTTTTTTTCTGTAAAAATTAATAAAGTTGATTTTTAAAAATTGATTTACTTTTAATTGAAGGATAATTGCTTTACAATACTCTTTTGGTTTCTGCCATCCATCAACATGAATCAGTCACAGGTATACATATGTCCCCTCCCCCTTGAACCTCCTTCCCACCGCCCACCCCATCCCACTCCTCTAGGTTGTCACAGAGCTCCTGTTTAAGTTCCCTGAGTTACACAGAAAATTCCCACTGGCTATCTATTTCACATATGGTAATGTATATGTTTCCAACAAAGTTGATTTTTTAAGTTTATTTATAATCCTCAATATATTATAAGCGCTTTCAAAACACTATCTCTTGAATTAGAAGATATATGCACTCTATATTTTTTGCATTCCTCTTCCCTCCTCAATATCTAATAAAATATTTGACATACAATAGAAACTCAGTTACAATCAAGATTTTCTTTCTTACTACAAAGAAAATATTTTCTTCATTATCTGCTATGTCTTACACACTTTATTTCATTACATCCCACTTTCCCTCTGTGAGTACACATATTATTGCCTCTGGGCCTATGTAGAAAGTCTCTGACATAATAAGGGAGCAGACTCAGAGAAATTAAACAACTTGTCGGAAGTTATACAGCTAGTACTTAGCAGAGCTGAGATTTGAACCCAGAACTGTACAGTGCCCAGATTTATCAATGCTTTTGACAGCACAGGGCATCTGAGCTCAGAACATCATCAGGAAGAAATAAATAGTTCAGAGAAGCAGGAATTTTTATTTATAACAGGGCAATCTATCATTGATAGCTATTGGAACCACTGATGCTATGAGTCACAAGCAATGACTATCTACTAGAGAAAAGTAAAATTCCCTGAGTTTGAAAAGCTCTTTTAATTTTTTCTTCTATATTAGGTTAGGTTTTCTTTATCTTTTTAAAATCAATTTTCCCAGACCTCGGAGTCTGGATTAATCACACTTCCAGTTAAAAAAAAATTTTTTTTAATCTTTTTAATGGTCATTATGTTTTCTTAATAAGGTCTGGAAATTGTGCATTTGTTTTTTCACACATTCATAAACACTTATTAGGGACCACTCACTACATTCCCATCACTCTGGCTCTGGGGACCGGGGTGAAATAAACAGTCCTTATTTATAAAGCTCACCTGGCAGTGAAATAGATAAGTAAACAGTAGCAACAATAAAAAAAACTGCAATTCTATGCCTTTAAGGCAATACAGAGGCGAGCTTAGGGAAGTCAGGGAAGGCTTGCCATAGATGACGCTTAAGGAAGATTTAGAGCTAATTTAGAAGTAGAGTCCAAACTCACCAGGCAAAGTAATGTGTGTGTCTGTGTGTGTGTGTGTGTGTGGCATGAGGGTAAAGACATGAAAAGGGAGAGAATCTGAAGCATTGCAAATGTTCCTGGCAGTTACCAAACTTCGTGTTGCCTGAGAATCAGCGCAGAGCTTAACCATTGTTAACCATATTTCTGGCCCCATACCTGACAGTTTCTGATTCTATAGACTTCAGACAGGACCCAGGATTTTAGGGGGGCCACACTGCAAGGTCTGCAGGATCTTAGTTCCTGACCAGAGATGGAATCTGCTATTTCAGCAGTAAAGTGTGGAGTTTCGACCATTAGACCACCAGGGAATTCCCAGTAAGTGGTGATTTTCTTGAGGATGGTACGAGGACTGCATTTTGAGAAACACTGAAGAAGTAAAGGAAGTGGGTGAAGGCAGGAGGTAAGGCTGGTGAAGCAGGCAAAAAGATACAAGCAGTCTGGCTCAGGAGTTTGAAGTATAATCTGGCAAGGGGACAGAAATTTCTAAGCAAAACAGGGAATGATGTGACTTGATCTATGTTTTGGAAAAATCACTTCAGGTCTAGTATGCAGGAAGGACAGGGTGGGAGACGGGACTTTAACCAAGGCAGTGAGGATAAAGATGGAGAAGTGAAAGAAAATGTTTTTAAAATATATTTTGGAGGTAGAACATCCTAGATTTCAACTTGAATGTGGTGTGTGTTTGTGGGGGTGTGATGGAGTAGGAGGAACTTAGAATACTTTCTGAATTACAGCAAAACTGGAAAATGGGTAGACAGATCAGTCTTAAAAAAAAGACAATTTCAGCATGAGGCTGAGAAAATCCAGTAAAAGTATTGCTAGTAAAATGTTTTTTTATCTGGGGGAAAAAAAAGTTTAAACCTGTATTTGATTTAGTTTCTGAATCTTAAATAAATTACCACTGAATGTCATGAGATTTCCTAAATCCAGGCATTCTAACTTCATTAAACCCTGGTCCCAAGCAAAACTCCTTTATTTCAGGCATAGTCTGATCATTACTCCCGGCATTTGTGCATGCTAAGTTGCTGAGTCATGTCTGACTCTTTGTGACCCCCGTGGACTGTAACCCACCAGGCTCCTCTGTCCATGGGATTTCCCAGGCAAGAATACCAGAGTGAGTTGCCATTCCCTCCTCCAGAGGATCTTCCTGACCCAAGGATCAAACCCGCCTCTCCTGTGTTTCCTGCATTGACAAGCAGATTCTTTACCACTGAGCCACCTGGGAATCCCTCTGGCACTTGTAGGGTGCCTTCAAAGAGGATCATTCTTTCTTTCCTACCCATGAGGGAAAGAAGGAGAAATTAAATCACTGTTCTGGAGCAGATGTTTTCCTCCTAAACTATGTAAGAACGTTGCTAACTTGTTTCAGAATCAGTGTCTAGGTGTATAAAATGTGCTGGGCCCTTCTGAAATTTAAGTTATTTACACTAGTGGGTCACACATAAAGGTAAAAGGATAAAATCCACTTGTATTAGAAATACATAGGCATGAAAGAGTTTCTCAGAAATAAAGGATATTGCATCTGGAAGCTGTTAAGACTGCTTTCACGTGATTACCTAATAAAAGAACGTTGTAATTTCTAAGTCAGGGCTTAACACCCTGCCATGGTCACAGCCTCAGCAGCAGACAGGGACTGAACAAAGCGATATTTATGGAGTAATAACTGGCACTAAGAATAAAACAGACTCATAACTAGAAGAGTCTCAATTATACCTTTATGAGTCAGACTAGTCATTCTGGTTTGCCCATTATGTAGTGATAGACCTAGTCAGGCTGGCAGTCACAGGAGATCTTGATCTTGATCTTAGCAACTGAATGTTGTCTCAGGTTCTTATTTATTGAGAGAAAATGATAGCTACTTGCTCTTTCTCAAGAACATTTCATTTGCTTTTGTTGATAGAAACTTCTTGAAAATCAGGCTTGCCCACCACCTCCTTCTTAGAAGTAAAACCTTAAAGATTTGATTCTTGCCATCAAGGAGCTTATCAGCTAGGGACACAAAAGGCTCAAGTACACAAAGTAGCAGGCAAGACTGTAATATCTAACTCCAAAATGGTAAAAACAAAAACAAAGTCAAGTAGGACTAGAGAGGAGAAAAGGATTATTCTGGGGTGATCAGGTAAGTGTTCATTGAGGATAGGAGCTGAGTCTTCAAGTATACAAATTCTGCTGAAATTGAATTCAGGTGTCTGCTTATGTTAGTTTTCTACAACTTTGTAATAAATCACTGCAAACTTAGCGGCTCAAAACAATATTTATTTACTAACTCGTAGTTCTGGGCAGGCTCAACTGGGCTCCCTGCTTAGCATATCAGAAGGTCGAAATAAAAATGTTGGCCACGTGGGGCTCTTTTCTGAAGGCTTTCAGAAAGAATCTGCTTCCAACTTTATTTGCCTTGTTGGTAGAATCTAGTGTCTGGCGGATGGTTGTGATCCAGGGGCCACTGTCTACTCTTAGAGGCCACCCACATGGCCTCTCACATGGTCTCCTCCATATTCCATAAGTCAGTGATGACACATCAAGTCCTTACACGTCCATCTGCTGCTTCTGCAACCCATCAGAGAAAAAGCTCTGCCTTTAGAGGGCTCTCTGTATCTTAAGGACAACTAATTTAAGACTGTAATTATCACTGCTTCGCAACACATCTTATACTTTGTTAGTTTTGATTGAATAACCAGGGACAGGAATCTTGAGGGCTACCTTGAGAATTCTATCACATATCATTCTGTAAATCTACCTTAAGGTGTCTATCAATTCACTAATCAACTGGCCACTTAATTAAGTGCATTGTACCAGTTATGCTTATACAAAGTGAAATTTATTTTAGTTTGAAAGATTTTTCAGGTGCCTCAAAACTTGAAGTCTGTTCCAGTTTTTTCAAAAGTACAACATTTTCAATAAAAAATACATTTAAATAGTATTTCAAAATGTTTCAATGAAGACGTGTAACAATATTATTTGGGGAGCTTTTAAAGCAGCACACAATTTCTGCCTCAATTTTGCTCCATAGGGAGCAGAAAATTGCTTCCTATTTCTCCCACTCTCACCCCATTCATAGAGAATCACCCCTGTAATGAGTCCATGTCATCCATTTCTTAATCCACAATCTTATCTCTGTTCCCCACACATGCTTTGTTCTCTTTTGTTTCTGGAACTGTCACAAACGTAATGCCTTCCCATCCATTATGCCTATTAGCATCTCATATATACTTCAAAACTTTGTTCAAATCCTGCTTTCTCCATACGGACATATTTTCCTGCAATCCAACTCGCCAATTAGTAGTATTATTGGGCTATATCACTTCTATTTCAATCTTAATTTATAGACATAAAGATAGATTTTTAAAAAATTTTAGATGACAATGTCATTTTAATATTACTATAAAGTATTCGGTGCAGGACAGGCACTAAAAAATATTTGTAGATGTTACTAAGTTGTTCCAATGGGAAAAATCTGACAGTTTCTTATGATTTACTCCTATTGACATTATCCATCTGGTTGTTAGATTCCTTAAATATTTTTAAACTAAAAAATAGTTAAACCAACAAGCAACCACCTGGTTGTGGCCCACGTTTTTCATTTATGAAGAGGCTTCTGTCTAAAGCTTGTAAGATGTGAACAGGTATCACTGGCAAAACTCATTTACAATACCTAGGAAATTAAAATAGAATCTAGGTAATAAAATAAAGGCTAACCTTTTTCTCCCCCTTTCCTTTGTGCTTAGTCTGGCTTCACTTGCTCACAGGTGCTGTGTACAGAGACCCTGATAGAGGAACATCAGACCAGAGTTCCTGGCACGGCGTGGCTGCTCCTGACACTTCAGCTTGGGGACCATGTGCAGAAGCTGTGAACAAGGTTCATTCAAGATGGTGACGGTGGGCCACAGGCGGAGATGCTGCACCCGGTACTGTGCCTTGCTCAATCACACCCTGCCTTCTTCTCGCGAGAACTCCACTCCCTTCCATTGCCCCACTGCCAAGATCCCTATGAAGCAACCCTACTCACAGGTTGCTCTAGGGGCCAAGCTTGCATCTCTCCATTTTTTGATCAAAGAGTACAGCTTTGCTTTGAACCAAACTCAGCCTCATTCTACTGGCTCAGATGACATGGGGCAGGAGGATCCCACTGGAAAGCGTCAATAAATCCTTTCATATTACCAAGCAAATGACTATAAAATGTTCTGGAGCTAAGAAGCATTCTTTTCTTCTTTCCCAGCTCTACCAAGATATAATTGACACATAACATTGTATAACTTTAAGGTGTACAACCTGGTATGTGAGAGTCATTCTTATTAATAACTTGCCAGCTTAGATTTTCTGTGATTCCCTGTTTTATTTCTCTCAGTTTATGTGATGAAAACAGTAGCTGCTCATCAAAAATCCTCTTCCTTAGTGACGTCTGTGCCTGATACCAGCTGCTCGGTCTGGAAACACATTTCCTAGCAGCTCCTGCAACCACATGTGGTCATGTGACTAATTTTTTGCCAAGAAAAATACGAGAAGAAATGATATGTGCAGTCATGGATGTAGCTCTTTCAGAAAGTGTTTACTCATTATTTCCCCATCCTTTAATGAACGTAGACCTCAAGGCCCCAGGGAAGCAGGATCTCACATGGAGGAACTTGGGGCCATGATTCTTCATGTCCAAGAAAGCTGCTGCTATATGGACTATTCTCCATCTCATGAGTGATAAAATTCTGCTGTATCTCAGCCACTGTATCTTAGGGTCCATGTGTTTCAACAGTTTAGCCTTCCATAACTAGCACACTTCATTTCTGTATTTTCTCAAGTATCCAGTAGATAAGTAATGTGGCTTACTTATATAGAAATCATCCAGAGGAGATGAGACTCAAGTGATCACTGAGGAAAATGCCACCCAGCTCTGATACTAAAGAATAGTTGCTTTCATCTTTGTGGAAAAAAAAACTTATTTACAGTAATTGAAAGCAGAACTTCTAGTTAACAGTAGTCCTGAGGCAATGTGTTTTGGGTTTTGATCCATCTATGGCTTATGGTCAAGGAGGCTTGCTGGATGACCCATCTCTGTCTCATTGAAAAAGTAGGAAAAAAACTAAATTCTTTTCTATCTAAAGCCAGAGCAATGTCCTTCAGAGTCAATTTCCTCTAATTTAAATTCTCAGGTACTGCATCCTCTGTGAAGGGTTTCCTGACCACCATCCTCTCCACACCTGATGCCAGGGTAAGATATCTTTTCTCAAAGGTATCCCCAGGACTCTTTACAAATCTCTCATCATGCTAATACCTTTGCCTCCTCACCTCCAGCTCCAGTTTATTCAGCCCCTTGAGTGCAGGGACATTCATCTTTGTGTTCCCTCTGCCTAGTACAGTGCCTGACAAACAGCAGCTGTTTCATAAGTGACAGTTGAATGAATGAATGAATGAATGCATATAAGGGCCTCACCAGATGCTGTCTCTGCTTATTCCCATAGGTATCAACGTCATAATAGTCATCACTGACATAGTTTCCAAGTCTCCCTTGAAATCTTTTTTTCTCATTTTTGTTACCATACCTAATTACTTTCTGGGCTTCCCTGGTGGCTCAGCTGGTAAAGAATCTGCCTGCAGTGTGGGAGACCTGGGTTCGATCCCTGGGTTGGGAAGATACCCTGGAGAAGGAAAAGGCTACCCACTCCAGTATTCTGACCTGGAGAATTCCAAGGACTGTATAGTCCATGGGGTTGCAAAGAGTCGGACACAACTGAGGGACTTTCACAATTACTTTCTACTTGTTGAAACCTTCACTGCCTTTGCTTAGATCAGCCAGATTTATGTGCCTTCTTAAGATATTCTCTTGAAAAACCTCTCTTAATTATAATTTTTTATATTCTCAGTTCTTTACTGGATTGGACACATCGTGTCAAGAGTTAGCAGTGTGTAAAGCAATTTTCCTTCAATAAAAAATAAATAAATTAAAAAAAAAAAGTTAGCAGTGAGGGGACTTCCTGGTAGTCCAAGGGCTAAGACTGTGTTCTCCCAATGCAGGGGGCCCAGATTCGATCCATTGTCAGGGAACTAGATCTCACATGCTGCAACCAAAGATCTTGCATGCTCTAACTAAGAGCTGGTGCAACCAAATAAATAAATAAACATTTTTTTTTTTTAAAAAAGAGAGACCTGCACAGAAGTCAGGAGATCTTGAGTCTCTTTATCTCTTAATGGAGATACTGGATTCCACATGCTGCAGAATATGGGAGTGGGTAGCCTTTCTCTTCTCCAGGGGATCTTCCCAACCCAGGGGATTGAACCCAGGTCTCCTGCATTGCAGGTGGATTCTTTACCAGCTGAGCCACCAGGGAAGTGCCTTTATCTGTTTATTTCTTAATGCCCCACCAAAAGTCCACTGTAAAATGATAGTGAGTGAATTAGATAAAAGTAGGCCTTAGACCCGTTCCTCAGACAAAATGCTATATCTAGAAATCATAATAAATTTTAAAACAGATAAAATCATAGCTCAGTAAGGAGCCTCTGAGAAGCAGAGTTTGAGCAACACAGCCTAGATCATCTCAAAATTCCTTTTCACCTGTAAAAGCTTGCGGTTTTACATAAGTTAATTGTCTTGCACTTGTTATATGCAAATGATGTGATCTTTGGTACCTTCAAATCTGTCAAATAATAAATAGTATTGTGTATTAGCTGTACCTAATAAAATAACCTTGTGGTGACATAGCATTTTACAGGGATATTTATAGAGGCCATGGGGCACTGTCATTTATCAGCATGGACTTTGGAGTAAGGCAGAACTGAATTCAAAGTCTAACACTTCCAGGAACTAGCAGTGTGACTTGGGCAAGTTACTTACTCTCTCTAAGCCTGTTTCCTCACCTGTAAAGGCTGATGAGAATGCCTGCATGACTGGCTGTTGGAAGGATGAAACGGGATGTTGTACCCAGAACATAAAAATCAGCAGTGTTTAATTCACATTCATTATTTCATTTAATCTTCACAAGGCTAGTGTTACTACTACTCTTATTTACAGAAAATTTGAGACTCTAAGAAATGAAATGACTCACCAAAATTCATCCAGGGAGGGCTCTTTCCACCGTGCCACTCAGGAAAGACATAAGACAAACAAAAGACTAGGGGATGGGGTTGCTCTTCAGCCCAGCTCGGGCTTCTGCTCATATCAGGTGCTCATTAAACATTTGCTAAGCGGCCTAAGTAATAAGACTTCTGTTTTCTCTCTCCCCCACTCCCATAATTTGGAAGATTTTTCTTGTCCTTAAAATCATGAGGTATAAAGGACTCTGCCTCTTCCTTAGAAAAAAAAAAGAGTGGGGAGAATCTTTCCTGACAATTCAATTTTGTATAAAGTACCTGATGTATCTTGACAGCTATTTCATTAACTTTAAACAGTGGCTCCAGCCTCCCTTCCTTCCTCCTCCTCCTTCTTCTACACTGAGGTCATGGTGCCTAATTTAGTCCACCATCATAATTTCTACCCACAGCAAGCTGATATCATCGTAAGCAAGCACAGCCCCAGACTTACCCTAAGGCAGAGAGATGGAGACTCAAGAAAGAAAATGAAGGCTCATATTTATTCCTTCCTCCCTTCCCTGCCCAGTCACTTCCTTCTTGTCCTATAAGCATCAGGGAGTCTGCTTTCATGAAAATATGTGTGGTTCCAAAAGGAACTGCAAAGACACAGATTAAAATTCTCTTTTTTAAACAGTATATTTCAACATATACACTTAAAATACAAGAGGAAATGCAGATTTCTGTCTCATTCTCTCACAGAGATGCACATATTTGAGTTGTTTTCATTTTAAAGAAAATTCGAAAAACAAAGGACCAGCAGGGTTAAGTAATCACAAAACGGCTTGTCCTCATTACTTGTGTGAAATCCCCACCTGCATCACAGGGACAGCATGTTAAATCAATAGAGACTTGTGCTGTTAATTTCCAAAAAGGAAGAGATGCTTGAACTAAAATAGTCTATGTCAAGCCTGCCCATAGGGAACGGAAACCCCTTTAATTCCAGGTCTTTCTACAATTAGGTAAGTTCCAGGAAGTTCATGAACCACTTTTCAAAATTTCCTGCTTTTTGGTGGGGGAAGGAGGGAATACTTTGTTGACACAAAAGCTTAAGTTTTGTGCAGCCCTGAATTTATGATAAGGTGATACAAAGTACAGGTGTATATACAGGTGTCTGTAGGTGAAGGGTAACGAGGGTGGGTTGGGGCTAGGGAGATGGAAGCACATCAAAGTCAGGAACAGGTAAACCTCTCACCCTTTGTTACTTTTTATTCCAACTGCTCTCCTTCCCTGGGCTGTGTCTCCACACTCAGAGTTGAGGAGAGGAGGTGCCACTTTCACTTCTTACAGATCTATGGCCATCTTTTTTCATTCCTTTCCAGGAAGAAGCTGAAAGAGTGCTTCCATTATATAATCTCATGATCAATAACTCAAAAAATTATTGAAATATAGTTGATTTACAATGCTGTGTTAGTTTTAGGTGTACAGCAAAATGATTCAATTATACACACATGTATTCTCATATATATATATGAATATATATTCTTTTATCATGATCAATAACTTTTTAAACTATGTACCTTCTTTATTTTTTTTTAACTTTTTATTTTGTATTGGGGTATAGCCAATTAAAATATTGTGATAGTTCCAGATGAACAGCAAAGGGACTCAGCCATACTCGTGATCAATAAGTTTTGACCAGGTTTGCATGATCAAATATTTGCAGGGTCTAGTGAGGACTAGGGCAATAAAATAAAGGGGTTTTTACTAGAACTTCATGATGCCTCTTCTTGGTGCATCTATTCCTTGTGAACCATAATAGGTATCTCCATCCCAATTACCTTTTAATACAGATTGTAGAAATCCACAGAGCAGAGAACTAGGCAGTTTTCAAATAAATGTCAGCTGATTCTGATGTTTCATAGGAGTTCCTTCCTTCCTTTTCTCTCCTCCTTGTTTATGATCTCTTCAAACTAACAATGCTCTGCATCTGGCTGGGGATTTCTTATCTTAAAAAAATTCCTAAAAAAAAAATAATCCCTTACATTCTTAGAATGGCCATGAGTTCTGAGCTGTCATCTCTGAGCTTTACCCTGGAAAAGTGAACAGCAGTTCCCCTCTGGCTTCCCCTGAGCTATCAGAGTGGATAAGAAGGCAGAAAAGGTGTTCCTCCACCCCATCACCTCCCAGAGGACCCAGAGTGGCTATGAAGGCAGAGAAGGTGGTCCTCCATCCCATCACCTCCCAGGGGACGCAGAGTGACTATGAAGGCAGAGAAGGTGGTCCTCCATCCCATCACCTCCCAGAGGACCCAGAGTGGATATGAAGGCAGAGAAATTTGTCCTCCACCCCATCTCCTCCCAGAGGACCATCCTCTCCCAAAGAGCAACTGCTCTCCTCTAGAGAGGGGCTGGAGAAGCAGGCTGGGATTTTGAGATCAGGAAGAGTATGTCCATCAACTGCACTTTTTTCTACCCTTGTCTTTCCCTGCCACTCGGTCTGTGGATGGGCTCGCTCTGGTACTCAGCTGGTCCTCACCAGGGCAGGTAAGGGAGTAGCAGCCACCCCCCACCACAACTCGTGCCCTCAGTGATGCTCAGCAGAACAGTCTGGAGGACTAGGAGCAAACTTAGTCCCTAAGTGGCCTGTGAAGTTTGGTACCTCCTTTCTACAGTGTGATTCTCAGCTTTCCCTGCTTCAGAATTCTCTGAAGGGCTTTAAAAATTGCTCACACCTGGACTTCCCTGGTGATCTAGTGGTGAAGACTCTATGCTCCCAAGATAAGGGGCCCCAGTTCAGTCCTTGGTCAGGGAATAGATCCCACATGACACAGCTAAGAGTTTGCATGCTGCAACTACATACCCCACAGGCTGCAGCTAAGACCTGGAGCAGCCAAATTTTAAAAAAAAATTTAGTAATAAATTTTTTAAAATGCTCAGTCCTGGGTCTACTTTAGAGAGCTTGAAACCAAATATCTGGAGGTGGGGACCAGACAAGTGTACTTCTAAAGCTCCAGAGAGAGTGAGGATGTGCTTCCTACTGTCTAATGCCAGCTTCAGGCACTTGTCAAGTCCGCACCTTTGAGCCCGACCTTGAATAATGGCCATGTCACAGTCAAATGCTAGTTGGCAATCTGAGGCCTCCCTTGTCCTCTTCCAGTCTTTGTCTTGCCCTCTACCAGGCCTGGAGGTCACCTCCCTCCTACTCAATTAGCACATCCTCCCGAGACAGAGTCTGGCCTTAATTCCATTCAATTGCCCTATCTCTGCCAAGATGGCTGAGGCCATAGTGACCTGCAAAGGCTCTCTCACAGCTCACCACAGGCTTTATTTGGAGCTTCTGTTCCTGCACTTTCTTCACCTAACATTTATTGAGCATTCACGATGTGTCAGGCTCAATGCCAGGTGCTTTATATTACTACCACATTTAATCCTCACAACAGTTTATGAGGCGGTATCCTTATTTTTGCAGGTAATGACACGGAGAACTTGAGATGATAAAAATCTTGCCCAGGACTTCTCTGGTGGTACAATGGTTAAGTATCCACCTGCCAGTGCAGGGGGCATGGGTTTGATCCCTGGTCTGGAAAGATTCCATGTGTTGAGGAGCAGCTAAGCCCATGTACCACAACTACTGAAGCCTATATGCCTAGAGCCCCTGCTCCACAACAAGAGAAGCCACCATAATGAGAAGACCAAGCACCGCAATGAAGAGTAGCTCCTGCTCATCGCAACCAGAGAAAGCCTGTGAGCCGCAACAAAGACCCAGCACAGCCAAAAATAAGTAAATAAAAAACTAATTTTTAAAAAACCTTTCCCAGGGTGTCTTACTCTAGGCTTGCTTTTCAAATACAAGTCTGACTGACTCCAAAACCCATGGTCTCCACATTGCTGCGATGATCCTCACTGATAAAGACCTGGTTTCTGTCTGGAAGTGTTCATAGTCTCGTCAGGAAGACACACAGAGGAGACAAGCAAGATAGTAGAAGACTTGGGCTATGGGTACATGTGGGTGGTGCACTGACCCAGAGAAGGAGTCCCCGAGAAGATGAACTTCGAATTGAACCCTAAATGATGAGTAAAAGTTATTCAGATGAAGAGGGTGAGAACAGGGTGAGGCAGGAGGAGAAGGGGATGACAGGGGATGAGATGGTTGGATGGCATCACCGACTCAATGGACATGAGCTTGAGCAAGCTCCAGGAGATGGTGAAGAACAAGGAAGCCTGGTGTGCTGCAGTCCATGGAGTCGCAAAGAGTTGGACACGACTGAGCGACTGAACAACAGGCAACTGTGCAGAACATAGGAAGAGGAAACTCAGCAAAGGCAAACAGAATGGAAGAGTACACACCACTTTCTGTTCCCAACGGAAACTGGCTGTAGAATACCTTAAATTAGAAGTCTCAAAAACACGTGTTAGGGATCCCTGCTGCCCTGGCAGGCTTCGGGTGTGGTCCTTTCTAGTGGAAGATGCCTGGTGGAGTTTTTCTAGCCCTGTAATTCTCCTTGTGATGAGGTAGAATTAAAGTTGAAATGTGAGTTCATAAATTGCCTAGTTGGTGAATAAAAGAGTTTAAATATCCTCCAAAAAAGTCAAGTACAAAATCATATGAAAACTCACAGCCATCTGCTGACAATGATCTAATTTGAAAATTGAGTACAATTAATTGTTAATCTTAGGTCAGCTTTCACACTGCCACCTGTCCCTCTCTTCACCTCCTCCCCCATCAGACATCAATGTGTGCTCAGAGAACTTGAACCATTTTAAATATTAACTGGACCCACAGGTCTTCCCAGGTGGCACAGTGGTGAAGAATCTGCCTGCCAATGCAGGAGACACAAGAGATGCGGGTTCAATCCCCATGTTGGGAAGATTCCCTTGGAGGAGGAAATGGCAACCCACTCCAGTATTCTTGCCTGGGAAATTCCATGGACAGAGAAAAGAGCCGGACACTATTGAGCATGCACACACACACACACACACACACACAGGAAGATGAATCCATACCCATGTCTCTCTTCTTCCACCATTATTACTAGTATGAAAGTGAAAGTATTAGTCATGCAGTTGTGTCCGACTCTTTGTGACGCACCCCATGGACTTTAGCCCACCAGTCTCCTCTGTCCATGGAATTCTCCAAGCAAGAATACTGGAGTGGGTAGCCATTTCTTTCTCCAGGGGATCTTCCTGACACAGGGATCAAACTTGGGTCTAGTTGCTTATATATTTCTAAATGTAGTTCTGGTTAAAAATAAATACAAGAGTAGAAAGTCAAGGTTGAATTTGAGGAAAAGATACTGCATCAATGTCTCAGTATCTGCAAAGCATCTTTCTGTTAGAAGTAGGGGTCACCATGAGGAATCTAAAAAGAAATGATACAAATGAACTTTTTGGGGGTGTTAGTTCTAGAAGGTCTTGTAGGTTTTCATAGAACTGTTCAACTTCAGCTTCTTCAGCATGACTGGTCGGGGCATAAACTTGGATTACTGTGATATTGAATGGTTTGCCTGGGAAATGAACAGATCATTCTGTCGTTTTTGAGATTGCATCCAAGCACTGCATTTTGGACTCTTGTTGACAATGAGGGCTACTCCATTTCTTCTAATGGATTCTTGCGCACAGTAGTAGATATAAAGGTCATCTGAGTTAAATTCACCCATTCCAGTCCATTTTAGTTTGCTGATTCCTAAAATGTTGACGCTCACTCTTGCCATTTCCTGTTTGACCACTTACAATTTGCCTTGATTCATGGACCTAACTTTCCAGGTTCCTATGTAATATTGCTCTTTACAGCATCGGACTTTACTTCCATCACCAGTCACATCCACAACTGGCTGTTGTTTTTGCTTTGGCTCTGTCTCTTCATTCTTTCTGTAGTTATTTCTCCACTGTTCTCCAGTAGCATATTGGGCACCTACCAACCTAGGAAGTTCATCTTACAGTGTCCTGTCTTTTTGCCTTTTCATACTGTTCATGGGGTTCTCAAGGCAAGAATACTGAAGTGGTTTGCCATTCCCTTCTCCAGTGGACCACATTTTGTCAGAACTCTCCACCATGACCCGTCCATCTTGGATGGCCCTACATGGCATGGCTCACAGCTTCATTGAGTTAGACAAGGCTGTGGTCCATGAGCTCAGATTGGTTAGTTTTCTGTGACTGTGGTTTTTAGTCTGTCTTCCCTCTGATGGAGAAGGATAAGAGGCTTATGGAAGTTTCCTGATGGGAGAGACTGACTGATGGGGAAACTGGGTCTTGTTCTGATCAGGCCATGCTCAGTAAATCTTTAATCCAATTTTCTGTTTTTGGGCTGGGCTGTGTTCCCTCCCTGTTGTTTGACCTGAGGCCAAACTATGGTGGAGGTAATGAAGATAATGACAACCTCCTTCGAAAGGTTCCATACAGACACTGCTGCACTCAATGCCTCCAACCCTGCAGCAGGCCACTGCCGACCCAGGCCTCTGCCGGAGACTCCTGGACACTCACGGGCAAGTCTGTGTCAGTCTCTTGTGGGGTCACTGCTCCTTTCTTCTGGGTCCTGGTGCACACAAGGTTTTGTTTGTGCCCTCCAAGAGTCTGTTTCCCCAGTCCTGTGTAAATTCTGGGATGCAAAAGTGGGAAGTCAAGAGATACCTGGAGTAACAGACAAAGTTTGCCTTGGAGTACAAAACAAAACACGTCAAAGACTAACAGAGTTTTGCCAAGAGAATGTACTGGTCATCACAAACACCCTCTTCCAACAACCTAAGAGAAGACTCTACACATGGACATCACCAGGTGAGCAATACCAAAATCAGATTGATTATATTCTTTGTAGCCAAAGATGGAGAAGCTCTATACAGTCACCAAAAAAAGCCCAGGAGCTTACTCTGGCTCAGATCATGAACTCCTTATTGCCAAATTCAGACTTAAACTGAAGAAAGTAGGGAAAACCACTAGACCATTCAGGTATGACCTAAATCAAATCCCTTATGATTATACAGTGGAAGTGACAAATAGATTCAAGGGTTTAGAGAGTGCCTGAGGAAATATGGACGGAAGTTCATGACATTGTACAGGAGACATAGATCAAGACCATCCCCAAGAAAAAGAAATGCAAAAAGGTAAAATGATTGTCTGATGAGGGCTTACAAATAGATGAGAAAAGAAGAAAAGCTAAAGGCAAAGGATAAAAGGAAAGATATACCCATTTGAATGCAGAGTTCCAAAGAATACCAAGGAGAGATAAGAAAGCCTTCCTCAGCAATCAATGCAAAGAAAGAGAGGAAAACAACAGAATGGGAAAGACTAGAGATCTCTTCAGGAAAATTAGAGCTACCAAGGGAACGTTTCATGCAAAGATGGGTACAATAAAGGATAGAAATGGTATGGACCTAACAGAAGCAGAAGATATTAAGATTTGGCAAGATTACACAGAAGAACTATACAAAAAAGATCTTTATGACCCAGATGACCACGATGGTATGATCACTCACCTAGAGCCAGACATCCTGGAATGCAAAGTCAAGTGGGCCTTAGGAAGCATCACTATGAACAAAGCTAGTGGAGGTGATAGAATTCAAGTTAAGCTATTTCACATCCTAAAAGATGATGCTGTGAAAGTGCTGCACTCAATATGCCAGCAAATCTGGAAAACTCAGCAGTGGCCACAAGACTGGAAAAGGTCAGTTTTCATTCCAATCCCAAAGAAAGGCAATGCCAAAAAATGTTCAAACTACCACACAATTGCACTCATCTCACATGCTAGTAAAACAATGCTCAAAATTCTCCAAATCAGACTTCAAAAGTACATGAACCATGAAGTTTCAGATGTTCAAGGTGGTTTTAGTAAAGGCAGAGGAACCAGAGACCAAATTGCTAACATCAGTTGGATCATCAAAAAACTAGAGAGTTTCAGAAAAACACCTACTTCTGTTTTATTGACTACACCAAAACCTTTGACTGTGTGGATCACAGAAAACTGTGGAAAATTCTTAAAGAGATGGGAATACCAGACCACCTTACCTGTCTCCGGAGAAATCTGTATGCAGGTCAAGAAGCAACAGTTAGAACTGGACATGAAACAACAGACTGGTTCCAAATCAGGAAAGGAGCAAATCAAGGCTGTATATTGTCACTTTGCTTATTTAACTTATATGCAGAATGAAAGTGAAAGTGAAGTTGCTCAGTCATGTTCGACTCTTTGTGACCCCTTGGACTGTAGCCTACCAGGCTCCTCTGTCCATGGGATTTTCCAGGCAAGAATACTGGAGTGGGTTGCCATTTCCTTCTCCAGGGGATCTCCCCAACCCAGTGATCGAACCCAGGTCTCCCACATTGTAGGCAGACGCTTTACCGTCTGAGCCACTAGGGATATGCA
This sequence comes from Dama dama, assembly GCF_033118175.1. Lineage (NCBI taxonomy): Eukaryota > Metazoa > Chordata > Mammalia > Artiodactyla > Cervidae > Dama > Dama dama. The sequence continues at coordinate 77,308,197 of NC_083691.1, forward strand.
GAGTACATCATGAGAAACGCTGGGCTGGATGAAACACAAGCTGGAATCAAGCTTGCCAGGAAGAAATATCAATAACCTCAGATATGCAGATGACACCACCCTTCTGGCAGAAAGTAAAGAACTAAAGAGCCTCTTGATGTGACAGTAAAAGAAGAGGGCGAAAAAGTTGGCTTAAAATTCAACGTTCAGAAAACTAAGATCATGGCATCTGGTCCCATCACTTCATGGCAAATAGATGGGGAAACAATGGAAACAGTGACAGACTTTATATTTGGGGCTCCAAAATCACTGAAGATGGTGACTGAAGCCATGAAATTAAAAGAAGCTTGCTCCTTGGAAGAAAAGTTAATGGCCAACTTAAACAGCATATTAAAACACAGAGACATAACTTTGCCCACAAAGGTCTGTCTAGTCAAAGCTATGGTTTTTTTTTTTTAGTAGTTGTGTATGGATGTGAGAATTGGACTATAATGTAAGCTGAGTGCCAAAGAATTGATGCTTTTGAACTGTGGTGTTGGAGAAGACTCTTGAGAGCCCCTTGGACTGCAAGGAGATCCAACCAGTCCATCCTAAAGGAGATCAGTCCTGAATGTTCATTGGAAGGACTGATGTTGAAGCTGAAACTCCAGTACTTTGGCCACCTGATGCAAACAACTGACTCATTTGAAAAGACCCTGATACTGGGAAAGATTGAAGGTGGGAGGAGAAGGGGACTACAAAGGATGAGATGGTTGGATGGCATCATCGACTCGATGGACATGAGTTTGCGTAAGGTCCGAGAGTTGGTGATGGACAGGGACATCTGGTGTGCTGCAGTCCATGGGATCACAAAGAGTTGGACACAACTTAGGGACTGAAGTGAATGACAAATGAATTTATTTACAAAACAGAAAGGGATTCACAGCCTTAGAGAAAGAACTTATGGTGGGAGGGGGGAGGGGGAAAGGAAGGGATACTGAGGAAGTTAGGGATCGACATGTACACACTGCTATATTTAAAATGGATAAGCAGCAAAGTCCTAATGTATAGCAGAGGGAACTCTTGCTCAATGTCATGTGGCAGCCTGGAGGGAAGGAGAGTTTGGGGCAGAACGAATACATATATATGGATGGCTGGTTCACTTTGCTGTGCATCTGAAACTATCAGAACATTGTTAATTGGCTGTACTCCAATATGAATTTAAAAGTTTAAATTAAAATAAAAGGTAGGGGTCACCATATTCAGGGAGAGATCTGGATGCTTCAAGGTTTTACAGCATGTTCTACCTAAATTCCCTCCACAACTGCTCAGTTTTAGATATACAGAAAGTCCATAGTAAAGGGTAATAGGAATAGACACAGGCGTGGTAGAGTCAGGCCAGTTATCCCCAGGAAGCTGACATGATCAAGCATCCTCTGAGAGCAGGCAGACCAGGACTGAATTAGCCAAGTCAGGAAGCTGCTATCAGCATCTTGAGAGGTCAGCATCCTTCAAGAGAGGTGCTTTTCTGATGGAGACTCTCTGCTTTATGAGGTCTCTTCTGGATGAACTGAACCATGGATGTTTTTAGTGAGGTTTGCTCTCCTCAACACTGGAGTTCTCATCTTCAGTGGTAGACCCACTCAACCCTGGGAACAGGAATACCAGGGTTCCATGTATTGGCAACAGCACAGACCATTGTAGAGAGAACTCGGAATGGGGCAATGGATCCTGGGGATATGATAGACCAGGTTTAGTGAAAGCAGAAGCCGAAAGACGGTTGCTGCTTGTTCCATGCCATTCTAAATAATCACCTGGGTTCTCCACAGTCCAGGATTATTTGAGCTAGGCATCCTAACTGGATCCAAAGGGCAGGCAGCAACAGCAAAAAGTAAAAAAAAAAAAGAGAAAACAGGTCCTAGAGACCATCATCTGTGAATGCTGCCCACTAGTTATTTTAAAAGCTACTAAACTTGTGTTCACCTATGTTGGAACCAGTAATGCCTCTGGGACATTCTGAAGAAACCAGTGTTGGCTGTTTAATAACTGATCTAAGATATGTGACTCAGGAAACTGCAGTGATGAGGGTTCAAATATTTACTTTTACGTGGCTCCTGGCAAGAAGCCATAAAAGATGAGCTGGAGCTAAGCTTTTAAATGGCGATAAAAACCTCTGATGGAAGAACGACTTGTTTTGGGAAAATAAAGGTGATGATGGGAAGTGGGCTGTGCTTGCAGTTTGGAGTCTCTTTCTATGAATCATGAGGTTCAGGGCACTCCGGGGCTAAAAACTCAGAATGTCAGCTAAATAATTTGGCCTTTACAAAGAAATTTGATCATAAGTGCAATACTTTTGACCAAAGTTACTATAAAAGAAGAGATTTAGTCACTAGTTAAAAAAAAAGGAGGTCATTATTAACATCAGGAAAAGCAAAAGGTAATAAAGAAAACTAACAGCGGACTACACTGCTCTGCTTTCCTTGCCTGGGTATAATGATGTAAATATCAAATACTAATTAAACAAAAAATTGTAATATAATTATGTGGGGAGAGCTAAGGAGGTAAAACATAGGGGACTACCTGAAAAGAGGGCTGAATCCTCATTTACCATAACTGGGAGTTAATACATTTAAAATTGTTGAACCAAAAGAGAACAGCACATGTATATTATTTAAAATATAGCAAAATGTGAATGCCAGAAGAAATAAGACTAGGAAGAGTGGGAAGAAATGAGGAAAGAAACTACTGAGTTTCACTGGTCTTTTTAGGCAATTTGATTTTTTTTAATTATGTGGATGTGCTCTTTAAAACGATTTTTAAGTGGTCTTTTTCCAGAAGGACAAGACGGAACAGAGCATCTTTACAATCAAAAGTATGTTATAAAAGCAAATTAACTTCCAGCTCCAAATATAGTAGATAAAACAGAAAAGAGTTTGGAAGTAAGAGTCAGGGCTACAGCACTCTTCAGTTCAGTTCAGTTCAGTCGCTCAGTCGTGTCCAACTCTTTGCGACTCCATGAACCACAGCACACCAGGCCTCCCTGTCCATCACCAACTCCCAGAGTCCACCCAAACCCATGTCCATCGAGTTGATGATGCCATCCAACCGTCTCATCCTCGGTCGTCCCCTTCTGCCCTCAATCTTTCTCAGCATCAGGGTCTTTTCCAATGAGTCAGCTCTTCACATGAGGTGGCCAAAGTATTGGAGTTTCAGCTTCAGCATCAGTCCTTCCAATGAACACCCAGGACTGATCTCCTTTAGGATGGACTGGTTGGATCTCCTTGCAGTCCAAGGGACTCTCAAGAGTCTTCTCCAACACCACAGTTCAAAAGCATCAATTATTTGGCACTCAGCTTTCTTTATAGTCCATCTCTAACATCCATACATGACCACTGGAAAAACCAAAGCCTTGACTAGATGGACCTTTGTTGGCAAAGTAATGTCTCTGCTTTTTAATATGCTGTCTAGGTTGGTCATAACTTTCCTTCCAAGGAGTAAGCATCTTTTAATTTCATGGCTGCAGTCACCATCTGCAGTGATTTTGGAGCCCAGAAAAATATAGTCAGCCACTGTTTCCACTGTTTCCCCATCTATTTGCCATGAAGTGATGGGACCGGATGCCATGATCTTAGTTTTCTGAATGTTGAGCGTTAAGCCAATTTTTTCACCTTCCTCTTTCACTTTCATCAAGAGGCTCTTTAGTTCTTCACTTTCTGCCAGAAGGGTGGTGTCATCTGCATATCTAGGCAGCACTCTTCACAGTTTGATAACAGTTCATTTTAATAATGGCGGTGGTGGTTTAGTTACTAAGTCACGTCTGATTCTTGTGACCCCACGGACTGTAGCCTGCCTGGTTCCTCTATCCATGGGATTTCCCAGGCAAGAATACTGGAGAGGGTTGCCATTTCTCCTCCAGGGGATCTTCCCCACCCAGGGATCGAACCCGTGTCTTCTGTATTACAAGCGGATTCTTCACCGCTGAGTCACCTGGGAAGCCCAAGTTTAATAATAAGAGAACTTAATTTGCTCCTAGATCTTGCATGATTTTAAACCTTGTTATTGTTTATACATTATGTTTATGATAGAATTAATTAAAAACAGGTCACAAGGACAGGAACATACCAAGTGGATCATGCTCTGTATACCTACTTAACTATCCACACATGAAGAATGCCTAACCAGTTGGCCTGTGCATCTATAAATATCATTGTTATTCATCAAGTACTAGCTACCTGAAGAACAAAATATTGACTAGGAGGAATTAACCATCGTCCACAAGACTTGAGAGAGTGACTGTAATGGATTTAATTTGTCTCTTTATTCCTAGCGCTCATTCACAAGTGCTAAATGTAAATGGCAGGTTAACGCCATTCAAGTAAAGACGCTGTCACCTTGAATGGATAATCAGTGTTGAGTGAACCTACACCCGTTAACACAGGGTGTCAAATTCAGCCCTATTAACATTTTGGGCCTGATGGTTCTTTGTTGGAGGGGTCTAAACTGTGCACCGCAGGGTGTTTAGCAGTATCCCTGGCCTCACACACTAGATGTGTGTGCATCCCACCCTTCTGGTCATGACAACCAAAAAGTGTCTTCTGTAGCTCATCAAAGATTCAGGCTTAGTCTGTATTATTAACTCTGCAGCAAAGAACATCTAAACAGTGATTAAAATTTATTATACCACTCTGCATCTGATAACTGAGACATGTGAAGTGAGAAGTTTCTCCCTAAAGTATAATTAGGCTATGTAAATTACCTAAGCATTTTAAAATCCAGAATAAAACTGAAAATGAGAAGAATCCCATTAGGACACCCTGATATCCTGGCCAGAACTTCCTCTGACCTTAGGAGGAGCATCTTGCTCCCAACATCTTCAGAATCTCTGCTTCAACTGAGTTTGCTTCAGCTTTCAAGAAACTGGGGCAGAACTCAGAAAGGTTTTCTGTGGGCAAAAGGCACTCCAGTGAGGATTCCCTGGTCAGAATGAGGAGGACTGAATCTGGGACATAAATAGCCGCTTCATCATCAAAGCCTCCTGCCCAAGAGAAGGCTTTCATGAGAACTCTGGGTTCATTGTGTGAAAATTCAGATGACTGAACTATAATTAGCTCGATTAGTCAACATTTTAATTCATAGGATTCTGGCTTTGAAGTGCTCCTTTCTCACAGAATCAAAGCTAATAATTCTGGAATTGTAATTGGGAGCTGAGTGCCAGCTTGAAGCTCGGGGAGCTCCCTCACCTCCTTAGCAAGCTCTACTGCCAAGACTGCTGCTTCCTGGCCATGAATGAACCTGGCCCAGGCACCTCTGCCTTGCCTTCCCCTGAACACCTCCTCTGTGTGAGTCAAGGGCTCTAGCATTTAGGTTCTAAACTCGTGGTGGTTGACATAAAACCATGCTATGAGTACCTCCAAAGCCTGCGCACATGATAGAATGCTGACAAATTTATTTATTTATTTATTTTTGGATGTTGCTAAACAAACAGTGAAGCAGGTAATTGGCTGATTGTCTAGCCAACAACCATCCTTCCTGCTTTAGGAATAACATCTGACTGAAACAACCAACTGTGGTGATTGGATTGATCTAATGGTTACTGAAGATGGATATTTCTTCACCCGAGGCACTGTGAAGAACCAATAAATGAGTTAGTACCTGTATACCACACACCCCGAGGGCTCTCAGGTAGCAATCTTGCAACCATTGCAGGCTAACAAGTTTGAAGAGGAAAGAGGAGATCTAGGGGAGACCTACAAAAGCCAAGGCAGGAAGCTACGTCAACATGAAGCGTGTCATCCCACTGGGCCAAATGTGGCTGAGAGGCCAAGGACAACAGAAAGGTGACAATTATCTGAAGCGAAATGGAGCTAACTGGATGACCATGAGAAGAGTAGTTTGGGAGAAGTGGTCAGGAGTGAGAAATGCCAATGGATTTTGTTGAAGAGAGAATAGGAGGGGACGCAATATCAACAGACAACTCTTTGAAGTTTTGCTGTAAATGGGATCACAGAAATGGAATCGGATATGAAATCAAAGGAGACTTTCAGATAGGAGATATTAGAGCATCTTTACATGCTGATGGGAGCAGGCCTTTAGAGACAGAGAAATTGGTGATGCAGGAGAGAGAAGTAATATTTACAGAAGGGAAGACTTTAGGAAGGAAGGGGAGAAGAAAGTGGTCCTTCATGCTCTTAAGAGTGAGATCTTTCTAGTCACTTTATTTACTCGGGTCTTCTGATGGCCATCTGCTCCATGTGCTCTTAAGTAGCAGCCGAATCCTGGACAGAGCCAAGAGATTGAAAGGGTTCCATACTGCTCCCACGATCCAAACCATGGCAATTGCTTCACAGCTCACTTTCTGATTTCCCAGGGCAGCATCCTCAAGGGCGGGGGCAGATGAATTTGCCCGCATTTCTCAAAGGTCAAAGATGTTATTTTTGAGCTTCCTGGTGGCTCAGACAGTAAAGAAATCTGCCTGTGATGCAGGAGACCTGGGTTTGATCCCTGGGTTGGGAAGATCTCCTGGAGAAGGGAATGGCTATCCACTCTAGTATGCTTGCCTGGGAAATCTCCTAGACAGAGGACCCTGACTGGCTACATTCCATAGGGTCACAAAGAGTCGAACATGACTGAGCAACTACCACTTAAACATATGGGCTTTCCAGGTGGTGCTGGTGGTAAAGAACCTGCTTGCCAGTGCAGGAGATGTAAGAGATATGGGTATGATGCCTGAGTCAGAAAGATCCCCTGAAGGAAGAAATGCAACCCACTCCAGTATTCTTGCCTAGAAAATTCTAGGGACAGAGGAGCCTGGTGGGCTACAGTCCATAGGGTCGCACAGAGTCAGACACAACTGAAGCAACTTAGAACACACACACACACACACACACACACACACACACACACACACACACGCAACAATATAACCCTTAATGTGGGCCAGACATTACAATTATTGAGTTCCTTAATATTACCAATCCAACTTACACACTGGGAAACTGAGGTATGGAAATGTTAAATGATCTGCCAGAGGTCACACACCTGGTAAGAGGAGGAGCTGGGACTCGAACCCAAGCAATGTGGCAATAGGAGACCTCTTCCTTAACTTTCCCCCCATTCTCCTTCCTCCCTTTAGCTCTTCTCCCAGAAGGCCTAGGATTCCTTAAACCAAAATAATCACCTGTGACCTGTTTTGACTCAGGAGACCCTAACTTTTGGGGGGTAACCTCCCTCTGCAGTGTTGGGACACACACACACAAACACATTCAAACATTCAAGTCCTTCAAAAGACAGGTCATCTTGATTCATCTGCAACTATCCTATACCCTGAGGAATGCTGCCCATCAAAGGATGGGGGCCTCTGAGCGGTTTCTCTCCTGCCTTCCTATTTATATCAGGCCAGACCTGGGCAGGAAACAGATGGCAACTCAAATCGGGTAATTTGAGGAGAGTTGAATAAAGGGACTATTTACAAAGGTGTGGGCAGGATGTAGGGAAACCACAGAGGTAGTGCAAAAAGTAACAGCCATTTGACCACCCCTAGGCTTGAAGTGGGGAGGAGAGGTGCGGTCACCAGGAGCTGGAGAGAGTGCCCCCTGTGCTTCGACCACCTGACCAATCATCAGAGGACGCAGCCACCTGACCAGAGCTCTGACCAATCATCAGAGGGCATAGTCACCTGACCAGCGCTCTGACCAATCATCAGAGGGCACAGTCACCTGACCAGAGCGCTGACCAATCATCAGAGGGCGCAGCCACCTGACCAGAGCTCTGACCAATCATCAGAGGGCGCAGTCACCTGACCAGAGCTCTGACCAATCATCAGAGGGCGCAGTCACCTGACCAGAGCGCTGACCAATCATCAGAGGGCGCAGTCACCTGACCAGAGCTCTGACCAATCATCAGAGGGCGCAGTCACCTGACCAGAGCGCTGACCAATCATCAGAGGACACAGCTCTCGCCGTGGTGCTTCCCCCTCCCTCTGCTCTCAGTGGGATACCCACTGGCTCATCCCAACCAGAAGCCTAAGGGTAAAGGAGCTCATTGATAGGGTCTGCAGAACCGAGCAGGGTGGAGAACGGTGGAAGGTGACCTAAAGGGGCAAACAAATTTCTAGCATACTATTTAGGGAGATGGTGGAGAAAATGGTTCTGGAGTCATGCTGCCTGGGTTCGAGTGCCAGCTGACTTACTTCATGACTCTAGGCAAACTGTTGGGTTGGCCAAAAAGTTCTTTCAGGTTTTCCTGTACCATCTCGTGGAAAAACCCGAATGAGCTTTTTGGCCAACTCAGTACTTCGTCCCTCTATGCATTAGTATCCTCAAGATTTTTTTGTTGTTGTTCAGTTGGTAAGTCAGATCCGACTCTTTGCAACCCCACGGATTGTAGCCCGCCAGGCTCCTCTGTCTATGGAATTCTTCGGCCAGGCTCCTCTGTCTATGGAATTCTTCGGGCAAGAATACTGGAGTGGCTGGTCATTCCCTTCTCCAAGGGATCTTCCCAACCTAGGGATAGAATCCAAATCTCCTGCATTGCAGGCAGATTCTTTACTGTCTGAGCCACCAGGGAAGCACCACTCTTAAGTAGATGCCAAAGTGGAGGAATGCTTTTCCAAGTCATTTACTTGGCATTCTCCTTTTCTGTTGTTCTGTCTCTTTCAACCCTTCTTTCAGTATGTGCTTTCAAAAAGAAAGAAAGAAAGAAACAAAAACTCCCTATGACTATAAATTTTACTAGACAAAAGTTTTCTACAGTGGCGGGAACCATATCTTTTCATGTCTTTATAACCTATATTTCCTGAGTTGTTGACACAGCTCAAGAAACAGTCATTGACTGGAATCGAAGTTTATTTTCCTTCCCTTCCTGCCTTCATGAAAGCCATCTATTTCTCCAGGCCAGCGTGATTACTCTGCTGGATTGCACACTACTTGAGGGAGAGGGACTTTGCCCTCTCTGGCAGCTGGTTCTTATGTAGCAGCAGCAGGAGCATGTAAAAGGGTCAGATGGGAGGTGGACTGGGGAAAAAAAGACACTTAAATTTGGAGGCTCATTTATTTTTAACACTAATCTATAGATTTGCTTTCTTTCCCTTAGCATAAAATGTGTCCACCCTCCTTTCGTAAGGGATTAAGGAATTCTGTTTATTTTACTTCTTGAATAGTCACAAACTCCCAGCTCCTTCCATCCTCTACCCACCAAAACTGGTACCAAAAGAGCAGAAATCCTAGGGCTTCTGAAGCAAAACCTGCACAGAACTTGGACAGGAGTGTGAGCTAGGCCATTCAGCTCCCCTGTGCCTCACCCTTCCTGACCAGTACCTGGGTAGCAGAATCATAAACAAGGAATAATAAGTGGTGCTTTTTATGGAATGAAAAGTTCCAGGCCGTGAAATGTGTGATTTACAACGATGAGACATTCAGATTCAATTTCAGGGTGAGGGCCACTGAAGTAGGACCCTCCCAACCCTTCCCTGAGCTTCAAGGCATCGCCCCACTATTTATCAGGACCCAGATTGACCAAATCAGCCATTTTCCTTATTTCTCCAAGTTCCAAAGTCCAAATGCTTTCCCGCTGGGTTATTTTATAAGGAGGAAGGGGAAGTAAAAAGGCAGACTCTGAGGGCTCTCAGCTGCCTCTGGCGATGCCTCGGCTCTGTCCCTAGTTAACATCACGCTTGTTCGGCTCCAAAACTACAGTGACCCAGAAACAAGCCCATAGCACAGACCCACGTGCTGCGGTGCTTTCCTATGTCCTAAAGATGAAGTGCCGAGTGTTTACAAATAAATACTCCCCGCAGCAAAATCTCACTGTCAAGAAGGACATCATCCTTGTCCCTACGCCCACAAAAAGGGCCTTTTGCCACAACGAATGGGAAATCATTGGCCCAATTAATATCCTGTGATCTTAGATCTAAAAATGACCCGGAGCCGGATAAACAAGGTGACGTAAGCTGCTGGGCAGTGAGCGGCTCTCTACTGCCACCTGGAGGACAGCGCCCGAAATGGCGCGGAGGTTCTGAGCTGCGGAGGTTCCTCGGGCGCTGGGGAAGAAACCGACGAAAACCAGAGCGAGCAGGGAAGACGCTGCCGGGGGAGGGAAAACACAGAGGGGCCTAAAAAAAGACCGGGAAGAAGCTCCTCCGAAACTTCAGGTGAAGGAAAACGAGGTCTGTGTAATCCAGGCCGTAGGACGTTGTGGCGTTGACCCTGCTGACTTCCTCCTGGGGAACATTCCTTTCATAAAAGGACGCAGGCATCATGAACTCGGACTAGGAAAAATTATGGCTGGAACTGTTGGATACAGGCTGTCCAACGCCGGAGACCCTTGAAAACACCACCACCACTCCTCCCCCGTTTGTGAAAGGAGAGGCAGAGGCATGTGCATTCTGATAACAAAGGGCCACTGGATTTTCTGGTTTAGTTTGAGCGTCACCGTGAGTTAAGTGGGGGAGGGATGCAGGAGCAGGGTAACAGTCCTAATTTACTTTCTCTGAGGCTAATGTGAAAATGAGGCTGCAGCGCTTTCACATTATGCAACTGGCATGCTGGGAGATGCCCTAGAAATGTGCTGGGGGCTAGGAGGAGGTCAGCCGTGGCCTTATTATTTGCCTCCTGTAGATGATCCACAAAAGGAAAATGAAGAGTTGGTTTGTTTCAAATTCTTTGTTGAATCTGTTACAACATTGCTTCTGTTTTATGTTTTGGCTTTTCAGCTAGGAAGGCATGTTGGGATCTTAGCTCCCCTACCGGGGATCGAACCTGCACACCAATTGCAAGAGGGAAGTCCCAGGGTTGATTTTTAACTTGATACAAAACCAAACCCACTTTACTTTTGGCCTACTTGGGTTTTGCTATGTTGTGGGCTTCCTTGGTAGGTCAGCGGTAAAAATTCACTTGCAATTCAGGAGATGTCAGTTTGATCCCTGGGTGGGGAAGATCCCCTGGAGAAGGAAATGACAACCCACTCCAGTATTCTTGCCTGGTAAATCCCATGGAAAGGAATCTGGCAGGTAACAGTCCATGAGGTCGCAAGAGTCAGACACAACTTAGCAACTATACCACCACCACCAAACCACCTCAAATGTATGTAGAACCAACATACATTTATTTTTCTTGTTAATAGGTCTGCAGGTCAGCCTTGGTCTGATCTCAGGTGGGCTCACCTGGGCTGGCTGAGCTAGGCTGGACTCAAGCCTTAGGGTCTAAGGCAGGTCTGCTCCACTTGGTTGAATATCTGGACCCAGGATGGAAGGAGGCTTCTCTCCTGGCATAGAGTGACCAGTTCAGGAGGCCAAGTCAGAATAGACAAACACACTTGTGCCTCTGTGTCCTGCCAGCTAACATTTCTCTGGGTAAGGCAAGTCCAACATCACCTGGGGGATGGGGGCGGGGATAAACTCTACTCTGGTAAACTGATCTGCACCAGAATTTAACCAGTGAGTCATTGTCTGCTCACTGGAGACACCCACTTATCCTGGGAGAATTACAAAGTGAGGATGGCCGAAATCATCCTTACACAGTCCTGGTGGTTTCCAGCATGAATTCAGTGTTTTTTAATAGCTTAATTTCCGTTTCATTCACTTCTATAACTAGCTCTTTGCCTTCCACTTACGACATTAGGTGTTCATGATGGACAAGGGACACGATACCCTTGTGCATGTCTTGTCTACTTGTGATGTTATGTTGTTTTGTCTGTCTCATGGTAGGCTTTCCATAAAACTCCCTATGCCAAAAAGGCAAGGACTTACCTGGGCAAGTATCACCTTCTGGACATAGAAAACAGACATATGGTTACCAAGGGGGTGGGTGGGATGGACTGAGAGACTATTATATACATAATAGTGTATAAAATAGATAACTAATAAGAACCTACTGTATAGCACAGGGAACTCTACTCAATGCTCTGTGGTGACCTTAATGGAAAGGAAATCCAAGGAAGAGGGGATTGTATGTATGCGTGTGGCTGATTCACTTTGCTGTACTGGAGAAACTTAACAGAACATTGTAAAGCAACTATACTCTAATTAAAAAAAAAAATCTTTCCTCTGAGTTTCATATGGCTTATATATTCACCTTTATCAGACTTTTCTCAGATACCATTTTTTTATTAAGGCCCCAGTTACTACTGTGTGTGGGCTTCCCCCGTGGCTCAGCAGTAAGAATCCGCCTGCAGTGCAGGAGAGGCAGGAGACTCGGGTTCCATCTCTGGGTCAGAATGTTCCCCTGGAGGAGGGCATGGAACCCACTCCACTATTCTTGCCTGGAAAATCCCAAGGACAGAGGAGTCTGGTGGGCTACAGCCCATGGGGTCACAGAGAGTCAGACGTGACTGGGCGTGAGCATCGCTATATTTAAAATGGAAATCTTATTCCCATTCTGTATGTGATTGACATTAAATAGAAAAAGTTTCCAATTCAGAATAATTTTTTTTTAAAAAAAAGTTATCACCTGTGGAATGAAAACAAGGAGAGATTCTTGGAGGAAGGCAGCATGATAAGTGGAGACGAAGCTGGGTTTCTAGTCCTGATTTGGCCAGTATTGAGATTCGGAAGGTCAGCAGGAACCAACAACCAGATGCCTTTAAATTACTGAGCAGCTTGGACTTTGAATCCTGTGTGCAGTGCCTGATAGGGTTAGATCAGAGTTTTTGAAAAATCTTTTTGGCCAGCAGTGTGGAATTTGGCAAAGCATGGATTAAAGGAGAAAAATTGGATTGAAGGCAAAAAGATGAGTTAGGATACAGTCCAGTTGAAAGGTAATGAGGACACTGACCAGGAATGAGGCCCTGAAGATGGAAAAAGGGGATGAAGAAAGAGGTTTTAGAAGCAGAACTGACAGGAAGGACTTCAAGGCAATTACATGGAAAGAGAAAAGGGAAGTCAAAGGTGAATCCAGGGTCCAGAGTACATCTCACAAAGAGTTAAATGTTGTTTCTCAAAATCCTTGTCACATACACGCATAATTGTATGTATGTGTGCATTGGCAGGTTTTGTAGAACTTACTTCTTCCCAGGGCTAGTGAAAAAAGTTATAAAAAATGGAGTATATCAGTGATTCTCAAACTTAAGTCACTCACATACTTCATTCAGAACTTTTGCCATATTCAAACAATACCTGCATCATTAATTGCTTATTATGATTCTTTAAATGAAGTCACTTTTTAACACATTTACTGGGCTCGTCCTTAAAAATAAATAAGTGAAATCATGAGTTTGATTTTTCAGTTATGTTTTTTATACACTTGTTTCAATAATAAATACAAGGCCATTAGAAAAAAAAATATTTTTGGCCACTCTGTGAGGCTTGCAGGATCTTAGTTCCCAGGTCAGGGACTGAACCCAGGCCCTTGGTAGTGAGAGCACGGAGTCCTAACTACTGGACTGTCAGGGAATTCTCACCTTTAGAAAACTTTAATTTATCTGTATACCACCTAACTTTCTTATTTCCCATGCCCTCTGTTGTGTGCAGACTAGATTTAGGGGACCCTTAACTTGGGTGAGAGCAGAAGCCACCAAGATTACACATATTTTGCTTTCTTTGCCCTCCTCTTCATTCCCATTCAGATTGTATCAGTGTCCATTCCTGGATGGCAGGTCTGGTCTTTGCATCCATTGTTGGTAAGGCCTGGCTCTGCAAGCAGTAGCCTCTAAGGGATCTGAGCTGGAGGTTGTTATCCAGACAAACGGAGGCTGACCTGGAATGTTGTTTTAACTCAATGCTTCACTTTTCAAGGCCCTGAAGGCTGCTATAAGAGCAGCCAAACCAGATGAGCTGGGTCCCCGGTATTCTACAGCCAAGAGGGCAGATGGGACCTTACGATGTCCCTTCGCTTTTCCAGCTCTCTTGGTGATGACTTTCTAGGGGCCGTACACACAGATCTGAATGGGGAGGGCTGCAACGTGATCTTCTTTTGCTCACATTTGATGCATAAACATCTTTATAGAAGGTCATCAAGATAAAGTTGAATGAATTCTGCACTAAAGGGTTGGATGACATGAGGCATGTCCCTGAGCCCCTCTGAGCCCATTTCCTCCTGTGTAAAATGGGGGGGTTGGGTTGGTAACCTCAAAAGTGTCTTCTACTAACATCTTACTGTGTTCAACAGTTCAAGGATAGCTGTGTTCAAGTTCTTGCCCCTGCCCCCCACCTTAAAAAAACAAAAGGGCTATTCAAGCTAATGAGGGCTTCCAGGTGGCACAGTAGTAAAGATTTCACCTGCAGGAGACTTGGGTTCCATCCCTGGGTCAGGAAGATGCCCTGGAGAAGGAAATGGCAACCCCCTCCAGTATTCTTGCCTGGAAAATTCCATGGACAGAGGAGCCTGGCGGGCTATAATCCGCGGGGTCAGAAAGAGTCGAACATGACTGATCACACACACACATTTGTTCTAAATATGTAAAACTTACTATAGTCATTGTATTTAAATGTTGTATGTGTAGTTCATCTTACTGTTTCATCCTTGCTTCTGTAGAATAGACTTTTTTTCCTCTCCATGGAGACATTTGGAGACATTTTGACTTGGAAAAAATAAAGTCCCAACTGACAATCTTTTCCTGAGGATTTCTATTTCAAAAGATCTTCCTTACTCCAAGATTACAAAAATACATACTCAGTTTATCTTCTGGAATTTTAATGGTTCATTTATTTAATTTTTAATTGTAGATCTTTTACACATATTTCACATAAGAGGTGACAGGGAGATCCACCTTTTTTTCTTTTCAAATAAGTACGTCATTTACTGAACAATCTATCCTTTTCACACAGATTTGAAATATATAATCTTTATGCCATTAAACAAAATTTCAAGTATACTGTATAAATTTGTAAAAGCTATTAGTTATGTTCTAATAAAAAGCTATTGTCAATTCTTCTATGGCAAATTTTAACTCTTGAACTAGTGGAATTATTATATTTTAAAACTATAGCAAAAATATTTACTCTGACCTCACTGTAGCCATCTTAAGGCATTTAAAACTGTAAGCACAAATGGTCACTTTAATGACTATCAACATATAAAAACTCTCAAAGTAGCAGACTTCCCTTTTCTATCATGGTAATTACTAGCGGCAATCATAGCAATTAGGAGAAGTAAAATAGGAATTATAATTGCAAGGAACTCAGGTTCTAAGATTTTGGAGAAAGTAGGACTAGGACCTGTGGAGGTTATCCCAGAGATTAGGGTTTATGTGCAAAATTAGAAAGTTTGAGACACTTTCTTCCCAGGGTGCCTCTTCCCCACTCCAAGTACCACTGTTCTTGCCTTCTCTCTACCTCACTTCATCTCTCAGAGTCACCTCTCAGGTTTTCATTCACACTGAGGTGTTGATGACTGGTTGCTAGCCAACACAGCTATTCTCACTAGAGTGTGAGGCATGTAGAAATTAACTTGTGACCAATAAAAGAGTGCTTAAGTTTGAGTCACTTTTTGTGTTGACTCTTTTACAACCCTGTGGACTGTAGCTTGCCAGGCTCTTCTGACCATGGGATTTCCCAGGCAAGAATACTGGAGTGAGTTGCCATTTTCTTCCCAAAGGATCATCTCGACACAGGGAGCAAACCCACGTCTCCTACTTGGCAGGTGAATTCTTTACCACTGAGCCACCGGGGAAGCCCCTGAGACCCTTTTTGTTGTTCAGTTGTTAAGTCGCATCTGATGAGACCCCATGGATTGCAGCACACCAGACAAGCCCCTGAGACCCTTTTTGTTGTTCAGTTGTTAAGTTGCATCTGATAAGACCCCGTGGATTGCAGCACACCAGACTTCCCTGTCCTGGACTCTTTATTTTCTAATAAATCTAAGTTGATTTGATATCCCCACAGAAATGAGTACACCTGATCCTGTCTGCATACTTCTTTCGTGAGAGAGAGAAAAAGGTGTTGGTAATTGTCTGGAATTTCTTCATCCCAATCCATTGGGATATAAGTAAGAGCCACTAATAGCTGAGGCCACTTCCAATTGCCATATGAGGTGAGTTCAGCTTATATGGTTGGCTTCATTTTCTTTTTGGTGTTGTCCAAGGATAAATTTTCAATCAGTTTACCAAATCTCTATTGCAAATGAGGAAGTAGGATGCTGGAAACATGTGTGTGTGCATGCTAAATCACTTCAGTCATGTCCAACTCTTTGTGACCCGCTGGATTGCACTCTCCAGGCTCCTCTGTCCATGAGATTCTCCAGGCAAGAATACTGGAATGGGTTGCTACGCCCTCCTCCAGGGCTGGAAACATATGTACTACTAAAACTACAAAAATTATAATTACTAATGAAAGACATAAAGTGATGACACAGATGAAATGTATGCTACTTTTATCCACATTGGTACTCAATAAATATTAGTTGAATGAATGAATAAATATTTCAAACTTACTGAAATCTGTGTTTATATAGTTAATAAATGATGTAGAGTTCTGTTGATGCTTTTCTGAAATATTTACTCACTTTTAATCAAATCTGTGGTATAAAAACAGTACTTTCAGGGAATTCCCTGGGGATCCAGTGGTTAGGGCTCTGCATTCTCACTGCCAAGGGTGCGGGTTCAGTTCCTGGTTGGAGGAACTGAGATCCCGAAAGCTGCACAGCACAGCCAAAACAAACAAGCAAAGCAAAACATTACTTTCAGAAACTGTCTTTTGAAATAGAGTTTAAGATTTTCTGAATATCATCTTATGTATTTTTCATCATAAAAATGTCAAGTTTTAGGAGAAAAACGAAAGTCCTAATTGATGAACCAGAGAACAAGAGCATGGTAATGTCTGAGTATGAAGAAGTGACAACTGGTTTCTAAATTTTGTACAGAATCCCTGGCCTCAGGAATATCTTACTTTGCTATGAAAAATACTTCTATGAAACCTTATCTACTTTAGAAATATTTTCAAAGATATTTGCCTTATTTCTTTGCCTGTTCCCCTGAAGCTATTATGTTTGTTAAAACAAAACTGGGTTCCCTGATAGGTGTCTTTGTCATCCAAAGCGAGGGAAAAGTGTGAGAAACAAAAATTTGAAAGGTGGGACTCTTAAGCTAATGTTTCCAATGCTACATACACACACACACACACACACACACACACACACACAGATCCACACTGAGTTCAGAGCCTTAAGCCAGAGAAAGGAGGCCCCAAGCATAAAACTGAGGCAATAGCCAACAGCAGGTTGAAGCTCTGAAATCACACCCTTTGGGCAGCCCCCCATCCCTCGTCTACCTGTAATGTCAGCTCTGCTGTTCTGTGTTCCATGTGACGTTCCTGACTGCTAGGAAAGTGGAGCTGGGACCATTACTGGGAGCCAGTGATCAGAGCAGCTGCTTTTACCAGTTGAGTAGAACTACAGACTCTCCCTCCTCCCTAGCCTGCATTCAAGAATGAGGATAACTGAAGTCTCCCTGGCTCACAGGAGATATATCAAGTGTTCATCTCAGGGTCCTTTCCAGGGGGCTCATTGACTTGGGATTTCAGTTCTTACTCCCCGAGCGGTTTGCCCAGCCACAAGAAGTTGTTCGGTCCTTTTAAATTCATCTCAGGATGAAAAGTATGTGGAGCAGTCAGGATAGAAGCCATGTGGGCAACAAGTAACAAAGCACTAATTGCGTTTAGTGGGCATAGGGTTTCAGTGACTTCATGTTGGCTAAATATAGACGAACACTTGGTGTGCTGTGCGTGCCAGGGAGAACCATGATGCAACCGTCTCCTCCCCCTAGAGAGGGGGAGGACAGGGTCAGAAGGCGCGCGCGTGTGTGTGTGTGTGTGTGTGTGTGTGTGTTTACTAAGAGATCAGCCTACAGCGATTTCAGTCAACGGTCAAGCCAAAGGGTTGAGTTTTACACTCCTAACTTAGAGCTTTTTCAGTCAGTGGTAACTGTGGTATTCTTCCCAGTGTAAATGGACTTTTCTTTCTTCCCTTTCTGAGGTGAATTTTGAGATGTTCTGCTCTCCGAGGCCTGCCAGAAGTTGCTGCGTAGAAAGGAAATCTGATTTCCGGAAAAATCTCTCTCTCTTCCACGCTCTTGCAACATGTCATATGGCCCTGAAGGAAGAAAGGTCCTCAGCCCACCAGGGGAAGTTTAGTGTAGGCCCAGAATGAGAAGAGTCTTTAGGGGCAACTCGAAGCCATGGCTCCTTGTTCTCCCAAAGCTGGGAACACGTTTTACCTATGAGGGCAGAATACAATCAAGTCTCCATCTCTGTAGATGGACAGCAGCACACACTCACCAACCAACAAGGAATCTATGAAAATCTGAATCCAGCCACTGACAACCACTCATTGACTTTTTGACTCTATGAATTTACCCATTCTGAATATTTCATGTAAGTGAACTCATACCTGTGTGGCCTGCCACTTAGTTTTTTGCACTGGTGTTAGAGCTTTTTAAATGTCTGCTTCCTCGTAATTGGCAGAGGAAACTTTTTCACCCTTGGACTGTCCATGTCTTCTTCCTTCTCAAACAGCCCATGAGTCCTTTTATCTCTTTGCTCTCATCTCCAGGATCTTACTTCTTGTTAGGCTATCTACCCTTCATGCTAGAGCTGTGCCATCCAAGTGCTAGCCACATGCCATGTGGGGCTATTTATATTATTAATTAAAATTAAACAACACTTGAAACTTCCCTGCTGGTCCAGTGGCTAAGACTCTGTGCTCTCAATGCAGGGGGCCAGGGTTTGATCACTGGTCAGAAAACTAGATCCCATGTGCCACAACTAAGACTCGGCATAGCCAAATATATAAATATTTTTATTTTTTTTTTATTTATTTTTTTTATTTTTTATTTTTTTTTCCAAATATATAAATATTTTTAAAAAATTGATCTACATTAAAAATTTAGTTTCTCAGTTGTACTAGCAACATTTCAAAGGCCTAGTAGGCACACATGGTTAGTGAACTCTGCATGGGCCAACTCAGATAAAGGCTTAAAAAGTGTCTCTCTTACACTGTTATCTCACCCTGCTAGGCACCCAGATCCAAGAATAAAGGTGAAGGAGAAAAAAATCTCTTCCAGTCACATCCATTTGCTATCTTAGGTTTTAAACTCTCCAGTTAGACTGTAAACCCCTTAAAGACAATCCACATCTCTTTACTCATGCTCCTAACAAGAAAACATCAAGTATGCAGATACACACACAGAAGACATGCAGCCAAGATTTTCAGATAAACAACTGATAGAAACATTCAGCCCAGGCTTTGTCACTGAGCCTGAGGGTGTCCGTATACCCAGGTCCCCCTGGAGGGTGTGTTCTCTCCATATTGACCCTGGCTCTGTCCTCCAGCTAGGGACTGGGAACAGAGAGAGTCAATGGGCTGGTGGCACTGCACCTTGGAGTGTAAATTACATCCTCAGTTCAGTTCAGTCGCTCAGTTGTGTCCGACTCTGCGACCCCATGAATCTCAGCACGCCAGGCCTCCCTGTCCATCACCAACTCCCAGAGTTTACTCAAACTCATGTCCATCGAGTCGGTGATGCCATCCAGCCATCTCATCCTCTGTCGTCCCCTTCTCCTCATGCCCCCAATCCCTCCCAGCATCAGGGTCTTTTCCAATGAGTCAACTCTTCGCATGAGGTGGCCAAAGTATTGGAGTTTCAGCTTCAGCATCAGTCCTTCCAATGAACACCCAGGACTGATCTCCTTTAGGATGGACTGGTTGGATCTCCTTGCAGTCCAAGGGACTCTCAAGAGTCTTCTCCAACACCATAGTTCAAAAGCATCAATTCTTCGGCACTCAGCTTTCTTCACAGTCCAACTCTCACATCCATACATGACCATTGGAAAAACCATAGCCTTGACCAGATGGACCTTTGTTGGCAAAGTAATGTCTCTGTTTTTTAATATGCTGTCTAGGTTGGTCATAACTTTCCTTGCAAGGAGGAAGCATCTTTTAATTTCATGGCTGCAGTCACCATCTGCAGTGATTTTGGAGCCCCCCAAAATAAAGTCTGACACTGTTTCCACTGTTTCCCCATCTATTTCCCATGGAGTGATGGGACCAGATGCCAGATGGGACATCACCAGATGGTCAATACCGTAATCAGATTGATTATATTCTTTGCAGCCAAAGATGGAGAAGCTCTATACAGTCAGCAAAAACAAGACCGGGAGCTTATTGTGGCTCAGATCATGAACTCCTTATTGCCAAATTCAAATTACATCCTCACCTCTAAGCAATTATAGTACCTGCTCATTCCCTTATGAAAGCAATTATCACTTGCAATAAATGTTACCTATATGTGTCTGCCTTTCCCAGCAGAGTGTGAAAACTTGATGCAACTCCAGCACATTAAAAGGCACTCGACAATTTAGGGTAAAAAACAAATGTAAACAAATATGCTAATGAAAGGGATCTTTTCTAGATTTGAGGTAGAAATGGCAGCTGGGGGATTAAAGGCAGCCAGAATCGGTACAGTTCAGAGTCAGGGAGGGCAAAGGAAGGCAGAGGCGGGGGCCCTGGTTGCCCTGTGTTCCATTTCCTGTGCGAAAGACCCCCTCTAACCTAGCAAGACCTGGTGCAACTCCGGAGCGGCAGGGAGGGGGAGGCGGTGGAGAGTATCCTTCTGCTTTCAAATTTACTTGCCTCGGGAGGCAAAACAAAATGACAGCTAAACCTCCATAGCCTTGATCTGCCTGTGAGGGGGAATATCATACACTTTTGCTCTTTGGATTTTGATCCACGACAAAACTTTCCACTAGAAACCAGTATGGATGTCTCACCACCTCCAGGTCAATAGAACTTAAGGAATCTTGATGCCACACCCTTTTTCTCTACTCCTTTCACTCAGCACTGCCTGTGCCACACCATGCATCTGCATTCACATTCAGCCCTTCCTAGCTGATTGGTTTTTTTTTCCTCCCAGTCCTTTGAAACCAGTTCTATCTGACCTCCTATATCCTTGCTCTTAACCTCTGTAGCTTAGGGTTTATGCCATGTTGCTCTTCATGTTAGTTGAGTTCTTATTAGTGTAAAATGAGGAAAACTGAGACTCACAGAAGGTAAGGAATTTATCCAGATTCATTCAGCTTATAGGAGGTGACACTTGGGTTCCATCTCCAGTCTAGCTGACTGCAGAACCATGGTTGGCTGGGGCTGCATTTCCTGCACAGGCCTTTGCTTACTGTGGTCCCATTCCCTCTCCCATCTTCCCCCCAGTCCTCTCAGCTCTTAGCAAAACACATCCCACCTTCCCATCCTTGGCTCCCATCGTCTCTACCTGGGTAATACTCTCTGGTCCTCCTTGAGTCCTGTCTCCTCCAGGAAACTGTCCAGAAGAGAGCGCCAAGAGCTCTACTCGTCTCACCATCCACCGTGCGCCGCCACGTGCATTTACACTATCTGTCATGAGCACAGGCAGTGGAGATGCCTGAGCTGCTGGGCTGGACCATGAGCTCCCCAGTCCTGCACTTCTTTGCCCCTCTCACTGCACTCTGTGCCTGGCACTCAGGAAGGATGAGCATCTGCATATGGCTGGCAGAAATGCTGCCAGCAAGTTCAGCAGGTATTTATTTAATGTCCACTGTGTGCTGTCTGTCTTCCAGACCCTGCCACACAGGCCATGTCACTTAAGTCTATTTAAACTGCTCCTGCATGCTTACTGGCTTCTCTTCTCACACTGTACACAGGATTATGACTTCTGTGTCCTTATGAGGCAAAAGTTGGTTCATCTGATTCTTATGAAAAACAGGAATAAAGTAAATTGTTCCCTGAGTCTAAAAGCATGCAGCTACTTACAAGTTGTAGCTTTAAGAGGATTTAGGCAGGGCTCCTCACTTCCAAAATGTCCATTCCACTGGGTGTCATGATAGCTTCCTTCTCTCAGATGAAATTTTTTTGTTTTCCCTCTGAGGTTACTTCTAAAATGCAGCCCCCTCTACCTTCCTCATGGGTATTAAGCCTTATCAGCACACATCATAACTGGGAATCAGGAGGAATGGGACATGGGAAGAGTGTTTGGGAACAGGGACCACAGTCCAACTCCTTAACAAGGCTCAGAATACCCGTCAGGATCCGGCCCTTGCCTACTTCCCCAGCTTTCTCTCTCTTCACTCTTGCTTTTGTAAGGGTTTAATTCTGTAGCATCCTATTTTATACACTTCATCATTTCCTGCTCTCTTTCACTTTCCTGACTTTAGACATACTGTGCTCACTTCTTTGGCTGCCTTAACTCCTACCCATCTTTCAAGTTTCAGTTCAGACCTCACTTCCTCCAGGAAGCTTTCCCTACTCATCTCAGGCCACATATCCCATAGCTCCTTGTGCTTCCTGAATCATAGCACATAATGCACTGCTGACTGTGAGTTCCAAGGCTACAGGTTCCATGTTGGACTTGGTACTGTCCCAACACCAGACACTTCCTGGCACATCGTAGATATTCAAAGAATATTCATGACAGGAATCAATAAACTGGGCCTGAATGAATAGATGAGTGTTCTAGGGACAGACTTTGCCTCCTTCACATCAAGGAATTGCTTTGTTCCAGCCCCATGTAGTTTTTCTGGCTCCAGACAAGACCCTGCTAAAAAGTGTACTATAGATGGATCACAAAGGACACTGAGAATGTGTATAATTCCATGCAACCCATTCCCAAGCCTAGTTGTACAACCTAGAGCATGTGTCACTTTCTTCTGATGGGAGACACTGTACCATGAGGCTTCCCCAATAACTCAGTGGGTAAAGAATCCACCTGCGATGCAGGAGACACAGGAGACCTGGGTTTGATCCCTGGGTTGGAAAGAGCCCCTGGAGAAGGAAATGGCAACCCTCTTCAGTGTTCTTGCCTGGAAATCTCCATGGACAGAGGAGCCTGGTGGGCTACAGTCCATGGGGTTGCAGAGAGTCAGACACAAGTGAGCGACTAAACCACCACCACCAATGTGCCAATGTGCCTGGGAGTTTATGTGCCCACCTCAGAAGCTTAGACATCACCACAGACTACCAACACAGTAATAGCATAAGTGGGGCTCCCGAGATCCTGGATAAAGTTATAAAGGCCATCTTGGAACCAAAGGTCAGATTTCCATTGTACAAAGGTGGTGGGATGAAGACGTCTTTTAATCCCTGAGACATGAACTGGAAAGAGGCCAATAACTGCCAGATGCAGAAGAGAAATGCAGGGTAGGATCTCTGCTTTGGGTAATGTGGGCAGCACAGGTCACGCTATGCTTAATAGCTTGCAGGAGGCTTGGTCCAGGTCTCTGGGGGAGGAGAACCTGAGCAAGCAGAGCTACTTTTAGAGTCAAAAGAGGGACTTCCCTAGTGGTCCAGTGGCTCTAATTCCACCTCCTACTGTAGGGGCCTGGGTTCCATCCTTAGTCAGGGAACTAGATACTACATGCCGCAACTAAGATCCCGCATACTGCAACTAAGATCCCGCATACTGCAACTAAGTTCCCGCATACCACAACTAAGATCTCGCATACTGCAACTAAGACCTGGTGCAGTCAAATAAATTTTTTTTTTTTTTAAAGAAAAGGAGTCAAAAGAGATAATCATAAGAAGCCAAACTTTGCAAGTTTGACTGAAACATGAATCACAGTCATGGTTACAGTTGGCCATTATTAAGGGCTAAAAACATGCCCACTCGGTTCTCAATGCTTTACAAATATTAACCGAGTAATTCTGACCACACCTGGTGACGAGGTAGGTCCTATTCTCACCGCCATTTCATAGATGAGGGCACTGAGGCACAGATGTCCTAGGTGACTAATCCAGGGTCACATAGTAAGTATTAAAAAAAAGCATTTGAATGCACACATTTTGGCTTCAAAGCTTAGCTGAGATCCTTGATGAGAGAGGAGGGGACTGGTCACCCATGCGAACAACAGAATGACAGTCCGATGGGGCTAAGGCTGGTGGCGGTCAGGACCGCGCCGCATGCAGCAGTGCTCGCTGAGCATTTTCTCTCTGAGTCCAGCACTGGCCAGGCACTGGGCACAGTGAGGGAGTAGAATCCAGCCTTTGGCCTTGAGAGGCTCTCAGCCTCAAGTGTGGATAGTCCTGTGGCCTGTAGGGCTGTAGCCGCGGAGATGTGGGAGTCATGATAGGCAGGTCCTGACCCCTGTCTGGAGAGGATCTTTGCAGTAGGGGGGCATTCACCTGGGGCTAGAAGATGAGAACTGTGATTTGGGCTTTGGGACTTTGTTTCCTGCATCTGTTTGGGGGAAACACCTGAAGGCCAAGGACTGTGCTTTACTTATCTTTGTCTTCCCAAGTGTCGTCACAATGGAATGGCATATAATAGGTGTCAAATAAATGTGTGTGAATGACATGAAAGGGGAAACTGATTGAGCAGAATTGATTGTAAGGAACTCCAATCTGGGAACAGAAGCAGGCAAAACAAACATTTAGCAGATTCAGGTAGAAATAAAAACCCTTTGCTGAGCCTGAGCAGGTCTGCTGGAAGTCTCTGCTCACTGTCCTGGTTCTCTCTGCTGTCTGGAAGGACTGAGGGCAGACAGTGGTTGTTCCCTGTAGGGGCCCTGATGATGCCGCCATTGTGTCTGGAACTTGGACAGAAAGGCTGCTTCCAAGAGAAAGTTCTAAGTGCCTGCCGTCAGGTAACACACACAGAGCTCCGGAAAGCCCTCCCAACACTAGATGTCATGACAACTGGCAGCTTCCTGCAACTCCAGCTTCCAGCCCCCAGAGTGGGACCTGCATGATTTCATCACCCATCCCACATCACTTTTGGGGATCCTCAGATTATTCTCAAGGTGGGAAGGGAGTGATGAAACCCAGGGTCCAGTCCTCTGCTTTTCTTATCACCTTTGACACCAGCTCTGTTTTTAATGTCACCTTTGCCACCACATCACCAAAGGGACCATGAAAGACTTTAAAAAAAAAAAACAAAACTCATTGAGCATTATGATTCCAAAATTCAAAATCTGGATGGAAAAGAAAAACCTAAATATCTAACAAAGATTGGTTAAATAAATCACGGTATGCCCAAGCAATGAGACGTTTAGCAGCCATTAGAAACAATGGTGTAGATTTTTGTTGACACGAAATTACATTTAAGGCATATTAAGTGAAAAAATTAGTTATAAAACAGCTTGTAGATATACATGGATACAGTGACATTCAGAGAGGGAGAAAAGCCTAGGAAGACATACATCAAATACTAAATGTTGGTCATTTCCAGTTTATATCCTCATGGATAATTTTTATTTTGTTTTTTATGTCTATTCTTAACTTGCATACAATGAGCAATCAATGAGTAATCATAAAAGGTCAGGCTGAGTGAGATTCTTTGATGATTTTAAAAACAGACAACGTGACCCTGGGGTTTCATCAGCCCCTCCCTACCTTGAGAATAATCTGAGAGGCCCAAAGGTGACCTGGAATGGGTGAAAAGGTCACGCAGGGTCACGTGTTGCTGATTGCAAGTTGGAGTGGCAGGAAACTGCCAGTTGCTGTAAAATCTGCTGCGTTCAGGAGGTCTTTTTGGATAACAATGTATGGTTCTGATTGCAGGCATTGCTAATTTTCTCCTTTCTGTCCCAGTCTCCAGAGTCAATGGTGGCGACATCAAGCAACTGAACCCGGGGCTGGGAGCAGAGCGCCTGGAAATGGTACAGGTCAGCTCTAATGAGCTTCCCCCACCTGCCAGTTTGGTTTCCTCTCCTTCTCCAGTTTAGTCTCAACTCAATCAGGGGTGAGCCTGGGCTGGGAGTGGATCACTTTCCTCACCATTATTTCATTGTCTGCATTTCTCTCCTGCCCAAGAGACCAGCTCACTTTTCCACTGTCAATTATTTATATACAGAAGCTCAGAAAAGATCCTCGATCTTCGCCTCCCATTCTCTCCAGGGTCTTGCCTTCGACAGTTTAACCCTGTCTCACTGCTGTCTTTCTGGACCTCTTCCTTGGCTCTGAATCTGTCTTTCAACTATATTCAGAGGTCAGGTTTGGGGCAAGTGGGGAACAGAGTCAGGGGCAGCAGTTCCCAAGGGACCAGACACTCAGGCTTTTTAGCAAAGGTTAGGATTGGGGTGGCTTCCACGGTCCTGCTGAGTTGTTCCATCCAAAGAAGGATGAGGAGCTCTGCCCCACCCAGCCCTTTTCTCACACAGACCAGTGAGTACCCCATACACAGACTGTATGCAGACAAATATACCGTATGCAGAAAGGCTATGCCTGCCATCATGAATACATGCAAGCGCCACATATGCACCCTCAGCTGTACATACACAGACACCAGCACGCATTCCCTTAGGCATCCAGACCTGTATGTATATACACGAACATAACACACAGGCGCTGGAAAGTGCAAATGACATGCAGGCCCCCACAGACGCTCGTGCATTCTCACACACACAGACGTGGACACCTGTACATACACTTAATCACACAGGCGTGAGCACACACAGAGGTCAGCACACACAGCCGACAGGTCACCCATCTCTAGACAGAGACCATGACCACCCACCCTGACACCAGGCTTGCTTTGTTATGTAGGAAATTCGTGTAGGATGTTGGCTGCCCTTTGACAAAGGGTTCAGCCCTCCTCTGCCTCCTGCTCCCCGGCCTCTTTTCTCCTCTCTTCCCTCCTCCCTACTGTCCCCCCTTTCCACCTGGAGCTGTGCCTGGTCGAGGGAATGCTAATCACCATGACAGAACTCTTTCCACCTGTCCGCATCCCTGCTCACCTCCCCCAATGCCATTTCAGACTCAGCCAAGCAGCCAGCGGGAGGAGGCCTGCTGTGCAGCCCGGGTGAGACAGAGAGGAAGGAATGAGTGAGGGGACAGTTGGAGTGTGAAAAGGACCCCGGCTAAGTGACTCCCCTTTCCAGCAGCCACACACAAGATGCACATAATTGCTTTCAGCACAGTGGGATGGATAGAGATACAAAAGGTCAAATCAAGGATTGGTCCCATAATATCTTTTTAAAGCAGCAGCGTCAGACGTTTGAAAAGCATATTCATGCATTGAGTTGCCAGAGTGTGGGGCAGGCTTTTTCAGAGGTGGCTGTGTTCCCTCTTTGAGGTGTGCCTGCCGTGGTGATTGGATTCACATGGAGCAAGTGACTTCTCAATGCTCAACAAAGCTCTGCCTGTGAATTGGACTAAATAGACTACTTGGCAGGCAGCTGAGATAACTATGCTAAGTGAATTTCAGAGTTGCTCTCACTGCCCAGCTGCCCAAGCCTACGGCTAAGTGCAGAGGAAGGACTAAACTCCTGAGCACGGCATTCAAGGCCCTCCACAGCTGTGCCGAATTGATCTTACCAGACACTTCCCAATGTGAAGGAGAGACATCTATCCCACTGGGCCCTTCTCCTATCTTTGACTGCATCAGGAGACTGGCTGCGTTAAGGACCTTGACCAGGGCATTCCCCAGAGTGCACTGTCTTCCCTAACCCATTCAAATTCTCCTTTTTATTCAGGCTCGACTCAGGTCCTAACTCCACCAATCCTTGCCTTTTTCCCTCTCTAGAAGTAACCATGGCCCTTCTTGGAAGGAGGAAGACAGCAGGATAACAGACAAAGAACCCGAGTCTGGCTCCTGGGATCTGATGTGATGCTCACAAGCTCTCTGGGCTGGTGTGTTGAGGACAGACTGTGAGGTAGGGCGGGGGAGCAGAAACAGAATGCAGTTTGGAGACTGCTGCTATCACCCAGGGGAGGGAGGCCGATGATTTGAACCAAGGGGGTAGCAGTGGAAGTGGTGAAAAAAGGCTGTGAGTGTGTGTGCTGAGTCGTTCAATCGTGTCCGACTCTTTGCAACCCCGTGGACTGCAGCCCGCCAGGCTCCTCTGTCCATGGAGATTCTCCAGGCAAGAATACTGGAGTGGGTGGCCATGTATCCCCTCCTCCAGGGGATCTTCCCAACCCAGGGATCGAACCCAGGTCTCTCACATTGCAGGCGGATTCTGTTAACAGATATGCATACAGAAACACAAATTTTGAGGATGGATATTGAGTCTTGTTTTGGATGTATATAAAGAAGAGTCGGACATGACTGAGCGACTGAACTGAACTGAAAGTGACTTTAGGTATCCAAGTAGAGAGAGAAAGGCTGAGGGAAAAAAAAAAAGAGGCAGGAGGATCCTAAAAGATAGTGTTTTAAGGAGATAAGCATGATCAGGCTTGTTAAAAACCGCCGAGGACTTCCCTGGTGGTCCAGTGGCTAAGACTCCATGCTCCCAAAACAGGGAACCTGGGTTTGATCCCTGGATAGAGGAATCTGGTGGGTTACAGTCCATGGGGTCACAAAGAGATGGACACCACTGAGTGGGCACATAAATACACACTGGGAACTAGATCCTGCATACTGAAACTAAAGATCCCCAGTGGCACAACTAAGACTCAATGCAGCCAAAAAAATATATACATATACACAAAAACAAACAGCCAATAGGCCTAGTGAGAGGAGAACTAGGAGCTGAGCATCGCATGGAGTTATGTGGAGACCTTTGATGACAAGTGACACGTGTGGTTTTCATTAAGTATGTGTGTGTGTTAGTCAATCAGTTGTGTCCAACTCTTTTGCGACCCCATGGAATGTAACCCACCAGGCTTTTCTGTCCATGGAATTCTCCAGGCAAGACTACTCGAGTGGATAGCCATTCTCTTCTCCAGGGAATCTTTCCGACCCTGGTATCTCCTGCATTGCAGGCAGATTCTTTACTGTCTGCGCCACCAGGGAATCCTGTGGTTTTATTAAATGTGTTAGTCGCTCAGTTGTGCCTGACTCTGCAACCCCATGGACTGTAGCCCACCAAGCTCCTCTATCCATGGGACTTCCCAGGCAAGAATACTGATGTGGGTTGCCATTCCCTTCTCCAGGGAATCTTCCCCACCCAGGAATTGAACCCAGGTCTCCTGCATTGTAGGCAGATTCTTTACCGACTGAGCCACCAGGGAAGCCTGGTTTTATTAACCAGTAGAGGCAAAAGCTTGAAGTGGGGTGGTTTCAGGAGGGAACAGTGAACTTTTGAGAAGTTTTGCCATAAAGGGTAGCAGATCAATGATGTGGGGTAGCGGGATCAAGAATTTTTTCATGGAAAAAAATACCGTCTTCAAAACACATTTGCCATTCACCCGCTACTCCCTTCTATTCCTCTTATCCAAAGATGGAGAATGTTTCAGGTTTCACCAAAATAAAGTCAAAACAAAGTTCAGCTCTCAGTGATTTAAGGAATCCCCATCCCAAGTTTCACTGGAAACCAGGATAACTCTTATTTTCAACTCATTCCTGTGGCTCTGGTCACATCAACCCTCCTCCTGACCAGTTTATCCTTCTTTCCAAATTTCTCTTCTAAAACCAAGAAGGGAGGTGTTTTTTTTCTTTTTTTTCAGAGACTTTTCCTCCCCCAGTACAAGTTCAGGAAGTTGTACTGGCAAATCGCAGAGATTTTCCTGGCAACTTAAAAATATATAACAAATAATTTAAAAATGTAATGTTCTTCTCCATAGGAAAAAAATCTCTGGCATATCAGCTGCAGAGATGTTAAGTGCATTTTCAGTTTTCAGAATATACCTGTGTGTCAGGTAAGTAATTTCATTAGCCTATTGTGTGGTGCGAGCTATTGTAAGGGTCTGTCATGTCTCCGTTATTCCCAACCCCGACTGGAGTTTAATCACTTTCAGGGCTATTTGCAACTATGGTTTCCCATTTCAAATCACATTAGGCTAAAATTAAGCCCATAACTTATACTTTGGGATGTAAATGTGCAATATTTTCCATCAGCGTATTCCACTGGTTAAGTTGCTTCTGAGTGATGTCAACAAAAAGAAAAGACATCAAACTTGGTGTGAAAAGTTTGTAATTTTCCTGAAGGTCACCACTGGTAGGCAGATAACTGGGGTCAGAGGGGCCCCGTCTTTCACTGACTGTGTGATTACAATCTCGCCAGTCTCAGACCAGTGTGTGTGAAAAGGCCAGTGGCTCCTCTGAAGGTGAGGAGTCTTTCTGCAATGGCAACTGGGGGTGGCTCCTGGGTTTCCTGTGGTCGCTGACTTCACAGAGAGCTGCCAGTTAGAGTTGCACAAGTTAGAGACGTGGATGAACTTAGAGACTGTCATACAGGGTGAAGCACGTCCCAGAGAGGAAAACCAATATCGTATATTGACGTATGTATGTGGAATCTAGAAAAATGGTATAGATGGTCTTGTTTGCAAAACAGGAATAGAGACGTAGACGAGAGAAAAAATGTACGGACACCAAGGGGGGAAGGGTAGGGGTGGGCTGAATCAGGAGATTGTAACTGACATATATACACTATCGATACCATGTAAGAAATAGGAAACTAATGAGAAACTACTGTATTGAACTCTACTCAATGCTCTTGGTGACCTAAATGAAAAGGAAATCCAAAAAGGAGGGGACATATGTATATACACAGGTGATTCACTAACACAACATTGTAAAGCAACTATACTCCAATAAAAAATTTTTTTAAAAGAGTTGCACAGGTGGTGAATAATACCTTCTGGAGTTGTGCAGTGCATGACCTATGCAACTATATGCTGCAGCTCTGCTTCAGAGAGCTCACGTGGGTGGAAGAAAAGAAAGACAGGGCACAAACACATGGAGTTTCTTCTCCAGCAATGGTGCTGCCTCTGCCACTGCATCCCTCTCTGCTTCATTCCAGTGGAGAGGACTGGGGGCCAATGTGTCACGGTCATCATGTTGTTCAAAAATATCCTGTGTGTGATGTTCACTGTGGGTTTGCAACCATCATGTACAAAGGAAACCACAGCATGACTGTGGGCTTGCTCCACTCCTGTGTGCTCAGAAGAATGACTCCCGGATTCCCACACAGGAAACACCAGAACCATGTGATAGCCAGAGAACCCAGGTCCTGCCTACCCCCAGCTGAGGCTCAAATGCCAGCTCCCGTTTCTCGAGAAGTACCACCACGCCCAGCATTCAGGAGTCCCTTCTCCCTCCTCTCCTCCCCTACAGTCTCCTAGGATTTTTCCTATGATTCTGCCTTCTCTGCAGAATGCTAGCCCCACCATGGAGAATACTCAGTTCTTTGAGATCTCTGGGGAGGTTTTTGGTCTCTCGGAGGGAAACATCTATAAGCCTTTCTTTTATTAATATCAATTATGTCTTACCAAAGACCCTTGTCATGGACTGAATGTGTGTGTCTCTTACAAATACCTATGTTGGAACCCTAATCCCCAACATGACAGTATTTGGAAGTGGGGCCTTTGGGAGGTAATTAAGGTTAGATGAGGTCATGAGGGCGGACTCTTCATGGGGTTAATACCCTTATAAAAAGAGGAAGAGACACAAGACCCATCTCTCTCTCTCCCTGCCATGTGAGGATACAGGTAGAAGGCAGCCGTCTATAAACCAGGAAGTAGGCTCTTATCAAGAACCCGACCATGCTGGCACCCTGACCTCAAGTTTCCAGCCTCCAGAACTGTGAGAAATAAAGGTTTGTTGTGTAAGCCATTCAGCATGTGGTGTTTTGTTATAGGAGCCCAAGCTAAGGCAATCCTTTCCCAAGAGGACTGAAGAGAAAGAAAACTTCCCTTCTAGCCTGGAAGGTTCTGTCTTCTCTTGACTTAAATCTGACCTCTAGGAGGTGGAGGTCCTAATTTTGCTCTAAGGAACAATACCTAGGTGACCCCCTCCTGCCTTTCCCACCGTCAACCTTCTTCAGCAGCCGAAGCTCACTGTCATGGTTCTCTTCAGTATTTTCTTCAGCAAGTTGAGGTTCCCTAGGTCCCCCTCTGAATAGTCTGGTTTTCAGATGCTTCACCACCAGAGTCCGCCTGTCCCCCAACTACCGTGCTGGTGTTTCTCACACAGCCTGGGACCCAGAAGTGACTGCTCGCTGTGATGTGGTCTCATGGGCGGAGACGCTGCATCTGTTTTCATGTTAGAATTTCATTTGACATGGAGTACTTAGGGGGATAATATAGTGCTTCAAGGACTGACTTTTTAAGTATAGACTGGATTGGCATGCTTAGGCAGGAAAAAAAAAAGACTGGAACTGAGCTATTACCTTATGGGATGTGTTTTGTAATGACTCAGGGGACTTTGATATATGTCTCTGCTGCTGCTGCTACTGCTGCTGCGAAGTCGCTTCAGTTGTGTCCGACTCTGTGTCACTCCATAGATGGCAGCTCACCAGGCTCCCCTGTCCCTGGGATTCTCAAGGCAAGAACACTGGAGTGGGTTGCCATTTCCTTCTCCAATATAGGAAAGTGAAAAGTGAAAGTGGAGTTGCAGGAAAGTGAAAAGTGAAAGTGGAGTCGCTCAGTCCTGTCTGACTCCTAGCGACCCCATGGACTGCAGCCCACCAGGCTCCTCCATCCATGGGATTTTCCAGGCAAGAGTACTGGAGTGGGGTGCCATTGCCTTCTCCAATATGTCTCTGGTAACATCTATTAGATTCAATCAACCCTACGTGACCTTCAGCAGATCTTCTCTCCATTTTGGGTCCCAACAACCTCATCAGAAAAATGGAAGTGTTAATTTGATGATATCGAAGCTTTTCCTGATACGTTCTTCTTTCTTCGGGGCCTGGTGTTACCCGATACTGAAGTGCACCCACCCAGCTCTGTGACCCTCAGACACACGGTTGGAGCTGCAGGCATAGGTTCTCCTCTGACTCTGACTGGAGTGAGAAATGTGGTGAGACAGAGAGGCAGGAGGAGGGAAGCTATTCCTGGAGTCCAGGACCAAGAGACTAGTGGCGCTAATAGAGGCAGGACCAAGGTCCAGTCTCTGTTCCTACATCTGAGCCAGGCGAACGTGGAGACTAGGGGCAGAAGACAATGGTCTCTTTCCGACTCGCCTTCTTGCATGTCCATGTCAAGGTAGGAGAAACCCTTCATGCATGAGGGTCTTCCTTCTGTGTGTGCTCCTCCTGGGGTGTCTATCTCCCTCCCCAGTGGTTATCTGCTCACAATGGCATCTCTGAGAGGAGAGAGAGAGGGTCTCCTGCAGGGGAAAGAAAGGGGGCTGAAGCGCTCCAGAGACGTCCTAATGGCCACATGCCCAGGAGAGTTGCAGCTCCATTTTAGCTCCTCCATCCATCCTGGCCCGTCCACCTCAGCATGACCCAGAATTGCCACTTTAGGGTGAGTGTGTTAGCCTCAGTCACATCTCACAAGATCGGATCCTACCCCTGAAAGGTGACTCCAGGAGGAGACAACACTGCCATCTTTCCCATGGCAGTGGTCTCTGACCCCGGCTCTTCCTTGTTCTCTGCGCCGATGCCTGTTCAGAGCCTCCAGATGTCTGCTGCATTCTTGGCCAGCCCTGCGCCCTCCCTCCTACCCTCCTAGCCTCTTCGGCTGCTTTTTCTCCCTGGCAAACCTGATTTCTCCTGATGTGTTGCCCTCTGGGCCACTGAGGCCGTGCTGACCTCTCTGGGGAGCTTGGCTTTTGTGATGCTCGGGAACCAACTCTCCTGAGGACTGTATCAGCCGATTTTGTGTCACATGTGAGCCCACCCATTTTTTTCTAAAAAGGACTCGGGAGGGCAGCCCATGGTGTGACAAAAGCTGTGAACACCTCTCCTTTCTGAGAGTGTCTTTCAGCCCTCCGGCCTGCCAGGTAAGAGCCAGGGGCCAGAGGTAGGGTGAAAACCGCAACTGCCTGATGTCATGCAATAGCAGTGAGATGACAGTCATTTAGACACCGGACATGCTGACCGAAGGGACCAAACATGACGTATCACATCATGTTTGTTATAACCATAGTGCTTAGTCGCTCAGTCATGTCCGATTCTTTGCGACCCCATGGACTGTAGCCCCCCAGGCTCCTCTGTCCATGGGGATTCTCCAGGCAGGAATACTGGAGTGGGTTGCCATGCCCTCCTCCAGGGGATCTTCCCAACCCAGGGACTGAACCCAGGTCTCCTGCATTGCAGGCAGATTCTTTACCATCTGAGCCACCAGGGAAGTTTTATATTAGTTTGGTAGGACTGCCATAATGAAATACCTAGACTGGGTGGTTTACACAGCAAACGTTGACTTGTTCACAGTTCTGGAGGCAGGAAGTCCAAGATCGAGGTGTCGGCATCTTGGGTTTCCTTTGGAGCTTCTCTCCTCCGTATGCAGACAGCTGAGCTGCCTTTTTCCTGCCTCCTCACACAGCCTTTGCCCTGTGCAGGCGCCTCTGGGGCCCCTCTGTGCATCCAGATGGCCTCCTCTTGCAAGGACACCAGTCAGATTGGAGTAGGGCCTACCGCAACAGTTTCATTCTACTGTAATCTCCTCTTTAAAGGTCTTATCTCCACATTCTGAGGTTCTAGGGGTTAGAGCAACATATGAATTCTAGGGGGACGTGAGTCAGCCAATTCAGCCCATAACCATATCATTCCCCAATCCCATCATCAGTTCGCTTTGAGGTCACAGCAAAAAGAACTGTCTCAAGTTGCAGCATGAGAGATTTCAGCTAGATTTAAGAAAAAATTCAAGCCTATCCCAAGTTCCGATCCTGGGGTGGGATCACAACTGGAGTTGAGGAAGAAGGAGAAGAGAGGAAGGCAGACAACCCAGAAAATATAATACATTTCCACTCATTTGCGATGTGGTGTCCAGAGCAGGAGGTTAAACGAAATTATTATTCAGTTTCAACATTAATTCATTCAATCAACCATTCATTTAGAAAACATCCACTGAGCCCTCACCTTGTGCCAGACATGGGGAATCCAAAAGTAAACCAGCGAAGGTTCTTACCCTCACCGAGCACTTATAATGATTTCTAAACCCTGGGCTTAGGGTTAGGCTGGATGGGAGGAGGGCAGGAGCGACCAAAAGAAAGAATGTTAAGAATGTTGTAAAGGAGGATTCCCTGGTGGTCTAGTGGTTAGGACTCTGTGCTCTCACTGTCGAGAGCCTGAGTTCAGTCCCTGGTCGGGGAACTAAGATCCCACAAGCCACATAGCCGAAAACAAAAAAAGAGAATGCTATGAGGCAAGTGAGGGAGATGATTAAGAGGCACAAACTTCCAGTTATAAAATAAATATGTAAACAAATGGGACCTAATCAAACTTATAAGCTTTGACACAGCAAAGGAAACCATAAACAAAATGAAAAAACAACCTATGGACTGGGAGAAAACATTTGTGATGCAACCAAGGGGATTGATTTCCAAAATATACAAACAGCTCATACAACTCAGTAACAAAAAACAAACAGCACATGGGCAGCAGACCTAAGAGAGATTTCTCCAGAGAAGACATACAGATGGCCAACAGGCAATGAAAAGATGCTCAACATTGCTAATTATTAGAGAAACAGAAATCAAAACTACAATGAGGTGTCACCTCACACCAGTCAGAATGGCCATCATCAAAAGGTCTATGAATAATAAATGCTGGAGAGGGAGGGGGGAAAAGGGGACCCTCCTACACTGTTGATGGGAATGTAAATTGGTGCAGCCACTAAGGAGAACAGTACAGAGGTTCCTTGAATAGCTAAAAATAGAACTAGCATAGGATCCAGCAACCCCACTTCTGGGCATATATCCAGAAAAGATAAAAACTCTAATTCTAAAAGATACATGCACCCCAATGTTCACAGTGGCACTATTTACAATAACCCAGACATGGAAGGAACCTAAGTGTCCATAAGCAGATGAATGGATAAAGAAGATGTGGTACATATATTAATATATACAATGAAATACTACTCAGCCATAAAGAAGAATGAAATAATGCCATTTGCAGCAACTTGGATGAACCTAGATTATCATATAAAGTAAATCAGACACAGAAAGACAAATATTATATATCATTTATATGTGGAATCTAAAATATGACACAGTGAACTTATTTATGAAGCAGATTCACAGACACAGAAAACAAACTGACAGTTCCCAAAGGGGAAGGGGAGTGGCGGGGATGAATTGGGATTAGGAGATGAGCAGATGCACACTACCACATACAAAATAGATAAATAACAGGGATTTAGTACAGAGCATGGGGGCTACATTCAATATCTTGTAATAAACTATAATGGAAAAGAATTGAAAAAAGAATACATACATACACATGGATGTGTGTGTGTGTGTAAATATATATATGCGTGCATGCTTAATCACTTCAGTTGTGTCTGACTCTTTGTGATCCCATGGACTGCAGTCCGCCAGGCTCCTCTGTCCACGGGATGCTCCAGGCCAGAATACTGGGGTGGGTTGCCATGCCCCCCTCCAGGGGATCTTCACGACACAGGGATCGAACCCGCGTCTCTTATGTCTCCTGCATTGGCAGGTGAGTTACCACTGGCGCCCCCTGGGAAGCCTGTGTGTATATATACATATATATACACATACCTATGTGTATATAGACATACATATCTATCTATATATGTATAGATATACACATATAGCCCGCCAGGCTCCTCTGTCCAAGGGATTCTCCAGGCAAGAACACTGGGATGGGTTGCTATGCCCTTCTTCAATATGTATACACATACATAACCAAATCACTTTGTTGTACACCTGCAACTAACACATTACTGTAAAACAACTATACTTCAATAAAGATGTCACAGGGATGTAATGTACAGCCTATAGCTAATAACACTGTAATAACTTTGTATGGTGACAGATGGAAACTAGACTTATCTATCAAATTAAAAATAAAAAAAGAATGCCATGAGTCTTGAATGTTAGTGAAACCACAGACCTGAATGCAGGGTCAGCACAGGCCTGTGCCTTTCCTTCCTGGCCCTCAGCAATCCTTACACTCAAAGTAGGAGCTTGTGTCTGATAGAAGCTTGCATAAAGCATAACCTCCCAGGTTTGGGACATCTGAAAAGACCTTACAACCTGAGTCAATCCAAGG
Organism: Dama dama; assembly: GCF_033118175.1. NCBI lineage: Eukaryota > Metazoa > Chordata > Mammalia > Artiodactyla > Cervidae > Dama > Dama dama. Next base: position 77,344,891 of record NC_083691.1, read on the forward strand.
GGAGCTGGAGACATTTCTGAGTCCCATACCTGGGACAAAGAGGTGCAATGCCGGGATGGCACTGCAGGGGTGTTGCAATGGCCACAAATCACGAGGTCTGGGATCCAGTAGACCCCGATCATGATCTCACTGCAACTGCAGACAACTAGGCGAGTGCTCCCCGATCAGACGCCTCTTCCTCTCACCTCATAGGGTGGGTTGGTCACAACTTCCCTGTGGGGCCCACTAGATCTGCTTGGGATCTGTTCATCGTGTGTGGCTGCTGGAAGCGGACCTGCCAGAGAGATACTTCTATGTAGTAGGTAAGCCTGCCATCTAGTGTCCGTGCTTGGGCAGTGCAGGGGCAGATGCGCTTTCCTCGCGCTGTGAGCTGCACTCAGTTCAGTTCAGTTGCTCAGTCGTGTCCGACTCTTTGCGATCCCATGGACTGCACCACTCTAGGCTTCCCTGTCCATCACCAACTCCCAGAGCTTACTCAAACTCATGTCCATCGAGTCGGTGATGCCATCCAGCCATCTCATCCTCTGTCGGCCCCTTCTCCTCCTGCCTTCATTCTTTCGCAGCATCAGGGTCTTTTCCAATGAGTCAGTTCTTTGCATCAGGTGGCCAAAGTTTTGCAGCTTCAGCATCAGTCCTTCCAATGAATATTCAGGACTGATTTCCTTTAGGATTTACTGGCTGGATCTCCTTGCAGTCCAAGGAACTCTCAAGAGTCTTCTCCAACACGACAGCTCAAAAGCATCAATTCTTCATCACTCAGATTTCTTTATAGTCCAACTCTCACATCCATGCATGACTACTAGAAAAACCATACCTTTGACTAAATGGACCTTTGTTGGCAAAGTAATGTCTCTGCTTTTCAATATGCTGTCTAGGTTAGTCATAGCTTTTCTTCCAAAGAGTAAGAGTCTTTTAATTTCATGGCTGCAGTCACTATGTGCAGTGATTTTGGAGCCCCAAAATATGAAGTCTTTCATTGTTTCCATTGTTTCCCCGTCTATTTGCCATGGAGTGATGGGACCAGATGCCATGATCTTAGTTTTCAGAATGCTGAGTTATAAGCCAACTTTTTCATTCTCCTCTTTCACTTTCATCAAGAGGCTCTTTAGTTCTTCTTTGCTTTCTGCCATAAGGGTGGTATCTCATCTGCATATCTGAGTTATTGATATTTCTCCCAGCAATCTTGATTCCAGCTTGTGCTTCATCCAGCCCAGCATTTCTTATGATGGACTCTGCATATAAGTTAAATAAGCAGGGTGACAATAAACAGCCTCGACAAACTCCTTTCCTGATTTAGAACCAGTCTGTTGTTCCATGTCCAGTTCTAACTCATGCTTCTTGACCTGCATACAGATTTCTCAGGAGGCAGGTCAGGTGGTCTTGTATTCCCATCTCTTTCAGAATTTTCCACAGTTTGTTGTGATCCACACAGTCAAATGCTTTGGCATCGTCAATAAAGCAGAAGTAGATGTTTTTCTGGAACTCTCTTGCTTTTTTGATGATCCAATGGATGTTGGCAATTTGACCTCTGGTTCCTCTGACTTTTCTAAATCCTGCTTGAACGTCTGGGAGTTCATGATTCACATACTGTTGAAGCCTGGTTTGGAGAATTTTGAGCTTTACTTTGCTAGTGTGTGAGATGAGAGCAATTGTGTAGTAGTTTGAACATACTTTGGCATTGCCTTTCTTTGGGATTGGAGTGAAAACTGACCTTTTCCATTCCTGTGGCCCTTGCTGAGTTTTCCAAATTTGATCACCTCCACTAGCTTTGTTCGTAGTGATGTTTCCTAAGGCCCACTTGACTTTGCACTCCAGGATGTCTGGCTCTGGGTGAGTTGATCACAGGTTGTCTGGATCATGAAGATCTTTTTTGTATAGTTCTTTTGTGTATTCTTGCCACCTCTTCTTAATATCTTCTACTTCTGTTAGGTCCATACCATTTCTGTCCTTTATTGTGCTCATCTTTGCATGAAATGTTCTCTTGGTATCTCTAATTTTCTTGAAGAGATCTAGCCAGCAGCATATTCTTTGGCTGCTCTCCAAGAGGGCACACCACTGTTTTCAGAGTGGATTTGATTTTTTAGAAACAACTGAAAGTCACACTAAGCCAAATGGTTATTGGTGGGAATACAAAGAATAACACAGATTTTTTTCTGTGGTTTGTAAACATCTAAAGGCAAGTGACTATTTTGAACACACATATATAAGATAAAATATATTTTTATATGCAAGAATATATATATATATATTTAATTAGTGTCTTAAGGGAATTAAAATTCCCCATTTTCAAAACTCAACAATGTATACCATGAACTCCTCCTTGGGTATATTTTTATACAGAATTTAAAATACATCCCTTAGGGATGAATGTTGGTGCCATTTTTTTCCCATGCAGGCTCAACTCTAAAAGAAAAGAATAGTCTGTTTGCTTTATTTAGCAGCTGAGGAAGGAGCTGTCTATACAACCTGATGGATCCAGGCGCCCCTCATATACTGCCCTCCCAGAGCTGAATATTAAAGCCAGAATTGGGTTCTGCCTCCAGGACCATTCATTCTGGAGCTTTCTTCAGAAGACTTCTGATGAGGGAAAGGGCTAATGGAGGGATACAAGGCAGGAGATCAGCTCTGTTACTATTTCTCAAAGAAGATGTGGAGCCCAGTGTCTATATTAGGTGAGGAAAAGGGCCCAGAGTCTGTCTGAGGACATGGGGTGAGAAACAGAAAATTAAAGCATCAGAGACTCAGACATCTGGTCCCTGGGGCCAGTGATTGAATGCTACTGCTTCCTTGAGGAGCAGGCAAGTCAGAGCCCCAGACTGAGCCTGACTGGGGTGGGAGATGCTAAAGAGAGCCCTCCCCAAACCAGCAAGGCCAATCCCTGGTGGTCAGGGCTTGAGTTTTGAAAGTCCTTCAGCTCCTCGTGTCCTGGGAAAAGGCCCCCCTGCAACTCCTAGAGTCCCCCTTTTCCTGGAGTACAAGGTGAACCCATGTCCTTGGATACTTACTTGCTGACTTCAATACTACCTGAGCACAAAGGGTCCCTTCAGTGGGAATGAGGTTGGAATTCAGGCCTGATCACCAGATTGTCAGAAGAGTTAACTGACCTTGTTCTATAGAAAACAAGGCCAGGAAAATAGGACCCTTGCTTGGCCCTGAGCACTTGGCAATTCCATTATTGCCTTTGGTCAGTCATATTCTGGAGCTGGAAGAGTCCCAGGTAATAAAAGGAACAAAATAATTTTTAAAAATCACTAATACTCCAAATGAAATAATGAATCTAGGTAGCAATCATCAATGGATGCTAAGACCATCAAGTGAAAGGTTAATGGAAACTTTGTGGACTGACACTACCTAAACCCACTGATCAAACGTGGTATCATTAGAAGTTGAAACAACCAGATACTATATGCCTCATAGTATTAGCACCAGATTATGAAGTATTTGTGCCTAAAAATATTGATACTGAATATAATTTAGGACCTGGAGATAACTACCAGCTTATAGGAAATACAGAGGGTAGAGGAACATATTACTTAATCCCACAAGAAAGCAATCAGATGAATAGGAACACAAGACAAATGACCTGGTTCCTCCTCAAATCAATGTGAAGGTTGACTGCTTTAGAATAAAAGAAACCAAAAAGACATGGTCATGTGCAATATCTGGATTTTGAAAAAGCCAACTCTAAAAGGATGTCTGAGGTAAGCAAGAAATTTGAATATGGACTGGGTTTAGATGAGAGTGAGAACTGTTGTTAATTTTGTTATGTAACCATGACAGTGTGGAATAAGAAAACTCTTATAATTGGAGATACAAACTGAAATATTCCACATGAAATGACAAGCTATCTAATACTTGCTTTGAAGCACTCTAGCAGGAAAAAATGGGAGGGGTAGGTGAAACAAGATTACCAAAATGTTGATAATTATTGAAGTAGGGTGATGGATGTTCTTTTTATTCTACTTTTGAGTATGTTTAGAAACTTCTATAGTAAATGCACACACACACACATACAACTGTGGTGCCCTCAACCACTAAGCAGATCTCAGTTCATACTTTATTATGTAAAATTCAGCTGCAGCTTGGGGTCTGAGAAGAACAGACTTACACAAAATAGGTAAGGAATACCCATAGAGAATTCTGTGAGACTCTTGCTTCAAACATTTTGGATTTACAAACATGACTTAAAACAACAGGATAGCACTACACACCTATTAGAATGGCCAAAACCCAAAGCATTGACATCATCAAATGCTGGCAAGTATGTGGAACAACAGGAACACTCATTCATTGCTGGTGGGGATGCCAAATGGTACAGCCACACTGTATGATACTATAATGATGGATACAAGTCACTATACATTAGCCCAAACCCATAGAATATATAATACCAAGAGTGAACCCTAATATACACTATGACCTTGGGGTAATAATGATGTGTCAATGTAGATTACTCAACCGCAACCAATGCACCACCGTGGTGGGGGACATTGATAATGGGAACCTTATGTATGTGTGACAGAGGTGACATATGGGAAATGCCTACACCTTTTGCTCAACTTTGCTGTGAACTTAAAACTGCTCTAAAATATAAAGTCTATTTTAAAAAAAGACAATTAAAATGATTTTTAAAAAAATATTCTATAGTCTCCACAATGGACAGAAAATTTCTATGTAAGAAGAATCTAAAACTAAATTTCTTGGCAATTCTGGGGACTGGCTACTAAGGTAAACAAAATAACCAGCATCTCCTGCAGACAAACATGCAAAGATGTCTACAGGGCACATCAACAAGCCAGAACACAGGGGAACACACGAACATATGTGCTGACACAACCTAGGCATAAAGTACACACATGTATACTGACCCTACCACCGAGTCTAGCCACCAGGACACGTGTAAATGTCCAAGTACTCACAGGACATGAGACCATACTGCCTCCCAGACAGTGCTGAAATATAAATCCAAATGCAAACAGACAAATTTAATAGTACTGAATATTAATGCATGGCTGGATAGAGAGGAAAATCTTTGGAAATGAAAACAAAACTCTTTGAACATCCATCCTAGTACTCCTGGAAGATCTTTTTTAACTTGAGGGTAAGTTTAAAGTTGTGTCTCCAAAAAAAAAAAAGAAATGTCAAAAGAAAAAAGACAGCGATTGACTTTCTTGTACTTCATTCTTCTCACATCACACATTTCTTCTGGGAAATCTAACCCAAAGCCTCATTCAGTACCTGTGTACTAACCACTCCCAATTCTCCTTCGCTAGCTCACACCTCTCTCTAAGCTTCAGACCTGTAATTCCAACCTCTCATTGAACAGTGCCTCTTGAAAATTAAGGTACAGACTAAGTTTATTTCTCTCTCATATGATAATTCAGAGGTGGATGACCCAGAGCAAGTTAGATGGCTCTGCCATCTTCAACATATCTCTGCCCAAGGTGGCTATTTCATTTTTGGTATCTTTCAGCCAGCGGAAATGAGAAAGGAGTCAAGAGTGTTCATGACCAAGCCTTCTAAGAGCACTTCTCACATCCTATTGGTCAAAGTATGGTCACATGGCTGCTTTCTGCAAGGGAAGCTAGCAAGTAAAGTCTTTAGCTGAATGACCATGTCCAGCTAACATTAATCCTTGCAGAAGAAAGACAGAAAGATATTGGGGGATAATCAAGCCCAATATAAATAGAAGTCAGCTTGTCATCTTCTTGGGGCTTCCCAGGTGGCTCAGTGGTAAAGAATCCACCTGCCAGTGCAGGAGACACAAGAGATGCGGGTTCAATCCCTGGGTCTGGAAGATGCCCTGGAGAAGGAAATGGCAACCCACTCCAGTATTCTTTCCTGGGAAATCCCACGGACAGAGGAGCCTGGCGGGCTACAGCACATGGGGAAGCAAAAAAGTTGGGTACGACTGCGTGACTGACCATGCATGCATCAGCTTCTTGGCCCCCTCTCCTAGGTATATCTGTTTTTCTCCTTTGATCCTCAAATTGATAAATGACCCAACATTTATCCAACCATCTAAGTAGGTTTGCCAGATTAAATACAGGATTCCCAGTTAAATCTGAATTTCCGTTAAATAAGAAGTCATTTTTTTGGTTATCAATATGTACCAGTATTCTATGCATTTTTATTCGCTAAATCTAGCAACTCTAAACCCAAACCAGAAGCCTTGACGCCATTCTGAATTCCTCTCTTTATTTCCCATTTTCAGCTGTCTCCCAAGTACTGCTAATCCTCTTCTATCTCTCTCAATCTGTCCCTTCCACCTTCACTGCGCCTACTGTCACTTGCTCTCCCAAAGATTTCTGTATTACTTCCTTCGTGGCCTTCCCATTTCCAGGCTTGCCCCCATCTAATTCAGGCTTTGCACAACAGGGAAACTGGTCTTTCTAAAAGGTAAACTTGACCACATCACTCCCCTGATTAAAATTCTTCCATTCCAAGGAAGATGAGTGAATGTTATATCAACTATAATGTAGAGTCACAGGGACCCTGTGAGGTTCCTATCCTGGAAAGTGGAAAAAGCATGGTAGACTACTAAGAGCTTAGAAAAGAAGAAGGTCTCAGGTCTCATGATAAAGAAACTATCCTATTGAAAGTGAACATTTGAGCAGAGCTGACACCAGACTGGAGCAGAAACTACAGGGAACGTGTTGCTTCCCTGTGCATCTCCAGGGTTGCTTGTCTGTGCAACCACAGATGTAATATTTTCTGACATACTGATATGGAAACACTGGATTTGATACCTGCTTTTAAGATTGCAGAATTAAAATCTCCTTCATTCCTCTAAAAAAATATTCTTCCATTCCATTGCTCCCCATAGCTTTCAGGATAAACTTATTAGCCAGGCTGTTAAAAGTCCTGACCTTCTGGCTTCTCTCTCTCTCTCTACTCCCATCTCTCTCAGCATATAATCCATCAGTAGTCCTGAGAGAAGCTCTAGCTACATCAAGTCTCTGGGAACCCTGTAAGACTGCCACTTGTCCCTTTTGATCATGTATCTCCTCCATTCAGGAAGAGTTTCTAATCCTACTGCCATCCCCACATACCCTACTCCTCTTTGCCTGTCTAAATCTTACTCATTCTGAAAAACCCAACTTAAATGTCACTTTCTTCTTACTTATTGTTTTAAGCACATATTTTTGCTCCCATAGCCCTTGACACACACTGTACTGTAAGAGTTGACTTATCTGCATGTTTTTCCCAACTACATTTTAAGTTCCTTCAGGGTGAGGACTGTGTCTTATTTTGATACATTCAGCAACTGATCAGCACTAGTAATACTAACAATAAATATTTATTAGCTAAATAAATATTTGTTTGGCTTAAAATGGCCTTGCTCCCATTCCCTGCTGATCAAGCAGGGCTCAGTTGGACAAACTCCATTTCCAGATGTGAGCTTTTCTGTGCCAGTCCTAAGCTTGTTGTATCTTTGTCTGCACTGAAACTCTGGGCTTTGATTTCTCTGGCTCATCCGTGATGAAAAAGCTTCTTGTCCACTCCATTACGCTCCGACCGAACGGATGCTGGAATAAGGAAATGACACCTTACCGAGTGAGGTCCTGGCCAGCGTCCCTCCCGAGCTGAGTTTCAGATCATGATTCCAGCTGACATCAGGCAGCTGTTAGATGAGAGTTTTTCTCCTGCCCTCCCAACCCCCACGAGCTGCCCCCAGCCCTCCCTCCTCCCTGGGGAAATCACTTCTCTTTTTTTCATTTTGGGCCACATCAGTGTTTAGCAGGAGCAGGCAGCCATGCCTTGTTGGATCTGTGATCTAACACCAGCTGACAGGTGGGTTTCGGGGGTGTCTCTGGGGCCGTGGCCTGTTTAGTGGATTTACCACTCTAAACTCAATTACAGGAGACTTTCACGCTCCACAGGCAATTCCAGCCCCTTTTTAATAAAAACTCTGGTGAGTAAATAAGTCATGATGATGATAGGGGCCTGCCATTTAATATTCATTGAAGTACACGTGTTTGGAAATTGGAAGCAGAGTTTAATCCATTTTCATATTTATATCAACATGCAGCTTTAGAAAGGATCCCTCCTTTTCTCCAGCAATCTTGTCCATTTCTTGTTTGGAACGATAAAGGTAAACTGGACATCAATTTTACTTTTTAAAAGAAATTAGAAATATCTGATGTTATAATTAGGAAAGTGTGAGCTTCAGATCTGTTCATCTTCTACTCAGAACTAATTCTTGCTTTTCATGTGAACTCGTGGGAGAGGTAGGTAACAGATAAATCAAAGCTGTTACCATTTGTGGCAGCTAGATTTTTTGGATTTTAACTTTGCTATGGGAGCTCAGGGATTAGAGCCAGCCCAAGGAATGCAAAAGCACCCCACTTTATGTAAAGGTAAGATTCACAAAATCACACTGTTCTTGCTTACCAGTAAAAGTTACAGGACTGTTCATCAAGGGAGATTGAAACCTGGGGAGAAAGAGTTAACAGTGAAGGGTGTGGGGCACTGTGGCACTGCCCTCTCCTCACTCCTGCTTTTTTTTTTTTTTTTTTTAATGTGGATGAATGTTTAAGTATGGTGCTGTGGTTGAAGGCAACTCTTTAAATAATGCAACACATAGCTTCCTGAGGGGACAGCAGTTGATTTGGAAACTGAATATGGTGCACTCTAAATTCTCCTCCTCGAGGAGGGCTGACTAACTGATAAGTGCCATGAGCGAGCATGGGGACTCATTCTGTCAAATCAGCTTGCTGCAAAGGCCCCATGAGGAATCCTCTCCAGTCTCTGGGAGCTAATATGAGCAGACACTTGTGACATTAGACAGTGCAGCAGGCCTGGCATAAAGGAAAAGTTCACCATCCGCTGACAAGGTGGTCTTTAGATGACAAGGATAAAGAAATCAGTGCAAATTTGTTAATGTAACAACTTGGAAAAGTATGCTTAAAAAAAAGCCACCCTATGGAGAGAGAGGATCAAAAGAAAAAGAAGGCAAGTGTAGTACTTGGAAGCTTTTGGGCTTTCTGCACCTTCAGGGCCATTGATTTTTCTCTTGGTCCTTCTTCTCAGCTGGGGTACCTTCAGCTGAGTGAGTCCTAAACTTCATCATTCTATGAGCTGTTCTGTTGTTTTGTTGTTCAGTCGCTCAGTTGTGTCCAACTCTTTGCCACCCAGTGGACTGCAGCACGCCAGGCTTCCCTGTCCTTCACTGCCTCCTGGAGTTTGCACAAATTAATGTCCATTGTGTTGGTGATGCTACCTAGCCTTCTCCCATCCCCTTTTCCTCTTGCCCTCAATCTTTCCCAGCATCAGGGTCTTTTCCAGTGAGTCAGCTCTTCACCTCAGATGGCCAAAGTAATGGAGCTTCAGTACCAGTCCTTCCAATGAATTTTCAGGTTAATTTCCCTTAGGATTGACTGGTTTGATCTTGCAGTCTGAGGGTCTCTCAAGAGTCTTCTCCAGCACCACAGTTCGAAAGCATCAATTCTTTAGCGCTCAGCCTTCTTTATGGTTCAACTCTTACATCCGTACGTGACTACTGGAAAAATCATAGTTTTGACTACACAGACCTTTGTCAGCAAAGTGATCCCTCTGCTTTTTAACATCCTAGGTATGTCTTCCAAGGAGCAAGCGTCTTTTAATTTCATGGCTGCAGTCACTGTCTGCAGTGATTCTGGAGCCTAAGAAAATAAAATCTGTCATAGCTTCCACTTTTTCCACATCTATTTGCCATGAAGTTATGGAACCGGATGCCATGATCTTAGTTTTTGAATGTTGAGTTTTTAAGCCAGCTTTTTCATTCTCTTCTTTCACCCTCATCAAGAGGCTCTTTAGTTCCTCTTCACTTTCTGCCATTAGAGTAGTGTCATCTGCATATCTGAGGTTGTTGATATTTCTCCTGGCAATCTTGTTCCAGCTTGTGATTCATTCAGCCCAGCATTTTGCATGATGTCCTCTGCATATAAGTTAAATAAGCAGGGTGACAATATATATCCTTGTCATATTCCTTTCCCAATTTGGAATTAGTCAGTTGTTCCATGTCCAGTTCTAACTGTTGCTTCTTGACCCAGATACCTGTTCTCAGGAGACATGTTTAGTAAGATGGTCTGGTACTCCCATCTCTTTAGGAATTTTCCAGTTTGTTGTGATCCACACAGTTGCGTCAAGCTGGGGCTCATTGCAGTGGCTTCTCTTGTTGCAGAGCACAGGCTCTAGGCACACGGGTTTCAGGAGTTTCCACGAGTGGGCTCAGTAGTTGCACAGGCTCAGTAGTTGTGGCACACAGGCTGAGTTGCTCCTTGGCATGTAGGATCTTCCCAGACCAGGGATTGAACCCATATCTCCTGCATTGGTAGGTGGATTCTTTACCACTGAGCCACCAGGGAAACCTCAAAACAGCATGTTATCAAGTGGGATTGGCAGGAGGCAGAACTATGTATGGTTAAAACACAGACACTACAGTTGAACAGACCTGGGTTTAAAGCTATCAAACAAGTTATTTAATATCTCTGAACCTCAGTGTCCTCAGCTGTGAAGTGGGGGCAATAGTGATATTTACCTCTTAGGCTTGCTACATGAATTAAACGAGGTGATGTCTGGCTAATGTATATTTCCCAACAGAGGTGCTAATGTCTGTCAACAAATAATGACTTAGCTATCCTATTCTCAACCCCTCCACTCATTAAGAGACCTCGGTGCCTCCCAGGTTGTAGTAGAAGTTCTGCAATGGGAATCGGCACCTGTGGGCTTTTTTTGTCAGCACCCTTTTTGTGCTTGACTAAGCAGTTTGTTGATGGACATATGATGTGTTTACTGAGAGCACCACATACCCCTGTGCAATGGCATGGTTCTTCTGTGAAAAACAACAGTGAGATCAGATCCCTGTTCTCATGTCCATAGGTTTTCTTAAAGTAAAAAGGCTTATAGCTTTTTTTCTCCCGACTCTGTTAAGCTTTTGATTTACAAGCTGATTAACAAGCAGTGTTCTGATGGTTTCAGGTCAACAGTGAGGGGACTCAGCCATGTATACACATGCAACCATTCTCCTCACAACTTGTCTCCCATCCAGGCTGCCATGTAATATTGAGCAGAGTTCCAGCTGCTATACAGTAGTCCTTGTAGGTTATCCAGGCTTATAGCTCTTTCAAAAATAATTTATTGGATGCTATAGTTCAGTCTGTGTACTGGGTCTTACTTGTAATACCTTATTTTAATACTCACTATCAGGTGAATATTATTATACTTATTTTAGAGATGAGGAAACTGAAGCCTGGGAGGCCAGGCATTGCCATTTCCCCCAAGGTCTCACAGCTAATAAGAGCTAAGAATCAACTCCAAAGGTCTTAGAACCACTGTGCTTTAAAAATTAATTCCATTAAAATACATTTTAAATTTGACTAGTATTGGCCACATACAATTCATCTTTCTACCAGGTTCTACAGTCATCTTTCTTTTTTTTTAAAAAAAATACTACTTTTTCTTTAAAAAATTAATTCATTTACTTTAGGACATGCCATGGGGCATGTGGATTTAGTTCCCCAATCAAGGATCCAACTGGCACCCCCCTTCATTGGAAATCAGAGTCCTAACCACTGGATCACCAGGGAAGTCCCATATAGACTTCTTTCTGATATTATAAAATCCTTAACATGGACAGTGGCCACCAGTTAAATGAATAAAGATGAAGCATTGGGTAGAAAATAGATTGATCAACACAGAATCCACCCTCTTAACTGGATGATTATTTATAGGCACTGGCTAGTTGATTAACTTACCCTGTGACCCATGTGCATTTGCTATGATTATTATTAGGATTAGCATACGTTTGAGGACCCTAACTGGAGAATCCAGTCACCTGTGTTAATTCAGCCCTACCTCCTGATTGTTCCTGGATAGCAAACTGACATGCACAGCAAGCAGCCTCATGGACTGAAGTTGAGCAAGGTCTGTCAGAGAGGGAAAATCCATATTAATGATATGCTATAAAACACTTTTGTTAGTTACATATATTCCTTTACTTTCATTTCCCAAGAATAGCTCAGCTGTCAAAGCATTTCCAAGATTTCCATAGATTCGGCAAATACTGTGCGATCGAATTATTGCTCTGAGAGAAGCTACAATTAAAACACATTAATCACTGTAACAAAGGACCCTTATTGAGGCTGACAAAGATGGTGAAATCTGATGAATAATTGGTCTGGTTAATCTTTTAAAAATGAATTAAACTGCTAACAAGTTAAATCACTGTGATATTCAAAATAAGCCTCCAGGGTGAGCAGAGAATAGGAATATTATCATCATTTTTAAAAGATATTTTCTTCCTCATTCTCCTCTTTGGGCTTGCGCTGGAGGTCCTGGATGAGAACAGTGGGATCCAGAGGAGCAGCTGGGGAGAATGAGGCTGACCAAGCTTACTCTTCCAATGATTTTTCAGTATATCTAAGGAAGTCATACGGTGGATGGAAAAGGAACCTTGCATCGTGACCTTTAAATCTGATTCAGAACTAATATAGCACCTGCTTACCAGCCATTCTCTATGACCTCTGGTAGATTTATCACCCATTCTGACTTCTCTCCCACTGTAAGCCAACCAACCATGACAACAGGGTCACTCTGATATAACTTCCCCTTTTGCCCTTCTCTCTAGTCAGATAGCTTATTCTTCTAGACAACACCTTTTCTTCTTGCACTGCAATTACTGTGAAAGATTTGCTGTACTCAGAAATAAACTGAGATGGGCAAACATGAAGTAATAAATCATGGGAAGTGGACAGCAGGGGACAATAATCCTTTGGGATGTAGTCTTCTCTTTGGCTGAGCCTCCATAGCCTTTGGGGATTTTAGTGATGCTGTGATGTGTGGTCCAGGCCCACTTCAGGAAGAACTTATTTCTCCAGCTGCTGGGAGTGCTGCTGGAATTTGGCCCTCAGTTATTAGCCTTGAGTGAGAAAACTGCCCCTCCAAGGTCATGCTTCCTTCCACGGACAGCTGGCAACTATTAATACTGATCAAGGTGGCAGTATAAAGACCAGCCTGACTTGGGACAGCTCCAAGGGGTCATCCTGATGCCAGAGTTCCCTGTGGGGTTGGCTAAGGTCTTTGTCGGGAGAGTATCACAGCCCAACTTCTCCCTTATCCAATCCTAATTCTTCTTCTCCCTTCTATAAGGACTAATCACAAGAGGACTCCCTAATAAACTGACTGACAAACTGCTTCTCAGAATCTGCTTCTTAGAGGCCCCAACCATAACAGAAGAGGTTTCACTTGTGAGATGGAGGTCTCTGATGACTTTCCCCAAGGTCTCTCAGCTAATAAGAGCCAAGAATCAACTCCAAAGGTGTTAGAACCACTGTGCTTTAAAAACTAATTCCATAAATTCCATTTTAAGTTTGAGACTAGTATTGGCCATATGCAATTCAACTTTCTACCAGGGTCTACAGTCATCTTTATTATTTTTTCTTCTTAAAAATTAATTTATTTATTGATTTATGACTAGTGATGACTATTAACCCAATAAAAGCAGGTGGGAAAAATAAATCAGGCAAGTTCCCAAATCAGCTGCCTCCGAGCTCTATATTGCTCCTCCAGCAGGAGTATTCCTACCAACAGGTGCTATAGGAGATGTCAAGGATCATTTTTAAAGTTCTACTAATTCCCTTCCAATGAAAAAGTCTATTGTGAGGATACTAAGTCTTTCTTGACTTTTCATAGGAACAAATAAGGCTGGACCTGGAAGAACTTTGGCTAGAATTACTGAAGAACACTGAAATCTTTAGAGATTAAATCAAGCTATGGTATATGTGTGTGTATTCCATTTTTACACTCAGGATTGCTTTTTAAAATTTTGTTTTATAGCTATGCAACACAGTCATGTGGTTTCAAAGTCAAATCTACAAAACAATGTGTACTCAAAGAATTCTAACTGCCCCTGACCCTCCTATTCCATTCTCTCCCTCTCCCCTAAGAAACATGTTCAGGTGTTTCCTTTGTTGCAGCCTATATCTTTTTAAAAATCTTTCTTCCTTTTCACTCTCTCTTTCTCTTCACTCAGTTATCTATTGTGCTTATTATTCTCTTTTGTGTTTTCCTAATTTAGTCTTTATTTCTGAAATAAAAATTTCCCTTTGACATTTTTGCTGGGTTTATCACCTCATTTCCAAAATTTTCTGATTTTGAAATTTTGGATTCTAAATTGCCATTCTTTTATATCTTCTATCAGTTTTGAATTTTTCTTTTAGCTTGTTTGAAATATTAGGACCTGTCTTTCATTCATTTCATGAGCATATTTTTCTAAGTAGCTTTAGTTTGGAGGTGAAAAGGGGAGCCTGGTGGGCTATAGCCCATGGGGTTGCAAAGAGTCAGGCACAGCTGAGCAACTAACACACTTTATTTTTAAAAACTAAGATAAACTGTGGGCTTCCCTTGTAGCTCAGTCGCTAAAGACTCTCCCTGCAGTGTAGGAGACCCAGGTTCAATCCCTGGGCTGGGAAGATCCCCTGGAGAAGGAAATGGCAACCCACTCCAGTATCCTTGCCTGGATAATCTCATGGACAGAGGAGCCTTGTGAGCTACAGTCCACGGGGTCGCAAAGAGTTGGGCATGACTGAGCGACTAACACTTACTTCTGTTAACTTCCTGGCTGTTAAATCCAATTGCCTTTTTTCAGTTTTTATCACATGAGCTCTATTTACTCTCAGACATCATGGAGCACTTCCTCTTCCCTGAATGCTCGCCTTTGCTAGCTTGCTTTCTTTGGTTTCTCGTTCCTCAGCCAACCACAGAGATTTGCTGTTCTAGGGATTCCATCCTTGACCCTGGTCCCTTCTCATATTGTGTGCCCTCCCTGGGTGACCCATTCACTGCCTCAGTTTCCACTGTCGCTCAAATGTTAATCACTTCCTATTTACTACTTACTTATTTACTTATCTGGGCTTCCCGGGTGGTGCTAGTGGTAAGGAATCTGCCTGCCAATGCAGAAGACATGGGTTTGATTCCTGGGCTGGGAAGATTTCCAACTCTCCTTATTGAAAACTGAACTTAAGATATCTAAATAAGATATAAAGTGAAAAAATTAAACGAAAAAATCTAGGCAAAGGGTAGAGATGGGGTGGGGGTGCTAAAAATAAGGTTGAACACAAAATCTGGCTCTAAGATTTCCTGTAACCAGTGCAAAAAGGAAAACAGAATAACACATGTTTCTCTGTTTGCTCAATGGCACAGAATTTACAGTTCTGCGACTCAAGCACTTGGTCCCATAAAGTCCTCATAAAGGGTACATTGCCCTATGTTCTTACAATGTATTAGTATAGTAAGTACAACAATGTTTTTCTACAAGCTGCTTTTTTTTTTAAATGCCTCACAATATTAATGAAATTGATTTTTTAAAAAGTAAACATATGGAGGCCAAAACAATATAGTCCAGGTACTCTGGTCTGTGACAACCAAGGCCATTTTTTCAAACATTTTAACAACAGACTTCTTTGTTTAGAAAGGAAATCTCATTTGGAGTACCAACACTTAAAACCAATTCGGTTGAAACAGTTCTGATTGAAAGAGAAACCAGAGGCCCATTCCCTCTATCTCCTCCCTGCCTGCCAGCCTCTGAGGTTCAGCAGAACAACTTCTGGAAGCCACTATCCTGACTTAGAGTCAAGAGTAAATTCATCTTGAATGAAGTGCTTTAGACAGTTCTCTGTAATTATACCCTGAAGCTGAACTTTGGATCAGCATTGACTAAGCACATGGGGCAACAACTATTCATCAATACACTAAGCAAATTAGCACGACTATTTTGGAAGACAGTTTGGCAATATATTTAAAAAGTAGCAATAAGTCATAGTGAGTTCAAGGTTATATTCCCAAATATATGTAAGTATTCTAAGTTGCAATTTAAGGACAGATTCACATGATGAAATGATTGGCCAAGTTGAAGACAGGATCAGGATTCTCTTAGGCAGTGGTTCTCAAACTTAAATTGGTATCAGAGTCACCTGGAGGCTTGTTAAAAGAGAGTGATACCCTCCACCTACAGAATTTCTGACTTAGTAGGTCTGAGAAGGAGTCTGAAAATTTGTGTATCTCACAAATTCCTGGGTGATGCTGATGCTGCTAGTCTGGGTACCACACTTTGAGAACTACTGTTCTTATTTTTTTTTTTTAGAACTATTGTTCTTAAAGAAACCTAGGGAAACCTAAGGTGGCTACCCAGAGTATCCAGCTGACACGTATGTAATGTCCTCAAAATATAGTTTTGAGGGGACTTCCAGTGGTTAAGAATCTGCCTGCCAATGCAGATTCAGTCCCTGGTCTGGCAGGATCCCACAGGCTTCGAAGCAACTAATCCCATGTGCCACAAATACGAGCCCACACTCCAGAGCGGCAACTACTAGAGCCTTCGTGCCCTAGGGCCTGTGCTCTGCAACAAGAGAAGCCACTGCAATGAGAAACCGTATATATGTAAAATTTTTGAATACAATCTAACTCCTGTATAGAGCTATCAAGGCATTCATCCAAACTTTATCTTGCTATACAGAGTGATCCAATTGTATTCTTTCCTCCAAATACTAACCAGGTACCCTTAAGCTTTATTAAATTATCTACTATGAAGCTTCCCTTTTAAGGAAAAGGAAGAGATCAATATTTCCCAGAATTCCTGGCAAGACTTCCCTAAGGCACATATTAAAATATAAATTCCCAGGCCCCTACCCAGGTATTGTTTGAAAATCAACTTTTGAGGAATAAGAAATAAAAAATATTGAAGAAAAACTCCATTCTATCCTCCTCTTTGGTTCTGTGGCTAGGCCTAAGAACTAAACTGACCTAAGGCAGATTAACAGGAGGAATGCATACATATTTTATTTAATATTTTTTATGTGCACACAGGAGTTTTTGTAAGTAAAATGAAGACTCACAGGAGCAGTTGGAACTGAAATCTTATACACCTTTTAAACAAATAAATGATACATTTGTGGAGAGATGACAAGACAAAGAGGTTTCGGCTAGGGCCAGTAAATTGTGGGACAGTGACTAGGAAGTATATGAGAGAAACTAATGGAAGACCAGAGTTATCTTAGTAGTTTGTCTGTATAGATCCATTTCAGCACTGGCTCCCTGTCTCCTGGGATAAGAACGTTCTCTTCTTGGTGCAGGGAGGGCCTTCTCTCAAGACTAATGTTATGACTTGCTTTTAGGTACGAAGGGAGCAGACAGAGAGCCCTGCCTGCCTCTGCTCTTTTCTCAAGTGACTCCAGCTCAAAATAATCAATATGCCGAAGTGGAAGATTCAGGGGTGGCGTGTTCTGAAACCTTTCAGGATACTGGCAATTCTAGATGATTACAGGGAGGGAAAGAGAGAAGACCAGCCCCTGATTTCCAGGAAAAGATGACACAGTGGGCTCAACGTCTGACACTCTGATCTGCTACAGCTAGGCCATAGTGTTCTGTCAAACATCCTGCAGAATGTCCACTTCAGACGGGATCGCTATATGACACGAAGCACCATCTCTCCCAGTCTCCTGGCTAACATGATTGACTGTCCCGATAGATAAGATTTATTGAGATGCCCCATCACAGAACTGCCCCACTTTCTAACAGCACCTGATCCAGAGTGAGCCCCTGCTTCTTTTTCCCCCAAATTACCCAACCACAGCTAAAATACAAATCAAATAAGGTTTCTTGTCTTCATTTGCTGTGCCACGTGTCTTGAGGGATTTTAGTTCCCCAACCAGGGATGGAACGTGGGTCCCAGGGGTGAAAGTCCTTGAGTCCTAGCCACAGAACCACCAGGGAATTCCCTCAAATAGGTTCTTTTCAATACCCTCTTACTGAGACATCTTCACTACAATGATAAACCCAACTTCTTTAACTACAATACAGGCATGTCTCTGGTCATGTTTGGCGGAAAGGCATTGATAAAATACAAAGCCTCTTCGGTAGGTCTAACTTCTAAATAATTGCTGTGATATCTGTTGAATTTTAATATAACATGCTACCTTCATATTAAGCCATTTTTTATTACTTTTCTTTTGACAAGCATTTTATTATTCATGAAAGTTAATTTGGAATGCTCAGTTACACAGTTGTGTCCCATGCATATGGATTCAACTTGTGCATGCACATTTGTCTCAAGAATAAGTTTGTAGGACTTTCTTAGCGATCCAGTGGTTAAGAATCTGCCTGCCAGTGCAGGGGACACAGGTTCAATCCCTGGTCCAGGAAGATTCCACAAGCCGGAGAAACTAAGCTTATATGCCACTACTACTGAAGCCCATGCACCTAGAGCCCGTGCTCTGCAACAAGAGAGGCCACTGCAGTGAGGAGCCCGCACACCGTAACTAGAGAGGAGGCCCTGCTCTCCACAACTAGAGAACAGCCTGTGTAGCAACGAACACCCAGCACAGACAAAGATAAACAGATAAAATCATTGAAAAAATTTTTCTGATCATCTACGAGTGGAGAAATGCTGACAAATCTGGCTAGACTGACTATTGAGTGGTAATGTGCAAAGAAGAGCCATTTTGATATACTCATTGACAAAGACACAGAAGTTATATTTCAAACCCAGAAACTATAATATTAGCATTCATGCAGCTACAGACCAATAAATAGGTTTAAGTTTTTCCTCTTTTTCAAGAAAAATACTTATACAATTTTAAGTGCTATTTTATTACCTTTTTCTTTTTTGTATAATAATATATTTTTGTTTCATTTAAAGTTTTACAGGTATGATTATACACATGATAATTCAATATAAGATTTTCACTATGTACACTTTTCACTGGCCATTTTTCCTGTGTGTGTGTGTGTGTCTACTGAGGTATAATTAATATATAACATTCATTTTAGGTGTGCAACATGACTTAATACATGTATATATTGCTAAATGGTCACCACAGAAAGTCTAGTTAACATCTGGCCCCCATACAGAGTCACAAAAATCTTGCTCATGTGATGAACTTTATTATTCCTTTGTTTCATCCACAGTTATTACTGAATAATTGTGTTGAACACGGAAGGGAGTATTTAACAAGAATCTGCTCTGAGTATCCAACATATGAGGGTGCCGCTACAGACCAGGCCCTCTGTTTTGGAATCTCAGCCTAGATTGCACTTTCTCTTTCTCTTGCTGGGTAACCTTTACTCATTCTAGGGCCTCAGCAAAAATGATACTTCTGGAAAGACAACTTTAAACCTTCCCCAGGTTCGGAGTTTTTGTATTTTTCCCTCTGGATCTATATTTCCTTTTTCATATCGTCAGTGCTTGTTTCACTGTTTATGACTTTAGTTAGCTTGTGAGCAGCATAAGGATAGGGCTTGTATTTTTCCTGTTTGCTCAATAAATGTTTGCTGAGTGCATTAAATAATGAATCCCCCTCCCCTGACGCCTAAGGAAACAGAGCAAATAAGTAATTGGCCTGAGCTACACAGCAAGTCCTTTGGTAGAATTCCCAAAGCAGGAAGTTTCTAAATAGAAAATTTTCTAGGAGGAATTCCCACAATCAACTTGTGAGATTTTCTTCAAAAAGAACCACCTTCAGTTTTACCTTTCCTCTATTCTTCCAGTCCCTGCCTTTATCTATGCTTTAATTTCATAGACGTTCCCCAGGAAAATTCAGCGTATAGATAAGGAAGGCAAAAATCCACTAGATATGCCTAAAAACAAAGAGAATATAAACAGGAATAGGACTTGAGGAAAAGAAGACCAGGAATGTCCTCCATTCAGAATAGATCTGTGAGGAGCAAGTGTTCTCTCCTTTAACCCCTGACCCCGGTGGGTATAACCTACTCAGAATTAGGAGGAGCGAAGCACCAGTAAACTTGGGTCTCCAACAGCTGAGGCAAAACCCAGAGGAAAGAGAATAAGACTGATTCCTGGGGAGGGGATCAGGGAGCCTTTAGTTTTCCTGAGGATCCACTGCTAGCCGAGGTCAGCAGATAACAGGAGGTCAGGCATCCTGGCTGAGGAAAGCCTTGAGTTTCCCCTCTCTTTAACAGTTAAATTCAGGGTAATATACACTCACAAGTGACTCATGTTCCCAAGAGCCCTTGGATCACTTGTGTTCAGGATTGACACCCAATCCACAGGATGGCTAACAGGGGACCTTGAGCAGCGCTGCAGCCTTGACCATCAGAGTTGCCCCAGGTATGATAGGAATACGCAGTGTTGATAGGAATGTCAAGTGTAAATAACTGAGTCTGCTTCCCCGGCAGAGAAACTCAGCATTCTGCATACAGAATTGCTCTACTGATTAAAATGTATATTTTGAGGCAAAAAAAGATTCCCTACATTATAGTCAGACTGAGAACTTGCATGTCAGGCTGAAGCCTAATACAAATTAAACAAATGGGTAACAAACCCTTCTGGAGAGGAGCTTATAATGGAAACCCTGACGGGATATAATTATTATGATCTGGATTTTGATCACCACATTCTATTGAAGACACCTCCGGTATACAGTAGTTATGTAAAATACCTGTACACTGTTGTCAAGTGGCATTTTAGAAAAGCATCAAGTAAAGTTAATTTTTAAAAGTCTCAAAAATCACAGTAATGTTTAAATGAAGAAGCCAACACTGCATTCTTTTTGCTACAAAGGAATTCAAGAGAGGCAAGGGGAGGAGGTGACTGGTGGCAATCTACTTAAGTCCTGTCTGTTTTCCCTTCTCTTCTAAGAGGTTCTCAGCTTTCAGAGTCTACTTTGAAGGTCTAATTTAAGGACTGGTACACAAGTGTGGCCTGACAGAATTTTTCCAAATAATTAAACTTGACAAATACTTCTGGATGGCTTGTGGTGAAAGTGAAAGTTGTTCAGTCGTGTCCAACTCTTTGCAACTCTATGGACTATACAGTCCATGGAATTCTCCAGGCCAGAATACTGGAGTGGGTAGCCTTTCCCCTTCTCCAGGGTCTCTTCCCAACCCAGGGATTGAACCAGGTCTCCCACATTGCAGGCAGATTCTTTACCAGCTGAGCCACCAGGGAAGCCCAAGAAAACTGGAATGGGTAGTCTCTCGTTTCTCCAGTGGATCTTCCCGACCTAGGAATCAAACTGGGGTCTCCTGCATTGCAGGCGGATTCTTTACCAACTGAGCTACCAGGAAGGCTTGTGGTACATACAATATAAATCACAGTTCCTGCTCTCAAGGAATCTGCCATCTAGTGGAAGAGAGAGAATCTAAATGCATGAAGCACCAACATGCAAAGCTATGCCTTGTAGATACCATGGGGCCTTAAGGCTCCTTATTTAGTTTTGGAAAAGCCTCTGAATAGTAAGGGCTTAAACAATTGGCAAAATCTTCAAGAAGAGACAAAGGTGAGGAGCGTTTAGAGCATGACAGGCAGAGGTACAGTAAGAAATATGGTGTGGAGGCCCTAAAGTTCTGATGTGGGCAAAGTACTAGATAAGAGAAGTCCAGTGGGTGATAAGCATTAGCATAAGTTCGGCCCAGAGCAAAAGAATGGAAGAAGACCCCATGAGTGTCTTGTTATAGACTTGGAACAATAAGACTGCTTTATGCATTGAAAATCTGTTAGATCAGGAAGAAGTCGCAGCAGAGTCTAGTAAAAGTCCAGTAAGAGTCCAGTAAGAGCAAACCTGATAATGTCCCTCAGTGACAGAATTGCCTCTTTAAGAAAAAAAGCAGTTATGATTCAGATGCTTCTTATAGATTCTAAATCCATTTACACTTACCTTTCCTTCCTTTTTTTTTCTCTCTTAAGCAAAGAATACTATCCTGAGTCCAGCTTCAGATGTCTAACCTCAAGCTAAGTCTGATTGAGAAGTTTGCAGAAGAGAATTAAGAAACCAGAAATAACCTCAAAATACACTCTTAGACCATGCAACTTCTGCAGTTTTCTTGTCCTTTTCTATTCTGTGCCTCAGTAGGAGGCAAGCTGGGGGCCTCAGACTAGAGAGGATTGACTGGTTGTAGGGTGCTGAATATGAAGGATAACTGAGTTTCATGTCTTGGTAATAAGGGAAAACTGAGTTCAGAAAACTACCCATTTTCTTATTCCAGGGTCCTTAATCTTTGTGAAAAGAATTAGTTTCCATTTTCTGAAACTTTGAGTTTTCTGTACATCAGTACATGTCTATATATCCGGTTTCTATAGAGAGCACACGTGGGGCCCTCCTCTCCCAGGTGGGAGTCCAAAGAAAGAGAAGCTTGGTAGAAAATTTCATCTTTGAAATTCGTGAAAGACTGCATTCCACTCACTGGTTTGGTACGACAGATAAGACTTCCCCAAGTCTAAACTCGTCTGCCTGGAGATGCAGCAGGCGGCCACCGCACCGCTGTCCATGGTGCTGACAACCACTGTTTCGCTTTGCTTAGTTGCTCAGTCGTGTCTGGCTCTTTGCAACCCCATGGACTGTAGCCCGCCAGGCTCCTCTGTCCATGGGATTCTCCAGGCAAGAATACTGGAGTGGGTTGCCATTCCCTTCTCCAGGGGATCTTCCCAACCCAAAGGCTGAACCCAGGTCTCCTGCATTGCAGGCAGATTCTTTACTGTCTGAGCCATGAGTAGACATAATTGTTTCTACTATTTCTGAGACACTGATGATGATGAGCTGAAGGTCCTTCTGTGCACTATGTCAAAATGGTCATAGTTGTATTTATCTTCTAGTCTAAGAGCAATTTTAATTTTTACAACATTGTAGAACAAAATTATGGCTTATATTTCAATGTAGGTATTTACTTACACTGAAAGTTCTACCATGTTTCAGTTGATAATAAAAGATCCCCCTCTGGAAGGCAAATTGGCTATCCACTCTCTCCCTCATACCTCTCTAGTTAAAACTCTACCTGGCTTTGAAAGCACTCTACAACCTGGTCACAATACTTGCATAGCCCGATCTCCTGCTTTCAGCATACACTCTCAGCAGCAGAGAACAATTGCCTTTTCATTCCTCACATGTCATTATCAATCCCCTGTTTCTCAGTTCATTCTGATTCCCTGACTGTAATTACCCTCTGAATTTCCTACTTTCTCATAAAAACTCTACCCAGACTTCAAGGTTCAGCTCCTACCCTGTCTCCTCCATGTGATCTTCTTTGATAATCTGATTACCTACTTCTTCCTCTTCTGCAGGCTTCCCTGGTAGCTGAGACAGTAAAGAATACACAGGCAATGCAGGAGACCTGGGTTGTGAAGATCCCCTGGAGAAGGAAATGGCTACCCACTCCAGTATTCTGGCCTAGAGAATTCCATGGACAGAAGAACCTAGTACGTTCAGTCCATGGAGTTGCAAAGAATCAGACATGACTGAGTGACTTTCACTTTCACTTTCCTCTTCTCCAAATTCCTTCAGAATTTGTTATTTGAAAAATTTGGTATTTCATTTTGGATCATAGCACATTTAGAAGGGAACCTCAACTTTAGTTGTGCCTATGCCAACATAGTAAAATGAAATGGGCATGTGTTTTAGTATCAGACAATTCTCAATCTCAATTCTAACTCTCTCATTCCCTAGCTTGAGTTGAGGTACTTAACCTTTTAAAGCCTCATTTCTTCTCCAACCATGAAGAAAAATGTTTAACCTATATATCATGAAATTATATATGCATTGTAAATTATTTGGCACACAATAGTCTCTCAATAAGTGAGTTTTTACTCTCTTCTTCCTCCCCACTGTAGCCATCACACTACCCAGCACAATGTTGAACATACGGTAAATGTGACTTTACTGAAATCATACAAAATTCAGTTTGTCTACTCAATCTTCCTGTGAGGTCGAGCTGCAAGATACTGGCCATCTCTCATCAAGCATATTTTGGGCAGAGACGTGTCCACAACACTTGAGAGAGCAGACATCAGAGAGACCATTAGAGGAGATGTTAAAGTATGTGGCTCTTGAAATAGCTACTGTGATGGTTAATTTTACGCGTCAGTTTGACTGGGCTGAAGGATGCCCAGTTAGCTGGTTACATATTTCTAGGTCTGTTTGTGAGAGTATTTCCAGATGAGATTAGCATTTGAATGGGTAGACTGAGTAAGAAATTGACTTCATCAGTGTCGGTGGGAATGATCCATTCCATTAAGGGCCTGAATAGAACAAAAAATGTGGAAGAAGGGCAAATTAGCTCTCTACCTGACCTGGGGCATTCATCTTTTCCTGCCCTTGTACATCAACACTCCTGGTTCTCAAGCCTTCAGACTCAGACTGAATTATCCCACTAGTTTCCCTGGTCCTCTAGCTTGTGGACTGCAGATTTGGGGAATTCTTGCCTTCCATAATCCTGTGAGCCAAATCCTATAATATTGTCTCCTTTGTTGTTTTTGCTGACTCATATACTTCCCAGGCAAGAATATACATATGTATATTCCTGTGGACCCAGAAGTCTGGCAGGCTACAGTCCATGGGGTCACAAAGAGTCAGACACAACTTAGTAACTAAACAACTATGTATATATATATATACACACACTATATGTATATATATACAACTTAGTAACTAAACAACTATGTATATATATATACACACACACTATATGTATATATATACACTGCTACTACTAAGTCACTTCAGTTGACACAAAGAGTCACAAAGAGTCAGACACAACTTAGTAACTAAACAACTATGTATATACATATACATACACACTATATGTATATATATATATACACTGCTACTGCTAAGTCACTTCAGTTGAGTCTGACTCTGTGCGACCCCATAGACCGCAGCCCACCAGGCTCCCCTGTCCCTGGGATTCTCTAGGCAAGAATACTGGAGTGGGTTGCCATTTCCTTCTCCAATTCATGAAAGTGAAAAGTGAAAGTGAAGTCACTCAGTCGTGTCCGACTCTTA
Organism: Dama dama; assembly: GCF_033118175.1. Classification (NCBI taxonomy): domain Eukaryota; kingdom Metazoa; phylum Chordata; class Mammalia; order Artiodactyla; family Cervidae; genus Dama; species Dama dama. The sequence continues at coordinate 77,369,661 of NC_083691.1, forward strand.
GTGACCCCATGGACTGCAGCCTACCACTCCATCCATGGGATTTTCCAGGCAAGAGTACTGGAGTGGGGTGCCATGTATATATATATATAAACACTATTGGTTCTTTCTTTGGAGAGCCCTAACACAGTCATGTTCTCAGTCAACATCTGATGACAGTGCAAAACTCACGGACGTGGTCACTGAAGAAGGAAACGTGTAGTTGTGAAAATCTGACTCCTGCAAAACCTGTGCCCAAAGCTCTTTAAAATTCAAAGTACAGTGTTGGAGGAAATTTCCACTCTCTACAATTGCCAAATTTTGACATTTCCCCCCCTGACATTTTTATTTTCTCTTATCAGAAAGGGTAGAATTTCTTCTGAAAAAGAAAAGAAAAAGAAGATACATAGAATATCCATTTTTAAGTGTTATTTTTATTCTTGAAAAGGCTTCTCATAGACTTTAAAAGAAAGCTTTTTTCCTTCAGAGATTTATTTTGATAGAGTTATCTGAGCCTTGTCAGGGAGAACAAAATTTTTGTGAGCCTACCATACCAGTAAAATGCCAAATTATATGCTGTAAGTTTTTTTTTATTATCTCTGGGTCCAGTCAAAGAGAGAAAAGATTTTGAATCCAGAACTATTAGCATTTGGAGACAAAAGAGAGCCTTCACTGCTGCTGATACCATGAGGCTTGTTCCCTAGCCGTACAGGCTCCATCCCTCAGGTGGGAAGATGCTGTATCCCCATCACACACACACACACACACACACACACACACACACACACACACACACTCCTCTTCTGAAAATCCAAGGAGTTTAAAACAGGATCGATTTCCTTAGCCACTTCTTTGAAAAGCTTTAAGTCAACTTTATAATGAATATCAGGACAGGAGCATACATACACACACTCCACACCCCTCAAAGTCACATTTTACTGAGGGCGTTAAATCTGCACTAGTTTATCGTGATCACAAAGAAGTAGCAGAATGCAGTGGGAAGAGTTCAGACTTTAAAACCAGACACACCTGGATGTGAATCCCAGTTCTACTACTGTCTGGCTCTGCTACCCTAGGCAAACTACCTAACCTCTCTGAGCCTCCGTTACTTTATTTGTAAAGAGGAGATAATAATAATATCTATGGTTAGAATTTAAAAATTATGCATGTAAAATGCCTTAGGTATTGGCTTGCCTATAGTAGGCGCTCCATAAGTGGCACACTATAAATGAAACCGGGACTATGACATCTGAGAGACAAACCACACATGTTGGAGGCATCACAGTCAGGCTAGTTTGAGTGGAAAGAAGCACCAGCAGAGAGCAAATCGGTGAAAACAAGCAGGGGCCACATCAGAGAGGAGCTCATGCGACCAGAGTAAGGACTTTGGATTTTTGTTCTCAGTGTGATGGAGAAGCCATAAAAAGTTTTGATTAGGGGAATAAAATTATTCAATTATGTTTTAAAAATATTTCTTTGGAAAAAAAAATTCTTTGGTTGCTATGTAGAAAAGACTGTGGCTGAGTGGTTAGCAGACTACTTTAGTAGTCTAGGTGAGAGCCGATAATGGTGAGAGGTGATGAGGCAGAGGGCAGCAAGTGTTTGGAAGTGCAGTATGACATGATGGTGGAGCTGACAGAACTTGCTGATAGGCTGGAGGCATTGTATGAGAGACGGGGGAGGAAAAATATGATACTTAGGATTTTGCACTGAGCAATTAGAAGAATGGAATAGCTGTGAGACAGGGAAGACTGTGGGAGAAGCAATTTGGGTCAGAGAGAATAGGGCATGAAGAATTCTGCTTTAGACGTGTGAGGTTTGTGACATCTATTAAACATCCAAGGGGGAACTGGAGACTGGACCTCAGAGGAGGGGTGAGATATGAATTTGGGTGTCATCATCCTAAAGATTGGTATACAGAGCCATGAGACTGGAGGAGCTTGACAAGGTAGAGACAGAAGGAATCTGAGGCCCAGGGCACTGCATTGTTTAGAGGCTGGAAAAAGGAGGAAATCCAATAAAATAAGACTTTGCAGGAACAGTCACCCCTGGATTTGGCTACTCAAACATACTGGTAAGTGAAATGGTGGGAACAAAACCTGACATGAATAAGTTCCAGAATGAATGGAGTAAAGGGGAAAAAAATAGTATAGGCAACTCTTCAAGAATTTTACTTTAAAGGGGATAAAAAAAGAGAGAAGCTGGAGGGAGAAGTAGAGTCTTGAGTTTTTTTTTTTTCCCCCGGATGAAAAATATACTAGAGTGCATGCTGATGGGAATCATTTAGTAGAGAGGGGAAATTAATGGCACAGGAAAAAGGAGAGAAAATTTCAGGATTGAAGTCCTTGAGTAGGCCAGAGGAGGTGAGATCTGAAGAAAAGTGGGAGGGCTGTCCTTAGACACAGCGGATTGTAAGAGGAAAGAAAGCCAAGTTTATGGGCAGAGATTCAGGAGGCTGGCAGAATAATTGTCTTGCATATTTCTGAACAAGGCCTGGGCCAAAGCACATTGCTGGAGAGTACCTTATACTGGGCATTCTACAGTGTGATGTTCCACAGCACAACACAGGGAAAGGTAATTTTGTTTTTCTCCTGTTTCCCTCTCATCGACCTCTCCTGGTTGTCTAACCAGACTCCAGCATGGACACTGCATGCTAACGAGACAACATTTGGTTCAATCCTAGGCCCTTCTTTCTGAATAGTTAATCTGGCACTTTACCAGCACCTGCAGCCTTGGTTTTTTTCTGATGATTAAATAAAAGGCCAAGGCTCTTAACAACTGTCAACAAGCTCTTTGGTGTGGTTTGGCTCCATGTCATATTAACCCACTAGGAAGTTTGGAACAATCTGATGAGAGGAGCACACCCGGCCCCTTTTCAGCCCTCCCCCAAACTGTAGCACCAACAGCAGGGATTCAGCTGAGTCTTTCCGGAAAGATGGAGGAGGATAAGACGTCCTGACAATTCCAACTCCACACACCCACTTCCAGCATCACCTGGGTACTCTGGCTTTCCTGAGTCCCTTCCAACCATTCAAGGGCCCTGTTTTTGCTTGCTTTCTGGCAATTCTCATGTCTGCCTCCTCTCCATCCACCAGTCTTCTATTTCTCCTGAAAGTGATCACTGTCGACTTAAGTTCCCCAAACTATGTGACTCAAGCCCTAAATTCAAAATAAAAGAAGGTCATCTTCCTATTGAGATGTGTAAAAAAAAAAAACCCTAAAATAACAGGTTTTTCTTAATTCAAGTTTGAAAATGCCCAGCACAAGCCCCACCTTTTAAATAAGCTTTGAGATTTCTTTGAAGATGACAGAGAGGTGGAAGAGAAGAGGATCGGGTAGCAACTGGGTTTTGTGAAGCCCTGCTGGCACTGCAGAGCTTCCTGAATTCACGAGGGGCATCAAAGGCACTGAGATGGCAGAGATCGTTGTGGCAGGAGCAACTGGAAAATGTCCTGGGACTGAAACACAGATAGATTAACATCACCCCAGTGGACACTAATGACTTGCACTTTGAAAGGCCAGAGGCTCATACTGCCAGTTAAGACAAGGGAAAAACACATTTCTGGTCTCCAAAGACCTTAGATCTTTCCAAACTCTGCAGGCAAATGCAGCCGTCATGAATTTCTGCAGCTGGGCAGCCCCATCGTGCCGCTAGGGGAATCATTGCCAGAGTTGCTATGGGCAGGGTAGTCAGCAAAGCTGAATAAAACAATCACTGAAAACCTCTCAGAGGTGAAGTTTAGTAATGATTCAATTTATAATTCAGTGCAATCAAGCCCGCAGCATTTCCAAATACCACGCTTATTTTAGTGGTCCCAGGTAAAACATGATTTCCTCTGAAGATTCAGAGGCTTGACAAAAGGGTTTCCAAACAAGTTTTATGATTTACCATCGGCAGATAATTAGAATGTCTTTTCAATCACTGGCATCTGGATAAAGTAATTTTGTCCCAGCATGGGCATTTCTAGGAAGCAAACAAAAGTCAAAAACGAAAGAGCTTGCTGGAAGCTTTCTTAAAAAGAAAATCTTTCAAGAACTGCTCTCAGCTGCAGGAAAGGAACGTTCCCACACCAATGTGATTAGCAAAATAAATGGGAGCTTTGAACAGTGTGGATCAACAAAAGAATATCTGGTGTGACTCAAGGAAGGAAATTTCTGGTTAAACATCTAAAACTGCAAATGGGTAGGGACCAATAAAATGAAATGTCAGTCTCATGAATTCAGTCCTAAGTGAGTCTAAAATTCACAGGTTTCTAAAGTTAATTTAGCATTTCCAAATCTGGCAACAAATAACTTTCTGATGCCCTATACTAGGTGCCACAAGCAAGGGGAGATGAAAAACTAGACCTGAGATCTAAATTTCTCATCCAGTTGAGAAGGCCAGACTAACAGAATGAAAGGGGCATGATTAAATGCCAAATTGTGCGATACTGATTTTAAGTTGAATATAAGTTCAGAAATGAGAGAAATCAGTGTTGGCTGGGGTGGAAGAGTTCCCGAGGGGCAGAGTAGCAAAAGACCCCAAAGGAACCCAGACATAGTCTTCTTCTGCCTGCCTGCCATTGTCGCGACTGCTGCTGTGTCTCTGCATTGTGATTATTGTTTTAAAACAGTGCAGGCTGTTGGTGGGAATGCAGACAAGTACAGCCACTATGGAGAACAGTGTGGAGACTCCTTAAAAAACTGGAAATAGAACTGCCATATGACCCAGCAATCCCACTTCTGGGCATACACACCGAGGAAACCAGATCTGAAAGAGACACGTGCACCCCAATGTTCATCGCAGCACTGTTTATAATAGCCAGGACATGGAAGCAACCTAGATGCCCATCAGTAGATGAATGGATAAGGAAGCTGTGGTACATATACACCATGGAATATTACTCAGCCGTTAAAAAGAATTCATTTGAACCAGTCCTAATGAGATGGATGAAACCGGAGCCCATTATACACAGTGAAGTAAGCCAGAAAGATAAACACTAATACAGTATACTAACGCATATATATGGAATTTAGAAAGATGGTAACGATAACCCTATATGCAAGACAGAAAAAGAGACACAGATGTACAGAACAGACTTTTGGACTCTATGGGAGAAGGTGAGGGTGGGATGATCTGAGAGAATAGCATTGAAACATGTATATTATCAAGTGTGAAACAGATCGCCAGTCCAAGTTGGATGCATGAGACAAGTGCTCGGGGCTGGTGCACTGGGAAGACCCAGAGGGATGGGATGGGGAGGGAGGTGGGAGGGGGGTTCAGGATGGGGAACACGTGTACATCCATGGCTGCTTCATGTCAATGTATGGCAAAAACCACTACAATATTGTAAAGTAATTAGCCTCCAACTAATAAAAAATAAAGGAAAAAGAAAATAAAAACCACTAAAGATTTTGTACCATAGGGGGGTAAAAAAAAAAAACAGTGTAGGGTAGTGGTTAGATACACACTGGCTTTGGAATCCAGTTGCCTGAATTTCAAATTGGACTCAGCCACTTACTATTAATAGCTCTGTGAGTGAGTGACAGATAGTCACTCAGTCGTGAGATAGTCACTCAGTCGTGTCCGACTCTTTGCAACCTCATGGACTGTAGCCTGTCAGGCTCCTCTGTCCATGGGATTCTCCAGGCAAGAATACTGGAGTGGGTGGCCATTTCCTTCTCTAAACAGCTGTGTGATCTTGGGCAAATTATCTTTTCTATGCCTCAGTTTCTCATTTATAAAATGGAGTTACTAATATTACAGAACCATTAAGAATGTCGAATGAGTTAAAGTATGTATTTCACACAATGAATTTAAAATTTGTGAGCATCAGAATTACCTGGGGAGTTTATGTAAAATATGGAGTCTGTAGAAGTTAAAGAAACTAAGCTCCCTAGTGCAGTTAACTATATTTGGGGAGATATGTAGTATGGAGAAGTGTAGTATGGAGATTTCTCTTCTTTGAGTGTCTTAGGTACAAGCCACTTGATCAGCAGACCATTTCACCTTTGTTCTAGGGTGTTTCTCATCAACTTCTTACACTGTTTTGCTGTGGAATATTTTTGGTGTGTTAGTTTTGATTTGGATTATATCCGATTTTTTTTTTAATTCATTTTTTGACTTCTTCCTTCTTGTTGAAACTTTGGAGTATAGCTTGGTTATGTTTTAATCTCAGGGCATTATCTTTAATTTCAGTGCATTATCTTTTTTTAAATGTAATGAAATTATAATCAACAAAATGAAAAATGAGAACACAGAGAATGAATTAAAACATTAAAAATAATTTAAAAAGTCAACTTATTGATGCTTAGAGGAAGCGTGCTATTAAAGAATTAAACCTAAAACTATGGGGGATAATGATCCCATCCAAACTCAGTATGTATTAAGTGGGCCTTTCTCCAGTGCAACAGCAAAAACCTCTTTGAAACCAGCTTAAGGACAAAGGTGATTTACTGGCTCATGTACCCGGGAAATACAGGGATAAATGTGGCTTCAAGCACAACTGGATACAGAAACACCAGTGAGGTCTTCAGATTTCTCTCCAGACCTTGGCTCTGCTTCTCCATGTTGTTCTCATTCTCTCCCACATACAGGTGGCTTTGTGGGGCGGGGAGAACGACCACCAGCAATTACTGCTTCCCAGTTTTATGGCTGATAACTCTAGGATAAGATGTCTTTCCTACCATTTGCACTTAGTAAATTCAATGAATTATGCCACCTGCCTTAGTTTGGGTCCCTGTTGCTATAGCCCAAAGGATGGGATTCTCTCATATTCTAGGCCTGGCTCATGTGCAGATCCGTTTACCACTAGCGGGGGTGATACTGGAAATCAGAAGTTTGAATGTAGGGGAAACACTGTGAAACAACAACTACAAAAAATGCTGACAATCACTTCCTTCTAAACAAGCAGTGATACGCAAGTATCTTTCTTCCCACATATAGTTTTAAAAAGTACTTTAATTTAATTTAACATCATTCAACTGTTCCACACTCAACTGAAAACACACCACTCACTCTCTAGTGGGAGACAACCCCAGGACACACATTATTTCTACATCTTGCTTGCTGTACCACATTCCCAGGCGATCTGCATTCTTCCTGGTCAGGCCTGGAAAGCAAAATGGGTAGCCAAGAACAACCACCATATCAATTTCTTTGCACCTTAATGCAATGAAGCATCCATAAATTCTCTACTAAGCACACGTTAACTCTAGTAGTTTCCCTCTCCAAATTAAGCTGAAGTTATTAGAAGGTTGGTTGCATAAAAGTGTCCAACTTGCAAAAGAAATTATTTTCCAACCTTTAGACACATGCTAAAACAAAATTTCTCAGTACCTCTTGGTCTTAGAAATTAAATATATTTTCTAGTTCCTTAAAAACAAACAAAAACAGTTATACAGGAAATTTAAGAGACCCATGTTACATTTTAGGAATTAACAATGACTGTTAATAAAGACTTCCTAAAGTTCATGTTCAGCTAATACAAGGATGACAACTATTTTCTGTCTTGAAGGGACTCAGTTGTAGAGTACATTGAAATGACAATTATGTTTGACCACTATGCTATATTGATTTATCCAGACACTATCCGCCCTATGGGAAACACATAAACTTTCAGCCATCACACATGGTAACACTGGGAAAATACCAGCAATAACCCCTTGTTGCCAGTGGTGGTTACTTTCTTACAGTAAATGATCCTGCATCTGTCTTCCTGGTTTATGTGCTTATGAAAGAACTATTGTTTGACAGAACTGTTGCTGAAGGGTGTAACAATGACAAATTGGACCTACACTTATAATGAGAATCTTGGGCTGTGCGCAAATAAAGGTCTGAGCAGAATATTTTTTGAATAATTGGGAATTACATAAATGAATAAATTTGGATATGAAGAATGTAGTCACAGATGGATTTAGCCCTTGATTCATCAGACAATTTGGCTTAAGAGAAAATACAATAACTAAACATTAAATCTGCTGCTTAAAATATGTCAAGGCTTTTAACCAAAACAGTCTTTTAAACTCAAGGCAATCACTTGTTTCTTTGCTCAGGCTAGTTTGGATGTATTTGTGTGAAAATTGAAGGAGTCTCCAAAAAGGCCAACAAACAATTATGAGTGATCAGTTCCATTTTTTGATTCTTTGTGATTCCTCATAAATTATATGAGGCCAAGTAAAGGTTAATTTGACCTAAGTGAAAGGAGATTAATGTCCACTGCCTTGTAAATTTTCCATTCAAGGAATTGAGTACCATACTTTCAGCTCAGAATTTTGAAGATACTTTTTTTTTTAAACTTTGGACTTAAATGAAAATCTTTGTCTTAGATTGTATCAGTGACAATCTCAGATATTTCATATTTTATGTAAAATGACTTAACAACAACAGGCAGTTTTGATGTGGGAGCAACTATTTGTTGGAGAAGTCAATCAACTGTTGTTCCTGTGAACAAATCTCCAGCTCAAGAGGTACGGCCTGATACATTTGTCTGTCTCCTGCTGTTTACCTTGCATTTATATTGACATGATTGAGTACAGTGTTTTTCAAACTCCAATTCATGATACAGGTGAATAATGAAATAAAAATATAACCAGAATTTAAGATCTTTTTCTTTATGAACACAATACCATCTACAAAGTAGAGAGAATAGTAAAATGAACTCTCATACACCCATCACCCAGATTTAACAATAGCGAGATGTTCACACCTGCTTCTTATGTCCTGTTGTTTCAACTTTTACTCCTTGGGAGGTATTTTCGAGAAAATTCCAAACAGAAGCCAGCATGTGGCTTCCCAGGTGGTGCTAGTGGTAAAGAAGCTGCCTGCCAGTGTAGGAGACGAAAGAGACATGGGTTCAGTCCTGGGTTGGGAAGATCCCCTGGAGGAGGGCATGGCAACCCACTCCAGTATCCTTGCCTGGAGAGTCCTGTGGATAGAGGAGCCTGTGGGCTACAGTCCATGGGGTGGCAAAGAGTCAGACACGACTGAAGCGACTTACCATGCACGCACGCCATGCCAGCATGTTATCTTTAAAAAATATATAAATATTTTCTTACATAAAAAGAGTCCATTACTACACTAAAAAAGCAACAATTCTTGAATTACACACTCTACCTCAAGTGTCTGAAAAATGTCTTCTTATAGCTAGTTTGAATTCGGATCAATCAGCTTAAAAAGATAAAATAGAGGGATTCCCTGGTGGTCCAGTGGTTGACTTTGCCTTCGAATGCAGGAGGGGTGGGCTGATCCCTCCTCGAGGAGCTAAGATTCCATATGCCTCATGGCCAAAAAACCAAACCATAAAACAGAAGCAACACAGAAACAGATTCAATAAAGACTTTAAATGTTTTTTGATGGCCCACATCAAAAAACAACAAAATTTTAAAAATGAAACACAAAAAAATAGATTAGTAGATATCTAACAGCATCACATGTAGCAAGGTTAGTTAATATTTTATGAAATTTTTTGGTCATGTATATATTCGGGTCATTTACAAAATGAATTTTCATATCATTGGTCACAGCCACAGAAGCATAAACACTGTTGGTTTAATGATCCTCTCCTTTATTCAGCAGGCTCTGGGCAGACCTCTGTGTCCAAAAACCTTCTCTGCAGTTTAAGGAGGGATGTATGTACAGAAAGGAGAGCTCTTTATTTTTGCTGTTTCCACTGCCTAGAAGTCCTCTTGCTACCAGGTCTAGTACTTCACATCCTCCCCAGGCTCCAAGGGCGGAAATGTCATTCCCACTACGAATCCTTCTTCTCTTCTCCTGCCTGGCTGGCATTTGGCTTGCCTCTTCTTCATTCTACTCACCACACTGCCTAATGTGGTGGTTATCTATATACAGTATGTGTTTTATCATCTCCTATAAATTAAGCTCATCAAGTGTAGGACAGATAATTTCTTTGCCCTGAGATGTAAATTGCCCGGTGATCTGCTTACACTAAGCATTTAACAACTGAATAAACTGAGATAGGAATTTGGGACAATGGCTATAGATTATTAGGCAGTAAAGATATTGGTGTCAAAAACTGGACCCCAAGGAGAGACTAGAGAAGAACCCAAATTCATGAGGTTTAGACTTGATTATGAAAAGCAACAATAATTTTTCACAGTTTTCTATGCAAGTTCTAATATTCCCAAAAAATCCTGGGAGGAATGTTTTACACTATTTTTTTTCTTTTCCACACACAAAAAACAAACAGTTAAGTAATTTTTCAAACTGTTAAGATTCTGTTCTGAGGCAATTCTATTAACTGGGGATGGGGACCCATAATTTTCTTTTTTCCTTACATTTTATTTTTAATTAGAGGATAATTACAATACTGCGATGATTTCTGCCATATGTCAACATGAATCGGCTGGTCATAGGTATACATATGTGCCCCCCCTTTGGGACCTCCCTCCCATCTCCCACCGCATCCCACCCCTCTAGGTTATCACAAAGCACTGGAGGCTTTGGGTCTGCTGCATCATACGGCAAATTTCCACTGGCCATCTATTTTCTATATGGTAATGTATATGTTTCAATGCTACTCTCTCAAATCATCTCCTCCTCTAACTAACAGTCCAATGCATTTCATGGTTCAGAATAAGCTAAGGGAGAAAACAAGGATGATTCACCTGGATTTCTCTTCCACAGCTTCTAGAGACTAAAGAAATCTGAGAACAACTTGGGAAGTCTGAACTGGTAAACAAGGAAAAATCACTCATTCTCATTTACACACACAACATGTGTGCACATATCTTAGATGCATTAACAACTATTCATGCTTCAGATCTCCACTTAAAGATCCTTTTTAAAGGAAACTTTTAAAACTCCTAAATGAGGCATATTCTCTCAAAGAAACAAGTCTCTTTCTTCAGAACCCGTTTAAGTGTGTAACTCCTTGAGTGTGATTATTTGATTACTACCTGTCTTGCCTCTTAGAATGTAACCTCCATAACTGTAGGGACCATGCCTGCTTTGGCCCATCCTCTATATTCTAGCACTTAACTTGCTGCCTCACAGAACTTAGGTATTTATTAAACAGTGGATACATTGATGATTGAATAAGTGAATGCCTAGACAAATTTCATCAGTATTGCCTCACACTTCAAGAGGATCACCCACACAAGAATAGAGAGAATGCTGGTTGGGGACTCAGGGTTTTAGAGCTAAAAGCAAGTAGAAGAGAATATCCATTCATTTTCACAACTACGTCTACCAGCCTCCCTGATTCTGCAGTCATATGCCTTGTCTTTCCTTCTGTGACAATGGCTGGAGTGTCTGGACTGTCTGGACTCTTACCTAAAGTCGATCCCTTCATTTTTGTATTGGATTCCATCTCATCTTATATATTCAATGTACTCTTTCTCCCTCTCATACATTATCAATTTTTCACACCTTACTGGAGCACTGTCCAGTAGAATTTTCTATGATGATGAAAATGATAGCTAATGTGTGACTATTGAGTACTTGAATGTGGTTAATTACTATGAAACTTAACTTTAAGATTTTTAATTTAAAATCTTTAAATTCTTAATTTAAAATTTAATTTAAATCTTCACTTCCTCATCCTTCATGTATCCTATCCTTCATGTATCCTTAAACTCACTTCATACAATCGTTTGACTCAACATGTTACAAAAACAGCTCTTCTAAACATTACTATGGACCTCTGAATTGAGAAATCCTATGGTCAATGATGAGTGCTCATTTTACCAGAACAGCCACATTTTACATGGCTGAAAATTCCCATGGTTGGAAGACTTCTCTCTGTTATTTGTGAACTCATCACTCAGTACTTGTACTTCTCGCTATTCTCTCTCAGTCTTCTGTGCTGGATTTTCATCTTTGCATTCTCTAAATACTGAAATGTCACAAGTCTCAGACCTTTGACTGCATCTTTCATCTATCCATATTTTCTTCCTAGGTGCTTTCATCCATTTCTATGGATGAAATAAATAGAATATTAGATACAGACTTTAGATATTAGATACAGACTTTAGACTCCAAGTGTATCTGTAGCTCTGAACTCCAGACTTGTATGTCAAACAGTCAAACCCCTACTCAAACTTGACATTTAGATGTCTAACAGGTACCTCAAGAAGATTACTTTTGATTTTAATATTAAAAAAATTAATTTTATTGGAGAATAATTCCTTTACAATATTGTGACGTTTTTGCCATACATCAACATGAATTGGCCACAGGTATACACATGTGTTCCCCCCCATCCTGAACGCCCCTCCCATCTCCCTCCCCACCCTATCCCTCTGGGTTGTCCCAGAGGATGGCTTTGGGTACCCTGCTTCATGCATCAAACTTGCACTGGTCACCTGTTTTACATATGGTAATGTACATGTTTCAGTGTTGTTCTCTCAAATCATCCCACCCCCACCTTCTCCCGCTGAGTTCAGAAGTCTGTTCTTTCCATATCTGTCTCCTTTGCGGCCCTGCAGGTAGGATCATTGGTAGTCTTTCCAAATTCCATATATATGTGTTAATATACAGTATTTGTCTTTCTCTTTCTGACTTACTTCAACTCTGATTTCAGCTTTTAAATCTGCTTTTCCCTCAGTCCTCTCTTTCTTAACCAGTGTCATCTCCATCTTTCTAATTACTCAGGCCAAAAATATTGGGGTCATTTTTGACTTACATCACAGTCAATCCATCAGTAAACCCTCTTGGTTTCATTATTTGAATAAAGTGAGAATTTGATTCTTATTATCTCACCTGCCAACCCCCTAGTCCAAGCCACTACCATCTCTACTCTGTATTATTGCAAGAGGCTCCTCACTGGCCTCCCTACTTTCATTTATCCTTATTGCCTTAAAATCACCTTGTCAAATGGCAATGTGTGTGATCCTTTAAAAATGCAAATGGATTCATATCACAACAACATACTAAAAACTTTCCAGTGGTTTCCCACCTCATTCTGAATAAAAACCAAAGTCCTTATAGCCACTTACAACAGTCTGCATGATCAGGGCCCCAGCTTGCCTCTCAGATCCTCAAGCCCACCATCCCCTCCACTACCTCTTCGCTCTTTCTTCTCACCATCCTCACTGTTCTCTGAGGGGGTTAAGCATACCACCCTCAATTCCTTTACCCATATTTATTTCACATCACAGTTTTCCTCTGGCTTCCAAAATTAAACTTTGGAGTGAATCAAATCAAAGTCCAAACATGGTCTCTTTTGTTCTCTGCTATATCCATATCTCAAATAGTGCCTGGCACTGAACATGTGTTCAATGAGTGAGTAAATAAATCATATGCTAATGCCTAGTAGTATCAGTTCAGTTCAGTAGCTCAGTCGTGTCTGACTCTTTGCGACCCCATGGACTGCAGCATGCCAGACCTCCCGGTCCATCACCAACATCTGGAGTTTACCCAAACTCATGTCCATTGAGTTGGTGATGCCATCCAACCATCTCATCCTCTGTTGGCCCCTTCTCCTCCTGCCCTCGATCTTTTCCAGCACGAGGGTCTTTTCAAATGTGTCAGCTCTTCGCATCAGGTGGCCAAATTATTGGAGTTTCAGCTTCAACATCAGTCCTACCAATGAACACCCAGGACTGATCTCCTCTTGGATGGACTGATTAGATCTCCTAGCAGTCCAAGGGACTCTCAAGAGTCTTCTCCAACACCACAGTTCAAAAGCATCAATTCTTTGGCGCTCAGCTTTCTTTACAGTCCAACTCTCACATCCATACATGACTACTGGAAAAGCCATAGCCTTGACTAGACGGACCTTTGTTGGCAAAGTAACGTCTCTGTTTTTTAATATGCTGTCTAGGTTGGTCATAACTTTCCTTCCAAGGAGTAAGCATCTTTTAATTTCATGGCTGCAGTCACCATCTGCAGTGATTTTGGAGCCCCCCAAAATTAAGTCAGCCACTGTTTCCCCATCTATTTGCCATGAAGTGATGGGACCGGATGCCATGATCTTAGTTTTCTGAATGCTGAGCTTTAAGCCAACTTTTTCACTCTCCTCTTTCACTTTCATCAGGAGGCTGTTTAGTTCCTCTTCACTTTCTGCCATAAGGGTGGTGTCATCTGCATATCTGAGGTTATTGATATTTCTCCCAGCAATCTTGATTCCAGCTTGTGCTTATTCCAGCCCAGCGTTTCTCATGATGTACTCTGCATATAAGTTAAATAAGCAAGGTGACAATATACAGCCTTGATGTACTCCTTTTCCTATTTGGAACCAGTCTGTTGTTCCATGTCCAGTTCTAACTGTTGCTTCCTGACCTGCGTACAGATTTCTCAAGAAGCAGGTCAGGTGGTCTGGTATTCCCATCTCTTTCAGAATTTTCCACAGTTTATTGTGGTCTACACAGTCAAAGGCTTTGGCATAGTCAATAAAGCAGAAATAGATGTTTTTCTGGAGCCCTCTTGCTTTTTCCATGATCCAGCAGATGTTGGCAATTTGATCTCTGGTTCCTCTGCCTTTTCTAAAACCGGCTTGAAAATCTGGAAGTTCACAGTTCACATATTGCTGAAGCCTGGCTTGGAGAATTTTGAGTATTACTTTGCTAGCGTGTGAGATGAGTGCAATCGTGCGGTAGTTTGAGCATTCTTTGGCATTGCCTTTCTTTGGGATTGAAAACTGACCTTGTCCAGTCCCATGGCCACTGTTGAGTTTTCCAGATTTGTTGGTATACGGAGTGCTGCACACCCACAGCATCATCTTTTAGGATCTGAAATAGCTCAACTGGTATTCCATCACCTCCACTAGCTTTGTTCCTAGTGACGCTTCCTAAGGCCCACTTGACTTCACATTTCAGGATGTAGGATAACCTGGAGTAAATCATTTAACTTTTTCTGTTTTGGCTCTTCTTGTTCTCACCTCTCAAAGGAGAAATGAGCTAGAAAACCTCCAAACACATTCATTCAGTGATTAATGCTTCACACTCGGTAGGCGCTTCCGCTAGTGAAAAAGGTCACACAGTTCCGTCTTTCAAGGAGCTCGTGCACTGATGGGAAACGACCCTGGAGGGCTTCCGCAGAAAATTTCTGAGGTTTCATTTGGGGATGCTTAGAATGCAGCTAGGTGAAGAGGGCGTTGAGAGCTTGGTTACACCTGAAGCTAGTTCTTGGTTTCCCAAATACTATTTCCCCAACAGATACTGAAAAGGGCAAAATTTGCTGAGAAAGTTATTCCGAATTGTGTTGGAAATACATGACTATCACCTAAGTGTTTTCGCAAACTGAGATGGCAGGATAGCATAGTACTGTTTTTTGGGTAACTTAGAAACTTGTAACCAAAATTTACATTATACAATACGCAAAATATCTTTCAGTTGATTTATGTGCGCAGGGTACCCTTCAAGGTCCTAAGGCTGGGGGACTCTTCTATCCCTAGATTTGGCCCAGGACTCTTTTTTTTTTTTTTTCCTTCCAAGACTCAATTATACTGTGACCTTACCTCCGATGCTAGTGCATTTACTGAAGGAAGGGGCGGGGTGGGTGTTGGGGAATATAATGCGTTCACTTTCAGCACAGTGCAAAGGTCCTTAACGTTTTCCTGTTCCACACTTTGGGAGTATAGAACGTTCCTTTCGGTAGGCGCGGCAACCTGTGCTTGGAGCCGTAACAGATGGCCGCAAAGTCCGCAGCGTGCGGAGAATTGTCCCACACTCCTGGATCTTCATAATCGGCCCTTCTGGAGAATTCCCGGGGTTTCTGGCTAGTTGGCCCAGCCGCAAGCCCTTGCGCTAACCTGGGAGGAGTCGACCTTTTCTGACTCTACCAACTGAAAAGTGTAGGGGTGGAAGGACTGAACACGCCGACATGAAGGAAAGAAGACCGAAAGATACGCCCATAAAATTATAAAATCAAGCTATTTTATTATGTAAATATCTCATGAGGATTCGTATGTCCTGGGAGAAGCACGGGTTTCCATCTCCTGATTTATAACAACAGATGACTCCCCCTACGTCTAGCGCGCCCAGTCGTTGGTCTCTTCCGCGCCGGGCCACCTAGCGGTCACGTGCCCCTCCTGTCCTTCTCGCTCAGCGTGCATCCTGCTTTGGGGACGACCGAGCCATGGCAGCTTTGCTGAGACCGGCCCGCTGGCTCCTCCGCGCCGCAGCGGCCCCGTACCTGCCGCTCTCCCTGCGCCTCTTCGCGGGCGGCCCGGGCCGGCCGCACGCCGCTCTCTGTCTACGTGCCGCTGGAGCCAGGCCTGTTGCCGGGTGAGTCCTCGGCCGCTTCCCCCAGCCTGCCTGCATGCAGCTCGGCCCCGGGGTCATGTACCGGGGCGAGGGCCGGGTCCTGCTTGTACTGTCTCCACACTTTTGTCCCCGGGCTCCCTACCAAACTCCCAGAGGGGCGGGGTTTGGGTGGCGGGCTTGGTCGCCTTCAGAAGGTCACGGGCATGGCATGCTTCCGGCATGGATCCTAACCTTCGCCGCCTCGGACTCGGTCCGTTTGCTCTCGGGCTACGGACAGCCTAGGAAGCTGAGGAGGGCTTTGAAGGCTGCTGCCGGGGGTCAGGTTCAGTTCAGCCGTGTCCGACTCTTTGTGACCCCATGAACCGCAGGACGCTAGGCCTCCTTGTCCATCACCAACTCCCGGAGTCCACCCAAACCCATGTCCATCGAGTCGGTGATGCCATCCAACCCTCTGTCGTCCCCGTCTTCTGCCCTCAATCTTTCCCAGCATCAGGGGGTCAGGTGTTACTACTTAATTATTGATTAGGTTGATTGCTGTCTCACTTGCAAGCCGTATTGATGTTCGCTCAGTAACCAGCTAGGATTTAGGTTACGAAAGCTTTGTTTTTGGGAGGGAGGCTAGGCTGGGAATTCTGGATGAGCTAGGGATAGCTTAAAGGTGGAGGTTTAATTATGACCCCTTAGGGGTTTTGCCTGCGTTTTGACTGGTGTTTACCTCAGTGTCTACGAGGATGTGAGGTGGGTTGGGAGTTTTCATGGTAGGCTCCGTGTTAGTGAATGAATGAGCGGACACGTTCTAGACACTCCGTGGAACTGGGAGTGCAAAGGCAAGTAGAGTTCTCAGTGGATGTCAAATTTGTGCATAAATACTCTCATGGATTGAGGTTTATCTGAAGGTTAGTTTGGTGTAGACTTTGCCAAGGAGAGGATATGGAAGCTTGATGGAAGTGTTCATATAAGTACTATTCTAATCACCTCAGAAGGGTAGATGGGCACTGAGGTGTTCTAATTGAAGCAAAACTGAATTTGAAAGACTAGTGTTCATATAAATAAAGGTACTTTGGGAGACAGCATACGAACTAAGAGCTAAGGATCTGGAATAGGCTAGGGCTGGACTGCAGGCTCCTCTGTTTATTTCTATTATTCCACTTTGACAAGTTAACATTTACAGGCCTCAGTTTCCTGTGATTGCATGGATCTTTGTTAATCAGGTTGGAAACCAAGTTTATGTGTAGAATTGTATGGAGGAAATGCTCTACGATTTCTTACACATCTTTGAAATATAGTCCACTTCTAACTTGGAGCCTACCTGGATTTTCTCATTAGGCCTGAACAGTTAACCTTTAAAAGTTGTGCCTGCATTCGCAGAATTGCATCTCTTGGCTTTCAACGAGGTACTTTTGAGAAAGTTATGACCATTATTTACATTTCTCTAGTCCTTAACATCCTCTTGAGACCAGAGGGTTGTGGATATTGCAGTTCTTGACTGTTGTAGTTGAGGAAAACAATACAGAGAACACAATCAGGTAGCAAGGGTGTTGGTCTGGGCCTTTGTCAGACCTGGGTTCCATTTCCTTGCTGCATTACCTTACCTTTAAAAAAAAAAAAAATCCAGAATCCAGACTCTGTCAGTGTAAGTGGGAGATCAACCACTGAACCATTAGGGAATTCCTTTACCAACCTTTTTTGATCCTCAGTTCATTGTTTGTAGAGGTAACAAGGCCTTTTCCCCCTTCTTTGTAAAACTTATTTCTTGCCATTCAGGACTCAACTTTAAGAGAAGACTCAACACTCAGTCTAAAAAATGACGCTAGTTTAGTTTATCACAGCGCGTCTCACTTGTCTGATCTCATCTGCTTGCTGTTTATTTCCTTAGTAGGAAGTGAGCTGCATAAGAGCAGAACTCGGTCTTGTTCACCGCTTTGTGCTCAGCTCATAGCAAGCCAGTAAAGAAGTGTTCTTGTTCTCTTGGACTTAGAATACTTCTATACAGTTTCCTACCCACAGCCTGTAAGCATGCCCACCTTTTTTCCTACCTGAAAAACAAAACCTTTCCCGAAACTAGACTTAACCTCGCGTGCTTCCCAGCTTCTCCTTCCTTTCTGTACTCCTGTCTCTTTCATTTGCTAACTTTGAATTCACTCTTGGACTCACTGTAGCCGCACCACTAGGAAAAGCTATCATTGCTTTATTTAACTTTATTATGTGTTTTTAAATTTTAGGATTTATGTGCCTTGAGGAACAGTTGCCAAATATAGGGTAGGGGGAGGCAGTAAATTAAATATTACCCTTAATTCTATCACCCACAAAGAGCCATTGAGATATGTGGGTGTATATATCTTTTGAAATTAGATATATGTGAGATGTAAGGTTATTTCATCTAATTTTTCAAAGGGACTTCTTAATAACCAAATCCTCTCTAAGGCCTCAACCTCTGGCATTAGTCTCCCATTTTCCCCTTAATGAAACCCCCCCCCCCTTTTTTTTTTCGATAAAACTCCATGACACCTCTCTCTCTTGATCGTTTTTTCTCTTTAAATTTTTTTTCACTTGCTTTGCTGCATCCTTTTTCCTCTGTTCATCTCTTAAATGCTGATGGCTTGTGGGGGGTGTGGGGGACTTTGGGGGATGGCGGGATTTGTCCTTAGTCCTTTGGTTTTCTCATTTTTTTTTTCATTCCCTTGGGTGACTTCTACTTTCAGGGCATCAGGCCAGACTTCCCTATCTGATGATGGTAACAATTCCTCTCCTGGGTATGGACTGCTACTAGGTACCTCTACCGGTTGAACTATAGGTACTTCAAACCCATACATCTCAAACTGGATTCATCACTTTACTGTACACCAGAAACTAATACACTCTTGTAAGTCAACTATACTTCAATTTAGAAAATTTAAAAAAAAAGAAAATCTAACTGGATTCATCTTTCCTATTGTATCTGTTTCTCTTGTTTCCTGTTTTAGTGAACTTTGCTATTTCTATCAGTTTTCTAGAAGATTTTTCATTTACATTTCCTTGACACCTCCCTGCCCCCACCTCTACCCCTGTGTATTGATTGCAGAAATGATGATCTGTTAGATCTGCTTCATTTGGAATAATTCCCCGCTTTCTGCCCACATTATTCTGTAGCACCCCTGATAACTGGATCATGTCATTGTCCTGCTTAGAATAGGACCTGGCGTTGGCTCCCAGGCTCCAGGGTGAGGTGCTTCGTGATCTGGAGATGCCTGTGGAGCTGCCCTTCTTGTGAGTTCATTCCCGTGGCCTCCGGACTCTGCTTCAGAGTCCTTGACAGCAGGGCTTCGGAAACTGTAATGAGCGCTGGAATTCTCTGGGGGTCTTGTGAAAATGTGGATTTGGGTTTTGTAGGTATAGATAGGCAAGAGACTGAGATTCCACATTTTTTAACAAGCCCCCGGATGATAAAGGTGCTGCTGGCCTGAGAACCAGCAAGGCTTTGATGGCCTTGTTGCACCTCTCCTTGTCTCAGGTGATGATTTCACTCTTGAAATATGTCTCCTCCTTTAAATCTCTGTTGCTGGCTTCTCGCTATTGACCACTCCCTTGTGCGGAATTACTAAAGCATCAGTTAACACTATTTGAGTTTGTACCCACCAGCATTGCAGACTTCATTGTAAGCTCCTTGAAGGCAGGGGCTGTGTCTTTTTTTTTGTCTTACTCTTTTTGTTTCCCTGGGTGTCTTTAACTTAGTAGCATATAGTAGATGTCAAATGATTGCTGAGCAAATGAATGAAAATCTTAGACATTGAGGAAGGAATATTTGTGAGAGGCAGAGGAGTTTGAAGGGGTACTCCTATTCATGTAATCCATTGGATTGCCACAAATTCACCCTGATCTTGATTTCCAGGAATGTCTGAGAAGGACAGATGAGTATTATTGAGTGAAATTATAGATTTTATTCATCAGTCCTTATGTGCTTATCAGAGGAAGCGTAAGCTTTGAGCTAAATTAGTTTGGGTGGCAGGTCTGGATTGAGCATTGTCTTAAAGGTGAAGAGCACATATTGCCTTATGACAGACTGTTGTGATTTCTAAAATCGAAAGGATGGAAAAGTTTTCCTTGTTTACCTCTCATTGAAAAAAACTTTTTCAGCAAATGTCAAAAGTCTGTCTCCGTCCCTTGGAGTTGTGATTCAGCCTCTACTCCTTTTATCAATTACAGAGGACAATGATAGGCATGTGTGTGGCTTATTATATTGATATATGTGCTCTCCATAAGAGAGGAATATAATAATGTGGCATTTCAGAGACAGGAGAGTCATGTTTGTTTGGCGATGGGGTATTGCTCGTGTTTAAGAGGACTACTTGGTAATGAGTAGTCAGTGTTAACAGGGGAAGAAATTGGGAGGTTGTACTTTTATCCTACGTGTCTCTGTGGTGTGGGATGTAGTGGAAGCTGAGACTGCAAAGGCCAGTCAGTTGATTAGAAAGTTGGTTGAAAGCCATTGGAGGGTTTTGAGAGGTACAGGTCTGGACAGTTTACATAGACTCTGGGAGAGAGAGGGACTGGGAATGGATAGACCAGTGAGGGACAACGTTTATGCTGCAGATCAGGGTTAATGGGGCCTCAACTAGGTGGTGCAGAACTAAAGAGAAGGTAGATTTCTTTTCTGAGAGAACAGGAGCTTGGCAAGGATGTTAAAGTTAGGAAGAATCGAGTTGGAGATGAGGGTAAAGCATAGTACCTTTGGTGTAGATCTTTACCATTGTCAGATTATGTGTGTGTGACTATATCACATATAGTCATCTTCTGTGCATTGTTTTATTACAAATTAGGAAACTGAGGCTTAGGGTGAAGTAATTTATCTAGGATCTCCACAGCTGGGATTCATCCCCAGATGCTGTGATTCTCAGTTCCCAAATGTTCTGAATATGTTGTGTTTTAGGTACTGAAGGGATTACTTATGGACGTAAAAAGATTTTTTAAGAGAATGCCTAATACATTATAAATTGAGGAATTAAAGGTGATCACAAGTAAGTAAGCACATGATAAGATCTCAGAATGTAAACTTTGGAGGAAATAGGGAGAATAATCTAATCTATCCCATTCTTTTATAGACTCTGCAGAGTATCTTGCTCCACATCACATCATAGGTCCGGCCTGCTTAATTGATTTATCACTTCCTATCAAAGCCGAGACAAAGGAGACCTCCCTCTGGACTGGAGGAGCCAGAGATGGAGGGGACCTCTGGGTAGGTGGATAGGAATGGCATTGACATTTCAGGCCTGGAGACTGTTATCAAGTGTAGAAGGGCTGCAAATGACTTTTTTATTCTAAAATTCTGTGACTTACCGTAAAACATAAAGCAGTGTTTGGGGGGGACAGCTTAACTGGGCAAGACTTTCTGGAGAAATGAGGTCTTGCAAAATTCAGGGAGACTCTCCAGGGAGAAAATAGTGCAGGGAGAAAGTTCATTGTGACAGCTTTACAAAAGATTTTTTAAAAGATCAATCAGAAAAATTGAGTTGTTGTTCAGTCACTAAATTGTGTCTGACTCTTTGACCCCATGAACTGCAGCACGCCAGGCTTCCCTGTCCTTCATTATCATCTGGAGTTTGCTCAAACTCATGTCCATTGAGTCAGATGCCATCAAACCATCTCCTCCTATGTTGTTCTCTTCTTCTCCTGCCCTCAATCTTTCCCAGCATCAACGTCTTTTCCAATAAGTCGACTCCTCACATCAGGTGGTCAAAGTATTGGAGCTTCACTTCAGCATCAGTCCTTCCAGTGACTATTCAGGGATGATTTCCTTTAGGATTGACTGGTTTGATCTCCTTGCTATAACTTAATTTTGTTTTCAGCAAGAATGTTAGAAAAATAAAGAGCTTGATGCAATAGTTATTTCAGAATATTCACTTCAGTAAATAAAGCTGCAGAAATAGGTCTTTGGCTACTTGGTATCCAAAAATATTTTCCTAAAAGAAGTGCAATATTTTGGAAAACATTGCGTTATCTCCGTCTTTTTACATCAATTTCTGTTTGGTAAATACTGTTATCTCTGAGATTTTACAGGCTTAGAGTTGCGATAACTTGGCCAAAGTTACACATCTTATAAATGGCAGAGCCTGAATTCAGGTCAGTCTGCAGGACTCAAGCCCATGCTCTTAAAGCTGGTGTTTCCACTATGCCATGAAGGCTTCTATTTTTGTCTCTAAAATTGATACATAATAGGCAGAGGGTAAATTAAGTCTCTCTGGGGTACTTTTATTAATACCTGAAGTTTTCTCTCTTACCTGGGAGTGAGAATTAACAAACTGTACTGGCTGCCTGGAATATGTAGTGAAATTAGGTGGGGGTATCAGTGGTATGTGCTTCTTTCCCATCTCCACTGCCCACCCTAAATTTCTGTCAGTCGCTCACCTGGGCTCCTGTAACAGCATCCTAAAATGGTATCTGTTTATTCTTACTGCCCTCTGATTTATTCTCCACCCTGCAGCTAGACTGATCTTTTCAAAACAGATGTAGATCATACCACAACCCCTGGGTTCTGATAGAGTTTTGTACTTGGGATGACATCTGAACCTAGAATAAAATCCAGGCTCCTTACTTTCACAATCCTCCATGTCTAGTCCAGCCTGCCTCTCCAGTATCATTCCGTCTGTTGTTCACTTGCTTGGTCTGCCGACTGTTCTTTGCTGAGAATACTCCTCTGCTGTCTGTATGGCTGCTGCTTTCATCCGTAGTTTAGAAGTTTGAGTGTCATCTTCTTGGTACGTTTAATCCAGAGTAGAAGTGTGCTGTTACTCTTTCATAAAAGTCCCTTGTTTATTTCCTTACTTAGCAGAACTTAACACGAATGGTGAGTTTCTTTCTTTCTTTTTTTTTAAGTTTAATTGATTATCAGGTTTATTAATACTTATTTGGCTTCCCTAGTGACTCAGAGGGTAAAGAATCCGTCTGCAATCAGGAGACCGGGGTTCGATCCCTGTCCACACAAAACCTGCACACAAATGTTTACAGTAGCTTTGTTTGTGAAAGTGAAAGTCATGCCCAACTCTGGGACCCCATGGACTATAGCTGGCCAGGGTTCTCTGTCCTTGGGATTTTCCAGGCAAGAATACTGGAGTTGGGTAGCCATTCCCTTCTCGAGGGGATCTTCCTGACCCAGGTCAGGAAGATCAAATCCTGGTCTCCTGCATTGCAGGCAGATTGTTTACTGTCTGAACCAGCAGGGAAGCCCAGTGTCGTGGCCCCATATTGAAAGCAACTTAATATGTCCTTCTGTAGGTGAACTGATAAACAAATGGTGGTATAGCTATACAAGGGAATGTTATTCAGCGCTAAAAAGAAATGAACTATCAAGCCATGAAAACACACAGAGGAACCTTAAATGTATATTGCTAGGTGAGAGAAGCCAATTTGAAAAAGACTATATACTGTATGACATTTCAGAAAAGGCAAAACAGGACAAATGAAAAGTGGTTGCTTGTTCAGGAGGAGAGGGAGAGAATGAACAGGTTAAACACAGGGCATTTTTAGTGCAGTGAAACTATTTTGTGGTTCTGTAATGCATATCATGTATTTGTCAAAACCCCTAGCATGGATATGTGCACACACAGAGTGAACCCTGTTGTAAACTATTGGTCATCGTTTGTAACAAGTGTATCACACTAATACAGAATGCTAATAGAGGAAATTGGGTCGAGGGGAAAGAGGATATAATATATGGTAACTGTACTTTCTGAACAGTTTTTCTGTAAACTTAAAAATGCTGTGAAAAAGTAAGATATTTTTAAAAGTGACAGGCCTAATAGAAGAGTCCAATGGAAGCCTATTTATAATAGTCTAATAGTAATCAGTCGAATAATAATGTAGCCCTTGTATGTTTTTGAAATATGGTTGCTCAACTATAAAACCATTATGTTCTTGCACTAAAGGGTCAAAAATCACTAGCAGCAATTATTAAAAAACAAAGGCAAAAAAAAAAAAAAACCTGAGAAAAATTACTTTCTAAGTGCCAGATTTTGTCAGAAAATTCAGGAGTAACCTGAATGTTAGTAGTGAGTGCTGGAATCTCTGGAGGGAACCTGAAAAGTTTAACTTAAGAAATATAAAGGAGCCGTATATGACATGAGTGAAGTGATGAAATACTCTTCCCTTATGTGTTTATGTCACTGGGTCATCAGGATTTGGGAGCAGTGCATTTCAGCTTGTGCAGGTCTGATGTGTAGGTTCCTGCCTTGCCGTGGATCCACCTTAACCCCTGCACGTGTTCTTTCCTTTTTATTACAACATACCTGTTGTTCTAGGCTGCATGCGTGCCCAGTTCACAGTCATGTATGACTCCTTGCGACCCCATAATGGACTGCCAGGCTTCTCTGTCCATGGGATTTTCCAGGCAAGAATACTGGAGTGGGTTGCCACTTCCTCCTCCAGGGGATCTTCCCAGCCCAGGGATCGAACCCTTGTCTCTTGCGTCTTCTGCATTGCATGCAGGTTCTTTACCACTGCACCACCTGGAAGCCCTAGCTACAAAATTCTTTTTCTTTCAGGGTGTGTTCAAGTGAATTTAAAAATAAATTGTGACTAGTGAAAAAAGGTAGAAAACACAGCCCTGTGAGGAAACACTGGAGAATCCTTTTGAAGAATGAAGAATCCTTCTGTTTAAATATGTAACCCTTCTCCCCAGTTTATTTTATAGTAGAGTCATATTTTGACTTAACTAAATAAAGCCAAACACACTTACATGTGAAAGAGATTTGACAGCATTAAACATTTGTGAGAAAAAAATTAGCTTTAGAATGTTCGGTCTGCTGTGCTGGTTTATTAGCATCTCTGTTTTCTGCCTGGATTTTGTTTGTTCGTTCGATGTCACATGTTAAAACTGCATTTTGAGTAGAGGTTTTATTTTTATGCTCCTCCATGGTTTATCAGATTTGGGTTGTGTAAAAAAACATCGACAAATACTACACTGCACTACAATTTTTAAAAACTATTTTTATTTATTTGACTGTTCCAGGTCTTAGTTGCAGTGGGATCTAGTTCCCTGACCAGGCATTGAACCCAGGCCCCCTGCATGGGGAGCGCAGAGTCTTAGCCACTGGACCACCAGGGAAATCCCCAATTTTTTAAATATTTATTTTTATTTATTTGTTTGCCTACTTAGGGCACACAGACCAGGGTCTTCGATCTTAGTTGCAGCATGTGGGATCTAGTTCCTGACCAGGGAATGAACCCCAGGTTCCCTGCTTTGGGAACACAGAGTCTTAGCCACTGAGCCACCAAGAAAGTCCCTTCACTATGATTTTGAAATCTCTTTTATTTAGCTTTCATTGGTGAGCAGTATTTTACACTCACCTGAACCTGACACATTGTTCTGGGTGATTTAAAATATTTTGTGTTTGCCTGACTAACGTGGGGATAGGTTATTAATAACTGATCTCGTAGATAAAACAGCCAGATAAAACTTTTGAAAGTAAGGGATAAATATATGTAGCAATATATAGCAGTGTATCTTCTGTGGTTCATAGGTAAAAATCTAGTATTTAATTAATTCAGTTCATTTAACTAACTTTAATTAGTTAGCCATCTACAAGTGCTGATCATTAGATTTCCTAATTGAACAAGATGACATTGTTTTTAGTTAGTATTCTGATTTTTTCCGTTGTTTTCCAGTCTGCTGTTTTACATTGGTGGAATCATTGATGGCCAGAGTGGTTGTATTTTGTCCCAGGTCCCGGTGGTAGAATTTCTACTCGGGTATCAATTACTGCCTCTGTGTTTTGCATAATCTTGTGAAACTACTGGTGTTACTTTCTTTAATGTAACATTATGTAAATAATCATTAAGTTTTGTGATTGGTTTTTCAGGTTACTAGCTTAAGAAGTCAGCAGTTTTATTTTTAAACTCATGAGTATGTATTTACTTTGGTAATTGACTGTTCAGTTCAGTTGCTCAGTTGTGTCTGACTCTTTGCAACCCCATGGACTGCAGCACGCTAGGCTTCCCTGTCCATCACCAACTCCCAGAGCTTGCTGAAACTCATGTCCATTGAGTTGGTGATGCCATCCAACCATCTCATCCTCTAATCGACTGTGGTTTAAAAAAAAAAAAAAAAAAGTGGCATGTTTAAAAAATGTGATTGTCATTGTAAGGGCTTTCTTGAATTAATAATAAGTAGTGTTTTTACATTATTACTTAGTTAATATATACTTAGTGTGTATTCTTTAGTTATACTTACTGGCTACTTCTGAAAAATCTAAGATATTTGGGGGTAAATGTGTAAATATCTGCAAATTAGATGATTTTATGTGAGGTTTGAATGTATAGAAAGTTAAAGATATATGACAGGGCTTCCTTCACACATAAGGATTATTTCTGTTTCATGTTTGTAAATCAGGTACAGCCTGTATTTCTACAGTGTGAAATACCTCTGATTTCGTGTTTTGGAGCATTTGGCCTGCATGTTAGACTTGCTTTATTAAAATGAATGGTTTAAGGGTTGTTTGCTTTTTGTAAACACATATGCTAGTCTGACCTTAATTTATTAAATTTTTTTTTTTACTTAAATGTTTCAGATTTATTTAGAAAGATGGGGAATGCTTTTGTCATTAATGATCCTTTAAAAAACTGCATACTTTTAACTTGGAAATGGGTCTTCTTAATAATTCATAATCTACACCTAGAAAGTGTTCGAAGAGTGCTTTAGAATTCTTCAGAATTTTAGGTATATTTTAGATCTCTTGTTCATTTGTAGAGGTTAAAAGAGCTTTGTACATAATCTTCATTTTTCTTCATTAACTTGGTTTTGTATAAGGGAGATTTAAAAGCACTTAAAACATACCATATTATTGTCTTAGTTTGAGATGATTCTGTGTGGGAGGTTATCAAGAGACATTGTCAGACAGTTATTCAAGAGGTTACTTTGTGTACAATTTATGTGCTTGTGATTTTATTTAAAGCAAAGGTCAAAACTTTCTTCCCTACCAATTTATACTTCCGGACATTTTTGCTATTATGCTATGAATTTAGGTATTTGGTAACTAATAAAAAAGCTTTGTATAAATTTTACTCACAAAGATGACCTATGTGGATAGTAGTTGACATAGTTTATTACTAATTGTGTTTCATTTTGTAGAGGTCTACTGAGCCAAGCCAGGCTACATTCCATTGCTGCTGAAAAAAAGAATTATCTTCAGGAGGAGCCCACCTCTTCTCATAGAAGGAATGCCAACCAATTTGATTGGGCTTTAATGAGGCTAGATAATTCTGTCCGAAGAACTGGCCGCATCCCTAAGACTCTTCTACAAAAAGTCTTTGATAACACCTGTCATTCAGGTATTT
Organism: Dama dama; assembly: GCF_033118175.1. Taxonomy (NCBI): domain Eukaryota; kingdom Metazoa; phylum Chordata; class Mammalia; order Artiodactyla; family Cervidae; genus Dama; species Dama dama. The sequence continues at coordinate 77,397,087 of NC_083691.1, forward strand.
CAAGATTTTCTATTCAAAAAGTTGAACTTAAATTCTGGTTTGATGGTAAGCTCATTACAGAGCACATTATTTGGTCCTTTAAATTTTGTCATTTCTGTTTTTGATTTTATGTTATGGTTGTGATTTTTTTTGTTTTTTTCCAACTCAACAGAGCAAAGTTTTGAGCGAAACATTTTGTTTTGCATGTTTATTTCAAAATCAAATAAAAATTGTCTTTTCCCACAGTTTTCACTTTCAGTGGTAAATTTTCTTGGAAGATACTAGTTTTTATCTCCTCTTGCATAGTGTCTGCTTTCCCTAAGATGGTCACATATGAAAATTTCCAGAAAGACTGACAATCATTATTTCACTTTCATTTTCACTTAGCTGTTAACATTTGAGTCACTTCTGCAACTTTGATAATCTGATAGAAACTTACAGGCCTTCAAGTCCTATCCGACCCCCACCCCACCCCCACCCCCCACCCCCCCCGCCCCCCGCCAAAAAAAAAATATCCCTGACCACACAGGCTCACACAAAATCCCACATGCAAGCCACACATACAATTTTGTGTATAGTTTGAGACCGTTCACTAGCTTCCCAAAGCTCATCCATGATTTCAGTCTCATTAAGAAGCTGTAGAATCTAATGATGAGGAATACCAAAGAAGTATCAGTAATAACTGGCATTTAAAGACAGTTTTTATCATTTTCTGCCTTTGATTTATTGAGTTACATGGCTATCACAGCAGTCGATTTTAGAACATTTCTATCACCCCCAAAAGAAACCTCCACACCCCTAAACATCAGCCCTCAAACCTGCATCCCTTCCAGCCCTAGACAACCGCTAGTGTACTTTCTTAAAGGTTTGCTTAATCTGGATACTTTATATAAACAGAATCTTGGCAATAAGTGGTTTATTTTTGTTTTGAAATCAGCTTTCAGGGACATGTGGCTTAAGGGAGAAGGAAGTTAGTGTTTGTAACTGGATTGTAAACCTAAATTGAATATTCATGGATTTTAATTGGACTGCTTTGTACTATTTGCATAAGATACTGAGAACCATACCCTTTCGGTTGCAAGAAGTAGTGCATATAAGTTAGCTCCTTTGTATTTATGTACTGTGTAGTCTTGCAGATTGTATAGATCTCTAACCTTAGCTTCCCTAAGAAAGCAGACCAATTTTTAAAACTTTCACTAACATTTTCAATGATACCTGATAATTGGGATAGGATTTTTCTGATTTATTAGGACCCTTTTAGTATTATCTTTAGTGAGGCAGGAAATTTTTAAGTATTTACAGATTTCAGTTTAGGTTTTGATGTTTGTCTGTATGATATTGGGTACTAGGTTAAATACTAACCATTAACCTGTTTTCATAGGTAGCCCAGGTGGTAATCAGGCCTTGCTTCTACTGCGCAGCTGTGGGTCTCTCTTGCCTGAACTGAAGCTCTCTGAGAGAACAGAATTTGCTCATAAGATATGGGATGAACTTCAGAAATTGGGTATGATTGTTTGAATATATGATGTGTATGCTGCTAAGTCCGACTCTGTGCGACCCCATAGACGGCAGCCCACCAGGCTCCGCCTTCCCCGGGATTCTCCAGGCAGGAACACTGGACTGGGTTGCCACTTCCTTCTCCAATGCAGGAAAGGGAAAAGTGAAAGTGAAGTCGCTCAGTCGTGTCCAACTCTTAGCGACCCCATGGACTGCAGCCTACCAGGCTCCTCTGTCCATGGGATTTTCCAGGCGAGAGTACTAGAGTGGGGTGCCATTGCCTTCTCCGATGATGTGTATAAAGGGTGTGGATTTTTTTTTCTTGTAGTAAAAAAGAATTTCTTTGCATAAATGCTGTCGTTCAGTTTTATGGAGGGGTTTACTTGATTCATTTTTTTTGTGTGTGATACGACTTATTTGGTGAGTTATAGTGACATCTAGGGGCATTAAGAATAAAGTAATTTTTCATAACAAGTAATGCTTTACAGGTAAGTTAAAAAGAACAAAACAGAAAGACATTTGGTCTGTCCAAGTTACAAATGCACATACTGTTTGACCAAGTACTTCTGTTTGTTAAAATTTATTGACATATCAAGCATTTCAGTGTTTTAATATGTTTTATTTTTTAAAAATGTCTTTTGAGGTATACTTGATTTACAAATTATTTTAACTTCAGGTATACAACATAGACCATTTGTTAGAATTTAGATAGATATACTCACATGTGCAAAAGGATATTCTTCACTGTAGCTTGTTTGCAATGGTAAGAAACTGGAACCAACTCTAATGTCCCTCACTAGGGCCATTGGTTAAATAAATTAGAGTGTCCATAAAATGGAATATGGTGCAACCATTTAAAAAAAAATTGAGTTCTTCATATACTAATGTGGGGTGTTCTCCAAAATATAGTTAAAAATTAAGATGCAGAATAGGGTGTATAGTTGGCTACCATTCTGAAGAAAAATGTTTATATGTGTCTGTGCATATAATAAAATGTTTTTGGAAGGGTAATATGCACTAGCTCTAATTTTTACTCTACTTTTTTCTTTTAAAATTAAACTATAGTTGATTACTGTGGCTTCCCAGGTGGCTCAGTGGTAAAGAGTCCGCCTGCCAAGGTAGGAGACGTGGATTCGATCCCTGGGTGGGGATGATCCCCTGGAGGAGGAAATGGCAACCTACTCCAGTATTACCTTGCCTGGGAATCCCAATATATTTTTATACTTTTCAATTTGGGACTGTGAACATAGTACCTATTCAAAAAACAGTGTAAGAGATGATTTGATAAAATTCAGTGTTCATTCCTGATTTAAGAAAATCTTCACAAACTATATATGTATATATGTCAGTCACATAATTTAAAGACTCATGTTGAACTAGGAGAAGTATTTGTGAGAATGAGTTATATTCTAAAATGGAAAAGAGCCCTTACATAGTAGTCACAACATTTAATACCTCAATAGAAAGACATGTGGTATTTTCTAATTTAACTTTTCACAAATACCTTTCCTCTACACTATATATCCTTTGTGAGAGTAAAATTCATAGCATCTTTTTCTCTTTGCCAGTAGACCAGTGCTTTGAACTTAACTACACTTGTTAAATAGTTACTGAATTAATATTGTTAAAAGCCTGGTAGGTGCATCTGTGACTTGTTCGCAGACTTTTAAAGCTGTTAGGAGATTTTTTTTTTTGCCTTGTCACACAGCATGTGGCATCTTAGTTCCTCCACCAGGGACAGGGCCTATGCCTGTTGCCTTGAAGTGCGGCGTATTAATCACTACATCACCAGGGAAGTCCCAAGCTATAAGAGACTTTTTTAGCTTAGATGACATGTCCAAAGTTGCAAAATGAGCTGTGAAAGAGCTGAGACTGGAACTGAGTTTTCCAGACTAAAGGGGATTCTGGAGGAAACACTGAAAATGGTAGGCTCTCATTTCAGCGTGGCCACATGTTAAATTTTTTAAAACAGAATTACTTCTGGTGTATTCTTGGCCCCATTTTGTTAATATATGTCTCCTTAAGTTTTTTTTGTTCAAATTGTTTAGTCTCTTTTGGAGTGTTCTTTGTTTCTTACTCTTTTGAAAGCAGTCCATTTTTCAAGCTATAATTTAAATCCTTCCAATCTAGAGTTTTACTTGCAGTCCCAATTTGTGTCTCATCGGTTGCCTGCATTAGAGTTGTCAATTTGTCTTTTTAATATTAATAGATATTCTTCTCTTGGCGACTGATGACCTACTCATATTTGAATCTTTGTCGTGAACCTTCCAGTTTTTTGTATATGTTGGGTACTAAAGTAGTAATAATTGAAATTGTAGAAAATGTTTAAGCAAATTTAACTTCAAAAAAATTTAAATTCTACTTCATTAAATAGTGAGACTTTAACATGGTTCAATTTTGAAAGGCTCGGTAAAGTTTATAGTGAAAGGCTTGGACTGATGTTCCCCAGACACCCAGGTCCACTTTGTCAGTCAGTTAAATCTTAACTTAAAAAAAATTATCTAAGATAATAATCACATTTTGGAAAAGGACAGATGTAATATTTTTTAATAAAACTATTTTCTTACAAAGGCTACTAAATTAGTTTATTTGAAACTGCAAAAAATTTCAATTACTAGAGCTCTGATTTAGAGACAAAGGTAGAGATAAAAACCACCCTGCACAAAAAGGCACAAACATGTTTTTAAGTATTAGTATTCGGGCAGGTCCACATTTAATACAATTACATAGTCTTGATGAAGGGAACTATATAATGACATCTTCAAGTCTCTACGTTTTTCTTGGACAGTAGAATGCCAAGCTAATAAACATAACTGCACATAAAAGCCCTGTGAGATGACAGAAAAGTGTCAGACCTTTACTGTGGGCAAGCACAAGGTAATACATGGAGAAGAAAATAATTGCCCAGATTACACCAATGGATGAGTGAGTGCTAATCTAAGAAGAAACCTGGCTTCTCTCTAAAATAGTAATGTTTTAGAATATTCTTTTGAGTTTGAACAAAGTAAGTTGGTGATAATTTGTAAAATTATTACGTAATGAGATTGAACAAGAACTTGATATTGTAACATTAAAGGTAATGGACAGTACAGCCAGAGCCATGAGATATATTAAAGGTATACGGGTATATGGTAAGATATATAAGGACAAGCTGTTTTATAGCTTTTTATTATTAAAGTAGGATGCTTTACGATGATGTCCCTAAACTTTGAGTTTTTAATGTAAATTATAGATAGTTAAAGACTTTCTCAATTCACTCTATGAAAGATACAGTATTTATTTTTTTTAAAAATTCTCTTCGAGAAATGACCCATGAAATTAACTAGACATAATAGTAAATATCGGGATAAAATTTTTAATGAAATTCACAGAAATATTTTTGTCATCTGCAGTTATTGTGGCAGAAATAAAGAAATGAAACCTAATAAAGTTATGTTAACTTTTGACCATAAAATCTTCCTGAAAAACCACAGTAGATGTCACTTACCTGGATTTTGAGCAGTATTCTCAGCTTTTCCAACATACTAGAGGAAATATTTTTTCTAGAGGAATATTAGAGGAAAATGCACACTAGAGGAAGCAATTTCTGACCGGAAGGGAATACTATGCTTCATAAGTAAGAGACCTTTTAATACTTGAACAGATGGTTGCATGTAACTGTCCATTAATTCAGTAGTTACTCTTGTATACTTGGTTTGCTCTCTTCTGACAGGATTTCTACATGGATGGGTCTAAATATGGGGTAAAATTCTGAATTGATCATTTTACCCTTTTTGTTACATTTAACTGCACATATTTTAGTTGTGATAAAGGGTATGACTACTCTTCTAAAAATTTTATATAAATTTCACTTGTAGGTACTGTGTATGATGTAAGTCACTATAATGCTTTGCTTAAAGTCTACCTTCAAAATGAACATAAATTTTCACCAACTGACTTCTTGGCAAAAATGGAAAAAGCAAACATTCAACCAAATCGAGTAAGTAGTTGCTGTTACAGGTGTGTTTATTGGTCATGGCAACTTCTGTTTATAACCAAGAAAAAAAATTATTAAAAAGTATTTACTGGCCCATTTCTTTGACAGGTGACATACCAAAGGTTGATTGCTGCTTATTGTAATATGGGAGACATTGAAGGTGCCAGGTATGTAGTTTTATAAATGTATGTTTAAGCAAACAAATACATAAGTCTTATAGACCTAGAATATAGTCACTTTTTAAAAAAAAAATTTTTACTTAGTAAGAAAATTATTTCAGAAGGATTTTATCCCAGCGAATTTAGTCATATGACTTAGAGAAAATATTAAATTGTGTAAAAGGGGAAAGATAAGTGAAAGTTACCATTTAATTAAAAGTATAATTTACTGGAGCAGAAGTTTAAAATTACTGGGTTAAAAGTTGGTTTTACTTTTTTTGTACATTAAATAGCTGTTTCCAAAAACAAATGTTGGTAACCATTTACACTATATTCATTTATAAAACTGGTAATATTCTCTTTATTTCACAAATGTTTTATATAAAATTAGTTGTGACATTGTTCATGTGTAGTTTATTCCTACTTTTGGATGGAGGGTTTAGGAAGTAAGGAGTAATTTGAAATGTACAATCTCATTTTTAATGAAATGAATCTTGTTAAACTTTATGCTTTTTGAAGGTTAATTAGTAGTACAGAAGAAGCAATCAGATTTTTAAAATTTACCCTCTATCTTTAACAAGTGTACTTGAAAACTATTAATACAACTTCCGGGAGTGGGGTTTTTGTGTGCACATATTGTAAAAAGTGTTTTTAATGTATTTCCAAGAAGTATTTTTATTTCTCTTTTGTTGCAGCACGATTCTTGGATTTATGAAAACTAAGGATCTTCCAGTCACAGAGGCAGTATTCAGTGCTCTTGTCACAGGGCATGCAAGATCTGGGTAATGCTCAGCCTAGGGTTTTACTCTCAAGTGAGGTTTAATTTATAGGAAGCTATTGTAGAAAATTCTTAAAACTATGTTTAACACTCAAAAAACTCTTCAGAGTCTATGTGGTAGAATATGCACATCTTAATATAAATTATTCTTAAATTATCTGTTTCATTAAATTTTTATTTGAAAGTTTTCAGTTGTAAAAACTGAACTTGAACCAAAGTAACTGACTTTGTAAAGTGTATTAACTGCTTTGCTAGTGCCCTAGAAAATATTTGTATTTTTGAAGAATATTTTACTAAATGTTATTCTTTCCTAAAAAGATAAATTTGAGTCACAACATACCCAGTGGAAGAGGTCATATTATTTAATGTCTGTAATTATTGTATAATTTGGTTTCTCTTTTGGAAAAGTTACCTATAAAAGTTTGAGATGTTTAGGATCTTTATTATTTTGGAAACCTATTACTAGTTTAATGTGTATTTTTAATACATGTTAATACATACACATTTTTGATGTATATATCAATTAAGTATTTTTCCTTTTCTGATGTTATGATTGTAAATGTACTTAATAATTTTTAATAAGCAGAGGTAATATATTCTAGATTAAATGATAATGACGTTTGGCAGTATTATAGTAATCTGTTTTATTTTCCATGAATTAATGTACAGAGATATGGAGAATGCAGAAAATATTCTCACAGTAATGAAAGAGGCTGGAATTGAGCCTGGTCCAGACACATACCTGGCACTATTGAATGCATATGCCGAGAAGGGTGATATTGACCATGTTAAACAGGTATGACTTACATAAATAAACATACTTTTAAATCATTTGTATAAACTCTTAAATTTTGCATGACATGGAAAAGTGTAGTGTATATCTGTTTTTAATGATATCTCTTATGGACAGTCTTGAAGGAGAATTCTCATATAGTTCAGCACTTTGCTGCGGATGTAACAATTAGTGCTGAAACAGAATATTATCTGTTTTACAAAAGAAGTCTTAAACCTTTAGATGGGGTGTGTCCTCAGTCTCTCAGTCGTTTCTGACTCTTTGTAACCCCATGGACCATAGCCTCGTAGGCTCCTCTGTCCATGGGATTTTCCAGGTAAGAATGCTAGAGCGAGTTGCCATTTCCTACTCCAGGGGATCTTCCCGACCCAGGGATTGAACCCTTGTCTCTTTGAATCTCCTGCATTGGCAGGCAGGTTCTTTACCACTGCACCATATATATAAATTTTTTAAATCTTGGTATTTTATTTAGATTTAATTAAAAAAAATTTACCTCTCACTTGTTCTTTTAATTTCTGGACCTTTCTTTAGACCCTGGAGAAAGTGGAGAAGTCTGATCTTTATCTTATGGATCGTGATTTATTGCAAATTATCTTGAGCTTCAGTAAAGCTGGGTATCCTCAATATGTCCCAGAAATTTTGGAAAAAATTACATATGAAAGAAGATATATTCCAGGTAGTTTTAACATTTTTATTTTCATAATTTTTCTAAAAATAAGAATTACTATTTTTACATGATGGAATGGACATTCTCTAGCAATAGGGTATTGTGGTAGATGAACATAGGATTCTTTTAAAGCTTTAATAAACGGAAAAAATTGAGTTAATGAATACATGGGAATATTTTGATTTGGAAGTATTTATTATTTAGGCAGATAAATCCTTTTTGGTATTTGTAGTTCATAAGTTTGTCTTTCATGTTGATATCAGTAGGAAATCAGTAACAGATTTGTTTAAATCAGTAACAAAAGATGTCTTTGTTTTCTTTCCAGATACAATGAACCTCATTTTGCTTTTAGTCACTGAAAAATTGGAAGATACAGCATTGCAGATTTTATTAGCATGTCCTATATCAAGGGAAGGCAGTCTGAATGACTTTGGCAGTTTCTTTTTACGACACTGTGTGACTATGGATACGGTATTCAAATAGTCCATTTTTACTTTGTAGATAGTGTAATTGGCAGTGAAATAAGAATGTTTAAAATAGAAGAACATATTATGAGACTAGATCAACTATTAATATAAATATTAAGAAAGCTTTGTTTTTGTGTTGGAAGGGTATTGGGCAGAAAGAGGATGAGGGGTTCACTTTTTTTTTTTTTTTTTTGGTCTCAAAGCAGTAGAATATTTGCAGAAGGTCAAATGGTAGGATATTTGCAGATTCAGCTGATGTGTGGTGCCTTTCTTTTCTAGCCTGCAGAGAAGCTTAAAGACTACTGTAAGAAGTTAAAGGAAGCCCAGCTGCACACGTCGCCTTTGCAGTTCACACTCCAGTGTGCTTTAGTGGCTCAAAAATTAGGTACTATATTTTCATAATTAGAACTCACATAAGTAAGTTTTGCTGTGGTAACTTTGATATATTTTATGATATCTCTTTTCAGATTTGGCAAAAGTTCTGATGAAGGCTTTGAAGGAAGAAGGTTTTCCTATCAGAACTCATTATTTTTGGCCGTTGCTAGTGGGACATCAGAAGGAGAAAAATGTTCAAGGTTTGGTTTTACGTTTTATAGATACAGTGGTTCAGATATCCAGTTTAACAGTTTCTGTACACATCTAATTGAATTATTTGAGGAAACATACTTATTAAACCTTATGAGGAAATAGAATTGGTATAAGTCATGGTAAAGTATTAGGTAAAAGCTTAAAAGACAAACACAATGGATTTCTTTCATCTTAATTTCATTTCTTATTTCATCTCTGATCTTGGTATTCAAACTTGTGATTATGGCTTTAAATAGTTGATCATTTTTAAGTTCTTCAAAAAACTCTTTAGTCCTTGATTTTACATACATATAGTGTTTGAAATTAGTTTATCTAGCCTTATTAAAATCAAAGTTATATACCATACAACCAGACCATTTTCTTTCTGGACCAGTCTATTTGTCCTTTACTGAGCTGTTGGAATAATAGGATAGGCAGGAAAACTTTTATTGCAAAATAAGTGCTCATGGCCTGACAGCGTACTGATTGAAGGACAGAAATGTTCAGTCTTTCAGGTTCTTAAGTACGTTTAAGCATTTAGCATACTTTTCCCTGTACACATGGGATGTCTATAGGATATGAATAAGAATTGAACAAATATTAAATTTTAGAGTACAGTATCTAATTCCTTGGTTTGCATTATTGGTAATTCAGAAAGAGTAGTCTCGTAAAAAGATGCTTTTAACAGAAGTACTTCCCCCTTGGGGAAACAAAAAATGGTCTTTTTCATTTTATCTTGCTGTATAATGTGCTTTAGAATGAGATGCAGGGTTGTTAGTATGACACTGGGTGACAAACAGAATGCACAAACAACAAAAAAGTGCTTTTAGCAGACTTTCATATTGCAATTTTGTTTTAAATATGTAGCTGTCTTCTGGTTTAAAGGAAATAGTGAAACAAGTATTCCCTAATTGTTTCTGGCTCTAAAAGTATCTAAATCCTTTTTAGAAAAATCTTTGGGAAAACAGTATGCTGGTTGATTAACTCTTTGCATATCCTCCAGTTCTGAAAGCTCCACAAGGTAACCTTTAACCTAGTATTTTTGAACCACCGAAAATCTACATCATTCCATGAAAATCCTTGGGCATATTAGTATTGTCCACTGTACACAGTTATGAAAATACTTTGAGCACTCCTGCTGAAACCTTTGTTCATCAGGTCAATTTTCCTTTCCTCAACCTATCATAGTATCTAGACTTGAATTGTTTACTACATTTTACTACTTAGTAAACATGACAGAACTCAGATAATTTTTTTTCATAGTTGTATCTCAGACTAGCAGAAAAGTGGACTCTTCTCTCCAGGCCCTCTTTTCAGAGACTCTTAGGATCAAAGGTACCACATTATATTAATGACGGCACTGAGAGCCCAGAGAGATTCAGTGACTGGTCTTAGGTTCTATATGTAGTTGTCAGTAGTGCTTGGATTGGAACACAGTTTCTGTCCTCCTATTTTAAATACACATTGTTAATACCTTAACAACTCCATATTTAGACATTGGTAAATATATTGTATTTGTTTTCTAAAAATTCTTAGTTATTGGTTAAAAATTAGGTATTGACTTTTGAATTAAGGACATTTTTAAAAAGTGGTACCAAGTTACTTTAATCAATGAAGATTTTTAACTGGAAAAATAGGAAAACTGAGTAAGTTAGCCTGAGAGTACAAGAGATTGTCAGCTGGTTTATAGTTTTTAAAAACTCATTTCTCCCTTGCAGGTAGTCCTGTAACAGGGAAATAACTGTATGTATTTTATATAGTTTCGTTCAATTCAGTCGCTTAGTCTGGTCCAACTCTTTGCGACCCCATGGACTACAGCATGCCAGGCTTCCCTGTCTGTCACCAACTCCTGGATCTTGCTCAAACTCATGTCCATCGAGTCCTGATGCCATCCAACCATCTCATCCTCCGTTGTCCCCTTCTCCTCCTGCCCTCAATCTTTCCCAACATGGGGGTCTTTCCAGTGAGTCAGTTCTTTGCATCAGGTGGCCAAAGTATTGGAGCTTTAGTTCTTCCAATGAATATTTAGGACTGATTTCTTTTAGGATTGACTAGTTTGATCTTCTTGCGGTCCGAGGGACGCTGAAGAGCCTTCTCCAGCACCACAGTTGAAAAGCATCAATTCTCCAGCACCCTGTAAGATGAAGAAGTAACATTCTTACTAGTGCAGTGCCTTTGTCTTTTGGGGAATGTCATATATAAACTGGTAGAAATAAATAGAAGAAAGTAATGACTGCAGAGATGGAGGATGTAGGGGAGTATTTTTCATAAGGAAAAAATAAAACTATTCAGGAAATCAAAGGAATTCAGAGCTCAGATCAGACTGAACCAAGTTTTCAACTGTAGCATGATCAAACATTTATTGAATAGAATTTTCCTGACTGCAGATTTGGCTATCACCAAGCCCTAAAAAAGATTCTTATAAGGACTTCCTCATGGCTTATCTTGCTGGTGTTTCTCTGGCGCAAATGGAAAAATCCTCTCTCAGAATTTTAGTGGACTAGTCCCAGTGAGAGGAAATGATGCAGAATGATAAAGGATCTACATGCCTTGGTATATTTTTAGAAACCTGAAAATAAGAATATAAAAGAGGTAAAATATGAATGGTAAGGCTGGTATGAAAGCCTAAATATCAGTTGAGTAAAATGGTTGAGTAGGAGGTACTTTTTATTTTTCTTAGTAAAATGCTTTTTATTGAAAATCTAAACAAACAAATGGAAATACATCTATGTCTGGTTTCATTGGAAGCAGTTTACTTTTTTCCCCCAAATGGCTTACAATAAGTTTTTTTTTTTTAATTTGAACAAAATCTGAACTTTAGTTAATAGTACACATTAATTTCCTGTTTTTTTTTCTTTTTTTTTTAAACATAGTATTTTCTTTATATTCTCAGAATTGGATTAGAAGTTTCAAGCCTCATTCAGTTTTTTTGTTTTTAAAGATCACTAAGGTAATAAATTTTCTAGACTTTTAGGAGTAATACTAGATGCCAAAATACATGGAAAATACAGTTTTGAGTGAATATAAATTAGAAATCAAGCATTCTGTTTATACTAAATCAAACAAGTAGAATAAAAAAGATTCCTTATTTTAGGAGGTACTTTTTAAAAAATAAGAAATTCCCTGCTTGTAAAGTGAGTTTTCTGGGTAGAGTCTAAAATCATGTGGCATAAACAGCCCTAGTCGGTGGAATTTGTTCAGAAAACCCATGTATCTTTCCCAGTAGTTTGAAGTACTTTAATTCCTTTAAAACTTTTTGAATGGAGACTTTCCTTTCAATTCATAAACTTTATTGTGCTTACATTTTAAATGTTTTTTACTAGATCGTTTAGATTTTCTAAGTTCACAAAGGTTTGAGATCATGTTTATCTAAGTTAATATATGAATATTTTTTAAAATGTGGATTGTATTTTTGAGGAAGATATATGTAGGTATGTCAGATCAGTCACCTTTCTTTCTTCTTATTGAGAAGTGTTTGCATCTTCCTATCCGACTATAGTACTGAAGTGAATATCCTTGACTGAACTCACCTGAGCAATGATGGGAATCCAGGTTTTCATAACACTGCTTTAGTTTCAGTTGGAAAGATACATACATTAAAAATGCTACCAGTGCAGGTCATCTAATCAGGCAGAATGCACTCTTCCTGACCTGAAAAGCCTTATTAAAAGATTGAAGAAGTAAGAGGTTAAAAGGTATTTGAAGCACTGATGATGAGAAGTGTTTGTATAGGAATCTGTCTGTAGTCAGTTTGTTGGCCTGTTTGCAAGAAAACGAAATAGTTATTTTATGCTATTAGAGTATTAAGACAGCTAAAAAAATATCAGTTGTTACTATTAACGTTTGTTTAGTATTTTTAGGGTTTCACACAGATTTTAGTTTTAGTGACCACCCTGAGAAGTAAATACGGAGCTTTATCATCATTCCTGAGTCGAAAAGGACTTGATCCTAGGTTCTTCTGATTGGAGGGGAAAGTGTAGGTTTTTCCTTTTCTGTAGTGTTTCAAGCACCTGCCTGCAGTTAGGAAACAGTGTTTCTATTTTAGGACATGTCTTTGACCTTGAAGAAATGCTTACTTTAACACTTTTGTTAAAATAAAGATTATTGGACTTCTAGAAGCATTTCCAACTTTATTTAAGTGGAGAAATATATACTCTTCCCCGAGTAGGCTGAGATGAAAGCCTTCTTAATATATAGCTTTATATACTGATCAATTTAAACTGAGTTGCAATACTGGGATTCTTTTTGTTCAGTATGTTGTTTTTTCAGTTGTCCTCCATCTTCCCGTAGGCCTAGACCATAAGAATTTCTTCCATACCTGTGGGTAATATTTGCAGTTTTGATACTTTGCTTCCATCCATTTAATAGGCATGGACTCTTATAGCTCAGAAAATTGTTCTGTTTATTGAATGCCTTGATGTATTGCCTTTCTTATTACATGGATGGTGGGTAGAGGGATCAAGTCAAATGTTGCGTGTTAAATTGTTGTTATGTGTTAAAATGTCTAGAAGGCACAATTTGGGCATATTGCCATCTCTAGTGTGTAAGCTAAGAAAATTAATGGCCCTACTAGTAAAGTGGAGTTACAGTTACTCTGCCACTAAGTGCCAGAACCAGAGTTGCAAGCGAAGTCTCTTTAAACTGCAAACCTTGCTTTTGTTTTGTCACTTCACTGTAATGTTTTACCTGAAATTTAGAAATTTACTTTAAACCGTGGTCATGAAAGCAGTCTTTACTGGCCAGAAGATACATTGAGGACATGAGGTTAGCCCAGGTCTATTACTAGTGATTGAAAAGCGGTATGTACTGTGCTAAGTGCTTAGTAATTTTTGCATATGAAGAAGAGCCCAGTGTGACTTGCCATTTTTATGGTAGATATAAAGGTTATTAGTACTCATTTCCAGGTTTGATGGAGGAATAGCTTCAGATTTTTCTTGCAATTATTATTTAGGCTTGTGTGTGCTGTATGGACCAACTCAACATACATTTCCCTTTATATGTAAGCACATGCTTTGTCTTGGGGTTTTTTCCCTGTGTTTTCACATCTTGAAAAATACATCTAATTAACTAAGGTTTTGAAAATATTGGGTACTTTTAAATATAATGAACTGTTTAAATTTAAACAAAACCTTTTAAGGTTTTGATTCATAATCTGAATTTTATCTAAAAAATGTGCAATATTCATAATGTAGTCACAGTTGTCTGTATATGAAATTCTGTATTCAGTGAGAATTTATAGTCAAGTTTTTGTACTAGAATGTATTACATAAGAAACCGAAAGAAAGTTTTTATGTAGATAATACCATAGATCAAAAACAGGGATTTTTTTTTTTTAGTGGACGTTTTAATAATGTGAAAGTAATAAAGCTAAAGAAGTAAGTTCTAAAGGGAAAAACAAATGAGGTCTTTCTTAAACAGTTGGGTTCTGTCAAAGTAGGTAGTACCTGAGTAGTTTGACAATATTCTAGAATTAATTGGTCTAATTTAAAGAAATTAGTTTGTACTATTTGAAGCTAACCATAGCTTTGGAAAACATGAACTGTCCTTGTTGAGAAGTTAATAAAAGATGTTTTTATGAATGGGGGAAATGAAAGAATGAACAATTTACTAGACTTTTACAGTGTAAAATACAATGAGACTAGCTGATTAGAATCAGTTATTTTTTCTTGTGTTATTAAATAAGAATTCACAAGGTAGTTGTTAATACAGTAAGGGAATTCTTTACATAAGTGATTAACTTAAAAACTTTTGTCTTGAACAGATCTCCTCTCACCCCACTCTAATCCCTTGTCTCTGTGGTATTTATTCATGTCAAGTTTTATTTTGTAGATCCATCAATGCTGTGTGATAGCAATGATGTTTCATGATCTCTGTTCAGTTGGGGTACTGGAAATTATTAAGCATCTGGCTTAATTGTTTTCATTTTTCTTATAAATTCTGGCGTATTTCCTTACTGTTTACTCCTGAATTAATAGGGAGAGATGAAGGAAGGAGTAGTTTAGTTTTTTTCATTTAGCATCTTAACACCCAGTTTTGTTCTTTCTCTTTCAGACAAACAAAATGCCGAGTACTTTTCCTACATTACAATTCAAATAAATGAACTTTTGATCTTTTGTTAATGTATTCTAAGTTCTTCATCTCTGTGCTCTTAAATTTGATCTTACAGGTATAGTGGAAGTCCTCAAAGGAATGCATGAAATAGGAGTAACTCCTGATCAGGAGACATACATTAATTACGTGTTTCCGTGCTTTGATAGTATAAAGTCAGTTCGTGCTGTTTTGCAGGTGAGCACAGTGTGGCTTTAATTTCATAATTGAGGAGAGAGCATCTTCCCTCCCTAGTGTTTTGTGGTGACCAAGGAAAAAAGCCACTGAGCTGAGGACTAAAATGGTTATGTTGGTATATAACTTTCTAAAGCTTTGTAAAAATATTGGTGAGTGTAACACCTGTAAAGTTGTTAAACTTTAGAAAAACTTTAAAAGGTAAAGTAACGTTTGTCTTGTGTTGAGAACATGCCAATATCACAAAATTTAAATGAAACATTTTCACTCTAACCCCACTCTACAATGCAACTGTACCTATGTTTTGAGTAGTACTTTTCACTTCTTTTGAATTTTCAGAATAAACTCTTAATAAATTTACTATTCTGGTTTTTTTTTTTTTAATAATTTTTTGTTTGACCCCAAAGCTTTATTTTCCTACCAGATAGTTCCTGTCCCCACCAGAATAAGCAAGACATTTATAAAGGGAGCTATGAAAAATTGACTTGGATAGGGCACTGGCTCAGCAAATGGCTGCACTTTGATTTTCAGAATAAAGTGCTAGGCAGTTAGGAGCAACTCTGTAGAGTACCACATACAAAGAAATATTTTGTTCAGAAGACCTGTTTCTTAGGTGGTTATTCACATAATGCCTTTATTTTTCTATATTGTTAGAGTGTCTTTTCTTTAAATAATTTCATAATTACATTCATCTTAAAGATATAATTTATGTCTTGAGTGTCTTTACTTTTCTTCCCTGAGTCCTTAACAGTGTATTTTGAGACTATGCTATCCATATTTAACTGTTAAAAAATGCATTTAAAAAAGTAATTTCCCCACATATTCTTATTTCCCCAAAGCCTACTCTTCTCACTTGGCACCTTTACATTATAGTATGTAATTCCACAAATTATTTTTTATGATTGAATATCTTATTGTATAGATGTACCATAATTTATCTTTATTTATTATTGATTAGTTTATTTTTAATATTGTGCTGTTATTATAAAGTGGGTCAGTAAATACATTCAGCTGAATTTCAGCTCATTTACTTAAATTATTAAATATGATTTTGAGACAAGTAATTACCCATTTGGAGTTAAATAAAAATAAATTTGACCTGTACCTCATTATATACCTTAAAATATCATTTTGGATCAATACATTCTTCATTTTGGATCAGTACATTGTTGTAAATGAGAGAGTAGTTCTAATGTCTTTAGTAGTAAACTCTCCCTAGAAGGAAGGCATTCTAATAGTAATAGATTATATGAATTTGAAGATAAACATTTAATTTAGGATGTTGAAACTCCATCTCATAGCTTTTGCTAAAGTTTGTTATTCAGTTTATTTGTATATTAGAAAATGATCTTTTAAAATGAAAGATGATTAGAGTTTCTGATATAAGGAAATGGGAAAATAGGAAGTTTGAATATTTTTAACTGAGGTATATTATCATTGAAATATGCTTTATCCCTAGGAAAATGGATGTCCACATGATGATAATGTATTTTCTCAAGCTGAATTGAGAAGTGAAGCAGTAAATGGAAACTTAGATTATATTTTATCATTTTGTAAGTATGCAACATAAGTAGTAAACTTGGCTGGTGTTAATTTCTGTGACTTTTGAGAACATACAGGGTATTCCATGCCCTCACTCCCTGCCTCAGGTAGTTGAGAGTAATTTCCGTGAAAGGAAGTTTTTAAAAAAATTATCCTGATAAGACAGTTTATGAATTGAAATTTATAAATAATTTGGAAGTAGTTTTAAAATTTAAAGAACCTTGGAAGTAACATGGTGTTTAGGTTGGAATGGGGACCTGGAAGGCTTGGATCTTATTTATGATAAACTGCTGATTATGGGATCAGAAACAAATCTGTCTACCATTCTTTTGTTTCAATTTCAGGAAATGGGATTGTATTGCTTCTCTCTCTACCTTGTGGGAGTTGTGAAAATCCTATGAGATGTGGTTTCTGAAAGTGTTTTCTAAACTGATGCCTATTATGGCCCTAAGTTACGTGAAGCCAGCTCCCAGTCCTCATTAATGAAACACAGCAGATGTTTACTAAACAGTTATAAATGATAGGGTGCTTTACAGTGTTCATCACATATTAATAAAATTCACCCACTGATAGATGAAGAGAGGCTTAGAGAGGTTAAATGATTTGGCCAAAGTTGGTGACTGAGTCAGACCAAGATCATCTAACTTTAACCTTATTTTATTTTTTTTTACTATCAGACATTTTAATTTTAATAAATTAGACATTTTTTAATTAAAAAATTTTAACATTATCTATGGCATTAACTTGACAGTGTTTCAGGTCTTGTGAAAAAGACACCATTTAAAAACAAACATACAAACATCAATATCTAGCCCACTAAAATGTTAAAAGCTAAGCTTTGATTAACATGTATTCAGATTGTTTAAATGGAAGCTTTGTAAAAACCAGATTGTTGGTACATATTACCTCTGTCTACATTATTTAAAAGAGAGCCTTTAATTCAAAATATGCATTAATTGGGTTTATTTTATTGTATTATGGTAAAGGGAATGGTGAAATGTCAGTAGGAAAAATGGTGATTGTTAGAGGGGTAGTTATTTGAGTATAAGGTTGGGTATTAATGCAGGCTGCTATCTTGAGTGTATTGATTTTGCCTTCCACTCTGTATAATATATAGATTTTTCATACTGACAAGTTGAAAACAGAGAAGCATTAACAGGAATCTGGGCACATAAGGTGAATACAAGAGAGATGCCTTTCCCTTTATCATACCATCCATTCCACTTCATTGTCAACCTCTTGATTTTTTTCAGACTTGTTTGTTGCTACGGAAACTAGATGCTTTCTGTCAGCAGCCTTCCAGCTGGCTGAAATGTTTCTGGTGACCTTTTTAATGAATAAAAGCTTGATAATATTCTGTAAAATACTAATTTGAATAGTTTAGAAATAAGTTCCCAAGAGGTTGTTTATTAAATGTGAAAAAGAAAAATGCCATGAACTTAAAGACTACAGAAGATTTCAGCTCACTCACATCAGTGCCCTCCCTTTCCCTTGAATTACAAGTCTTTGAAGAGCAGTTAGTTCTGTAATTGCTGGTATTCGCTGTAGGCTGCTTAGAGAGAGGCACTTTTGGTTACTACAAGAAATGGCAAGTAGTAGTGAAAAGTCAATGGATTGTCTTTTTTTTTTTAATTGAGGTGTAATTGACATAAAATATTAGTTTCAGATATAAAATACAGTAAATCAGTATTTGTATGTATTGGAAAGGGATCACCAGAGTGAGTCTAGTTAACGTCCATCCCCATACATGGTTACAAATTTTCTTTTTTCTTGTGATGAGGACTTAAGATCTACTCTTAGCAACTTTCACATATGAAATATAGTATTACCAACTTTAGTCACCATGCTGTATATTCCAACCCCCTGACTTATGAAATAGCTAATCTTGATCAAGTTTGTGGAATAATAAGAACCATTTCTCCATTTGAGTTTGTAGGCATGGAAATTAATGTGATCAAGCAAAATTCAAGGTTACCAAAAAGCATGTGGTGCATCCACTTTAAAATTCCTACAGTGACTAAATTCAGGTTATTTCAGAGACAGTTTTTAGAGTTAATGTCACATGAAACCACTGAGAAACTTAGGCTTCTTGTTCAAGGGATCTGACAGTTGGTCTTAAGTAATTCTCCTTATGTCTGTAGGTTAAATTTTTTTTCATATTTAGGGAGATGAACAAATTATATTAAAATGGTGACTTTTCCCATGAATTTTTAAAAAAACTTAACCAGGTATCTAAACTGTATTTATTAATTCTGTCTTCAGAATTTGCCTCCACAGTGGGTTCCTACCTACTATAATTCTGTCCCTCTTGAATCTTTTAGTAGCCACTTTACATATGTACTGAAAAGAAGAAAACAATTACTTATAACATGGCACCATTTTATATATTTATTTTCTATAAAATAAATTCAAGAGATGCTCACCATGATTCTGTCCCATGCTTGTTATGACAGGGGTTATGTGGGGCGTCAGGTCTTATGTGTTAAAGCCTGATTGTTACACCAAGGCAAATCAGGCTTAGACTGTCAGCATTGAAACATGACTGTTAAATGCCAAAATGAATAGTAGAGGAAATAAAATCATCAGAAAAGTGAAAGATCAATATAAATCAGTTATTTAACAGAGATCGAGGTTATTATGACTTTAGGTTGTCACTCTTGCGTGAAAGCAGATTATAGATGATAGTGAAAAGTAGGATGAAGACTTGTGAATTGTTCAACGTAATCCGACACAACTCTCAGGAAAGAGCTTACCCCCCCCCCCCCCCCCCCCCCCCCGCATCTTCTGTTTTTAAAAGGTAGTTTCATTCTCTCCCTTCGTAGTGCCATGTTGTCCAGTAACATGCAGCCTTGGTATATGTACCAGGCTGACTTTGAGTATGCTCTTAGATTAGTTAATGTATTTATACAGAAGAATATTTATAAATTCATTAGTTGTATAGATTTATGTAAATGAAGTAAAATGTTTTAAAAGGATAGTTTATATTGCCAATATGTATTATTGCAATTTCTAATTAACTTTGTATCAAAATTTTTCCATTTTTAAAATAATACTTCCCAAATGAAAACTGAAGGATATTGGTATAATTGTGTTTCCAAATACGTTGTTATGCAAGTTTTGGTTTTGGTCTGGAATTTTATGGTGATAATTTTCTTTTTCAGTGGAATCAAATACATTGCCTTTCTCATTTGCTTCATTGAGAGGCAGCCTCATTCTAGGCTTTAGGAGGTAAGATGATCACCTTATATGATCTTTGTCTAAATATGGACTGATTTCTTCTGTCTTTTTGACCTACTATTAGAGGAAAGAAGCAGATACTCTTATCTTGCAATACATTAGTTACCTGAAATAACCTTATCTGTTGTTTGTTTGTTTGTTTGTATCTGTTTTATTCTTACTAAGTAGTTGAATTGAGTTTAGGCTGCCTTTTATATCAAACATTTCCAAGAAATGCATACTGATTTGGTAAAGGTCTAGTTTCAAAAAAGAAAGCCTTCTGAAAATGGCGAGTAGACGGTATCGACAGATTTGCATGTATATTTGATTTATGCTTTGAGCATTTAAATACAGGATGACTTTTTTTCTTTTACTCTGTAGGTCTTTGTTGGTTATCTATTTTAAATATAGCGGTTTGTACATATCATTCTCAAACTCCCAATCTATCTCTCCCTCCCCTCTCCCCTGCTGGTAACCAACCATAAATTCATCCTCTAAGTCTGTGAGTCTGTTTCTGTTTTGTAAAGAAGTTCATTTGTATCTTTTTTTTTTATATTTCACATATAAGCAAGATCATATGATACTTATTTTTCTCTCTCTGACTTACTTCACTTAGTATGATAATCTCCAGGTCCATCCATGTTGCCACAAATGGCAATGTTTCATTCTGTTTAGTGGCTAAGTAATATTTCAGTGTGTGTATGTGTGTGTATAGATGCGTACCACATCTTTATCCATTCATTTGTTGATGGACATGTAGGTTGCTTCTGGTTTATGGTGGGCTGGGAAGTTAGATAATCAAAGTCATTGTAGTTTGGAAAAATAAAAGCCTCTAAATAAGGGCATGCCATATCTTTTAAATTTTTCTTTTGCTCTTATTTTCTGACAAAGATTTTGTGATAGCTGTTTTGATTATTAGAACATAAGCTCCATGTTTGGTTTATTGCCCTATGTTCAGCACATAGATATTAATACCTGGCATATAATCAACACTGTTGAATTAATTACTGAGGCCTTATTTATTCTGTGTTTCTGCCTCTGTTTTTGAGCATTCCCTTTTATTCAACAAGTATTTATTGTTGAGATTGGAGACATTGATTAGGATCAGATTGTAAAATATTTTAGAAAACAAGAAGGAACTTGTCTTTTATTCTGAAGAAAGTAGACTAACTTGTACCGTGCAGAGGTTTGGCTAAGGCAGAGATACATCTAGAATGTATTTGAATCTCAGACATTATATTTTTCATTTTGGGTTTTTTATTTTTTAAATATATGCCTTGTCTCCTTAATATGTTCATGCTTCTTTCTTCCTTCTTCTCTGTATGGAGATATTAATGACAGATGTTCTGATGTCCTTGCCTACTAACTTTGTTAAATAATTTTTTTTCTTACTATGCATCATACATTTGTGCTTGTTTGCAATTTCTGACTGGATGCCAGTTGTGTACTGGGGAATGTGGATTTTTTTTTTTGTTTGTTTTTAATTCCTCTAAATATTTTTGAGCTTTTGTTCTCAGATGATCTTTGTGAAGTTTGCTCAGCATTCAATTGTTCTTTTGATGAATTTGTAGGGGAGAAAGTGGTCTCCCCGTCCTACTCCTCTGCCATCTTGGTTCCTCCTCCTAAGACGATCTTGAATTAAGTTACTGGGAACAGTTTTCTTACTGCATGCTTCTATGCTTTGTGTGTGTGTGTCCTCAGTCATGTCATACTCTTGTCAACCCCACAGATTGTAGCCTGTTAGGCTGCTCTGTTCATGGCATTTTCCAGGCAAAAATACTGGAGTGGGTTGCTATTTCTTCCTCCTGAGGATCTTCCTAACCCAAGGATCCAACCCACGTCTCCTGCATTCTGTGCTTCGTAGGTAGGACTTGAGCAGCTTTTAGTCTAGGATTACTCCCACTAGATTATTTGAGTCCTGCTCTTATGGTAGTATCTCCCTCCCTGATCCTGATACTTTATCTGCTAGCCCATGTATTTTGAGATTATTGGAAATGTGAACTATTCCAGTCCATGTGTGAGTTCTAAGAATCTAGCAACTTTAGAATTGACTAAGTGACTGAAAGCTGTTCTGAAAACAGAACTGATGGATATGGCCAGTAGAGCCCTGCAGCTCCTATAAGGATAAGCATGTAAGAGATTCACTTAAAGTTACTTAAGAGTTACTCTTTACTGGAAATAATTATTCATACTTAACAGAAATGTAGTACATTACAGAACATTAAGTGAGACATCCTAGTCATTTTAGCTAGTCCTAAGGGAAACTTGGATGTGCATTTCCATATTGGAATGCAGTTTTTTAAACAGTTATCTACCTTTAATATTACCTGCCCTGATAGTGGTAAATCCCATGGTCCAAGAGGCAGTAGTTCCTTCCATGTGTTCTGTAACTTGTTTGGGTGCAGATTGATTTTTTGATGCCATCCCACAGTATTTCTGGAAGACCAACACTTTTCTACATATATTCTTAGAGTGGTGTTTAAGTGGCAAGCTAGTATTTCTGTAAGTTGATAAGCTCAGGAGATGGTCATTGAATACCAGTGAAGTGTAATGCATTCCCAAAGTTTCCCAATAGATAAACTAAATTGTCTGTTAACTTACGAAGGTGAAGTCACCTATATAAAAATGTTTAAAATTCAATATTGCTTATTAGTTAGGGATTATTCAAGGTTATTAGGGAATTTTTACTATTAAGTTGTTTTCTTTTTAACTATTTTTAAAGTATTTTAAAGGGTATTTACTTCTGACTGATAAAGTTAGTGAATTCTTCTGTCAAATCCAAGGCAAGAGGATGTTTAGTATAAGACTTTGTTTCCTCTTAATGGTACCCCTAACTGAACAAAGTTCAAATGAGAAACATGGCTGTGTACATTATATTACTGAAAACTCTACCACCAAAAATATTGAATTACTTCTGAGAGACAAAATGTCATTGAAGATAGTTCAAACTTTGGTTGACGATGCAACATACTGAAAACAAATGTTTCAGAGCATTGAAATGTGTGTATTACCATATGTAAAATAGATGACCAGTGCAAGTTCAATGCATGAAGCTGGGCACTCAAAGCTAGTGCTCTGGGACAACCCAGAGGGATGGGGTGGGGAGGGAGGAGAGTGAGGGGGTTCAGGATGGGGGGGACACATGTGCACCCATGGCTGAAAAACCACCAGAATATTATAATTACCCTCCAATTAAAATAAATTAATTTTTTTAAAAAAGAATTGCCTTGGAGGCATTTAAGGCTTTGTAGTCCGTAGATAAAGAGTTCTGTGATATAAGGAGAGATTTTCTGACCCAGTGGCAACAGTTTGAGCTTGAGAAGTGGGAATCTGCACCACTGAACGGTGAGGCCTTTCACATGTTGAAAAAAATCAAGTCTCTGACACTAGCCCTGTTGAAATCAACCAAGTTAAGTGCCAGATGTTAAGTTCCTCTTTTCAGTCAGCCAGTGAGGCTTCCCCTCATGGTGTTTTTACAAGGAGAAGGAAAATACTCCATGAACTACAGTTTGTGAGTACTCAGGAAATATAACTCTTTAGTGTGCACTTAGGCCTAGACTGCAAGATAACAGGTAATTCAAGGATGAACAGAAATCTTCTTGCCTTCAACTTGTTAATTAGTTAGAGACCAGAAATTAAGAAAGCAACTGCAAACAAGTCTTGATAATTATGAATGTGTAGAGGAGAAGATGCAATCTCTGAATGGATAAAGAAGATGTAGTGTGTACACACACATACACACACACACATGAATGCTACTCAGCCATAAAAAAGAATGAAACTGTGTCATTTGCAGCAACATGGATAGACCTAGAGATTATCATGCTACGTGAAGTAAGTTAGACAATATTACTTATATGTGGAATCCAAAATATGTTACAAATGAACTTATTTACAAAACAGAAACAGACTTAAAGACACAGAAAACAGAATTTATCATTCAGTTCAGTTCAGTCACTCAGTCGTGTCCGACTCTTTGCGACCCCCATGGACTGCAGCACACCAGGCCTCCCTGTCCATCACCAACTCCTGGAGTTTACTCAAACTAATGTCCATTGAGTTGGTGATGCCATCCAACCATCTCATCCTCTGTCGTCCCCTTCTCCCACCTTCAATCTTTCCCAGCATCAGGGTCTTTTCAAATGAGTCAGTTTTTCGCCTCAAGTGGCCAAAGTATCGGAGTTTCAGCTTCAGCATCAGGCCTTCCATTGAATATCCAGGACTGATTTCCTTTAGGATGGACTGGTTGGATCTCCTTGCAGTCCAGTGGACCCTCCAATGGCACAATTCAAAAGCATCAGTTCTTTGGGGCTCAGCTTTCTTTATAGTCCAACTCTCACATCCGTATATGACTACTGGAAAAATCATAGCCTTGACTAGATGGACCTTTGTTGCAAAGTATTGTCTCTGCTTTTTAATATGCTGTCTAGGTTGGTCATAACTTTTCTCCCAAGGAGAATTTCATGGCTACAGTCACCATCTGCAGTGATTTTGGAGCCCCCAAAAATAAAGTCAGCCTATCTTTCCACTGTTTCCCCATCTATTTGTGTGAAGTGATGGGACTGGATGCCACAGTCTTAGTTTTCTGAATGTTGAGCTTTAAGCCAACTTTTTCACTCTTCTCTTTCACTTTCATCAAGAGGTTCTTTAGTTCTTCGCTTTCTACCATAAGGGTGATTTATGATTTACCAAAGGGGAAAAGGAGGGGAGGAATAAATTAGGAGTTTGAGAGTAGCAGATTTTAACTACTAGATATAAACAGTAAGGTCCTACTATATAGCACAGGGAACTGTATTCAGTATCTTGTGATAAACTATAATGAAAAAGAACATGTGTACAATGCAGAGCTTTGTAAACATTTTTCTCCACTTATAAATATAGTTTTGTCTTTTAAAAAATTTTTCTCAATGTGTTTTAGTAGGAGGAATGATGTTATCATAGGGCAGAGGATTCTATCAGGGCATGGAACATGTTTTATTTTTTTGTTTTGAAATAATTTTAGAGTCACAGAAAGTTGCAAGGATAAGACACAAAGGGCCTATATACACTCTACACATTTTCCCCCAGTGGTTGCATATTATATAACTACAGTGCATTACCAAAACTGGGAATTTTACATTCATACAATGTATGTGGGTAGTTCTGACAGTTTATCACATACATAGACTTGAGTAACCATTACTGCAGTGAAGATACAGAACTGTGCCATCACTACAAATTCCCCACCTTCCTGCCACTACCTCTTTAGCTTCCATTCACCATCCTTAATCTGTGACAACCACGGATTTGTTCTCAGTTTTTATAATTTTAGTTTGCGAAACTTACATAAATGGAATTATAGAGTATATCATATATTATTGAGATTGACTTTTTTCCACTCAGCGTAATGCCCCCAAATCCATCCTAGTTGTCGTGTGTGTCAGTAGTTCATTTTGAATGTTTTTAAAGTAAACAAGTGTGTTATTAACTCACTATACCAAAACAGTTCACTGTAAACTGCTCAATCTCAAGTTTAAAGAGGCCTATGAATTTTTGTGGGTGCAGATTTTAAGAGGTCTGTAAGTTTTGTGGGTTATTTTTGCAATGTAAGTATAATATACATAATTATAATAAATATATACATTATATTTGCATTGTAATATTATCATTAAAACACATAACTAATCTTCTGAAAGTAGATTCCATATTTGAATTAAATATACAAAGCTTATAGACATTAAGTTTACAAAGCTTATAAATAGCCTAAGACCTAGTGTTCATTGGTTACCCAGTTTTGTAAATAGTTTTTCCTTTAAACAGTCACAATTTGAGTGAGCTGTTTTTTTTGCTTTCCTGAAATAATTGCAGATTTATAGAAAATTACAAGAGTAGTACAGAGATCTCTTATATACCCCCTTTATTAACTTTTAGCATTTTGTGAAGTTATCATTATACTTTCCGTTTATTTACACACACACACACACATATAAATTTTAATTTTTTGGAGCTATTTGGGCTTAGGTTGCATATGTCGTGATGCCTTATCTTTAAATATGTCAGTATATAATTCCACAGAACAAGGATATTGCCTTACACAACCAGGTAGTTCAGTGGCGAAGAATCCACCTGCCAGTGCAGGAGATGGAAGAGACATGGGTTCAGTCTCTGGGTCGGGAAGCTCCCCTGGAGAAGGCAGTGGCAGCCCACTCCAGTATTCCTGCCTGGAGAATCCCGTTTCAGAGGAGCCTGGCGGGCTGCCGGTCATGGGGTCACAAAGAGTTGGACACGTGTATAAGCACATACACATACACACAATTCCACAGACCAAGGATTTTCCCTAATTCAACCACGTCACAGTTGGCAAATTCAGGATATTTAACGTTGATGGAGTATTTTTATCTAATATAGCTCATATACCAGTTCCGTCAAATATTTTCACTCTTTTTTTGGAGGGGCCCATATTTTCCTCCCTCCTATATAGAACCCCTGGTGACTTAGATGGTAAAACATCTGCCTGCAGTGCGGAGACCCGGGTTCGATCCCTGGGTTGGGAAGATTCCCCTGGAGGAGGAAATGGCAACCCACTCCAGTACTCTTGCCTGGAAAATCCATGGATGGAGGAGTATGGTAAGCTACAGTCCATGGGGTTGCAAAGAGTCAGATATGACAGTGACTTCACTCACTATTCAGAATCCAGTCAAGGAATAGATGTTAGTCATCTTTTCTCTTTAATTTTCTCTAATCTGGAACAGTTCTTCAGCCTTTGTCTTTTATGACATTAATACATTTGGAGAATATAGGCCAGTTATTTTCTAGAATGTTCCTCATGATGCATCCTCATGTTTAACTTCATGTTACATTTCTGACTGGAATACCACAGGAATGCTGTTCTGTTTTTCTCAGGAAATTAAGTCTAAAATGTATCTATCAGCACCTCATTAGTGATGTTAATTTTGACCTCTCAGTGAAGATATTGGTTCGTTTTTTCCACTGTGTAGTTAACTGTCTTTACCATTACAAGTAATGAGCAGTCTCAGGCCGATCCTTTGAGACCATGCAGATACCCTGCTCCATCAAAACTGGGACCCCAGGGTTTAGAGATGGTTCTTAGTGATTCGTGTCCAAACCACTCTTTACTTTGAGGGTTCAAAATAAGTGAATCAATCTTTCTAAATTATCTTGCCCTGAAAATTAACTTTGATTTTGGAAACTTTTTTTTTTTTTTAAGGCTTTGATCTGTATGTATTGCATATAATGATTGCTAGTACATTTTAATGTTTTTTAAACCTCTGGGTTTATTTTTAATCCTTTGCTGCCCCCTGCAGGTCTATGAATATAAATCTTTGGAGCAAGGTAAGTATTCCTAATATTTGCAAATCATAGTGTGATAGATAAAAAGCAAGCTATAATAGCTTCATAAATTTATCATGCATCACTGTAAGTTAATGAATTTAGAATCTTGAATTGGTAGTTTTAGTTTTAAAACTACCTTCCTGGATCAGGAAATTTATTGTTGAAGTGACCTTGAGTTAGTCCTAAATTCTTAAGTTTTCAACTTTTCCAAAAAACAACTGTTAATGTTATGGCAGTGACCGTACGTATTTAATATTTATTTTAAAAAATGTGTGCATGTTATATATGTTATACATATTTGTGTAAGTGTATCTATATGTGCTAAGTTGCTTCAGTCGTGTCCGACTCTTTGCGACCCCATGGACTGTAGCCTGCCAGGCTCCTCTGTCCAGGGGATTCTCCAGGCACGAATACTGGAGTGGGTTGCCATGCCCTCTTCCAAGGAATCTTCCTGGCCGAGGAATCAAACCCATGTCTCTTATGTCTCCTACATTGGCAGGTGTGTTCTTTACCACTAGCGCCACATAGGAAGCGTCAAGTGTATCTATGTGTATATCTATATATGAATGATAAACAGATCAACTTTAAACTGCTATCTTTTTAAGAAGTTAACTGCTTTTATGCAGGAAGTACAACAGTCCTTATGTTGAATTACAAGATACCGCCTGTAATTCAATCCCTGGGTTGGGAAAATCCCCTGGAGAAGGAAATGGCAACCCACTCCAGTTTTCTTCCCTGGAAAATCCCATGGACACAGGATTCTGGTTGGGCTAAGGTCCATGGGGTTGCAAAAGAGTCGGAGATGACTTGGGGAATAAACAACAACACAGTCAGAATGCATGTTATTGATGGGAATTCCCATTTTAAATATTTCTTAAAATCTTACTTTCAGTTCTGATTTTAGTATTACTTAAACTGCCATTCATACTATATGTCAGTTATAATAGGTGGTTAAGATATTTATAAGATTTTTTTTTGGCTATAAAGACTTTTTCATTGGCTTATTAAATGTGTCTTTGTTCAAAATTAGGTTTTAATGTGGCTGTTGTCTGTCTAATGTATGGCTACAACTTATGGTAGAATTTATTGTCTATCTTCTACACGTCTGGATTGGTTAAAAAAAATTTGTAGATAGGATTGTTTTGCTTTGCTTTTTAATAGTTTCTACCTTAACTATCCTTTGGATTGCTATTACCACATCATGCTTTCATTGTTGAGTGAAGTGGGATATGATCAGGTTTACCTAATTTTCCATATTAGAAAATACATAGTTAAAGAAGTAACTGTAGTTTGAGTTGTTAATACTTAATGCTATGGCCAGACACTATCTTGAAGAAGGAAATGGCAACCCACTCCAGTATTCTTGCCTAGAGAATCTCCTGGACAGAGGAGTTTGGTGGCTACAGTCCATGGGGTCACAAAGAGTCGGACACGACTTAGCAACTGAGCAGATACTATCTAAAGAGCAAATAAGTTCAGTCATAGTATACACATGAAGTAATTGAGAATCTGAAGCTCATATCACTTCAGAAACTATGCTTCCTTTCTTACTCTCTTCAGCCTGTTGATATACAGTCAGAATACTGTGTTCAGAAGTTACATGTCAGTGTCAGAGGTTTTGTAATCTTTTCATCATCAAATACGTTCGGATTTTTTTAATTGAAATTTTGTGGGTAGAGTTAATGTTGAAGAGTAAGTCTTTTGGTTTCTTTGTATTCAGTGGATAAGAATCAATGAGAAGAAACATATTACAACTTTCGACCCCCTTTTGTTTTAAGTAAGTAAGTAAGCGTTAGTTGCTCACTCCTGTCCGACTCTTTGAGTCCCTGTGGACTGCAGCCTGCCAGCCGCCTCTGTCCATGGAATTCCCTAGGAAAGAAGCCTGGAGTGAGTTGCCATTCCCTTTTCTCCAGGGAATCTTCCCGACCCAGGGATCGAACCCAGGTCTCCTGCATAGCAGGTGGATTCTTTATCATCTGAGCCGCCAGGAAAGCCCCCATTTTGTTTTAATGCCATTAAAATGATTGGAGAAATGTTGAAAAACTTTAAAAAAATGTATTTAGTGTTTCAGGATATTTTGCTTTCTTACTCCTGTAGAACTTCATTTAAAAGGAGGAAACTGGTTGAATTTCAGCAAGACCAAAAACAATAAATGACAAATAACATTGGTTGATAATTCCTATAAGCTGTTTTCTACAGTAACAATTTATTTAAAACAATATATAACCAGAACAGTTTATAGAGGTTTTCTTAGTGATGTATCATGAAATACTGCAGTTTTCCTTCAACATGGGTTTGTTGTTTTGTTGTTTTTAAAAAAGTAACCTGTTATTTAAAAACGAAACAATCTCCTTGGCAAGTGGGGGTGATGTTGAATTACTGTGATATAGAGTAATACCTTACTGGGGAGAGGCTTTATTATTTCAAGAATTCAATTTCAGATTGTGTTTGTTCTAGTTTGCTTCTGTTGCTGCAATGCACGCATTTTCTGTCTTACCAGATAACAGAACTGTTGTACAAGGATGGACGTTATTGCCAGGAGCCTCCAGGACCAACGGGTAGCGTTTCAATTTCGATGATTGTAACTTATCCACAAATCCATTCTTCTGTGTAATGATGGGCTAGAAGGATTACAGCAGTAAACATTTTGTTTTTGAAAGTGAAATTTGAAAACATTTGTTTATAAATCTTTACATTGATAACCGCATCATTTTGAGATCTGTGAGGTGTTTGGTATTACCATAATTGTTTTTCTAAGGACAGGATTGGGAGGGTTTTTCTTTTCAGATATTGAGGAAATGCTACTTATAGCATCAATCAAAATAGCCTTAAAAATCAGTAATCCTTAGTGTTTATGTGATTTTAATGTTTTGCAGGTATAATTTATTATTATTATTATTTTCTTTTTTATTAGTTGGAGGCTAATTACTTCACAAGGTATAATTTAAACATATAGAATAATAAAGAGGTCTTGTAGATTTTTCCACTATTTATTACCCAAAATACATTATTTTGACATTTAGTGATTTTTGTTTTCATGTAATAAAGCCTAACATATGTGGTTTTCTGTTAAACACACACACACACAAAACCACATGGTATCTTTCTTGAAAGTTCGTATTTTTCTATCCTATGTATTAACACATGGCCCTATACATTTTATGCTTGGATGCATAGGAAAATTACTGTTGTTACGAAACATCTTTGTTAATCTTGGTTTTTCATTGGCTAATAGGCAGCTCTCCACAAGAATATTACATCTGCTTATTAAAATTATTTAACTTTCTATACTCAACATTTGCGAATCCTCTAATTTTATGTTTCCCTAAATATTGCCCACCAAAAATTAATATAGAAATATATACAAGGCATTTATTTATTCTTACTATTTGTGATTTGGACAGGAGAGGGGTAAGGCCTTGGGCAGGACCACTTCTGTCACAGAGTGGTAGAAAAAAATAGATTGAAGTAAGATTCAGTGCTGAAAAGCTGTCACTCGGTCTGAAAATAATTAATATTCCTTTCACTCACCAGTTAGATATGTGCTCCCAAACCACATAATCTCTATGCCTCAGTGATCATTGTTGCCATTTCAGAGCCTCTCATCAGGGTGACATCTCACACCAAAATGATTTCTTATAAATTAATCTTGATAACATGACAGTCTCAGTAATTTTAGTGGAATGCTTTCTCTTGTTTTTTTCCACAGAAGCTGTTGGCTATTTTCTTTATAACTTGATTGACAGCATGAGTGACTCAGAGGTACAGGCCAAGGAGGAGCGTTTGAGACAATACTTCCATCAGCTGAAGGAGATGGTACCATTTCATTTTTTGCTATATAATGCCTGTCCTGTCTGACATGTATCTATTAGATTTGAAATTGCTGCTTTTAAGTACAACCAGACCACTTCTCAATGACATATACGAGTTGGAGACTTAAATTATGTCCGAGATAATTTCTGTTAGACAAATTTCAGTTTAGTTGTCTAAAACTTGTTTTTTTTTTTTTCCCTCCTCCCTCCCCTTTGCACAGAATGTAAAAATTCCTGAAAATATCTACAGAGGCATTCGTAATCTGCTGGATAGCTACCATGTTCCTGAATTGATTAAGGTGTGTGTGAAATAATAATCAACTTCTTAAAATGCTTAATTTATATGTAGAGGCATGTCAAAGTTTTATTTAAATATATTGCTTTTGGCCAAAAGTTTATTTAAATGATAGCCTTTAAAACAAGGCTTTTTATTGATTATTGGTGAATGCTGTTTATATATTGAAGAATGTATTTAAAAGTGTTTTTTACAATGGTTATAAAGTCTGAAGAGAATTTCAGGAAAATTTTGGAAAATGGAAAAATGAAATGAGACTTCCAAAATTTGCTTTTGACATTTGCTAGTATATTTTCCATATGTTTTCTAATCCTAATTTAAATCCTGATTTTAGGATGTTAATATGTTGGTTGAAAGAGAGAAGACAGACTCTAGAAAAGTAAGTATGTTTTTTGAGTAGATTCTACATGCTGTAATAACCTCATTTAATGAGAGTTCTAGACTATGTCCTTTTAAAATCAGTGGTTCCTAACATTTTTGCCTCTAGCGTAGTTCTAAGAAGTTGGTAAAAGCCGTTTACCATCTCAGAAAAATTATATCTAAGAAATCTGCATATAATATCAGAAGCTTTATAAATCCCTCAAGTCCATCCCGGATCCCCACATTAATATCCTTGATAGCATTTATGACATTTAGGAAAGGGCAGTTTAAAGAGAAGAGTGACAGAGGGTGCGTTTTCTTTGTAGTAAATTTCTTTCCTTCTTTTTTCTTCCCATTTCTGCTTCGCAGCCTTCATCATCTGATTTGGAGTCTAAACTTGAAAAGCTAAAAGCTGAAAATCAACCTATAGGAGATATCCTAAAGCAGCTCATATTAATGCTATGTTCAGAAGAGGTAACGTTTGTTTAAATATTTTAAATGTGCTATTAAGATAAAAAAATTCTTTACAGATAAAAGTAAGCAAAGCCTGA
This sequence comes from Dama dama, assembly GCF_033118175.1. NCBI lineage: Eukaryota > Metazoa > Chordata > Mammalia > Artiodactyla > Cervidae > Dama > Dama dama. Next base: position 77,429,359 of record NC_083691.1, read on the forward strand.
TATAAAATTTATTATTTTTACAATTGATTATTATACATCATGTCTGTGAAGAATGCAATTAAATGAGAGGTTAACTAACTTCAGCTACACCTTGAATGGCATGTTTTCGGGTTGCCGTAGTTTGTTTACGATAATCTGCAAAGTGAATGATAGTAACAGCCGTGATAGGTTTATCATACATGCCAAATGTCCTTTCAAGCCATGGCTCCGGTCTCTCATATCTAGATTGTCAAGCAACTGATACATGCAGTAGTCATTTGCAAGTCAAATATTACTAGGTTGTTAATGCAGGGATTGAAATTCCATTTTCCTGCTGGAAAAAAGCTCTTTCTGAGATAAAGGGTCTTTTGCCTTTTTTCAGCAGGCGTCCAGCTGTACTTTTGTTCATTTTAGTGTGTGTCTGCAGTTGGGGTATATCACTAGACTTTTTCAGTTTCTAGTTCAGTATCATTTGGTCATATGCCTGTGTTTTTAGGGGAAAAAATACAGCTGACTTTAAGGTTATAATATGGCACTATTTATTAAATTCTAAAATATTTCCTGCACATTACAGACTGTGGGGAACTTGGCAGTGATATATATTTCTGTGCATGGAAATTGGACTCACTTGGTACATATTTAATCTGGAAGTCTTTTTTCATAATACAGTACCCAAACCTAAAACATCAAATTTGGCATAGTGATCAGTTTTGCATTGCAGATAACAAATCTTTTGAATTCTTCATATATATCTTTCCTGCTTTTTAAAAGGTAGATTAAAAATACCAGGGAGCAAGGTAAAGTTAATAATGTGTATTCATTTATTTTAAAAGTAGTGTTAACTTTTTTTATACTCTGAACATGGAAACTAGAAATTTTACACTTTTATATTAATTTCTTCTTTTTCATTTCCTTCCTTTATTTTAGAACATGGAAAAAGCTCTTGAATTGAAAGCAAAATATGAATCAGATATGGTTGTCGGTGGCTATGCAGCTTTAATAAATTTGTGCTGTCGACATGATAATGCAGAAGATGCATTGAACCTGAAACGAGAATTGTGAGTACCCTGGCACTGAAACAAATCATCAGCGTTTATGCTGCTCTACAGCCCTTGATGGCTCATGTAGAGTGAATACCACTCTCATATAATGTAAATTTTAAAAATTCTCTTTTGTGAGTGCTTTTGAAATTTCATACTGTAATACTCTTTGATTAGTTATGGCTTGTTTTCAGCAAGGAGTCTTTGTTTAAGTATGATAAGACATTCTATTCCTTGAAGCCAAGATTTTTTTCCTCTTGATTATACAACTGCATATCACAACAGTGATGTTGTAACTATTATATAAGGCTTGTTAAATATTCCCCTTCCTGTACTGTAGTGTAAACAGAATTCTGTCCGTTTCTCAGGTATCCTTGACTTCCCACTGATAGATTTACCAAATAAAAATGTCTCTTGGGGGTATTTCAGTATTTGCAACAAAGTGAGAATCACCTTAAGTACCATGAAATAGAAGCATTCCTTATTCGTATCATTTGCAGATGGAAAGATAATATACATGTGGTATTACATTTTTACTTCTTTGAATATAATTGCATGTAGATTTGTATATGGCCTCAAAAATAAACCTGAACTAAAAGGTAGAAGCCAGTGTTAATAAAAATTCAGATTCTGAGATTTTTGGAAAAGTGATCAAGTAGATACTGCACTGCTATTAACAGTTAAACAACTTCTAACATAATATAAATATGGCTTTAATTTTTAGTGACCGTTTAGATTCTTCTGCTGTCCTTGACACCGGCAAGTATGTAAGACTCGTTAAAGTATTGGGAAAACATGGCAAGCTCCAAGGTAAGCATTGGCACATAAAGAAAATGTGTGATGCAAGTATCTTCCCACTGGAATAACATGTGAATTGATATTAATGGTGTATCATGTCCATCCTGCAAAGTGCTTCAACACTTTGCATACAAATTTGCATGTGAATCCAACCAGAGCTTCACGGACAGTGTCGGCCATTAGTTTTAATGGATTGGCAAGCTTGTCATTTACATTTGCACAGCTCAGTGCTTTTTGCATTTCTGCAGCTAGTTTTTATTAGCATTGCTGTTTGGGTTGAGTTTGAAGATCATGACTTATGGCACAATTTGCCTATATGCCTGCACTAATGGCTTTGTTTTTGCTTAAGAACATTGGAAGGCTGAACATAAAACCTGTAAATATAACCTTTATTCAAGAATACGAATTTTGCAGGCGTCTTTGTCTTCACTTCTGATAACATTAACAAAATATATACTTCAGTAAGGTTTCACACAGAAGTTTGCAGAGAGCCTAGCTGTTTATATAGTTGATGTGTATCCTCTAACTTTCTTATAGTTGGGATAATGCTAAGCCTAATGTAATTATACCTAATAATTTATTCTTAACTATTTGATTATTTATTAACTTTCTCATTAGACTTTATTTTGAAACTTTTAAAAAAACCTCCCTGTCTTCCTTTTATTCCTAGAGAAGATTTTTTGTTTTTAAATCATTATAGTGAAAAATGTATGGAGAAAGTATTTGACTTGATCGTTGAATTTTTCCCTAGGAAATTTTTCTAACACAGACATTCCTTTATGAAGATTAGCCTGCTTTTTAAAATCAATTTCTATAAAGCGGTCAAAACATTTTGTCTGTGCAATAATTAATAACAACATTATAAAAATGCACTTATTCCATATCCTAAAATGTTTGTTTCTGCCTTCCTAATGAAGCTTAATGAATCTAATGTATTAACATGCAGTCTTTTGGAAAGCTTTCATTGGCTCTGCTTGGCTAATTAGTATCGACATAGCAAACAGGCCCTATCGGTATCAGACCATTAGTCTGGCTGTATATACAGTGTAAACACATCTTTATTATCTGGCCTCCTGACAAGCCATCTGCTGAAGAAACAATGGTGTGATTTAGCAGATGTTAGCTCTGAACGATAAAAGCATCCATTTAGGAGGATCTCACAGCTATAGGGCAGACCGTTCAGGGTTATGTGGTGCAGAGTGGGCACACAGTCCCTATCTATAATTTGTAGTCAAAGTTGCAGGGAAATGATAAAACCATGCTATTGTGGATTTATAATTGTAGTCTCGTTTAGAAATGCAAGTAGTAATTAACTTGAAATCGGCATTATACACTAGAATTTACATTCCTGCTGGGCTTGAAATGCTGTTTTAATAGCAGTTTGTTTTCCCTACATGAAATTACCTAAGGGTCTTTTGTGCTACTTCATTGTAGATGCTATTAACATTCTAAAGGAGATGAAAGAGAAGGATGTTCTTATCAAAGATGCAACAGTCTTGTCCTTTTTCCACATCCTAAATGGTGCAGCTTTACGAGGTGAAACTGAAACAGTAAAACAGTTGCATGAAGCCATCGTGACCCTAGGGTTAGCGAAACCATCTACCACCTTAAGTTCCCCGTTGGTCACTCTGTATCTGGAAAAGTAAGTTAATTGAATTTTCAGTTTTGAGTGTTGGCATTCAAAGAATGAATCTAATCATACAGGGATTCTGTTTTGTAAATTCTCTGTGATGCTGCGGAAGCCTTATTTGCCACCAAATAAGAGAATGTCTGTGGTGTAGGTGACCTTTAAAATTGCCAACAACCCTGTGGTCCTATGGATTACTTTTCAGTGGAATGACCTATGGCGGTTTTGGGGGGGGGGGGGCAGTTTGGTGGGGCATGTGATGATAGTACATGAAACCAAATCTAGTTTTCCCCAGTTTTGAGCCTTATAAGTGTTAATTATTGATAAATATAAGAAAGGATTCTCTGGGACTTTTGGTTAGGCTTCATCACTATTGTTCATGTTATGATGTGGCAGTGTCTCTTGACGGATCCTTTTTTCTGTGTAGTGTTTTAATTGTGTGTACCAACACAGGAATTACTGTAGCTTCGCTAAGTTATTCTATAAGGTGTCTCTGTGTCTTGTGGCAAGAAGATGAATTTTGTTAATAGGGTAAGGTTTACTGAGTTTGAAAATGTCTGTATTTGGAATGTTCATGTTGGTGCCCAATTTAAGGTATTTTTTTCAAGTGTAAATCATAAAGTCAACCTACATTCTTGTACAGAGTGAATCATTTTAGTAAGATAAAAAAGCATCCTTTATTATCTTCTTTTCCTCTAGCATTGTTTTTCTTTTCTGTTTCTAAAAATTTCTCAGATCTTTCCCCTTTGCCACTTTCTTCCATGACTTAGCACAGTTTTCTAATCTGCTTATTTTGTGATTGAGGTTTTCTCATTTAGTTTGGATGTTGCTGTATCAATGCCAGGAGAAAGGTAAATGATAAATCTTAGTGTACTCATATTCTTCCCAAATTTCTGGTAGTTTTTCTTTATTTACTAAGAGCATAATTAATTGAATATAATGAATGATTTAATATTGAAAGTGTGGAATAAAAAACATCTAACTATGTTATGTTTATATATATGTGCACACACGTTCATACATACAAATGATTTGTGAAATAATTTCTTTGACATCCAATCAAAAAGCAGTTTATCAACTTAACTGATTTGGCTAAGTCTTTAACCTCTACAATCTCAGCATTACATCTTTTTAAAGAATAGTGATTCAAACAATTACTGTGTTACTGAGTTCTCGTGTTCACAGCCAACTTTATATAGAAATCCTGTAATTAATATGCTTTCTCCAAGAATTTTTTTGATGATCTCAAAAGACCCATCTCTGTAGATTGCATGTGGAGCTCTGCATAGGGGTTTGAAAGAAATGGGCCCAGTGCCCAGAAGAATTAGGCCCTCCTCCATCAGTGGGCAAAAATAAAATAATTAACAATGAAAACGAGGCCATGGTAAAGAAGTATCTTACAAACAGAAATACCGTGAGACAGAAGATGGAAAGTTTTCCAAGAAAGGTCTGCAGATGGGGCTCATGAACCAAGGAGAACTTCCCCCAGACGAAAAGGAAAAAGCATGGGATTCAGATGTTAACATGGCGCATACTCTGTGCTTCTGATTTAATAGTACGGGGATTTGTTTGTCTCAGTTAAATTTGACTGTCCCTGTTAATTGGGCTAGAGAAATGTAAATTAGTACCTTTTATGATTTTTTTTTTTTTTTACTGCTTTCAGATATAAAGAGAAATTGTTACCTTCCATTTTTATTTGCCTAACTTTGTTTTTGTTTTTTGCTGTCTCTGCTTTGCAGAGGCTTTTTCCCTGACAAGATCTTTCAGTTTCATCTGTCATGATAAAAACTTTCTGTCGACTCTTTTAGAGTCAGAAAGAAGAAATTAAGGGGATAAAGGAAATTTCATGTTTTGCAGAGTACAGTAGTAGCACTCCTAATCGGGGTTAAGTTGGAGGAAAACATTGATTTTGAAACTTGTTTTCAATTGTGTTTTTCCAAATGATGGAAGATAGCTGATTATTCAGAATTATGACAAGTGCAGTACTAGGATTAACTACACTGGCCTCCCCAAAAGTCTACATGTATTTGACTTGATTAAATATGTTTGATCTTCAATAATATCATGTAACTGGCCTCAGCAGGTATAAGCTCATCTGGAGAATGAGCCTTTTATTCAAACTTGAGGTCAAATTAAGAGAAACATTTCAGAGCATGATACAAAATCGTCATCCTTTCCTTTTTGGAAAATCATTGCCAGACTGTGAAGAAAGCTGTCACTTACATACTGTAATTCTGGAACAAATCTGTGAGGTTGAGTTCCTTAGAAAGGTGATCTTTAAGATTCAGTAGATTTTAATTTTGAACTGAATTTTCCAGCATCGGATAAAACACAGGAGAAATTTAATTGTATCTGTTTGTTACCGGATAGTGTATAAAGTCCTTATTGTTATGAAAAATAATACATTTTGTTTTATTCATTTGCTCAAGGAAATCCAAAATAATGACAGGTTTGCAAAATTTTGAAGTTGTTTAATCTGATTTGTATTATCAAAATAATTCTTGTATCTAACAGAAAAGAAACATGCTGAATTGAACAAAATTTTCATGTGTTTCGTTTACATTGGGATTCTATAAGCCACATGTCTGCATGTAGTCCACATGAACATTAAACATTTTCCTTTGTAACTACTTAAAAAATATTTTTTTAATTGAAATCATGCTTGATTCAGAAAGATGACCTGGATACTCCATACTAAGAAAGAAAGAAAAATGTTTTAAAATAGGTTAAAAGAGCTTTTGATTAGTCTTTGTGCTATGGTAAAGGAAATAAAATTAATGAAATCTGGCCATTAGTTTTAAAAGCCTAAGAATTTGTATGATGCAGTTTCAGGTTCACTTCTTGTATAGCTGATTCATTTTGGTTTCATTGCATATGAAAAATATTTGAAGCTGTTTAACTGGATTATTTAGTGCAAATGATCAAAGAAACTTTAATTTCTGCTTTCCATTAAGGATTTTTCTGTGCTGATTTGTGCTATAAGCTGTATATACCCACATGCATTTCATTTAAGTGAATCATGGACTTTGTGCATATAATCCTCCCAGAATTCTTACTATGTTAATCTTGAGTTCACAATTTCCGTTAAGATGAACCTATGCCAGTACATTTTAAAACTCACACACTGTAACACTTCAGTGTGTTGCAGAAGTGGGAAATCTACTTTTTTAGGATGGTGGTTATTCTGTCATATACACTTCCCTTTAATTTTGGCATCTTCATTTGTACTGGATACTTTTATTATTTATGGGAATGCTTGCCTTCTAGAGTAAAACTCTTTATGTGCTGAAAGGAAATTAAGGAGGTTTGGCTCTTTTACTCCATTATTGCAATTAAGAATTTAGCATCATCCGTGCCAAAGGACAAAAGTGGTTCATTTGCCCTAGGGGAACAGGACAGTGATAAGATGATTTTTCGTCAAGGATCATTGGGTCGTAATTAAGTTACATTCATGGCTGTTGCTTTTTGAAGGATGATTGGGAAATGACAGGCTTCATGTGCTTAGTACGGACAGTGTTCAGTAGGGTTTTTTCTCCCTCTGTCAGAAAATCCTGTTGAGCCTGATAATGTAAATGTGGCATTTTATTCTGAACAAAAGAGCAGGGAAATGAGCTATCTTGTCTAATCATTCAGTTGTTTAACACCGACTTCCAGTTTAGACTCAATTGGCTGGAAAGCACTTGACATGTGAAGTTAGTGCTGTTCCGAACGCATGTTTGAGTAAATTTTAAAGTAAGTGACAGCTAAATTGTACCTAGGGAAATTACAAAGCCTTCAACACAGTTAATTTTTTGGGGAGGATTAGTTGTAATTGCAACACCAGTCTCCTTGAAGATTCCTCATTTATAGATGATGAACAGAAAAAAAAAAAAACAACATTTAGCTCTTTCAGGGACTGGTTCTCTTAACAGAATAATTTTTGCAAAGTCTGTGATTTCTCCTGGAATGATTTCTTTCCACACTGAACATCTGCTTAAGATTTATAGAATAGTCGGAGTTTAAGAGTGTTAAGGTGTTTCCCCCCCTCCCTTGTTTTGAACTTTTTTCCCCCCAACGACCTTCTTTTCTCTAGTGATTTCAGATTTTGAGAGCTTTGCAGTCGGTAAGCTCTTTAGGTAAATTGCCACTTCACCAGCACTTGATGCATAATGTCAAAGCACTTTATTCCAATTAAAAAAATCAATATTTGTCATTTAAAATTTTGATTAAATTAAGTATACTCTCTGAATTGGAAGTTATGGGTAAGCAGACTAAGTTTAAAGCTATCGATAGGTAAATAGATAGTTATCACTGATTGTTCCTGTTCTAACAGTTCAAGTTTGTATGAAACCCATTTGTGATTTTTAGTTTATTTATAAAGAAATTTGAGTTAGGAGGGCTTTGTTTTCTGGTATCGTTATAAGATCTTTGTTCCATTCTACTTTTATTTCATCAGCTTGTAGAATTTTGTTTAAAGTCATATTGAGTTAATTTGTATCAATCACAAATACTTTTAAATGATTGCTTACTTTTTATTAGCATATATTTTATTTATGACGATTACTTTATGTATATCACTGAAATACTTTGAGGGGTGTCTAGTCATTGAAAATATCATAGTGGATTTTCTGAGAGATAATATGTTAGAGTTGGTTTTCACTTAGTATTGTTTGAGGTTTCTGAAAGCAGTGGCTAAGTTTTTATTTCTATTTTAGAGTAGAGTTTTAAATCAGTTCTAGTGTTTTAAAGCATACAGAAGAAAGCAAAGTCATTTTAGGATATAGAATTACACTGATTAATTAAATCTTCCCCCACGTGTGGGTGTAAAGCAGTGTCAACCTTTTTCCGTTTGATATTTTGCTGCACTTACTGATGTAATCCTGCCTAATACAAGTAGTAGTCATGTGATGGTTTTCTCTGCTAGTGTGAAACATTTGAGATGATGAACCTACTAAGCTCAAATTCATAGAACCTCACATTAGAGTATTAGAACTGAGAGGAGACCCAAAGATCCTTGAGTTCAACTGTTGTGATAATCTACTTTTTATCACCACTTCTTGAAATATGTCACATTGTTATAGCCAAGCTGCATGTAGTACTTCTCAATTAGGATTGAAATTCAAAAGTCCTATGAGTATACAACTATTTTAGCAATGTCAATTTTAGATACTTTCTCATATTTTTAATTTCCATAACCAGAATTTTCAGGCTTAAATAGGAAAGATTAATGATGACATCAAATTATATGAGGAATGGATATTTTTGTCTCTTTCTTAAGGTTACATGATCCAGCCAAACGTAAGTCAGAATGTAAATAGGAATGGAAAAGAAATGACTAGTCATAAGTTATTTCTATCATCAATAGGTATGAAATGTTTCATTACAGATTTTTAATTCATTTTGTTGGCAACCTAGGATCAGTGACATTGTTATTTAAAATTACTAACAAATATATATGAATTGTTTCCATTTTGCTATCCTTGTCTTTTCTGTTGTTCTGAGCATGTGTAATCTTCAGAAGCATATATTTGGAGACCAAAGACTATTAGTGTGTCTCTTTGATTGACCGAACAGTTATTCATTCATTTATTGATAGCTTTGACCTAATGTAGGGAAAATACAATTGAGATACAGTACTATTCTAGTTTGGAAATTGACCTGAAAAAGCAAATCATCCTGCCTTTTAAAAAGCCGTTATGTGTTAGTTTTTCTTTTGAAAATATTTTGGTAGTTTTTCCCTTAAATGGGATTGTGGAAAGGTAATAACTGAACTTGTATCCGAAGCAAAGGAAAATACTGATTATATAAAGCTTTATATCCTATGTGGTAGCTTCTGTAGCATTTCCCTTGTATGACAGTAATCTAGCCTGCAGCATCTACTTGCAGTTTTGAAATTAACCTGTAATTTAGTCTTCACCCCAAATGACAAAAATTCAAATGACTCTGTGGGGTACCAGAAGATGCACTGTAAACAGGCTCAGTAAGGGGATGAGGTGGAGTTCCATTCCGATCAGCTCATTTTCACTGTGTCAGTATTATTGCAGTAAAATTAACGCTTCTTCATGGTATTGTACTTTTTAGTACAGTTTAAAATCTTAATCTGGATAAAATAGTAATTCAATCTAGGGCAACATAACATTTGTATAATGAACCAAAATGTTAGGGCTTCAGCGGAAAATTTTAAAAGGCTTTTCTTCCTTTCAAAAACTGTTGCACGTGTGAGAGAAATGTGTTTTCTCCACAAAGATTATCACTAGCTATACTTTTTGATCCATACCTGTAACCATGTTTGTTTGTTTTCTAAGTACATTTCATACTTTCTTTTAAAAAATCTTTTAAATTTATTATTCCAAATTATATCAGCTTATTAGGTTAAACATTGCTTTTTAATAGAGCATAATGTATAATTAGATGTACTCTGAAAGGGGGAATCCAGTGACCTGATGGCAGTACCTTCCTAGTGGCCTGAGGCTAATCAGTCAATCTCTAGATGCCTTAGTTTCCTCATCTATTTAAAAATAAAGGAAAGTGGCAGGTAGACATGGATCACATTATCTAAACAGCTTTCCCAAGGTCTTAATAACTTCTTATACTGATGTTTCCCAAAGGATAAAATAGGTTTTGAGGACCCACAAGAATGTATTTCCTTACTCTTTATTTAATAAATAACTTAATGAAAATATCTTTTTAATTAACTACACACCTAGTATGAGTCCTGAAGTTATTTCCTCTTTATCTGGAGAGGCAGCAGTTTGGACATTATGGTGAGAAAGGTGAAAGTGCTTGAGAAGTTCTTGATGACCAATGATGCACATTTAGTAAAGTTTCCCAAATCTGATTATTGAGAACCATAAACATAAGTGGTTGGAAAAAATATTTGATAGTAGTCCTTGTTTTTAGAAATAATGCATTCTTACAGCAACTTCTATATAATATGAGAAAATGCCTTCATCTTTTGGACTCTTAATTAAAAAGTGCCATTTAGCAAGTGAAATAATAAAAGATGAAGCAGAGGAAACAAGGAGCCCCTGATGACGTCTGTACTCTGAACACTGATTTTTATATAAGGATTATTATTTTTTTTTTTTTTTCCATTTTGGCTTTGTGGTAGTCTACTTAAGTAAAAGCTGCCTGTGTACTATTTGACTTGTCATTGTGTATCTCTCAGATTAATTAGATATATTTTTTTCATTGTTAATATTTTGTTGTTTCCAAGGGATGACTTACCTGCTGCTCTTGAAAGCACCATTGACTGCTATAAAAAGTATAAAATCCTGCCAAGGATTCATGATGTCTTGTGTAAGCTGATAGAGAAAGGCGAGACTGAGCTAATTCAGAAAGGTTAGTTATCTTCTAATATCTTACGGTTATTAGTCTTTTTTTTTTCTCCTCTTTCTTGCTTGTGTAATCTTAATGTGTTGCTATGAGGAGAAAATTTAACAGGAAGACAAGCACATCCAGAGAAACTTTTGTTGCGCTTCTGAGTTGAAGAGAAAAATATCAGGTAAATTTTTTTTAATGTTACAGATGTCCTTGTTTTTAGTAACTGTTCATTTTGAAAAGTTGCCCTTGGTTATTTTTTTTGCTCCACTTTTTGATGATCTGCCTTTGTGGGGATTTTTATCCAATCTCACCATTTCTCTTTGAAGCTAGTCATAAGTGCTTAATGTCATAAATATATGCTGTTAGGTAAAGAATGTGACAAAAAATTGTTTCATATAGCTATAAGCTTTAAGTTATTCTGAATATTTATTATAAAGTTTTCTGATATTTGTTCAGAATTCTTCAAGTGATACTGTGTTACTCTGTATTTTTTCTTCTAATATGTTTTCTTCCTTCCTCTCTAGCAATGGACTTTGTGAGCCAAGAACAGGGTGAAATGACTATGCTCTATGATCTCTTCTTTGCCTTCCTACAAACAGGAAATTACAAAGAAGCCAAGAAGATCATTGAGGTATGATGTTAACTACAGTATTCTAATTGTACAGCTATTTAGACTCTTAATTAGAATATGTTTACAAATTTTAGCCTTTAATTACACTTTTTTTTGATTCACGTTAATATAATTCAGTCCCAATAATGTGGGGTGAAGGGGGGAGACTCGGCCAGCTTCTTTATTGTATGTAATTACAGTTCAGAAAAGGCAGCCTGGTTGTATATTGAATTTGTTTCTTCACTTTGTTAAATTCACTGTTATATATCAAAATGACATTTGCATATTAAATCTTGGATTGTGGAACAATTAAATTAAACTGGCATTCCTGGGTGTAAAGTTGCTAATCCTCTTTGCCAAGGAATTCTTTGTTCTTAAAAGCAGTGGAATTTAATTTGCTGCAGACCATGCTCAGATTTATTTGTAATGCTTGTCTACAAGTTAATCAGCCAAACAAGTGCTGTCTGCAACTGTTTGGCATTTAATTTAAAATTTCTTCTTTTTTTTTTCACTATGGTAAGCAGCTTATGGGAAATGGTAGGTGACAAACCTGGGCTATTTAGGATTAGTATATTTTATCTAGGCTTGATTGAAATTTTGCTTACTGAAATTGATAAGTCAAAGGGCAACTATGAAGTCTGTCCAAATTGTGATTAATTTCGGTTTTAAAACAGTCTGTCCCCTAAAAAATCATTTCATAGAAGATGGACACATCATCTTAGATACTGCTTAATGTGTGTAAAATAAACTTATAAATATATCAGTCATCATGTTTCTCTCAGATATACCTTATTGCTAGCAAGCCGTCTTTTCCCAAAAGTGCCCATGATGGATGTCCCATGATGGATGAGACACAGAGGTAGTATTTGGCCTCCTTGCTTTTATGATGATGACTGCATATAATGGATTTGAAAATATAGGCACACAACCCAGAAAATTATTAGTTTCTCTTGACATTTTTCAAAGAAGAGAAATCTCTAGTATGAAAAAGGACTGTGAAATTAATTCAGAACTTTCTTCTTTTTTTCTCTTTAAACCAGTCTGTCCTTCTAGCAGAGGGAAGTAGGGGGTACTGTCTCGGACAGGTGCCTTTGTAGCTCAAGTAGTTCATTTGTATTTTCTAGGAAAGGGTATAAATTCTCTCACTTGAAAGTGCACAGTGTAGGTGTCTGAAAATGAGGGGAGCTCTCTGCCTGTTGAGTTCTGCAACTCTGTATGCATGTTATCAACATAGTAAGGCACTGATCAGAGCAGAAATAAAATTCAGGCATTCAGACAATAGCGATTAGAGGTTCTACAGCAGGAAAGCAGATGCCTCTCTCTGTGTAATAAGCAAGACATAATAGGAAGAGCAAAAGGCTTAAGAGTGGGTTCTCCTTTTGTCATCTACTTCCTATTGTGATAAAGAATAAGTTACTAAACCTTATTAAGCTTCCTCATCTGTGAAAGGGAATATAGTATCTTTAAGATTCAATCACATAATTTAGTATGTAAAGCAGCTTGCATGTTTCTTGGATTATGGTAATAATAATACTTATTTTCTTTGCCCCTTAAAGGTAGAGACTCTGTTGTCTTCTTCACTCCACGTAATTCACAAAATTATGCTTAGTGTAAGGTACATGCTTGTCACATGAATAGGCAAGAGACGCTGCCTCTTAATTACTTAAGGTTTTGCCAGTGTACAACAGTTCGTTGAGTGTAATCATTTAGGAATGGCTGTATACTGATGGCAGAACTTTTATAGTGAAAGTGTATAGAACTGCTTAAAGGATAAAGAATAGCTTTACAGAATCCTTCTGCAATACCCTAGGGTAGGACAGCAAGGCATGCAATATATGGAAATATTTGAGGCACATTTTTAGTTTTTTTTTCTTAATGGTTAGTTGGAGTTGAATTAAAGTAGGAACTTGAATTTTTTTTTTTAACTTTTTATTTTGTATTAGAGTATAGCCAAACAAAGTGTTATCAGAGTTTCAGATGAACAGCAACGGGACTCAGCTATATATATATACACACATCCATTCTCCCTCAAATTCCCCCTCCCATCCAGGCTGCCACTTAACAGAGTGGCAGAGTTCCATGTGGTATTCAGTAGGTACTTGCTAGTTATCCATTTTAAATATAGTCGTGTGTACATGTCCATCCCAAATTCCCTAACTATCCCTTTTCCCCATTCTTCCCCCCCCACCACCCTCAACAGCAACCATAAACTTGTTCTTGAAGTCTGTGAGTCTGTTTCTGTTTTTTGAGTTCATTTATATCATTTCTTTTTAGATTCCACATATAAGGGATGTCATACGATGTTTCTCCTTCTCTGTCTTACTTACTTCACTTAATACAGCACGCTCTAGGTCTGTCCCATGTTGCTGCAGGTGGCATTTTTCATTCTTTTTAATCACAGAGTAATATTCCATTGTATATATGTTCCACATCTTCTTTATCTGTTCCTCTGTCGATGGACATTTAGGTTGCTTCCATGTCTTAGCTATTGTAACAGTGCTGCAATGAACACTGGGGTGCATGTATCCATTTGGGCCATGTTTTTCTTCAGATACATGCCCAGGAGTGGGATTGCAGGGTCATTTGGTAACTCAATTTTTATCTTTCTAAGGAACCTTCATACTGTTCTTCATAGTTACTGTACCAATTTACATTCTCACCAGCTGTGTAGGAGGGGGAACTCGATTTTTTGACTGTTAAAATTCAAGGCCTGGAGTTCTCCTTTGTGATTTTCTAAGGATTATTGAAAATCTTAAAAGTAATGAATAGTAATAAACTAGGACGGTACCAGCACATGAAAGAACATAATGAATACTGAACAACATTTTTATCATTCCTCAAAATGCAACAGTGTGTTATCCATGGGTAGATTCGCTAGGGTTGAATTTCCAAAGCAAAATATACAATAAAGCTTCTTTGTATCCTCAGCACTGTGGGAGATAAGATAAGCCAGTCAACCAGTCATAAAAATGCTCTCATTAAATGAAGACCAAGACAAGATTTGGTGTATTATATGACCTGTGTTTTTAAAATGAATTGGTTTACATATATCATAAATGTATTATGTTTTAACATAGTTTTATATTTCTAACCATTGTTTATTGCAGGAGAGTGGAATTACACCTGGTATTTTGCTATATACTTTTCTGTATATTCTTGAGTTTTCAGTAGTGAGGATATATATATATTCTTATTCTATATATATTCAGAAGGAGTGTTGTTTTCCTCTAAAAGAAAGGGTAAGGGAGAGAAAAGTAAATCAGACCTAGATTGATCCTCAAGGAATTAATGTGAAGCTTCTTGAACACAAGATTAATACATGAAGATAACATCTGTATTAGACTGACAACTATTAACTGCTATAAGAAAAATATAAATGGTTTTGAGAGTTCAAGAGAGAAACTTATTCTTAATGTAGGAAATTAGGTGACTTTACTGATAACTGGATTTAGGGTGTGGATTGATTTGGGAGTCTGATGGGGTTGGAAGTGTGTTAAAGGTATTAGAGGTAGAGCAAAGAAGTAGAAAAGGGAAATCTCTAAATAGTTCCTTTTTTCCTCCAACTTCATTGAGATATTAGTAACACTTAACATTGTATAACTTTACAGTGTACACCCTGTTGGTTTGATATGCTTATATATTACAAAATGATTACCATAGTAGTGTTATTTAACAGCTCTGTTACCTCATGTAATAATTACCCTTTCTGTGGTGAGAACATTTAAGATCTGTTTTTAGCAACATTCAAATATGAGAGTGTGTTTGTACACAAGCTGTATTATTAGGTATAATTGTGATGTTGTGCATTAGATCTCCAGAACCTATTCATTTTAGAATTGGAAGTTTGTACTGTTTGACCAGCATCTCCCTGTTCCCCCCCACCCCCAAGACCCTGGCAGCCACCATTTTATGCCCTGGTTTTAGGAGTTTGGCTTTCTAAGATTTCACATATAAGTGATAATCATAAAGTCTTCCCCTTTTTCTGACTTATTTTCCTTAGCATGATGCCTTCATGGTCCATCTGTGTTGACACAAATGGCAGGACTTCTATGTGCGTGAGTGTATGTGTGTGTTGTGTGTCTGACTTAAGTCTTATAATTTTCAATGTACAGATCTTTCATAGCCTTGGTTAAATTTATTCCTAGGGTTTGTTTTTTTTTTAATCATTTTGATAATCTTGTGAATTAGGATTGTTTCAATTTTTTTTTTCAGGTATTTTGTTCCTAGTGGATAGTAGTCAAACTGACTTCTTTATGTTTATTCTGCATCCTACCACTTTACTGAATCCATTGATCAGTTCTAATAGTTTTTTGGTGGAGTCTTTAGTATTTTCGACATGTAAGATCTTGTCAACTGCAAACAAAGCCAGTTTTATTTTTTTCCTGATTTCCTAAATAAATCTTCCATCCTGGGGTATAGGATTTATAAGAAATATCTTGTAAGGGTAGGTTGTTCCCAGAGACCCTTCAGTATCTGAATAAGCAGCTGGAGTTCATTCAGAAGACAATGAATTCTCAGCAATGTTAGAAAGAAGTTTATACTAGCAGAAGGATGTGTGATAGGTGAAAGGAGGTTTGGGACAGTAAGATTAATAGGATCTGAATTAGGATAGTGGTTGTAGGGATTTTCAGGACACTTTACTCAGTCATTTTAAATGATATGTAATAGTAGATATCTCAGTGCTAGTGACCTTAGTTAGCAGAAAGTATGGTGGAGACTGGTAAAGATTGAAGGCAGGCGAAGGGGACGACAGAGGATGAGATGGTTGGATGGCATCACCGACTTGATGGACATGAGTTTGAGCAAGCTTTGGGAGTTGGTGAGGGACAGGGAAGCCCGGCGTGCTGCAGTCCATGGGGTTGCAAAGAGTCAGACACATCTGAGCTATCGAACTGACTGGTGATGAATTAAGGGCTTCTCAGGTGGCTCAGTGGTAAAGAATCTGCCTGCCAAGCAGGAGACATGGGAAGATCCACCGGAGAATGAAATGACAATCCACTCTTGCCTGGGAAATCCAGTGGACAGAGGAGCCTGGCAGGCTATGGTCCATAGGATCGCAGAGAGTTGGACATGACTGAGCAACTAAACAACAATGATGAATTAACAGAGGCATAAGATCATCTAAGCTCTGACTTAAGATGCATTGAGCTCTAACTTAGATCTGACAGCAGCACCTCCCATTATGAACCCTTATAAAGTTGGCATTGGCAGATTTCGTCACTTCAAACTGGGTAAAGTTGAAGGAAAAAAAAAGAAACTGGGTAATGTCCTTTAACTAAGGTGGTTGATAAAATTTGCCTGGTTTCTAAAATTTGCATGGCTTCCCAGCATGATCAATTTCCCGTCCATTTCTCTCTCCCTTCCTTCCTTCAATAAAGGGTTAGGGATCACATCTTACAGTCTGTCCTAAAGATAGACTTTAGAAAGATGAAAGTGCAATAATTGTTTTATTGTAACAGAACGTGCTATAAAAGTATCTATTTCAGACTAGATCTTTTTGAGGAAGTTATGTTTGGGATGAGACCTAAAGGATGAACTAGGAGCAAGGCATGTAATAAGTGGAAGCAAAAACATCTCACTTAGAGGACACTACCTGTGCAAAGGCCCCAGAGCAGGACAGGAAGGACTTTTCTTCTCTATCCCTGTTCTTTCTCTTAAGGCTCCGTCAGACAGCACTGCTAAGACCACATCTAGAGTGTCTGGGACAGTGTTAAACACTGAATGTTAGCTTTGTGCTCTGCTTTCTCTGTGATGTTCTTTCTTGTGTTGAAGTCAAACCCTTTTCTCTCTTCTTCAGTCTCATCCTCTGTAGGCTAACTGTCCCTCGTTCCTTCCATTATTCTTCTGGCACATTCTGGAATGAAATGTGCAACTGGGGAAATGTTCACAAATTATTTTTATACACTTGTAATATCAGATAAATACATTTGGTGTGTTGTATTTTGTCTTCCCAGTGATGATGGTCAACCTGATTGTTCCCCTGTGTATGCTGTGTTGTGCTTCGTCATTTCAGTCGTGTCCAGTTCTTTGCAGCCCCCATGGACTGTAGCCCACGAGGCTCCTCTGTCCATGGGGATTCTCCAGGCAAGAATACTGGAGTGGGTTGCCATTCCCTTCTCCAGGGGATCCTCTGGGATCGAACCCAGGTCTCCCACATTGCAGGTGGATTCTTTACTGTCTTGAACCACCAGGGAAGCCCATGAAAACTGGACTGGGTAGCCTATCCCTTCTCTAGGGGATCTTTCTAACCCAGGAATCAAACTGGGGTCTCCTGCATTGCAGGCGGATTCTTTACCAGCTGAGCTACCAGGAAAACCCTCCCCCTGTGTATAGAGTCAAGTAAAGCTTAACATGTGTTAATGTTTAAAATATACCAAGTTTAAAGACTCACTATCAGTGCCACTACTCATCTAGTCATCTTTGTAGGTTTTCTGTCCTTTATTCAATGCATATTCTTTTGTATATACTTGAAATTGAATCATATAGCTTACATAATACTTTCCTCACCCTACATCATTGTCTCTGCATTCTCTGAATGTCGATAAGAACTATTCTGAAGCATTTTTAATGACTACATCATTCTTTTGTAAAGGTGATTTGCCCATTCCTCTTTTGAGAAAATTTTTCACTATTGTAAGTAGTCCTCATAATTCACTTCTTTACCTCCTAGTATATTTGTTTTTCAGATTATTTACTTAGGATCATTTCTCGGAAGTGGATCATATGTTATTACCATTTTTAAGGCCCCTGATGCATAAAGACAAAAATTTTGTTGTGTGTTTATAGACACCTCTTTTATGGTTCATAGTAGCAAAGATTGGACTAAAACCCAGGCCTCCTGAGTTCTAGTATTCTAGTCCCATACTTCTTTTGCTACATATTATGGTAAAATAGGGTGGTATTTCTTTGTTTAGAGAAAATGACTTCATTCGTTTAGTCAAGTTCATTCACCTCCCAGGAAAGAAGTGTTGTGGGCCATTTAAATAAATTAACACTGTTTAGATAATTCATTTTATGTTTTTAAGATTGCAGCTTACGTCCAGGGAGAGATGGTACAGACAAGTACAGAAAGTTAAATGATGACATGAAATGTTAAATAACCATATTAAAAGTTTCTGTATAGAATTGTATCAGTTTTATTCTTAACCCTTTGAGCAGCTCAGTAATTATAGCCATGTTCTCAGGATACAAACACCAAGATGAGTAAGTCTACTTTAAACTTACTTAGCATTTTTTTCTCTAACCTTGTCTCTTGAGGTTCAAACCTAGATTACAAGCTTAGCAGTATAACCGATATTAGTAACATTTTAATACTTCTCAGATGATTTTCATGTACATCTTCATGTGAGCTTCACAGAACAACTCTGAGGAGTAATTTGGGTGGTGAAACTTCTGTTCAGGCTATGAGTGTGGAGGTTCTTTAGTTAGTAGTTGTCATGGATTTGGAGATTGCATCCTGATTTCAGATTTTCTGTTAGTTCCCTTACACCATTTCTGCCTCTGCTTCCATGATCTCTCTTTTTAAAAAATTGAGATAAGATATAATGTTTCATTAAGTTTAAGGTGTTGGACCTGTTGATTTGATATATTTATATATTCAATATGGGGCTTCCCTGATGGCTCAGATGGTACAGAATCTGATGCAGGAGACTTGGGTACGATCCCGGGGTCAGGAAAATCCCTTGAACTAGGGAATGGCAACCCACTCCAGTATTCTTTCCTGGGGAAATCTATGGACAGAGAAGCCTAGTGGGCTACAGTCCATGGGGTCTCAAAGAATCAGACACGAGTGAGCAACTGACACTTCACTTTCTTTTTCATGTATTCAGTTCAGCCTCCATGATCTCTCAACCTTTAATATCTGAACCACCAAAACAACTTAAAATTTCTCCAGAATTTCTCTTTCTTGAATTTTCCCTCCCTCTTTCTCTGCCATAACATTTCAGCCAGAGTAAATTTGCTGTCTTGGGGACAGTAAATTTGTCAGGGGACAAATCCCTTCTTTTTATGACTTTGCCTTTAGGACCAAAATTTTGGATTATAGCAGTCTCCCAACCTTTGTTCCTCCTTCCTTTGTTTTTTAACAGATCAGATTCAGGGCTTTATTCTCATTTGCCTGCCTTAATAAGCCAAAATGGATCTCATACATAAAGAAGGGATTTTAGAGCTAGTTCCCCCACTGTGTGCATGTGTGTGCTCAGTCGTGTTCGACTTTGGCAACCCCATGGATTGCAGCCCGCCAGGCTCCTCTGTCCATGGCATTTCCCAGGCAAGAATACTGGAGTAGGTTGCCGTTTCCTTCTCCAGTTCCCCCGCTTCTGTCCCCCAGATGTCAGGAGATGTCAGTTCTCATGCCAGTTTATACTCCCTCTCTCCCACGAGTTACTTAGTATCTTCTGTAACACCAGGATCATATTTAGTTAAGGATAATTAGACTGTTGGTTTGACTTGCTCAGCCATATTTTCCTCCTTACTAGACATGGTCTTTAAGTCTGTCTCTGGAGAGTGTAGAGAAAGGACAATTGTTGAAAGTTTTAATAATTACCATGATACCCTTTTACTCCTTGCTGTTTTGGCTCTGGGGATTGATACTTGGGTTTTTTAACTGTCAAAAAACTGTTTTTGTTTGTCCCATCCTCCTTGTGCATTTGATTTTGCTCCTACTACTTCAGCTAGAGGATGTGAAGCCAGAGTAGTGGTTTTCCATTTCTAGCAGTAATGGTAACAAAACTTAGAACAGGTAAAAATCACTATTTTAGTTAAATTTAAAATGATTTCCTTTGAGGTAGAGTTTGAAGTAGAAGAATCTTTGTCTGTTTTCACTTCAAAATGATAATTATCAATATTAAACTTGATATCTGTTTCTACTAATATACATAGAAACCTGTTATGATAACAGCAAATTTATATCAGTGATATAAAAAAATTAATGAAAATTATTTTTTAAATTGGGATTACTTTTTTCTAATACAAGTGAACCTAGTTCTGAATTGCAGCTGCACAAAAGTGTGTTTTGAAGCACAGTAACCCAGGTGGAAACAAACATGCTGTTTGTTTGTTTAATTACAATAATTACTTTATCCTCACCGTCTATTAAATAGATTGTACATAGGAAAAACAGGAAAAATTAGAGTTGAGTTCATTGTTTTAATTAAGCTTTAACTGGTTTGGGATAAGTTATATTTAGCATCCCAATTAGAATTCTATTCTCCATGTCTTTATTACATTTTCTTTTCTTTTTTTTGTCTTTTGCTTTCAACTTACAGTGTTTAAAATTCAATAAGATGTTAAGAGATAAGCCAGAAATGTAGACTGTTATAGAAGCCTAGGAGATTTAGTTAATCTGACCTAGATGTTCTTTTGATGATTGAGATTCATTTGGGAAAACAGTCCTTAATTTCATAGTGAAGCATAGAAATATCTTCCATATAAGTCAGTTGTTCTGCCAGTGACAGGCAGATTAATCGGCCACAAAAAGGAAGAGTTTGTCATGATGGTTGTGCTATTTAGATCATTGCCATTTGGATGAGCAATAATATTGAAAGTTGTAAGTGAATGTAGCCCTTACATTTTGCCATGTTCTAAGGAGGATTATCTAGTATTTTTTTCAAGGGCTTTTTGTGTACATTTGATGTTGGCTTCGTTTTCAGTGTAACGCATGTGAAACAGAACAGATAATGTGAGAACATCCTTGAGTAGAAATTGTAGTGATGTTTGAGAATCTATATATATGTCAACAGTTAATTTATTCCACATTTATTTCTTGTAACCCAAAATGTGGGTACTTGCACAGTTAGAATGAGAACACTTAATTTACAAACTTCTATACCAATTTTTCTGCTGTTCTACCAAAGCCCTGAGATGTTGGTTCTTGCGTCAGCTTTTAATTTAACATTGTACGATATTATTTTAAGAAATAAAACATAATGAGGACTTAGAAATAAGAGATCAGATTTGAGTGTAGTCCACAACACTGAGTAGAGAAAGCAGTAAAGATATGTCCTCTGGACTGGAGCTGCCAGGGTAGTGAGTACGTTGTTTTCTTATCATAATACTGTGATCATGTATTAAATAATGTAGTGTTTTCTTAGGGAAGCCCTCATAGATGATGAAGATGCTGTAGGTAGAGTGACAGATCCTTAAAATTACATGTGAAGTGGTTTGTCTTTTATTTCAGTATCCAAAATTGTAAAGTAGTTGTTTTGAAACCAGAGTTATTGACTAATTATTAGTTATTTCTAACTGAGGCTATAACATACATCTCAATTATTGAAATAAACTAAGACTATGAACTAACTGAGGACTTGGATTGTTTTTAGTACTTACCTCTTGAAACATTTAGTTTTTGATACTAAGCAAGCATGTGTGGTAATCACAATACTTTCATCACTAAGTTTTACAAGGCATGTTTCTTTAAAAGCCATTGGTTTATCATTGTGATAATTATTAAGTCTATGTAACGTATTAATAATTTTTGCTTTCTGAATCTATTGGGATCTCTATAAAGTGTGTGTGTGTGTGTCTAATTTGATATATTTTGGAGTTGATTTAGTCCATCATTTCAAGGTTTCTTTCTTTTTCAACTACAGAACACATAGCCATTTTTAATAATTATAGATTTATGGAATTCAAATTGACCTACAGAGTAGCATTTTGAAATAACCCGAATCTTCTAGACCTTGGTTAAGTATAGGTTGTTCTAATCCTAAAGGTCCTTGATAACTGTGGGATTAAGTTATAGATATCTTTTAGCATATACATTTGGGAAGGAGGCAGCCAGGGTCATTAGAAGGAAAACTATCATTGAGGGAAAATTAACATTTGGCTAAAGCCTTACCTTGTGTGCTGTATGATTATTTTATTTTACAGACTCCAGGCATTAGAGCTCGGCCTACAAGACTTCAATGGTTTTGTGATAGATGTATTGCAAATAATCAGGTTTGTGTTTAATTTCTGGTCTCCCTCACCTAAAACTGTGTAGAAAGCAAGTGTCCTCCGTGTCCTGTGAGCATTTGGGGATTTCATGAGAAACAGCTTTGGTTACCGTGGTTGTTTTCCAAATAAGCAATCGCTTAATTCTAGTTCCTGCAGTCTACAGAATCCCTAAAAATAATAACATGGGCTCTGAAGATTTTAGCTGGCTTCATTCCACTTGTTGGTTTGAGCAGGGCTGACGTTGTTTCCTTGGCAGTTGAAATCTGCTTCAGTCGTTAGTGACCAGAGGAAATGCTTGATGGGAGCCCAGTGGCGTGTCTACTTCACTCCAGCCCAGATGCCTCTCACATCGTGCCAAGAAAAAACCACAGGGAAAGAGGAGTATAAAGTTGGGGTAGAAGAGTATTCCTGTTAACAGATAAAGATATACTCACTGAGTCCTCCACCCTCAATATCTTTGAATTTTCCAAAATGCTTCTCCATGGAGGTTTTCACAACTAGAGAATTATTCATATGTATTCTTGTCTCCAAAGAATCCTTTAGCTCTTTAGTTTAAAATTGTTTTTAATTGTGATAAAATACATACAGCATCACATTTATCATTTTAATCATTCTTAACATGTATAGTTAGTGGCATTAAGTACAGTTGAATTCTTGTGATCAGTCCTTTAACTTTTGAAGTAAAGTTAGCCTGCCCTTTGGGTAAAGCTGATTTGAAGAATTTTTCAACTATGACTTGTCAACTATAAAATATATCCTTTATACAATCTAGATCTCTCTGTTAATCTTATTTTTAAGGTTGAAACTCTAGAAAAATTAGTGGAGCTGACACAGAAGCTATTTGAATGTGATAGAGACCAGCTATACTACAGTCTGCTAAAACTATATAGTAAGTAATATGACTCTTCCTCGTGTTTTTATTTTGAGGCGTTTATTCTGTGGAAGGCAGTGCCCTGAAAGGAACATCAGGCCCCGAGGAAGCTCCTGGGGTTGTCACTTGTGGAGTCTCCCCAGAGGCTCAGGTAGAGGCCAGGCTGACTTTATATCACAGACTGTTGTGTTGTTTCACTAGACATCCTACAGTCTTCCCTGACATTCTTACTGCAATAATGAGAAAGTGAGAAAACTCTTCATCAGAGCCACAGAATTTAATGGGAGTTTTTGAGGAGAAACTGTTCTTTTTTTCTTTTAATTTAAATTCTTTAGTAAATTTATAAGTAATTTAGTAAATTTAGTAAGTTTATAAGTAATCATTGACATATTCATGTGTCTAGATATTTTTCCAGAAAAATGCATATTTATATAGACTCATTGTAAACAATTACTTTTCAAAATGTGATTGTATTGTAAGATAGTTTTGACTCATTTCTATATTACAAACCTTTTTCTGCACTTTATCACCCACCAATGGCTATATTGAACAGACCTGTTAGAGTTTACTCAGCTAGTCTCCTACTGCTAGACGTGTGAATAGACTTTAGTTTTCCATCCTATAAAACACTACATTAGTTGTCTTTATACCTTAATCTTTGTTCACAACCTTAATTGTTTCCCTAAGCTGAGTTTGTATTTGCACGAAGGGAAAAAGTGATGGTCATTTTTGAAACTTGTGGTCTCTGTTGTTAAACAGTTCTCTAGTATGTTTATGCAAGTTTACACATCTGGAACTGTTCAGTCTCTTAAGGTATTTTGTAGAGAGGAACGACAGAATAGTTGGTGACCTTTCTTCCTTCCTTTCCTACATAATATATTTGATCTCAATTTATTCTTCTTTTTCCTTCACCAAACATAGCAGTGAATAAGCTGATTCATTTGTCTTTTGAACTTGTATTTATTATCATTGGAGGTTTTGTCTTACTTCTTGATGGTGTATATTAAATATGCTGTAAATTTTACATTTCATCCATTGGTTACATTGACATACAGTTCATATGTAATTCTTACAACTTTTTACTTGAATGATGATCAAATTCTGGCACCCAGTGCTGAGGTTGTTGAATGTATAGAATTTTAAAACTTGGGTTTTAAGCATTTAGTCCTTAATTAGTATATTATAACCTGTATTCCAGTGCTAATTCTCCCCACTCCCCCTGCTTTTTCTTATTTTGAAAGAATTCTTTCTTTTTTTTCCTTCTTTTTTTTTTCTTTCTTTCTTAAGTTCTAATTTTTTGCAAACTAAAAATACCAAAGTGATACATCTAAATGAGTTTCAACCTTTGAAGTCATCCCCGTAGAAGACTTTAATTCAGAAATACCTCTGAAGCCCACAGTGCTAGCGTTGAGGTAGGCACTGCAGATAGAAAACTGGTGTTCTTCAGAAGAGTTAGACCTGGACCAGGACTGACAATACCTTGGGGTGAAAAGACAGCTGCAAGGATACATAAGGTACATCCAGGAAGGGATGAGAGGCAGCCAGCTTTACAGACTTCTTTTTCCTTCTGGAGCTGACCTTTTGCTGTTGTTTTTCTAAAAAGGGAGAAAAGAAAAAACAAGTTTTATGTTCATCTTAAAATTTCCTTTAGGGATAAGCAGGAACTCTTACAAATAAACTCTGAGGTTTATTTCCATTTTCTTTAATCCCCTCTATTTGTTCTGATGGACACCCCCCCCCCCCCCCCCCCAGCTCTGTATTTGAGCCAACAGTCTGAGAAGCTCTCCTCTGCTCAGCCGAGGAGCCTCTGAGGGTGAGATGGCATGACAGCAGCCTCTCATGGGACTGGAAGCCAGAGGAATCATCATAGGGAAGTACATACTTTTTAACCCAGCTTCTGTCATGTTATGAATCAATAATGTGGTTGTGGTAACCCTAAACCTTCCCTTTCTGAAGAAAAAGCAAGCTGTCTCCTCCTGCGTGTGCCCCCCCCCCCCACTTTTGCCCTCTGACTTGGACCACTACTTAAATATGTTGAATAATTTATAAAGCACAATTTATTTGAAAAGGAACATTTAGTATGGAATGCTATATGAAATGTGGCCGTGTAACACATGAAAAGTCCAAACTGGATTTCTGAGAGAACAATTTGTTCGATGTATTGGAATTTTTTATGAACTCATTCTTTTTCATAATATAATTTTAGCCCTTGAAAGGAGTTCATTTAATTATTTCGGGGTATTTGTTAAAGAGCAGTTTTGCTTGTTTATTTTAAAACAGTACCTTTCACACACACATACACACTTACTTTGTTGTGAATTACAGCATACTATAGAAACATGCACACGACAAAGATACATTGCTCCATGGTTTTGTAACACCCAGCCTCCATATAACTATAAAGTAGGTTAAGAAATAAAAAGTGTAAATCTTTTCATTCCTTTAAATACTAGCTCTACTAAACCAGCTTTCCTTTTCTACTTAATAATATGATGTTCATAGGCGATCTGTTACAGGAATCTGCCATAATTCAAACTTTAGTTCTCTCCTTTCTAATATATTTTGACTTTCCACTGTGATCGTCTTGTGAAATTAGCTCCTAAGCCCTGCAACAAACATTACATGAATGAAACAACTCCCTCACCTGCATATATATTATTATTTTAACATTTCTATAAGGAATATTCTGTTACTTCTAAAGGACAGTTTTTTCTCCTTCTTACAGTTTTATTATATTCAAAACACTTCAGTTTCTTTACATATACAAAGAAGAGAATTTATTCTTTGTACATATAAAGTACTCTCGCCAAAACTTGAGCTGCCTTACATTCATAATTTTGCAATAAAAATTCTTTGAATCTATTTTTTAAACCCCAGCATTTAAAACATGAACATTTATGGGACTTCCCTAGTGGACCAGTGGCTATGACTCCATGCTTCCAATGCAGGGATCTGGGTTCAATCCCTATTCAGGGAACTAAGATCCCATGTGCTGCATGGCGCAACTGGGGGGAAAAAGAAAACAGGAAAACCACCCTGAGTATTTATCCTAAGACATTATTTACATGCTATTTTCTTTACTTATGACCATTGACATTTCCTTTTCATGCTGTATGGTCTTCCCTCCTCCATTATTACACACATACAACATGAATGTATTCTAAATTACTGAAGGGTCAAGCTGATATGGTAGTATACAAAGCAAAATGTCAGATGTTGTGTCCACACCATACCTGAGTTAACTTGTCCATGGCCATCCTTCCAAATCACTCTCTACATTTGTATCCATGTATTTTTTTGCATATACACCTATTATTATTTTGATTGTTTAATGCTCTACATGTTTTGTGTGCTGTGTTCTGTGGCTTATTTTATTAATATGAAATAAATTCATAGGAAAAGATACATACTTGCTTTTTCTCCCTTTAGTTAACCAGTTTTAAGTGCTGGTATCCCTGGAACCTCCTAAGTTGATCATTAAACATTTTTTTAATGAATTTATGGTATATTTGTGTTTCATTTCCTTGCAGTCATTATTCTTTTTGGTGCCCAAATTGTTCCGTCTTTGGCCACTGGGAACCTGTTTATATCAGCTCCCTGTGTCATTTGACATACCCCATTAGTCTTTGATAGGTCTTTATTTTTAGGCCAAACAAGACCATCCCGGTTTATGTGGCGTAATTCCTGTCCAAACCTCATTTTAGAGAGGAATGATATTTAAGAGACCATAATCGGGTGATTGACACATGGAGAATTTAGAAATTACCCCCTTCTATCAGTAATACGTAAAAACTTGCCAACTTTATAATTAAAACTCTGAACTCTAGAAATCTTTGTCTCTTTGTTTAACACTACAGGAACCGTGTGTGAAGTGCCAACTGTTACATGCTAGTCAGATGGCCCCATGGTGAAGTCCCACAGCTATGTTCCTGTAAAATTCACTGATAGTGTCAAAAATTCCTTGGTTTTTGTAGCTTAAGAGTTCTCAGATCATTTAGTAAATCAGTGCTCTTGTTCTTTAAAGAAGGAACCATGAGTTCCAGGAAAGTGATGAAATTACTGAGTCAGTGTCCATTCCCTGGTTACAGCCAAGTCTGTGGGCTGTTTGATTTTTCAGATAACAAATATGATTGTTGTTTTGGTTAAAGGAATTTAAAGCCCCCTAGGTATATTATGAAAGGCTTATTAGCCTTTCTGTGTCTTGGTGAGAGCATGGCTACAGATTTTGGCACTGACTAGTTTGATTGCCTCAAATTTTTGTTCTATATTCTGTGATCCAGGTACATTTCCAAGATAGAAAGTGCGTACATCTCAGTCGTTTCATGCTGTATACACTGTGTAGTCCTCACCTGTGTTTTGAAATATTTTCTTGTTGGAAGCTGCTAGTCCATTTGAACAGGTGCCTCTCTGTTGTATCCTGTTCTACCGAAGTGAATTATCTTCCCATGCTCCTTCCAGTCTGAAAGCATTGTACCTCCTCCATCCATGTCTTCACTATCTGAAATAATAATTATTAGCTTAAAAAAAGTACCTTAGCTGTTCTGTTCCCAGTGTGTGGAAACTGTATCCTCCACAGTCCATAGTACCCTTTGGCGTGAAACAGGAGTGGTCAACCTTTCCCTTTCTACAGAATTAAAGATTTGGGGGCTTGGGTTTTTTTTCTTATTTAATTAAATAAACTAAAGTGTATTTGATAACCTTTATATAAAGTTTTATATGTTAACTTACTTGAAAAATTACTGTTGAATTTTACATTACATGACAACGTTTTAATGAAGGAAAAGCATAATTAGCTTATGAGAATCTTGCTTTGAAAATTGATTGTAAATTTAGTAAGGATTTTATGTTAGGCTGATTTTATTATCAAAGTATATATAAAATCACTCTGAACTTTAGCTTAATTTCTACCATTTGATTCACCTTTTAGTATATTCCGTATGAAAACTTGGGCTGACACCTTTGTGTGACTCCTGGGAAATTTTCTCCTTGTTTTCTTTTTCTTTCTTGCATGTTTCTGATGGAGTGTGAATGTGTTTTGTTTTTTTCTTTGAGTTTTTTTACTTTGAAGAGTCAGTTATCGAAAAGCTTATTAGCTTTTCAATGTTAGAGTGGGAGGAAATCTAGGAAAATTTCATGTGTTTTAGTATTTTGATATTTTTGAGAAACATTGTTATGTTTTCTGGAACATTCGTGTCCTGAAACAGACCCTCTTCCTGGAACTGACCATACACCATTGAAATATTTCTTATTCATATTTTCAAATTTTTTAAAAGGCCACTTTTAAAACAATATTTCTTTGTGTGTAACAGGTGTATTAAACTTAGTGTCATAAGTTTTTTCATATTTTGCTCTAATTTTTCACAGGCAGAAACTTAAATGACTTGCTCTTTTTTCAAAACTCATAGAATGTTTAAAAATGAAGTCTTGATTCTTAAGTTTTGGCTGTTTGTGAAGACTAGGTTATCACACAGAAGGAACTAGATATTTCATTATGAAGGAAATCTGCCGGATTTTTTTTCCAATAACCTTCCTCTCCCCCTGTAATCTTACTTAAGTCTGTTGACATTATGAGAAATCTATCACACACTGACATAGAAGTTCTTAAGGTCGACAAAAGAGACAGAATTCTCCCTATTTAACTAAGCAAAAAAGTTTGTTGATCTGTCACTTTTGACAAAGATCATACATCTGTACGTTTTCAATCATTGTAGCCGTGTACTAGACTGTGTATGTGCATCCTATCATTTTTCCAGAGTCTACTGCTCATAGTTGAGAAGTTTTTAATGAAGTGTGGTTTTTCTTTTCTTGTGTTTCAATAGGTAAGGACTTTCTATGGTTTAAACTTCAAAAGGTACAAAAAGGTATACAGAACGAAGTCTTTTCACTTTTGGTCCACATTTACCCTGGTCCTTTCCCTGAAGGCAGTGTTTGGAAAACTTGCTTTAGCAGCAAATAAAAAGTTTTAAATATTTTCATGAATTCTGTTTAGTATGTTCATTACTTTCTACTTACTTTTACAGAAGTAAATGGTGACTGGCAAAGAGCTGATGCTGTCTGGAATAAAATGCAAGAAGAAAATATTATTCCTCGTGAGAAGACATTAAGGTTATTAGCAGAAATCCTTAGGAACAATAATCAAGAGGTTCCATTTGATGTACCCGAGGTAATTAGTTTTTAACTATAAGCATAACAGATTTTGTTGTCGGTATAAATTTAGGTTATAGATTAACCCAGCTTTACATTGAAAAGGTTGCTGTATTTACCACTTTTTCTTTAACTGAATAATTTTATTTTTAAGTTGTGGTATGAGGAAGAAAAAGATTCCCCAACTTCATTACCCTCACCTGTAGAAGCTAATCTCCAGAAAGAGCTATTGAATGCCTGCCGCAGGAGGAGAAACAAAGGTAAACATGTACACTGGGGTCTTCTTTTTGATAGCAACATGGGATCTAAGCCTAGCAAATTAGTAGTGATTTAGGAAGAGATGGAACTTAAATTATATATATTAATTATTTTCTTTCATTTAAGGTAACAAAGACATTTTGGTACAATTGGGAAAATTTAAATGTCGACTCAGTAGTAGGTAATTAAGGATCACTGTCATGTTTATATTAGATGGAATAACAGCTTATGATTTATAGATGTCCTTGAATTTTGAGATCAGTAATGAATTATTGAGAAATGAAAAAACTCAAGATTTCTATAATCCAGTTTAAAATACTTAAGCCATAAAATATTTAAGTCAAGAGTCATTTGTTTAAAGGTTAAACAGATCAGGAAATGTTGTTTATTTGATGCATATACTACATATACATGTAGTATATGGTGGGGGTCATTATACTATTCCTTAAATTTTTCTGTACACTTGAAATTTTTCATAATGAAAACTAAAGTAGATGTCATTTTATCAAAAATTGCACTTTGAAAATAACATGATCATGAATTTTTTGGGCAAATATATTTGTTACATATTTTGATTTTATGTGAAAGCAAAAAATGATTAGGACTTTAACCTTCATACAGTGTCTATGCTTAACATCTCAAGGTTGTAGGCTGGATATGAGACCCATTTCTTGCTCTTCTTCCCTTTTTATAGTGGTACTATTTCCAGAAGGTGTGCCTACCTCTATTGTGACTACTTTAAAATTTCTATGACTATCTTGAACCCTCTGATGCAAGCTTAACTTTCACATTCTAGTTGTTTTCATTTAGACTTCATTGTACTCTTCCCAGATCGTACACTACTTCCATTTTCTTCACTTAAGTTTTTGCCATAGAATGTTTCTCTTATCACTGATTTCTCCAGTTTTTGTGTACATTTCCAAGTATGCTTTATGATAATTTAACCATTATGCAGCAGATTTGTTTTCATTCTAGTATTGACAGTTTTGAGTTCTCTTCGGTAGAAAGCCATCAGTTTAGAAGTTTATAGAACCTCTTAACTTTTTTTTTTTTCAAAAATATTAAATTTTTTATTGATTACACGTGATAATAGATGATTCACAAGCTTCATTCCCATCTATAGCTTTATCGGTACCATAATTCAATTTAGATATATTGCATAGGATATGCCAACAATCATTAATAACCAAAAAAGAACTCCATGACTTTGCACAGGTGACCCTTTTAATGGTGAACTCCAGGTCACAACACAGTAATTATCAGTTCAGCTACACCAAGGTTCTGAAGACAATAGCTTCTCCACCAAAGCAGGTTGTAAATAAATTTCAAATGGAACCTGACATCACCCTGAAGGAATTCTAACTTCACACTATTGGAGTAGTTTTACCAAAATGGCTTCAGAGTAGACTAACGTCACACAGCACCTAAAAAAAAAAAAGACATTTATTCAGCATCATGAACAGACTATTGGATTTAGCAATCAGCAGCATGGGTGCAAAAAAAAAAAATCTACATTAAAAACCCTTTGTTAGAATGCTTTACAGTTTCCACAGAACAGAAACTAAAATAATCTGTTATGCAATTAGTCACAAGTACAGTTCTCAAGTTTTTTTGCCCATACACGTGAGTATTGTCTAAAACATGTCTTCTGCAGCTAGGCCCTGCCACCACTGTGCTTGGCTGAGTTCACAAATCTGTTGTAACCTGTGGCTTCCCTGTCACTTCCCTGGCTCTCCTCTCCTGCTAAGCTTTGTTTCCTGGCAGTAATTAAAACCTTCTCCCTCTGCCATAGCTACCGCTGCTGCTGGAACCGCCATAGCCACCTTGATTTCGTGGTTTGGCAAAGTATTGGCCTCCACCCCCATACGGGCCAGAACTTCTGCCTCCAAAGTTTCCTCCTTTCATGGGTCCAAACTTTAAAGATTGATTGTTGTAATTGCCAAAATCACTGTAGCTTCCGTCACCTCCAAAATTGCTTCCATCATTATCAAATCCATTATAACCATCCCCACGGCCACCGTATCTGCCGCCATGATGGCTGCACCAGAGCCACCTTGACCACTGAAGTTTCCTCCACGAACGCCACCAGAGTTTCAGAACCAGTCTGACCTCTCTGGCTGGATGAAGCTCTAGCCATCTCTTGGTTAGATAGGGCTTTTCTCACTTCACAGTAGTGGCCATTCACAGTGTGGTATTTCTGAATGACCAATCTTATCTACGCGAGTCATGGTCATCAAAGGTTACAACAGCAAAGCCTCTCTTTTTGCCACTGCCTCGGTCAGTCGTGATTTCAGTCATTTCAGTTTTCCCATACCATTCAAAATAATCTCTCAGGTGATGTTCTTCAGTGTCTTCTTTAATGCCACCAACAAAAATCTTTTTCACAGTTGAGTGGGCACCAGGTCTTTGAGAATCTTCTCTTGAGACGGCCCTCTGGTCCCACAACTCCCGTCCACCTTGTGTGGCCTTGCATTCATGGCCACATCCACCTCCTCCACCGTGGCGTATGTGACAAACCCGGAGCCTCTGGAGCGCTTGGTGTTTGGATCCCTCATTACCACAGTTTGTGAGCGTTCCCCATTGCTCACAATGGCTCCTCAGACTCGCATCGGTTGTTTCAAAGCTCAGTCCTCCGATGAAGAGCTTCCGCAGCTGTTCGGGCTCTTTGGGAAACTCTGACTTAGACACGATGACAGTGGAGAGGGGGAGACTTCAACGATGCTTTCATGGCGGCGTCCATGGCAGAAAGGAGTAACCTAACGAACGCATCTCCCTCTTAACTTCTTTTTTTTTTTCCTCTTAATTTCTTAACTAGAAATTTTGTCACAGATTTTGTGACACTGATACACAGTGTCTGAAGTAGGAATTAAGCTAAACTTTTAAGTTTTCTCAATCCTCAGAATAACTTTATTCTTTCTGAGTTACTTTCTTTTGCTGCATATTCAGTCTAATATATCCTTGAGTCTTTCACCATGGATCTCTTAAACCTAAAGTTCATTATTATTGATACTGTTTAAATATTCTAATGGAATTTTGATTTAACTGAAATGAGTGTACAGTTAGTGTATACTTATTTTAAGATTCCAAAACTCCATATATTGCCTTTTTTTAGTTGTTTTTATTTAAGTAAAAACATCTAACCAGTTAGCTAAATATAATGCAGTATAAATATAAAGATATACCCCTGCTGTAGTTTTAATATACCATATGCATTTATCTAGTTGGTTTCATTCTGTTAATTCAAAAGGTTTTAGTTACTTTTGTGTAGAAATGCTTGGCAAAATGTGAATACTTTGAAAACTGAATTCAAGACTACAATTTTAGAAAACAACTAGTAAGCTTTTCTATATTACGTTGTTGATCTTAAATACTCAGATTGTACTTTCTGTAAATTTTCACTTAGCAGAGTAGTCAACCTATTGTATATGCTTGTTGGGATGTAGCCAGTAATTACAATACATCATAATTTCTAAGCTTCCTTTAAAGAAAAATATATGCATTATATACTGAATGATAGAGTCTGTCTTTTCTTAGTTAAGATACAAATATTAGTGTCATATCTTTTTTTCTTGTTTTCTCAGAATTTAACTTGAAAGGTTAAGTTTTTGGTATTGTCTCTTCAGTTTAATTGAAGGGCTAGTTCATGCTCCCATAACTTCTAAACACAAGCATAATTTCTTCTTGGGTTTTCTTTCTTTTTTTTTTTTCTGATTGTTTAGAAACCTCTAAAGTAGCACAGAATATTCTGAGCTTTAATATCATGTTCATTCCTAGTTATGTGTTCTGTATTTCTTTACATGAAGCTTTATATACATAAAAGGTCTTGAGTGATAGTTCAGTTATGCCCCACCTTTTTTGTGACTTGTTTATACACAACAGAGTGTGGATTATAGTTTCAGTTGGATGTTTATAGCCAGGCAGTTTTATTTCAGAAAAGTAAGTGACTGAAAAGTGTAGTTACTTCTCTTTGGGTAACATCTTTTCATTCACTGACAGTTATTGTGAACAAGTGAAATAAAACTGTTAATCAGTCAAACAAATGTTGCTTAGTTTACTTGTTAGATATCTGTATATTTGAAAATTGTATGTTTTTGTATAAGTCCTGTCGTAGCCAAATAATTTGATCTCCTAATTTTAGAATTATAGGCTATATTCACTTTAATGCTATTGTGTTGAAATGTTAACCATAGTAACCACCCACTTATAGATTAAAGATTGCTTTAAAATGAATCTTTTGCTCCCCTCAATCTAAATTATACCCCTGGTTTATTTGGACTTTAACGCACATTTTACAGTTTATTTTGCAACTGGGATCTTTTGACAAACAAATTCAGAAGAGCTGTGTTCTGTTTTTATTGGCATGAAAATAATTTATTGACTTTAGAGAGCTAGTATGAAAAAATCATTGTAAAAGGAAGCCCTTTCTTTTACCATCCACTGGAATTAAGTAGTAGTTTCCAAAACTGTCCCTTATTTTTTTAAAGATTAGAAGAGTGATACCATCTGCTTACTTGGTCAGTATGTATCTCTGTAGAGTGGTATACTGGGTGAATATTAAAAGAAGCAGAAATATGGGGGGGTTGGGGCTTTGCTTCAGGGCTTCCCCCCCCCCCCCCCCCGCCTTTTTGCCATTTCAGAATAATGTCATCTCATTTTTTGTTTTCCTTCATAGATGCATTTAATATTTTCCTGACGGCAAAAAAGCAAAACATTGTGTTTGACAATGAAGCTTATGCCAGGCTTATAAACTTACTTTTGATGAAGGATAATTCTATGCAAGCAATGCAAGTGAAAGATTTGTAAGTATCAGTTCATTTATTAAACTTCACACTCAAAAAAGAAAAACCTATCATTAGGATTTTTCTATTGATGTATTATAGTAGCAGCTGCTTAATTTTCAACTACCCATAAAAATTATATGAAATGCTTTTCTAATTTTAAGGGGGTTTTTAAACTACAAAAAATAGAACTTTTATTTGT
This sequence comes from Dama dama, assembly GCF_033118175.1. Classification (NCBI taxonomy): domain Eukaryota; kingdom Metazoa; phylum Chordata; class Mammalia; order Artiodactyla; family Cervidae; genus Dama; species Dama dama. The sequence continues at coordinate 77,463,903 of NC_083691.1, forward strand.
CCTGCACACTGCAGTATATTTTATTTTACCTTATAGAACCTCACAACTCATGTATGCTATTCATATACAGAAAAGTAGTTTGGTTTTTTTAGGGGGAGGGTTCTATTTTGTTTTATAGGTATCTCTTTTGTTTCTTGTTCAGCAGCTCGATCTGTGTACGTTTTATGGTGGAAGCAGCCTAATATATGAAGGCATCAAGGATTTTGAAATTAGGCAAGGCTTTGAATCGTACTTGAAAGCCCTTTGGAAAATTTCTTCCTATCTCTGAACCTCAGTTTTTCTTCTCTGTAATGAAATGATAATAAATCTTATATTAATTGTTTCTTCTAGGCATTGAAAGACATAGGGTGAAGTAGGAAAAAATATGTGGTACTCAGCACATTTTAAATACCCTTTCTCTGTCCCTTGTTGTTATGTAACCTGTTTTGTGATGGTGTAAGTGGTAATGGTTTTGTCTCTCTGGCTAGTTCCCTAGAGTAAAATACTTTTAAAATCAGAACAAGAGTAAAGCTTTCTTCCTTGATGTGTTAGTTAACTGACTCAGTTGTCTTATTCCCAAGGAATTAACTTCAGAAGTTAAGTAAATAATCAGACAGGGCTGAGAAAGGAGTGGATCAAGGTTACCTGCTCTGGAATGTAGACCTGTCCTGTTAATGAGTCAGTAGCTTTATTTTTCAATGGCAAAAGTCAGTGTTTTCCTTATATATTGTAAGTTTTGAAATGATGTTTCCTGGCTAATTTTTGGCCTTCAAAATTTTTAAGTTGCAGTACTTTTGGAATATTAGGATCCTGAATAGAAGACGGATATTTGCCATTCTTGGAGTTCACTGGAAAACCTGATGTTAACATTAGTGTTATGTTAAAGTTATGCACCATAGGGCCATATTTACTGTTTATGTTTCGATACATTTTGAAAAATATGTTGTGTGTGATTGTACTTGTCTATGGAAATGTATCTATTTCTCTGTATATACACACATGCTTTGTGTGTGTGTGTGTATATATTCATAATATATACATATAAGTGCTACATATATGGATATACCCATACATCATATATATCTATGATCTTGAATCATTTGTATATCTTGATATTGAACAGTCACACTAAGTTTAGATTCTTAATGCGTTATGTCTCATTTGTGTGTTTACTCAGTTGCTGTTAATAATTAAATTATCTAAGGAATACTCAGTTAATATCCTCAATTAGTGACTTGAAAAATTTGACATTGAACAGCTTCCTGTCATCTACAACCATTGAAGTCATCCAGGAAGTGCAGATTTTTTCCTAAAGTTACTTTTCTCAAAGAAGTGTTGTCTAAACACTATCCTCAATTATCAGAGGTATTTTTTTTTTTTTTTTTTTTTAATCAGAGGTATTTTTGAGGCAGCAGGGATTTGGGAGGAAGCGGCAGCAGGAAAAAAGGGGGACATTTTGTGTTGAGAATTGGGTATTGAGAATTTTGTGTTGAGATTATCTGAGGAGATGGAAACAAAGAAAGCAAACTTTTTCAAAAGTCTCTTAAGCGTGAAGTTGGCCACAAAGGCCTCTGAAATACTTCCAGAAGCACAGATTATAATTCTTTCATTTTAACTTGGCTACTTCTTGAATGGTGAACCTCACATTCTGGTAGCACAGATTCCTGTCCACCCACCCCAGAAGTTCTGACTCACCTGATCTAGGGTAGGGCCCAAGAATCTGCATTTTACTAGACATCCAGGTGATTCAAGAATCTTGTGTCTTAAACATTTTGATCATGTGCCATTCTTAGTGAGCTGCACCACTGTATGATATGTGAGTATATTATAAAACATATTCCAAAAATAGAAATTTTTCAGAGGATAAGATTTAAAAATAGAAACAAACGTTTTCTTGCCTCACCCTAGAGCATTCTCACAGTGTGCATACCTCTTACTAAAGTCCCCTGGTCTAGAATAGTTTTTCAAATTGCATTTGTAACCAGTTAGTAGATGATGAATTCTATTCAATGGGGCAGAATCAACATCTTTTTTAATGAATAGAAAACATCAAAGCACTCCATGTAGTAAAGATATTTTGTGAATATTTGCTCTCTGTTGCGTGTGCGTATGTATATTAGTGTGCTGGTTTGTAGTGTAGCACATCATTTTTTACCATGTCTGACTGAGAATCTTAATCAAACAAGTGTAAAAGCTGTTGACCCAGAAGGTACAACCCATCTATTTCTACTTATGTCCACAGCCTGTAAAATGCAGGTTTATCTTCTTTCCTCCCGTCCCTCTCTAGATCTTCACGAATCCTTGCTGTACTCCTGAGGTCACTTTCATCTTCGCTGTATTACTGTTTTGGGAGTGTTTTGTAGATGCCTTCCCCATGTAGTTGTGTGAGCCAAAGAGAATCCTAGGTGCAAAGCTTTCGAATGCCCAGAGGCACTTAATCTGGGAATCTGTGCACATCCTTTTCCTTGAACCAACAAAATGTTGTATCTAATTATGAAGAATTGTATCTTGGGTTAGATTTGCATTGGGTAGTTTTGAAAATACCTCTGGACTGGGAATTCAGAAGTGGAAGTTAGAGTTCCAGTTCTCTCTTACCAAAGGAACGTCCTGTAACCTCCCTCGATCTGTTTCCTGGTTTATTACCAACATTCCACTAGGTCATCTTTTCCACTTGCAGCTCTGCATCAGTGATCAGAATGAAAAAGAATTGTTGCTTTTTTTTTTTTTAAGAGCCATCATTATTTTAATACGGTATGACCAAAGGAGCCACTGTAGCAGTGGCTGTCCCCCTAGGATTATTTTGGCAGTATTACTCTCACATAACGCCATAAATAGCAGTCTGTTATAGTTACCTACATGGGGCCACTTGTTCGTTCTTGAGAGCAGTTGTTTCCCCTTTGAACTAATGTAGTCATTGTTTTTGCTGTACTTTTGCTGTCTCTAATGTGTTACAGATTCACTTGACTACTTACTAATGAGATTTCTTCAGTTTGGTTAAGAATAGGTTATTTAACCTTCCCGACAAGTAATGGAACCTCAAAAGTAACAAATGCCTTTAAAATTTTTGAAAGAATGATGCTCTTTCATTTTTAGTTAGAAATACATTTCTACATGTTTCAAAATAAAAATTTAGGTATAGTGAATTGTTTCAGAGGAGGGGAACTACTTATTCATAAAACAGGAAGGGTTATATAAATTGTTCTTGTAGATCTTTGTTAACACTGAACTGTATAGTTAGGAAATTTGAGAATCATGTGGTGATAGCTCTGCTTTATCTTTGGAGAATAGCACTTTATTTTCTTTTGTTCCTACTAGCTTTTTTATTCTGTCTAAAAATAATGTTAAATCAATCACTGATGCTTTTTACTGGATTGGCCAGTTTTTGTTATCCAAAGTAAGATAAATTCTGATCACTGCCTAATGCCCCATGTGCGTGTTATGTAAGTACAATCCATAAACCAGTCATTGCTCTGAAATCTCTAAGATGAAACTTTCCCTGTAATATTATCTTCTTTGGTTAAGACAGATTAACTTCTGCAGTTGATTGTAAGTTAAAAGATTGATACCCCTTTCTCTCTGTGATTTTTTTCCCCCCTTTATTTTGGCAGCTCTAAAAATGAAAATGTCTAGAATTCTGTGCTGTCCAATTCAGTAGCCACTAGCTATAACTGCCCACTTAAATTTAAATTACTAAAATTAAATATAATTAAAGTTTCCATTCCTCCACCACAGTAGCCAGGTAGCCACATGTAGCTTGTGGCTACCCTATTGGGTGACATGGATAAAAAATATTCTCATCATCACAGTAAGTTTGATTTGACATCTCTGTACTAGATTTTTGTCCAAAAGGAAAGATCAGAATTAAGAATCAGAGGTAAACTTCTCTTATTTTATTGTATTAGTGAATCCATCGCAAAGTTACCAGTACCCCTTGTAGTTTTTCTCCCTTTGTCAGTTTGAAACATTTTGGTTGTGGTTGGTCAGTTTCCATATGTAAAACATGTATGTATTCAGCGTATAATAGACCTGGGGAGAGTTTTCTTCCTATTTATCCCCAATTTCAAATTTGTATTGAATACATACCTTCTTGAGATAGGAAGAAATTATTAAAAGAAAAATATTCTGTGTTTTGAGATTTTTCAAAAGGTTTGACATCAAGTGTGGTGTTAGAAGTTTTGTTACCTTGTGGTTTTAATGAATTTTAGTTAATATTTTCAAGTAAGTATCGTATAATACATGTAATAATGTTGGCATAAGAAGTGAGCTTAATTTTAATAGTGTCTCCTTGTTTATTTAATCATGCTAGAGATTGAGAACGTAAATCCTTTATTTTCTGCAGTTTATAGTCTCATGCACGAGTTGTTGACTTAAGCGCTTTGACAGATGGGACAAAGGAAACAAGTCGAACTGAGCAGTGGGTGCTTTGGTGGGATTAAGAGGATCGTCGGAATAAGAAAATCCTGCACCCGGGAACTGCGGGGGGGAACCCCAGAGGCTGGAAGTGACTGAGAGGATGGGCACATCACGGTGTTTTGGAGGATTTTCTTGGGATTGATGAGAATAATTTAGCAGTGACCCTGCTTTTCTCGCAATCTGCTCAGCTTAGATGTTCATGTCGGCAGGCCAAGGTTGTTAGCAGCCAGACCATCACTGTGCTTGAGAAGGCAAATGGCAATTGCTTTTGCTCCTTCTGACCTTTGGAGATTTCCTAATCGGGAGATGAACCCCAGGGCATTAAGGATGCTGAAATTTCAACACAGGAGATAGACACACAGTGTAGCAAACAGATCATCTCTGGCTAGGGCTTTTTTTCTTCTTTTTAATAAATCATGTAGGTTTTAGTCAAAAGCAAGTTTTTGCTCTTGAGTTTTAAAAAGTTGGGGGATTTCAAATTTAAGGCTGGGACAAGATTGTGTGAAATTTTACATTTTACTGTAACCATGGTTTTAGTTCTGCAGTAAGTTCACCTTTAAAAACTATGTATCTAGATGACAGAAAATTGAAAATTAATCAACTGAATGAGATGGTGTTAGTAATACGCCTTAGTTTATATTTAAAATATAAAGTGCTGAAAATAAATGCTCATTTTTGTTGCCGAAAGACTAGTTTTACATTTTATAAATTATGGTGAGTGTAGGGAAAAAAGGGAAAAGTGTCCCGCTTGGGATACAGCAGAACAATGCAGGGCATGCAGTTATTTTAGTCATCTAATATGTCAGCATTCAAGAATCCGAACCGATTGTTTAAAAAAACCTTGTACTTTGTTTCTTTTGTTGCTCATTTCCAACTTTGTCATCTGTCAGAATGCAAAAAAAAATTATCCTTCTATAACCATTGACAGGATAACACAAAAGCTGTCTCCAGGTCGATATTTTGCAGCAATATTTTTAACATACGAACAGTAGTTTTTATAATTTCACCTTGGTGCTCAACCATTTATTATCGTATCAGAAGCATGTCAGTAATTCCTTTCTAAATGTCTGCTTCTTTTAGCGCTGAGACCCACATCAAGGGCTTCACACTGAACGATGCTGCCAACAGCCTCCTCATCATAACGCAAGTTAGGCGGGATTATTTGAAAGGTATGTCACAATGCTTGACCTTTACGTCACATTAATGCCTCTGCAGATTTTTCTTGTAACGCCCTTCGAATACTTGGATAAAGGAGTCCATTTAGCAAATTACCTGCTTATCAAGAGCCTTTTGTGGTAGCTGAGAGACGTAAATTACTGTACATGCATTTATAATACAGCTTGAATATGAATGTACTTGTCATTTGACCACTTAGTCCAGTTTCCATTCCATTTAACACAAGATGGGTTTTCTTAAGATGAATCACAGCTCTTCAGACATGCAAAATTTGTGTTCCAGAACGAGAGAAAGTACAGGCTTTCAAGTGCGTTAAAATTCACAGCACAAGTCATTTTTTTGCTTTGGAAATTAACATACTTTAGAGCATCTGAAACAATTCCCAGCGGTTGTTTCTTGCATATTGTGTTGGTTGTGTGTGAGATAGCAAATGAGTTAAATTGAGTGTTAAATGTGTGGGATTGTGCACCAAATGATTATAATATTGATTTTTAAAACTTAATCTAATACTTTTTTAATAGTTCATAATACCAACAGCAGTAAGATACCATATTTATTTGGAGTTTGGAGTTTTTAAATGAATATTAAGAGGATAACACCAAAGAAATTGGAGATGACTTTTAGGGAGGATTGGGACATGGGGCTGTTTGCTTGGCAGAGGCTTTTTATGGGTTTGCAGAGGGATGGATATGGATGGGATGGGCTTATGAATGAGCTCCCAAGGGGGAAAAATGGTGAAGCTCTTCAATTTAGATAAGCATCTGTTCACATTTAATTTTACATTTGAGTCTTAGTCAATACAATAACACCACAGTTTTTGCCGATATAGCAAAACCTTCTTAGGAACTCTTTAAGGAAGGTTGAAACAACTTTCTAACTGTTAAATATGTGTATTACCTAGTTTTTTCCTCAGTCTTTGAGAATGGTGTTATTCCTCACTTGCATGCTTATAATAGAATTTCACATCTCTGAAAGTTGCTGTCTAATTGTGCAACTTTAATGTTACCTGTAATGCCTAGAGGTACTGGACTATAGATGTCTTCCTAATTAGTGAGGACTGAATATGTAAGGGATGATTTCTGCCTTCGCAGAATTGCTGCTTCAGTGTTACATAGGCGGGACCAGCACATTAAACAGCCCAGCCTTTAGTCATAACGGAGTGTTGTAAGGTTTGCTGTTAAAACTCTAAAAGCTTTCTTTTTCAGTAGCAAAGGCTTTTGGGCAAGTTGCATTTTAAATGCAGAAATGATAAACAAGTTTTTTCTACTTTTTGTATTTTTCTTTTATTTTTTGGCCATTACACACAACTAAGAGTTGTGGACTCTTAGTTCCCCAACCAGGGATCGAACCCCATGCCTGCTGCAGTGAGAGTGTGGAGTCTTAACCACTGGACCACCAGGGAAGTCCCTGATAAACAATTTTAAAACATCAAAAAATTAAATTTGCTCCCCATATCAATAAGCTAATTTTTATAAAAAGTTTATATTTCTGTAGACATGGAGATCAGGATAAAATACTTTTTTTAATTTCAAGGGGTTGCTTTTTGAGCTGACTCAAAAAAGCTGCTTTTTAATTGACTGCTACCGTACTTGTATGTTAGGTTATCCTGTGAAAACAACAAGACACTGATATAATTTCACATCTGTTTTCATCGATTCAGTTGGAGACTGACTGAGTGCAGAAGCCATGAGCCCACTTTCTGTGCCTCTCAGCGACTGATAACCTCTGGTGGTCGTTGTCGAGGGCGGAACGGTGTTGGCGCTATCCATATTACCTTATTTTTGCTCCATGGCTGACTAGAGCTCCCAATTAAAAAAAAAATTTTTTTCAGGTTTCTTTTTCTCAGTTCCATCTAAAGCAGGAAGAAAAATAAAGCCAATTCAGTCTTAATCTAATTTAACTAGCTTATGCTGTTGTGGAATATTAATAGCTGATACATCACAACTTGGCAATATAACGAGTATTACTCAGGGCGGAGGGTGTGGGTGGGAACCACTTTTGATGTCTCATAAGTCATGAACTGTACAGAAGGCAAATTCTGTATGGGAATATGATTTCAGTCCCAAGGTCCCCTGCTTCCTTTGGGTAGACATAAGGTGATCTGTTCTCTCAATCCTCCACTCTTTGACACACACGTGTACCCATAGATGCAGGCTCCAGTGTGGTTAAGTTCTTGGGTTGGTGTCTAACAGTATGACCTTAAAAAAATTAAGGAAATTGTTTAAATTATCTGTACCTTAGTTTCCCACATATAAATTTGGTACCTCAGAAGGTTAGTTGTGAGTGTGACTGCTTAATCGGTGTCTGGAGTGTAGTAAGTGCTCAACATACGTAATAAAAGCTGATAAATGCTAGTTACTATCATCAACATCATTATCTTACCTGTTATTTGATCTACTTGTAGGAAAATCCTTCTTAGCTGACAGTATTGCCGGCTAATATGAATATTCCAAAGTTGACTATCTGTGTATGACCACCAGTTAAGATTTTATCAAACTTATTTTCTATAGATAAAATTTTTTATTTCCTGTATGTTCATATGTATCTGTAAAATTTTATTGAATATACCTTTTAACCTTTTTTTCCCTTTTCCCCATTTGAGAATCACTGATTAAAGTATAGATTTGGAGTAATAATAAATTTTTTACTCAGTAATAAGTACTAAATTCATGATGTCTTTTATCGTATCACTTTTAATAGCATGTTTAATTATTACCCTTTCCCTATTCTTCTGTTAATGATGGACTGTTCTTATTTGGAAAGCTGCTTTGAGAGTCTTAATTTTGTGTGGGTTGCGTTGCCTTAATTGCTAGAAAGCCATGAAGTTTTCTTTGGTAGCAGTGATTGTTATGTTAAGTATTACATGTTCCCTCCAGTCCATCACTGTATTTAGTATAATGATTTTGCTACTCTGGCACTTAAGTCGGTAACTCAGAAGGATATTCCATATTTATCCATAATCAAATACTTGTAAGTTTGATATTAAAAGAAAGAAACTCGCGTGGAGAATCTCCCTGGGAACGTGATGAGCTTTCTTTTCTCTGAAAAATCAGTGCAAGAAAATATCTGCATGGTATTTTATCATGTAAAATAAATTTGTCGCTGTGTGAGCTGAATGTTCCAGGTTGGCTGTTCATCTTGTATGATCAAACCTTTTTGGATTAGAAAGAGATACTATTTTCAAGAAAGAATCTTTGGGCTATTAGAAGATTATGATAGTCATGAATCTTTTGAGTGTAATAAAATCTGGGGAAGTGTGAATGCCGGTAAAAGTTACATAGTTTTGGAAAGTCTTTAATTTTTTAAATTCTTCCTTATTTATATTTCTCTGAACTTGTCAACTTCCTTGAAATTAGTCCCTAAATGTTGTCCCTGAATAGAACCTGCTTTCTATCAGTAACATTTGCATTCTCTGTGTGACTTAAAGAAGAAATTTCTCTGTCTCTGATGTAGTCAAATAATTTTTTTTCAGGTTTCACATAAAATATTAATATTTTCTATAATATAGAATAAAAGTATTCATAGCTTTTTGTGTATAGTCATTTGGTGCTCATATTTAAAAGCTAGTTCTCAAAATGCATTGTCAGTACATTTCATATAAGAAAAACTCTGTCGCCTGCTTTTCTATTGTAGACGCTCTGACAACTCTAAAAACAGCCTTAGATCTGGACCAGATACCTTCTAGATTAGCAGTGACCCGCCTTATTCAGGCATGTGCCTTGAAGGGTGATACAGAAAGCATACATGACATTCAGAAGTTGGTAAATGGACTCGAGGATTCAATTGGACTTTCCCGTATGGTTTTCATCAATAACATTGCTTTAGCACAAATAAAGAAGTGAGTATCTTCAAACATTTCCTCCACTGTACACACTGGAAGAAACATTATCTCAAATGCCACCTTTTAAAAACTAGGCAGGCTATTAGAAATCACATCAACTGTAGAGAAAATAATGGTGCTAGTTGCTGCCTATTTTATAATTGTCAGGGAATAATTTTGTGTTACAAAATATGTTTTAGCTGTAAATTGGATCGTAAACAACATTGATCAAAATTTTCAAATTCTTAAAATTTGCCCCATGGTTGGTAACTTTTCTCATTCATACATGCCAGGCACTTGTTGAAACACTTTTTTACGAAAGTGAAAAATAAGTTCATTTGAATGTCAGCAACATTTGAAGGTGACACTCTGCCAGAACATCATGAAATGGGGGGCCCAACAAACTTGTTAAAAATATGCATTTCTGTTTTGTCCATCCTCCTATTCATCCACCCCTGTCAATACACACCCACACAAAGGGAGGTATTTACAGGTGATTCTCTTACCACCATTTCTAGATTCCTTATTGAGAATCACTATTCTAGAAATAAATTGAAATAACTTGATTTTTATTAGCCTCACTGGTGAAGTTAAAGATTCATGGGGGTAATTATGGAATTGACATTCTTCATGCTTTTAGGGGAAAAAATGTTATTTAGCAATTAATCTTACGTACATGTAATGGGTTGTTACTAAAATGTCTTATTGGCTTTTACAGGGTTTTTTGTTTTTTCCTCTTTGTTTGGACAGAAGTTGTTTTGTTTTTCCCCCTTTTAAAACTGTTTCCCCATATAGAACTTTTAACTTTCCCTTTGGTAAGAAAATTTGATTATTATTTTAAGTTAGAAGATTCCAGAAAATTATTCAAGAAAGATCTGGATGAATTTTTAAATGTTACCATATAGTCAGAGTTTTATATGATGTGGAGATGTTTTTATTCGCTATCAAATATAATTATTAAATCTCTAAAACCCTTAAAAAAAACTTATTGTAATGGGGTTCATTTTTAGAGAATTCTTGTTTGAGGTGATAATTCCAACATAAAATGGATTATTTGGATTTGGAGTACCATAGCATAACTGTGAAGTGTCAGTTAAAGAGCACCTTAACCAAAAAGTCGTAAAGATAATTTTCGTCATAAGTTGTTTAACAAGGCCATGTAACTGACTTTTTAAGAATGAAGTATGAAGATACTTTGTTCAGAGAACTTTGATATAAATTGAATATTTTTCAAATGTTGTATGTTACCTGACAAGAACAAATTGTTGTGACTGTGGGTTGAGAGACATGAAAATGTACCTTTTGCAGACATCATCAGCATTTTTAAGAATCCTGAGATTAACATTATCTTTACTTCATGCAGTCGTGACCAGTTGTAGATTATAATGCCAAAGTTATAAAGTATAAAAGATATCATTTTATATCCAAACAGCTGCAAAAACAAAACTTTGGAATACAATAATTTTTTAAGTTACTGTCTTTAATTCTTCTCTGTGTAGTTGTTTGTTCTTTTCTCTAGAGCAGTGTTTTAAAATAAGCAGCTACTTCAGTTACTTGTTGCAGCATAAAGCACCCAGTGATTGCCTTTGCCAAGTAAATATAATTTGGTTCAGCTTGTATAATGTTTTTTATCTGGTTAATTGTAAATATATTGTCTTTTTTCCCCTAAAGTGCTTGCATGTGTAAATACTAAATTACCTGTACGGAAACTGCCTGCAATATTAATATAAAAGCAAATATTTCTTTATAATTTATTTTACTTTCTTTTATAGTAATAACATAGATATTGCAATAGAAAGCATTGAAAATATGCTTACTTCAGAGAACCAAACTGTGGACCCTCAGTACTTTGGCTTGGCATACTTATTCCGAAAAGTCATAGAGGGACAGTTGGAACCAGCACTTGAAAAGAGTAAGTTAGCTCTTCTGGTCGAAGAGCAAAGAAGCACTTTCCCTAGCCTGTCTGGACTGACTGTCTTTGGTGAGTGAGTTAGTTATACCATTGTTTAAATGAAAGATTTTTCTTACTTGTCATTTTTTTTTCAGTAAGCATCATGGCGGAGAGATTGGCCAATCAGTTTGCAGTTTACAAACCTGTAACTGATCTTTTCCTTCAGCTTGTGGATTCAGGCAAGGTGGATGATGCCAGAGCTCTCCTACAGGTAATGACCCACCACATGTGGAGCAGTGAGGCTTTGTGAAGTGTGTGAAGTCAGCTGAGAAATTACTAGGGTCAGGTATGTGGTGGAAGACCGGAAGTGAAGTGCAACACCGCTAGCACATTTAAATTCAACGAGAATCAAGGTTGCATGACAAGGACTGGATTGTATGTTATAGGTTCCTGGTTTTCTAGATGCCAGATTGGACTAGAAATGTCTTTAGAGTTAAATGGGGGTAGAAGGAGACATGTTTTGCCAAAATGATTTAAAGATAAATGTTTCTGTGCAGATAGGTATCACAAAACAATTCCTTTGATTTCCTAGTTTAATTTTGCTTGCGCTCTAAATGCCATGCATCACCATGGCAACACAGTTTGCAAACAAAAAGTAGGAAATGTTTGCTTTTCAAGTACCACTCCTCTTGAATACTCAAACAGTCTTGGTGCCTTATTCAGGATTTATTAAGAGTCAGATTTGCTTTCTATTCACTTGTGTGTTACAGACACATTAAATGACAAATGCAGGTCTCTGTGGCCCGCACTCTCAGTTAAATTAGCAATCTTCAGGGAAGGAGACAACTGCATTCATGCCATTTTAACAGCACTAAATATAAAGCCGCGCCAAGTGCCGACAGAACAGTGGGTGATCGGAGCTGCCACTGGTAATGTACACAAACAGGCACCGCCAGGGAGCCCCTTCCCAGCAGGTGGCAGTCAGACAGTCACCGTGATCCCGCCAGCGGCTGTGTTTGTGTAGACTCCCTGTGTCAGATTGAGGCTGGGACCAATTTCTGATAGTAAATAGTATTACATTCACTTAAATTTTTGCTAGCTGTGACACATCTTAGGTAGCAGATAGGGAAGGGGAAAGTGAACTCACCTGCTTGTGATCCTGAAAAGTCATCCAGTTTGAGAGTGGAATCCAAGCCATTTGTAAAAGAAATTCCTGAGAAATTTCTCTGTGTTACCAGTTTGGTGAAAAGTGTAAATTGGCACTGCCTCTAAAGCTTTTTTTACTTTTGTTCCTGGAGAGAGAGAAATGCCAATTATTTGGGAATTTTCTTGTTTACCTTTTTTTTTCCTTTAAAAATTTTTTTTGAAACCGAAATGGCAATTTATAATGGGGATTCAAGAATCTTTTCATTGTTCTATCTTCTTGCCTTCTGTGTTAAAAGCTTTGTCTTGAAAAGAATAAATTCTCATGTTTTATCTTTGTACGGTACATACCTAAGTGTACCTACTCAGGTATATGCATGTCTAGCTGAGTATTCATTCAACTGTGACACATTATTACAATAGCTCTTTAGAAAGATGCACTTGGTATTTCATTTACAAACTTTTTCTGAGCCATGGTCATCAAGGCTCTTCTTAGTAGCCCAGGGTGGGAGACACTGGGGATGTGATGACCGCCCTCAGAGCTGCATATACCCACAGCATTCTGTCCAGAGCTCTTTATGACAGCCAAGTGTTGCTGCAACATCATTGTCTTTTCATTTTTATTCCTTCAGTAGACTGGTTTCAGATGGTAAACCCTTTACCCATTCTTTACCTGCCTGTCAAACAGTTAAAGATTATTCTTACTGTAGTGAAGAATACATTATTGACAGATGTCGAAAGCATCCGTTTATAGTGTAAATGTTCTGTGTGTCCCCCAAAGTTCTTTTTATGCTAGTCGTTTTAGTATTGACAATGTTTTAAAGCTTTGAAAGAGCAGTGTGCATTTAGAAACTTAAGAGAATGACATCTGCGATGAATGTAAACTAAAATATTGTCTTGCCATATTTGATTTTACTATAGCATCTAAGATGGGATAGACACTTGATTTATCTGGTCTGTCATATAAACTTTTTTTTTTTGAGTTTAACTTTTGTCTCTTTCTCAAGCACTGGCTGTCTGTTGCAATGAAAGCCTTTTATAAAATAGAGAGATTGAAATCAGTCCTTTTGTATGCATAAGTGTAGGTAATTATACTTTAAAGAGAACTTGCTTTGTACATTTTAATTTTTATAAAGAAACGAGCAGTTATCTCCCTGACACCTTATTAAATGTATAATTAACCTTATGATCCCTAGCTCACTTGTGAATGCTTGGCAGTATAATTGGAGAGGCATAGTGTTTCTTTTTTCCCTCTTTCTTAGCAGTCCTAAACCTTATTCTGTGGTTGTTGAAGCATTAGTTTAATTTTTCCCTTTTCATTTTAAACAAACTTTATACTTGCAGTGCCAAGGACAACATTCACAAAAGCTTGGCAGAGCTTGCACTTGTTTTCTTTTTTTGCTTTGAAAAAGTGGTTGACTATTAGGCCTTCCTGTTAGTAATGATATATTACTATATTATTGTGAACTTTCTTAATTGGAAATATTCACCTTGGTCCCCTTGTTTATCAAAACCGTCACTTACTGAATAATGTTTCGATTTTTAGAGGTGTGGTGCAATTGCTGAACAAATCCCGATTTTCTTGGTGTTCTGTATTAGGAATTCTCAGAGATCAGGAAAGGTAAGGTTCTGTACTTGCTTCCAAGGCAATAATGCTATGAGATAGTCTTGATCAAAGGTATTGAGTATCATAGAAGAGCTTTTTGATTCAGGACCTTTTCTAAAAATGCTATAGATTTATAGATTGAACACTTGCTGGCCTGAACTTGTTTACTTTTTTAGATATTGATGCAAAGTCAATTCTGGCTCCTTGGTTGTATTGGAAATGCAAAACAGGTTCATGCAGTGCATTGAGCCCTAAGAAAGGACCCTTGGGAATGTAAGATACAAATCCCATTGTTTGGGTCACTGGGTGAGTTTCAGAGTGCAGAACCTGAGGGAGATGCCTGCTACAGAGCGCCTCCTGTCGGGTGACCAGGGAGAAAGCATGAGGTTCTTTAGCTTATTTATACTCAAAGTATGTGTGTTTGTCTTATTGATGTTTATTTTTTAAAAAAGAAAAAGAATAAAAGCATATTTCAAAAATGTCCTTTTAGATTTGATTTTACCTCTGAGTGGGCCCCAGAAACTCTGTTCTTAGGTTATTTGGGCACATTATGAAGTTTTAAACTGAGCGCCAATTATAATGTTTGTTTTATGTGAAACATTTAGGTTGTTTCCAACTCCGGAAACTAATTTTCCTTAATTTTCACATAAACACACTTAAAATATTTACCTAATTGCACTTTTCTCTCTGATTCATGTATTTAGTTACAGCAGGCATCATTTAGGAAATACTAAGTTGCCCTTTTTTTCTTTCTTATGAGATAATATAAAATGATGTATATTTACATATAACCTACCACTCATTACCTGTAAATGTTAAATTATCCCTAGATTACTTACAATACTTGATACAGTGTAAATGCTATGTAAATATTTGCTGGCACCCAGCGAATTCAACATTTGCATTTTGGGACTTTGAAGAATTTTTTTTTCTTCTGAATATTTTTGGTCCTGGCGGGGTTGGTTAAATCCACAGACTTGGAATCCACAGGCTACAGAGGGGCTGACCAGACTTAGAGATACAAAAGGGAAATAGTCCATTGAATTGAGAAGGCAGTTCTACTGTACTGTTGTTAAGTTTTTATGATATAGTGTCCATATGTCAGTGTCACATTTCACTGTTCTTTTGAGTTGTGGTGATGTTACCTATATTTAATTTCCTAGGCACCAGCTATGAAGTCTTTGTTAGAATTGATTCCTGAATTAATTGACAAGGAAGAAGCATACACTTGCCTCATGAAAAGTTATGGTAATAAGTCTCGTGTAACTGCATTATTTGATTTAAATATTTGTAGTATAGTCAACAAGTCTTCAGCTCAAAAGCAGTAATCCTAAATATCAGATAATTGCTTATGGTATAAATTATTTATTTAGCCTTAGGATATGTTTTAAAACTATATTTAAGGGGGTTCTCTGATGGCTCAGTGGTAAAGGATTTGCCAGCCAATGCAGAAGACATGGGTTTGATCCCAGATCTGGGAAGATCCCCACATGCCATGGGCGTTAACCCTCTGTGCCACAGCTATTGAGCCTGTACTCTAGAGCCCAGGAGCTGCAGCTGCTGAAGCCCATGTGCCCTAGAGCCTGTGCTCTGCAACACGAGAAGCCACTGCAATGAGAAGCTTATGCACCACCACTGGAGAGTAGCCTCTGCTCGCCACAACTAGAGAAAAGCCCGTGTATCAACAAAGACCCAGCACAGCCAAAAAAGAAGAAAAGAAACCCTGTGTTAAAAAAAAAAAAATCAGAAATTATTCTTAGAGGTTAATGTAAACCATCTCTGAGCATCTTCTGAGGGGGCCCTGATTTGTTGAGTTACAATCCAGGTTCCTGGAAAGACTTAGAAGTCCACTTGGGTGTACATTCTGGGAACCAGTCCTACCCCTCCAAAGGCCTGCCTGCCACCTGAAGTACAGTGTAAAATGGCTATATGTTTAAGACTTCACTTGCCTGTTTGCTCCTTCAGTGGCCCACCTACCTACTCTTGGAAATAGCAAACACCTTAATTAAAAAGTGGGCCCCAAGGTTTCACCTAAAGTCACAGCTCTGAAATTGTAGCCTTTTAAGCAGTTTTCTTCCCTGGTTGCCAGGCGACCACATGTGGAAGGGAACCAGTCTAAAGTTTCCTCAGTAATTAAGATGAATGTCAGCATTTGTAAGTTATGATCAGCTGTCCATCTGACACCGCTGATTTTGTGCACTTGAGCCAAAGGGTAAATAAAGAGTTGCTTTGTGGATTTGATTGTTGGCAGGACACCAGACTTAGCAATCAGAATTCTCCATTTTTATGCCCTTATGAGCAGAACATGATAATATTTCGAAATAGAGCTATAATCATAAACTTTCTTAAGGTTACATTTGCATAATTGGCAGGTATTAGTAATATGTAAGATGAAGTAGTGTAAAACAGCATGAAGTTACTACTAAATTGTGTGACAGTTGGGAGGGAGGAGAGCAGGGAGATCAGGAAGTAAGGAAAGAGAAGATAGGAGAGTTTTGGGAGCAGCTCCCTAGAAGATGGTAGAGCTTGGGTTGAGCCCTTGACAGTGGCAGGAGAAGGCTTTGGTCTCTTAGGGACAGGAGCAAAGGATTTACGGAGGAAACTGACTTCACCCAAACTAAAGATCTGTTCAGCTTCAGTGAGAGGTGTAGAGTCATCCTCAGTCCCTTTAGGGAGATCCTTGATTCCCTAAATCAAGGATCAAGGATCTCACATCTCACATCATCCTGGAGGCTCACCTTGGTGCTGGTAGAGTTGGGATTAATTATTCAGCATCAGTGTAGGGTAGATGTTAACAATCTAATGCAAGATTGAAGAGTCAGATCACCAACAATTCTTAGCAGAGCCTGTATAATTTCAATAGTGAACTTAAAAATATTTGGATATCAGCCACAAGTAGAGAGCCAGCTAAACTTAGCTCCTAGGCTGCTGCATCATCCAATTACATGAAATATTAGTGTAGCTTGTTACACAGAGGTATGTAGTTTTTTAATGTATGTTAATAATGTATATAAATTTGGGGGGATCAGTAGCTAACTGTATGCGTCATTTGCATATTTTAGAATAGGAGAATATATTGAAAGTCTTTTGGTGTTGTTTAGCACCTGATCTTGATGTAGATACAGACTTCCACATTAGTTATTTTACCTGCCCCTCGTCACAAAAGTCGCTGAATTAGCCTGATTTCAAAGTGTGGTTTTAAACAGAAGAAGATTGAATGGTATGTGCTTACTCTGTGATTGAAGTCTTCTGTTTCTGGTCAGTTGAACTAGCATGGGTCTTTTAAAATAGCTGTGTTGTCATTTTCCTTCTCTTTCATAGTGGATAATGCTGAATGAGAGGTGTGGGGAAGGAAGACTGGATTGTAGATCCTGGATATGTTTCTTTTGTTGAAGGTAGTTGAGTATTGGTTTCGTTTAGGATAAAGGAATCCAGGAGTCCATGAATGGCTAAGTGTTTGGCAAAAACAAGAAGATAGGTTGACTTTATCTATGATTAATATCTTTTTTTTCTAGTCTTGGACAATGATGTTGCATCTGCTAAAGCACTATATGAAAGTTTGACTGCAAAGAATGTAAAATTCAATGATCTGTTCCTAAAGCGTTACGCAGTTTTGCTGAAGAATGCTGGAGAGTCGGTCCCTTTCGCTGAACCTCCTGTGAGTATTTCTTAATTAAGGGGGGGGGGGGGGAATACCTCTACAGATTTGTGTATGCTTCATAATAATGTGTGAAAAATAAGGTGAATACTTAATTACATGAGGATTAGATCTCTGTGAAGGACCCTCCAGGGAGGGCTTCAGGAACTAAAGTTATGCTACGGGTCTGGCTGCCGCAGAACACAGCCCTCTGGGACCGAGGTTTAAAATACAAGGTCAATCTCAGACCTTCAGCTGTAGGTATGAATTTATCAAATGTCCTTGGGGCAGTTCTCTCTTCATTTCAACTTGAAATAGGATTTAATGGCCTGTATTTCAATAGCTAAGCATATTATGTCACTGTTAATTACTTGTTCATTTCCATTTTTAAATAAGTTGATTTTTATTTCTTTAGGATTTTTAATTGAAGTATAGCTGACATAGCTAGCATTATATTAATTTCAAGTGTACAAAATAATAATTTGATATTTGTAGATATTACAGAATAATCACCACAGTAAGTCCAGTTAACATTGGCCACCATACATAGTCAAAAATTTTTTTTCATGTGAAAACTTTGAAGATCTGCTCTCTTAGCTGCTATCAAATGTGCAGTACAGTATTATTAACTATATATATATGTATATTATCTCCCCATTGCTTACCCATCTTCCTCCTCCCCAACTCCCACCCCTACCTGCCTCAGGCAACCTTTAGGCAACCACTAATCTAGTCTCTGTATCCATGAGCTTTGTGTTTTTCAGATTCTAGATATAAATGAGATCACACAGTGTTTATCTTTTTCTGTCTGGATTATTTCACTTAGCACAATACTCATCCTTGCTTGTTGCAAATGGCAAGATTGAATTCTTTTTATGGCAGAATAATATTCCTGTGTCTTCCTGTGTCTGTCTGTGTGACATTTTCTTTATCCATTCATCCATCAATGAACATTTGTTTCCTTGTCTTGGCTCCTGTTAACTCTGCAGTGACTATGTGGGGAGCATATATCTTTTTGAATTAATGTTTTCTATTTTTTTGGATAAATACCCAGAAGTGGAATTGCTAGATCATATGTTAGTTTTATTTTGAATTTCTTGAGGAGCCGCCATACAGTTTTACTTAGTGGCTACACCATTAGCAGAAGCAGAAGATATTAAGAAGAGGTGGCAAGAATACACAGAACTGTACAAAAAAGATCTTCACAACCCAGATAATCACGATGGTGTGATCACTCACCTAAAGCCAGACATTCTGGAATGTGAAGTCAAGTGGGCCTTAGGAAGCATCACTATGAACAAAGCTAGTGGAGGTGATGGAATTCCAGTTGAGCTATTTCAAATCCTGAAAGATGATGCTGTGAAAGTGCTGCACTCAATATGCCAACAAATCTGGGAAACTCAGCAGTGGCCACAGGACTGGAAAAGGTCGGTTTTCATTCCAGTCCCAAAGAAAGGCAATCCCAAAGAATGCTCAAACTACCGCACGATTGCACTCATGTCACACGCTAGCAAAGTAATGCTCAAAATTCTCCAAACCAGGCTTCAACAATACGAGATGTTCAAGCTGATTTTAGAAAAGGCAGAGGAACCAGAGATCAAATTGCCAACATCTGCTGGATCATCGAAAAAGCAAGAGCATTCCAGAAAAACATCCATTTCTGCTTTATTGATTATGCCAAAGCCTTTGACTGTGTGGATCACAATAAACTGTGGACAATTGTGAAAGAGATGGGAATACCAGACCGCCTGACCTGCCTCTTGAGAAACCTGTATGCAGGTCAGGAAGCAACAGAACTGGCCATGGAACAACAGACTGGTTCCAAATAGGAAAAGGAGTACGTCGAGGCTGTACTTTGTATTTGACAGTAGTCACCCTGTTTGCTTAACTTATATGCAGAGTACATCATAAGAAACACTGGGCTGGAAGAAGCACAAGCTGGAATCAGGATTGCTGGGAGAAATATCAATAACCTCAGATATGCAGATGACACCACCCTTATGGCAGAAAGTGAAGAGGAACTAAAAAGCCTCTTGATCAAAGTGAAAGAGGAGGGTGAAAAAGTTGGCTTAAAGCGCAACATTCAGAAAACTAAGATCATGGCATCTGGTCCCATCACTTCATGGGAAATAGATGTGGAAACAGTGTCAGACTTTATTTTGGGGGGCTCCAGAATCACTGCAGATGGTGACTGCAGCCATGAAATTAAAAGACGCTTACTCCTTGGAAGGAAAGTTATGACCAACCTAGATAGCATATTAAAAAGCAGAGACATTACTTTGCCAGCAAAGGTCCATCTAGTCAAGGCTATTGATTTTCAGTGGTCATGTGTGGATGTGAGGGTTGGACTGTGAAGAAAGCTGAGTGCCAAAGAATTGATGCTTTTGAACTGTGGTGTTGGAGAAGACTCTTGAGAGTCCCTTGGGTTCAAGGAGATCCAACCAGTCCATCCTAAAGGAGATCAGTCCTGGGTGTTCATTGGAAGGACTGATGCTGAAGCTGAAACTCCAATACTTTGGCCACCTCATTCGAAGAGTAAACTCATTGGAAAAGACCCTGATGCTGGGAGGAGTTGGGAGCAGGAGGGGAAGGGGACGACAGAGGATGAGATGGCTGGATGGCATCACCGACTTGATGAACTTGAGTTTGAGTAAACTCCGGGAGTTGGCGATGGACAGGGAGGCCTGGCATGCTGCAATTCATGGGGTTGCAAAGAGTCGGACACGACTGAGTGACTGAACTGAACTGAACACCATTTATGTTCCCACCAACAGTGCACACGGGCTCCTTTTTCTCCATATCTTCACCAACGCTTGTTATTTCTAGTCAGATTTTTACAATAGCCATTCTAACAGATAGGAAGGGAGATCCATCTCAGGGTGTTTTTTGTTTGCATTTCCCTGATTGGTGATGTTGAACAGCTTTTCATGTACCTCTTGGCCATCTGTAGTTCATTTTTGGAAACATGTCTGTTCAGTTCCATTGTTGCTATTGAGTTATATAAATTCTTTGTATGACAGTTAACCCCCATCAGATATATACATTTGCAAATATTTTCTCCCATTCAGTTGTTGCCTGGGAAATTTTGTTTTACTAGGCTTTGTTTAATAAGAGAAATCATATGTGCAGAATTCCTTCTAACTATTTCACTGAACTGGAAGTCGCTAAAACATGTTTATTTCAAACCTCTTAACCTTCCCAAGGGAGGTTGCAGAGTCTCCCAAGTGTCAACACCTGCATACACGGAGCAGGGGCTCTTGGTGCTTTGATTCTGACTTGGGGGCTGTGGGATAGGTGATTTCATGAAGCAAAGCAGTGCTGAAGCCTTGAGGGAACGGCAGCTGTCATGGGCCCAGCAGTCTGTCCTGCCAGTTTGCAGTACTTTATGATTTCCAAGTTTTGTGCCATCATCTCTTGCTGGTAACTCTTATCTGTAACTTCCCTCCCTTTTTTCTTGTCTACAGGAGAGCTTTGAATTTTATGCAAAGCAGCTAAAGGAGTCAAAGGAAACGCATTTGTGAAGCAAGCCAGCACTATTTTATTTTGTGTGTATTTGTGATTCTGTGTCTAAATGTTATTTTTAAAATGTGTTTTAGAGGACAAAATAAACAAATAAAAAGTGACTTTGTTTATGTACTTTTATTTATTCACAATGTTGATAATGTTCACCATCTTACTGACAATAGCTGTGTATATTAAGTCACTAGACATTTTTGGGTTTTGCCTACACTGTAAATCTGTTATCTTCTTTGAGGCTCCTAGTATATGAGGCCATAGTTTTTCAGGGTTCTTCTCCCCATTGACTTTTCATATCCTCTGCTCTTTTGTTCCTTTAATTGACTTGTCAATATTGTTTATCTGAAAAATTTTGGAGCCAGACGAAATGATGCTCAGTGGGCTTTCTGATGCTTAATATTCTATGAAATAACAATTCTTTACTTACACACCCTGCATACTTCCCAGTTTGTAAAATGTTGGCGCCAGAAGGCATCTGATGTGTCATCAAATCCGTCGCTTGTCATTTCCAGTGAGACACTAAGACTCAAAGAGACTTGCTGGGTTAGGGTGCTCCCTCCATGCCTTCCCTTCTACCACAGTGGCTCCCGCAGACCTCTTTCACTGAAGTCTCCAGATCTGCATCTGAGTCATGAGTTTGATCATGAAGTAGAGCAATGCATTCCGTTCATCAGGGTTTCAGGTGTTCATCAGCATAAGCTCTACCCTACACTGGACTTGTTACTTCATACGCACACCCAATGAATATGTGAATAAGTATATGAAGGAGTGAAATCTTGGTTTGTATTCAGTTTTATCAAAGTTGTCCTCAAAATGGCCTTCATGCCTGTTAATATCTACACTATAAGTCATTACTGTAAAAGAATTGAAGGTGAGTAGTCAAGATAGCCTGTCATCTTACTATGTAATGTCGACCTATTGGGGATTATGGTATTATTTAAAAGTTGAAAATGCTTTAATTGAGACATCCCCATTTGGTGTATTCCTTGTTCATTTGAAATCAGTGATTAGCTACTGTTTTGGTTTCCATGAGGTTGCTTGGTTCCCACCATGTACAAGAAGGGGGACCTTGCCTTGGGAAATAAGCCAGCCTCACGCTGTTTATGCTGCTAACTTGTGTGTTGTTGGGACCAACCGTCCTGCATCTAGGGCCTGCAGATGTCATGAGAAGGGAGGGCTGATGGAGGGAAGCCAAGGAAGGATGTTATGGTGGCACCAACCATACTTTCCTTCATCTGCGTTCTGTAGAACTAGACCTAAGGAATGGGGCTCGGTCAGCGCTGAGTCCCAGCCTCCAGAACTCAGCCCTAAGCTTCCCTTTGTGCACTTTGCAGGTGCAGGACCTATGTGTGTTTTGATGATACCAGATTTGCCATGAGCCTCACTCCATTAGGGAGTCCACTGAAACAGGCTCTGTATTTTGTAGTTATGCCAATCATAGGTTAGTTGAGCTAAATTTTATTAATAGTCATTGAAATAGATCTCTAAGATGAGGACCAACTTTGGGGCAAAATCTGAACTTCCCAGTCATTTTTACAGGAACTTAGAGTACAATCTCATTTACATGAAGTGACTCCAAGCCAGCCTTATATATGGACTCTGGTAGAATGTGGGTCTAGTGCGGAGGAGGTAGATACAGACACCTTGATGAGCTTTTCCTGCTGAATAACATTTCTAGCAAGCTGAACCATTAAATATATTTCATATATTAAAGAACTATCTAGTCACGGATCTGTAGTACTGTATTGGCTTCCCCTTTTAAATGTAAACATTTAGCATATAACCATGTATATTCTAGATAAGCTTATGAATACTTTATGAAAACTTTTAAAATATCTATTAGCAAAGTTGAAATAAATGAGAATATAAATACAGTTATAGCAACACTCAATGGTATCTTTTAGACTCAAATTAGAAGCATATAGGTGATTCTAAAAAGTAAATGTCATAAACCTTGGCAAAGTATAGTGTTTTATAATACAATTGTATGTGTATTTAAGCCTAATATTTTAATGTGAATTGCTTTGAATAAATTGTATTTCAGCGACCTATGGGCTTGTTCATTTTTATCTTATCAAATTTTTATATAACCACTTTAAGCCATTTCAAGGACTTGAGTCTTAAAATTTTTAATTAAAAATTGTGTGGTGTCCTCTGTTGTGGCCAGAATTTCCTTGTCAAATGGTGCACAGGTTGTGCATATGAAGTCACTGCTTATCCGTCTTAAGGATGAGCAGATATTTAAGATCTCCGAGGTCTGTGGTTGGTGAGAATTAGAGTTGGATGTGTGGCAAATGACAAGACAAGGGGGACTTTAAGTGTCAGACGAAGCCTTCTAAAGCTGTATAGAGGCGTGGGCTCCACTCCACCAGGGCTGTGCACACTCCTGTCTTCCTACCTTCCCTCTCCTGCTCCTTGCTTGTGAATCCTCTCAGGATGCGTCAGTGTCCCTGCTCCCAGTAGAAATAATTGTTCGCTCTCCAGGGCCCCCGCAGCTGCTTGAAAGCAGAGCAGATACCAGTCACACAGGGTGTGAACTCCTGAGGGCCGGTGCTTTGTCTCCTGGCCGTGCATCCCCAGCCTAGCACACTCCCCAGATGTCAGTGGTCAGTTTTGTGGGTTCTAGCATGTGTCACACGCCCCTCTTGCCTGATACCCACAGTGAGGTGCTTACAGAAGTTAATTTGCCTGGAATCAGCGATACATGGCAAGGACTCGACACACATGTACTTATTACTAAGAATACAAAAAAAAAAAAAAAGATGCAGTTCAGCTTAGACTCAGTTAAAAATAGAATCTCTAAACTTTAAGAATATATTTTTAAAACATTAATACAAATGTTCCCAGACTGGACAGCTTGCACTATAAAGGTATTTTCTTCCATTTAATCTAATCCCCAGTGTCTGGCATAATCAGCAAATTTTCAAGTTGCAATAAATTATTAAGCTTTATATTGCAAAGTATTCTTCCTGGAACATTTTATTTCTTCAGTCTGTCTGCAATGTGTGTGCTCTGCACACTTTTTCTCACGTCTTCAAGCAAACAATTTTCATTTAATATTTGTATTTTTGACAAACCAACCTTTGTAGAGTTTCTGTAAGTGAAAGCAACATTCCTGAAGTATGGTCAGAGTAACAGCAGCAGGGAGTTACAAAATCATGGTCATTTATCACTTTGCTATTGTGCAATCATATATGTGAGTGTTTCCATCAGAAGCACACCCTGTTTTCAGGCCTGCAGACTTTTACATAACCCACATTATGCAGCTTTAGTATTAATAAGGAAAATGGCTGTATTAGCAAATTGAAAACAGGCACTTACCGGGGGTTTTTTTTTTTTGCATGAAGACAAGCAACATCATCACGTCCAAGTAGAGCAAAAACACTTAACCAGCTTCAGATCTACCACCTTGCACATGCGTTTAGACAGTGGTTGGCACTTGGGATCTTCAAGAGATCAATAACAGATAGATCTCACCAACCCTGCCACTGCCCTGCACTTGCTGAGATTCTCTTAATCATTTACTTGTTCTTGTGGTTTTCCGCCCCAAGAACTTGAGCTCTCCCAGTGCTCTGTGGCCCCGCCATTCTGGCAGTGGTATGTGCCCAGTAAGCATCATTGAATGAAATCAGTGGGTAGGTACCTCACTTGTCCCCCTTTCCAAGGCAGGTTGTTTTTGAGGTTTATGGTTTCTGTGCACTGGGGTGGGAGTTCTTCCTCACACACCTTTTCATAGCAGATAGAGGCACCACCTTTTAGCTCAGAGCTAGGATATTGGGATGGACGCCCGAGGAGTTCTCTCAAACCCTGTGTGCCCGCAGGTAAGCATTTTGAGCTTTGCTGCCAGGAGGAAGACAGCTCTCAAATGTGTGATGAAATCAGACAACCTCAAGCTGAGCACAAGCACAGTGCAAGAGTGGAATCAAAAACAAAGAGCTTTGTTTTTAACATGGGACCATGGAGCTTCTTTAGCAGTTTGGTGAAACACAAAACATAACTGTGAGCACTATCACCTAGAAAGTTGAGAAGTATTATCCAGTCTTTGAGTTGGTAAGTATTTAAAAATCTCAATCCAGTGCTTAAAACACGATTGTTTTAATTAGCTGCTAGCACCACATGCACGGCTATTTCCAGGCTGCCACCAGAAAATGGGCTGTGCTCCATCTACCTGCCTCATGCCCTACCCAGGCAGACTATGGGATAAAGACAGGCTCCATACCCTGGCCACTTTAGAAGAGCCAGTCATTTTATCAAAACAGATGACATGATTTGGAGATTTGAATTACCTAGTTTAGACTATTTGCAAATCAGGATGCTTTCAGGCATGAGAATTGGATGTAAATAAGCAGAGATCAGCTAGCAAGATGCTTCCTTACTCCTGCATGCCAGCATCCCAGGCCCTTGCTCTCTCCTTCAGAGCCTGCTTGGTGCTCCAGCTCCCTGACTGGGCCTAAAGGAGAGGGGCCCAGGGCAGCTGTGCTAAACTCTGCCTGGTGACTAATTTACATCTCAGTAGAACCCCCTAGCCCCAGGTTTGTAGTTCACACTTGGATTTGGTACAGATTTAAATATCACTGCTGCTAGCTGTTTAATCTGGGATCAAAACAAGAAGAAAGTGGAAGGAAAGAAACAAATGCAAGATCTACTTCTATGAGCCTGACCGAGGAGATCAGCCTGACCAAGGGAGTGACTGCGTCTTAAATAATCTTTCTTTATAGGAACGAAAGCAGTTTAAAAAAATCTCATCAGGAAACATTTGAGTCAATATAAAGGTAATTATTTTCTGCTTAATTAAAATTTCCTTGTCAATAGCACAAGTTGAAATCAGAGGGCTTAAAAATGCAAATTTCAAACCCTTTACCTTTTGATCAAAGGTCTGCAAACTACAGCCTCAGGTCAAATCTGCACGCTGCCTGTTTTCGTAAATAATGTTTCACTGGAACACAGCCACACCACCCAGACTTCAGAGATGTGTGTGGCGCCTTCATACTGTGACAGCCAGTTTAAGTAGTTGCGACAGACTATATGGCCCACAAAGACAACTATTTGCCATCTGACCCTTAAAGGGGAAAGATTGCAAACCCTGCTTTTTTTTTTTTTAATTGAATTATAGTTGATTTACAATATTATGTTAGTTTCAGGTGTAGAGCAAAGTGATTCAGTTACATGTATACATTTTAAGTGTATTTTCCATTGTAAGTTATTATAAGATATCAAATATAGTTCCCTGGGCTGTATAGAAAATTCTTGCTGCGTCTCTATTTTATGTGTACTAGTTTGTATCTGCTAATCCCATCAGTTCAGTTCAGTCACATCCGACTCTTTGAGACCCCACGGACCACAGCACACCAGGCCTCCCTGTCCATCACCAACTCTGGGAGTTTACTCAAACTCATGTCCATTGAGTCAGTGATGCCGTCCAACCATCTCATCCTGTCGTCCCCTTCTCCCACCTTCAATCTTTCCCAGCATCAGGGTCTTTTCAAATGAGTCAGTTCTTCGCATCAGGTGGCCAAAGTATTAGAGTTTCAGCTTCAGCATCAGTGCTTCCAATGAACACCCAGGACTGGTCTCCTTTAGGATGGACTGGTTGGATCTCCTTGCAGTCCAAGGGACTCTCAAGAGTCTCCTCCAACATCACAGTTCAAAAGCAGCAATTCTTCAATGCTCAGCCTTCTTTTATAGTCCCACACTCCTAATTTACAGTCCCCCTGCCTCCCCTTTGGTAACCGCAAGTTTTCTATGTCTATGAGTCTGCTTCTGTTTTGTATATAGAGTCATTTGTGTTATTTCTTAGATTCCATGTGTGTGGTATCACATAACATTTATCTTTTTCTGTCTGACTGACTTGACTTAGTATGATATTCTCTAGGTCCATCCATGTTGCTGCAAATGGTACTGGAGTGGGACTCTGTCCAAGGCCAGAGAGTGGACTCTTGTTTAACACCAGGAAGTAAACTGAGGAGACACACGGACTGACCAAGCCAAAGACTTCATTGGAAAGCGGCTCCTATGTGAGGAACAGCAGAGTAAGGGAGCCTGGGAGAACAGCTCTGCCGTGTGACTCGGCATCGGGTGTGACAGGGACGGGGTCAGCCTTCCGAGTTGTCTTGGCTGGTCATTATCCCTGTGCCTGTATTTGGTCCTGTGCCTTGGGGTCCTCAGCCATGATGGATTCCAGAGTGAGGGTTTCTGGGAGGTTGGCAGGACATATTATGGGCTGGCATCTCCTCCCTCCTTTTGGCCCCTCCTGAATTCTCCTCAGTTTTTCGTGGTAGCACTAATATTTTTTTATCAGGACCTCCTGTTGTGAGACAACTCATGCAAGTGGTTATTATCGTGCCTGACCAAATCAGGCAGTTTCAGTCGACAGTTTCGTAGCACACATGGCAGTATTTCATTCTTTTTTACGGCTGGGTAGTATTCTGTTTAGTGTATGTATGTAAATATGTATATTTACACCACATATTCTTAAACCTTCATGGCAAATAGATGGGGAAACAGTGGAAACAGTGGCTGACTTTATTTTTCTGTGGTGATTGCAGCCATGAAATTAAAAGACGCTTACTCCTTGGAAGGAAAGTTATGACCAACCTAGACAGCATATTAAAAAGCAAAGACATTACTTTGCCAGCAAAGGTTTGTCTAGTCAAGGCTATGGTTTTTCCACTGGTCATATATGGATGTGAGAGTTGGATTATAAAGAAAGCTGAGTGCAGAAGAATTGATGCTTTTGAACTGTGGTGTTGGAGAAGACTCTTGAGAGTCCCTTGGACTGCAAGGAGATCAAACCAGTCCATCCTAAAGGAAATCAGTCCTGGGTGTTCATTGGAAGGACTGATGTTGAAGCTGAAACTCCAATACTTAGGCCACCTGATGTGAAGAGCTGACTCATTGAAAAAGACCCTGATGCTGAGAATGATTGAAGACAGGAGGAGAAGGGGACGACAGAGGATGAGATGGTTGGATGGCATCACCAACTCAATGGACATGGGTTTGGGTGGACTCCGGGAATTGGTGATGAACAGGGAGGCCTGGCGTGCTGTGTGGTTCACGGGGTCGCAAAGAGTCAGACATGACTGAGCGACTGAACTGTACTGATTTTTAAACCAATCGTCTGTTGATGGGCACTTCAGTTATTTTCATGTCTTCAGTGTTGTAAATAGTGCTGCTGTGAACACTGGAGTGGATCTATCTTTTCAGGTTAGAGTTTTATCTTTTCTAGATACATGCCCAGGAGTGGGATTGGTGGATCATCCTGTAGCTCTATTTTTAGTTTTTTGAGAAACCTCCACACTGTTTTCCATAGTGGCTGCACCAATTTACATTCCCATGAACAATTGTAGGAGGGTTCCCTCTTCTCCACACCCTCTCCAGCATTTATAATTTGAGGAGTTTTTGATAATAGCGATTCTGACTGATGTGAGGTGCTACCTCATTATATTTTTTATTTGCATTTTCCTAAAAACAAGTGATACGGAGCATATTTTCATGTGCCTGTTGACCATCTGCATATCTTCACCCTATTTTTTTTGATTGGGTTCTTTTTTTATTGCTGGGGAGTTGTATAAACTGTTTGCATATTTTGGATATTAACACCCTGTTGATAGCATCATTTGCAAATATTTTCTCCCGTAAGTTGTTTTTTCATTCTGTTGATGGTTTCCTTTGTTGTCCAAAAGATTTTAAGTTTGACTGAGTCCCATTTGTTTATTTTTGTTTTTATTTCTTTTGCCTTGGGAGGCTGACCTAAGAAAATATTGCTTCTATTTATGTCCAGGAATGTTTTCTATGTTCTCGTCACAACCCCTGCTTTTAATAATTACACAGAAGCAGGTCTCTGCCCTCTTAGAGCAGGGGGGGCTCAATGAACTGTGTGCATGCCTCTAGAACAGTGGTTCTTCTCCTTGGCCTCCCATCCCCTGAGGAGCATGTTTTAAAACAGACCAGTGGAACCAATCTCTGAGGGGGTGCATCCACACTGGCATTTACTAAAGCCCCAGGATAGAGAGAGACAGAGAGAGAGAGAAAGTTCTGCTGGAGTTTCTGCATCTCTCCTGCCTTGGCATCTTGCCCCTTGTTCCGTGACCCCGCAGTCCTGCACACCGTAGCCCACTGAGTTATTAAAACCTTTTGCAGAATGAAATCATATGATGTACCTCAGTGACTGTCAACTCTCCCTACATGCTAGAATCATCGGGGAGTTAAAGAAAAAACCCAGTGGTCTTCCCCCTTCTCCAGTCAGGCCTAAAGCCACTAGGTGACCACAGCCTGGGTGTGGGGGGTGTGGGCTGTGAATGGGGGTGGGAGGGATGTGTGATGGGCCAGAGCGGGGTGAGAAGGGCATCTCTGCCGACTTGGAGACAGCTTGATTTGGGAGTTAAGAGTCTTAGCAGGATATCCACACAGGCGAAGGAGTGCGGTGCAGTTGGAAGATTGGTTATATATAGGAGATGAATGAAATGAGCAAAAATATTAAGGTTAGTGAAAGCCAGGTTTCTTACAATGGGAGGAGGGAGTTACAATTGTGAAAAGAGAAAAATCCACTCTGTGGTGGTAGATTGGAATTGGATGTATCGGTGTGGGAGAAAAATATTAATATATATAAAAATTTGGACAGAGGCTACCCTGGTGGCTCAGATGATAAAGCATCTGCCTGTAATGCGGGAGACCTGGGTTCGATCCCTGGGTTGGGAAAATCCCCTGGAGAAGGAAATGGCAACCCACTCCAGTACTCTTGCCTGGAAAATTCCATGGATGGAGGAGCCTGGTAGGCTATAGTTCATGAGGTCGCAAAGAGTCGGACACAACTGAGCAACTTTACTTGTTCACGGGTGTGTGCACATGTGTACACACATATACACATACACATACATACCCATGTATATATTCCCACTGAGAGGGCCTGGAAACAGTGATGCCCCAATGGCAATGAGCATACTTATCACTCATATCTTGGCTTCTAATGGCTTCTAAATGCCATTTTCCACTGAAAGGAACCAAGATTCTTTAAAGAAATGTCTGCTTCCATGATTGGAGTGGGGTGGGGTGGGGTGGGAGGTGGGAAAGTAGAAGATGAGTCTGAAACAGTTGCAAAAGTGTTCAGAGAATGAGGGGGACTTATCAAAAGGAGGCAGAAGCCAGCTTGAAGAGGCTCTCATGGCCACGTCAGGGACAGTTTGAACATCTATATTAAGAATGATAGTAAAAGATTATAGCCCACTGAATAAAATAGAAAACCACAAGTTTATACTGATACAAATTTTAAAATGAATTAATGGAAAGTTTGAGGAGCAGTTTCAAAATACCTACCTACAAATGCTTATTAATAATTACAAAAGGAGGAAAGACTGTTGATCATGTGAAGCCTGGCAAGTATTCCTTTGATCAGGTGATCAAAGTTAACATCAGTTCAGGACAAACTGAAATCGCATGCCACTGAGAGGATGCAACGAGAAGGGCACAGTCCTCTGTGATACTCCTGCCAAAGGGGCATGACCTGAATTTAATCATAAAAATGTATCAGACAAACCAAATCTAGAGATAATCTACAAAACGCTCATGTGTCAAGGTCATGGGAGTGAAGGAAAGTTGAGAATTATTCTAAACTAAAAGAGACCAAAGTGAATTGACGCCTAGATCCAATGCTTGGTCCTGACCTGGCTTCTTTTGCTATGCAGGACATTGTCAGAACAGTAAATGAGTCTTGAGTACAGTCTGCCCTTTGGATGGTGGCAATGTAACAATGACACATGTGCAGTGTTACAGTGACCTGTGTGAAGTGTTACAGTGTAACATGAATATCCCAAGTTGGATGGATGTCTTACATAAGGGAAGTGTGCGAGGCACTGCTCTTCAAGCCTGGATGTACATACAGATCACCTGGGGATCTATTTATTTACTTTTTGGACGGGGATATTTTTTTTTAATTTACTTGTGGCTGCGCTGGATCTTCATTTCTGCATGTGGGCCTTCTCTAGTTGCAGGAAACAGGGACTGCTTTTTGTTGGAGTGCACAGGCCTTCTCACTGCAGTGGCTTCTCTTGTTGCAGAGCATGGACTCTAGGTGCGTGGTCTTCAGTAGTTGCAGCATGTGGACCCAGTAGTTCTGGCTCATGGGCTTAGCTGCCCCTAGGCATGTGGGAGCTTCCTGAACCAGGAATCGAACCTGAGTCCCCTGAATTGGCAGGAGGATTCTTAGCCACTGGACTACCAGGGAAGCCGGGGGATCTTTCCAAAATACAGATTCTGATCCAGTGGGTCTGGCTGGTGCCTGAGATACTGACAGTCTAACCAACTCCCAGGCAGGACCTGCTGGCCCAGGGCTCACACTTCAAGTAGTGATGGTCTAGGAAACCCGAGGAGAACATTCACTGTTTGCCTCCTAACCATCTACCTTGCTCCCTCTTGTTGTTTCAGACTCTGGTTTTCCTCTGAAGATAACTTCCTCTTTGCTTTCTGGGTATCTGTTTTGGGTCAGCTGGTCCTCAAAGCTCAGACAGGAAACACATGACCAGTCACTGCAAAAGGTTCCAGGCTGGTCTAAGACAGCCAGAGAGGTGAGATGTACCATGAGAGGCCCGGCTGAGCTGACACAGTGTCTATAAACCTCTTTATCTTCTGGAGCCTTTCTGGGCTTCCAAGCCTTACAGTGGCCCAGGACTTGCCTTCTGCCCACTAACTCCTATAGGCCTTTCTGACCTCACATGACTCCACCACATATTAGGCCTATGACCTTACTTAGTAAACAGTCTGTGCCTCTATTTCTTCATCCACAAAATTGGATACCGCCTACCACAAAGGGTTGTTTTAACAGAGAACTGAATAATGTGATCCACATAAAAGAGTGTTCTGCCCTGAATCTGGCGCAGAGCAATTGCTCAATAAATATTTAATTGTTCAGTTTAGCTCTTGGAGCACATGACCCCATACAAAAGAAGAGACAGCATCTCACTGGTATGTTTTAGATCATTTTCTGTATTGAGAATGGCTCAGAGTTTGGGGACCCTGGAAGATGAGGCCAAACACTCCACTAGCTATTATGTTACTGTTTCCACATGGCCTAACTCCTTGATTCATACCTAATTTGCTCCCATCTTGTATTAGTTGCCTATACAAATATATATATCAAAAGGAAATAAATTAATGACATTGTAGGTGTCCCCCAGGCATGGTATTCAGGTTCCCAGTAAACTCAAGCTCCAGCTGGTGATCAGAAATCCCTTCTGACTGTCTTTATTCTACTGCCATCCTGTGGCCATCCTGTGCCTCTGCAGCGGTGTGGACCGGATGTAGCGGAGCTTAGTCCTGGGCCTCCCCGTGTCTGGGAAGGGGCTCCTTGGGAGGAACGGAGTGCAGCTGAAGGGCCTTCTCGAGTCCCCCACCAGCAGGCAGGAGTCTGGGCGTGAATCACCAGTCCTGACTTGATTTCTGTTTGATGAACCTTAAGGACAGATAGTACAGGATCACGAAGCCACAACTGATGCCAATGACAAAGAAGTAGATGGCGTAGAGCGGATAAGAGTTCAGGCCCATGGAACTGAGGATCTGGGGACAGAGACATCAGGGAGCTTGTTAAGAACACGCTCAGAGGGCTGCTGTCTGTGGACAGCCAAGGCCTGGGCGACTCACCATGTCTCCTGGGATACGGATGGTGATGTTGCCAGCTTCCATGTAATAAGCGTGCCCACCAAACTGGATCTTCATCAGCCCTTCAAAACACCATCGGAGGAAGGACACCTTGGAAATTAGCGCGGGCACTGGAGAGAGTGAGAGTCATATTATTCACAGGGTCTAACTACCTGCTTCCAAGGAAGTGAGCCTGCAGAGAGGCGTGGTGGCTCTGACCCAGGGGCAGAAAATCCCCGGAGGGAGCTGAGCGCAGGGGAGAGAACAAAAGGGCAAAAGAGCAGAGGGGAAGCTGGAGACATGGACTGCTGGGACAGAGGGGCCGAGTGGCTGCAGGATCGCTGTGCACTTGACCTACAGTAACTCCACAGAGTAATTTCATTAGGTGTCCAGGATGTGCTTGACCTACAGTAACTCCAGAGAGTAATTCATTAGGTCCAGCACATGCTCAGCTTCACAGAACCCATGGACTTTGGAGTCTCAGCAGCCCCACACCAGAGATTACAGAGAGGACCGAGTCTGTACCCTGACCCCACGGAGGCACCCTGGCTCAGGGTGGAGGAGGAAGCAGTGAGCCCTGGCCGGCTCATCAGGAGAGGCCTATGGAAGGTGAAGAGGGGTGATCCACAGGCTCAGCTGTGAAGGTGTGGAGCCTACTGGGGGCTTCAGAAGAGTCGGGTGGAGGCAGCCAGGAATGAGCAGCCCCGGGACCACTGGGATGAAGCAGTGACTGGCTCTGCGCCTTAGGGAGCTAGCGCTGCAGGGGTGAGGGTTCAGACGTGGCGGAACCAGGGTCATAGACACCAGACTATCACAGTTGGCCCAAGATCAGCTGATAGGAGCCAGGGCGGGGATAAGGCAAGAGGACGTTTCAGAAAGACACTGGAGGCAGGAGTGATTTGGCTCACTGGTGATGCAGTGAGGGAGAGTCAAGGGTGGCCCCTGGGTGTCAGCCGGGCTGTATGAGAAGGTGCCATCTGCCGCACCCCACCATGGAGCCCTTCCTTTGGAGCCTGCTCCCAACTCTGAGCGGGACCGAAGTGATGAGCTCACAACGCCAGAGGAAAGCAGACTGATCCAGCCCCGGCGGGCCTCAAAAAGTTTGAGCAGCTGAGGAGAGCCGAGCTCACCTGTCCACAGATTGTCCAAGCTTATCATGAAGCCCCCAGTCAGGTAGAAGGAGTTGTAGAGAGCGTTGCCGAGGAAGGAGGACATGTGGAAGGTGGGCAGCAGGGCGGCGGTGGCCAGGGCCATGGCCCGGCAGCAGAAGACCACGAGCCACACCAGCAGGACGTGCAGCAGGAAGGGCTCCAGGCCTGGGCGCAGGTTGGCCAGCCAGTAGATGGGCATCCCGTAGACGATGATGTAGACGCAGTGTTCGGGAAGCTCCCCCAGGATCTGCAAGGCATGCGAGCCAGCGCCTTTATCTGCTGCTGATCTTTCCGTGTTCAACGGCAGCAGCCCCCGGTGTCCCCAGCCGTCCCTCCTGGTGGTGACTGGGGTGGCCACCAGGGGGTTAGTGGGCACAGGTGTGTGGGACCCACAAGCATGGACTCACTGCTGACTTCCCCCTGCAGGTGCTGTATGCTCCCTCTAGGGCATTTCAGAGCTCTGGAGACCTGGTTTCAAGTCCTCACTCTGCCTACCCAGACACGGTAGCTGCGTGGCCTGGAGGCAGCCACTTAACTTCTCTGAGCCTCCACTTCTTTGAAATGAGGACCATCAAACCTTCCAACCTGCTTTCCAGGGACGTGGAGAGACTAGAGAGGTGAAGTACGCTAGGTGTAGGTGTTTCCCACCTCTTCTTTGTTAGGTTTCTGGTGGCCAGAAAAATGTCATTCCTGGTCCACGGTCCTGGCCTTCTGATAAATGTTTAAAAAATTTATCAGAGACTCATCAAGTCTCTGAAACTCTCCTAAGTATTGTGGCGTCTGCAACCACAGATGATGCTCAGCCCCACCGCTGAGCAAAATGCTTCCCTGTAACTTCTGTATGATGTGGAGAAGATTCTTCTGCCCTCTCTCTGCCCTCTTCTGCCTCTTCAGAGTGGCACTCACTCTGAAGCCTGACTAGTCACCTTAGCAAAGAAATATGGCCCGGCCGTGTACAGCCCATCTTCTAGTTCATAGTAAAGCAGTGCCCTCTCCGAGTGACCTAAAAAGGGGAGAAAAGGAGAATGAAAAAATGAAATTACAGTGTTGCTGTTTTTGAGTCTCTCTTTGTACAATTAAAACTAGTTTTATTGCCTCGATGTCATATATTTTTTTAAAAAAGGCAATTTTTGATCCTAATTTAGATGTTTATAATTCTGTGACTTGCGCATTGCTGTCAATATAACTCCTGCTAGGAGAGAAAAGCCTCATACTCCTAGGTAATTTGTTCTCATGTGCATACTGATATTAATATATGAAGTTTAAAAACAACCCTCAGCTTTTATTTAGCAGTCATGGTGAAACTGTTCAGCAGACCTGTCTCCTCCAGGAGCTCAGCAGAACTCAGGCCAACCCTGGTCCAGTTCAGAGCATGGCTGACACAGCCGTGTGTGTGGGTCACAGACAGCAGGCCACACTCACATTTGGAGATGACATCCAGGATCACGTTGAAAGGGACAAGAGCTCCGATCATGAACAAGAGGGCCGCTGTGTCCGTCAAGGAGAGCTGGACAGCCCCGTGGCCGTAGTAGAGGAACCCGATGATCAGGGACATCAGGCAGGCCTCCGCCCCATGGATGAGGAGGGTTGGCAGGTCTCGGAAGTCGTTGGAAATCTGACGACTTAAAAAAACAGAAGAGGTGCCAAGGGAACACCAGACCCCAGCACTGTGACCTTGGCAATGTCCTGTAATCTCTGTAAGCCTCATTTTTCTCCTCTGTAAAATGGGAAGAGTGGTGCCCACCTCAGTTACTGTGAGGATCAAGTGAGGTGACTGATGAGCGCATCTGTCTCACAGTGGGTACTCAAGAAATGATTGTGACTTTTACCAACACTGTATCACCTTGCAATTTTATTTAAAGAAGTCATCCTGAGGAAATAAGCAATCAGAAGTGTAACGATGTATGTACAAGGAGACATAAGACTTCTATCCCTGGGTCAGGAAGATACCTTAGAGGAGGAAATGGCAAGCCACTCTAGTATTCTTGCCTAGAAAATCCCATGGACAGAGGAGCCTGGCAGGCTACAGTCCATAGGAGAGAGTCAGACACAACCAAAGCGACTTAGCATGATCTCATTTATATATTAAAATATTTATGTGCATGGAAACATCTTGGACTCACACCAAACACTCAGATCTCATTTTCTGAGCCCTATGAGGGCTCGCGTAGCAGGGAAAATTCCCTTGTCCACTTGAAGGTCTCCTGTACCGATTTAATTTTTTACAATGATTCTGGGTGATTTCTACGAGCATCTGGCTAGCAAGGAAATATTGATTTTGTTTAAAGACTCAAAGGAACAGGAGTTCTCTGTATCACATGGAGGGCTGGTGCTGTTTTTTTTCAAATGACTCTACCTCTTCAAATTAAATTCCTCCTTCAAATTCACTTTAGCTCTAAAGGGCTTGATTTGATACAACTAAGACTTTTGGGGGCCGAGGGGGTGATGAAGTGGCAAATAATTACCGGATCAGTATGGCAAACTGCTGTAGGGGACCGGGCAGCTTAGTGGGAGCCTGGAATGGGTTGGTGTCAGGTGCCGGGCTGTCAGGAGATAGAGAGTGTCACGGGGGTGTAGGGACAGCCACTTTCTGCAGGGTGCTCTCCCCCCAGGGCCACCCATTGCCTTACCTCTGCACACAAGTGCCCACACCCGGCTCCTTCGACTCTGCTGTCCATAGAAAGTCATCAAAGCCACGCACTTTTTCTTTAAACAAGGCCGCAAGGGACCGAGCCTTCTCCCTGGTGGCCACTTCCTGCTCTTTGCTTCGTCTGTCAATGCTGGTCAAGTCCACTGTAAGCAGTGGGAACGGGGCCCTGGGTGACCTGGGTCTCACAGGGGCTCCTGGCCCACGATGCGGTCAGAGGGGACCCTGGGACACGCTCCCCACCCTCTGAGAGTGGACCACAAAGTGATGCTCAGAACAGACAGAGGCAGCGAGATGCCCAGGGGGAATCATTCACCTCTCTGCCTCTTTCCTCTTCCCATTTTCATGACACATCTCAAGGCAGGAAAACATCTCAGAGGGGCCTTGTAAATCATCAAGGGTCCCCTCACTGTGTAGGGCCATAACTTCAAGTGTCAGATTCTCTGGGCACTGCCAGGCCATGCCCTCAGATCCGTGAGAGCCAACTGCCCCAGGGCTTGTGGGCAAGAACCACCCCCCACCAAAAAACAATAATAATATAAAATGAAGAAAAAGATTTGTTTTTTTCCAGATGTGGGCACCAGATTTCTGGCAACTTCTCTCTAGGGTTACAGTATGTTGCTTTCAGTGGCCAGGCTGGCAGATGGCCTCTGCCCCCTTATCTGGGGACGACTGGCCCGAGAATGACAGACTGGCAGGAAGCCAAGCTGGTATCTGAGCACAGGGAGATGGGTGACCTCCAGGTGAGTTCACAGGGTGAGTGAGTGCAGAGGGCGAGAGCGAGTGGGCCAGAAAGAGTGGCCTGTCCTCTTGGGGGGTTGGAGGGTGGATACTGGGAGAAGGGTGTTTCCTCCTGGGCATGGGAGGTGAGAGGCCCATTTCTGCACCTGCCTGCAAGGACTCCAGTCTTCTCATCTGTAAGGACGAAGATGACCGTGGCCTGGCAGGGCTGCAAGGGTCAAAGGGACACCCTCTGGTGCTTGGCACCTATGGGCCTAGTGTCTGCCCTCAAGGAACTGGTCCTTACCCACACGTGTACTGGGAAGGCCCTTGCTACACCAGGCCATCCTGGGAGGAAGGCTGGGCTCCAGGTGATCTATGTTTGGGACAAACCACAGCGGCTGCTCTCCTGGCCCTGGTGCAGCCATGCGGCCTGTCCAGCAGCCATGGCATTGCTCAGCACTCAGGACCCAGGGCCTGCTTTCAAGGTGGGCACCTGGAAAGGCAACTGTCCCTGCAAGATTTGAGGGCCATATGCTGAGGTCTCAGGACCCCAAGCAGGAAGGCATCTCTGGTGCTGATAGCAATTTTCATACCTAGAGATTCATGGGTCAAGGCCCCCCAAAAGGCACTGAACTGGTCTGTGCCCTGGGCCCACAGCCTCTGGGTTCCCTGCCTTTGTGGGGGAACCAGAGCATGGCTTTAAGATTTCCTAGTGGCTGCCAACTCCAAATTTCCTGTTCTCCCTACAGAACCTGAATAAAGACCATAATTCCAGAAACTGATTCAAACTCTCTTGGATTCTATCTGCTCTGGTTTGGAGCTCTCATGATGTTCTTCATAGCCATGCGCACAAGGGTGTGCCATTCCTATCATTTGATGCTGGGTAAACTGAAGCCTGTAATGCGCCCCATCTCCTCCCCTGCCTCCATCCTTGGTCCTATTCCCCTGAAGCCCCTGAGAGTTTCTCTTCTGCCAGGGTTGGGGTCGAGGGGAGCCCTGTTCCCTGCCTCTGGCCGGGCTGACTCACCATAGTAGTCGGCAGGGTTGCTGTACCGCGGACAGGGGTGGCCGACTGCGGCGAAATACTGAACCATATGCTGGGCTGTGCCCAGGTAGATGGTGGTGCCAGACGTCATCAGGAGGACCAAATCAAACAGCCCGAAGATATCAGAGCGCGGCTGGTGGATGGAGATGAGCACCAGCCTGTTGCCTTTGGCCAGCCTGGACAGTGTTTTCACCAGGTTGTGGGCCGTGAAGCTGTCGAGCCCAGAGGTGGGTTCATCCAGGATAAGGATTCCTTCCCAACAGAGAGAAGCCTGGTTTAATGGGCAGCACTCCAGTTGGACCGGATTAAGCCAGGCGGCTCACGTGGGCCCCTCCGGCCTCACCTGGGTTCCACAGCAGCTGCACCCCGATGCTGACTCTGCGCCGCTCGCCCCCCGACACGCCCCGCACGTAGATGTTGCCCACGCGCGTGTTGGCGCATTGCCGCAGCCGCAGCTCCGCGATCACGTCGTCCACCTGGGTGAGAGGCAGGGCGGTCCCGGGGCTTTAGAGAGGCTGCGCGGGCCTGCTCCGGGCCAGGCAGGTCGGGCTCCAAAGTGGAAAGATGCCTGAGTTTAAGGCTCTGGCCTACATTTCCCTGATGCAATGTTTGTTCCCGGATTCTTTCCACGCATCCGGAGCGGCTCGCACTGCTGAGCAAGGCACCACTTGCTGGGACTGTGGCCATGCCCCGGCTCCCCGCCGGCACGGATAACCGGAAAACAAGTAAGCAAATATTTATCCCACATTTGGGGCTAAGATGGGACAGCGGAGGAAGGAAGGCAGGGCTGAGCGTTTGGCGGACTTTTTCTGATGGACAGATGGTGAGCTGGGTTGTTCACAGTTGGCCTGGAATGGCTGGACCCTGAGGCAGGGAGGGAAGGATGGGCACGGGAAGGATGTCATAGCTTCTTAGGGTCACTGGGATGAGTTAGTTACCCTTTTGTCACGCTGGGCCTGGGAGAAGTTTCTGGGCAGGCGCAGCTGGGCAATGAAAGCCAGGGTCTCCCGGACGGTCAGGTTGGGGAGCAGCTGGTCATGCTGGCGCACGTGGGCCACACACTTCCTCACCAGCTGCGCTGTGCTGGGCTGCCCATTGATCCAGATTTGGCCTGACTTAATCTTGCCGCCAGGGCCTCGCCCGGTGATCACGTCCAGCAAAGAGGCTCTCCCACAACCTGAGAAGCCACCAGAAATATCCCTGAGGGGGATATCCCTCGTGGTCCAGTGATTAAGAGTCTGCTTTCCAATGCAAGGGACCCAGGTTCAATCCCTGGTCCAGGAACTAAATCCTGACCCAGAACTAGGAACACTCCCCACTCTCCCCACCCTCACAACCTCCCCCAACCCTGACCCAGCCACATAGACAAATATTAAAGAGAAAATGTATTCCTGAGAATGGAGCTTCTGCAGGGGCCAGGTTGGAAACTTCTGCTGCCCACACACCCTCCAGCCACCACCTTCTGCTCTGTCCTTCCCTACGGAAGGTGGCACAGCCCTCTGACCTGCATGGAACAGCCAACTTGAACATCCTTGGGAATCTTGGGTGTTCAGGTCAGGCTGGCCTGTGGTTACGTGATAGAAGGCCGGAGTCCTGGTTGTCACAGGACTGCCTGTGCCCAGAGTGTATGTCCCCTCCCCTAAGCAGGGCTGGTGTTAACTGCACTAGGAAGCTTAACTCTTTTTGCCTGGCAAACCTGCCAGCAACATTTCATCATTTCCCATCATTTGGCTCAGAAGCTGGCATTGTGGGAAAGACTAGTTTTGGAGAATTAATAAGGTGTCTTTTAAAAATGCAAAACTGGAATCTGTTTTCAGAAAGGGAGAAAAAAATAGAGAAGTAATAGACGTGGAAATGATTTTTAAACTACAACACAGTTCTGAATTTCTCTACACTCTTATTTTTATCAGTAGTACTTTTCACTTTCTCTTTAAAAAAATAGATCCATTACATACAAATTAATGCCATCTACTTCTGAATGACATAGTAATTGCTATCAATTTGGGGAAGTGTCCAACTGGATCAGGTTCCATGAGATTCTGTGACAGCCACTTAAACTGCAAGTCAAATAGGGCTTAGGGTCTGGGAAGGGGTTCTTAAACAAAGCTGCCAGGAACAGCTCAGTCCAATTCCCCTAGGCAGGGTTTTAGTTTCCTTATTGTAAATTCCTTTTGGAGTGCAAAATTTCCAAGTAGTTTTTAAACAGAGAAAGCGCCAACACACAGATGTAACGACTCTTTCTTGCCACATTCCCAGGCCTTCTGCAAGCAGCCCCCTGCCCATAGCCCCATGTCCCCTGTGCATAAAAGCAAAAATCAAGTGGCCTCTTCAGTCATCCTTCTGCTTATGGACCAGAGGTTCTCAGCATAGAAAGGGACCTGTCCACTGCCTCCTGGGTGCACCTCATTCAAGAGAACTTAGGAGGCACAAAATAGCCAGGGGGGGAAGCCAGAGGGAGGGTTCTGGCCCTACTCCTGGGTCAGCCAGGACATCATTGGATCCAGGCTCTGGAAGCACAGGGGACTTTCCCAACACAGGGACCTTAGGATTCCCAATCAGGGGGCAGGAAGACCACATTTCCTGACAAAACTGTGAGAGGTGTGGGTGGTCTTTCCAGGGGAGGTTGCCAGGGTATGTTTGGGGAGATCCTCCATGAATCAGGAGAAAACACCCACAGGCATTCAAGACCCTTTGCCAACTCAGTAAATTCATTCATTGGAAAAGCACCACTGCTGATTCTATAGAAGCTTAAATGCTTGAGGCTGTTTGAATTAATTTTATTTTACTATTATGATTTTGGTGAGCAGAGTATGCTTCCCTCCTGGATCAGACGGTAAAGAATCTGCCTGCAATACAGGAGATGTGGGTTCGATCCCTGGGTCGGGAAGAACCCCTGGAGAAGGGAGTGGCAATCCACTCCAGTATTCTTACCTGGAGAATCACATGGCAGAATATGTCACAGGTGGTATAATGGATAACCTTTCTAAAAAATGATTTAAATAATTTCAGTCAAGTAAACCTGTAGCTAAACAACACTAGCCTAGAGTCGAAAATCACACACTCAGTGTGTGATTCCTGCTTGGCCTCTCCTGACTTCCCCTTCTTCAACCACAAATCAGGGATTCTAAGAGCTACAGGGCTGTGGTGGTCAGGATTAATTGCGATGACTCTTAGCTTGAAGTGCCTAGTTAGGCTCATGTGTTCCCTAGATCCTCAGTTCATGAAGAAAAAGCAGGTGTAACCAAAAAGCCACCAGGTGTTAACAAACAAATAAAATTGGCCCGTGAAGTTTCCACATTTTTCTTGTTTAGATCAGAATTGCAGGGCCAGGGCCAGCAGTTGGCAGAACTTGATCTGTGGGTGTTGTTTCAGTGACAAAGTTCATTTGCACATATCCTCTCATTTGATCTCTGGTTAGACAGTAAACAGAACTTCCCCAGCAGAAGACTAAAAATTTAGAGCAGATGGTCAAAAAGTTGAGTAATCTCTAATTCTGGAAATGATTAATTGGGAGGTATAAAGTGCTCCCTCTGACACTGTGTAAGGGAGAAATGCCTTTGATCTGTGTTTAAAAAATAAACAACAAACCCCAAGTGGAGTCAACTTGTGCTAAGCCCCATGTCCCCAGACTGAGATGTAATACCTAATTTAATTATAGTTTCAGTCTTTCCTGGGAATAGAATCTTAAACCAGCCCATCTGAAATTGCCTGGTCAGCACTGATAGACCCCTTCTGTCCCCCAGAGAAAGGTGACCTTGCCTAAAACAATCAGCCCTTTGCTAGAATAACTTCCTTGTCCGATTTCATTCTGCCTGTAAAAATCTTTCATTTTGTACAGCTCTCCAGAGCTTTTGGGCTTCCCAGGTGGCACTAGTGGTAAAGAACCCACTTGCCAATACAGGAGATATGGGAGACGTGGGTTTGATCCCTGGGTTGGGAAGATCCCCTGGAGGAGGGCATGGCAACCCACTCCAGTATTCTTGCCTGGAGAACCCAATGGACAGAGGAGCCTGGCGGGCTGTGGTTCATAGAGTTGCAGAAACAGTCAGACACAACTGAAACAACTTAGCATGCACACCAAAGCTATTGGGCTGGAGCTAACCTCTTATGGAAAAATCCAGGTAAACTTTCCAGTCCACACAATACTTTCTGCCAGGTGGGATGCTGCCCAATTCATGAATTGTTGAATAAAACCAATAAGATCTTTAAAATTTAATCAGTTGAATTTTTTTAAAAACATCTGAGAACCAGGAGACCAGAGTTCTAGTTCTTATTCTGCATTAAATATATGTCCTTAGGTAAATCATTCCTCTTCTTTAAACTTTGGTCTCACCTGTTAAATGAAGGGGGAGTGATGCAGGGGCAGGAAGACCTCCTCTAAAGATGTTTTCACAGTGGTCAGGAGAAGGAAAGGTAGAATACTGTGAGGGGAACACAACCCTGTTTTCCAAGCCCCCTTCCAGCTTGTTATACACTTCTAAGTCTGGCCTGTGGAAGTGACTTTTTGAAGCACTCCAGAAATCTGAATTTTTGCCAATGGTTGAAGGTTGAACTAAGACTTGGGGTATCCAAGACATGAGTTGTGGCAGGGGCTGTGCCCACCCACTGTCTGACTGAAATAGGAATCCAATGGGGAGGGAAGGACAATGAATGAGTGTTTATTGTGGTGGAGGAGTCCCGTGGAAAGAGCATTCAATTCCAAAGCTGCCTGATGCACTGGTAAGACTTAAAGTTAGTTAGTTAGGTCGCTCAGTTGTGTCCGACTCTTTGCGACCCCATGGACTGTAGCCCGCCGGGCTCCATCCATGGGATTCTCCAGGCAAGAATTCTGGAGTGGGTTGCCATTTCCTTCTCCAGGGAATCTTCCC
Source organism: Dama dama (assembly GCF_033118175.1). Lineage (NCBI taxonomy): Eukaryota > Metazoa > Chordata > Mammalia > Artiodactyla > Cervidae > Dama > Dama dama. The sequence goes on from NC_083691.1 coordinate 77,507,146, forward strand.
AACCCAGGAACTGAACTCGGGTCTCCCTCATTGCAGGCAGATGCTTTAACCTCTGAGCCACCAAGACTTAATCCTATATTAATGAAGGATCAGAGCTCTGGCTGCAGCTGCACGAAGCCCACTTGTGATTCATGAAAGCTAGTAAATAGAGGAGCTGAGATTTGAACCCAGTCTGTCGGACCTGGAACTTGTGCTCTCACAATTCTGCTGTATTCTTCTCTTGCTCAGCAAAGTTCTGTGAGGAGCATCCGTTTGTTCGAGGGACTGCCCTGCATCACAGGAGAGAGAGAACCCATTGCCCCACCATTTGCCCCTAGTGATACCTGAGCTCCCTATGACAGCCAGCATCTGTCCACTCCTCATTTTGAAGCTCAGGTTCTGAATGCCCTGCTCACAGGAGTCCTTGTGAGATGTCCAGGGCATCTTGAAGTGAGCCAGCTGCTTAAACCAAGGTACCTGGGAGGCCATATCCACCTGTGGGGAGACATAGAAAGGTTCCTCAGAAAGTTTCAACTTCTGTTCAGCTCCCTCCAAGAGAAATCCTCCTGCCAAAATACAACAGGCCTGAGGGGGTCCCCTAGCCAGGTTCTGTCAGATATGGAGGTGGGCTCCACCATGCTGAGAATCTGAAGCTGCCATTTCCAAGTCTGAAGAGGACAGTTGGGAAGCATGTGTAATAGCAGAACAGAAATAAAAACACAACATCGGGCAAAATGATATTTTCACTCAGCAGTGATTTACTAATAACAGGTGTTTAGTGTGTGCAAGGCATTGTGTTCATCTGTTTATTATGTCCCTTATCTCATTCAATCCTCACTGCAGACCTATAACATGTGTACTATTATTAGATTGGCTGAAAATTTCATCTGGGCTTTTCTATAACATCTTATATAAGTCTGTAGTTTGGTTAATAGTATTATCCTGTGGTTAATGTCTCATTTTTGGTCACTGTGCTATGGGTAAGCAAGACATTAACATTAGGGCAAGGTGGACAAAGGGTATATAAGAACTCTGCATTATTTTTGCAGCTTTTTCAGAAGTCTAAAATTATTTCAAAATATAAAGTTAAAAGTAAGTTTTAGATATTTTTTTCACACAGGGTCACATGGTTGGCTTTATGTTTTAACAAAGGTCTCGTTCTCTTTTTCATGCCCATCAACCTAAGCTCCAATATGAGTAGTTGAGGGAAGTTTCCATAGTGCTTGTACCCAACACATGAGGCATCAGTGTAGCCTGAACTCTGTCCTTAGGGGCAGAGATCTCCAGCTGGGACCCACCCTTCCCTTCTGCTTGGGGAATTGTTTGGCCCTGTCTGTCTGCTCCTCCCACCGGTCCTCAGGGGTATCTCTACCTGGTAGCTGAGATCTCGGACTTCCAAGGTGTTGGACTGGCCACTGTAGGTGAAGTACAGGCTGTTGTCACTTTCGGAGGAGAAAACGCTGTCCTGGAGGCCCTGCTGGGAGACATGACAGGTGAGGAGCTTCTTTAGAAGAAGGACTTGGGAGGGAGGAGATCTGGAGAGGTGAGAGCAGGAGCTAGTGCAGATGAGATCCCAAGTGGGCAAAAGATGGATTTAGGCAGGAGGAGCCCAAGGGCTCTGAGAAAACGGGAGCATCCATGAGGGCAGGGCTCCTCTTCTCTACAGAGAAAACTGTGGGGCTTCCCTCCAGCTCCTGATCCCAGAGAAGCTCAGCCACAGGCTGCTGGAACCTGATCCAAGTAACCTATCGTGAACAAGACCCAGACCCTGGACTGGAGAGAGCTTTGTGAGCCTCTGTGTTCAGAAAAGGCCTTTTAACTTTCCCTTTCCTGAATCTGGCTTAGTATCTCATCCCAAACAGACTTTTTGTACCCAGCATGTGAGAGGAAAACAGCTGTCAACAAACTAGTACTCAATACTTGTGAAGACATTGCCCTTAGAAAAGTTGCATCTTATCTTGATAAGGATTTTGCACAACAAAGCTCTTCAAAATTCTGTTGGGAGATTTTAGAGTAAGTCCCTGTCATCTCTGTTATCATCATCCTCTTCATCATCATCATCTTGCTGATTATGTTATTTTCATGTAAGTCACAAGCCATGTTGTATTCACATAAACATGGCTGCTTATCCAACTCTTTGCGACCCCATGCACTGTAGCCTGCCAGGCTCCTCTGTTCATGGGATTCTCCAGGCAAAGATACTGGAGTGGGTTGCCATGCCCTCCTCCAGGGGATCTTCCCAACTTAGGGATCAAACCCAGGTCTCCTGCATTGCAGGTGAATTCTTTACTCTGTAAGCCACCAGGGAAGCCCATGAATACTGGAGTGGGTAGCCTGTCCCTTCTCCAGGGGATCTTCCTCACCCAGGAATCGAACTGGGGTGTTCTGCATTGCAGGCAGATTCTTTACCAACTGAGCTACCAGGGAAGCCTGCTTTATTTGAATATACATCAAATAAATAATTGTTTCATGGTGTCAGCTGATAATGTGAATGATACCATCTGCAGATCTGAATTCCTTTTGTTTTATCAGTTCAATCATTTAAATAGCTGAGACCCAAACCAGGAAAAACTTGCCTTAAAAGATTTCCGCTTTTTAAAAATGCATTCAATTTCTGTTTCCTCAAGGCAGTGTGGGGAAAGTGTGCATTCATTAACCAGTTCCTGTTGATTCCAATCTTCTCCCCTCAGGACTGCTGTTCCCTCACTGATACATTCCTTCGATCAGTCAGTCAAGCATCCAGCAAACACGAGGAGGCCCACAACATGCTTTAGGCTTGGAATTTGCGGTGTGACTATGCAAAAGACAGTCTTTGGGAAGCTTAGAGTTTAGTGCACGAGACACTGAGGATGGAGGTCCTTGACGTGTCTGATCAAGGTGTATTTTCACTGTGCACACAGTGTCCATGTGCGCTTTATGTGAACACAACATAGCTTGGGACTTATGTGAAAATAATACCCAACAGTCTTTTTTTAAAGCACCCCTGCAATGGTGGAGGTAAGAGGCACTTAAAAATGACATCGAGCCCAGTGGAGGTGAGGGAAATAAATGTGGGTAATGGTCTGCCGCAAGCCCACTGTGAGTGGCCCCCAGAGTTCTGGGAGAGTGTGGAAACAGCCAACCAGAGCTACTTACTTGTTTAATGTTTGAAGCAATACAGTCAAGGTCAAGTATTATACAGAAGAACATTGGAAGATAAACAGCTAAGACAGCAGAAGGATTGTTTTTGGTGGTGTAGGAAGGAATACGGGGTGGGAGAGGTCACTGACAGGGAGTCCTGGGCAGGTGGGGGGGATGACCTTCAAAGCTATTGGTAAGTTTGTGATGGGTATGGGAGTTCACTGTTATTTAAACTGCTTTGTCTGAAATATTTCAAAATATGTTTTAAAGCTGAGAGAGGGTGTCCACGAGGGGAAGTCCAGAGTCTTCCCAGCTGGAGGAGCTGGAGGTGGAGGAGGTGAGGGGGTTGTGTCCTTGGAGATGGAGAATGAAACTCCTGGGGAGGTCACGGGCAGCTCTGGGTTCTGGTAGGTCAGCCCTGACCCTCCCTCCCCACCTCTGCCACCAGCATTCCCACCGCCTAGTTTTCCCATTTTATTTGGTTAAACCATCTGAAAGTTTATCCATTGCTGAGAGACTCACTTGGGCTAACATGCATTCTGCTTTTATTCTTTTTTTTTTTTTTTTTTACAGATTTTTAAAATGTGGAGCATTTTTAAAAGTCTTTATTGGACAATATTGCTTCTGTTTCATGTTTTGGTTTTTTTCGGCCTCAAGGCATGTGGGATCTTAGCTGTCTGACCAGGGATCAAACCTGTACCCCCTGAATTCGCAGTGTGGACTCTTAACCACTGGACCGCCAGGGAAGTCCCTACTTGCTTGTTTTTAAAAGGTAAATGTCTGCAGGAGGAATGCTAGTTGATATAAGGAATGAGTTAGCTCTGCAACGAACACCTGGGCCAGAAGCTCCCCAGGTTAGATTTTGAAGGTGGAAGAGTTGCTGAGAAAGGGTTGGACATTTTGGAGCCTGGAGCAACTTGTGGTGGTGACCTTAAGCCTAGGGGGTTCCACTCTCCAGGCGTGAGCTTGGAGAAGGTGAAGGGTGATGGGGCCCTGGGGAAAGAGGCATCAGGATGAGAAGACAAATAAAAGAAAGGAGAGAGGTGTGTGCTACCTGCTCCTGGGTTCCTCCAACCCCTCTTCATCCTGGGCACAGTAGGCAGGCACAGGCCAGCCCGGGGCCTCAGCCGCCACAGGCAGCTCAATGTTCAGAGGAGAACTCGTGGCTGGGCGGGGGCTGCCTCTGTTCCATTTTGAAATATTTTCCTTGGCTCCTAGGAAGGATTTGTTAGACTCTTCCTGAGGTTTTGACAAACCCTCTGTATTTTTCAAATGCTTAAATATCTATTCGGTTGACACCTTAATCAGTATGACTGTCAGATCATCACTTGAATTTCTGACAGGTGACATGGAAAAAAGCAAAAGCAGGTTTATTTGTAGATAACCAGCTCAGCTCCTGCTGGGCTACATTGTAATTTCTCCTTGTATTAACTTCTGATCATATTCCTGAGTCAGAAGCGTGGAGTAGAAGGAAGCTCAGAGAGCGCAGAGCCCAAGTTCCTTGTTCTCAGATGCAGAGGCTGTGCCCTGGGAAAGCAGTGATGTGCTGAAGACTCTGCACTGAGGCCTGGGCCCCTCCTGTCCTCCTCTGGTCAGGCTTTTGCCCATGGACTGAGGAGTCTGTGGGCCGAGGGCACTTGCCACTCTGGGTACTCACTTACGCCCAAATTCCCAGATGGCCTCAGGCCCACTCCCAGGGCTGTGTGAACCTTGTCCTCAGCGCATCCCTCAGGGCACCCCAGGTCAGAGGGGCATTTGTGTGTAGAGGCGTGGATGTAATGTGGGTGGGCAGGGTGGGGTGACCATGCCAGGGTGTGTGAGATCATGTGTGGTGCTGAGCGTGGGCAGAGAAGGGAGACAGGCTGTGGCTTGTGTTGGAAGCCTAGAATTTCTTGGTTTACATCTGGCTTTCCATGTTGTGAAGAAGGTATGACAGTTTAGGAGGATAGAAACTATTTTATTTAGTAGCTTTTAACTTGACTGATAATTTTTTAAGTATCTAGACATAGGATACAGTTCCACTGGAAAAGACCCGAAAGATTGAGGGCAGGAGGAAAAGGAGGCGATAGAGCATGAGATAGTTGGATGGCATCACTGACTCAGTGGACACGAGCTTGAGCAAGCTCCATGAGATGGTGAAGGACAGGGAAGCCTGGCGTGCTGCAGTCCATGGGGTTGCAAAGAGTCGGACATGGCTGAGTGACTGAACAACAACAAAGATATAAGATACGTAGCCCTCGGCCTCTTGTTCTGGGCACCATAAATGTTAGAGACAGGCTGTCACTTGGCACCTTGAGGAACAGGAGTGAAGGAAAGGAAATTGGAAATGGCAAGTCCTGCACACCTTCCTGGATGTCATATTCGGGCAGTTCTTTGCATCCCAAGCTGTGGTGTCTGAATTGTCAGACCTTCTAGAAAGTGTCCTTTTCAAAAATCACTGGAGACTTTGTATCCTAGGCAGACTGTCCACACTGCAGTCACAGCTCCCAGGAATCCTTTCCTGGCAGACGTTGGCTCCCTGGGGTATTCCCAGAGCACAGTGGTTACCTGCAGTGGCTGGGAGCTGACTGAGAGGGTGGGCTCCTGGGGCCTGGCTGAGGTCAGGTCCTAGCGACTCAAGGCCAGTCTGGGTGGCCTGAGGCCCTTCCTGTGGGGTGGACTCCTCAGTCCTTCAGTCTTTCTGTCTCCACCCCTCACCCCTTCACAGGCAAGCAAAGACTGAACGAACAGTGAACAGAACAGCGGGGTGGGGTGGGGTGGGGATGCTTCCTCTTGCTATGTTCTGATTTCACCTCTTGCTTCAAACCCTGCCGACATCCTGATTTCAGTCAAAGTCCATTTTTTTTTTTTTTAGGCAAACATTTCTCATGTAAAATGAGGACAGAAATCCTGGACCTATTGGTCCCCTGGCTGTCCTCTGTTCCTGCCAGCTCTCTCCAGGGTCTTACGACTGCCTGCTATAGCTGTGTTTGGGGCATACGTTCTGATGTTCTCACAAGCTTCTCTGCCACTCTGTCTCATCAGTTTGTTGCCACTGAGTCTCTGAACTTGACAGCCACAGGGACAGAGGAGACACCGCAGTGTCCCCCGGCCGTGTGAGCACGTTTCTGTGATGGGAAAAGTGAAAGTCTCAGTCACTCAGTCGTGTCCGACTCTTTGTGACCCCGTGGACTGTGCAGCCCACCAGGCTCCTCTGTCCATGGAATTCTCCAGGCAGGAGTACTGGAGTGGGTGGCGATTTCCTTCTCCAGGGGATCTTCCCAATCCAGGGATTGAACCCAGCTTTCCCACATTGCAGGCAGACTCTTTACCGACCGAGCCACCAGGGAAGCCCTTCTGGGATGGAGCCGCATTTAGAAAAGAGCCAGATCAGCCCAAGTCGCAAACACGACATCATTTCCCTGCAGGAGCCACCTTCAGGCAGGAAGTGACCTCAGAGGCCCCCCACCAACCCCTGACCCCGCTTCCCTCAGCCCTTTGATGCCCAGGAAGAAGAGTCTTGCTGCTTGCGGACCTGGTGGTGTCAGGACCGAAAGTTCCTTAAGAAGGAGAGAAGAGTCCAACTCACCCCCCACCCACCAGGACTCTGGTGACCCCCCATCACTCACCAAGTCATCCTGGGGAGCAGCGCTGCTCTCCAGCCCTTTCTCCTTTGGGGCCTCCTCTGCCATGGGGCGCCACGGTGTCTGCGCTTCGACTCTGCAGTTTCCTTTGGGCTTAGCTGCTGCTGACCAGGGCCAATATTGTCTGCTTCCCAGAGCCGGGCAACCTCTGGTCTGGCTCCCAGCATTCCTCTCTGGCAAGCCCTCCCACAAACATGGGCTGTGTGTTCTGCCCACTGCCGAGATAACGCATAGACACACTCTGACTAAAGGTACATCAGATAATGGCATCCACGACCAAGCCCAGGCCCGCCGCTGGGAAGTCCTGAGGAGGGCCTCCAGGGCCAGGTGAGGAGCAGACAGGACAGTCTGCCACTGGCTCCTTGGCGGAGGCCACTCCAGGGAGGGTCAGGCCAGAAAATCCACCAGCCTCTGCTGCTTGTTGGCCATGGGCGAACTCCCCTTTTTGACTCTTGGGGAGTCCTCAGAACTCCAAGTAAACAGAAGCTCCCAGTGCTCCCTAGAGGAGGTTCCTGCAAAGCCTCGACACAGCCTGGGCATTTTCCATGCCTCGTACAGTGTCAGGTAAGGAGGCGCCGCTTTCATCTGCTGGGAGCTTTGAGCCGTGGTCAGGGGCAGCTGTGGCCTGAGGGGAGTGGGCCTCGGCCGTCTGCTGGCTTTCCTCACTAGTGGGGGGCATGCACGGAGGCTTGGGCTCCCTCTTTAGTGGGTGTAGGTGGGGAGAGGGGAGGGGAAGGGCTGCCAGAGGGAACTGAGGAGCCACTGTGAACGGCCCCTCCTCCTGCCCACAGTGGGACTGGAAGTTAAGACTGGAAGCTGTGCCCTGCCTCATGCCCCTGCGTTTTGCCCCTTGCCCCTTCCCCTCATGTCTCCCTGGTCCATAACCTGCCCTATTCAGATGACAAGGACTTGGGAAATGGGGGTACTGGGAATACGAGGTGTAATGAAACCAGGTGAAGGAACGCAGGGTCAATTGAAGGAATAAACAGTGTCCTGTTTGCCATCTGTCATCCAGCCAAAGAGAGCTGGCATTCAGAGCAGCTGCCAGAAAAGTCTTTACAGAGGTGATCTTCTGTCACTAGCTGCCAGGTTCTACAGAGGACACTGAGGCTAAACCACACTTAGGAGCCTGTCCAGAGAGAACTTGGGCTGGGCAGAGCTGGGACTGGTGCTGGGGGACAAGGGTCTGGAATCTTCTATGCTGTCTTTCCCCTGTGTGGTTTCCCTTAAAGCCACCACGTGGGGCCCTGGTGGGACATTGCATCTCGCCGACAGAAGTGGACCAGGCAGATCCTCAAAGATGTCTCCTTGTACGTCGAGAGCGGGCAGATCATGTGCATCTTAGGGAGCTCAGGTAAGTCGAGGAGGGAGTTCCCTACATTTTCCATGAGGATTCAGAAGAGTCTTTGGCTTGTTTTGAATACAACACTAAGGAGACAGGTTTAAGCTGTAGCAGGATGGACAGAAGTCTGACATTAGAATGAAATCTGATGGCATGTCTGACTATGAATAGAACCTGGTTGTTGTTTAGTTGCTAAGTCTGGCTCTTTGAGATCCCACAGACTGCAGCACTCCAGGTTTCCCTTTCCTTCATTATCTCCTGGAGTTTGCTCACACTCATGTTCATTGAGTCAGTGATGCCACCCAACCATCTCATCCACTATTGCCCCCTTTTCTTCCTGTCCTCAGTCTTTCCTAGCCATCAAGGTCTTTTCCAATGAGTAGGGTCTTTTTCAATGAGTAGGCTCTTTGCATCAGGTGGCCAAAGGATTGGAGCTTCAGCTTCAGTCCTTCCAGTGGATATTCAGGGTTGATTTCCTTTAGGATAGACTGGTTTGCTCTCCTTGCAGTCCAAGGGACCCTCAGGAGTCTTCTCCAACACCACAGTTCAAAAGCATCAATTCTTCAACCCTCAGTCTTCTTTATGGTCCAACTCTCACATCCATACACAACTACTGGAAAAACCATAGCTTTGACTATAAGGACATGTGCCAGCAAAGTGATGTCTCTTCTTTTTAATATGCTGTCTAGGTTTGTCATAACTTTTCTTCCAAGGAGCAAGTGTCTTTTAATTGCATGGCTGTAGTCACCATCTGCAGTGATTTTGGAGCCCAAGAAAATAAAGTCTTTCACTGTTTCCATTTTTCCCCATCTATTTGCCATGAAGTGATGGGACTAGGTACCATGATCTCAGTTGTTGTTTTTTTTTGATCTCAGTTTTTTGAACGCTGAGTTTTAAGCCAGATTTTTCACTCTTCTCTTTCACCCTCCTCAAGAGGCTCTTTAGTTTCTCTTCACTTTCTGCCATTAGAGTGGTATCATTTGCATATCTGAAGTTGTTGATACTTCTCCCAGAAATCTTGATTCCAGCCTGTGAGTCATCCAGCCCGGCATTTTGCATGATATACTCTTGTGTAAGTTAAATAAGCAGGGTAACAATATACTCTCTTCTCAATTTTGAATTGCTCAGTTCTTCCATGTAAGGTTCTAACTATTGCTTCTTGACCTGCATACAGTTTCTCAGGAGGCAGGTAAGGTGGTCTGGTATTCCCATCTCTTTCAGAATTTTCCATAGTTTGTTGTGATTCACATAGTCAAAGGCTTTAGCATAATCAGTGAAGCAGAAGTAGATGTTTTTTGTAATTCCCTTGCTTTTTGTATGATCCAATGAATGTTGGCAATTGGATCTCTAGTTCCTCTGATTTTTCTAAACCCAGCTTGTACATCTGGAAGTTCTTGGTTCACGTACTGCTAAAGCCTAGTTTGTCGGCTCTTGAGCATTACCTTGCTAGAATGTGAAATGACTGCAATTGTACAGTAGTTTGAACATTCTTTGGCATTGCCTTTCTTTGGGATTAGAATGAAAACTGACCTTTTCTAGTCCTATGGCCAGTGCTGAATTTTCCAAATTTGTTGTGCAGCACTTTAACAGCATCATCTTTTAGAATTTGAAATAACTCAGCTGGAGTTCCATCACCTCCACTAGCTTTGTTTGTAGTATTGCTTCCTAAGGCCCATTTGACTTCACATTTAAGGATGTTTGGCTCTAGGTAAGTGACCATGCCATAGTGGTTATCTGTGTCATATAGACTTTTTTATAGTTCTTCTGTGTATTCTTGCCACCCCTTCTTAATCTCTTCTGCTTTTGTTAGGTCCTTGCCATTTCTGTCCTTTATTGTGCCCATCTTTGCTTGAAATATTCTCTTGGTATTTCCAGTTTTCTTGAAGAGATCTCTAGTCTTTCGTAGTCTATTGTTTTCCTCTATTTCTATGCATTGTTCACTTAAGAAGGCTTTTTATCTCTACTTGCTGTTCTCTGGAACTCTGCATTCAGTTGGGTATATCTTTCCCTTTCTCCTTTGCCTTTGCCTTCTCTTCTTTTTCAGCTATTTGTAAGGCCTCCTTGGACAGCCACTTTGCCTTCTTGCATTTCTTTTTCTTGGGGGTGGTTTTGGTCACCACCTCCTGTACAATGTTATGAATCTCCATCTATAGTTCAACAGGCACTCTGTCTACCAGATCTAATCCCTTGAATCTATTTGTCACCTCCACAGTATGATCATGAGGGATTTGATTTTAGTCATACCTTAATGGACTAGTGTTTTTCCCTATTTTCTTTAATTTAAGCCTGAATTTTGCAATTAGGAACTCATGATCTCAGCCACAATTAGCTCCCAGTCTTGTTTTTGCTGACTGTAAGGAGCTTCTCCATCTTTGGCTACAAACAAAGAATATAGTCAGTCTGATTTAAGTATTGACTATCTGGTGGTGTCCACGTGTAGAGTTGTCTTTTGTGTTGTTGGAAGAGGATGTTTGGTATGTTCGTTTCATTCTCTTCGCAAAACTCTATTAGCCTATGTCCTGCTCCATGTTGTACTCCAAGGCCAAACTTGCCTCTTACTTCAGGTATCTCCTGACTTTCTATTTTTGCATTCCAATCCTCTATGATGAAAAGGACATCTTTTTTTGGTGTTAGTTCTAGAAGGTCTTATAGGTCTTCAGAAAACCATCTAAAGGTTTAAAGAATCTTTAGAAAGATCCTTGAAAAAAATGACATCCTGCTGAACATGTAAGTTAATTCCTATTTCAGAGAAAATAGTGCTTGGCATATAGGGGTGCTCAGTAAACAATTTTCCTTCCTGGCGACGGGAATAGGAATTGAATAAGCACAAAGATGCTGTTTACCCCCCATATGCACTGGTCTTTTAAAAATTATGATGTATTTTAAACACACAGATTGGGAAGATCCCCTGGAGAGGGGAAAGGCTACCCACCCCAGTATTTTGGCCTGGAGAATTCTATAGACTATTCCATGGGGTTGCATAGAGTGACTTTCACTCACTTCACTTAAACACGAAGACAAGATAGAGAGTTAATAATATTCCTGTCTTAATAACTCACTTTATCAAATCTTAACTTTATACCATATTTACTTCAGATCCTTTTTTGGGGGAAAAAAAAACAAACCCTAAATAATACAGATTCCACTGAGGCTATTTACATGCCTGTTCTCTACCTTGTTCTTCCCCTCTTCTTTCCCTGCATCAGCCAATCATTGCTTGGGAGGGTGGAGCCCTTTGGGGGTGGGGCAATGCTCTGTGAGGGTCACAGCTGAGGATGCACAGCTGTGGGGGAAGGGGTGTGTTGGCCCTGAAGAGGGCATCCATGTGGCACATCACAGGGTCCACTGCACTAGGTTATCCTGCACATTTTAAGGTTGAAAGATTCTGACAAATTTGCTTCCCAGGAGCCTGTTTTGATTGGGTTCTTGCTTGCAAACTGTTGACACTTTCAGCTACTCTCCACTTGCATTGCTTTTTTTGATAGAGGTGGGCAGTGTAATTCTGTGATAAAAGTTAAGCGTGGTCAGCCTTTTTCAACTCAGGGAGTTACATCCATAGCCACTCTCCTGCCACAGTCAGGGGGTGGGGAGAACAACTGGATGGTTAAGAGTAGTGCTGTTAAGATGAAGTGAAAAGGAATTCACTGGTGAGAAGGGTTACGCTTTGCTGAGATTTCCTTTCATTTTGTTTTCTTTTTTCTTGGCCCATGCCACATGGCTCATGGGATCTTAGTTCCTCAATGAGGGACTGAACCCATGCCCTCAGCAGTGAAAAACGCAGAGTCCTAACTACTGAACCACTAGGAAAGTCCCTCCTTTCATTTTTCTTTTTTCAATTTTTAACCATTCCTAACTGTATGCATGTACCATAACACCCAGGGTCCTTCTCATTTTTATTTTGCTAATTATACTTCTTTAAAGAGAAAAGCTGAGTTGTTCCTATAATATTGTGTCACTTGCTTCCTTCTCTGTGTAGGATAAAAGGGGTGGCATGTAGCACAACAAGGAATTGAACCCACTTCTTGGAAGTGTGTGCCACAGGCCAGTATCACGCTTCATACACATCTCAGCAGAACAGGGTGGGGCCCCCTCTTCTAGGGTCCCATGGGCTGGTTTCTGATAATTCCTTGCCATGGTTTTATGACTGTCTATCCTTTTATACTGAACATGAATTCTTGGTAGACTTCAAGTTCCATGAGGATGGGAGCTTGGTCTTTTCTTCCCCTGATGGATCCTCAATATCTAGGACAGGGCTTGCCACATAATACGTGCTTAATAAGTATTTGCTGAATAAATGATTAAGCAAATGAATTAATTCTATGAATTGCTTTTAGTGTTTCATAACATGATTTCATTGGTGTCTTATCTAAGGCAGTGTTTTTATCAAATCTTTACTAGTGAAGCAGAAGATGACTTAGGTGTTCACAGTCTCACTAGAGAATGGTCTAATGCAAGCCTGCCTATAGTCAGCCACTCTCTGGGGGAAGGTAATTTTATTCAACTCATTATTATCTATCATGTAATTCTTAGACTCTAGGCTGCATGTTCCTTTGCAGAAGACTAGTTTCAGATGATTTTTGTCCTTCTAGAAGAGATAATCCTGAAGGTCATGGTTTTATTGCCCTGTAGGGCACTAACCTTTTTTTTCCCCCTTTTCCTTATTGTGGTAAAATATGCATAATATAAACTTTGCCATTTTAACCATTTTATTTTTCAATTTTTTATTGAAGTACAGTTGACAATGTTGTGTTAGTTTCAATTGTGAAGCAAGGAGATTCAATTATATAAATATTCTTTTTCAGATTCTTTTTCATTGTAGGCTATTATAAGATACTGAGTATAGTTTCTTGTGCCATACAGTATGTTCTTATTATTTTTATATTTTATATGAGTAGAGTATATGTTTAATCCCAGATCCTAAATGTATCCCTTTCTTGCCCCTATTTCCCCTTTGGTAACCATAAATTTAATTTTCTATATCTGTCAGTCTGGTATCTATTTTGTAAATAAGTTCATTTGTGTCATTTTTCAAGATTCCACACATTAGTGGTATCACATGATATTTGTCTTTCTCTGTCTGACTTAATTCTGTATTTAATTCTGGTTTAATTAGTATGATGATCTCTCAGTCCCTGTTGCTGCCGATGGCATTATTTCATTCTTTTTTTGTGGCTGAGTAATATTCCTGTGTGTGTGTATACATAGATATATATAAACATATATCAATATCTATACATACCTCATTTTATCCATTCATCTGTCTGTGGATACATAGGTTGCTTCCATGTCTTTGTTATTATAAATAGTGCCACTATGAACATTGGGATGTGTATATCTTACTGAACTAGAGTTTTCATCTTTTCTGGACATATGCCCAGGAGTGGGATTGCTGGATTATGTGATAGCTGTCATTAGTTTTTAAATGAGCTTCCATAACTGTTTTCTAATGTAGCTGTAGCAATTTGCATTCCCACTAACATTGTAGGATAGTTCCCTTTTTGCCACACCCCCTTGATCATCATTTATTACATAGAATTTTTCATGATGGCCATTCTGACTGGTGCGAGGTGATACATTATTGTAGCTTTGAGTTGCATTTCTTTAAAAATTAGTTATGTTGAGCACCTTTTCATGTGCCTGTTGGCCATCCGTGTGTTTTCTTTGGAGAAATGTTTATTTAGGTCTTCCACCCGTTTTTTAATTTTTTTTTTTTTTTTTTGTATTTTATTGAGCTGTATGAGCAGTTTGTGTATCTTGGAAATTAAGCCCTGGTTGGTAACATGTTTGCAAATATTTTCTCCTAGTCAATAGATTGTCTTTTCATTTTGTTTATGGTTTCCTTTGCCATGAAAAAGCTTATAAGTTTGATTAGGTTTATTTGCTTATTTTTGCTTTTCTTTTGCCTTGGGAAACTGGCCTAAGAAAACATTGTTATAATCTATGTTAGGGAATGTTTTGCCTATATTCTCTTCTAGGAATTTTATGGTGTCATGTCTCATATATAAGTTGTTAAGCCATTTTGAGTATATTTTTGTGTACCATGTTAACCATTTTAAAGTATACAGTTCAGTGGTATTAAATGCATTCACATAGTTGTGCAAACATCACTGACATCCATCCCCACAACTTTTCATCTTGTAAAATGGAAGCTATATTCTCATTAAAGAATAACTCCCTTTCTGCCCTTCTCTCAGTCCTGGCAACCATCACTACCCTTTCTGTCCTTATGAAAGTGTAGTTATGTTCCATACTACTCTGAGTACCTCAAATATGTGGAATCACAATATTTATCTTTTTGTGGCTAGCTTATTTCAGTTACCATAGTGTGTTCAGTGTTCATCCATGTTGCAGCATATTGCAGAATCTCCTTAATTTTTAAGGTTGAATAATATTCCATTGTATGTACAGACCATAGTTTGCTTATCCATTCATCCATTAATGGACACTTCCCTTCCACATTTTAGTTATCATGAATAATGCTGCTGTGAAAAAGGGTGTACAAATATTTCTTCAAGACTCTGTTTTTCTGTTCTTTAGGGTATATACCCAGAGTGGAATTGCTAGATCATATTCTATTTTCAGTTTTTATAGAAACCACTATACTGTTTTCCACAGTGGCTGTACCATCTTATATTCCCAGCCACAGTGCACAAGGGTTCCAATTTTTCCACATCTTAGCCAACACTTGTTATTTTCTGGGTTTTTTTTTGATAGTAGCTATTAGGTGTGAGGGGATATCTCATACTAAGTGTTGATTTCTGTTTCCCTAAATCTTTTACCCAATCTTGAATCAGGTGATTTGTTTGTTTGTTGTTGTTGTTGAATTTTAGAAGTTCTCTCTGTATATTCTGGATATTAATCCGTTATATAAGATTTGCAAATATTTTTCTGTCATTCTGTGGACTACCTTTGTACACTATGAATAATGTCTTTGTTGAAAAACTTAGGTTTAAAATTTTCATGAAGTCCAGTTTGTCTATTTTTTTCTTTTGTTACCTGTACGCTTGGTGTCACATCCTAAGGCATTAACCATGTAACTTTGCGATTTACTCCAATCTTCTTTTCTTCACTGATTATGCATACTAGTTTCTCATACCCTTTTTTGCTTGAGCTTTGTTATCCTCCTGGTACCCCCAGAAATGAGTTAATAAATATTTAATACATATTTAAACAAAAGACAGTATTAGTTACCTATTTTTATGTTTAAAAAATACCCAAACTAAGTGACTTAATAAAAATCAGGTATTATCTCTCAGTGTTTCTATGAGTCAGAAATTTGGTATGCCTCAGTTGGATAGTTCTGTCTCTCATGAGGTTGTAGTGAGATGTCAGCTGGGGCTGCAGTCAGCTGAAGGCTTGACTGGAGCTGGAGAAGCTCCACCTAAAGCGGTTCCCTCGCACGCTGAGTACTAGTAGCTGCTCACTACCGCTCACTGAGGATGTGTGACATGAGAAGAACCCCGAGGGTCACCATAGGAGGAGAGAAGGAGCAGCCAGACTGACAGGATTAAACCAAGAGGATGAGGTGACACTCGAGCCGAGAGAGAGATTTACAGAAAAGGGCAAGCCACAGTATCAGATGCTGCTGAGAGGTCAGACAGCACACAGAGAAACTAGCCCCAAGGGAGGCTAGTTCTGAGGTAGTGGTGGAACTGGAAGCCCGGCTATATGCTGTTGGAGGGTCTGTTAGAGTTGAGATGGGATGCTAGAAATGTAAGGCTGAGGAAGTTCCTAGTTAGAAGAACCACAGACAAAGCTTAATATTGTGGCTGAGAAACTTCAGGGCACATTCTGAAAGACAACCCTAGTGAAGTCACATTTTGTTTCTTTTCAATCACTCTGCTCCCTTCCTGACACTGACCTCTCCCTGAGCACACTGGGGCTGATTCTGAGCTTTGTCAGTCGTGGGTCAGATAAGAAAACCACTGCTCCATGAGCTTGGCTTTTCATCTTTGTACCTCTCAGAGCAATCAGCAGTTTCTTTAAAATATTTGAACAAAAGATCCTTTCTTTTGTTTTGCACAAGTCATCACGTCCTCAGTAGAATTCTCTTGCCATCTTCTCAGAGAGCCCAGAGCCTCCAGATAATTTCCTTTCTTACTCATTCTAACTTCTTAACAGCCTTACTCAGGAAAGGACTGGTGACTTCTGTTCCAGGGCCCATGTATTAACTGGGCCCACGTAAACTTGTGTCCAACAAGAATGGGAAGGGCCAGCTGGTGTCTTACCCTAAGAGATCACTCTAACCCCAGACAAAGCCAACCAGGAGAAACCTCACCTTCCAGTCACTCCAGTACAGGGAATTTAGTTCATCCCATCTCATGGGAAAGTTCTTAGCAACAACCTGCTAGGTTATGCTCAAGACTCTCAGTGTAGGCTGAGGCCAACTTGGTTTTTACTGAAGGACTCACTAAGCTAGTGCTTCTCACACTCAAATATGCATGAGAACTACCCAGGCCTCTTGTTAAAATACAGAATCTGAGTTAGGAGTTGGAGCCTGAGATTCTGCATTTCTGACAAGCTCTCAGACGGTGCTGATGCTGCTGGTACTCAACCACACCAGCGAGGCTCTGGGCCGTGTCCACTACATCCAGGAACCAGCAGAAGATCCCAGGGGGTCACAAACAAAAAGAAATCCAAACGCCCTAGAGTCTAAATGTTTCCAAGAGCCATGGTTTTCATTTGAGTCTGATCCTGTGTTTTCTTTTTCAGCCTCAAGCAGCTTTAAGAGAGAATAAATAGGCAGACAGAGCTCCTCCAGCTCAGACCTGGAGGAGAGAAACAGCTCATCCCCTCTCATTGAAAGGGGACAAGCTGGAAGGACTCATTCCAGCCATGAGTCTGGCCCACGAAGCCAAAGGGAGAACAAGTCAGGGCTGGACAACGGATTCACCGAGGGTCTTGGGAAGTCCTGTGAGGCCTCGTGCATGGCCTCCTCCAGGCCCTTCTCTTGTCGCCTCCCAGGCTCAGGGAAAACCACGCTGCTGGACGCCATGTCCGGGAGGCTGCGGCGCACAGGGACCCTGCTTGGGGAGGTGTTCGTGAACGGCCAGGAGCTGCGCAGGGAGCAGTTTCAGGACTGCTTCTCCTACGTCCTGCAGGTGCCCGCGTCCTGGCCCGCCCACAGGAGTTGGGAGTTGGGAGGTGGGGTGGGGGGCACCTCAGAAGATGCTGACAGGTCCCTCCCCGCAGAGCGACACTCTGCTGAGCAACCTCACTGTCCGCGAGACGCTGAACTACACGGCACTGCTGGCCATCCGCCACGGTTCCCAGAGCTTCTTCCAGAAGAAGGTGGGTACCGCCCTGGGGCCACCCAGGGCATCACCTCACTGTGGCCTCATTATCCCTCGTCCCTTCATTTGCCCATTCCTCCCCATCAGTCTTCACCGTCTAAGAGTCTAGAGCTGCTCTGTCCACTGTGGCTTTGGGGCACTTGAAATGTGGCTTCAAATGTGGCACTTGAAATGTGGCTTTTGTCATGTGGCTTTGGAGCACTTGAAACATGACTAGACCTAATTGAGATGTGCTATGAGTGTAAAATACACACCAGATTTTAGAAAATTAGTCTGGAATAACAGAGCTTAAAATATCTCATTAGTAATTTTTAAAATATCAATTGTTGGTTACAATGGTAATGTTTTGGTTGTATAGGGTTAAAGAAATTATACCACTAAAATTAATTTCTCATTTCTTTTCACTCTCTAAATATGGCCACTAAAATGTTTAAATTCTAAATGTGGCTTGCATTATATTTTTATTGGATGGTGCTGTCCTGGGAGCTCTCTATTTGAACGGATGTGGTTGTTTTCCTCATTCACTGCCCTGCAGTCCTGTTGAGATTTTTCTCAACTTTATTTGAGACGTCTTGAATGTGCCTCATCCAAACTGGATTCAGTTGGTGAATTGTCAGCTCTTCCTAGGTTCTAATGTTTCCTTAAGTGGACCCAGTTTAGAAGTAGTTGTGGGTAAACTCATAGGGATCTCACCTAAAAATATTGTTTCATTTCTGTCTGGACTGGAAACACACAGGGAACCAAAAACAGGTCAAGATGCCACCTGCAGAGCAGGCACAGTTCCCTGGGAAGGAGGTTTCTGCCCATGATATCTGCCTCAGAGACTTCACCCTGCAGCTCAACGAGGTTCCTCCTGGGTACACACATTACATCTGCACTTCAGTTGCCAAAGCTGGTCTGTCTTCAATGCCACTGAGGCTCTGAGGGAACCCTTCATCTCAGCTGAAGGGGCAGCAGTCACTCCATTTTTATCAGGCCCCTTTGAACCTGTCATCAGGGAATTACTCCTCTTGACCCACATGCTGGGCTCTCAAACAGGGCTTGGTGAGTGGAGCTAGGTCTGAATGGTGTCTGGAGTACCGGCAGGCTTGCTGTTGTAATGCTGGGTCAGAAAAGGGCATTCTTCTGTTTCAGAGTCCTAGACTCACTGCTCTGGATGTCCTGGTGTATAGCTTTCACTCTAGAGGAGCCTTCAAGAAGAGCCATCAGCCCCACAGAGGGAGGGCTAGCCCTGTTCCTCCCTGGAGGTTACATTAGAGTGCTCAAAAGGCATTGTAAGGTTCCTGCTATTCTCCCAGCTTATACTCTGTACTCTCATCCCGGCTGACATCCATCAGACTTTGTTCACACACAGTATCTGATTTCATTCTGGCATAAGCTCTATGAAAGAGGCATTACCTCTGTCTTTAAGCTCAAGAAATTTATACCCAAGGAGACCGAGATCCAGCACCTCAGACCGGCAGAACTGGGACACAAACCAGGTTCTCTGGCTCCATCATGCCTCCCTGGGCCCCATTGTGGTCTGAAAAGATGGAGGTTAGAGTTCATTCCATGGGAAGGCACAGGCATGTTCCCATGACTTAGCTCCCTTGACAGTGACAGATGAGCCCTCTGCAGGCTTGACTCTCTGCTTTAGTATTTTTTCCTCTAAAACTGGTAGGAGAAGATATCATTGGTATCTGAGTTGAAGAAAGAAAGTCATAAGCAGATTCTTTTGAGATGGTGATCCATTTATATCACATACCCCAGGGAGAGAATCTGAAAAAGCCACTGAACTTTACCTCCTGAAAATGCATACATTTGCACAAATACTCAGAAAATTCAAGAGTATCTGAAATTGGTCAATGGCAAATTCACTTCCTGTGAGTGGTCCCTCTTCCTGGCACTTGCAGCCCCTAAGTGTCCTTCAAACTTTCCTATCATAACATTCTCCCTGCTTGAGGGTACTTTCTGAGCAGATACAGTCTATAGGATGTAAAATCCTGACAAGGTAGTTTAGGGAGAAGGAAATATCTATGATAAACAGAGCAGTCAGTCAGTTCAGTCACTCAGTCATGTCCAACTCTCTGCGACCCCATGGATTGCAACATGCCAGGCTTCCCTGTCCATCACCAACTCCCAGAGCTTGCTCATACTCATGTCCATCGAGTTGGTGATGCCACTCAACCATCTCATCCTCTCTCGTCTCTTTTCCTCCTGCCTTCAATCTTTCCCAGCATCAGGGTCTTTCCAAATGAGTCAGTTCTTCGCATCAGGTGGCCAAAGTATTGCAGTTTCAGCTTCAGCATCAGTCCTTCCAGTGAATATTCAGGACTGATTTCCATTAGGATTGACTGGTTTGATCTCCTTGCAGTCCAAGGGACTCTCAAGAGTCTCCTCCAACACCACGGTTCAAAAGATCAATTCTTCGGTGCTCAGCTTTCTTAATTGTCCAACTCTCACATCCATACATGACTACTGGAAAAACCATAGCTTTGACTAGACAGAGCAGAAAGTGCAACAGATCTGCTTCTGTCCTCTGCAAATCCAAACTTAAAGCCATGATTGATGTGGGCAGACTGTGCCCGCCCTTATACTTCTTGGACCACTTGAGAACCCACATGGTTTGCTCTGAGTCCCAGCTCTGCCATTTGTTAATGCTGTGACCTTTAGCAGTCTATGGACCTTTCTTCCCTGTAATAGAGTAATGATGCATCTTTCCTGGAGCTGATATGAAGAATAAATCAGTTTATGTGAAATCACATAGCATGGAGCGGATTGATGATCCCAGTGATCCTCGTGGTCCCTTCCAAGATGCTGAGAATTATTCTGTTCTCAGTGCAGTTTGCAAAACGGGAGAGGCTTCTAGCCAGAGACATATGAAACAGATTTAGTAAATGTCTCCTCTCTCCATCCCTTCCGAGCCAGGAGGGGCAAGCTTTACTCCTTTCTTGCTGTTGCAGAGCAGATGAAAGTGATGCTCAGAAATCTGCCCTGGCTGGTGCACGTGTAAACCCTGCCATGTCAAGTGAAACTCAGTTCCAGAATCCTTCCACTCTGATGGCAAGAAAACACCCTTCTTTTTTCCAGTACAAATCATACCAGCTTACGTACGCATTTTTAACCACCTCATTATTCCTTTGTATCTGTTTCAGATGTGTCTTTTCTTTTGGTGAAAGCTTCCTGTATTGCTCCAACTCCCTGTTTCCTCTGGAACTTTGTTCCATAAGTTATTCCCTCCCTTACTCCAATTTAGTTCTTTGTTGTTGTTATTTTTTAATGTGGTATTTTGTTTCTTTTTTCATTGTAAAAGAAACACAATCTCATTAGAGATGTATGGGAACAAAACTCATTGCCATATATACAAGTATTCTCAGTCTCTTTCTATCTGCTTTCCCCAGGGTCTAATGCAGAGAAGGGTATTCAATCAGGGGAGAGACAGAAATAGATTTTTGAAGGGTCTCTGGAGAGGGGATAAGCTGAGGAAGAAAAGAGGGAGAGGGAGGGAAAAGGCCAACCTTCTTGATCTGAGAGTCAGTAAAGAATTTTTTTTAGTGATTATTGTTTTGGTGAGTTGAGTGAGGAGAGGGTTTCAGGGAGCTGTAGGGTGTAAGATAAGCAGGGTGACAAGAATTGGGAAAAAGGAACTTTTTAAAGTGTGGCTGGAGATTATAAACTATGTCCCTTTTAAAGTCCTTAAAGAGATTCAAATAAAGATTGGCTTTGTTTTTAAGTATTTTTGATAGCTGGAGTATATTTGATCCAAAACCACAGTGAGATTGGATCACATGGGACTCAAGGACTTATTTGGGTTACAGAGGAAAAGTGAGGTTTAGTTCAAACGAAATTGAATCTTTTCTTAAACATATGAAACATTTATTATAATAAAGTTTCAAAACCCAAAGATTAAAAAATTAAGCTATTTCGTAACTACATCTTTGGGGGTTTTCTTATGGGCTGGACTAACTATAGCATCTGAAAACAGGAGTTCAACAAAATCTCCATTGTTTCCTGCTGAATTTCCCTGAAACTAGTAGAAGCAGTTTTTTGTTGTTCTAAAGTCTTTCGGGGAAAACAAATTCATATTATTTATTTTAATCCGATTTGTTGTTGTTTAGTTGGTAAGTCATGTCCGACTCTTTGAGACCCCATGGACTGTGGGTTACCAGGCTTCTCTGTCCATGGGATTTCCCAGGCAAGAATACTGGAGTGGATTGCCATTTCCTTCTCCAGGGGATCTTCCCAACTAGGGATTGAACCCACATCTCCTGCTTGGCAGCTGAATTCTTTACCTGTGAGCCACCAGGGAAACCCATTGTGATTTAAACCAAATTGGATTCTTCTGTATTAAGGGTGATTTTCCTAGGATGTGGTGAGTCTAAAAGTGGCCCAAACACTCAAGAGAAGTGTGTTGCCACTCCCCTGCCATCCTCAGCCTATGAATTGGAACAGCAACCCAGCAGTGACCAGCCTTCCTGGACGTTGTGTCTTACAGGTGGAGGCAGTCATGACGGAGCTGAGTTTGAGCCACGTGGCAGATCAACTGATTGGCAACTACAGCTTTGGGGGAATTTCCCATGGCGAGAGGCGCCGGGTCTCCATTGCAGCCCAGCTCCTCCAGGATCCCAGTAAGTGGGACCCAGAACTGCTACTGGCTGTTGCCTGGCATCTTCCACATGTCTACAGACATTTTCAGCCCTTTCTTCACAAGTCTCCATTTGGAAAGTGGTTTGTGTTGAACTGAAGCCACTGAGGTTTTTCCAAACTGGGAAGCCAGTTTCTTTGGAAATGCTATATAGTTCCTAAGGTGATTCCATCATCCAAGTATAAAACAGCTCTTAGACTTGGAAGCACTGCTTTTGTGTTGATGTTCAATTAAGGTCTTCCTTGAATATGGTCCCTGCCCTATCCATCCTCACTTCTTACTATAGTAGTGCCACTGTGTCTGCTCTGGAGAGTCAGTGAGTTTTGGTATGACTAGAAGTATTTATGAAATGGTAGGAATTAAAATAGCACTTTGAGTGATATATGAGAAAGTATGTATACTGGAGGAAGGGCCACCAAGATGAGGTGGCCATCTTTCCTTCCTGCCTTGATCATTTTCCCCAATACCTGGAGAAACTTTGTCACTTCTATACACTTGGAAGGAGACATAATGTATCTGCATACTTTCTTTACAGTGGGGTGGACCAAGACTGCCTGCTCTTCAGAGCAAATAAGAGGGATGTTCTTAAGAGCCCCCATACTTCTTGGGTAGAAATAAGCTACAAGCAAACCCTCTAAAGCACTCAAATGCCTGCCCCATCTTGGACTTTGTTTCATGGGTCAGAGTTTTTTGCAGTGCGAAAACCCCGTTGGTATTGGAAAGTGCTAGACATGAAATGAGAGTGTGTCTTTTTTTTAAATTTATTTTATGCAAGTATAGCTGCTTTACAATGTTAATTTATGCTGTACCTCAAAATGGTTCAGTATTACATATATACATTCTTCTTTGTATTCTTTTCCATTATGATTTATCACAGGATATTGAATATAGTTCCCTGTATTAAACAGGTGGGCCTTGTTGTTTACCCATGCTATATATAATACTTTGTATCTGCTAATCCCAAACTCCCAATCCATCCCTTCCTACATCTCCTCCCCCTTGGCAACCACCAGTCTCTTCTCTATATCTATGGGTCTGTTTCGTAGATTACTTCATTTGTGTCATATTTTAGATTCCACGTATAAGTGATATCACATAGTATTTGTCTTCCTCTGACTTACTTCATTTACTATAATTTCGAGATTTTTGTCCTTTCATCCAGCCTCTTCTCAGCCTTTTAGAAACACCTTAGTGCCAGCCGTCAGCCTTTGTTCCCTGTTAGGGTACTCCTGCTGCTGCTGCTAAGTCGGTTCAGTCGTGTCTGACTCTGTGCGACCCCACAGACGGCAGCCCACCAGGCTCCCCCGTCCCTGGGATTCTCCAGGCAAGAACACTGGAGTGGGTTGCCGTTTCCTTCTCCAATGCATGAAAGTGAAAAGTGAAAGGGAAGCCGCTCAGTCGTGTCTGACTCTTCGCGACCCCATGGACTGCAGCCTACCAGGCTCCTCTATCCATGGGATTTTCCAGACAAGAGTACTGGAGTGGGGTGCCGTTGCCTTCTCCATTAGGGTACCCGAGATGGAGCCAAAATGGTCCATAGTGCCATGTGGGAGGCCTGATCTGGTTGCTGCCTTGTTCCCCGAAAGGATTGAGGCTGAAATGTGCTCAGAAGCTGGGAGTTGGGCCCTGCCAGCTCAGTTGTTTTCTCTTGGGCTCTGGCTGCATTTGTTTGGATGGGACAAGACAGCTCAGTAAGGAACTATTCAACTTTCTGAATCTAGAGCACAGACTGCAGGCTTGACAGTGACCCAGATGTCTGGCCGTTCTTTGCCTGCAGAGGTCATGCTGTTTGATGAGCCAACCACCGGTCTGGACTGCATGACTGCAAATCAGATCGTCGTGGTCCTAGCAGAGCTGGCTCGCAGGGACCGCATTGTGATCCTCACCATCCACCAGCCCCGCTCTGAGCTCTTCCAGGTGAGGGCGATGTCTCTTGTTCCAGCTCAACTCGTCAGGGGTGGGCATGTGTGTGCTGGGCTGAGATCTACTTGCATGCATGCACGCGTGTGTGCTAAGTCACTTCAGTCTTGTCCGACTCTTTGCAACCCCATGCACTGTAGCCCGCCAGGCTCCTCTCTCCATGGGGTTCTCCAGGCCAGAATACTGGAGTGTGTTGCTGTTCCCTCCTCCAGGAGATCTTCCCAACCCAGGGACTGAACCCGCGTCTCTTACATCTACCTTCATTGGCAGGCAGGTCTTTACCACTAGTGTTAGATGGAAGCAGGGATCTACCTAAACCAGAGCAATTGAAGCCAATAGCTCTGGATTTGGGAAGGGTAGAGGTTGGAAACTTAGTTCCTTCAGCACCTACCCTAGGTGCTGAAACAACTACCATGTTCCAGACAGCTTCTGTACACTAGCTCATTTGATCCACACCACAGCCCCTTGAGGTGGATACCAGTATTTTCACTTTACAGAGGGAAAGAGTGAGACTTAGAAATGATACATAATGGAGCCAACATCACGGTTAATAAAAAGCGGGAACTGGCCTTCATATTCTCCTAATAGTTGGCTTCTAAGTCTGCGTTTTTCCTCTAAATCATATAGATTTCCTATCCAAAAATCTCACCTTAATCTCTCAGGATCCTTTTAGGGAGCTATTATTTGACTTTTATAGATGAAGATCTGAGATGTAAAAAAAACTTTGTCTAAGGTCTCTTACTTAGGGGCACGGCTGGGACTCAAACCCTGGTTGTCCAGGTCATGAATTGCTTTCTATCCTAGACGTGATGCTGGGTGTAAGCTGGGAGGCTGCAGGATCCACAGTGGCAAGCCAGGCTGGAAAGAGTAGGGATGCATTTTGAGTGGCTCGAGTACTCATGAATGGCTGAGACGCTCAAAGGACTGACTGCTTGAGACTTGTTTTCCACAAGGATGAAGTTACCTGATAACACACTGAGACTGTCTGTCGTTTGATCAGCTCTTTGACAAAATCGCCATCCTGAGCTGTGGAGAGCTGGTTTTCTGTGGGACACCGGTGGAAATGCTTGATTTCTTCAGTGGCTGTGGTTACCCTTGTCCTGAACATTCAAACCCTTTTGATTTTTATAGTAAGTTTTTCTTTCACATTCCCGATCATAAATGTTTTTAAAACCTCATCTCAGCTTCCTGCTTAAATGACACCTGTACAAGTGGATTTTATTTCTGCTTTTGTCCTGGTGATTTTACTCTTCAAAATATTAATTTGGCCGAGTCAATTAACTTGCCATAGATGACCTGTCAGAATGAGGTGGGGGATCTCTCTTGAAATGGTACCCTCTACTTGATCAGAGGAACACTAGCTGAACTTCAGGATTCTCCCAGACAGGCCTAAGGGGATCCTCATGGCCTTTCTGATAACTTTAAAATATTGAAAAAGATTTTTACAGGTGGGCATTAACAACAGGTATTATTTTGATGAGATGAAGTGTTATGGCTAGAACTCCTAAATCAATAATGAAACATATATTAGCCATTGTGTTTATATATGCATTTAAAAGCACATGTGTTTTTTTGTGTGGCAAAAAAAATTTCAGTGGACCTGACATCGGTGGATACCCAAAGCAAAGAACGGGAAATAGAAACCTACAGAAGAGTCCAGATGATTGAATCTGCCTACAAAGAATCAGCAATGTATCACAAAACCCTGGAGGCTATTGAAAGAACAAAACACCTGAAAACATTACCAAAGATTCCTTTCAAAACCAGAGATTCTCCTGGAGCCCTTTCTAAACTGTGTGTTCTCTTGAGGTAAGAGCCTCACCCCATTTTAGATGGGTAGACATCCACCCATAAAAGAAAAGCAATTGAAATGGGGTTGTTTGGCTTTCAGGAGAGTGATGAGAAATTTACTGAGAAATAAGCTGGCGGTGACGATGCGTCTCACTCAGAATCTGATCATGGGTCTGTTCGTCATTTTCTTCCTTCTACAACTCGGGAAGGATGTGCTGAAGGGTGCCATCCAGGATCGCGTGGGTCTCCTGTACCAGTTTGTGGGTGCCATGCCATACACAGGCATGCTCAATGCTGTGACCCTGTGTGAGTGCCTTGCCCAGGAGGTGTGCCCTTGGAGTGGGGGCGGGGGCTTCTCTCTCCCTGAATATCTCCTTTCTCCAGCTGACACCTTGCGAGACTGTACCAACATAAGGGTATTCCTCTGAGCTCAGCCTGGCCCTCTGCAGGTTCTTTCCCTGGGAAAAGGTAACTGGTGAATTGCTAACACCTCAGTGGGAATTAGGTCACCACGCGGATCTCCTTGAGGGTTTCTGAGGATCCAGGTGAAACAGGAAGTTATGAGGAGCTGATGGGGCAGCTGATGGTGGCGGTTTTAGAAGATCAGCCCTGGTGTCCTATCTTAGCCATGAAGAGGCGAAGCTCACCGGGGCCTGGATGCCTGGCCAACTTTGCACTGTTGACGTTCTTTATGGAGCCTAATTTAGGACAGCCAGCATATGGTTTTCAAACTCAGTGGGAATCCAGAAGCAATACCTAGGTGCCTGATGTTCTGTGCCAAGACCCTGCACAAAAACAGGACACAGTGCCTAACATCACTCATTTGTGTCTCTTTTGCATGTGTACTCTTGAATTGGTGACACCCCTCCTCCACTTTAGAGACACGGAAATAAATGATCCTACTGTAATCCTACTGTAGTTTGGGTAGAGTGTATGTTTCTGGGGGCGGGGGCGGTGTCCATAGTTCTGTGGATGGCAGTTCCTTCTCTCCGTCACCAGGGGACCCCAGCTGGTCCTCACCACCCAGCGCTGATAGACCTCAAGTTCAGCCTGGGCTAGCACCACCCCCTGCCCTCCCAGCCACCCCCCCCACCAGCTGTGTGGTGACCGGCTCTTCTGAAACCTGCCTTCTGTGCCCAGTCCCCGTGCTGCGTGCGGTCAGCGACCAGGAGAGCCAGGACGGCCTGTACCACAAGTGGCAGATGCTGCTGGCCTACATGCTGCACGTGCTTCCCTTCAGCGTCATTGCCAGCCTCATATGCTGCAGTGTGTGCTACTGGTAAGGAAGAGGGTGTCCAGAGGCCTTCCGTTCTCCCGGGTCATGCCTCCCGTGGCCAGTGGGACCAGTGGAGCGAGAGGCCCAGGATAAACCGCTCCTACTAGTACAGAGACCCATGATATGCGATGTGAATAATTATTACGAATCAAGTGAAATACAGGTAGAAGATAAGCAACAGCCTGGCTGGTTTGAGCTCTAAGATGAAGAGTTGGAAAGGCTTGTTGCAGGCTCTTAGATGTCGGTGTCAACCTGGGGAGTGAGAGAGGCAAAGCTGCTTGTTCTGGTTAGCAGGAGGGTGAACTCTCACAGCTGAGGGTGTGGCAGGGACCACGTGGCCGTCCTTGCTGGTCCCCATGAAGCCTCTTTATCCTCTGACACTCAGGAACACCCTGAATCTCTGATCTGTGATGTACACTACAGGCCCAACCCATCTGTGCATCCTCAGTCACATCTGACTCTTTGTGGGGACTGAAAGCTGGAGTTTTTTGACGCTTAGCAGCATATCAGACCTGAACTCAGTAGCAAAATCTGATCGGAACCAACATGAGGCTCTTTGTACTTTCCTAAGAGCAACACTTCTGTTTAGTAGAAATACTAATGTGCTTGAATGCAGGTGAAGTCCTGAGCCCTACTTTGGCAAGCATGGTCTATGCAGTGTGACACCTTCTGCAAATCTGTAAATTGCCGCATTCCAAAACACATCTGCCCCTGAAGTATTTCAGATGATGGATTGTGGACATAAGCAAATCTCCACATGACTTTAATTCAAGAAAGTGTAAGATTAATATAAGGAATATTAATAAAATATTATTATTATTATAAAAAAACACTGTGCTGAGGAATATAATGACAATAATAATGACTAACATATTGAGTGCTTGCTTTTATGTCAGGCACTAAGAAGTTTAAATATATCCTTTCAAGTAATCCTGGTGACTATTCTATGATGATGGCATTATTCATTATCCTTGCTTGAAGATGAGAAAGCTGAGGCACCAATGGGATATGTCTCTTCCCCGTCATTATCCCAGGGAATTACCCAAAGGAGACCAAAGGTCCATTTGGTTGGGCAGGGACAGGGCCTCTTGGAGGCTTTATAAAGAAGAACTTGAGAGATGAGCAACATTTGAACAGATGGAAAAGGAGCAAGGGTAGTCCAGGGGAAGAAAGAGAAGGAGCATAAGTTTAGAAGCAAAAACACATGAGACCTTTCCAGAGAAAAGGTTCAGTTGTGCTGTGGGGAAAGGGGAGTTGGAAGGGTAGTGGAAAATATGACTGATGGCTCTGAAGTCTGGTAGGCGAGGTGCTGAATGCCAGGCTAAGAGGCTGAGGTGGCTTAGATATTGGGACATAGTGGAGGATTTCAAACCTCAGGGAGTGACTCATATCTGTTTGACTCAGGAGGCTGAGGTCCACATCACTCTGGTTGCAGATTGGAGTTAGGGCAGTGACCCTGGCCAGCCCAGTGAGGAGCCTTGGCAACTGTCTGGGAAGGGCAGAGGCCCTGGTGAAGGGAGTATCAGTGGCAACAGAGTGGGGGGATCACTTTGAGACGTTGGGGAAAGTAGAGTTGAATGAACTAAAATGAAATGGATTTGTTGGGGGTAAGTAAAACCATGGATGATGCCTGCATTTTCAGCCTGGGACCATGGGAAAGTGACAACCTCCTTATTGAGTTTGCCAGGAAAGAGAATTGATTTGGTTTTTAACACATTGCATCTGAGATGCTACAGGACACCCAACTGGAGATGTTAGTCTGAGGTCTGGGTAACAGGTTGGTGTGGGGAAAAAAAGGCAAGAGGAGTAAGAGTCCAGACCTGGGAATGGGATTCTTTAGGAGAGAATGTTAGAAAGGGAGGAAGAAATCTGAGTGTAATATCTTAAGAGGCACATTCAGGAGAGTGGAAAGAGGCAACTGACTCAGTGAGAGAGGCAGAGAGGTGGTCAGAGGTGGAAGGAGAAGCAGGATCAGGCAGCATCAGAGATGCCAAGAGAGGAGAGAGTTTCAAGGGCATATAATAAACCTGTCAGTACTGCAGATGTTCAAGGAGGTGTATCATAAGATTAAGGAGGTCATTGGTGCTCTTCCAAAAAAGAGCTTTAGCAGAGGGGTGGGTGGTTTATAAGGGAAGAGGGAGTGAGATGGAAGGAGATGCTGTTTGAGAAGCTTGGTGGTATAAGATAGAATGAAGAGGGGAAGTTGCTTAAAAGGTTAGCAGACTCAAGGAATGGTTATTTTACGACAGGTTAAGTAAGACCATTGAGAAAAACCACTAGATTGAGAGTCGATGAAACTATAGAAAATTGGATAGTTCACAGATCGAGTTTCCAGATTAGACCAGAGACAGGGAAATCAGGTTAACAAAGAACAGTTTTAAGTAACAAGTAACATTTAAATACAAAACCTGGTGAATGATCAAGATTAAATGGGTGGAGTCACTGGAATTGATCAGGTTACCTAATTAGGAGGCACTGGTGTTGATGAATTATTAAGATTAAAGACCTTGAGGATAATGATGATGGACAGGAGTGCAAAACTGACCCTGGTTCAGAAGCTATGAAAGCATGAAAGCTGAGACATTGCCTTCACAAAGGACTGCACTGGGGCAGAGAAGTGATAGTATAAGCAAACTTCGTGATTTGTATAGGAGGAAAGGCAGATGACCTTGAAGAGTGGTAGGGAGGGAGGGGTGGATGTTAAAACATGCTAATTCCTCCTCCTTACTCTATAAATGGAAGAAAGAGCAGCCATGTCTGAGGGCTGTTGAGGACATGCTATAACCAGGGACATGTTATTTGGTGAAAGGAATATAAGGGGATATAAGGGTAGCTTGTTTACAAGAAGATGAAGGTCAAATCAGTGGAAGGGTTTGGTAGAATAAGACAAGAATGGAATGGAACGGGCCTGGGGAGGCTAATTCCCTCCCCAGAAAAGCGGTGAAGGGTTCTCATATTGGCAATAACCTCAGGATATAGGAATGAGGCTCCAAGAAGCAGGGGCTGAGAACCAGGTTTTGTGAGTCCTTAGCATTAGGGTGGGAGCAGCACTGGCCAGGCAGCATGTGGTTGCTTATGGAGAAGCCTGGACACTTCAGCCCTACTTACTGCAGTGACTTGTGATCATCCTCTAAGTGCTGGTATTTTTCTGGGAGAGCTGAGGAGCTGTAAAAAAAGAAAAGGGGGCTCAGTTGACTTGGGGCCAGCAGAACAATTCCCAGGACAAAATGGCCTCAAATGCTGGCCCTGTTCCAAAAAGGCCTTTCAAAAGTGGGGGCGGGGGGCTTGGCTTGCCCTGCAGAATCTTCCCACCCACTAACTACCATGGATTTATTCTTAGAAGGCAACTGTGCAGTTTTTCTTATATGATGACCCTTGGAGAGGAACTAAAGACCTTTTGTTTTTCTAGGACTCTGGCCTTATACCCCGAGGCTGCCAGATTTGGATATTTCTCTGTTGCTCTCTTGGCCCCCCACTTAATTGGTGAATTTCTAAGCCTTGTGCTACTTGGCGTGATCCAAAACCCAAATGTGGTCAACAGCGTGGTGGCCCTGCTCTCCATTGCTGGGGTGCTTATGGGCTCTGGCTTCGTGAGGTAAGATCTAATAATACCAACCGATTTAGACTGGTGTGGTTTGATGTTAATGATCACCTAATAATGATGATTGTAAGGCATTCCAGAGGAGCCTGGTGATACTCTTATCGCCTCACAGTCCAGAGTGTCTATAGTGCTTACTAATCAATATTGCTTAGACTGTGAACTGTTTACAGTTTATTTAATAAAATGTCTTCAGAGTGAGATTCAGGAAATGATGATTTAGGTGTGTTATCAGTATGATTCATATGTCATAAGCCATTATAGCTAAAGGAGAAAAACCAAGCTATCCCGCAGAAGCACAGCCTATTACAGGCTAACTAGCACGCATTCAGTCCATTTCTTCCCCTGGCACTGTTGAGTTTCTATTCCAGCTCTCAATTCCCAAGTATTTTAAGGAACTTAGAATAGTCAGATAAGAAAAGAGCCCACCAGGTAAGAGACTGCTGAAGAAAGTATCAGGACCAGAAGGACATGCACCAAATAAATGTTAACAGTAATTATCTCTGGGTGACATTCATTTTAATTTTTCTTTATATTTTCCTCTATTTCGTGAACTTTCTATAATGGACAAGCATTATTTTATAACCAAGAAAAAAATACACATGCACACCTACATATATTTTTAAAAAATAGTAGGAGGAAGGGTGGAAAATTTTAGGAGGGTGAAAGTGGTCCCTGGTGGGTGATGTGAGTTGGATCTAGTAAGCAAACTATAGGTCCCTGAGAAAACGTGAAGACGGCTATTTCTTTGACTTAAAAACCAGACAAAAAAGCTACTGAGCAGCTATTACATGTAATCACGTTTCTTTGTTTACTTATTTAAGTCAGAGCAATCCATGTTCAGGTAAGGAAACTAAGCTCAGACTTGACTTTGTTCTGCTCACACTGTGAAGAGCCTCTCAGGAAGCATGTGGCTCCCTGAAGTCAGAGTCTTCCTCCCACCACTCAGCTGCCAAGTGACCATTGGCAAGTCACTTTTCCATCTTAATTAGTTTCGTTTATAAGATGGAGATAATGATCTCAGCACCCCCTGTCTCAAGGGAACATGAGACTCGAATGAAGTCATTAGTGTGGAAACACTTCATGAACTGTAGTGACTTATAAAAGGTGAGATATCATTAAACAAAGTTTCCTAGGTTTTGGCCAGTTAAGGAGATATTTTTTGTACAGCGACACCGTGACATTGTGTTTTTGCCTATGTGGCTTAAGTGGCTTGTTGGCATCTATGAAAAATGCACGGGATCCAGTCACCCCAATGGCATGAAATCAAGCCCACAAGTTACAGACCCAGCCTTCAGCAGCATTTCCTCTTTCTTATTTGAATCATTATGTGTTTGGTTTATAGGAAGAGAGGGATTGATTGCTCTTAAGAGGGAGGCAGTGGCCAACATTACCAAAATGCTCTCAGGTTCTTTGCAAAACCTCGATATCCCAAGGCTTCACCTGGGTTCCACTCCCATCATTGGGATGAAACTACTCCTGAAGGCCACATCAATGTCTTAGTCATTGAGTTTATATTTTTCCTTCAACTCATCTTTCCTGACTGACTGCCTACAACATTTGCACTTTTGGCTCCCTCTTCCTTTAAACTCAAGTGGAAATAGCTTTGTTCTTTCTCCTTACAAAAGAATGCAGGTTCTTTGGGGAAAAAATACACACAATGTAGAAACATATTAAGTAAGTTATTTACCTGAAGTATCACAGCCGAGTTAAATTTTGTTGTGTATTTTGCTAGACTCTTATGTAATCTTTAAAATAAGCTCATACTGTTGTGAAAGAGTAAGGTATGCATGCTTTTTTCCCCCTTGTGGAAGGTCCCCTGTCAATAAATTTGGGTCTGTGGTTCCTCTCTCTTGGATATATTGTGAGGATTTCCGTGTCATTGCCTGGTTTTCCTCCTGTGTCTTTCACTGATTGATTTGTCCCCCTCTGCGCCTGCACAAAGCCTGCCTACCATTGCCTTGACAGGACAAGCTGTCTCTGACAGGCCCCTTTGTTAGGTCTCACTGCTCATGTTGCAGTCTTCCTTAGATAGACTGTCAGCATCTTGAGGGCAGCAGATGTATCTCATTCATCATTACAGCTTGTCTCAGTGGCTGGCCCAAGGCCTTTAACCAATTAGGTTTGCAAAAAATATTTGGACTGAGTAAATAAATGAATGACTACTCTCTTCTTGGACTTACCTGTACACTGAATCAGTGACCAGGTCACATTGGTTTTCTTCCCCGCTGTCAAATCACAAGTGCATGTGGGGCCTTTGTGTTTGCCCTGTGGGGTGCAGTACAGGACAAAGACCCACGGTTCCTACCTCCTCACACTCCAGCCAGCTGGGCAGCTGACTTCTCCTGGCCATCATCCTGTTCCAGGCCTTTGTCATCTCATCCTTGAACTTCTGCTGTAGCCCGCTCCCTTGATTGCTGTTCCTCCTCTGTCCTTATTCTGGTCCATCCTACTTGCCGGTGCCACATTAATACTCCTAAAACACTGATTGACATGTGATTGTTTTCATGGTCCTTCAATGGCAAGCCCCTACAAGGCCCTGAAAACAGCCGGTCATGGCTCCCGTTCTCAACTCACCTCCTCCTGCTCCCAGTTCAGATCCTCTGCTCGAGGCTTTTAGCCCATTCAGTGGTACAGGCCTGTGCTCACACTGTCCTGCTGTCCTACTGTCCTTCCTCTTCCCCAGGCTCCCATCTGTCCTTTCAGCTAGCCGCCTCTCAATGTGGCTAAGTCAATTTCGTGCCTCAGAACATTGTCAATAACTGAAAGTCATGGAGTTGGGGGATCACTTGGTGAAACCGTAAATACTAAATACAAGAATATCATGGACCCTTGGTAGGTACTGTTTTTCTATACTTTCTAAGCACAAATGGTTCACCACTGTGTATTTTTATAGTCTTAAGGATATATAATCTATGTCTCCCAAATCCATCATGAGTCCTTAGGGGTAGGGCACTTCTGAATTCCTTAAGCACCCTGAATTAGTGCCTTGCAAACAGAAAGAATTTAATGCATATTTGTTGACTGATAAAAGCTACAGAGTGAACCAAGAAGGGCACAAGGCCGGCATGAGGTGTCTCCTGACATTCACAGTGAATGTCTGCTGGTTCTCTCCGTCCCTTGCATTACAGTTCAGGTCTCACTTCATACTCTAGCACGCTCAAGTCTATTTAACCACAAACATCCTCCTCTAATGTGATGTGTTAACGTTATTTTCTTTTATGTTTATATCAATGGTGCCTAACAATAAAATTAAATACCAGACCATCATCAGGGGTGTGTTAAATGAAGGTTTCTTCTATAGTGGAACACCAAGCTGTGATTAAAAATGATGCAGTGCTATGCTGACTGACTTGAAAGTATATCTGAGATATATGTTTGAAAAAGCAGGTTAGGAAAGAGGATGAGTAGTTTGATTCCATTTATGTAAAATGTTATATGTGTTACATATATCACCAAAATGTTAACAGCAGTTATTTCTGGGCAATGGTATTTCTCTATACTTCTCAGTGTTGTTTGAACTTTTTGTAGTAAACATAATTTTTATCATGAGAGATGAAAACCTATGTACATTCCTTTTGGGAAACATAGGGTTGCCTTTCTTTTCGTTTGGTAGGACTGTTACCAAAGCCTACTGAAGTTTATCTTTCTCTTTTTTTGCTTTTTCTTAAGAAACATACAAGAAATGCCCATTCCTTTTAAAATCCTCGGTTATTTTACATTCCAAAAATATTGCTCTGAGATTCTCGTAGTCAATGAGTTCTATGGACAGAATTTCACTTGTGGTAAGTATTCTATTTTGGAATTTATTTTTACATATTCATTTGAAAACATAATTTCTTGAGGGAAATGTTTTTAACTAAAAAACTGTTGTAAAATGTAAAATAGACTTAAAACTTTGTTTTGAAGAGTCTAACATTTTCTCTGATTTTTAAAATAGTAAGCATTCATCAAGCTAATCACTTATCAAAGGTCAGCAACTTAGGGGCATTCTGATGTTTTTAGAAAAGGACAGATTTAACATACACTGAAGTAAACTCTAATATATTCTGGATGAAATCAGTTCCTATACCTACTGAACAGGTTGAAACAGGCTGCAGTGGCTTCCTGTCCCCCCCAGATGTACAGAGTATGTAGCTGAATGAAGCCATTTTTGGCACAAGTGTTCCCTAATCCCACAAGAAGGCAGTGGGAATACAACAAGGCCCTCCTGGCCACTGGAAATCCCAGGCCACTCTGTGAAGACAACGAAAGAACAAGGCAGAATGTCATAGTTGTTTTAAATCTTTCTAGGTGACAACATTAGTAACCTTGGGATACTCAGTGCTAAGTGATCATAGTTTTTTTCAGTACTATTCATTCATTTGGGTAATGGATATATACCCAAAATGGGAACAAACCCATTTCCATCTTCAAGGCTCCCAACACTCACTATTGCTTCATCTAATAATGAATTCTGGGCTCTCTAAAAAGTCCTGTATCTTTATGAAGAAGGGTACTTAGCAGAATACTAAGTATTTGGTAAACTAAGCATTTGGTAAACACATGTGGATTAAATTATCTTGGAAGTACCATATCTGACATTGTCGATCTTTTCCCTGGCAGGCAACTCAAACGCTTCTGTGTCAACTAACCCAATGTGTACCATCACTCAAGGAGCTCAGTTCATTGAGAGAAACTGCCCAGGTGCAACATCCAGATTCACAGCAAACTTTCTCATTTTGTATTCATTTATCCCAGCTCTTGTCATCCTAGGAATAATTGTTTTTAAAATAAGGGATTACCTCATTAGCAGATAGTAAAGGACACTGCTACGAAATGGAACTTAAGCTCCTAGATATACATGACTGCTTTGAATTTCTTAAGTAAGAATGCCACATGATTCTCAGTAGCACATTGTAAGTCTTTTAACCATTAAGACTCCATCTGTGCCCATTGGATCCATGCAGGCCTGAAATGCTATTCCAACTTGGAGGGACATGTATTATTTGGAAATTGTGACGGAGCAGGTTCAAAGATGTAAATAATAATTCATAAAGTTATGGGAGACTAGCGTGACTATTTGTCTTTGTTCTAGACACAGAAAACATAGGTCAAAGATTATGCTTACATTTGATAAAGGACTTGGTAAAAAAGAAAATATTTGAATATTATCAGCTGTAAGTAACAGAAAAAGAGTTGTTTCACTGAAGCAAAGCATCACACAGAATTGGGTAAGAATGGTTTCATAATCATTTCAAAACCCATATTTATGTGTCCAAGTCCAGATAAGTTACCTAGTCACATGGAGAGGATGTTGGATAGATGGTGAGTGAAGACCCCTGACACAGAGCATCCACTGATTTTATTGAGGGTTAAAAATGAAAAATGGCAGGAATGGGCTGAACTGAAAACAGCACACTAGACAAAAATAGTTTGCTATTTTTCACTGTCAGCTTAGTCTACTTACAAAATTAAATGTTACTAGATAAAGTGTATGCATGAACTGAGAAATGACCTTTTTAAGGTTAGAGAGCAGCTGTTATTTAAAGTCCACATAGAAAAGATGCTCAACTGACACAAAATTTACACTAAGAAGAGCAGAGTTACATGCTAGGAATTCATGTTCCTGAATTAAAAGAATGCTGATCAGTACATATTTTTAAGGATCAAATGATGTATATAGATTATTAAAAGTGGGTTCTGGACTAAATGATGGATTATCTTTCTGATCTTCAAGTAATTCATGTACAAGTCTGAAATGAAAGTGTCTCCATGTTACCATGGTAACTTTGAATGAGACTATCTTAGAGAGTACATGAACTTATTCAGTTACTGTGACCTAACTTGTAAAGAATGATAAATTATAGTATTTGAAATATCTCACATTATAGTGAGAAAGATCATTTTATTAAGGAAACCATGGTAAAATTCTATTTCTCAGAACAGTATTCAAGAATCTGGAGACATTGGTAAATTACCAAAATAGTATTGTCAATTTTTATAAAAGGTCTTTGACACTGATGATTATGGTATAATAGTTACATAATGCCTTACAGATTATATATGTCACATCAGTTATAGACAGTTCTGGAGAAGATAATCTATTAAAGCAGTTCAAAGAGAGTCCCACAGGAACCTCTTTTGAAATCACTGATTTCAACTTACTAAAGATATGGGTGTACAATCTAAGTGGAAACATTTTTCTACTATTCATATGCAGATGGAATTTCATTCTAGCTCAGAAACATTTGGAAAATTGACATAGCATGTGACTTCAAGCTATTAACTGTTAGTGATACTATCTTAGAAAAACACAATGACTTTCAACATGTGACAGTTTCTCAAGTTAAAAATGGACAGTGATGTATAAGAAAATCAAATAGTACAAAATCCTGTTTCCACCCAGTGAGTAATATTTCTGAGATCACAACATTCAGTGTTAAAGGGAGCTCTTTCTTTGCAGCACTCAAGAAAGGTGCCTGTCTGTTTCTATGACTGTAGTTCCTTGGAGACATAGTGAAGGTGGAGACATGGAGACAAGATTTATTTCATTTTTTGGCTGTGGTGGGCCTTCGTTGCTGCACATGGGCTTTCTCTAGTGGTGAGCAGGGGCTGCTCTTCATTGTGGTGTGCAGGCTTCTCATTGCAGAGCAGGGGCTCTAGGGCATGTGGGCTCAGTAGTTGTGGCACACAGGTTAGTTGCTCTGCAGCATGTGGGATCTTGAACCTGTGTCCCTTGCATTGTATGGCAAATTCTTAACCACTGGCCTACCAGGGAAGCCCAGTTTGTTTGTTTTTTTTAACTGAAGTATAGTTGACTTACAATGTTGTTAGTTTCTGTTGTACAACAAAGTGATTCAGTTGTGTGTGTGTGTATATGCATATATATATATTAGATATGGTTTATCACAAGATACTGAATATAGTTCCCTGTACTATACAGCAGGACTTTGTTTTTTATCCATTCCATATACACCAGTTTGCACCTGCTAACCCCAAACCCCCAGCCCACCCCTCACCTACTGCCCTCTCCCCCTTGGCAACTACCAGTCTATTCTCTATGTTCCTGATTCTGTTTCTGTTTCATAGCTTCATTTGTGTCATATTTTAGATTCTACATATAGGTGATATCATATGGTGTTTGTCTTTCTCTTTCTGACTTGCTCCACTTAGTATGATCATCTCTAGTTGCATCCATGTTGCTGTAAATGGCATTATTTTATTCTTTTTTATGGCTGAGTAGTATTCCATTGTATATATGTGCCACTTCTTCTTTATCCATTCATTGTCATTGGACATTTAGGCCATTTCCATATCTTTGTTATTGTGAATACTGCTGCTGTGAACATAGGGGTGCATGTATCTTCCTAATTATAGTTTTGTCTGGGTATATGCTCAGGGGTGGGATTGCTTAATCATATGGGAATTCTGTTTTTTTGTTTTCTGAGGAACCTCCATGCTGTTCTCCACAATGGCTGCACCAACTTACAGTCCCACCAACAGTGAAGGAAGGTTCCCTTTTCTCCATATCCTCTCCAGCATTTGTTATCTGTAGACTTTTTAATGATGGTCATTCTGATAAGTGTGAAATGTTACTTCATTGTTTTGATTTGCATTTCTCTAAAAATTAGCAATATTGAACATCTATTATTTGTAATATTGAGCATCTTACAAGTAGCTGTGAAAAGAAGAGAAGTGAAAAGCAAAGGAGAAAAGGACAGATAGATCCATTTGAATGCAGAGTTCAAAACAATAGCAAGGAGAGATAAGAAAGCCTTCCTCAGTGATCAGTGCAAAGATACAGAGGAAAACAACAGAATGGGAAAGACTAGAGATCTCTTCAAGAAAATTAGAGATACCAAGGGAACATTTTCATGCAAAGATGGGCTCACTAAATGGTATGGACCTAACAGAAGCAGAAGATATTAAGAAGAGGTGGCAAGAATACAAAGAAGAACTGTACAGAAAAGATTTTCATGATCCAGATAATCACGATGGTGTGACCACTCACCTAGAGCCAGACATCCTGGAATGTGAAGTCAAGTGGGCCTTAGGAAGCATCACTACGAACAAAGCTAGTGGAGGTGATGGAATTCCAGTTGAGCTATTTCAAATCCTAAAAGATGATGCTGTGAAAGTGCTACACTCAATATGCCAACAAATGTGGAAAACTCAGCAGTGGCCACAGGACTGGAAAAGGTGAATTTTCATTCCAATCCCAAAGAAAGGCAATGCCAAAGAATGCTCAAACTACGGCACAATTGCACTCATCTCACACGCCTAGTAAGGTAATGCTCAAAATTCTCCAAGCCAGGCTTCAACAGTACGTGAACCGTGAACTTTCAGATGTTCAAGCTGGTTTTAGAAAAGGCAGAGGAATCAGAGATCAAATTGCCAACATCCGTTGGGTCATCGAAAAAGCAACAGAGTTCCAGAAAAACATCTACTTCTGCTTTATTGACTATGCCAAAGCCTTTGACTGTGTGGATCACAGCAATGTGGAAAATTCTGAAAGAGATGGGAATACCAAACCACCTGACTTGCCTCCTGAGAAATCTGTGTGCAGGTCAAGAGGCAACAGTTAGAACTGGACATGGAACAACAGATGGGTTCCAAATCAGGAAAGGAGTACGTCAAGGCTGTATATTGTCACCCTGTTTATTTAACTTCTATGCAGAGTACATCATGAGAAATGCTGGGCTGGATGAAGCATAAGCTGGAATCGAGATTGCCAGGAGAAATATCAATAACCTCAGATGTGCAGATGACATCACACTTATAGCAGAAAGCAAAGAAGAACTAAAGAGCCTCTTGAAGAAAGTGAAAGAGAAGAGTGAAAAAGTTGGCTTAAAGCTCAACATTCAGAAAACTAAGACTGTGGCATCCAGTCCCATCACTTCACACAAATAGACGGGGAAACAGTGACAGACTTTATTTTTTTGAGCTCCAAAATCACTGCAGATGGTGATTGCAGCCATGAAATTATAAGACACTTGCTCCTTGGAAGAAAAGTTATGACCAACCTACACAGCATATTAAAAAGCAGAGACATTACTTTGCCAACAAAGATCCATCTAGTCAATGCTATGGTTTTTCCAGTAGTCATGTATGGATGTGAGAATTGGACTATAAAGAAAGCTGAGCACCGAAGAATTGATGCTTTTGAACTGTGGTGTTGGAGAAGACTCCTGAGGGTCCCTTGGACTGCAAGGAGATCTCCAACCAGTCCATCCTAAAGGAGATCAGTCCTGAATATTCATTGGAAGGACTGATGCTGAAGCTGAATCTCCAATACTTTGGCCACCTGATGCAAAAACTGACTCATTTGAAAAGACCGAATGCTGGGAAAGATTGAAGGCGGGAGGAGAAGCAGACAACAGAGGATGAGATGGTTGGATGGCATCACCGACTCATTGGAACTGAGTTTGAGTAAGCTCTTAGGAGTTGGTGATGAACAGGGAAGCCTGGCATGTTGCAGTCCATGGGGTCGCAAAAAGTTGGACATGACTGAGCAACTGAACTGAACTAAGCATCTATTTGTATGCCTATTTGCCATCTGTATTTCTTCTTTGGAAAAATGTCTATATTTTCTGCTGATTTTTTTGACTAGGTTGTTTTGTTGTTGTTGTTCAGTTGTGTGAGTTGTTTATATATTTTGGAAATTAGGCCCTCGTTGGTTACATCTGTTGCAAAATTTTCTCCCATCCTGTAGGCTGTTTTTTCATTTTGTTTGTGGTTTCTTTTACTGTTCAAAAGCTTGTAACTTTGATTAGGTCCCATTTGTTTACTTTTGTTTTTATTTCTATTGCTTTGGGAGACTGACCTAAGAAAACATTGGTATCATTTATGCCAGAGAATGTTTTGCCTGTGATCTTTTCTAGGAGTTTTATGGTGTCATGTCTTATGTTTAAGTCTTTAAGCCATTTTGATTTGTGTGTGTGTGTGTGTGTGTGGTGAGAGGGTGTGTTGTAACTACATTTACATGTGGTTGTCCAACTTTCTCAACACCACTTGCTGAAGACACTGTCTTTTTTCCATTGTATGGCTTCTCCTGGAGGATAGCACAGCAACCCACTTGAGTATTCTTGCCTGGAGAATTCCATGGACAGAGGAGCCTGATCAGCTACAGTCCACAGGGTTGCAAAGAGTCAGACAGGACTAAAATGACTTAGCACATACACAGGCCTCCTTTGTCAAAGATTAATTGGCCACAGGGGTGTGGGTTTATTTCTGGGCTATTTTGTGCCAATGATCCATATTTCTGTTTTTGTGGAATCAGCTGTTATGTTTCTTTTTAAGTTTCTTAATGTGTTTATTTGGGTTCTCTCTCTTTTTATTTTGGCGAGCCTGGCCAGAGATGTGTTAATCTTATTTATCCTTTCAAAGAACTTGCTCTTGGTTTTATTGATTATATTTGTTAAGGTCTTTTATTTTCTCTCTGATCTTTATTATTTCCTACCTCTGACTTTAGGTTTTGTTTGTTCTTCCTTTTTGACTCTTTTAAATGGTAGATTAGGTTACTTGAGATTTTTCTTTTTTTTTCTTTGGAAGGCCTTGTATTACTATGAACTTGTCTCAGAACTGTTTTTGCTGCATCCTATTGATTTTGTATGGCTGTGTTTTCATTGTCATTTGTCTCAAGGTATTTTTTAATTACTTTCATTGATGACCCATTGGTTTTTTAGTAGCATGTTGTTTAACCTCCATGTAATCTTTTTTTCTCGTTTCTTTTTCTGTGGTTTAATTTCTAGTTTTATGTTTTTGTGGTCAGAAAAGACGCCTGAAATAATTTCTGTACCCTTAAGTTTGTTGAGGCTTGTTTTGTGCCCTAGTATGTGGCCAGAATACTGGAGTGGGTAACTAGTCCCTTCTCCAGGGGATCTTCCCGACCCAGGAATAGAACGCAGGTCTCCTGCATTGCAGGCAGATTCTTTACCAGCTGAGTCACCAGGGAAGCCCAGTATGTGGTCAGTCCTAGAGAATGTTCCATGTGCCCCAGAAAAGATTGTGTATTCTGTGGGGCTTTTTGGGTGTAATGTCTTGATAATGTCAATTAAGTCTAACTGTTCTGTTGTATCACTTATGATCTTTGTTACTTACTCTGTCTAGAAGATCTGTCCATCGATATGAGTGAGGTGTTCAAGTGTCCTACTTATTGTATTCCTGTCTATTTCTCCCATTATGTCTGTTAGCATTTATGTCTTAGGGTACTCCTACATTAGGTGCATCTAGACTGACAAGTGTAAAATCCTCTTGTACTGATCCTTTTATCATTATCTAGTATCCTTCTTTTTCTTTATTGCCCTTGTTTTAAAGTCTATTTTGATATGAGTATTGAGACCCTTGTTTTCTTGTCTTTTCTATTTGCATGAAATCTTTTCCCATCCCTTCACTTTCAGTCTATGTGTGTCTGTTGCCCTAGAGTGGGACTCTTGTAGGCAGCATATGTAGGCTCATGTTTTTTATTCAATTTGCCACCCTGTGTCATTTGATTGAAGCATTTAGTCCACTGCCATTTAAGGTAATTATTGACATATATGTATTCAAGCTATGTATTTATTGCCATTTTAAACTTTGTTTTATCATTGACTATATTTCTTCTTTTCCCTTTTATGGTTTATTTCTTTTGTATTATACTTACGTGCTCTTCTTTTTAGTATTTTATGAATCTATTGTATGTTTCTGATTTGTGGCTACCCCGTTCTTCAAGTATGTTAATCCCTTTCCATATCTACTTGCTTTGAATTGGTAGTCATATAGACTCAAACACATTCTAGGGGAAAACAAAACTATATGTTCTTACTCTCCTTCCCCACATTTTGTGATTTTGATGTCCTCTTTAACATCTTCATGTTCA
Organism: Dama dama; assembly: GCF_033118175.1. Taxonomy (NCBI): domain Eukaryota; kingdom Metazoa; phylum Chordata; class Mammalia; order Artiodactyla; family Cervidae; genus Dama; species Dama dama. Next base: position 77,549,551 of record NC_083691.1, read on the forward strand.
TCCTTCTGCTGTTCATTGTGGTTTATCATCACTTTCATAGAATTTTTTTAATTGTATACTGGATTATTTAAGTGATTTACTTTCCAACTGTGATTTTCTCTTTCCTACAGATTCTTTCTTCTTTTCTATTTAAAGAAGACCTTTCAATATTTCCTTTAAGATAGGCTTAGTATTGCTGTATTCTTTTAGTTTTTGCTTGTCTGAGAAACTCTTTCTCTCCTATTTTAAATAATAATCTTGCTGAGCAGAGTATTCTAGATTACAGATTTTTCCCTTTCAGTATTTTGAATGTATCTTGCCATGCCCCTCTGGCCTGCAATATTTTTTTAATTTTTAATTGGAGGATAATTACAATATTGTGATGGTTTTTGCCATACATCATCGTGAATCAGCCATAGGTATACATATGTCCCTTCTCTCCTGAACCCTCCTTCCCACTTCCCTCCCCACCCCATCCCTCTAGGTTGTCACAGAGCATGGGCTTTGGGTTTCCTGTGTCATACATCAAACTCCCACTGGCTATTTGTTTTACATATGAAATGTATATGCTTTAATGCTATTCTCTCAAATTATCCCACCCTCTCCTTCCCCCAGTGTGTCCAAAAGTCTGTTCTTTATGTCTGTGTCTCCTTTGTTGCCCCACATGTAGGATCATAAGTACTATCTTGTCTAGATGCCATATATGTGTGTTAATATACAGTATTTGTCTTTCTCTAACTTACTTCACTTTGTATAATAGACTCTAGGTTCACCCACCTCACTAGAACTCACTCAAATGTGTTCCTTTTCATAGCAAGGTAATATTCCATCATGTATATGTACCATAACTTCATTAACCATTCATCTGTCAATGGGCATCTAGATTTCTTCCATGTCCTAGGTATTGTAAATATTGCAGGAATGAACATTGGGGTACATGTGTCATTTTCAATTATGGTTTTCTCAGGGTTTATGCCCAGTAGTGGGATTGCTGGGTCCTATGGTAGTTTTATTCTAGTTTTTTAAGAAATCTCCATACTGTACTCCACAGTGGTTGTTACCAATTTGCATTCCCACCAACAGTGAAAGAGGGTTCCCTTTTCTCCACATCCTCTCCAGCATTTATTGCTTGTAGACTTTTTGATGATGGCCATTCTGACGAGTGTGAGATGATGGCTCATTGGAGCTTTGATTTTGGCCTGCAATATTTCTGTACAGAAATCAGCTAAGAGCCTTATAGGGGGGTTCCCTTGTAACTCTTTTCCTGTTTTTCTCTTGCTGCCTTTAGTATTTTCATTATCTCCTTTTTGAAATTGGTATCTATTAGACTGCAGAGGCCTGTTTCATTATTCTTTCAGGAGATTTCTCTTGGTCTTTTACCTGGGAGTGGTTCCTCTAGGTCTTCATTTTACTTGTATTTCTTTGAGTTTAGAAGAAACAATTATCTACTGTTGTCTTGAAGGGCTATTTACATGTTGGCGTGTCCTTGTCTAGCTTGTGTGGATTTACTGTATTTGGTACGAGGGCTGTTTTTAGTGGGGATGCCTGTTGTGTCTTTCCTCAGCATGTGCTAGTTGTTATCACCTTGATAGGGAGTGTGCAGATGCGGCCGCTGGTGCCCAGCCCTGGGGGCCTTGGTGGTGGTGGCGGCTCAGATGCACCCCTGGAGCAGGCAACGGGAGTGGAGGCAGTTCACGATCACTGCTAGAGTTTGCAAGGAAGGCGGTGGTGGTGGTTTGTAACCAACCCTGGAACCAGTGCAGGTTGTGTCCTGCCCTCTGTGAGTTTGTGCACAAAGAAAAAGGCTACAGTGGTGGATCCCGCCCCCAAACAATGACGCCTGGCCTCTAAGATGGCCTGGGCTTCCTCCATGTACACCCTCAGTTGTGGTCACACTAGATTCCAGCACCATCTCCCAGGCTGTTTCTGCACAGCCAATCTTAGTCCTCTCTCCAGGTCTGATCTCTGAAGCCTGAGCTGTAACACCTCCCCTGCCTACACTGGCAGACCTGTGTTTCAGGTTGCCACCGTGACCATCTGGACAGTTTTCCTTCTACTCTGGCTGCTGCATTCTCCTTTGAGGCTCTGAAGCTCCCCTTCTGTCCCGGCAGATCTCGCTGGTGAGGGGGCTTCCCAGGGTGCAGGAACCCTTCCCCTTCCACAGCTCCCTCCCAGGGGTGCAGGTCCCATCCCGATTCCATTCTCATTTTCTTTTTAATCTTTTTTTCCTATCCAGTTACCTGGAGATTTTCTCACTCTTTCAGCAGCCTGAGGTATTCTGCCAGTGTTCAGTAGATATTCTGTAAGACCCCTTCCACATGTAGATGTATTTTTGCATTTGTGGGAAAAGGGGAGCTTCATGTTCTACTACTCTGCCATCTGAACTGCTCCTCAGGTATGTGCCTTTTAAATAAATACTTCAGATGCTTCTTGTGCCTCACCATTAATTAGAGTAAAATGATGATCCCTGTGAAAGTAACCCCAATTCTGCTTTCCTACCAGACATAGCTGAGAATGCCTTAGAGAAGGAATGTGTCTAATATAAATGCTTATTGTTATACCTACAACTGTTACTAAATGCTCCTAATTTCATATTCCTGAAAACATAAGGAGAAGCTTATAGACGCTGAACCAAGTATACACTATTTAAAACATGTTAAAGGTAGGTCCTAAAAGATTCTTTTTATTTAAAAAATATTACATGTAATTATATGATTTTTTAAAGAGATTTAAAAGTATCTCAGCAGTTGCACTAAGACAAACAATTCCACTTTTCCTTTAATAAATTATACATCTAAACTTTCCTCCCTTATTACTGTAATATTAACTAATAAAATATTACTTGTATTTGGAAAAGAAGAAATAGGTTACATTACAGTTGAATTAGGTTCAGGAATCAAGCTCAATTTGTTTCCAAGACTTGGAAGAACTTCTTTTGTACTGTTCCAGTTCCTAAAACAAAAACATGTTTTACTAGTAAAAAACTTTAAAATTTTAACTAGGAGCCTTAAAACTGCCTTAGCACTTTTGGGGTGTAACAGTGTATTCTTTATAAAAGTATTATCACTCTCAAAATTTCTTGACAACCACTTTATAAATGACTGTACTCGGGATGTATTTTCTAGAAATGTAGTCTTCAGAGTTTCTATGTAGCCTAAGCAGCACTTGGAGATGAATTAAAATTTTAGACAAAATTATATTCTAAATAGTGCATACAAACTGTCTTTCACGTAATAAAATTAGGCATTGTTATATGCATGCTTTGGGCTTCCCTGGTGACTCAGCTGGTATATACCTGCAATGCGGGAGACCTGGGTTTGATGCCTGGATTGGGAGATCCCTTGGAGAAGGGACAGCTACCCACTCCAGTATTCTGGCTTGAAGAATTCCATGGACTGTATAGTCCATGGGGTCACAAAGAGTCAGACATGACTGAGTGACTTTCACATTCATGCATGCTTTAAGAATATAAAAATGATCTTATTGTTAAACATTTGCTGTTCAACTCTTGTCAAATTGTGGTTGAAGTTAGCAAAGTATCAATATTTAAAATGTACATATCCTTTGACCCAGTGATTATATCTTTAGAAATTCATCATATAGCACAATAGAGAAGAGCAGAAGGATATTCACTGCACTGTCTATTGGCATGCAGTTAGAAATGGCTTAGATATCTCACAGTAAGGATTGATTAAATACTTCAGTGCTCACTGACACCTGACTTTGTAGGCAGCCAACAAAAATAATAGTGTTGTATGTGCAAAATGAGAAAGGCAACTAGGTGGAGAGAGGGCAGGACACTTCCATTTTCTATAGTATATACTTCTATGTCTTGATTTTTTTCACCATGAGTATATGTTACTTTTATAATTCATAAAACAAAGATAACCTTTAGCAGAGGTGGGAAAACCTGCATGAGACAACTAACATGCAAAAGGGACCATCTACGGGGACTGTCTCTTGGCTTCTTACATGTTGTTCAGTGTCTAAGTGTACAAAGTGTATCATTGTTTCAGATAAGCAAAAAATGGTTACTCTGCAAGATAAGGCAATCCCTGCCCTTTGCCTAATGTAACTGAAGTTCATAGTTGCTAGGAAAAGAAAACTGCATGCTCATTTTCAGAAAAATGGCAGATGATCTCCTTCGTACATATATTCTAAGTTATTAAAATTTAAATGTTGAAAGTTTCAAAACACTATGACTTTGAAGGAATTTTTTTCCATAGTATTAACTCCAAAGTAGTCTTTATAGCTTGGTTTATTTTTAATGACATTAACTCAGTTCACCAGTTATCTTACCTGTAACTTATGGTTTCAAGGATTGTTAGCTCATAAAGAGTAAACAGTAATCAGTTATCGCAAACTCTGCCTTTAATTGGAAGTGCTGAATTATTATTATTACTATTTTTTTTTACCAATGGTAATGGTGAGGGCATTGCTTTGAGATTCTGTGCTAGTTCTCCCTTCTGTAAGCTGTAAAGTGACAGAACTGGGCTGGTCCCCCAGCCATGCCAGAAGGAGGATGGAGAGTAACTGGTGTGATATAGAACTCACTGTGTTCACTAGATCTTTAGTACTGCTCTCATGCGACCTCAACATTATATGATCATGTTTTAATGGAATAGCAACTAAGAGGGCTCTTTTTACACTACGGTTCTTCATGGCCACTCTAGAGTCACTTTAAAAGAGAAAGCAAAACCAAAAGGGGTTTCCACCCTGCTTCTTAAAAGCTTCTAAAGGTTTCAAATATAAATATATATAATGCTTAAAACACCATCTTCAATAGAGGACACTAAAAAAACATTCCCCCCAACATGTAAATCAATCAGTGTGTATCTGTGTTTAAATTATAGGCCTAGGGATTATAAATAAGTTGAGTGTTTTGAAAACAGGGATTCAAAATGTATATGTATGGTTGAACCAAGAAGACCTTAAAAATAAACTGTTTACCCAAACCTTTTCCATTTTTTTTTTGCTTTGATAATAAACATATAGAAAAGAGATGGAAGGGTTCAGCAAGTGCTTTCTATACTAGACTCCCTTAAAATCAGGAGTGCTTTAAAACTGGAAGACTTTTAAAAAATAGTGAATACCAAGGAACTATTTTCTGGTGCCCATATGAAGTCTGACAAAAGAGAGCTAATTAGGAAAGACATTTAGTCTGCAGAAAAGGTGAAAAGGGGTCTTAAGGTTGATCCTCAAACCAGGGGGGACCACTTTCAGTCTCTGTGAGGATCTTCTTGAGTCAGTGGGGACTGGGAGCAAAAGGGATTCTGGACAGTGATCATAAATGACACGTTCTACTACCAAGGACTTACAATAATGCATTATGGAATACTGTGTCTCAGTGCCTCCCCCTCCCCACCTCACTGGCAGGATAATGTAACAGAAGTATGGTTTAAGTGAAGTGTGGTTTAAAGGGACACAGCTTTCTTGCCTGATGATTCTACATGACTTGGCTATTTTAAAGGCTCAGTATTAGAGGAACTGAACAGGACTCATGAATTAGCCTATCTTAGAAGTGGCGTGCTCTGATTTCATTGTCAAAGCTTAAGAGTACCAAACCTTTTGTTTGATGCCTGATTATTTAAGCCACTAATAATGAGATTTGGGGATGGGAGGGAGTCAAATTGAGGATCAGACAGGCCCAGGGCCAGCCCTCCACTCATATGCAACTGGATTATTTTCAGTGAAACAGGATGTCATCTTTCTTCCTAAGAAGTACAAGAATCAGTAACTATTTGGGTTAAAGATATGCAGACACATAGTACACAGTACAGACGTCAAGTATTTACCAGTTGCTTTTAGGTAGGGACATAGTTTTGTGTGATTATGGAAAACCTTGAGTGAGACATTTCTTTTAGATGGATATTCTTCTTCTTCTAATAGGCAAATCAAATCTAAAGATTATAATGCTATTTTCACTGAAAAATGTTAGTGTAGCAATAATCATATCAAAAGATCAAGAAAGCAGTGTTTTTAGAAAGAGCTGTAGACTAGATTTTCACCTAAGGCAGATGAATTCTTTTATAGGCTGTGTTAATAAAAGTGGCATTGACTATCTTGCCCATATAAAAAATGAAAATGTATTGTTAAATGTTTAGTAGGAAATAGGGGTTTTTCAAAATTAATCTACAGAGAGTTTTCTCACACATAAATCAGCTTCTGTGTTTATCAGTAGACAGCTGGAGACAATCTAAGGCCCTGAAATGGCTTTGGAAGAACATGAAAGACTATATGAAGTTTTGGATATTAGAATGCCAAAATTTGGAAGTGAACATCTATAAAATAATTGAGTATCAACTGCTAATCATTAGCATGACTTTTAAAGCAGAGGTGGGTACTACATGTGCAAACTAAAATCAATTCATCTACTAAAATACCATGAATGAAACTGCTTTAGAGGCAAAATTAGGACATCATAACTTTTCAAGTGAGTCTAAAAAAAAATCTGTCCAGAGAATGTGTTAATTAGTGAGGTACAAGGGAAGAATGATACAGGTATTGTGGGGCTGCTTTCCAGTTCTACTCAAAACTCATATGGTTTTAGGTCAGTTAGGGAAGATGGATTTGAATGTGAAACCTTAAGATGCTCAGAAATACTCTTGCCCTTTAATAATAAATATATAAAAGGGATCATTGTATAATATAAACAGATAATCTTATCAACAATGGCAGTTAGTCACTAACTCCTAGATAAATATTAATTCAGAGATGACTTCCAACTAATCTCTATAGCCAAGCTGCAAAACACAATAAGGGTTACATGAGGTCATTTTAGTGTTCCTGCGACATGCCTCTCACTTTGTGACAACTACAACACCCTCTACATATTCATGACATGTTTTTCAGAAGTCTTCTGTACTTAAAATGTTTTGCCTACTTATTCTAGGGCCCCAGAAGGTGAAAGGCAACTGCAGAGAAAAAGACCCTGGTCCCTGCTCACAGTGGGTGGTTGTGTTCAGCTTATCCTAGCAACAGTTACACACAGCTCTACAAATCCCACCTGAGAGGTGGTCAGGGCATTCCATTTATTGTGCTTATTTATATAAGGTTATATTCTTTACAATGACTCATTTTATCAAACTAAAAGGAGATCTGGGAAAATCTCAATATTGGATCATGATAAAAATTTACCAACTCTTACATTCTTATATCAGGCTGTGTATCACAAATGATGCTATCTGGGCACATATATGGAAAGCAGTCTCCACTTTTAATCACTTTCCTGAGAGTTCCTGGGTTTTGTCAACTGTGTGCTTCCAGATTAGGCAGTCCTTAATCTTTCTGATCTAAGAAAAGTATGTGTGCTGCTGTGCTTCGTCACTCAGTCGTGTCCGTCTCTTTGCAATCCCATGGACTGTACCTGCCAGGCTCCTCTGTCCATGGGGATTCTTCAGGCAAGAACACTGGAGTGCGCTGCCATGCCCTCCTTCAGGGGATCTTCCCAACCCAAGGATCGAACCCAGGTCTGCCGCATTGCAGGCAGATTCTTTACTGTCTGAGCCACCAAGAAAAGTATGGATATATCTAAATGTCCTAATAAAAAACAAAACCTTCTAAATTTTCCCACAAATAAAAGAATATTATGGAAGTGTCTTCCCAACAGTGAGGTAAGAATCACTACCCATCTTCAACATAAAGTATACTGGAAAGTTCAAAAAGCATATGTGAACACTATGTCATCTCTGGGTGGTAGAATGTTATGTGATCTTTAGTTCCTCCTTTATGCATATCAGAATTTATATATATCTATATAGAGTGAAGATATACTATTTAAATAATTTTGAAAGGAAAAAGTTAAGTAAATAAGTTGAGAAAAACTCCTGGAATTCTAAGGATATTTCTGTGATAAAACTCAAGATGAAATAAATGTTTAGGATAATACCTGATCCTTCTGAATTCTCATCTCATCAACTTCACTTTCAGCATACTGAGGATCTTGTGCAGGGTCCCTGACATCTTTTAGTGTGTTGATACTCTGAAATCACAATTTGTTAAGTCATTTCATGCCCATAACCAAAAACTTTCAATGACCATCATCCACCTCACAAGCCAAGTTCCTGTCTCTTGGGCAGCCAGTGAAGGCTGATCTTTTGAGCCTTCATCACCACTGAAGGCCAATTCAAATTCCCCAGGTTCTCTCTCCCTCTTGGATGCTGTTTCTCCCTTCTCTAACAACCAGAAAGAGCTCTGTTTGGAAGCAGAGTGAGAAAAATGTCTTACCCATTGTTTCAGCCCCATGGGGTCAGACATACAGTAGATTTTAAGCAAATGTTTAATTGATTTGAGCATGTAAGTAGAAAACAAAGTTACTATAATAGGCCTGTTTGAACATTTCCCAATAACTGATGAATAACAGCAAAAGCGAAAAGGCGAAAGTCGCTCAGTCATGTCCAACTCTTTGCAGCCCCATGGACTATTCAGTTCATGGAATTCTCCAGGCTAGAATACTGGAGTGGGTAGCCTTTCCCTTCTCCAGGGGATCTTCCCAGCCCAGGGATCGAGCCCAGGTCTCCCGCATTGCAGGCGAATTCTTTACCAGCTGAGTCACAAGGGGAAGCCCAACTGTTGAACAGTGCTAAAAATTCTTGCTTTAAAAGAATGAGAAATAGATACCTTTGGTGGAAAGAGCTTTTCATACACTTTTTTCCACAGTTCCATTGGTGAACGGGCATGAAGCTTTCCAATGTCATTATCAGGAAGAGGAGGAGATCCTAAAATTGGAAGTTTTAATTCAAATGACTGAACTGACTAAAACATTATAAACTCTTACTATCAATAAAACAGATGATACTTAAATCTTAGATCTTCTTTTTCTTCTATAATCACTGTTAATATTTACCTCAACCCAGTGTTAACAAGGCCACTGGGACAGATTCTAGTACCAGAGGGAGAGGAGACAGAATAATAAGTAAATTGTAATTCTCTTTCCATGCACTTAAGTAGATGCTCAGGAAAAATAGAAAATATGACATTCTCACGTGCTTGTGAATGTTTAAGGAAACAGATGTTCTTATGTGCTCTTGAATAGAATGCAAATTGAGACAGCTATACTGGAGGGTAATATGGCACTAGTAAATACTATGAAAATACTAAAAAAATCATATCCTATTAACCAGAAATTCTAGTTTTGAGTGTTTATCTTAGAAATACCTGCATACATGCATTAAGGATTTCACAGAGCTGCATTATTTGTATTAGTGAAAAAATGGCCACAGCTGAAATGTCCATCAATAGAGGTAGAGTGAAATAAATTACTATGCATAGCCATGCTCTGTAACACTATCCAGCAGTCAAAGTTCCAAACAGACTTATATGTAGCATTAATATGGAGAAAGCACTAAGGTGTATTGAGTAAAAAAGGAAAACTTCAAAATGACACAGAATAATACAATTGTATTAAAACAAACAGTTTTTTCTATACCACATTCACATGGAAAATGGAATATTAAACTTGATCGTATATGTACTATTTCAAGATTTATAAGTAGAATGTCTTTATGCATTGCCTGTATAATTTAAAAATTAACATGAAAAAAATTAACATGAAAAATTTGAAAATATGCTGCCACTTTTTGGCCATTTTCAATGCATAGTCTGAGATTTCTCATTCTTTCTATTCTAGCATCTATATTGTTCACTGTTTCACTCAATCTTTCAGGGCCTCCTTACCACTTTGGTGGGTAAGATAGTGATCAAATCCACCAATCTTATTCAGATTTCCCAAATTTCTTCCTTGTCCTCACTTGTGTGTGTGTGTATTAGGTTGTACACAATTTTATCACCTTTGTAGGTTCATGTATCCACTACCACAGTCAAGACACTGAACAGTTTCATTCCCAGAAGGATGCCTTGTGTTGCCCTTTTATAACCAAACCCACCTTCTTCTCGATCCCTCTCCCTCCCTCCCTCCCCACCTACAGTTCTGTCCCTAACCTCTGACAACCATTAATCTTTCCTACATTTCTAAAATTTCTTCATTCCAGAATTTTATATAAATAGAATTATATGTAACATTTTCTGATTGACTTTTAAAATTCAGTATAATTCTCTGGAGAGTAACCCAAGTTGCTGTATATATCAATATTTTGTTCCTTTTATTGCTGAGTAGTAAGTATTCCATGGTATGGATATACCACAGTTTATCCATTTACCTGTTGAATGATGTCTGGGTTGTTTCCACTTTTGGGCTATTACAAATAAAGGTATCATGAACATTTATGTACAGATTTTATGTGAACATACATTTTCATTTCTCTCAAATGTCAAATAGTGCAATTTCTAGGTCATATGGTAGCTGCATGATTAGTTTTATAAGAAACCATCAAACTGTTTTCAAGAGTGGTTGACCAGCTGCTATGGAGGCTCCTTAAAAAACTAAAAATAGAGTTATCATATGACCCTGCAATCCCACTCCTGGGCATTTATCTGGAGAAAAACATGATCTGAAAGGACACATGCACCCCAGTGTTCACTGCAGCACTGTTTACAATAGCCAAGACATGGAAGTAACCTAATGTCCATCAAACGAGGAATGGAGAAAGATGTGGTGTGTGTGTGTGTGTGTGTGTGTGTGTGTGTGTGTGTGTGTGTGTGTGTGTGTGTGTGTGTGTGTGTACACACACACAATGGAATATTACTCAGCCACTAAAAAGAATGGCATTTGCAGCAACATGGATGGACCTAGAGAGTATTGTTATACTGAGTAAAGTAAGTCAGAGAAGGAGAAATATTGTATGATATCCCTTCTATGTGGAATCTAAAAATAAATAATGCAAATGAACTTACAAAACAGAAAGAGACTCACAGACTTAGAGAATGAACTTACGATTGCAGGGGGAAAGGGACAGTTAGGGAGTTTGGGAAGGTCATGTACACACTGCTATATTTAAAATGGATAACCAACAAGGACCTATTGTATAGTACATGGAACTCTGCTCAATGTCATGTGGCAGCCTGGATGGGAGGGGGCTTGGGGGAGAACGGATACATGTATATGTATGGCTGAGTCCCTTCACCATTCATCTGAAACTATCACAACATTGTCAGTCAGCTATGCTCCAATACAAAATATATGTTAATGTATGTTAAGTCACTTGAGTCATGTCCAACTCGTTGTGACCCCATGGACTGTAGCCCACCAGGCTCCTCTGTCCATGGGATTTTCCAGGAAAGAATACTGGAGTGGGTTGTCATGCCCTCCTCCAGAATATGAAATAAAAAATTCAAAAGAAAAAAAAAGAGTGGCTATTTTACATTCCCACCAGCAATGTATGAGTGATCCAATTGCTTCACATCCCCTCACCATGTAGGTTCAATTTGCATTTCCTTCATGCAATGATATTAACTATCTTTTCATGTGCTTATGTGCCATTATTGTATATCCTTAGTGAAATAGCTGGCTATATCTTTTACATATTTTCTAATTGGATTTTTTTTTTTACTGTTATATATTCAAGATACTAGTCCTTTGTAAAGCATGTAGCTCAAAATTTCTCCCAGATTGTAGCATATCTTTTTATTTTTTTCACATGGGCTTTTAAGAGCAAAAGTTTTTAACTTTGATGAGGTGCAAGCTCCATAATTTTTTAAATTCAGTATTTTTCTACCCTTTTCTGACCTCCAACTACTTACAGGGGCAAAAGATTTCCATCAGCATTTCTATCATTACACACAGTGATTCTCACTGCTAATGAAATTAAGTTGGCAATTATAATAATAATTATAAAAATCAGTCTTTATAATCACTCATTAACACCTCTGTTCTTTTCATTCCAATTCAATCTATAATCTCATGACAAAGATCTCTACATTTGAAGTCAACTTCAACATGTAAGAGTAATTGGGGGTGGGAAAAAAGAAAATCACTGTCCATTAGTGTTAAAACCAAACTATGTCAACCCCAGAGTACAGAGTTGCTAGGCCCCAAAATCTCTACAATGAAATTACTTCTGTGAGAAGACAGGGAGCTTGATCATATAAACTCTTTTTTTTTTTTTCCTTTTTTTTTCCCCTTTCTTCCCCTTGGCTGCTCTCAGGCTTGGAGAAAAAGCTTGCAGCATTCCAGGCCTCTGCTGCTCTGAATCCTCCCCCACATCCGACCCTCCCACCTTTTCCTAATGTTTCTCCAGCAAGCCCAGCGCCCACTGAAGAACGTAAATTAGTGCCTAGTAATTGGTACAAAAGCATTTTCTGTTTCTATGCAACAGACGCAAAAAGGAGGGGCAAAGGGAAGGAAAAAACCTCACAGATGGTTAAAAAGGGAAAGAAATGGGATCCTCTGCAGTGGTCTTTGAGCAGTCCTGTCTCTCGCTCCGCCCTACTTTTTGTTGGGAAGTTAGTAACAGGCCTAAGCCCAACTCAGAGCGCTTGGTGGCAGTTGTTAGTATCAAAAGAATAGAATTTGGAGGTTGGAAGTGACCTTGAGAGGTCATTGCATCCATCATTTTGTCTGTAAAAAAGTACACTTTTTTACACTTTCAGATGGACAGGGATCGTTCTATAGAAGCACTGGGGGGCTATGGAGGGTTTGGAAAAACAGCACCAAGGCTGGCTCTCTTCCTTAGCAGGCTCCTGGAGCCTCAGCTTGCTCAGCAACACAGTGAGTCCATATAAACTCTTGAAATTTCTTTTGCTTCGTGAGTCTAGGGATAAGTATAGGAAACATCCCATTAGATGAAGTATTTACATAACAATTAAGGCATACCTAGTTAATGCAACTGTGTTCTTTTTGAGTTATTCCAACACTTGAATCTCTTATATTTTTCATCATTGCTTATAATATATATAGCTTTGAATTTCCTGACTGCTTTATCCTTCTGATTTTCTTCTAAACCCAAAAAGCTAAAATTTAAAAGTACCTGGAAATCAGTGAGGGAAAGAAAGTAGATGCAAATTTTTTTAGTGGTATTGAGATCAGAAATCAGTTGCTCATGTGCCAACATCCCTTTCATCACAAATATGTCAATGTGATGCATTCTGTATCAATACAATGTATACAAATAAATACACAAGACATAACAGTAACAATGAAACCAGAAATGGTGGTTAGGGTTGGGAGATGTTGGAGATGAAGTGAACAGGCAGCAGGATAAAATCAATAAGCAATTAAAACAAATGGAACAATCTTAATAAGTTCACCAACCTATCTGACTTAAAGAATCCAATCCTGCTGTGATAAACAGAGGTTTATTCTGATCCACACATATTGATTTGCTACATGGATAAGAAGAAAAAAGAATCTAATTTAGTTTAGCAATCAAATATCCTGCCATTCCCTACTGTACATACAAGAGCCAAGTTTTATATCTAGCCTCTATGAGAGCATTTCTCAAAATGAATGAATGATTATTAACATAACCGATTCAAAAAATAAAGTATAGAGCTAATAAAGGTATTATAGGAGAAAAAAAAGACCCAAACTACCTCAAATCAAAACCAAGAAAGATAGCAAGGTTAAGAAAAATACTAAGTAACAGGATCAAGGAAACAAGTATAATAGTATGATTACTTTATTCTAGTTTCCAACTATTATATAACATTTTAGTTGTAAAATATGATAAATATTTAAACAATATAAGAAGCAAGAGATAATATGAAATTATCTAAGAACAGTCATCTGAGGCATTTTTCCCAGTCAAGAAACAAGAGACTTGTGAGAACAATAATCAGATGAGAGAATACCAAAAAAAAAAAAAAAGTAAAAAGATATTAACAAATATTTTAATGGTACCTTTTGTCGATGCCAAATGCCAATTGGTTAATAACTCCACGTATTTTTAGTAACAGAGCTTCTGATTTACTGGTAAACTAGAAAAGAAAAAAATCAGGACAATAAATTACATGCTCGCTTTCAAATCACAGAAAGAGGTAAAATGAACATGGCTTTCAACAAGTACAGACTGCAGAGAGAATTACTATTTATCTGCCCAACAAAATCTTGTGTTTGAGTAAGCAAAACAAAACCTGAATAAAGGAAAAGAAAGAAATCTTGATAAATTTGTTTTAATTCTTCAAATTTCATGAGTGCATGATATATTTATTGTATGGACTTGTGTTTATGCACTAATCATTTCAGCTACTCCCACAAATGGACCGTAAGCATTACCAAAATGCAATCTGGTTGGTTAAAAAATAGGAGGTATGTATCATAAATAACTTTTCCATCCAAAGGCATACTGCTGTCTTCAAAGCAGTTAATGTGGGATCTGCAGACTAGTCTAACAATACTGATACTCACTAAAACAACTTTAAAACGGCTCTTCAGATTTGCCTTTAGAGTTTGCAAAGTAAGCTACTGACTCTTCTCAGTGGTGGTCTATAACGAAGTGATCATAACCAGAATATTTTAGAAGAATGAAGCTGCATGGGTACTATTAATCATTAAACTGAGAAACCAGATGAAAACCAGGACATATGGTTACCCTACAAAACCTTTTAAGACTAATTTTGAATGTCTGGAAATACCAAGGTCACCCAGCCAAATGAGAATGACTAAGATGTATGAAAGTAGGAAAAACAATCTTGAACCAAAATGAAATGTAATTATAAGGTAAAGAGATCAGTGTTCAGCTTAAGATTCGTTCAAGACCTGGGTTTGATCCCTGGGTTGGGAAGATCCCTTGGAGAAGGGAAAGGCTACTCACTCCAGTATTCTGGCCTGGAGAATTCCACAGTCCATGGAGGGTCGCAAAGAGCCGTACACAACTGAGCGACTTTCACTTTCACTTTTCAGATTAAGAACAGGCTCCCAGGGAAAGGGCTTCCCTGGTGGCTCAGACCTGGGTTCAATTCCTGGATTGGAAGATCCTCTGGAGAAGGGAATGGCAACCCACTCCAGTATTCTTGTCTGGAAACTTTCATGGACAGAGGAACCTGGCAGGCTACAGTCCATGGGATCAGAAAGAGTTGGACACGACTGAGCGACTAACACTTAACTTCCCAGGGGGAAACTATTCAAGGGAGAACACTCATGTGAATATACAAGATTTGATACATTTTAAAAATTGAAACAATTTTATGCTTCTATTGAGACAATATGTTAATATGAAAACCTCAGCTGAATTTTAAAAACACAACTTTTTTATCATCATCATTGTATTCTCTATTATGTTCCCTATATGGTGAGGAAAAAACCTCATCACAAGTGTATTTCATAGGACTGCAGGACTGGGAGGACATGAGAAGTTTTTCTAACTCAACCCCATCCCCACCCCTATCTGTTGCGTCAATTGCCTTGAAAACATCCTCCACAAATATATGTAGAGTTCTACTTACGAACTCAATGCCTGGGAATTCATGATCTCCAAAAGCAACTCGTTCCATTTTCAGATAATGGCAGTATTAGAAATTTTTTTCTTAATTTGAACTAAACCCCACTGATTCCTTGTTCTTGACTCTAAGAAAACATACATTTAACCCCTTTCCCATGGATCAGTCCTTCAAATACTTAAAGACTGTTATCACATTCAAAATGCCAGAATATCATTTTATGCTGTTCCTCATTTATCATAATTTTAAGTCCCCTACCATCCGGGGGGCTCTCCACTGAATCTGGTCCTACTTACCAAAGTTTTTCTCGTTTTTGTCTTTATTAACTTGATCATATTGCTCATATTACTGAATTAGTATTCTTGACTGAATTATAAAGGATAAACTATGTTTAAAAAAAAAAAAAACAAAAACTGCTGCATATCACTGAACCTTGGAAAGTAGTAAGTACCAAAGTCTGGACTCTAGGGTCACAGCGGAAGTGAAATTGAAAGGTGGGGCTTTGTTAGCTCTGACCAGCTCTCTTCTTGATTTGGGAAGCTAGCAAAGCTGTATGGTTTCCATGGTGGTCCAGAGTGCTCTTCTAAACCCAACCTCTGATTTACTGAGAGCTGAGATGAAAGATTCTCAGATCCTTTCCCTAGTCCCTGGACTTCTAGGGTCTTGTGAGCCATGGTTAATTGCAGGTCTGCTGTGGCCTGGGTTGATCTGACTTCACCTATTATTGCATTCTTACTGATAAGACCAGACTGGGCACTGATGGATCATCAAAAGTGATCTGTTTCTAAACAAAGAGAGGGATTTTCCTCAGCTGACTAAACAGAAGTAAATGTGGAGCTTTATCTAGAAGCGAAAGTAAGAAACTACAAGATCCATGGTCTGCTTCTGTACTTTGAATTCTCCATATCTTTGCAAAACAGTAAAGAATATTTCTGTGGTTGCCAAGGCAGAGTAGACAGGGTGAGGGAAAGTTGGATTGCAAGTTTGTGAATAGCAGATGCAAACTATTATATACAGAATGGATAAACAAGGTCTTGTATAGCACAGGGAACCATATCCACTATCCTGTAATAAACCATAATGGGAAAAAATATGAAAAATAATTTTTTAAAAAAGAATATTTCCAAAATACTTTGTCAACCTAATATGCAAGTAGGTAGATACAGTACAAACATAAAAGGTAATGATTTTTAAGAAAATACATAATAAAATGTATTTGGAGTATTCTGGAAAGTATAAGAATTTTAAATACAGATCATACTTATTACTTTCAGCCTTAATAACTAGCCATGAAAGCTGGGGACTAGGCCATGTTGTCTATAGGTTCCTCTGAGCACTTTGATTTAGAGGGCAAAAGACAGCATTCAAATGGGAGGAATTTTTTTAAAAATAAAAATGCTTTTATATTTTATTGCATTAGAGGATATCTCGCAACATTTGGTCCTGCTGTGGAAGATAATGTTAACAGTTACAAGAACCAGCCTTTATTGAGATTTGTGTCAGGCCCTGTGCTAAGGGTTTCAGGTGTATTCCTGCTACTAACCCTCACAACAACCCTATGAAGGTAGGACTATTTTTGTCCATTTTACCCTGGAGGAGACTAAGGCTTCAGTGAGGTTAAGTGACTTATCTGAGACCCCATATCTAGTAAATGGTTGCCCTGAGATTTGAATCCAGGCAGCATGACTCCCAAGTTCATTATTTTTAACCTCTACAAAAAAAAAAAAAAAAGTTAGTCTTTTTTCTTTTAAGTGAATATAGATTCTAATTCTTAAAGGAAAATTAAAAGATGAATAGATAAATAACCAATTTATCTCTAAGACAATGGGGATTTATGGCTATTAAAAATGTAGAACTTTCACTTCAAGGAAATGGTAGGCTATCTAGCAATGTGTGTTCCAGAAATACATTATAAAAGCTCTGAGCAAGAGGCTTTGAGGGCAATGGGAATGGAAAGGAGAGAATGACATGCATTAGTAAAAGCATCCACATTCATTATTGTGCACCAAGCTGGTAATCTTTCCAAATTTGTTACTGTCTGTTCAAACCCAAAGGATAGGAAACATACAAACCATTAATGATGCCCCATAATAATGTGCAACAAATCGAAGTGTCTTGCATATTACCTTCCTCTTCTCAGAGTCAAAATCCTGAAGATGTATGTTATTAAAAAGAAAAAAGTTGAGAGAACTAGTATCTGTAGCAGAAAAGTACAAATTATTAAATACAGAAATAGATTTTTTTCTTCTTTATTTTTTGAAATGTACCTTGAGTAGGATTCCATTACCTTGGCATTTGGTTCTGTAGAAGCTGAACAATAGCTGCAGCCTTCTAGAGCTACACTGTCAGATCTTTCCTTGTTTAAACACTTAGCTCAATAGAATTTAGATACAAGCACACATTTTATCAAGTGGAATACCCCAAGGATTCTCTGACAAGCAAAGATAAGAAGAAACCAATTTTCTACTTTCTTCAATTTAAAAGTTGGGACATAAGTCCTGTCCCTTGGAGACTGGACTGGATTCAGTTTCTAAATCTTCTGCCTTATCCCCATCATGCCACTGTATTTATTGTTCTTCACCTATTTTCTCTTTCCCAGCTATATTCTCTTTTCCAAAATCTTTAAGATGTGTGACTCCTTGACTTCTCCCCTGCCCCGAGTCATTTTTCTCATTTCATTATTACTTTTGTTTCTCTTCTATAAAGGCTAGGCAAGCGTGTACAACAAGCTCAACTAGAAGTGGAAGAGCTCACCTGAAAAATATCGTATTTACTTCCGATTATGACCAGAGGAATTGGAAATGGGTCAATTAATTCACGATCCTGTTAACAAACATATTTCATTGATTCACTGTAATTGTTTACTACTATGTATTCAGCAATTTCTACAACTTAGGTCATTTTAAATCTGCCCATAGTGTTAACATTGTTGGCTTGACAGAGGTTGCTCCAATATTTAATTTATGAAGCTACATTTCTCAAGCATAAAACTAGAAGTGACAGTTCCCTAAGCTACCATATTTATTCTTCATGTTCTGTTCTTTTATTTTCTTATATATTGCCTTCCTGTTTTTTTTTAAGTTATTTGTATTAACTGTTTGTTATAATAACATTTATACTGCATATATGGGAACCATAACTATCAGGTTTGTTTGATATTCCTTTTGTAAAACACACTCATATAAACTCTGGACAATATAAAATACCTTTCTTAGTTTTCTAGATGATGACATTTCTGATTGTACATAAAAGACTTGTGTTACCATATTGCAACTTGATAGTTTAATTATCAGATGATAAAAAGATACTGATTATGTGACAGACAATAAATGTATAGAATGACAATAAAGGCTGTTGAACCTCTATTCCTTGCTTAAAACTGTATCCTTTTCTGGTCTTTGCCAGGTGACATTTGTACAACCTGGTTTTGTATCTTCATGTCACAGAGATTATAAAATCAGTATCAAACCACTACTTTAAAACTCTGTTCCTTTTGATTGGTGTAATATGCCATAACAATCACGGTAGATGTCTAACGAGAAGACATATGAAATCTTTTTCCTTGTTTTGCTCTGAGGTTTTATTAAATTGCTGTAATTTTCCAGTGAACAGGTTCATCCACATCAAGTGAATTTCAACTCATGCATAAAAATCTAAAGAAATTGTTTGTGATGTTATCTTTAACTATGTATGGGGCTAAGAATTACAAGAATAATCCCAGCAGCAACTCACTGGATGGTCCTTCTGCATGTTGCTCCACATCTTCTGTCTCATTTCAGAAGCTGCTTTAGAATTCTTCTTCCCCAGTTTCATTATCACTTTATCAACATTAAGTTTTGTGGCTTGCAACAGATTTTCCATGGTGGGCCAAAGGTCATTAGGTTTTGAAAGATCCAAAACAAGGACAATAGAAAATGTCCTAAAGAAATAAAAACATCTTTCAAAAAAAAAAAAAAAAAGACTCAAAATAATTACCATTTGAAACCCTACTATACTGAAATGTATTTTCTAAGAATAACACTATAAGAAAAAAAACATAGCAATTTTCTAAGAAAAATATGCTGAAATTATAGCCTTATTTATTCCAGTGCTTTTCCCTAGCAATATTTAAGTGTTACAACCAAACTTTTTGTTTGAACTAATAATAATCCAGTCACATAACGTGCAATTGGATCCAACAGTGCCATGTTTAGATTCAGTTTTACTATGTGTACCAAAGAAGGGAAGCAAAAATAATAATCACAGCAGCAGCAACAATACAACAATGTGGTGAAAACATTTACTGATGGACCTTGCCTGGAGTCTACACAGCTTATTTCCTCCTAACCCAACAAGACTTCCTAGAAAATGTTACGATGGCCATTTCATGGATTAGAAATCTGAGGCACAGACTCATATAACTAGTGAAGTGTAGAGCTGGTACTTAGACCCAGAGCTACATGGTTTTCTGCTGTACCTTGCTACCTCTCTGAAAGGCCTTGCTATCTCACTCTAGGCCACCACACACTCCACCACCATGACCATATGCACACAGGCTCACGTTTAAGTATATCAAACATAAATCTAAACTCAGCAACAACAAACAACACAATTTAAAAATGGGCAAAGAACTCAAATACATATTTCTGTATTTAAAGACATACTTATGGCCAATAAACACAGGAAAAGATGTCTGGTATTATCATTAGAGAAATGCAAATCAAAACCACAATGAGATACCACGTCTTGCCCATTAGGATAGCTACAATAAAAAAATAAAAATTAAAAATCCAGAAAATAATAAGTGTTGGAAAGAATAGACAGAAATTGGAACCCTGGGACATTGCCAATGGTAATATAAAAAGCAGAGTAGACAATGTGAAAAGCAGTACAGTACAAAAAATTATAGGAGGGTCCAGCAATTCCACTTCTGGGTGTTTTGACATCAGGGACACAAACAGGTATTTCTATTCCAATGTCCATAGCAGCGTTATTCACAATTGCAAAAGAGTGGAAATGACCCAAATGTTCATCAATGGGTTAACAGGTAAACAAAATGTGGTCTATAAATACAATGAAATATTATTCAGCCTCAAAAAGTAAGGAAATTTTGACACATGCTACAATATGTATGAATCTTAAAGACATTGTGCTGAGTGAAATAAACTAGACCCAAAAGGATGATTTCATTTACATGAGGAAGCTACAGTAGTCAAATCATAGAGAGAGAAACTAGAATGGTAGTTGCCAAGGGTTGAAAGAGGGGGAAGTAGGAAGTTATTGTTTAATGGGTACAGGTTCAATTTGGGAAGTTGAAACGCTCTGGAGAGGGATGGTGGTGATGGTGGCAAAACAATGTGAATAATACTGAATGTCACTAAACTGTACACTTAAAAATGGCTAAAACAGTGAATTTTATGTTATTTTACAATTAAAAAACAAATATAAATCTAGGAGTATTATAGAGAATGGTCGTAATAAGTCTGTACAGCCATAATCATGGGTCAATATATCTTTGATCAACAGAGCAAACATTCTGCTAGCAGAAATAGCAAGGAATTAAAATATATGCTGGTTATAATATAGTCAAGTTATGTGGGCTTTCCTGGTGACTCAATGCTAAAGAGTCTGCCTGTCAAGGCAGGAGATGCAGGTTCAATCCCTGGGCTGGGAAGATCCCCTGGTGAAGGAAATGGCAACCCACTCCAGTATTCTTGCCTGGGAAGTCCCATGGAAAGAGGTGCCTAGCGGGCTGCAGTCCATGTGGTCGCAGAAGAGTTGGACAAATTAGTGACTAAGCAACAACAATTATTTTGTTTAGTTTGAGCAAATCCGCTATTTTGTGTAAAGCAAAGCAATAGCTAAATTCTATACTATAGGTCTAAATCCAGAAAGTAGTCTTTTTAGACATTACCTAAGAGTTTCTATAAAGTTATTATGCCATTAAATTGTCTAGCCAACCATATCTTTCATTTGAATAAGCTCAGAAACAGCTTTTCTTAATTATAATGTGTGTGTGTATATATACACACACACACACATACATATATATACATAAAGGAAACTAATTTTATTTTCAGAGTTTTAGCATGATTAATGTTAAAAAGACCATGGTTTACCTTTTTTTTTTTTTTTTTTTTTTACTATGGTAAAGTATATATAAAGTGTATCATTTTTTCCAAATGAAAATAACTTTGTTTTAATCAAAGGGAAAATGGATTATTCAACTTTTTTCTAAGGTTAAAATTTATGTTTCCACTGCACTGCAAATACTTGTGTTACTTTTGCCTTCATAGCAAATGACAGCTAAAAAGTTTTTTTATAAAACACTACCTCTGAAAACAGGGAAGTGGACCACAGGAAAGGCTCTCTTACAAATTATCTAAGGTCTGTGGAAATGTTCAATGCATCTATAATTATTCTATGAACAGTCACTTTAAAGAAAAACAGTATCTAACAGCATTTGGTAAGGTGGCTGGACCCTGTCCAACTCAAGGAAATTACATGTCGAATTAATTCCAGTCACAAAACACTCTGTGATTTGCGACTAATGAGGAGTGAAATGTCTTCCATGAATTCGTCCACCACTCAGCAAGCTGCTTTGGACCCAGGCCTGTGGCGCCCCAGCCCCCTGTTCATCACCCTGACCCCTCTTCTCTCCCAAGGCAGGCTCCAGCTGCTCCGGGATTCCACGGAGAGAAGACCAGGAACTCACAGGGCGAGGCAGTGAAGAAACTGTGGGAAGATTTGGCTTTCTGCAGAAACCAGAATCTCTACAAGCCCATGAGGTCTAGAGAAGGGAAGTGAGGTAATACAGGAAGGTGATGTGACAACAGGGCCAGAACTGGAGCCAGCTCACAGTCTGGGGAGAGCGGCTCCCAGCCTCTTGACTCCTGTCTGCCTCAGGCCAGGCTGGCCGGCAGCTCTTGTTCCTTCAGCTGCTCCCCGCCCCGTCATCTCCTCTCAGCCACGCCACCATGAGCTGCCCTAATTCCCAGGCAGCTTCAATTATTTGTCTCTGTTAAAGGAGGACAAATGAGAACTACACAGCTGTAAAATCCCATGATTCTAAAAAAAATTATGTCGGGGGAAATGGTGGTTTTAAGTGAAAAAGCAAGATCTAAATGTGTATACACAGTATCTCATACCTGTACAAAGTATATTTACAACACTGAAAACACGGAAAGAAATACCTCAGTATGTTGAGAATAGTCCTTTTTCATGGGATCACAGATGCTTTTACTTTCCATGTACGTTTCACTATTTTTCCAAGTTTTCCTTATGAGCATAAAACATTTTTGTGATAAGTAAAAGACACTAAATTTTATTTCTTTAAAAGAAAAGAAAAATCCCTGGACAAAGAAAGCCAACATTACTAGCTAGTTATGGAAAAACAATTATCCTGTTAACAAGAAAAAATTCTAAAGATCTTAATGGTTGAAATTTGACAAATAATTGTCAAGCCCTTTGTATCTGGTCCAGCAGCAATGGTCTGTGTTAAAACTCTGACAACAGTAAGATATTTCATATTTTTAAATTGTTTTCTTTGGCTAAGATGGGTTCCCAGGAACATTGTGAGAAATGTCACAATTTTCCACATCTGATTTGGCCAACACGTGGGAATCATTCTCAGGAAAACACCACCAAACAGCTTGAGGTTTTCCCCTAGGTTCTTTTTCTTTAAGGTCAGCAAATAGCCACTTTCTTCCTCTTCTAACTCATAAACTTTCATTGCATGAGGTTTCACTGGTGTGTCTGCGTGCTAAGTCGCTTCAGTTGTGTCCAACTCTTTGTGACTCTATGGGCTTGTAGCCCTCCAGGCTCCCCTGTCCATGGGGATTCTCCAGGCAAGAATACTGGAGTGGGTTGCCATGCCCTTCTCCAGGGGATTTTCTCAACCCAGGGATCTAATCCGAGTCTCTTCTGTCTCCTACACTGGCAGGTGGTTTCTTTACCACCAGCACCACCTGGGAAGCCCCTCAGTGATATTAACATTAGTATTAAATTAGTATTAAATTCCAGTGTGTGTTAGTCACTCAGTCATGTCTGACTCTGTGTGACCCCATGGACTGCAGCCTGCCAGGTTCCTCTGTCCATGGAATTCTCCAGGCAAGAAAGAATACTGGAGTGGGTAGCCATTCCCTGCTCCAGGGGATCTTCCTGACCCAGGGACCACACCCGGGTCTCCTGTACTGCAGGCACCTGAGCCGCCAAGGAAGCCACCTGGTGGCTCAGGAAGCCATTACTTTAAAGGAGACATAATATCCAGTTGCAGGAAAAACTCAGGGACTGAATTAGCTCATGCTTGGATGGGTATTAAAAAGAACTGAGTTTTAAAATTTAGTTTTCGAAATATTTTTTTTTCTTTTTGTCAAGTGAATATATTGCCCAAGTGTTATTTGACATATTTTGTTGGTAGGCTTGCAAAATATGTTACTAGTTGGATGCCAACTATCTCACTTTAACACAGGCCAGAACCTTCAGTTCAGTTCAGTTCACTCAGTCATGTCCAACTCTTTGTGACCCCACAGACTGCAGCACGCCAACTCCTGGAGTTTACTCAAACTCATGTCCATTGAGTCGGTGACGCCATTCAACCATCTCATCCTCTATCATCCCCTTCTTCTCCCGCCTTCAATCTTTCCCAGCATCAGGGTCTTTTCCAATGAGTCAGTTCTTTGTATCAGATGGCCAAAGTATTGGAGTTTCAGCTTCACCATCAGTCCTTGCAATGAATATTCAGGACTGATTTCCTTTAGGATGAACTGGTTTGATCTCCTTGCTGTCCCAGGGACTCTCAAGAGTCTTCTCCAACACCACAGTTCAAAAGCACCAATTCTTTGGCACTCGGCTTTCTTTATAGTCCAATTCTCACATCCATACATGACTACTGGAAAAGCCATAGCTTTGACTAGACAGACCTTTGTTGGTAAAGTAATGTCTTTGCTTTTTAATATGCTGTCTAGGTTGGTCGTAACTTTTCTTCCAAGGAGCAAGCATCTTTTAATTTCATGGCTGCAGTCACCATCTGCAGTGATTTTGGAGCTCAGAAAAACAGTCACTGTTTCCACTGTTTCCCTATCTATTTGCCATGAAGTGATGGGACCAGATGCCATGATCTTAGTTTTCTGAATGTTGAGTTTTAAGCCAACTTTTTCACTCTCCTCTTTTAATTTCATCAAGAGGCTCTTTAGTTCTTCTTCACTTGTGGTGTCATCTGATCTGAGGTTATCGATATTTCTCCCGGCAATCTTGATTCCAGCTTGTGCTTCATCCAGTCCAGCATTTCTCATGATGTACTCTGCATATAAGTTAAATAAGCAGGGTGACAATATACAGCCTTGACGTACTCCTTACCCGATTTGGAACCAGAACCTTGGTTCTTTGAAAATCTCTGAGAGCAGTACAGTTTAGGCACATAGAAAGGAAGTGAAGGTAAACCTTCAGCAACATAAAACTGTCCCTGCGAATTCTGATTCACAGAAACCTCATGTTCATCCTGTGGCCTCTACTGGATACTTACTAACCGCTATTCCTCACTGGCTCCACTTACCGTAAGGTGTCACTTGTGATTGGTATGCTGATTAAATCCAGTAAAGACGTTCCTCCACCTAGCTCCCAAAAGTGAGCAATATCTTTTGGCTGAAAAAACCAGGGTTTTTTTCATATTAATATTCTTTGATGTTTTTACATTTTAAATAGTTCTTATAGTTCATTAGCACCAGCCAGTAATAATTATGGATACAAGATATTACAGTCCTCAAGACCCTTTGTGGCAGTCAAAATTTTCTCCTTTATTGATCCCATCCCTCAAAATACACTAAAACATCTATTCCAAAGAACAAAGATGAAACATTAAGAATATACACAGGTACTAAATGCCCTGATTCTACCCTAATTTAATAGAAGACATTAAACAGCACCCCAACTCTGTAAATATCACAGGTAGCAAACACTCACATTAGAAATAAAATTAACAAATTGAACACATTTGGAATTATCTTTTTGAAAATAGTTATAATTTTAGGTAGAAATAAAACAACTGGACAGGAAAACATCCTAATTGAGGGAGAAGACAGAAGCTCACACAATAAATCAGACATAAAGACAAGACAAGAGGAAACGGGGAGAACAGATAGCAGTCTGGCCTGAAGATCAGGATTGACCGAGCAGAAGTATAAGCAGCTGGTCTGGGCCTGACATCCCTGGGGACAGGGACAGGCTGGCACTGGCAATACAAGCAGTAGGTCGGGGGACAAGGACTCTCTACAACTGCTTCCCTTTCCAGAGAACTCAAACTATAGGGGGACTAAAAGGGCTGGGCAGCCAAGTAGCTTGGAAAAAAGACCATCTATTCCATGGCAACTGTCCTAGACTGTGGCTAGCTGAAGGCATTTCTCCTTCCAGCCAGATACTGAGAGCCTTCAAGATATTACGATTGTGTGAGCAGCTGATAAAGCTCTTCCGTTTAGAACTCTTAGGAGACCTTCAATCTGAGAAAGATGTGACTCTTCTAGAATGAATACAGAAAAGCCCAACTTGATAGCGTAAAGTTTAGCAGAAACAAACAGGTGAAAAAGAAATCACATGAGTTTTTATGTGCCCAATACCATGAACTTGGAAGAGGCAGATGGTCATTACAGCAGTTTTAGATAAATATATTTTGCTTTTTGACAGGTTATCATCTCAACCACTGAAACTGTTTTGCAATTGGTATTTGAATCTCTAATGTTTGTGAGGAAAAATAAGTTTTCAATGGAAAATCTCCCTTGATTCACAACTGGATGAAGAAAAGCTTTTAGAGCTTTTCTCAAAAGTTAAGCTTATGAAAGTTAACTCAGAGTCTCCCAAAACAAGGATAAGCCTATTTCTAGGCTTATCACTCATGCAAAAATTTATGTGATTCACAAAAATAAAGTTCTCCCACATCTCAATATATTGTTTTTTCTTTTCAATTCCATAGTTTTAATAACCAAGTTGCACTGGTGAATCCAGGAAGCAGCAACAGCCAATTTTAACTCTATATACTGTCTAATGATCAAACACTTAGATTGGATCAATCTATAAAAATTTGCCTGTGTTATGGGAGTTATTGAGCCCCTGGTGGCTCAGAGGTTAAAGTGTCTGCCTCCAATGTGGGAGACCTGGGTTCAACCCCTGGGTCGGGAAGATCCCCTGGAGAAGGAAATGGTAACCCACTCCAGTATTCTTGCCTGGAGAATCCCATGGATGGAGGAGCCTGGTAGGCTACAGTCCACGGGGTTGCAAAGAGTCAGACACGACTGAGCGACTTCACTTCACTTCATGGGAGTTACAGGAGATATGGGACCTTCTTTATTCTAGACTGTTCTCCATACACCTAACTTTAAGAAATGACCTCTTCCTTATGGGAACACCAAAAGAGAATTCTACTTAGAATTTTTTATTCTCCTAACATACACTATAAACTTTCCCTCTATCCTGAACAATTTCTAACTCTCCTCTACAGATAAACCAACAGAAGTGAAAATAGGATTATGGCCAGTTAGGGCCTGTGGTCTCAAATAGGATTACCAACTTTAAGATGTATTTGTAAAACTGCTAATAATTTGGATTTTAAGCAGTATATTTTCGTAAATATCCAACAGGTCAAATGTATATTTTTAGCAGATTTTTTTGGGGGGAGACAAGATAACTCACAATGTTATTCTCATTTGAAAGAAGAAAATATGCCCAAAGCCTGTACACTGAAGTTACAGGGTAATCCTATTCAAGCATCTTAAGACATGACAAATGAGAAGGCCAAAATATTTTCACAGTTTGGGTGGCTTCCTCTGTGCTGAGTTGCATTTGACTTTAAAAGTATTACATAGCTAGGAAGTGTACTCCTGGATGTGTTTATTGATTGTGGAAAAGATGGGAAATGTAAAACAATGTCAGCATCCTTACTTCTCCACACAGGTGTAGAGCAACATCACCAAAAAGACACTCACTGTGTTATGTCCCTTTGCTCTTCTTCCATATGTATATTCCAAAGCTAAGGTTGGTTTTGGTGGCTCATCCCTGTACAGTGAAGACAAGTATTATTACCATCATTTTCTTTTTTTTTTTTTTTTAACCATCATTTTCTTAAGCTATCATCGTACCTTATTTTTGCTTCTTAAGAACTGTATTAGCAGAGAAGTTACGCTGTGTTTAACACATTGAGATAAAAATGATTAAGAATTTATACAAAAATTAAATAAGCCTTCAAAAAAAAATCTTAACAGACTTCAGTAGCAACTGCAGAGGTGAGTAATGGCACCTGCATGGAGTGGCAGCGCCTAGTGACACCATTCGGGGAGCAGAGAAGGAGCTGGCAGTGTTGGTGGCTGTGTCAGGGCATAAGTCCTCTGCATCCAGGCCACGTGGGAAGCAAAGACAATAGGTTCATGCTCAGCCTCCATGTGCGAAAGCTTGGGAACCTAATGACTATCAATTTAATGGAGACACCAATAAAAGATTTTTTATACAGTTCTCAACTGAAATCATAGCTCAAACCTGGGCATCATTTAGCTAACGAGAGCTGCAAACCAAGAAGACTTTCCTTACCAACTTCCTCAAACACCTTAACCTTACCTTAACCTGGTGGCATGCTTCCACGGTAAAGAAGGCTAGGAAGTACATAAAACAAATGGCAACATGTACAGTTTGATGACCAATAATGTGCTTCAAAAGCATACCCATGAGCAATTCTAAGATTATAATGTTCAAACAATCATGAACTAGATAAAATTTAAAAAGTTTAAATATCAGAGTAGCATAGCCAAAACAAGTAAGTACTATCTATTACAGATTGAGTAATTATGTTAACTTCTTCCCCAAATAAGGAAATCCATTATTAATCTTATATAATTTTTTTCTGCTTATTGTTGGTTTCATCTTTAAAGGAAGATTGTAAAAGCCATAATATGGACTCACAAGAATTAGAATATTTTGTTTAGGTCGCAAAATGGAAATATGTCTTTTAGATTCTAACTTGCCTAACGCAACAAGAATAAGCAAAAATGTATTCTAAAGTTTAATATAACACTTACCTGTCAAGACACCTTAGAATAATAGTAGTCTTTCCCTAGAAATTCAAAAAGAAAGAATACTGTGTTACTGTCATCCACATGTAAAATTTTATTATTGTTCATAATTGTGGCCCAAAATAGCTTTTAATCACTTGAATGATAAATTACCTGGAAACTAGAAACTTTCAGAATTGCTCCTAAGTTTGATAAGTGGAAAAAGTTAACTGTCAACTTTCCATCAGAGTGTAACTACACTGCTATTATTATAATTATAAAGTACCACAGATGACAAATACTAGAAAATCAAACCTCATTTTAGTGGTCAACTTGGCAGCTGTCTTAAATTTTCTCTCTACTCGTTAATGCTAATTACTGGTTAAGCTGATGATTAGTGTCTTCTAAAATGTTTTAATTCCAATTTGTTGAAGTGGAAATAAAAAAGGATAACACACAAATATAGGACATGTTGAAGACATATTCCAAGTAAGCAATCCAGATTCCAGGTTAGAATACTTTTTTTGGTTTGTCTTATTTCTAGAAGATGTACTTTAAAATTCTTTTTAGGAGTCAGGAAATAGAGGTTCTGGTCTCATCTCAGCCACTAATCATGAGACTTAACCTCACATCTGAGCCAGAGACTGGTTTAGTGGTTTAAGTCACTGTTTTGTGTTTTTTTTTTCAACAGTAAAGCTTTACTTTTTAAAGACAATCTTTTACAGGAATCTAAATAAAACAGCAGCAGGGAAAGTTTACCAAAGGAGACCTTTAGGATTCAAAGAAAGCAGTTTAGAAAACTCTGGACTACCAAAAACATGGATTATTTCACTATATATGTGTTTTTTAAAGCCAAGGAACCTACAATACTTACCCCAAAAAAGATAAATCGTGACTCCAAATTACATCTGGGCTATGATTAAATTGAATGACTTTTTTTGGTAGTAAGATATATAAATAAATAATTGGAATAGTACTAAAATACATAATTGAAAGATTTTTTATTGGTAGGTGTTATATCAAAGTGAAAGACCAGAAACAATCTAAAATTTCCAAATAGGGGACTGACTAAATTATGACCATCAATATAATGAATAACATGCAGATCATAGGAATAATGTAGGAATAGACATACTGACCTAAATCAAATCCCTTACGATTATACAGTGGAAGTGAGAAATAGATTTAAGGGACTAGATCTGATAGACAGAGTGCCTGATGAACTATGGGTGGAAGTTTGTGACACTGTACAGCAGATAGGGATCAAGACCATCCCCAAGAAAAAGAAATGCAAAAAAGCAAAATGACTATCTGAGGAGGCCTTACAAATAGCTGTAAAGGGAGAGAAGCAAAAAGCAAAGGAGGAAAGGAAAGATATTCCCATTTGAATGCAGAGTTCCAAAGAATAGCCAGGAGAGATAAGAAAGCCTTCCTCAGTGATCAATGCAAAGAAATAGGAGAAAACAAAAGAATGGGAAAGACTGGAGATCTCTTCAAGAAAATTAGAAATACCCAGGGAACATTTCATGCAAAGATGGGCTCAATAAAAGACAGAAATGGTATGGACCTAACAGAAGCAAAAGATATTAAGAAGAGGTGGCAAGAATACAAAGAAGAACTATACAGAAAAGATCTTCATGACCCAGATAATCACAATGGTGTGATCACTCACCTACAACCAGACATCCTGGAATGTGAAGTCAAGTGAGCCTTAGGAAGCATCACCATGAACAAAGCTGGTGGATGTGATGGAATTTCAGTTGAGCTATTTCAAATCCTAAAAGATGATGCTGTGAAAGTGCTGCACTCAATATGCCAGCAAATTTGGAAAACTCAGCAGTGGCCACAGGCCTGGAAAAGGTCAGTTTTCATTCCAATCCCAAAGAAAGGCAACACCAAAGAATGCTCAAACTACTGCACAACTGCACTCATCTCACACGCTAGTAAAGTAACTAACGCTCAAAATTCTCCAAGCCAGGCTTCAGCAATACATGAACCATGAACCTTCAGATGTTCAAGCTGGTTTTAGAAAAGGGAGAGGAACCAGAGGTCAAACTGTCAACATCCACTGGATGATCAAAAAGCAAGAGAGTTCCAGAAAAACATCTATTTCTGCTTTATTGACTATGCCAAAGCCTTTGACTGTGTGGATCACAATAAACTGTAGAAAATTCTGAAAGAGATGGGAATACCAGACCACCTGACCTGCCTCTTGAGAAATCTGTATGCAGGTTAGGAAGCAATAGTTAGAACTGGACATGGAACAACAGACTGGTTCCAAACAGGAAAAGGAGTACATCAAGGCTGTATATTGTCACCCTGCTTATTTAACTTATATGCAGAGTACATCATGAAAAACGCTGGGCTGGATGAAGCACAAGCTGGAATCAAGATTGCCGGGAGAAATATCAATAACCTCAGATATGCAGATGACACCACCCTTATGGCAGAAAGTGAAGAAGAACTAAAGAGCCTCTTGATGAAAGTGAAGGAGAAGAGTGAAAAAGTTGGCTTAAAACTCAACATTCAGAAAACTAAGATCATGGCATCTAGTCCCATCATGTCATGGCGAATAGATGGGGAAACAGTGGAAACAGTGGCTGACTTTATTTTTTTGGGCTCCAAAATCACTGCAAATGATGACTGCAGCCATGAAATTAAAAGACGCTTACTCCTTGGAAGAAAAGTTATGACCAACCTACACAGCATATTAAGAAGCAGAGACATTACTTTGCCAACAAAGGTCTGTCTAGTCAAGGCTATGGTTTTTCCAGTAGCCATGTATGGATGTGAGAGTTTGACTATAAAGAAAGCTGAGTGCTGAAGAATTGATGCTTTTGAACTGTGGTGTTGGAGAAGACTCTTGAGAGTCCCTTGGACTGCAAGGAGATCCGACCAGTCCATCCTAAAGGAAATGAGTCCTGGGCGTTCATTGGAAGGACTGATGTTGAAGCTGACGCTCCAATACTTTGGCCAATACTTCTTCAATATTTCTTCACTAATGTGAAGAACTGACTCATTTGAAAAGACCCTGATGCTGGGAAAGATTGAAGGCAGGAGGAAAAGGGGACAACAGAGGATGAGATGGTTGGATGGCATCACCAACTCAATGGAGATGAGTCTGAGTAAACTCCAGGAGTTGGTGATAGACAGGGAGGCCTGGCGTGCTGTGGTCCATGAGGTTGTGAAGAGTCGGACACGACTGAGCGACTGAACTGAACTGAATTGAACTGAGACACATTGACATGGTAAGACATACATAATAGATTACCATGACTCTATTTTCAGTTAAAAATCATCTCTTCCTTGAGATGCATATACATACACATACAGATAGAGAAACAAACAGAAATCCAGAGAGACATCACATGTTTAATAATTGAATGTTTCCACATGATAACTTTATAGGTAATTTATTTTCTAAAGAAAATCAGGATTTTCTAAATATCCTACACTTTATGTGTATCACATGTAGTGTATTTTTAACTTTTTAAAATAATGAGGGCTATGACACCTAAAAATTAATGTATTCAATGTGCAGGAAAGTATACATAATTATTGTATTTTAGAATTGGTAGGAATCTTATATAATATTTAGCCAATCTTCTCAAATTCTCATGGTTCCATAGCAGTGATTTAAATCATTTTTATTATAATTTCATATAAATGTATAAGACTACCTGGTGGAATTTCAAATAAAAATAAACTCAACTCTGGGCACTGAAATCAGTTTTCAGGTTATCATTAAAATAACAATCCAAATTTTAAAAATTCACTAGTAAACTGTTGCCCTTTGAGAAGGCATCCACAGACTCCTGGGGTTTCCAAGTCCAAGAAGCACTGACATAGTACAAGTTTACTGAACAACTTATTAAAATGAATCCCACATTCCCTTCCACTACGTCCATCACAGCAGAAGTCCAGCCTTCCTCTGACTTGTCATCCTTGCAACTCTAATTCCATAATCCTCTACATACCCCTTCATCTGGCATAATAATCTCCTCCCTTCTAAGATCCAGCTGCCCTGAATCCTCAGCTTCTGCAGAACATTCTGCTTGTTGGCCTGCACTAACATATGACTATCTCTTGACCACTTCCTCTGCAGTCCTATTAAAGGCTATTTATTCTTCATCACGGCACATACTTCAGGGCCCTCCCCACTCTCCAGTGCCACCTATAGGCAATTACTCTACTCGTCTCCTCTTGCAGGAATCTCAAGAGGCTTGTATCAGCCTACCCTCTCGGTTGTCATCTCTTCCGGCTCAGTCTGCCTTCCCCTCTCAACTAGTGTCATCAGTTTTGTTCACTTCACCCCTACATGGGCATGGGCAACCCACCTATGACCCCGACCTCAAGGTGCCCTTTGCCTCAAGAGACTCTGTCCTTCACTCCACTTCTGCCACATGTCACTTTCAGGGTTCTATCTTGAACCATTTCACTACTGGAAACTGTACCACTTCCAAAATCACATGCACAAGCAACACATTCTCTAAGCATTTTTTTCAGAACTTTACTTTTTTCATCTTTACTGAGAGGCCTCCAAAGTCCATGTGTCCTTCTGGTACACAGGCCAGACACAAAAGCGTGCTCTGGCTACCTGGGCGGGCACTGACGCTGGCTGGTAAAGATGTAGCCTCATTGACACAGAAGTTAGTTCCTGACTAACTTCTGCTAACATGTCTTTAACACACCCTTAGGTAAACACATGAAGCACAAAAATAAAATAGTATCATATATACTACAACTCTATTATATATATATGCTGCTGCTGCTGCTAAGATTATATATATCATAAAATAAGATAGTCCCCAACTTAGGATAGTTCCATTATGATTTTTTGACTTTATGAAAGTGCGAAATGGATATACACTCAGTAGAAACTGTACTTTTCTGAGGCTAGCGATACGTACTAATAAACTCTTCTTGTGATGGTGGGCAGCAGCAGTGAGCTGCAGCTCCCAGTCAGCCCCTCGATCATGAGGGGAAACAACCAGTACACTTACAACCACTCTGTTTTTCACTTTCAGTATGTTATTCAATAAACTGCACAAGATATTCAACACTTATAAAACCAGCTGTGTGCTAGATAACTTGGCCCAACTGTAGGCTGAGGTAAATATTCTGAGAACATTTAAGGAACGCTAGGCTAAGCTATCAGGAAGGTTCCCTAGAGCAGGGCATGGCAACTCACTCCAGTATTCTTGCCTGGAGAATCCCATGGACAGAGTAGCCTCGTGGGCTACAGTCCATGAGGTTGCAAAAAGTTGGGCATGACTGAAGTGATTTAGCACACAAGCATGTAGGCTAAGCTATGATATCAGTTAGGTCAGATGTGTTAAATGCACTTTTTGACTGACAATATTTATGGGGATGTAACCCCACCGTAAGTCAAGGAAGGTCTGTAATATAAACCCCAAATAGAATGAATATCAGCATCTTGGATCTGCAAGTCTCGACCTTTTTTAGACAGTGTCATCAGCAGTTCTGTGTCTCTGGCCAGAACTTTGTAATCCAAGCCAAGTTTCAGGAAGATACGATACATCTGTTCCTGCTCTGTATGGCTACTTCCAAACCCTTTTTGCATCCCTGGCTAAACAACAGAAACTTACAGTGAGGGGGACAGGGTCTCTTGCTACTAAAGTGTTCTGATGGATATGCTGTCCTTTCCTCCCTATTTTTCACAACAATAAACAACCCTTTGAAACCCTGTGACAAACATCATTGCGTGTGTTAGTCATTCAGTCATGTACAACTCTTTGCGACCCCATAGGCTGTAGCCCACCAGGCTCCTCTCCATGGAATTTTCCAGGCAAGAACACTGGATGGGCTGCTATTCTCTTCTCCAGGGGATCTTCCCGACCCAGAGATTGAACCCTGGTCTCCTGCACTGCAGGCAGATTCTTTACCATCTGAGCTACCACAATTCAATCATTCCTTAAATGAAATTCCTAAAAGTGAAGTAACTGAATTTAAAAAATGAATATTATTTAAGATAATGACTTATTAACTTAGATGCTGACTTAGATATTTAAATAGATCCTGACTTTCATACTCAATTGAGGTAGAAGACCCTAATGTTGTCAAGTTATGAAATAAAAATATAGTTAAAATCTTTTAAATTATATTTACTACTATAATTTTTCCTAGATCAATGTAAGTACTAATTCACACTAAATATGGTATTGTTGTTGTTCAGTTGCTAAGTCATGTCCAACCCTGTGACCCCATGGACTGCAGTGTACCAGGCTTCCCTGTCCTTCACTGTTTCTTGGCGTTTGTTCAAACTCATGTCCTTTGAGTTGGTGATGCCATCCAACCATCTCATCCTCTGTTGCTCCCTTTTCCTCCTGGCCTCAATCTTTCCCAGCATCAGGGTCTTTTCCCTGAGTTGGCTCTTCACATCACATGGCCAAAGTATTGGAGCCTCAGCATCAGTCCTTCCAATGAATATTCACGATTGATTTCCTTTAGGATTGACTGGTTGGATCTCCTTGCCGTACAAAGGACTCTTAAGATCTTCTCCAGTACCACAATTTGAAAGCACCAATTCTTTAGCGCTTAGCATTCTTTATGGTCCGACTCTCACATCTATACACAACTATTGGAAAAATCATAGCTTTGACTATATAGAACTTTGTTGGCAAAGTGACATCTTTGCTTTTTAATATGCTAAGTTTATCATAGCTTTCCTTCCAAGGAGCAAATGTCTTTTAATTTCAATGGCTGCTGTCACCATCTGTAGTGATTTTGGAACCCAAGAAAATAAAATCTGTCACTGATTCCACTTTTTCCCCATCTATTTGCCATAAATCAGATGCCATTATCTTAGTTTTCCAAATGTTGAAATATGGTATTAGCTAAGTATAAATTTAGCTCATTAACTTCAAATTCAATGGTTCCATGACCATGAATTTGCACAAGATGTCTAAATATTATTTTCAAAATGTAATTATCCTAATACTAGGTGATAAAAATAATAACTTATTTCATATGTAAAATTCTTTCACCTGGGTATTTTCCAATCATGTCTCAGTGAGAACATTAATGTTTTAGTCAACATTTTTCTTAACTAACTTCCCCTTATAGTACACAATACTTAAACTTCTCAAAAGATATAATGTGGTATTCTAAGTGAAATTATTTCTCTGTTGATCTTAAGGGTTTGCTAAACCTGTGCACACATCAACCCATGGATTTTGGCTGACTTCTGCTAATCTGTGTGGAGATAACTGACATTACTAGAGTAAGAAATGACAAATTTTATCTCAACTGCCAACACTTTCCTGGAATGCTATGGATCAGAAGTCATCTTCAGGATCAGCAAAGGGGAACATAATTGATAAGATGCGTGTGGAAGATGTGTGCCTACTATTTTCTGTCCTTTACAGAACCATGGAAAGGATCTGATAATAACCAGATCTTAGACAATGGAGAACTGGAAAAGCAAAAACACGGAGGTCTAGATAGCTTCCTTTCCTCTTTTCTACCACCTAGAGATTGAGGTGTAGGGTGAGAAAATAAGCTCTGGGAAGTGAAAAACTAGTCAGTGATAAACTTTTCTGAGCCACAGTCTAAGAACACTAGAATGATTAACCCTTTGAAAAAAATTTTTCTACAACCTTTATTTTTTTCCTTTTCCTTTATGGTTTATTATGGGACACTGAATACAATTCCTGTGCAATACAGTAGGACCTTGTAGATTCATTCTGTATATAATAGTTCACACAGAATGACTATACCTTGATAAGAGATGAAACATAATGTCAGGAGGATCAGAAGATCATGCCGGAAGCAACCTAGATGCCCATCAGCAGATGAATGGATAAGGAAGCTGTGGTACATATACACCATGGAATATTACTCAGCCATTAAAAAGAATTCATTTGAACCAGTCCTAATGAGATGGATGAAACTGGAGCCCCTTATACAGAGTGAAGTAAGCCAGAAAGGTAAAGAACATTACAGCATACTGACACATGTATATGGAATTTAGAAAGGTGATAACGATAACCCTATATGCAGAACAGAAAAAGAGACACAGAAATACAGAACAGACTTTTGAACTTTGTGGGAGAATGTGAGGGTGGGATATTTCAAAAGAACAGCATGTATACTATCTATGGTGAAACAGATCACCAGCCCAGGTGGGATGCACGAGACAAGTGCTCCGGCCTGGTGCACTGGGAAGACCCAGAGGAATCGGGTGGAGAGGGAGGTGGGAGGGGGGATCGGGATTGGGAATACATGTAAATCCATGGCTGATTCATATCAATGTATGACAAAACCCACTGGAAAAAAAATAATAATAATAATAATAAAAAAAAAAAAGAAGATCATGCCGAAAAACTTGACAATCAAATGAGATTAGAGAAAACAAGAGAGAAAGGTCCAGATAAACTGAGATGTCATTAGGTATGACATTAAGAAAAAAATTTTAAGAGAATAATGGAAGAAGGTCCACATAATTCACAGGACAAAGCAGCTGAGACGAGGCCTTAGAATAATACATTACATCCACAGATGCAAAACTGTGCAAGTAATAATAAGTGCAATATTATCACAGAAAAACAAAATGACCTCATTATATATTACCAAAGCCTGTGGCATGAGTGAGTGCAATATATCACTGTAAAGAATAAAAAGAGGAGGAAAACCGCAGCACACTTTGTGTATTTGTATGGTAACTGGCAAATATGCAGGGGGTGGCAGCATAAACAAATGCACTGGGATGAAAATAAATGAACACATGAAACTTGTGACAGTATACTGGAGATTGCAGCCTGACCATATGATATTTAATGGCACACATCACGAGAGGAATACAGATAAAGTATAACTGTGTAGGGGATACCAACTATTCAAGATAGTGTTTTACTCAGTCTGAATCGAGTTTTCAGTCACTCCTAAAAGAGATAATAACAGACTCACACAGAAACTAGGGTTAGAGAGAGGTTAAGTGATTCATTCCAACCTAGAATTCTATACCTAGATAAACTTTCAATCCAGAGTGAGGGTGAAATAAAGATATTTTAGATGTGCAAGGCCTCAAAAATTTTATTTCCCATGT
The DNA here is from genome assembly GCF_033118175.1 of Dama dama. Taxonomy (NCBI): domain Eukaryota; kingdom Metazoa; phylum Chordata; class Mammalia; order Artiodactyla; family Cervidae; genus Dama; species Dama dama. The sequence continues at coordinate 77,586,877 of NC_083691.1, forward strand.
ATACTTTCACAGGAAACTGCAAAAGAATGTACTCCACAAAGACATACTTGAGTAAACCAACAAAAAAGAAGACACAGGATCCAGGAAACTGGTGCTCCAACACAAAGATGCAAAGGGGATCCCCAAGATGTGAAGGAGGGACAGTAGCCATGCAGCCACTTGTGAAAGAGACACTTAAGTTAACCCTGAACACTGATTTAGCTCAAAACAATAACCACAACGTGACTGGAAGTGCGAGTGTGAGAGAGATGTGGAAGTAAATAGTCTTCTATCAGAGATTCAACAGGTAATGTCTAACACTGTGTTTATGGAAATAGCCCATAAGCACATTATTCAGAAGTAAAGAAGTACAATTATAGAAGAAACGGTAAAAGATATGAAAATGGTGGCTTTGAGGAGAGGTTCTGAACTGTGTGCAGAGGCTTGTTATTTTGCTTTACACACCTTTGGATCTTTTGGATAATCTTTAAAAAAAAATGTTAAGTGTATTTTATTTTTCTGCCATGCCAAGTGCAGAAGTATGATTGTTTCCTTTCTCAAATAACTTTTCCCCAAAGTTTAAAACTTCTTTGTTTTTTATTTGCTTAGTCTTTATATGTACCTTTTTTTTTTTTTTTTTTTTTTGGCCATGGCCATGCGGCCTACAGGATCCCAATTTCCAGACCAGGGACTAACTCATCCTGTTGGCAGTGAAAGCAGAAAGTCGCAACCACTGGACTGCCAGGGAATTTCCTGTAGCCTTTATGTGCATTAGTTATCTATTGCTACATAGTAAATTACTCCCAAACTTATCAAGTTTTAAAACAACAGCCATTATTTCACCCAGTTTCTCAGAGTCTGGAATCTGAGAGTACCTTAGTTGGATGGTTCTGGCTTAAGAATTTTCATAAAGTTGTAGTCAAGATGTCATTTGGGACAAAAGTTATCTCTTGGCTCAACCAAACTGGAGAATCATTTTTCAAGCTCCTTAACATGGTTGCTGGCAAGAGGCAATCAGTTCCTTGCTGGCTCTTGGCCACAGGCTTTAGTTCTTTGACGTGTGGACTGGACCTGCATACAACATGGCAGCTTACTTCCTCCAAAGTGAAAGATCAAAAGTGAGAGGTTACCTAAGACAGGCTGCCTTGTGAAAGAGAGCATCCCCACTGTTGGAAATATTCAAACCTAGACTATACAACCACTGTCTGGAATGGCTCTCAACCTTTTGATGAGGTACTAGAACCCTGGGGAAATCTAATTTCCCATAAAAAAATACCAGTGCACACACACAATTCTGCATACATTTCTAGGGAGCTCATGGACCCCAAAAAGTAATTCCATGGATCCCAGGGTAAGAATCCCTATTGCAGAAGACTAGACTATCTTCAGGACTCTTTCCATTTCTGTGACACTAGTTTAAGATAAGTGAAAGTAAATGTATTATACTCTATATGGTTCATGTTTTTAATATATATATATATGCTTGTTTTAGCTATACAAGTTATATATAAATATGACCATTAGAATAGTATTTATGGTGCTTTTGTGCAAACTGGGAAAAGATGACTCCTCTGGGCTATCTAGTCAGAAACAAGTACCCCTTCCTCTGGGCTCCTGTGGCCCAGGTCAGGACACACCACTTGATAAGAAGAGGCAGGTTGGGTGTGTTAGTTCCCACCCTTCCATGAGCAGGGCCCAACCAGATTTAAAGTAACCAGCAGGCTGGAGCTTGGTCATCTGGCTAGAGTTGAAATACCTAAATTTTTACCAAAGTATTAAAATAAATGTTACCATTGGCTATTAAATCATCACAAGGCTTGCGGTAAAAAGAGTACGAAAAAACGCATTACCCCGTTTTTACTGCCAATGAAGAAAACAGACTTTTCCCCAACTTCAACTCCATCACCTTCACTTCCAGTACTTCTCCGTTTTTCCACCTCAGCTTTTGCAATTTCCCAGAGAGTTTCACTATATGAGAGAAAGATAACCAAAATTCAGAAAGACAAAAAGAATCCTTACAAAAATTTTTTCCAGCCCAGAGAAATTTCATTTCCATCAGATTTATAAACAAACCAATATCATTTGTGGGGGAGGACAGTGAGCTGGTGAAACTTTGGAGGATTAGTCATTTTTTGTGTACTAGATGGAAGAAGAAAATGATAAACAGGGCCTTTATTGCCAGGATGTGAGGTTGTCTTATTCTGGGACTCCCGGTCAGGGCTGAAAGCTGTGTGTTAGCTTCTCAGACACACATGAAAGTACAGTGCCTTTTGGAAACGTACAACTGGAAAACTGCCAACATCTAGCAAAAGGGGGAAACATGTAAAACCAGTTTACCTTTGCTACCTGAAATAGTTTCAGTTTCTTTACATTACATATTTTTTGACTCAAGATTCCTTTTTTAAAATATAAATAAGGCAGAAAATTACCTAAAATTCCTTTTGAAAATCATCCTTTCATTCACCTCTCTACACAGATTTTTTTTTTTAAGTAAAGCCTAAATAAATTATGGAGTACTGAACTAAAAAATATGAGTAAGATTTCATGTTTTATCCGCCTGAATCTACTTACTACTTTCTGCATAGAGTATGCCAACTTGAGTAAATTACCTAACCTCTCTGGATCCTTCATTCAACAAATATTTATTGAGCACCTAATATTCTCACATTTCTGTGCTAGTCCCCAGGCTCACTTTTGTTTCTTCTCCTCTAAACGACTGACTAAAAAACAACACCAACTTCATAGGATTGCCATGATTGTAAAATGTGATAATTCATTTAGGTTAGGGTCTGGCCTATATATAATCACTTAAAATTAGTGAGTGTTTATAATTATTATTTTCAAGAACCAGGAATGGAAAAGGGGGGTCTGCACTAAAATTCACACATTTACTTTACAGGCAAGCCCCTAGAAACTCAGTCTGGGCCTGTTTACTCTTCAATTACACCCATTTCTTCATAATGTGATTATCTCCTTTTCAAGTTCCCAGCAGTAAAGAGAAAGAGGTGTTGTAACCTTTTATGGTGATGGGAAGCTTAAGGTTCATAAACTCAAGCGAGATCACACAGCCCATCCACGATGTGAAAAAAAAAACAAACAGAAATCTCGCTCTGTGATGGACTCCAGTACGATACGACTTAACAAGTCGTTCAGGGAAGTCTTAGGCATGATCTTGAGAACAAGTAACTAAAATAAACATCATGGAGAAGAGCTAAAATGTATCCGATAAGTGATTAAAATCCCACCCCCCTCCCCTTAAAATGTGACCTTACATTTTTCACAGTGTCTTCACTAGTTCCCCCTCTTTTATCTTTGTCATAAACCCCTGCACCCAGACAGGAGGTCCCTGAGGAAGTGGGTTTGTGGTCTGGCTCACGGCCTGAAACCCTGTTCCTAGAAAATTTCCGGGCCCTCAAAAAACTTTTTGAAGAAATGAATGATTGGAGTTGAATCATCTTTCAACACCTCTTAACTTTTCCACCTCTGGAACTTTTCTACTTACTTTTGGCAGAATGCATACTCTCAAGGATAGTACCCTGACCAACCAGGCAGGAATTGCAAACAGGACAAACCTACAATGGGTCTCGCGTGTAACTCCTCTCCCCAAATATACTGGCAGCGGCCTCTCCCTCCACCGCCGCTCCCCGCCTCCACCCCATCCAGGCTGAGTTGGGAAAGAAGGGAGACTCTCGAGGGTTGCGTAAACCAGGCTCAAGCAGGGTTGCAGGGGTACCTGGGCATCGTGGCTTGGCTGCCCCAGAGTCCTGATCGCCGCGTGAGGCCCAGCCTAGAATCAGCCGCGCTGCGAACTCGGAGAGAGGCCGGGTTAAAGCAGGGTATTGCGTTGCCATGGTAGCTACGTCACACTCATGGGTTGCGTGCGGAGTAGAGGCATCATGGGAAAGGTAGTTTTCAGCGTTCTTTTCTCGTCTCAGCTGAGACGTTTTGGATGGGAGAGGAGACTCGTGGCAGTAAATCTGGGACTTAAAAAACTCTGGACCGGAAGTGTTCTTTTATTTAAAAAATATTCTCCTGCGTACGGACTATTTATATGCCAGGGGTCTCTGTCTTCAATTACTTTTCTTTCCCCAGTAACAGTTATTTGGGAGTGGAGGACGAAACAATCTCCTGAGCTGTTTTCTAGTGATTTACTAGAGGCAAAGATTTTAGTATTTTCCAGCCTTCTGTTTGTTTGGTTGTTTCAGATTTCGTAGAACAGCACATCGTTTGAAAGTGAGAGAAAATATTAGTCGCTTAGTCATGTTCGACTCTTTGCGACCCCACGGACTCTAGCCCGCCAACCTCCTCTGTCCATGGAATTCTCCAGGCAAGAAAACTGGAATGGGTAGCCATTCCCTTCTCCACGGGATCTTCCTGACTCAGGGATCAAACCCAAGCCTCCTGCATGGCAGGTGGATTCTTTACCATCTGAGCACCAGGGAAGCCCAGCACATTGTTTATTAATAAGTTAATAAAGCAAATGCATCTCTGTAATACTTCATTTACTTATATCCAAGTCAATAACAAACAATGAGTTATTAATATTACCATATGACACACAAACTAATTAAAGGTAGCCAAAGATATAAACTATTGTAGAGATGTACAATTTACATAAGAACAAGTGACTAGGCCTAAAGGAGTTGGTGAAACTTTCATGGCGGTGACAGTGTCTGATCTGCCTTGAATGCTGACCCAGGCTCTCTAGCCTAAGATGAGCTGATTGTTGGAAGGAGAAATTTCCCTCTACTGTTCTGCCATTTGCTTAGTCTCTATTGTGTGATGTTCAAGAATATGAACTTTGGAGTAAGATAGTTTGAAGTCCTGACTCAGCCACACTAAGTTGCCACTAGGGATAAATTACTCAATTTCTCTGAGCCTTATCTTCCAATCTGGTAAAGCAGGGAAAATTTTGAGTTTTAAATGAGATAAACATATGTAAAACATAACTTATGTGTGTCTGAAACACTGTTTTAAGTGCTTAAAGCCTGTTATGGTAAGGTAACTGGCTGATCAGCAGCTTTGAAGAAACACAAGGAAATGAAGCAGATGGAAATAAAAGGCATTAACTTCTGATACAATATTTGGGGACAAAATTCTCCCAATACTTAGGTGCATTTTGGAGACACAGAAGACTACAGTTACACATAGGAAGGGAAGTAATGGCGGGGAGTTCAACGGAGAAAGTTTGGTGGCAAGGGAGGCTGATACATCATGGAGTCAGTGTCCATTATATATTCTGGGGCTAGCCCACCTATAAACTCACAAACTGATGTGGGACAAATTGTGATAAATCCTGATGACTGGGGTTCTGGAACTTTATATGCCTTTTGCATGTTAATTGGGAAGCCCTATTGCTATGGATAACAATAATGGAAGGTAACATTTTTCCAAATGTTTTCTGTGGACTAGGCACAGTATTAGCAACTTAAAGTTATAATGGTTTGGATAACTGGAACAGGTGGTTGAAAGAGTGAGTATGGTAACCAGGTGAAGGTTATCTGGCTGGGCCCTAATCACCAGCATTGATTTAGGAGTGAGTCACTTGATTCACCTTGATTTAATTAAGGTGAATCTAATTAAGGTGATTTAATTCTGTTTTCTATCTTTTTGCCTCCGGAGTCTTCATCAGTCCAGTTCAGTTCAGTCGCTCAGTCATGTCCAACTCTTTGCGACCCCATGAACCACAACACGCCAGGCCTCCCTGTCCATCACAACTCCTGGAGTTTACCCAAACTCAAGTCCATTGAGTCGGTGATGCCATCTAACCATCTCATCCTCTGTCGTCCCCTTCTCCTCCTGCCCTCAATCTTTCCCAGCATCAGGGTCTTTTCAATGAGTCAACTCTTCGCATTCAGTTCAGTTCAGTTGCTCAGTCGTGTCCGACTCTTTGCGACCCCATGAATCGCAGCTCACCAGGCCTCCCTGTTCATCACCAACTCCCGGAGTCCACACAAACTCATGTCCATCGAGTCGGTGATGCCATCCAGCCATCTCATCCTCTGTCGTCCCCTTCTCCTCCTGCCCCCAATCCCTCCAGCATCAGGGTCTTTTCCAATGAGTCAACTCTTCACATGAGGTGGCCAAAGTATTGGAGTTTCAGCTTCAGCATCAGTCCTTCCAATGAACACCCAGGACTGATCTCCTTCAGGATGGACTGGTTGGATCTCCTTGCAGTCCAAGGGACTCTCAAGAGTCTTCTCCAACATCACAGTTCAAAAGCATCCATTCTTCAGTGCTCAGCTTTCTTCACAGTCCAACTCTCACATCCATACATGACCACTGGAAAAAACATAGCCTTGACTAGACAGACCTTTGTTGGCAAAGTAATGTCTCTGCTTTTTAATATGCTATCTAGGTTGGTCATAACTTTCCTTCCAAGGAGTAAGCGTCTTATAATTTCATGGCTGCAGTCATCATTTGCAGTGATTTTGGAGCCCCAAAAAATAAAGTCAGCCACTGTTTCCACTGTTTTCCCATCTATTTGCCATGAAGTGATGGGACTAGATGCCATGATCTTAGTTTTCTGAATGTTGAGCTTTAAGCCAACTTTTTCACTCTCCTCTTTCACTTTCATCAAGAGGTTCTTTAGTTCTTCACTTTCTGCCATAAAAAGTGACTTTTCAGGGTAGATGAAAATTGTTCAAGAGTATACAAAGATTAGAACTTCTCTTCTGGATCAGCCCAAGAAGACTCAGATTTCAGTAGTGGTGATGGAGGAGGAGATAATTTTATGCTGCTTGCTGAATGAAATGAGAAATTATGCAAAAGGTAAAGGTGTGGGCAGAGTATATTCGGTGACCTGTGAACAGTTTGGGGTAGAAGTGTATAGTGGGGCTAAGGTGGAAGAATAAACTAGGCAGGTAGATTGGGCTACCTGCAATCTGGTAGCCCAACTGCAAACTGGATTTTACTGTATTGGTTATTAGAAACCAAATAAGATTTCAAATAGGGGTGTGCCATGACTAGACCTTCCCAACGAGTTGGCTGTTTGTATCAGGTGGCCAAAGTAGTGGAGCTTCAGCTTCAGCATCAGACCTTCCAGTGAGTATTCAGGGTTGATTTCTTTTAAGACTGGTTTGATTTCCTTGCTGTCCAAGGGACTCTCAAGAGTCTTCTCCAGCACCAGTTTGAAAGCTGAAAAGACCCTTGTGCTGGGAAAGATTGAAGGCAAAAGGAGAAGAGGGTGGCAGAGGATGAGATGGTTGGATAGCAACACCAACTCAATGGACTTGAACTTGGGCAAACTTCGGGAGATAGTGATAGACAGGGAGGCCTGGCGTGCTGCAGTCCATGGGGTCACAAAGAGTTGGACGTGACTTAGCTACTGAACAATAACAACAACACGACTAGACCTTAGTTCAGTGAGATAATTTTTTGTAGCTGTGTGAAGGATGCTTCAGTCTGGAAGTCGTGTATGGAGGCTATTAACAATAACCCAGAAAGTGACAGAATTTTAATATATTTTCCTTTTTTTCAAAGTCACATAAGCTTATTGTAGGAAAAATAGTATACAGGAAAAACAAGAGGGTATAATAAGCAAATGCCAGAAGTAACAACATTTTGATGTTTTTCATTCTAATCTTTTTTGCTATGAGCTGAGGTCTTACTGTATAATTAACATTCTGATTTCAACATGTATTTTCCTGTATCAATTTTTCAAAAACACATAATAAACATAGCTTTGATGACTGCCTAAGGTTCCACTATATAGAGTTTTAATAATTAAGCGCTCTCCTAATATGAGTGTTTAAAGTTAAACATGAGCTAATCAGAATCCTTCTCTGGAATTTTTCAAACAAGCATTAAGAAAATCAAGTCATTCCCTCTCTGAGGGAAATTGGCAATATTTCCTGCTAAATGAAGTACTCTGTAGCAGTAAAATCCCTTTTTTCTTTTAGGGAAAAGAGATGGGGGGAAATGAGGGGAGATGAGGTCCCTGCATGAACCAGTTAGTGGAAAAGCTGCTTCACCTTGTTAGTCCAGCTCCTCATTTTCACTTCCTCAGTCCCCACATTCCCAAAGCCTTTGGTCCACAGGAATCAGCCCAGAGACTCAGCATTGAGAAGTCCAAATTCCATGACAGCTGGGGGTGGGAGCGGGGTGGGTGAAATGTGTTCTTGGTATCCCACAACACTTAAAGCCTTTTTCTAGAAAAATATGATTATCCGTGGTGGCTAATTCTTCAGAATTATACTTCAGTACAATTATGGGCTACAAGTATTGTTCCAGGAACCTGACTACCATGTATTTTTTTTCGTCCAAACAACCACTAACAAACACTTTTTTCAAGCCAAGACTTTTAAGTTGTGACGAACTTTTCTTGTAAATTGAGAGTTAAATTCATTTCTAAGCTATGGCAGTATTTGACTTTAAGGACACACACAGACACAAATCTAGAATATTTAAAATAAAATTTTAGACACAGTCCAATCAACTTACCTATAAGGGGCTTATTACGAAATCATGGGAGAACGTCATGATTTATACATTTTGTATATATGTCAATAAGCACATATATATATGACAATTACAATTTGTCCAAACAGCTTCTTTTTATATGGATAGAGCAAAGCAACAAAGACAAAGCATGAGTGCAGAAGGAGGTAATAACTACCATTTTCACTAGTAGTACACTTCAGCTTTGACAATGAAAACATTAGGTATTTCTTGAAGATTATTCAAAAGATAATGCTTGAAATGGGTTTTGTAAATCATTTATTATGATTGAAAGGGAGGAAAATGATAGGAGACAAATATTACAATTAAACATGTAACATTATTCTCTTGTAACCAATCATAATAACATACTTTGAATTTTTAAATGGCTATATAAAAGTAATTTCCCAGAAAATAAAATTTTCACATCATCAGTTACAGAAAATTGATTTCTTTCCATCAAAATATTTTAACTCTGCTCTATCAAAAATAAATGCCAAGTCTAGGGTACTACCATTTAAGCTAAGCCTTCACTATTCATTTATATTAGAAGATTTTAGGGGGGGGCTTACCACATGGTGAACTAACTACTGCCTGAGAATAAAGTCCTCATACATATGTAACAGCTCTGCCAAGCCTCTGGCTCACCAACTAATGATTATTAAACGGTTTTCTGGGAACTTAGAAACTCCACCGTATCCCAGCCAAAAGGTGCCTGAGAGTCATCCCAAACTGGTAACCAGTTTATTCTCAAAAATTAATTTGCTTACACAGTGAGTGGCTGTGGCTCAAAAGATTAGGAGAACTAGTAAATAGCAATGTATTTCTATGGGTGGTTTCGACCTTTGTCATTATCAATAAAGCACAATCTTACTTGATCAGTGTATTTCTTGGCTCTGCTCTTTCTAAGGATGCTAACGTAGGATGGAACATTTTTAAAAGGCTTAGTGTGAGAACAGTACATTGCCACAGGGAGAAAGCAGCAAAAAAGAAAACAAGAAGGCTCGCCAACAAATTAATTCAGCAGCTAACTTTTTTTCCCCAACTGGTTAAAAAAAATACAATACACAAAGTGATAAATATATGTCCAAAATATAAATAAAAAATATTCTACACATAAATAAAATTAAGTATATTCCTGATTACTATTTCAATTAAACATTTTTACAATATAATTTTCATGTCTTATCACAGTTTCATTTTCATCATGAATAATAATAAGTACTTTATTTTGACACAAACTGGAATGTACTGACCATTTATGTAACCTAGGAAAGCAATAGGTTTCTAGACTCAACTAAAATTTATCTCCTTTGAAGAAGAGTTACTTTCTCTTTTCTTTAAAAAAAATATTTTGGGGAATTTATTTTCAAACTATAATTTAAAAGACTGTGTGAAGCAAAGCTTTAAAATTTCTTTGTTTTCAAAGATATTATTTAACAAAGCAAGGTCAAGATGACCCAGCACCAGTGGAATGAAATGTGGGCAATATTCCAGGGAACTTGGGTTATGTTGATAGCTAAGGAATGTCAGGAATCAATGTTTCATTTTAAGTTTTACACTCCAGTGATCTGAAAAGGTGACAGGGTATACTTTCTAAAACCACATTGGAGGTTCTGGTTACCTAGCGCCTGCTTTTTCACACAGTGATTCATAGAACTAAAAACTTACCCTTCAACACCACCCAGCAGCTGCTTCTTAAATTGTATACTCTACTTCTTTCTAAACACCATATCATTAATTAAAAGCACATTTAATTATAGTACATAATTTTGTGGCAGTGAGCATGTCCAAATAATCAACTGGTTTGCCAAATGAGAGTTTGGCAAAATTCCCTTGAATCTCCCTTTCTAAAGATTGCTAGAATATTTTTTTTAAGAGAAAAAAAGGCTTGATGTGTCTGATGGCAAAGGAAAAGGTGATGGGAAAAAATGGCAAATTCTAACCCAGCTCAGCTAAAAGAAAATCAGCATGTGGTAAAATTTGTTTAGGTTTTATGTGTGTGTGTGTTTAAGTTTTATTACAAGCATTTATTTGAATATCTATGAATCAAATGGAAGAGAGTAACTCCCATTATTTTTAAAGAATGGACTACTACTGTGTGGGTGTCATGCTGCCAGGATGTAAATGAACTTATTTGGAGCTGATGCAGCCATTGCTTAGAGGACAGGGGGAGATGTTTAGGCCCCTGAGCTTTCAGAGCAAAGTGGGGCCTTTGGTTGGTCTGCTGCTTGCCAGAAGGGGCTGGCTTCCCATCACCCTGGCTTGGAAACCCTGGGTCTGAGCTGAGAGCAGCGCTGGAGCAGAGAGGTGGTGAACCGCCTTTTGCTGGTAGAAGTTGTTTATGTAGCTGGCGATCAAAAGGGTGATTTCAAGAATCTAAAACAAGAAAAGTGGAATTGTTATCCTCTTGAGAAGTTCTCATCATTTTCAAAAGAGAGTGAAGGGTTGGCTATGAGTGGTTTCCATCTGCAAGTGCCCAGGCCACCAGAATTCCCTTTCAACCAGATCAGACAGTGGAGTACAGCTGACCCTTGAACAACACAGGGCTTAGGGACCCTGACACTCTGAGCAGTCAGAAATTTGTGTGTAACTCTGCAGTGCCCCTCTGCAGCCACGGATCCTCTGTATCCATAGTTCCACATCCATGGATTAAACTAACCATGGATCGTGTAGTAATATAGTATTTACAATTGATTCCCTCATTTAATTCTTAATTCAGAAAAAAAAAAATAAAGGAACATTATACCATTTTTTAGATGAAGAAACCAAGGCTTAAGGAGAAGTTGTAAGCCAAAATTTGGACCTATGACTGTATGATTATAAGCAGTTTGTTTTCCCATCAAGAATTTAAGTCTTTGCACAATTAATATTTTAGTGTGAGAAAAACTAGCATAAAAAAGTTAGCATAAAGGCTTCTACTCACCTTAGGTTTTGCCATAGCAAAAATCAATTTCTCTGTTGGTTTGTCCTTTGAATGTGCATTGTTAATGACCACCATAAAATCATCTTGATAACCTCCAAAGGTCATTAGACTCTTGTATACATAGCTGACTATTAACCTCTTCAAAGAGAAGAAAAAAGTAAATATGTTATACACTATTTTCAAAGAAAGATGAGAGATGATTAATAACATATATCTCCATTAAGATGCTGATACAGATGGAAAACAACTGTAGATGGAAAATATTTTTAATTCTATACAGTTTCAAAAAGCAAAACTTGAATTTGCTGTGTACCAGTAACTATTTACGTAGCATTACACTGTATTTGTCCTTAAAGTTTTTTATATATTTGTCTATCTGCCTGCCTACCTATCTGGTTGAACCATATGAACCTGATGCTTTTTTAAGCTAAAAAATGGTCAAATATTGGCAAATCCATGTAGTTCACCCTGATAAACAGATCTTGATATATGTAAACATAACCAGTATCAAGCATACTATTTCTTTTTTAACTTTCTGCTTCTTTTAACTTAACAGCATGTTATGAACATCTTTCCATGACACTGAACATACTTGCTATTGTATAAAATCATTTTAAATGATTTTATAGACATTTATTTAGATTTTATAGACACAGACATTATTTAACTAATCCATTGAAGAATATTTAAATTTTTTGTTACTATCTTACTGCAATGAATATTTTGGGACATATTTCATAATACACTTAGAATAATTATTTCTATGGTTATAAACCTCAACAGTTAAAATTGCTATCTCAAAAAAGTAACCTTTTGAAACTCAGAAACATTATACCCATTTACATTTCCAGCATTTTGCAGTCTTGATAACACAGGATACCATCGTTTGTTTGAAGCTCTGCCAATCTGGTTGGTGACAAGTAGAATCTCACTGTATTAAACTGAATTTACTTGATTGATGGTGAGATTAACATTTAAAAATACATTTACTGAATATTAGTATTTCTTCTGTGAACTGCCTTAGCCCATTTGTCTATTGCTATGTTCATCATTTCTTTACTATCTGGAAGACATCCACGTTCCTAAAGGATAACAATTCTTTGTCATACATGCAGCAAATACTTTTCCCCAATGTGTTACTAAAACAATTTTTAAAATATAATTCAAAGATGTACAGCCTAAAAGGAAAGGAATCTGTGTATTTAATGATTAGCTTGCAAGACCTGGAGCACATCATCCCATTACTGGACACCTCCCCTGTTGCAGGCCAGCAGTGTTAATCTCCTGGTCTGTACATCCATCTCTCAGAATCAACAAACTGGTTTACTTAGCCAAGGTAACTCAATACTGGTGTAAAATTTTTGTTGACTTTAAGTCACTGGCTTTATAATCTATCTTCAGATTGTTTATTCAAGAACTAAAAGGCATTCAAGAAACATGCCATGCCGCGCTAAGTCGCTTCAGTCATGTCCGACTATTTGCAACCCTATGGACTGTAGCCTGCCAGGCTCCTCTGTCCATGGGACCCTCCAGGCAAGAACACTGGAGTGGGTTGCCAATGCCCTCCTCTAGGGGATCTTTTCCACCCAGATTGAACCGATGTCTCCTGTGGTTCCTGCATTGTAGGCAAATTCTTTACCGCTGAACCATGGGGAAGCCCATTCAAGAAATATAAACACCTTCAAAAGAGTTTTCAACAGTTATAAGGAGAAACAGTAACTAAAACACTAAAGGATAGTCTCATTTCCAAGAAATTCTCAGTGATCCTGACTATAGCCACAAGTAGGAGAGCCCACTACACCTACCAGGTGAATTGAGCAATCCCTGTCCACCAGGTTAAAAAAAAATTTTTTTTTAAGTAATCTGATATATATATATAATATGATAGAAAATAAAGTGAATTTCAGATAAACAAATGAATAAATAAAAATCACAGTTTGACTTTATAATTAATCATGTAAATAACTCTAAGATACTGTATATGTTCAAGTGAATATGTAAGTGATATTATGGCAAAGTATAGAAATTGTTACAGAAGCTTCAGTGAAACTGAATTTAAAATTTTGCTAACTAAAGTTTCTACCTTAATGTTATCTTCAAGAGATATCTTAATGTTGTCTTAATGTTATACCTTAATATTATCTTCAAGAGATATGTTATCTTAATGTTATTTTACACAGGAAGCCATCTTCTGAACACTATAAATGAGTGGTCATTTTACAAATACAACCGTGACTGCAATTTAGTCATGGTATCTTAATATTTTTCTCATACATAATACATAGCCTGTCTAATCTTGTTTTAAAAGATTAAATTGTAATAATGGTTGTATCTGTAAAATGACTTCATGATATAGTATTAGGAAGGATATTTTTCTGTGTGTAAGAAAAACAAGATTAAGGTATCATTACCTTCTGTTTATGGCACACTGAGCAATGGAAATAGTTGACTCAATGCAAAACTTAAGGATTTAATCTTACCATGGAGTTGTATTCTAAGATGCTTAAACCATCCTCATGTATAGCCAGCCACATGAACGTACTTCCAAGGGATGATGGGGTTATGGGCTATGAAGAGGTGAAAATACACTATATAATAGATGCTAAGCAAAATTACAGAAATGTTTTAGTCTAAATGCAGTACGACATTTCTAAGAACCACAGCAACAACATCTTATTATTAAAAATCTCACTTGAGGAGTAGACAGTGTGGTATAATGGAAAGAATAGTGAATTAGGAGACCCAAATTTGGGTCTTGAATTTGGGTTCGAGAGCCACATCTGTCATTTATTAACATGTGTATTTGGACAGGCCACTTAATCTAACCCCTAGCAGGGTTTGCCTCTCCTTCCTCAGGGTCATGTCATCTTAACCATCAGTGGTTTCCAGACCTATTGCAACACTGGTTGTGAGTTCCTGAAAAGTGTGAGAATAACTCATCTGAAACTATGGGCTTCTGTATCCCTAGAGCTCAGCTCTGTGTTTGGCAAACAAAATTCACAATTACCAAATAATACAAATGAGTGGATGGATGAATGAATAAAGAGAAGAAAGCAGAGCTAAGCGGCTGTCTTCAGTCTACTGATTAAGCCTTCTGAGTGTAAGAAATGATTTTGGCAGGTTACACAGGAGCAGAAGGGAAAAGGCAGAGATACCAGTGGCTTTCCTGCTCTTTCCTCAGTGTCCTGTCATGGTTTTCTTTATATTGTTGGAAATTCCCTTATTTTCCTTTAAAAAGTTGAATATACTAAACCTGGGGTCATGGTTATCACTTTATATTCTACTAAACTGGATAGCCTCCCCCTACCATTTCTTACTTTTGCAAGAAACAACTTGGCACCAAAGAATGGCCACTTCCTGGCGACTGTCAAATAGATTCGCACACAGTCAGCAGCACTGTGTCCTCGGAGGGCCATCCATCTGGTTGACAGTCGCTGGCAAAGCTGCCTAAAAAATAATAAAAAATAAAAACACAAAAGAAAAACACAAACAATGTATCATCCTCCCGAGATAAAGCTCTTGTTGAGCCAATCCTAGACACCACTGGGAGACCTACTCACGGGGACGCTCCCCAGGGGAGACCTACCCAGGGGAAGCTGTGGTTTAGTGGCACCCATTCTTAGCACTGTGCACCCCTTGTCCCTTGTGTAGCATTCCTTTCACCAAATTCCCCTATCTGTTAGTGCTCTCAGTATGACCTAGGTTCCCTGCTCCCCACTCCCTTCAGGTAAAAATTTAAAATCTGATAAGCTAACATCAAACCTTTGCATAACTAGCCTAGAATCTCATGGGAATGACTTTCATTTTTAAAGAAGTACAAGAACTGGAGACTGAAGAATGACTCCCCAACGGTGGAATTTAGGTGCTACCACTCCTGGCTCGGAGAGATGCTGGGTGCAGGGGAAACTTCTTAAATAAAATCATGAAGGCAACCACTTATGCTACAGAGACAACAGACTAATCACAAATATTTCTGTTTTAAAAAACGTCATGGTGAATTGGATTTGCCTCTGTTTTTGAATCTATGCCTTTTCTTTACAAGGTTTCAAAAATCAAAACTCCAAATTAGTAGAGTGGAATTTAAAATTTTTATTAAAAAACTTGTGTAAGAAGATACTTTATTTTTATTCCAATTTGTTTATAATGTAATACCCTAAGAGGTAAAAAATTTTTGGTAAACATTTCATAAAATTAAACATATTAGCTGATTTTTCCTTTTATTTATTAGCAAGATTAATTTGGACAAGAGTGAATAAGATCAAATAAAAAGAAAATCTTAAGGCAGATACTTTTCTTATTGAAAAAGTTTAAATCTAGTTACTAAAGTTTCCAGACACATCTCAAATAAAAAGAACTATAACCTCTTGGTATTCAACAGTACTTTGAAAATCTTGAGCAAATCGTTACATATAATTTTTTTCATCTTTAAAATTTGTACAGAAAAATATCACTGAAAAACTAGTGCACATCTGCCCTTTAAACAGTTCTTTACCTTAGCTGTTCTTCAGAAGAGTCATCTCTATACCTTTTAGGATAAAATTTCTCTATGACTTGTTTTAGAGTTTGATTTGCTTTGCACTGATTAGTAACATGACCTGCTGGAGTGGAAAAAGGTCTTTCAAAATCTCCAATCTCCACCTAATTGGAAACCCAAAAAAGAGAAAATAGAGGATATTTTAAAAGAATTTTTAGAAAGAAAATTAGTTTTATTTTTTTCTAAGCACTGTAACATACAATATATAAATCTATTTGTCATGATCGTGTGATTATGGAATTTGTGATCATATATAAATACTATTATTTAAATCTAAATTCCACTTGAAGTTTAATTATGAGACAAGTCTACAATTCAAGAATTCCCTGCGGGCTTCCCTGGTGGCTCAGCTGGTAAAGAATCTGCCTGCAACGCAGGAAGTGAAGGTGAAAGTGAAGTCACTCAGTCATGTCTGCCTCTTTGTGACCCCATGGACTGTAGCCTACCAGGCTCCTCTGTCCATGGGATTTTCCAGGCAAGAGTACTGGAGTGGGTTGCCATTTAGGTTTGATTCCTGGGTTGGGAAGATCCCCTGCAGAAGGAAATGGCAACTCACTCCAGTATTCTTGCCTGGGAAATCCCATGGACAGAGGAGCCTGAAGGGCTACAGTCCACAGACTTGCAAAGAGTTGGGCACGACTGAGTGACCAACATGATACGATATAGTTTCATTTCTATATTAATCATCCTAGGTTAAAATCTGATAGTACAATATTTGCTCAAGGTCACTTTACTATTGCCTGTAACAACACTCTAATTTTTCATTTTAAAGGTACAATTTTGGTTGGTGATAATAAGGCAAAATAGAAGTTAGAAATAAAAAATAGATATAAAGCTATGAAAAATCTTTTAAAAGTATTACTTGCACTTTTTAAGGGTCTCTACTGAATATAATGGGAGCAAGTACTACATTCTCATCACTTCCTAGATTTTCTCCATAAATGTGACTGTATGCATCCCCTCAAACTATTGTTCCATTTGTTCTGGAAACAAAGCCCTTCATTACCTTTTTTCCCTGAATGAAAGAATGTTTAATCCTTATTTCTATTAACAGACTACACAGATGCCACCCCTCTACCAACCCATCAAACCATCCATCCATCCATCCTTCCCTCTCTCCATCCATTCTCCCACCCATTCACTCATCCAAACCTGTACTGAGTTCTCATTATATGTCAGGCACTGTGCTAATTTATATGAGAAAGAAAACAGTTGAGCACAATTCCTGTCCTCAAAGAGTTTACTGTCTAGTAGAGGAGACTGAAGAATAAATATATACTTGTGATAAACTGTGTTAAATGCTTTCTTTGTATATGGTACCAAAGAGGGTTCAATGAGCGAGATGGGGTGGGAGGCACATTGAACACCCACATCCTTACCTATAACACACCCCAACAAGCAGATGGAGGGTTCCATCATGACTGAGATGGTCCTACAGAAAGCACTGGTTCTCTATCTCAAAAGGGTTTCTCTGTCTCCAGGTAAGCTGTTGGCACATGCCTCTGAGATTCTGACTCCTGTGACTTCTCTTATCTAGTTCTTACTCTGACTAGCTACTGTCTAAATTCCTCAGCTAAGCTTTGCTCTTAAAATCAATTATTATAATTTTCTAGGTTCCCTGTTCTTGGTTTGGCTTTGCTGTTCAACTTTTTCACTCCCATCTCCTATCTAATCAGTTGTTGTTTAGTCGCTCAGTCCGATCCAACTCTTTGTGACCCCATGGACTGCAACACACCAGGTTTCCCTGTCATTCACCATCTTGTGAGGTATTATTCTAATTTCCTCACACCAAATAAAGTTGTCCATCTGCTCTTCAAATACACTGAAATCCTGCCCCCAGAGCAAGCTTTTCATTGTCCCCACCTATCAGCAGGCAGTACTCAGCACAGCTAACTGTGAACCCTCAGATCAGGATTTAACCTCCAAGGATATGGCAGTTGTACAAACAACAGTTACAAACATAGTAAGCTATCTAAGGCAACCCTGGCTGTTAGGGAACCCTGTAATGCAATATTCAAGTTCAAGGTCACTCTCTCTGGCCCCAGGCATACTGTGTAGCACAGAATGATCACAATAAATGTTTGGAGAATTAACTCCAAATATTTGGAGAGTCAACTTAGGTATTTCCCATACGGGGCTTCCTAGGTGGTATGAGTGGTAAAGAACCTGCCTGCCAATGCAGGAGACATAAGAGACGTGGGTTCAATCCCTGGGTCAGGAAGATTCCTTGGAGGAGGGCATGGCAACCCACTCTAGTATTCTTGCCTGGAGAATTCCATGGACAGAGGAGCCTGGCGGGCTATAGTCCATGTGTCTGTGTAAGTTGTTCAGTCGTGTCCGACTCTGTGCAACCCCATGGACTCCTCTGTCCATGGAATTCTCCAGACAAGAATACTGGAGTGGGTTGCCACTGCCTCCTCCAAAGGAGAAGTCCCTGGGGTCACACAAAGTGGGATACAACTTAGCAACTGAGCATGCGTGCTTTCCCCATATGCCTCACATCAACGTGGCACATTACCAGACACCATATACAATAATAACATCAGCTCCAAGAACTTCCTGATTAAGACAGAAGATATCAACAAGGACCTACAAATCCTCAAATTACAACAGAAATAACTTTATCTTCTACAAAGCTCAGATTTCCTTAGTATATTTCATTTACCTCTGCAAAAACTACTCTGAGGAAGTGATCAGAAGTATTATTTACTTTTCCTTTTGTAGATGGAGAAATTACACTTTTTAGTTAGTAAAGCACTCAGAATTTTCTAGATGTATCATTTTACCTTTCTACTCCTTTCAAAAATTCATCTAAAATTTTAGAAGTATGTATCTCCAAAGAATGTGATAATTTTTCCTGGAGATAATATTTTCTTTTCCCACAAAATTAAAAATTAAGAAAACGAACTTAAATTTTAGCAAAAATGAAAGTGCTTTTAACAGAGCATCTGTGACTCAATCAAAGCCTAGAACAGCACATGATAAGAAATTACTCCTAACCCTATCATCAAGACAATATGTGACTTAGTTCTTTCCTCAGCTTTTTATCATTGCAAAAAGGGAATACTTAGTGTAGCATGAATGCTTTAGAGTCTGATGACCATAAAGTTGATATGAAAGTAAACTAAATTATCAACTATTCATGCACCCAAGAACATGATGGAGAATGGACTGTGTGTAAAGCACTGTGCTAGATACAAAGATGAATAAGGAGAGCGCTTGCTTTCAGGAAGGCCACTGGGGTCAGGACAGTAATAGATACGTGCAAGGCATTGCCAAAACCTTAAGAGGAACACTTAACCCATCCAGGAAGAATTCAAGAAGGGTTTCTGGTATGAGTGATACCCAAGATAAAAATGAAAGGATCAGCTGAAGTTAACAGGTAGGCATGGGATTAGAGGTGTCTAAACAGAGGAGACAAACAAGTAAAGCATAAGAAGAAAGAATAAGTGAATCATATACAACTTAGGACCATAAAGTTCAAGGTAGAGAGCATGAAGAGATGAGGCTGGAGGGGCAAGAAGAGTTTAGCTCATGACAGTCCTTCCATGTAAACAAGGGAATGACACGGTGATTCACATTTTTCTCTGCATCTCCATTCCAGTTTACTGTATTATCAGTGCTGCCTGACAAACCACCAGGGCACAGTTTCTAGGCCCAACCTTAGGAAAATGGCAGCTTCCACATATTGTCTCTTCTGGGACACTGCTCTTGTCATCCTACCACCATTCTGTGAGGAAGCACAAGCAGACACTTGAAGAGGGGACAAGCAGGTGTTCCAATTGACGTAAGTTCCAAATAATGGCCGGCATCAGCCACCAGATGTGTGAGTGAAAAAGTTGGCTTAAGACTCAACATTCAGAAAACTAAGATCATGGCATCCGGTCCCATCACTTCATGAAAAATA
Source organism: Dama dama (assembly GCF_033118175.1). NCBI lineage: Eukaryota > Metazoa > Chordata > Mammalia > Artiodactyla > Cervidae > Dama > Dama dama. The sequence continues at coordinate 77,606,662 of NC_083691.1, forward strand.
GACGGGGAAACAATGGAAACAGTGAGACACTATTTTTCTGGGCTCCAAAATCACTGCAGATGGTGACTGCAGCCATGAAATTAAAAGACACTTGCTCCTTGGAAGAAAAGTTATGACCAACCTAGACAGTATATTAAAAAGCAGAGACATTACTTTGCCAACAAAGGTCCATCTAGTCAAAGCTATGGTTTTTCCAGTGGTCATGTATGGATGTGAGAGTTGGACTATAAAGAAAGCTGAGCGCCGAAGAATTGGTGCCTGTGAACTGTGGTGTTGGAGAAGACTCTTGAGAGTCCCTTGGACAGCAAGGAGATCCAACCAGTCCATCCTAAAGGAAATCAGTCCTGAATACTCACTGGAAGGACTGATGCTGAAGCTGAAACTCCAATACTTTGGCCACCTGACGTGAAGAACTGACTCGCTGGAAAAGATCCTGATGCTGGAAAAGATTGAAGGCAGGAGGAGACGGGGTCACAGAGGATGAGATGGTTGGATGGCATCACCGACTCGATGGACATGAGTTTAAGCAAGTTCCTGGTGATGGACAGGGAAGCCTGGCGTGCTGCAGTACACGGGGTAGCAAAGAGTTGGACACGACTAGGCGACTGAACTGAACTGAACTGGCAGATCGAACAGAGGCAGTGTCACAGTGAAGATGCAAATGTGAAGAAAGAAAAAGGAAGACAATTAGCTCCTGGTATGCTGAACTTAAGGAGCCCATGAAAGCAATATGAGCTGAGAGAAAAGATTTGGGAATCATGGGCATTGGTGGTAGATAAAATGAAGAGAATGACTAAGATGTCCTGAGATGGTAGAAGGAGTGAGAAGACCAAAAACACTGGGGAATCTAAGCCAACAACACACCATTTTCCCTTAATTAAAATGTGCAGGTTGGGTAGAGACTGCGCATTGCCTCTCATGACCATCTCAAAGACCATTATCTTTCTGAGTAATAAAAACTTTGTGTTTTTTAAGGCTCATTGCTGCCCAGCTGAGACCACATTTTCTAGTCTCTCTAGTAAGTTGGCAAGGTCAGGTGACTTAAGTTTGACCAAAGAAACATAAATGGAAGCGTTCTATATAACTGCTAGGAAGATTCTCAAAGGTAGGAAGGCAAGCCCTTCTTCAGTTCTTCCTCTATTCTGATGCCTGGAACACTGATGTAATGGCGGGAGCTCTGGCAGATCCCCAGGACCATGAAAATGTCGGCAGAATGGAGGAGAGGACAAAGCACATGTCCGTCTTGACTACAGACACACCAGAATGCCTATCTCCCGCTGGGGAGGGGGAGATTTCTCCCCACTAACCATCTAGAGAACTTCAACTCGGTCTAATAATTAAATTGACACCAGACAGATTATCAGGAGAAGTGAACCAGCTGAATGCACAGAGGTCTCATAGATACGCTGTATGCATGCAAAGTCATTCTAGTCATGTCTGACTCTTTGCGACCCTATGGACAGTAGACCCCTTGGCTCCTCTGTCCATGAGATTCTCCAGGCAAGAATACTGGAGTCGGTTGCTGTGTCCTCCTCCAGAGGATCTTCCCAACCCAGGGATCAAACCCATGTCTCTTGCATCTCCTGCATTGGCAGGCAGGTTCTTTACCCACTGAGCCACCAGGGAAGCCCTCTTATAGATACAAAACCCCTGAAATGACCAAAGCAAGCTATTTATATCATTTTTAGACAAAGAAACAATTACTTACCAAAATCTAACAAAACAAAGAGGTTTGTGTTTGGGGTAGAAGACTAGTGAAGTAGTAACAGTTTGCTTATACAACTTTCTTAGCCTTGAATTCCCTAACTGTTGACAAGGATGCTTTCTATCCTCCTCCTACAGGGAGGATACCTTCACATGGGAGATTTATTTTCAGCTTTTAGGGCAAAAGAGAGAGGTCAGAGTGTTTTTTAAGTATATATCATTTTTTTCCACCAGTTGTTTCTAAAGTAACTTTAATTCAAAATAATCAACATGCCACTGAGGCATATTTGGGGGCAGACTGCCCTGGGCCCCAACACTTTCTATCTGAGGGTCAAATAATACCAATATTTCTTTCTTGATTGTCACTATTAATTTGCATGTGCAGTTTATAGTCATCTTAATTTAATCTTAATTGACATAACAGGCAAATATCAATAGAAGAAAATGTTTTAGCTTTTTAAAGACTGATCTTACTTGTTTACTGAACATTTTCAGCAAGGCATCCACAACCCCACAGCTCAACACTCAAAATCCTTTATTAAATGCAAAACCTAGTGGGATATTTTCAAGACAATTAAGAAACTAGGTTCTCTTTATGGTACATTGTCTCATTCTACATCACCGCAGTTGTCAGCAATGGGAGTCAAACTGTAATTATAATGCCTGTAATTCTTAAGGTGTTAATCACAGCAAACTGAATTTGAAGAATTATGAAAAGTATATTGTTTTAGTATGTTTAATTCAGTGAAGAAATTAGCATTTTATCTTTACAAAATATTGCTCTACATAACATGGAAGTTACCTGAGCTAAAAGAGCTGCCATTTCTAATGCCAGGTCCCTGTTCAGAGGAAAAAGTCCATTTACTATTTGATCATTTGTCTGATACATTAACAGCAACTTTTCTCTCTCAGTCTCTCCTCGAACTTGCATTGAGAAATATAATCTGTAAAAAAAGAGGAAATTTTTCATTAAATGATATACTCACAAAAGAGGAAGGTAAAGAGAAATCCAGAGGACTGATAAGGGGTTGTTCTAACAATAGTTCTCTCAGTGATACAAACATTACGATCTGTTGATGAACTCCATTTCTATTCTTTATAACATTTACCAGCAAACTGAGAAAAACTGCTCTGAAGCTGAGGTTGAGGGGTGCTTCTATGATATTTTTATGCCCTGAAATACCTTAGCTGCTACTGAGGAAGGACCTGACACCAGTGGAGTGCATCAACCCAATTTTAAAAACACTCCTGACCTTTCCTACACACCTTGGACATAACAGGGAATAGGAAATGAAGGTTTCAATTAAAAATCAATATCAAATGGTCAAATGGGGGCAGTTTTCTCCAGGAATCTAAAAGATGGTACATCTATCTGAAAGTAATTGCACATTTAAATGTTTTGACTTTTTTTTTTTTTTGCCACATTCTGATAAACAGCCCTAGGATCTCAAATATAGCTTACATGCTATCATCATTACTTGTTGAAATATGATCTGGCTTTTGTTCACCTAGGTCTTCATCGATTCAGTGACCCTCTGTATTTAATCACTGTACTGTTTCTTTGTTCTTTTAAATTTTATTTATTTATTTGGCTGTGTTGGATCTTAGATGCATCATGCAGAATCTTCTTTGCACCATGCAGATCTTTCCTTGTGGCATGTGGAGTCTCTCTAGTTGCGGCGTGAGGGCTCCAGCAGTTGCAGCACACCAGCTTAGTTGCCCTGCAGCATGTGGGATCTTAGTTCCCCAACCAGGGATTGAACCCGTGTCCTCTGTATTGCAAGGAAGATTCCTAACCACTGGACCACTAGGGAATGACTGGGCCACTTCTTTATATGAGGTTTCTGAGGCTCTGACTCTAGGCTACAGAGCAGGCAGAGAGCCCTGTAAACACTGTAAATACTGTGACAGTGGGGCGGGTAAGCAGCATGGTGACATGCCTTAACATTGTCATGACAACACCGTGGCAGGAAAAGAGAGATTTAGATCCAACATTTGTCAGGTGTGTGCTCAATTAACTGTAACTGGATTTCCAGCCTTTTTTCCCCCATCCACTTGAAGAAGAGGACACACTATCATCAGTTACAAAATTTCTCATGGTAATTATCTCAAATAGCAAGAAATGAGAGGGCAGCAGGCCAGACTCTCAGGGGAAGCATGGGCGGGGGGCGGGGGTGTACTTTGAAAAGCTCTTCTTCCCCATTGTTCTGATAATTCTTTCTGTTCATGCCAGCTTAAGAGTCACTGGCCTGGGCCATCATTCAGAGTGATTTCTTGAAAAAAAATAATTATCTGTGTCTGCGTGATGACAAACTGTTAACTGGTAGAAGAACATGGTTGGGTAACAGAAATAGATTCTAAATTCAAAATGATGTCAGCAAAGGGATATAGAACAAAAAGAATAAAATTTAAGATGAAAGTCCTCCTTTTCTGGCATGTGAACATTTTTGTACTTAGCATATTTCCTTCACTTGAAGTTAAGAACTCTGTCTTATTCATCACTATCATGCACTAGGGTTTATTTAGCTAAGTGTAGCCACTGGAAGGTTCTTAGTAAAAGTCTGAATTGGTAATACAATAGGAGGGAGAAAAGAACCAAATGTTCAGATGGCTACAGACAAGAAGATCTAAAGTGCATCTTCTATCATTTCTGGCATGCCAGTGAGACTGCACCTAGGAAGGGAAGATGAAGCAGTACAGGCACAAAAGAGAAAAACAATTCCAGACACACATACAGGAACACAACTTGTAGGAATCACAGGCTCAAGCCCCTAATGGAACAGTGTGGGCTCCAACAACTATACAGGGATTTGGAGAGAATGTGGAGAGGAACTAACAAGTCCCCCAAATGATAAAGAAGTCAGAAAATCAAACCCACGGATCTTGAATAGGAAAGGCCCCACAGAACACAATCTAAGTCTGTCCCAATATGACTAGCTTCCAACTGCTCCCCAACCCTGAAGGGGTCTGAAGCAGAGAAGTGGGGCTTCTGTCACAGCAGGAGGGCACGCGTTGGCTGGCAGGGGCATTCCCAAATGTCCTCACTTGACATCGAGGAAACTGAATACTGTGTGATGGAAACCACATCACTAAGTGGACCAATATCAGCAAACACACACCACTCCAAATGGGGCAGAGCTCTCCCGGTACTGCTGGGTAGTCCTTTAGCTAGCCTCCAACCAGCTCCAGATTTCAGTCCTCAGAGCATGTGTTTCCTACTGTTGCCTTTCTCATCACCATGTAAACCTACTGAGGGAGCAGCTTGCCTTCACTCTCCCTTCGCCTTCCTTCACTCCTCTGTCCACCATGGCCTGCTGATAACACTACAAAACCTGCCATGTGACCCGTCCTCCCTTCCCTGTTCTCCCCCGGCGTCTACGGCCACCTCCTCTAGTCCTGTGCTCAGGAGTCATCTACTGCAAAGCCTTCCTCTCCGCTCCCACGACACCTTGCACCCAGACATGTTATATTCACAGTAAGAGTGAATATCATTGGGGCATCTACTGTGTAAGCAGGCCCTGATCTAACTGCTTTACATCTGCTAACATTTAGTCCTTCAGGTGACCCTAAGTAGGTACTGTTTCCATCTCCATTTCACGTTGAGGGGACCTGAGGCCCAGAGATGGTGAGTGACTTGCTCATGGCCACAGAGTGAGTGGGGGAGCCAGGATGCTAATCCAGCAGTTTCTCTCAGAGGCCATGTCCTTTACTGCTCTGCTAGAGTGTGACTGCTATGGCATTAGTCTCATTACTAAGAATTCATGTCTTACATGAGCTGTAAGATTCTACAAGGCAGGAAACATCTATTCACTTTTGAATCTCTAGGGTTTCAATAAGACCTGGCACTGGCAGACACTGGAGAGATGCTTATGGCATGAATGGATAAATGAATGGTGGTGAGAATTGAAAAATATGGAAATTATTTGCCAGAAAAACCTTGAAAAATCCTTCTGTACCCTTGGGTAAATGGTTTAACTCTCTAAAGCTTCAGTTTCCTCATCTATAAGATAGAGATGATGATAATACTTACTGAGAGGTGCTGTTAGGATTAAATGAGATGAGGCATATAAAGATCTCAGCACAGGGCCTGGTATATGGTTAAGTGCTCAATAAATACTGGTGGTGGTTATTATTACTACTACTATGATAATGATTCTTCTCTAGAGGTCTTTAGACCCACAACAGTCTCTTCATACAGGGAGCTTTTTTTTTTTTTGACATGAACACAGCTGGAAGAAATGGGATAAACGAGGTGACCTGTCAAGAGGCTTCTTGGTTTAGGATTCAATATTCATGCTCTCACAGTGCACTAAAGGTGGCAGAGATGGGAACCTTAAACTATGATCCAGAGAATAATAACAACACAGAATTATTGATAATAAACTTTTGTTTCAAAGAGGGGAGCAAGAAGAGCTGTTCTCTATAGGGAAAGACCCTTGCCAGCTTAGTTTTGTTAAAAACATTCCTTGATTTTGGAATTTCAAATAGACGGTAAGAAACCAAATTAAATAAGTGGTTTATTAATAGATATGAGTAGAATTTAAACATTACCAAATAGTTTTATTACCAGAGTTTTCCAAATGAGAATAAGTTCAAAACCTATTAATTAGACCTTTAATGTCTAATCTAAATAATTAAAATTCTATAACTTACTAAACATAAATAAAAATTCCATGATAAAGAGAGGTGGTGCTTTAGTTTTGCTTATCACAGTGCTGCTTGACAGATGAAGAATCAAGTCTATAGCTGTGTGGTAGGTCACAGCCAGTTCCCCTCGTAACTGTGTCACTGGGCATTAGGGCTCATTTCCTAAGCTATTTATACACATATGCAAAGCATGATCACATTTAGAAACAGTACTTTCTCACAGCTGTGGCTACCCAGCCATTTCAGATTTCTGTTAAAGATTAAACCTTATAGTTGAATTGCTTTTCTTCTGATGTTAAAGATACTGTCATGAAATTGCTTGTGTTTTTTTTTTTTTTTTTGCTAACAAGGCAATGTGTTATTCATGACTGCTTTTGTCCTTCCTGGTGGAATTTGCTTGAGCTGGCACATTATTCTTATGTCTCTTTCAGACCACCTTTCTCCATTTCATCCATTTAATTTTGGTTCCAACTGTGGCCATCATAGTCAAAATCAGTATGTATTCAGCATTTGTAAGATATACATTATTAGCAATAGTCTTAGACACGGACATAATTCCATTTAGTGCCAACAAGACCAAAGGAGCATTCCAGAACCTCTTCTAAATACATAAAAAAACCAAGCAGGTCAGGTCCAGGCGCTGGCTTCCTTCCACAAAAGATACAGGCAGCAACATGGACCTCTGGATCAGTGCTTCTCCAAACTTGGCATGAGTAAGAATCACCTGGAGAATTGTTAAAACACAGACTCTGGGGCCTTTTCCCCAGAGATTCTAATTCAATAGGTCTGAAGTGGGACCAAATAATGGGCATTTCAATGTGTTTCCATGTGATACTGAAGCTGCAGATCCAAGACCCACACTTTGAGAATCACTGCTCCCAGCGACCACAGAACTAAAACAATCATCTAGAAGGTCCTAACTTCTAGCTGCTGTTTTGTGCCAGTCATGAAAGGGCCAGGGTGGAAACAGATTCCTCCAGGATGAGAGCCTGTTCGATTTTTACTACCTAAGTAATCCTGCATATCTCTAGGAGCACAGGATTTTAAAATCTTAGATACCAAAGCTCAACAGTCACTGTCTCATTACCCAGAACTCTTGTGAATCACTCAGCTCATGAATCCCTGAACAGAGAGGCTCTAGTGGCTCATGAGCTAAGTCGCTTCAGTGATGCCCAACTCTCTGCGATCCTATGGACCTTAGCCAGCCAGGTTCCTCTGTCCATGGGGTTGTCTAGGCAAGAATACTGGAGTGGGTTGCCATTCCCTTCTCCAGGGGATCTTCCCGACCCAAGGATTGAACATGTTATCTCTTAGGTCTCCTGGACTGACGGGTGGGTTCCTTATTACTACCGCCACCTGGACCTTTTATTCAGATCAAAGGCGTCTGTTCAAACAGTGGTGGCCTTTTAGTGGCTGAGTGTATGAGAGGAATCCACAGTATGAATGCACAATATTTATTTAACCATTCTGCTACTAATAAACATGTGTCCCATAACACATTTATTTTTCACTGTTACAAAAATTACTGGAATACTCTTTCCCACTTATGTGGGTATTTCTCTGGGATAAATGATCAGAAAAAGAGATCCTGAACTGGATCAAAGGCTGTTACATTCTTTCTGTTATATAGTACCTTTACTTCTTACATCTCAGTATCAGAGCTAGGAACATATTTCAAAAGTAGGCCTCTAAAAATTTTAAAGTCAAGACTACAGCAATAATTCTACCAGGCTCTTACTCTGATATCTTAGATCCCTTATTTTATGAAGTGTAAGAGTCAAATAAAAGAAGCAAAATACATTTTTTGTTTTTGTTGTTGTTGTACAGTTAATGTGACATGGTCAGTGAACACTGTTTATTAAATACCACCTTCTGCTCATACATGGAAGAAAAGAAGTGGTTTTTTTTTTGTCTTGTTTTTTGTTTTTAAAAAAAGAATAAAGAAAACCCTAGTTTCTGACCATATGCTAAAGTCTATTAAAACTGTACCTGTTGTGGGCTTCTCTGGTGGTCCTGTGGTTAAGAATCCACCTGCCAATACCGGACACACAGGTATGAACCCTGGTCTGGGAAGATCCCACGTGTCAAGAGGCAACTAAGCCCAAGCACTACAACTACTGAGCGCATGTGCTCTGGAGCCCACGCTCGGCAGCAGGAGACGCCGTCACAATGGGAAACCAGTGGATCGCAACTAGAGGAAGTCCTTGCAGAGCAACAAAGACCTGGCACAGCCAAAAATCAATAAATAAATACTGAAATAAATTTTCTTTGTTGAGCAAGTCCTACCAGCTCTTTCCCAGTTCCTGAAACACTGCTCAGCCTCCCTCTACAGGCTTTGTACATCCTTTTCTACCGGTTTCAGTGCTTTCACTCTCAGCCTCCTTCTGACCTTGACATAAGCATCATTTCCTCAAAGAAACCTCCCAAAGCCTCCAGTCTAGGACAGGATTCTTGTTAAGGGCTCTCACACAGACATGCACTTTTCTTTTAGAGAAAAATTAGCAACTATCTTCCTCACTAGCCTGTAAATTCCAAAAGATCAGGGATTGTGTGTTTGTTTATTATTATTTAATCCAAAGCATCCAGCTAAGTGCTGGGCTTATAGATGAAGCTCAATAAATACAGAGGAAGAGAGAATATGAAAGAACAAGAATGAATGAATATGAACATACCACTTCTAAAAGACTTGGGTAAACAAACGATTCTTATTACAGATCTGCAATAGGATATTTGAATATTCAGTCTTATGGAAAAAATGTAATATTGGTGTTAAAGCAAATTTTGAAAGTGAAAAACTGTATCAACTGCCCTAACAGAGCAACTACTTTTTTCCTTATAGTTTTCTTCTAATCTTTGTCCAAATACAAATTTTTATAAAACACAACTATTCATGATATTACTACAATTACAGACAAAATTTTAGGTGACAGTTTCTTCCTACAGAAATAGAGCTACCATTTTAGGAAAACATGTAAATAAATGTAATTTTTAAGGCTATTAAACAGGAAACTAAATTTTAGGTGTATGATTTGAAAATAAGGGTATACTCTTTGGCTCTTGGTGATAGTATTACACACCTGTTTTTATAAGTGAGACGAACAGTTCTCGTACCTTCCCATTTCCCAGGCTGCTGTTCTTTAGAAGCCTGTTCCCATTTAGAGATAATGTCACAAATCTAGAAGGGAAGTAGAAAATGGAGATTCATAATGTTTTTCACATTGGCTATTTTTTGAAGACAAGCAGGTCTACAGACTGAAAATTTTCAATTAATACAATCAAACCAAATGGACTGAAGCTTTCTGTTTTAAGCTTCTGCAGCTCTGAGTTTAGAATTTAATTATAAATCACTCTTTGGTCCTCTTATCCTTTCGGACACACATTAACTTTGGACTATGGCCATGAATTTTTTACTCAAAAAGGAAACTTAATGAAGGATTGCATGAGACTGGAAACAAGAAGATTCCAGGAATTTTTTCATGATTTAGTCACCGAAAAGCAACTTTTCCGCCTTCTGAGTTTAAAAAGATTGGAATAACTGAAGTTATACCAAAGAAATCTGAAATATAATGTTAAGGTTCTTGGGGAAAGAACAAAAATTCTTCAGGAACAAGATAAATTTAAAAAAATCTTGTCACTTACAGAATAATAAATGAAAGTTTTTAAAATTATGGGGTAAGCAATTATTCACCAAAGCCCCTGAAATTTACTCAGCTCAAGTCAACCAAAAATACTAGCTTATCTTCTTGATCAATTATTAAAAGTATTCAAGGGATGTTTGTCTCAAAAATTTACATTTGGAATTGTTGATCTGAACAGGATATACTTGAAACTGCAAGGAAAAAGACATTCATTTATCTAGATGCCTCAAAATGCAGCTGAAGAAACAGGTGGGAGTGGGGTGGAAATCCTATCTCCTGACCAGCACTCCTAAGGAACTAAGTATGAGTTTTAACATATTGCATATTTAACCCATGGAGATCCAACAGATCATTCCGCAAATGCAGCTGGGCTTTGGGAGTTAAATGAAAGTACTGATGTTTTATATGCTCTGAACTTATGGATGCATTGCTTGCTTCACCCCAAATATTTCATCTCCAAATCAGAGAAGTACCTTTACTCCATAACAAGGTACTTATTCCCAAGAGCAATAAAGACCACGTCAAGTAAGAGGATCCAGACCTGGTTCCAGCTATTTGATTTGCCATAAGTTATTTTTCATTCTAGGCCTTGGTTTCCTCATTTGCAAAATAAGTGGGTTATTTCTCTAAGGTTCCTTATGGTTCTGTATCCTATGTTTTTAATCGTTGCCATGGCTAGATGGAAACTTCATTAAAGCTATTTTACTATGACCTAGAAAACATTTTTAAAAGAATCTTCCAATTTTCTGTCTTTGCTCATGATCTTCCCTATGTCTGGAATCACTTCTTTATTTCCACAGGTGCATTTTCTTGTGTGTGTTAGTTGCTCAGTCAGATCCGACTCCTTGCAACCCCATGGAGTGAAGCCCGCCAGGCTCTTCAGTCCATGGGATTCTCCAGGCAAGAATATTGGAGTGGGTTGCCATTTCCTTCTCCAGGGGATCTTCCCAACCCAGGGATCAAACCCACGTCTCCTGCATTGCAAGCAGTTTCTTTACCATCTGAGCCACCAAGGAAGCCTGGTGCATTTTCTACCAGTCAAAGTCCAGATGAGTTCTTCCCTAATTTCCACTGAATGTAATCTCTTCCTCTGTAGAATGCGCACCACATTCTTAAAACTATTTATCATTTTCAATTTTAAGGTTATCAGTGTATAAGGCTACTCTTCCCTAAGAAGATTAGGAGTTCACTATGCGCAGGGAATATTTCTGCTCCTTCTTTATATTCCCCAAAGGGTCTGCTCCAGCTCCTGGGACACAATGTGTATGTGTGAGTGCACAGTTGTGTCCAACTTTTGGCAACCCTGTGGACTGCAGCCTGCCAGCTTCCTCTCTCTGTGAAATTTTCCAGGCAAGAATACTAGAGTGGATTGTCACTTACTGCCCCAGAGGATCTTCCTGACCCAGAGATCAAACCTGCATCTCTTGTGTCCCCTGCATTGACAGGCAGATTCTTCACCACTGTGCTACCCAGGAAGCCCTGGGACACAATATACAGTTAAATGGATACTGCTGAGTGAATGAATAAAATGGAAAGCCATTTTATTAGAGCTTCCATACCTCCACTCTTTCTATCTTAATATTTAGGGTATTGTTACTATTATTAATCTGCTTCCTCTCTTTAACACATAGGATGTATGTGTGTGAGGGGTTTCCCTGGTGGCTCAGTGGTAAAAAAAATCTGCCTGCCAATGCAGGAGATGTGGGTTTGATCTCTGGGTCAGGAATATCCCCTGCAGTAGGAAATGGCAACCCACTCCAGTATTCTTGCCTGGAAAATCCCATGGACAGAAGAACCTGGTGGGCTACAGTCTATGGGGTCACAGAAAGTCGGACACCACTTAGCAACTAAACAACAATAACAATATATGTGTGTACAGATTTTATTCAGAATTCCTTGGCTTCAACAAAGTCCAAAAAATTATTTTTTTATTATGAAGATTAGATTGCTTATATTTTTTGAAAAGTCTTGAACTAAACTTTTTGCAAATAGCAGAATAACTTCTTTCCTGTTTGCTGGGTCTGCCTCCTTAAAAGGAGTTGGTTTTACCTTGATGTTTCCTTGAAGACAATGCTCTAAATCCCGGCCAGAAGGATCATCTGTGAACAATGCAAATCCAGACTGTGCTGGCTTCCTCATTCCTGTATCTTGGTTCAAAGTATTCAAAAACTCTTCCACTGTGGTGGATGCATCAAATCCAACTACCTAAACAGAAACAACATAGTCCTTCTCTTAATAAAAAGGTACAGACATTTCAAACCTAGATTTCAGGGGGGAAACAGGGCATACATGATGCATGATTAATAACATATATTTATCTAGGTGCTTTAACTTTTTTTCAAAGTTCCACTGGAGAAAATTAATGTCATCTTAGTCATTAGCCTGACATAAGAATTCCTGGCTTCAGTCAACAGACATGAATTCAAAATAGAAAGATCATTTGAGAGCTATAAACCTTTTGCAGAGATATTATGCTGGCCCATTAGGAACTACAGAACAGTATGTAATCTTCAAGCAAAGGGGGAAAAAAACAAAAAAGAAATACACTTAAACATATGAACACTTTTAAGCATTTAATTTTTTTTCTTTAATATGCAGTATCTGAATTCCATGATAAAAAGACTAACTGCCAGCTCTGGAATACATTTGCTAGTTAATAGGCAATCACCTAGATATGAGTTGGAAGGGCCTGGATAGTTTTCCCAGAGAATTCCTAAGATGTGGAGACTTTAAAGGGACTAAACATGTACACATCCCATGTCAGTAATCATTTCCTCACCTAGCTGGTACACTGTTGGGGGAAGCCCACAACTGAAGTAATTTTGCTTTCTCCATCAGAATTATAATGGTAATGAAAATCCTCCCTTATTTCATTCAATATGGATATTTTAGTGTGCATCGTTTTTTAGCAAAACTGTTTCAAAACTCAACTATCCTGACAGAAAATCTAATATATTTGCATGTTTATCACTGCCAGCTGCTGACAGAAGTAGGGTGACAGTCCCACCTCTCAACACCACTGAGGTTATACACAGGATTCTGGGCTAAGCACGTGTTCATTGGGTAGAAAGTCTAATCTACCTGATATATTCCATTCATGAAGTGCACAGGGATGCTGAAGGGCAAAGAATGATGATATGGGTTTCGAAGAAGGGTGGAAAGAATCTCCATTCTTGAGGGTCTTGCTTCTCGATCTCCATTCTGTTGTGTTCTTTCTACACATCTCTGGCAGTAAATGGCATATTTTCCAAATTCTGTCCTATAATACAAAACTTAAGATAAAACCTAAGAATAAATTTAATTAAGATATATGCAACCATTAAGGAAACTTTCCTTGGTGTACATTGTTACAATGTATCATGCTAATTGTTGACAGCATATTATCATTATTGAATGATAATATTAACTGCTATATTAATATACATTAATATTATATAATGTTAATTATCATAATCACAATTATATAAATTTAATATTATAGATATTGATATATATTAATATAATATTATCATTATTGAGTGATAATATTAACTGCTGTCACCTTTCTCAAATTCTAGTGTCTTTACTTTTGCCACACACTTCCCACAAATCAATCTTCATCATTATTGTATTGCTATAATCACAAAATAAATTTAAAATTACCAGACATTACATGGTCAACATATAGTGATTATATTAACAAATATAAAGAAAATAACTGTATAAAGACTAGAACAGGATAACATAAGCAGTGCATGATGAAGAGTTCTCTTTTGAAGAACACAGAAGTTAATGCCATTCCTGCTGAGCAAGATAAGAAAATATCTTCAAACAAAAATAAAAATGTATTTTCCTTGGGACTTCCCTGGCAGTCCAGTGGCTAAGAATCTGCGCTCCCAAGGCAGGGGGTCCAGGTTTGATGTGGTCAGGGGACTAGATCCTACATGTCACAGCTAAGACCTGGCCCAGCCAAATAAATAAATAAATATTCCTTCTTTACAAAACATGTACTTCTTTAAAAATGTTAAGCATTAAACAAAACTGCTGGGGTAAATAAATCCAGTAAAAGCTGAATAGAGATCTTATTTGTCCTTATTTGTTACATATAATTTTTATTTCATTTATAAAAGCAGATTGATAATGTACCTAAATATATGTGCATTCAAGTGCCGTTTAGGTGGGCTTTAAAATCTCACCTTTGTAGGGGGCGGGTGGTTCTCAGTGACTACAACTGTAATCATACGACCTTGATGACAGAGTCCCCAAAAACATATTATGAGATGGAAGATATTTTCCTACTGCTTCCAAGCTGCTTTTTCATTTCACCGTTTGTTTGAGCCCCAGAGTCTATTTAAACAACCTAATATGAACCTCTTGGACAAAATGATCCCAATCACCCTTGGCTGGACACCCTAGGCCCCACTGTAAGAAAGTCATTCTAACAGTGAATTGGAAAAGTCTTTTTCAAAGGAGTAAAAATTCTGAGGTAATTCAAATACATACAACTATAAAAGGTGGGAAGACTATCAGAGAAGTCTTCTATATAAAAGAATTAAATGTGAAGAAAATAGTAATAGAAAAAATAAGGAAACAAAATAGCTGCTTTTATTGGATGAACACCCACTAACAATAAGACATTCATACTTGAAATGTACATACTTTTAACTTAAAATATTCTTTGTCAGCTTTTCAAGCTTTTAGTGCAACCTTCCATGAGAGATGTTACGTAACAAAGGAAATATTTTTCTAGCTCTGCATAAATGATAACCAAAGGCTTCCTGTATCAACATTTGTTTCACACATTCTTCCACAAATGTACCTGGCAGGTTACTAAATACCTATGATTTATTGCAGACACAGAGGCCACGTAAATGGGACAGCTGTCTAGAACTCTGCGTACCTGGAATCTGCATTTCTCTTTAGGTGGAGCCTGAGGAGCCACAGGAAAGGATGATGGGGAAGGAAGAGCCCAACACAGAGCGCCAAGAGTTGCCAGCCCTGGGCAAAGAGAAGCATCACAGGTTAGACACCACGTGGTCATCAGAGATCTAAGTCAGGGGGAGTGTGACCGAGACAGGAAGTGAGAGCGAAGGGATGATGACAGTCTTTCTTGATCCCAAAATGTTTTTGCTTTTTTCCACATAGACATCATCTCCTTAGAGCATTTATAATACATAAAAGCATAAAAGCTTCATATTGGGTCAGAACCATAATCCATCTAATTATGTATACAGTTGTATACAACTGAGGTATCAGAGGCTATCATATGGTAATCCTGGGAAATTGTTCCCTTTTGTTCATTTATGTGTTAACTCTTTCACTGAAATATAAGTAATGGTACTAAGTAAGGGCAAATTGAAAAGTAGTAAAAAATAATTTATACAAAAAGCAAAACCGATCTACCCATACATACATACATAGCTAAACAAGGGGCAAGCACAAAAATATTAACAGAGGTATCTCTAGGTAATAGAGTTATATATGACTTTTATTATTCTCTTGCTTGTATTCTATTTTATATCTTAATTTTTTTTAATTAAGGAAGTATAACTTCAATATTTTTTTAAATGTCATACAAAAAAAGGAAAAGAGGGAAAGGCCCTGCCCTTGGAGAATTTATGACCTAGGAGAAGACATTATATATATATTTAAACAGTAATCTATAATACAGCACCATTAATACACTGTAATAATGTTTTTTAAAGTATGACCAATGGATGGAACGATTACTGATGCAGGAGTCAGGAAAGAATCTACGGGAGGGATGTTGCTTGGGTTGGACTGTGAAGTCCACAGGCAGGAAGAATGCAGAGGGATCTGGTTTCCAGGTGAAGGATAATGAAAGGCAGGGTTGTTAGAAGAATGAGGAGAGTTTATTCATTCAATGTACACTGGAAACAGGATATATAAAAATGAAGTGGAGAAAGAGGAGGCCACTGGAGCCAGATTATGAAGGGCCCCCGATAGACATGAAGCTTAAGTTTCAGAACCCCGCTCAATACAAAAAAGTCCCCTCCAAATACCTGGGACAGGCCCTATGAGCTGTCATAGTCATATGACATGCTCATTTGTTCTTTTAAAATGTGTAAAAGTAATAAATTTTGTGTTCTTTTTCTTAGTATTCATTGCACAAGTTTCAAGTCCCACAAAACCTAGGTCCACTCCCAAGAGTCTAGGGTAAGAAATTTCTATTTTATCCTGTGATTGACAGGGAGTCAGTGAGTATATATTAAAAGAAGCATTCATTGAAGAGTAAACACAAGTGACTAAAACCCTCCTGAAAATAAATCTGACTGTAATAATTAAGGAAATGTACCCAAAGTCAATAGTGAAGTACTACTTTTTACCTGAAAAGAAATTAACAGAAGAATTACACTGAATACTGTTGAAGATATGAAAAATTCTAGAAGCAGACACAATGAAATTCACTGGACTTGCACACAAAATTTAGGTTAAAGATGTCTACTGTAGTGGTATTTATCATAGGAAAAGTAATTGGAAAAATCTAAATGTATAGCAGTTGATATTAAAGCAACTAGTATTAATGTTTTGAAGACTGCTGAAAGCTATAGGGGAAATGACTATGTTTTATAGTTTTTAAAAAGTATATGCACATGGTAACGTTAGTAATGTGAAAAACTGTGAGTGCATAAATATACACATATAAACATTTATATATAGATTGTAGAAACTGAAAGAATATACATCAAAATAGTAATAATTGTTTTTCCATTTCATATTTCTTATGTTTTCCAAATGTCTATATTGAATATGTATTATACTTACAATCAGGAAAACAACATCATTCAAAATTGCATGTATATGTATCAACACATACCTGCAGTGGTCCTGGTTGATTCTGTGGCTGTCTCCATCTTGTCTGTTTAATGAGCTGACAGCAAATTTCATTCTGTAGCTCAGGATGTGTCAGACAGATTTGCAAAGCACTCTGGGCTAGAGATATGTGGTAATCAATTGCGGGAGAGTCAACTGCTGCATTTATAAAAAGTTGGCAGGTCTGAATTAAATGAAAAAAATAGATATACTCAGGGTGAGAAATGATAAGATTTATTCTGCATGAATTATATTGATTCTCTTACTAGCAAAAGTTTTTGTTTAAAAGAATGGAAAAACTGAAAAATAAATAAATAAATAAAAGGATGGAAAAGATATATATTGTGATAACATTAGTCAAAAGAAATCTGGAATGGTGACATTAATATCAGACAAAGTAGATTTCCAGGCAAGGAATTCTGCCAGAGATAAAGAGGGTCATTTTATAATGATAAAGGGGTCAGCTCATCTAGAAGGGATCACAGTTCTAAATGTTTTAATAATATAGCTTCAAAATACGTGATACAACAACTTATAGGACTGTAAGGAGAAATAGACAAAATTCACAACTAAAGTGAGAGACTGCAATACCCCCTGTCAACATCTGAGAGAACAAGTAGGTAGAAAAATCAGTATGGATTTAGAAAACCCAAACAATACTATCAATCAACCTGACCTAATTTGTAGAATAGTCCACCTCTGAGCAGAATATGCATTCTTTTTAAAGGCATATGGAACATTAATAGCCTCTAGAGTCTACTGGAATACAAACTTCATAAAGACATTTTCTTGTTTATGTTTATACTCTCTACACAGAACAGAGTTCAACCCCTCCTCATCTTTATTTTTTTTCTAGTAATATCAATTGGCATCTTTAAGAACTAGTTTACTGAGGAAAGTATTTTGGGAAATAGTAGCCTAAATAACTTAAAGTGAATGTAAATACATAGTAGTTTTCCTCCAAAGAGATTAAATTTTAGAGTAGGTTACTAGGAAAAGGTTATAGCATAATCTTTCCTAGACATTTACAAAACTAGGATATTAATACTTATCATTCTTCATTTTAACAGTTCATTGTAATAAAACTGTGAAATTTCATTTTGATCTTGACTAGAGACTACTCTTGCTTGAGGAAGTTTGGGATGGATTGCCTAAAGGCATGGGAAGCAGCTTCAATACTCATAAAATGTTCTATGAATTCTGAAAAATATATGCATGCTAATTTAACAACCCCAAATCACTGTTATAAATGTATCAAATAACTTTAGTTATGGTGTTTTACATGTACATTTGTTTCAATGAATTAAATACATTGGGCTTATTAGTGACATTGAAATTTGAGAGTAAAACAAAGTTCTAGGAGTGAAATCTTTTGTGAGAGCTATTTAAAAATGTTAGTCTTTTTTTTCTTATAAGAAATGTCAGGAAACAAAAAAGTACTGCTTGTGACAGGATATAGTTGGATCTTGCTTTTTTATACATTCTGACAATTTCTACCTTGTAGTTGGAATGTTTAGACCATTTAAATTGAATATTATTAGTATGTTGCTGTTGCTCAGTCTCCAGGTCACACCCAACTCTTTTGTGACCCCACAGACTGTAGCCCGCCAGGCTCCTCTGTCCATGGGATCTCCCAGGCAAGAATACTGGAGTAGGGTTGCCATTTCCTTCTCCAGGGGACCTTACCGACCCAGGGATCGAACCCGTGTCTCCTGCTTGGCAGGCGAATTCTTTACCACTGACCCACCTGGGAAGCCAATTATTAGTATGGTCAGGAATAAATTTCTCTTAGTCATGATTAGTATTTTTTTAATTTATTTTTAATTGAAGGATAATTGCTTTACAATATTGTGCTGATTTCTGCCAGACATCAACATGCATCAGTGATAAGCATACATATGTCTGAGGATTACTATTCTTTTAAAATGATGTTGGAGTCTGTTTACTAGTATTTGATTAGTTTTTGTATGAAATGCTCTGTTTTCTATAATATTTTCTGGGGTTTGGTATAAAAATACTACTTACTTCACAAAGAGAATTTAGTGACATGATGACTGAGAATTGCTTCAAAATAACCTAGTCTTGGGGAGCAATAGAGATGGGGAGAATAAAACAAAACTGGTCATAGGTTGACAACTGTGGAGCTAGATGGTAGCATCTTATACTTTATAATACTCTCTCTACTCTTACATATGTTTGATATATATATATAAGCTTTGAGCTTTACCTTAAACAAAGTAAAAGAAAAAAATTTTGCAAAATTTCTTTCTTTCCTATGCTTTGGGACACCTTGAACAGCACTGAAATTATCTATACTTACAAAGTTTGGTAAATTCCCCTGTTTAAATTTTTATTCACCTGTGTAATTGATTTTGGCCATTTATATATTTTGTTATATAGTCGATCACTTCATCCAGATTTTCAAATATATGTGTATAAAGTCTGTCTTACTTTGGGTATTTGTGTATTCTACAGGTGGATTTTTAAAAACACTCCATGATGGTATTTTTAAAACATGAACAAAAGTAGAGAGAATAGTATAATGTACCCATTACCTAGTGTCAACAGCTGTCAACAAGCATTTTGCCATATCTGTTTCATTCAATCCCTGTACTCACTTTTTTCTGTAGTATTTTAATGTACATCATGTTATTTGACTAATACTTCAGTAGGGCTCTCCAACTGACACAGATTTTTCCATGTAAGCATCATGTCATCATCATCCACTTCCTAAATTAACAATTCCCTAGTATTATCTAGTAAGCAAATAATTTTTTGAGATGGGAGGAATATAGGCAAGAAAAAGAGAAAGAAGAGATAAAAACTGAAGACTCTAAGAGACTAAGGGGAAAATGAAGTACCAAAGTGCCAGCACAGAGTCAAGACAAGAATCCATAGAAGACACATTATATTCTGAGACTGAAGTAATGGAGGAAGAAACAGATGAAACAGTCTCTTGGGATGAGAGATTCGAGGTGATCATTTCTGATGCCAATTTTTCCAACGAAATTAAATTTGTTCTGGGGAGCATTTTTGAGTAGGGAGTTTGAGGGGATGTGACCAAAGACAAGCAAAGAGAGACAGTTGGCCCTGAGGAATGAAGACCATAGAGTCACATAGGCTCCAGTCCACCCAGCTATTTGATGCTCTCTAGCATTACACATGCAATTAATACAGAAGCAGGCAAAACCACAGCAGGGAACTTGGCAGGAGTTTGGCTGAAGAATGCATGGGACCATAGATCCCAAGGAACTATAGTGCTCTTTCTTGATCTCAAAGAAAATAAATTACTCAAAAAAAGGTCTTAGTGAGGATGAGAAATGGAAAAGTAAGAAAGTAAGAGAGCTCATGAGCTAAGAGATTACGGTTAAAGAAAGATATATTAGGATTTAAGATTTTAGAAGTGGTGTACTTATGAGGCATGTTGGGGTCAGGGTGTGGACATGGAGAATGGAAAGGTGAAGCAGGGTAGACAGCAAGCTTACTGACATTGAGAAGGTCAGGAATATTAAGGTCATAGCATTGGTGAGCAAAGTGATAGCAAAGTCATTTAGTGTAATGGCAAAGTTTAAGGCAGAGAGAAAGAATGTGAGTTAGGAGCCAAAATCCTTAACTAAATTTGAGGAGTTACCAGAAGGTGACTGATAACAGATACAATGGAAAGTGAAAGCGAAAGTGTTACGAAAGTGAAAGTTTTAGTCACCCAGTCATGTTGGACTTTTTGCGACCCCATGGACTGTAGCCTGTCAGGCTCCACTGTCCATGGGATTCTCCAGGCAAGAATACTGGAGTGGGTTGCCATGCTCTTCTCCAGGGGATAATGGGGCAGGGGTAAAGAATGATATAACTGGCAAGTTTCAAGTGATCAGGGACTTAATAGAGGTTGAATAATAAGAATTTGAGCATATTAGCATTGGAGAAGAACAACAGTGTCGACTCCTCTCCCAATAGTGAGGTATGGTGATGTCAGAAATCTCTCCATCTGAGAAGCTGAAGAGAAAATGACTCTGATAATTAAGTCTTTCACATGGCCCAAACCATAGTTTATCATAGAAATTTCAAATTCTCACTCAGAAAGCATATTAAATTCATCTAACTTTAATTCAGTTTATTTTGTCATTGTTATCATATTTTGAATTTTCTTGAAAAGAGTGAAACTTTACAACCTAGATTTTCATTTTTTCCTATTAAAATGCTTAACAATATATGTGCTGTGCTAAGTCGCTCAGTCGCGTCTGACTCTTTGCGACCCCATGGGCTGTAGCCCGCCAGGCTCCTCTCTCCATAGGATTCTCCAGGCAAGAATACTGGAGTGGGCTGCCATGCCCTTCTCCAGGGGTTCTTCCTAACCCCAGGATCGAACCTGTGTCTCTTGCATCTCCTGCATTGGCAGGCAGGTTCTTTACCACTAGCACCATTTGGGAAGCCCTGGCAAAGGTTAACTTCAAGTTTTTTTGATATATAATGCCACATAAAGTTTTACCTTAAATAATTTAATTGCTTCTGTCTGTAGAGCTTCTGAAGGTAGTGTTGTCAGAGGGGAAATGATTCCTTCTTTGCTGTGACACAAAGTAGGGTGTCTCCATATCTGAGAGGCTAAGTACAAAATGAAATGTAAATAAGACACAGAAAGAATCACTTATTTGGGCCTCATATTAAATTAGCCCTTTAGAAATTAGCTCATTCAGGTCTGGCTCACAATTTAAGCCATACAAGTCATGAAAAACCTCTGATAACATTATTTTATTTCAGTTTCTAGGCCATTGGGATTCTCATAATTCTCTTTAGGATAAATTAAAGTTAGACAAGGTTGGTACAATATTCTAGGCCAAAACAAGTCTACCAGGACATTGGTTATATTGCTTAAATGTGCTAAAGATTGGTGATCTAGGTAGGGAGATAATTGTGTATGAAAGGGAGCTTGGGGCAAGTTGCAGAGAAGAAACTAGAGCAGGAGGAGACAGAAAGATAAAGAAGAACTTGAAGTCATTCCTAAAATCAACATTTATTGAATTCCTATGCCAGATCACAAATAAAATGTGATCTCTATTAAGTAGAGCATCTAGGCTCTCAATGGGGAAACTTCAGCCATTAAAAAAAAGAAAATTCAATGCAAAGCAACAAATGCTATAAAAGGGTTAAACGGTGAAGTGCATTGGGACATAATTTTAACATTTATTAGGCACCTGTTATGAGCCATTTGCTGAGTTGGGATGAGCTGGATGGGGGACCTCCTAAGGTACATAGGATTTCATCAGGTTGGTGGGGAATGTGAAGGAGGGAGGGCAGTCCAGCAGAGGGAGTAATGTGAGCAAAGGCAGAGAGGTGAGACAGGATACAGCATGTTGAAGAAGGACGGTGTCCCTGTAGCTGAAGAACCGCAGTGAGAATCCTAGTCCATGACAAGCAAAGCCAGTAAGAATGGGTATATAGGAATCCACAAAATGAAAACTCTACTAGGCAAAGGGGGTTAGGGTCCATTTCATAAACTATAAAGACTTATACATTATAAACTTACAAGGTTCCCCTTCTATATTTAGCAACTTGCAAACAAGTTGTTCAAATTCAGATCCAACATTCACATTGTTACTTCCAGCTGCAACAGTCAGGTGATAAAGCCAAGTGTCCTTAAAAATTAAAACATATTAATAGAGATGTTAACCAAGATACACTTTTTGATGACTTAAGGAAAAAACAACTTGAATAGACAGTAAAAAACTTTGACACTGGAAAAAAAACTCTTAATTTTAAAATAAACTAAAAGCCACTTAGGTTCATTTGAATTGTGCTGATAGTGCCTTTCTCCCATTGTTCACATTTTTATTATTTTCTTAGAAAAGCATTAGAAAACTAAGACAGTAATATGACATTAAGAGGCTAGAATAAATATAACTAATTAATAGCTTTTTAAGGAATACAACAAATTCTATCAAATTTAAAATCTGATTCCTCATACATACAAATAACACACAAAAAATACTTAAGAAGTCCAGAAAATTTAAAGAAGGAAATAAAACCCAGAAGGAACATACCTCAACACAATGAAGGTCATCTAAGAAAAATTAATAGCTAATATCATACCCAATGATGAAAAACTGAAAGCTTGTCCTGTAAGATTTATAACAAGACAAGGATGCCCACTCTTGCCACTTTTATTCACCACACCACTGGAAGCCCTAGCCAGAGCAATAGAGCAAGAAAAAGAAATAAAAGGCATCCAAATTGGAAAGGCAGAAGTAAAATTATCTCTGTTTGCAGATGACATTATCTTACTTGTTGAAAATCCTAAAGACTCCATAAAAACACTGTTAGAACTAATAAATTCAGCAAAGTTGCAGGACACAAAATCAACCTACAAAAATTAATTGTGTTCATATACACTAACAATGAATTATCTGAAAAGGAAATTAAGAAAACAATCCCAAAACAATAGCCAAAATTTTTTTAAAAAAGGAATAAAATACTTAGAAATAAACTTAACCTAGAAGGCAAAAGCTTCATACAACAAAAACAATAAAATACTAATGAAGGAAACTAAAGTTGACACAAGTAAATGGAAAGACATCCAGTCATGGGCTGGAAGAATTAATATTAAAAATGTCCATGCTACCGAAAGCAACCAATAAAGGTTCAAAGTAATCTCTATCAAAATTCCAATTTTAAAAAACAGAAACAGAAAAAACAATCTTAAAATTCATCTGAAACCACCACAAGTCCCAAATAGCCAAATCAATCTTGAGCAAGAAGAGCAAAGCTAGGGAGATCATATGTCCTAATTCAAAATATATTACCAAGCTACAGTAATCAAAATAGTATGGTGCTGCCATAAAAACAGACAGTAAGTTCACTAATGGGCTTAATGATTGCCCTATTAGGCTAATAGGACAGAATAGAGTCTAGAAATAAACTCATGCATATATGGTCAACAGATTTTTGATAAGGTTGCCAAGAATACAGTGGGCAAAGGATAGTCTCTTCAATTAACAGTGCTGGGAAAACTGGGTTTCCATATGCAAAACAAAGAAATTGGATCCTGATCTCACATAACGCACAATATCAACTCCAAAAGGAATAAAAACTTAAATATCAGACCTGAAATCACAAAACACCTGGAAGAAAACATTGAGAAAAAACTTCTGGACATAAGACTGGTCTTTCTCATGACACGAAAGCACAGGGAACAAAATAAAAAATAGATATACAGAATTATATCAAATTAGTAAACTTCTGCACAGCAAAGGAAATCATCAATAAAATGAAAAGATAACTTACTGAATGGGAGAAAATATTTGCAAATCATATTTCTTATAAGGGGTTAATATTGAAAATATACAAAAAGCTCATATAACTCAATGGCAAAAAGACAAACAATCCAATTAAAAAATGGAAAGAGTATCATTTGTCCAAAGAAGACATATAGACGGCCAACAGGTACACGAAAAGGAGCTCAACATCACTAATCATCATTAGTGATCACTAAGACCTAACACAGCCAAAAATAATAAATAAATATATTTTTTAAAAATACCATGAACTCTAACATCTGTTAAGTAAAAAAGGGTGTATATTTTCTGAGTTTGAAATATATTGAATAAAATTATTTTTAAAAGAATACTATGCCTAATAAATGTATATGTGTCTTTGATTGTACTTGCTTTGCTGTGCTATGCCACTTCAGTTGTGTCCAACTCTGTGTGAACATACGGACTGCAGCCCTCTGGGCTCCCCTGTCCATGGGAATCTCCAGGCAAGAATACTGGAGTGGGTTGCCCTGGCCTCCTCCAGGGAATCTTCCCAATCCAGAGAACGAACCTGTGTCTCTTATGTCTAACCTGCATTGGAAGGAAGGCTCTTTACCACCAGAGCCACTTGGGAAGTCCTTGATTGTACCTACTTGTGCTCATTTGAAAATTATTACCAATTCTTATTCATATTAGTCTAACTCATTCTAAATCAACCAGTTAGTCCTTACATACCTTTTCATGCTTGGATCCAATTAGTAGGTAAGTTGGACCTTGCTCTTTGGGGTGGATCACAATAGTGTAATGTGTGGATAACAGACTTCGCCCACTGGCTTCATAATCTTCATCTGAATCACAGGATCTGTCAACCTCTTCAACTTTAGCCTCCCAGAGTTTGATCTGACCTAAAGGAAACTAAAGTAAATATCAGTAATTGTAAGGAAGGAACTTTCTGAATCTTTTCCTGCTATAATTTTTCATAGTCCTTTTCATTCTTGGCTTTATAAACCATATCTGTTTTTAAATGAATGCCTGAAGGTAACTGGATTATCTACACTGTTACAAAAGTGGGGTAGCCACAGTTAACATGCCAAATGTGATATAAAACAACAATCTGAATACTAGGCATGTAGTTTTTGTGGGAAAAGCAAGAAGCCATTTCTGTACAGTGGTTCAAATTATTCAATTTAACCAAAATGATCCACTACCTAGTCAAGCAATTAGGTTATTCAGTCAAAATATTCATTTGACTTTTAATCCTCCAACAAAGTTTATTTGATTAACCTATTGGATTAAAAGGACAAGTGTAGACATAGTCCCAATACTATCAATAAAAAAGTAAAAAAGTCAGACAGCTAGTGTGAAGAAGTATGATTAACTATCACTGTAAATCCCAATAAATGAAAAGTGTTTTGAAGCTATTTTTATATATGAAGAGTGAAAACATGAAAGTCACTCAGTCATGTCCCACACTTTGTAGCCCCATGGACTATACAGTCCATATAATTCTCCAGGCAAGAATAATGGAGTGGGTTGCCATTTCCTTCTCTAGGTATCATTTCCCAACCCAGGGATCAAACCTGTGTTTCCTGCCTTGGCATGCAATTTCTTTATCACTGAGCTACCAGGGATATATGTACATGTATATATAAAATAAATCACAAAAAAATGCCATGATTTCTTCCATCTTAATGTAAGGGTAAGAAAAATATCCTAAAAATAATTTACATTAAATTTTACCTACTCTTTTACTGACAAAAACAATTATTTGCTATGTTTTAAAACTTTTGCTTTAATTAAGTACACTTATTCCAGGAACATATACAGTCTGCTTGGGATTTGTTGCTTTTAAACTATCTCACCTAGATATCTTATCTAAAATGCAATATTATCTGCCTAATACTTGATTAATAGAAAAAAATTAATTCACTTAATTACATGTGTTCTATTTTATGGGAAAAACTTCTTTCCCCATTAAATTCATAACAATTATTTTCTGAGTAGTTACTATGTGCAAAGTACTATTCTGGGTACTGAATGAAGAAAATTTACTTCTGAAAAAAATGTAAAATTAACTTATCTATATTTTCAGAAAAAGAAAGGTAGCAAAACAAAAATAACAGAGTAGCAAAGTCACATTAATAAAAAAAAGGCAAGCTTTAAAAAAATTGGATGAAGAAAACTAATTCTATTATGATAATACATGACAATACTATCCTAATTGTGTGCTCTAGGCATGTCTAATCATATGACAATCAAGGTTCCATCCACCACAATATTTAAGGATGGTTATTCCTTTTCAGAGTCCCTTGGACTGCAAGGAGATCAAACCAGTCAATCCTAAAGGAAAACAACCCTGAATATTCATTGGAAAGACTAATGCTGAAACAGAAGCTCCAATCCTTTGGCCACATTATGCAAAGAGACAACTCATTGGAAAAGACCCTGATGCTGGGAAAGATTAAAGGCAAAAGGAGAAGGGGGCGGCAGAGGATGAGATAGTGAGCTAGCATTACCAGCTCAATGGACATGAATTTGATCTAATTTCAAAGGAGAAAGTGGAGGACAGAGGAGTCTGGCGTGCTGCAGTCCATGGAGTCACAAAAGAGTCAGACATGACTCAATGAATAAACAACAACACTCCTTTCACCAAAGGATCACCGTGGCTCCATAAACAGTGAATAGACCTGGCATTTTTAAATATTTTGACTGAATTTTTAAAAAGACACTGATCGAGATAAAGACAAATTGTTTCTGAAACATGTACAGCACAAAACGAAGTTAGCCTATACCGATTCACAAGCATTATAATACTTTTCCACTAATTATCATGGATTTCTGCTCATCTATTTATATCCTTCTAACTTGCTCCTTCTATGATCAATGTTATCCATTTTTATTAAATAATAGAAATTACTATTAGTAATGGTAGTAAGAACATTTAAATTTAACTCTTGGTAAATTTTAAATTACTTTTCTATTTATAAAACACATACTTATTATAGAAACTTGGTAAAAACTGAAAGGTACCCAAAAAAGGAGAGGCTTCCCTGGTGGCTCAGATGGTAAGTCTGCTTCCAACGCAGGAGACCTGGGTTCAGTCCCTGGGTTGGGAACATCCCCTGGAGAAGGAAATGGCAACCCACTCCAGTATTCTTGCCTGGAGAATCCCATGGATAGAGGAGCCTGGCAGGCTACAGTTCATGGAGTCTCAAAGAGTAAGACACAACTGAGGGACTGACACTTTCACTTTTCACCCCAAAAAGGAAAAAAAAAAGTCATCCATAATTCTACCACCACTCAACATTTCGGTACAGTTCTTTCTGACTTTTCTGCTATGTGTGTTTTAACACAGATGTGCTAGATGGAGGATTATAAACTGAGCATCCTAACCTCCCTCTTCTAAAGTCTCCCTGTAATTGCAGAAAAGAAGCTGGGCACTATATTTGTCAGAATCTCTTTCCCTGCATAGTTCCAAATTAGAGCTTGCCTGAGAGAATTTGCATGTAATGTGGAAGGTAAGGGTGTCAGAGGAGTAACTGCAGAGACAGCTGCAGTCAGATGCCTGGGCGCTGGGGGCGTCACAGAGGCTTCGCAGTCAGCTGCTGAGGGCCAGCTGTCTCTGTGCTTTGCGTTCAGACCGCTGGTCCTGCCTTCTTGGACCTTCAGTGGCAGCTTCTTCCCCAACCTCTACCACCCTGACTTTTCTAAAAGTTATGTAAGTCCCTAATTCTAGGTCAAAATTGTTATAAATGGAATACACAGAGTGGCTGCGGTTCTCCTGATTGATAACTGAGTTAGGGTTATATTGGGATATGCAATTTTGTAATGTGCTTATTCTTGTATTATTTTAATGAGCATATTCCCACACTGCTTCAGAGATAACACTCTCAAAGATTCATTGTGTTAACTTCCATCCCATGAGCAATATTGAGAATAAGGAAATGCCTTTTAAATATGGCTAGTCAGGGGACTTCCCTGGCAGCCTAGTGGTTACGACTGTGCACTCCCAATGCAGACGATGTGGTCAGGGGACTAAGATCCCACATGCTGCATGAAGTGACCAATAAATAAATAAATACGGCTAGCCAGAACCGAGAGTGCAGGCAGCAAAAATAGAACAGAGAAATACTAACTGACCTATGTGGTCAGTGGACCAAGAAGTCTGGTCTCATTAATACAGTAATCACTCACAGGCTGCTATTCTGTGAAGCAGGTATCATTGTTTTATGCAAATACTCTTGATCCAATGATAATTAGGCATACATTTCACCTTTGGAAGACATCATCTTTTTCCTCTGAAAATGAAGGTAACTCAAGTTCTTTGGGGGAGGAGATTAATTAAAAATGAACCAATGGGACATAAATAGGTAGGTGGATGGATAGATAAGTGGTGTCTAGGAATTCAAGGGCCTGGGACAGGACTGGATTCTTTCTTCTCTCCAGCTTCTTTCCTAGCTTGATGCTCCCATCATTCAAATTTATCTATTCTGTCAGGTCTGAAAAATATGAGGAACTGATGGCTGAGAGCAGGGAAGATTTTTCTAGGTCTTAGAAGAAGCATTAATTAAAAGTTGCTAAGGCTTATAATTAAGAATCAAGATCCCTCTGGGCCTATGATTACCTTAGTAATAAATTTTATGCAAAATTTCAACATCATCAAAAATTCTAAAGTTTGGGCTAGCAATAGAACAGTAAAAGGAAAAACTTGAAGCCATAATCAACAAAAAATTTCTCTAATCAGGATATTAAAAACATATACATACCTTATCTTCTTGACTACGAAAATAATATAATGTTTTTCCTATAAGTTTACACCAGACTCTCTTGGAATAACCATGTTTTACCTGAAATCATATTTCAAAGAATTATAAATGTAGCTCAGAACT
Source organism: Dama dama (assembly GCF_033118175.1). Classification (NCBI taxonomy): domain Eukaryota; kingdom Metazoa; phylum Chordata; class Mammalia; order Artiodactyla; family Cervidae; genus Dama; species Dama dama. The sequence goes on from NC_083691.1 coordinate 77,635,594, forward strand.
CTGACACCTTAAAGTATGGCATATACACTCTATTTGAAGCTATTTGAACTGCTATCCAGTTTGCTCAAGTTATAAGTGACATTTCAACCAGACTATCTGAATGCTATTTGCAATTTACCTGTTATACTAGTATCATGGCATGTTTGCTTCATGCTCACCACTCAACATTTAATGAATGTTTACTAGATGTCAAGTATTACACCTACAACTAAGACTTAAAAGATGCCAATTTCACAAGTATTTTTCACAGTTTCCATATTATATAGATTTCCAACAATCCTGTGGCTCTCCAGGTTAACACATGTTAGAAACAAGAAGACTGAAACCTAAGAATTCCAGTGATTTCCAAAATACAAAAGTTTCATTCATTCAAAACACTTGATGCCTTCTCCAGAAGGATACACATAAAATAATAAAAGCAACATGAAAAGCTACTGTTATATATTGAGTACTTCCTATATGTCAGGAACTATCTTTCGTGACTGGGATGGAATCTGAATCTGGTTCTTGACTGTGAGTAGTCAGGGACTGGTCCAGGCACTGGGGGGACAGATATGAACAAGACAGTTTCCTTCCTCGAGGAGCTCACTGCCTCACGAGGCAGACAGACAAGCAAACCAGCAGTGTGCTATGTATCTTCATTAGAAATACAAAGTTTGCACACTTAGATGTGTGTGTGTAAGACATTTTACACACATGTTCTACACATTTACACATAAATTTGTCCTGAATATTACAGGTTTTTCACTGGTCAGTGGATTTAGTAAGGTCCTCACTATTGGGTTTCACAGGTGGTGCGATGGTAAAGAACCTGGCTGCCAATGTAAGATACTCACTATGAGTTCCTCCCTGCCCCAGTCCTGTCCAGGTTCAGGCACTGAAGATCTCTGTCAGACAGTCCCAGCTATACCCTCAAGTCTAGAAAAACACCAAGAACCCTATTCCCTCCAGTGGATAAGATCTGTAATGGGTTCTGTTGCCCCAGACCTAGAATGTGGTATGCCTGGCTGAGCTTGCCCAATACTTCCACTACCTGGGCAGCCCCGCCAATTTTTGCCTTAAGGTTTGACCCTCTCCTTCAATAGTCAGAGTGGACTTCAACCTGGAGAGACCCACCACTGGAAAACCAAGACACTGGCTGGTAAAACCAAAGCCCAACATTCCGTTGTCATGCTTGCCCATGGTGATAAATATGAAGAAGAAAAATAAAGCAGGAAAAGAGAAGGAAGTGCTTGGAGAAGCAGGGGATGTGTTTTGCAATTTAAAATACGGGGGTCAGGAAGGCGTCATCAACACTGAAGAGTCAAGCCCTAGAGGAGGGAGGTAGCTCACTACGCAGTCACCTGAGAGAACACTCCAGGCAAGGACGCAGCAAGCACCAAGGTCCTGAGATGGCGTGTGTCCATGTGTCCGAGACTGAGCGAGTAAGGGGAGACGTCACGGGGGTGGGGGCGGCACGTCGGGTTGGGAAGCACACATATTTTGCGGGGACCTTGTAATGACAACATTTAAACAGAGAAGAATGGATTTTGTAGTGGGCAAGTCACAACAGCAGAAAGGGCCTGGGTTCTGAGGTCAAATGGACCAAGGTTTAAATCCCAGTTCTACCACACACTGGATAGACGATGCCTTCAGGCAACTGACTTGACCTCCCAACTTCTTTCCTTAACGTGGGATAACTGTACACCTCAGCAGGCTGTTGTATGACCAAAGGAGAAAATGTAAATAAAGGATACTAGTAGTTACTCAATAAACCCTTCCTTCCTCGCTATGCATAAGGAGAAGTAAAACACATGTTTCATTTAAACCCATAAATGCAGCCAGTCTTTGGGCTTTCCAAAGCATGGTTTAAGCAAACAAATAACTCCACCATCTAACAGTCTGATGGATTTAGAATGTTGCTTAAGGAGAAACAACAACAACAAAAAATGTTTCATTTGGCAAGAAATGCTTCAGTTTAATTGAATTTAGAAACATGTACTTACAGAAAAATATACTGGAAGTTTTAAATAGTTTGTGTTATACAGATTACTTTTTTCTTCTTTGAAACAAACTCCAGAAAGGAGTCTCACTAAAATTGAAGCAGAATGCATCTGGCTATAAAGAGTATACTTCGGAAATGATTTATCTTTAAATAGAGCAATGTGTGCCTTTGAGGAACTACAAATTAATGAGGACTTCTGCCAAGTCACTGTAAAAGCTGTGTTTTAAAAACATAGTCTATCTTTTTAGGTAAATCTGATTATGTTAAGATTTCTCCCAACTCTGACTTACTCTGGAAAAAAAATCATAATAAATTACACTAGAAGAATTCGCACAAAGATTTAAAGACAATTTCAAACTTCAAGGCTTTGGTGAACTAAAAACCTGAAAGAATTTTTTTTTTTACCTTGCATCCATAACAAAGGTACTTGTATCGGTTCTCTCTGAAACTTTGATGACAAACAGTGTATTGTATCCTGATTGGCCTTTATCATCACACAAAACACAAGCTCCCATGGTCTTCTCTCCTCTAATATATTTTCATGCCTGTAACCTTCTCCACTACTAATCCTGTCACCTGTCTCGCTGACTTCATCATCCAGAGGAAACTCTTTCGATAATAATAGCTAGCATTTTGGTTGTCTTTATGATGTGCCAGGCACTGTTCTAAAGCACTTTACACATTTAATTTATTTAATCTTCCCAGCACCCTGTGAGATTGGCACCAATATTATTCTCACCTTACAGAAAAGGACACTAAGGCACAGAGATGCTAAGTAACCTATCCACGGTCCCACAAGCGGCAACCTTCAGAGCCAGGATGTGCACTGGTGTGCAGTCTGGCTCCTGAACTCTTTCCCGAGGCTCTATGCTGCACTACCTCCCTACAATCTTAACTCACAGTACCTCTTGCTCTTTTCGTTTCTAAAAACCTTTGCTGTCCCTCCATTTTTGCTACTCATCCCCTTGGCCACACCCTGGTCCTTTTTCCTTCATGGGGAGCGGCGCCACTTCTGAAATTGACATTCTACGTTCTGACCTCAGCCTCCCCCCAGCTCCCTCTCTCCTTACTCATGCCACGCTCTTCTTTGACCTCAGTGCCTCTCCTGACACCACATTCCTTTCCCAGCTCCATTCTCTCTCATGTGCCAGGAAGCAGGCACAGTCCTCCAAATTCAGTACTGCTCTTACTCATCTCCCCATCACCCCTGAACACACCACAGTGCACTTCGTGCATCTGACACTGCAGATCACTCCCTCCCTGTCAAACACTCCACTCCTGGCCTCCATGACGTACTTTGCAGGGTCTCTTCATATATCTCCTTTATGTGTTCTCAAATTTGGGAAACCTAGTGTCCTATTAACAGTCCCCTGCTCTTCTCACCATACACATTTTCCTGGATGATTTCTCTCACTGTCATGGAGTTGACTATCACATGCACAATGATAATTCCCCAAATCCTTCTCTCCAACCGAGCCTTCTCCTCTGAAGGAGATTGTGTTGCCACGGCCTGCTGGACTTCTTAATGCAGGTGTCTTCACAAGCTGTAAAACTGACAAGTCCCCAAAGAACCTTTTGATCATCCTAAACAGCTCCTCTTTTCTGAAGTCTCTATCATCTGGCACCATCTTTCACCCAGCTATCCTTCTCTTTCCCACTTCCTAGTCGCTGGCCTCAGTCTAACTGAAGATTTTTACCTCCCAGCATTATTTAGATTCACCCTCTGGTCTCTCTCCCAATGACCAGTTCAGAGTCTCATCCTCTTCAGGAAAACCACCTCCACTTACTGTTCTTAGAAACTCCAGCTTGCTACCCACAAATTCATCTTCCTCTCAGCAGAGCAATCTGTTAACAACTTGAACACAGCCATGCCCCTGTTACAAACCCTGAGGGGTTCCACATCACCTTTAGGACAAAGAACAAAGTCCTTAACAAGACAAAAATAGTCCTCCACGATCAGGACCCCCTAACTCTTTCTTCAAAGGACTTGCTCTTTACATAGATGGCCACGCTTTGAGACACTGCGTCTTTTGTCCATGCTGTCTTCCAGCCTGGAATACCTCCCTTTGCCCATTTCCAAAATTAAATCCTACTTCTCCTTGGAGACTCAGTGCAGGCAAACCTCTGAGAAGTTGTTCCTGACCCCACAGTCTAAATTATTCAGCTTTTCTGTGCACCTTATGATGCATGTCAATAATAGTGCTTTATGTATTAATATATCACTATAAATATGCTTATGTTCTTTTCTTTCCCACTAGATACGAGGCTCTCTGGGGGATGGGGCAGCAGTCTAATCATCTAAATATCTCAGCTCCTTGCTTGACATGGGATAACTGTTCAATACACGTATTTTAAAATAAGTGAATTTCTATATAGGAAATGTTCTTCCAAAGCATTAAAAGTTGCAAGACTAACTATCCATAATCAAATTAGTCAAATTCTTAATATCTGCCTACATATTTCTGTACTTAATAATAACAGTGTGACAACTTGAAAAAGTCTCCTCCCCTGCAAAGTATTCAAACACTGCTCTGCCATATCTGGGATTGTAGCCTGAATGTGAGCTCAGAACAAGTCACTCGGAAAGAGTTTTTCTCATATAAGGCTTTGCAGGTGAAAATATGGGGGTGGACAACCCTTCACAAATGGTAGGAAGGAAATCTAATAAGCATCCTGTCTATAAATCCTAGTGGTTTAGTCATCTGATAATCACATCAACTTGTACTCATTTAAAATGCAGCTGTAAAATGGGAAGCAGGGAAAAGTAGAAATGTAACAGGAGTGAAAATTGACAAGACATGCCGATAATTAAAAATAAGCAAAAAAAACCAAAAACACTTGATTGTGAAAGAAATTATAAACCCTTAGCCACGAGATCATATTAAAGCCTAAGGATTTGATATACACAGTCCTTGAAACAGTAGGACAACTAGTTATTTTGAATTTGATTTAAAGAATGTGATTTAAAGTAGCACTGGGTTCATTGGAAAACATATATTAGCACAATACCAGGGAGTTCTCGAGCCCATGACTAAAAGAAAAAACATTTTAATGGTGATAGAATGATCCAGAAAAACACATAGTGCATCTCTTTGTTGAATGTATTTGTTAATTTTTTCTCTTACTTTTAGAATAGTTGGTCGGTCTTTGTAAATATTACTGAAGAGCACCCACCCATATTCCCACAGTAATATTAAGTATAATATTAAGTATTAATATTAAGTATAAATTACAGGGTGGCATAGCTCACCATAGTTAAATTTCTCTTCTCTTACATAAATAAAGCACATGAGTGATGCATGATGATGCAAAGATTACTTTCGTGTGCAGTATTTTATGTGTAAATATTTTATTGTATTGTTAAAAAATTTTAAATAATATTTGTCAGCATAAATCAATATTTACTCATTCTAAAAAAGTTAGAAAATAATTCACCTATGTATGTTTGAGGTTGACAGACTTGTAAAATCTTTTAAAAAAGAAAGCCAGACTTTATATTATAAAGTTAGAAAACAGAACTAAGCAGAAATGAAGTAAAAACCACACAGAGATATCCAGTATACCTTAGTATATTTCCTAGTCAGACATTTTTCTACAAATATGCTTACCAAAAGTGGGATAACTATGTAATGCTCTACACTTATTTTATCACCTAACAACACATCATAATCTATTTCTAAAACATTAAACATTCCTTTGCACATTTACAATGACTGCACAGTAAAGCATTACCTGATTATATAAATATTTAAAACTATCCCCTACTCCATATCTAAGATGATCTCAGTTTTTCTGTATTATAAACCATGGAGTGCAAGTAATATTTCTGCAGCAATGGAAATGTTCTATATCTTGAGAGAGTGACCGTAAATATCTACCAAAACTGATTCAATCCTGTACTTAAAACCTGCATTTCAATGCATGTTAACTATTATCTCTCTTTTTTTTTAAATCAGAAAGAGGATGCTGTGATGGACATCTTCATACTTAAATGTTTTGCAAATTAAGATAATTTCCTAAGCATAAATTTCTTAGACTGAAACTGCTGGATCAAAGTCTAAATATTTATCTTCTTAAAACATTTAATATTTATTCATTTATTTGTTCATTCAAAAATATTTACTGAGTAAAACACTTTGGCCAAGACATTGCCAAACTGCCTTCTAAAGTAAACTCAGTAGCAAATTTCTTAATTTGTGTCAATACTGTATTTCATACTTTTAAAAAAGGTCCTCCCTTGATCAGATTTTTAAAAAATTCATTACTTACTTCTTGCTTTTTAAGAAAATTATTAATGATAGTAGAACGTTTTCTTATATGTTTATTGATCATTTGTGCTTCTATCTCTACCTCTCTCATTGTGTCCTTTGTTCTTTCCCCTCACTGATATTTACCCTTTACTTACTGATTAAAAAAGCTTGTATTTAAGTTTCAAATACATTTTCAAAGCTTCTCACTGGTCTTTTAAAAATTTTGCTTAGAGAAGTTCTAATAGTAAGAACATTTACATTTTTACGCAGGATAGTCAAATTTGTCATGTTTCATCTTTATGGGTTTTGTCTTTGGTATCATACTTAAAACACTCTTTCCCACCGCAAAACAACATAAATAATATATATTCTGTGATGCCCCCTCTTCATGACTGTGGGGCTAATCCCCTCGCTGCCTGGGACACTGCTATTGTACACAGAGTTCCCACCTTGGTGAGCAATCCCTTCGCCGTTGGTTTGCCCTCAGGTTGCAGGAAAAGGGGGCTGGCAGCTTGCACTCGAAGAACGTTTTCTAACACTTTAATCCACTCCTCCAATATATTGGGGGAGTCTGCAGTCAGATAGTATGTGTGTTTTTCAGTGGTCAACTAGAATGGGATGAGAAAGAGATAGAAAAGGAAACTAGAGATTTTAGAATAATTATCATTTCCTTGTCCATTTTTCAAATATCACTACCTAATATGGAAACAAATAAGCTGCAACTTGAATCCTAGGTTCCAAATAAATGATTCTATAAATCATGTAGCATATTTTAACCACTTTGTGAGAAGGACAATTAACTTTTTGTGGAAATAGTTTTTTCACTTCCATTTACTTTAAAACTCTTCATAGTATTATGCTTTGGGGTCATGATTTTTTAATCTTGTTTTCTCATTAGATTTTCCTTTTCTCCCTTAAATGTGCTATGGATTCCTAGTTGTTGAAATGAGGAGCAGAATAGTTGCAGTTTCAGAAGCCTACAAATGATTCTCTTTTAATATAGATGTTTATATTTTTTAATTGGAGGAAAACTGCTTCAATGTTGTGCTGGTTTTTGCCGTACAACAATGCAAATCAGCCATAAATATACTGACTCTCCTTTCTACATTTTGGGGCAGTCCTCAGGTATTAGCCACTGAAAACAATGAAAGTGTACTTTTCTAATAAAATGTTGTATTTCACCCTCCAAAAGAGGAGGATAAGAAAATAACAATTATGGAAGGCATTTCAGAAATAAATAATCTGAATTTTAAGTCACCTATCCAAACTATTTCAAGAGCTTGTTTTGTTTTGTTTTTTAAACTTGGCAAAGGTTTCCCAGCTAGACTGGCATTATGTGTGCGTGAAATGGTCAGCAGCCCCCTCTGTGGTGTGACTTTGTGGGAACTAGGACAGCCCCTCTGCTCCCTAACATCCTTCCCACTTAGGTGTAAGAGCATCTGAAGTTCACAGAACTGACATTTTCTGGTTCTCTATTAAATTGCGAACACTTCTGAATTCAATAGTACATTAAAATATGGATATCTTATTGGGAATTCATTTATCAAATAACCCTCCTCTAAAATAGCTTGACAGCTTGAGAATTAAGAATGGCTGGGACAATCCCACTTCTGGGCATACACACTGAGGAAACCAGATCTGAAAGAGACACGTGCACCCCAATGTTCATCGCAGCACTGTTTATAATAGCCAGGACATGGAAGCAACCTAGATGCCCATCAGCGGATGAATGGATAAGGAAGCTGTGGTACATATACACCATGGAATATTACTCAGCCATTAAAAAGAATTCATTTGAACCAGTCCTAATGAGATGGATGAAGCTGGAGCCCCTTATACAGAGTGAAGTAAGCCAGAAAGATAAAGAACATTACAGCATACTGACACATGTATATGGAATTTAGAAAGGTGATAACGATAACCCTATATGCAGAACAGAAAAAGAGACACAGAAATACAGAACAGACTTTTGAACTTTGTGGGAGAATGTGAGGGTGGGATATTTCAAAAGAACAGCATGTATACTATCTATGGTGAAACAGATCACCAGCCCAGGTGGGATGCACGAGACAAGTGCTCCGGCCTGGTGCAATGGGAAGACCCAGAGGAATCGGGTGGAGAGGGAGGTGGGAGGGGGGATCGGGATTGGGAATACATGTAAATCCATGGCTGATTCATATCAATGTATGACAAAACCCACTGGAAAAAAAAAAAAAAAAGACTTCAAAAAAAAAAAAAAGAATGGCTGGGAGGGTTAGGAGTGGGGAATAAACAGTGTAAGTGATCAAGGGCAAAGAAAATACAGTGGAGACTTACTTAACATAAACTCAGGTTACAACATAGTTTTAACTAAGAAATCCCAGGGTTTTACCCATTTTACGGGCATCAAACTGATCACCAAATGGAATAAAAAAATACTGAATACCCAGTCTTCATTCCATTAGCTTATAAAATTGAGAACTGAGTTTCACATGATATAAAAAAAGAAAAAAAAAAATACCTGAACTGTTTGCTTGTTGTCTCCTCTTAAAATGCTGCAGGATGCACTAAGTTCAATATGGCCCTGTGGTTTTCTGATTACATCGCTCTGTATGAAGGGAAGAAAACCAATGCAAAGTGATTACCTGTAATAGTCATAAGAAATGATTTGTCTCATTAATTGAATTACATGGAAGAAAATCTGTCAGGAGTCTGATTTATAGATTGAGGAATTCAGTTCTAAATAACAAGCAATTTCCACTCACCGGAGATTTGTAGTAAAGTAATTCACCACCTTTAAGAACAAACCATCTCCGCTTCCAAGTTTTGACTTTACCACTCATTTTTAATAAGTAGCCAGATTTTTCCAGTGGTTCCTAATTAAAGAGATTTAAAAAAATATTTAGGTTCCCTCTGGAGACTCTAACAGATTCATTAATTGAAAAAAAACAAAAACCCTGACTAAGTGTTTACGTTTTTCCCATTATCACTGGAAGATGAGCAAGTTTTCAGGAGCTTCTGCTCTGGCTGTGAGTACTCCAAGTCTGTGGAGTAAGCATCTGGGGGAATAGCATAATCGCTTTCAGAGGCCACAGAAGAGAGAGACACACCTAGATGAAAAGAAAGAAATCAAGTCAATATTTAGCAATTGGATGGTCCAAATGCTGGTTGTCAGTTTTCCTAAGAAATACATCCATATCCCAAATCATCACCCTTCCTAGACTAGATGTATTCCATGCCTTTGACCATGAAGTACCTTTAAGGCAGAAAACAGAGCTAAAGGGTTAAGGACTATCCTGCAAATCTCCGAGGAAGTCAAAGAAACATAAATAATATTTTGGGATGATTGTAAGTACAGCTATTTTCACATATATAAAATGTATGTAATAGTCTAATAATGTGTTTTATTAAGAATTAAAAATACGTGTATTTACATATTGACATGTAGGCAAGACACTGAGTTGGTAAGATCCCCTGGAGGAGGAAATGGCAACCGACTCCAGTATTCTCGCCTGAAAAATCCCGTGGACAGAGGTGCCTGGCGGGCTACAGTCCACGAGGTCGCAAAGAATCGGACATGACTGAGCACCTGAGCACAGAGAGCACATGCACACGTAGGCAAACAAATGCTGAACCTTAATTTATCAAGACCTGTACGATCACACTTTAGTACACTTAATTTTTGTAATCATTTTAAAGTAACATCACATTAAAAGAACATAGGAGTCCAATACTACTAGTGTATAGATTTTGAAAATCTTGCATAAAAGAGAAGCAATAAAAAAGATATAAACAGACTATTTCATTTGCCAGCAGCTATAATGCAAAATTCAAAGGAACATTTTTCGCAATAATTCACTTGCCATTTTAGAAAACAACTTGCAAGTTGCAAGTCACATTGGAGAGTCACTACAATTGGAGATTTTGAAAATATTAAATAAAATCAAGAACTTAAGTCATTATTCATTATAGTATCTGGCAATTTTTAAAGTGTCTATTAACATTTAAGGGCCATGTTAGGATAATTTCACTATATTATTCTTCTAACTTATTTGACTAAGCCAAGTAATGGATGTGATAATAGTAGTATCGTTATTTTTCAAAGAATAACAGAAATTTCAATCTACCAAAGGCCTCAGAGATCATTCTGGTTCAGGCCCTCAATCTCTAAGGAGACTAAGGTCCACAGATTAAAGGATTTGTCCAAAGTCAAATAGCCAGGCAGAGGCAATGTTGGAATGCAAATCTCAGGCTCTTTGCCTTAAGATGCTAGGGACAGAGCAGAGAACAAAACAAATTTCTGTCCTCGTGGAACACAGATTCTAGTTGGGGGAGACAGACAAAAAACAGAGAGCAAATGCTATGGAAAAATAAACCATAGAGCCAACTAAAGAAATAAAAAGCGCTAGAAGTTGGAGAAGAGTAAAGGACTGCACTCGAATAGTGTGGTCAGGGCAGCACTCACTGAGAAGGCAGTGTCTGAGCCCAGCAATGAAGGAGAAAAGGAACCAGCCACGATGACATCTGGGGGAAGAATACCAAGTAGAGCAAAGACTCAGTGCACAGGTCCTGAAACAAAAGCGTACCTGGCATGTTCCAGGAATAGCAAAAGGGTCTGGGTGGCCAGAGCTGAGTAAGAGAGGAGAAAGGAGGAGATGAGGTCAAAGACATCAAAGAATCATGTAATACCTTAGAGTCAGTATAAGGAGTCCTTGCAATGTTTTGAGCAAAAGTGTGATATAACCTGATTCCAGCTGTCAAGGGGGCAAGGTAGTAGCAAAGAGACCAATGGAAGCCAAAATATTAAACCTATGAGAGCTGAACAGGTCCTGTTGAAGCTGAGGGGCTTGGGAGTACATAGGGGTTCCATGGAACAGTTTCAAAACCAACATAGCTTTTGTGAAATACAGATATCATTTAATATGACTGACTCTGCCTAGAATCTGTATCTATGCCGAACATTTCTTCAAAATTCACAAAAATTGTAGACCTGCCCAAAGTAAGTTTTCTTAATATCAGATTAACCACCACATTTTTAGGTGTATTCTCTGCCATTTAGCAGTGTAATGAATTTAGCTGAAATAAGTCCATCCATCCTATAAATTACTCAAAATCAAAAAGTAACTGTAAAAGAGAAACCTCATTTAACCTAAGTATTTCACTTTATTCCTATAACTAAGTGATCTCTCTTTTACAGATAAGCTTTAAAAAATAGATTATCTTGTCTGCAATCACAAAGAAAATTCAGACGAGGACTAGGACTAAAATATGTGTCTTAGTCCTCGGTGAATATTCTTTCACCATGAGCTTCCTGGTGGTGCTAGTGGTAAAAAAAAAAAAAAAAAAACAAACCTACCTGCCAAGTGCAAAAGATGTAAGAGACGCAGGTTCCATCCCTGGGTCAGGAAGATCCCATGGAGGAGGGCATGGCAACCCACTCCAGTATTCTTGCCTGGAGAATCCCATGAACAGAGGAGCTTGGTAGGCTACAGTCCATAGGGTCATAAATAGTCGGACACGACTGAAGTGACTTAGCACGTGTGAGTGGAAAGCAGTACTTAGAGATTTTTTTTTTAAGTCCTATTGTAGAGATAAAATTCCCACTAAATATCCTGAACTATTTGGAGCTGTCTTGTGTGTGTGCAACCATCCCTTACCTCGCTTCAAGGCTCTGGGGCTGCCTGGCCCACTCCGACTGCGAGAGTCTGACTCCGAGGTCCGGGAGCTGGATCTTGAACTGTCTTCTTCTTCTGACCCAGAGGAGTCATCCAGGAACGGGCTGCTGCTTATCTGGGTCGCCTTCTAAAGAGAAACAAAATAGCATCCCTATGTGTCCATCTCCAAGGTTATCTCTCTCTTTAGGTACAGAATTTTACCAGAAGTTATGGAATAAGGTTTTTTTAAGGAATAGAAGAAAGCATCTTGCTATTATCAAAGTCACACTTGTTAAATTCCAAATTCCAATCAGAAAGGCATTTGTAAATGATAAAAGATTCCTAAGACCATAAGACTGTTCATATCTGATACTTTTTTTCTGATGATACTTATTTTAATCAGGTACTTCACACAAGGGAGGGGAACCCTGGCAGTGATTTGAAGAGCTTTCTAAATTAGTTGCTTTCTTTACACCATTAACACAATTTCCTTTAAACAATTAACAGTTATGGACGGGGTAGAGGCTCACATGCAGCATAACAAAAATGGAGCATATCAGACCTCTATTACACTGATTAAAATAAGTATCTTCTCGAGATTTTTCCATTTCTTCTCTTTTAATAATGTGCTGGTGTGAACTTCTAAAACTCCTTATAAAGGGAGTTTATATAAATTTGGAGCTTGAATAAACAGTTTTTTTGACCCACCATGAAGAGACCCACGTGTTTAACAATAATGAGTTACCCCCTTCAATGTCGTATACACTGGGGTTGTCATGTTCTTGTATATCAGAGATGTATAAAGTCCTGACGTGGTGTAGGAAAGCATTACAACAGAATCTGAAACAGAAAACAAAATGATTTTTTTAAAAAATAGATCTAACTAGCACTTAGGTCTATTTCTTATGAATGTGAATTAACAAAATTTCTAATAAAAGAGACACTGATGAACACACGATATTTATTATGCAGCCTACTTTAAGAATGATGGTATCTACAGTTTAAATTATACACTCTCTTACATGGTTCATTACATACCCAAGTGTGCTAGCTCCCCAACTAGCCGATAACCTCTTTGAAAGTGAGGATCTTAGCTTTTGTTTCTTTGGTATCTCCATTCAGCTCAGGTTGGGCGGAAATGAGTACAAATACCTATTGACTGATTCAGTGAGCAGTACCCTGTGAAGATATTCTCTGATTATTCAGAGACCTATTGGTGACCTGGCGTTAAAATATCATCACTTTTAATCCTTTAGCAGGTGAACCTCAAATTGAAAGGTTAGAATATATTTCCTGAGTGGCAAAAACCAATGATAGATAGCCGAAAAGGAATAGAACATTAGTGGTTACCTTTAAGATACAGATTACAGATAGGAAAGGAAGGGGCCAGTAGAAGGAACTACAGAAAAATGTCTCTTTTTATTTCAGACAGTTCTTTGTGGTTTGGTTTTATTTTTCATAATGAGCATGTATTTTTTTCTATAATAAGTTTCTGAAGAAAGAAAGAAAGGAGGAATGTGTTTTAAACTCTGGAAAAAGAAGACATAGAGATCAATATTTTTACAATTTAAACAGCTGAAATTGCAGTGTCCAGGATTTAGCTTCTTTGGGGTAAAATCATGAGATACTTGCTACATGAGAGTTGACCATCAATGTGCCCCTATACTAACATGAATTTCAATTTTAAAATATAAATCAGCAACTTCAGAAAGCATTTTCTGAAAGTTGGCAAAGCTGTGTTTATTCAAATGACTTTGGACATTTAGGAAATTCTTGGCTAGTGAAATGGCAATACAAAATCACTTATTCTTTAAAAAAAGATTTTTATTATAGTAAAAAACACATAAGATAATATTTACCATCTTAACCACCTTTGAGTTCAGTTAGTGTTAAGCATATTCACACTGTTGTCAATCAGATCTCCAAAACATTTGTATCTTGAAAATCTGAAACTCTATACCCATTAAGCAACTGCTCCCCTTCCACAACTCTTCGTAACCCCTAGGAACCACAACTCTGCTTTCTGATTCTATGAATTTGACTACTTTGGATACCTCATGTGAGGGGACTCATACAGTGCTTGTATTTTGTGACTGCTTATTTCAATTAGCACAAAGTGCTCAAGGTTCATTCATGATGCAGCATGCAAAAGCACTTACTTTTATGAACATTCTCCATATTGAAGGCCTCAGACATTCGAATGCCTGATTTGGCTACAGCATAAATTCTGCTTTCCTAATGTAAAAGAAAGATTTAAGCTGGATATTTGAAGCAAAGAAGCAATTACTTTCAACACATATGTTTTTCATTTGTTCTTCATTTAACAGTCACCAGAGTACAGCATTATTATAAAACTGTCACCAGTGCCAACTAAAATATGCCACTGTGAACAGCACTGCAGAACTTTTTTCCATCCATTAGTCACTCCATTATCTTTGTTCCCAAATTTTTGCTAGGTATTTTAAATTATTTTGAAAACACAGGTAAAAAGTAAAAGAAAGCTTGTTCACAACCACTGACTATTCATAAACACCACCATTAATATGTCATCATTTCAGAACATGGTCCAAGAAAAAGAAGAAAACCTTGAATGGCTGTAACATAAAGCCGGAAACCATTTCTTATCTTTCACTACACACAAATATCATCTTTAACAATCTACCATTCTAGAATATGGTTAAAGAAAAAGACAAAGCCAAAACTTGAGGTCAGAAAGCACATACAAAGTAGCATTAAGTGCTATCACCTTCATATTTCAGTGAAGTTGAAGAAACACCTGAAGTCAAATAATAAGTGAATTTGAGAACTGCAATAGAATTTATACAATCTTGTTCCAAAAGCAGGTTGTTATTTTGTTTTCTCTTCTTCTGTGAGATTTCTCAAATGGGTACTGGAAGGCTATTGGCTCTGTCCCTATGAGAAAAGGGACTCCAGGTTGTTCCCCACACACAGATGTCCTGAACTCTGTAACACACCTAACCTGCACAACTGTCTGGGTCAGGACACAGCTGGCAACTCAGGCAGCCCTCTTTAGGACTATGCCAGCCAGGGGTTTGAAGCAATGTGTATGAAAACTCTAATCATCTGAGACACTTTAGATTGAAGAGTCACTGATGGAACGAATCAGAGGCAGCGTCTCTGACAGCGTGATGGTGAGAGACACACAGAGACAAATAGCAGAGTGGAGAGAACAAAAAGACACATAAAAATAAGATAGTAAGTAAGAAGCCATGAGACAGGCAAAGGTGATAGTCGGCAGTTGTGAGAGAAGCAGATAGTCACTGCAGACAGGACAGGGCAAGCGAGCCATGGGACCAGCGACAATGGGTGTCACCTGTCTCTAAGGTGCTGACCGTCAGAGGCACCGCTGAATCATCACATGACCCGCTAGAGTGAGTGCTGTACTTTTGAATGATATTCCAGTTCAATAAGGATGGGCTATGCCTTAAAACTGCCTTAAAATAAACCCCTAAAAGCCCTTAAAATAAACTTTCATAAATTGAGGTGATTAGAATATACCTCTTTAACGTGAAACTTGAAAATACCCAACAAACAGAAATAAAACCTCAAACTTGGCCAATGTGCTGGAAGGCTTCTGCAAGGCAATACTACTTTTTCAGGACTGGATAGCTTCAGAAGATAAAGTGAAGAGAGAAAGGCAAAAAAGCAGTAAGAATGGTTTGCCAAGTAAAATGAACATGAAAGCCTAGCCTAAATCGCCAACATAATCTCAACATAACAAAAGCAGCAAAATTTCAACTCCTAACTGCCTAAAGGGTAACATAACTGGAATTCCAGAGATTCACGTGCCAATAATGTCCATTTTTTATGTTATCCAGAATTTAGTAATAAACTGCAGGTGGTTTCAAGTGGACTTTGCAATGAAAGGTTCTTTTAAAAGTAAATAAAAGGAATACATCTCAAGGTCTGAATTTATAGTTGGAAAACATAATTGCCTTATTTGCTTAAAACTGCATTGGTCACTAAATAAAAAATAATAACAGAGCATGACTCTGAAAACCTCAAAATCCTGCAAACCAGATGATTCTCTTGAGGCTAAAGGTTAAACTATGTCAGTATGTGAAGGAAAATTTCAATCTAAAAAACAGATAATTTCACTTTGTGTCAAACATAGGAAGAATTTTTTAAAATTATTTTCATGAATTTATTTGGGGGGCTGTGCTGGGTCTTCATGTGGCACATGGGCTCTCTACTTGCACCTCGTGGACTTAGTTGCCTGGAGCATGTGGGATTTCAGCTCCCCAATCAAGGATTGAACTCCCATCCTTTGCATTGGAAGGTGGACTCCTAAACACTGGATCATCAGGGAGGTCGCAGGAAGAATTTTCTTAATCTAGTGATTCCCAAGAAAGTGAAAGTGTTAGTCACTTCAGTCGTGTCTGACTCCTTGTGACCCCATGGATCGTAGCCCACCAGGCTTCTCTGTCCATGGGATTCCCCAGGCAAGAATACTGGAGTGGAGTGCCCTTTCCTTCTCCAGGAGATCTTCCTGACCCAGTGATCGAACCCAAGTCTCCTGTATTGTAGGATGATTCTTTACTGTCTGAGCCATCAGGAAGCCCAAGAATCACACAATTAATAGGTTAATTATTATATTAATGGTCAATGTTTAAATGGAAGAAATTTCAAACTATTCTAGATACAGGAAGATGCTTTTGGTTAAAGCAATGGATTGATAAGCTCATGATGAGTAAAATTAAATTTCTCTTAAAGTCAATCAAGTAAATAATTAAGTTCAAAACTTGATGACCAGTAGGTATCCTGGTCCAGAATTTACCCACCATTAGAGAGAACCCTTTTTCCTCACCCTGATATTTCCACGTGGTATGCATGTGTGCTACGTTGTTTCAGTCGTGTCCGACTCTCTGCAACCCTATGGGCTGTAGCCCGCCAGGCTCTCCCACCCATGGAGTTTTCCAGGCAAGAATAGTGGAGTGGGTTGCCATGCCCTCCTCCAGGGGATCTTCCCAACCTAGGGATCAAACCCCCATCTCTTACATCTTCTGCATTGGCAGGTGGGTTCTTTACCACTAAATCCACCTGAGACGCCCCCTTCCATGTGGAAGTCACTCCAAAAATTGACCACTCCTGATCTCTAGCCAACCGTTCACTTCCTCCTCTCTAAGAAAAAGGAGTGGCTTAATGTGACAGGAATGCCTAGAAGGAGAAACTGGACATGCAGAGACCAGCGTCTTCCCCTTTCCTTTCGCTTGAGAAGTAGCTATTGCACAAAAACAACCATTTGTTCTTTCTCTAGACCATAAGCTTTAGAGAAGCCGGGCCTCACTGGAGGGAGTCTGTGGCAGTTGGTCCAACACTACCTGCGCCCGGGTGGCAAAATCCAGCAATTTCCTAGGTGCGGTATTGGCTTCTGTGCCCACTAATTCTCTAAAATCTGTTTTATCAGTAATAAAGGTAACATCTGGATGTCCCATTTGTCTTACCCTTGTGTCTTATTTCTCAACTGATTCAGGGGAAAAGAGAAGGGAAAACTGAATTCTAAAAACTGGGAATGGTCAGAACAAAGCTGGACTGGAAAAGAACCAGGAAAAGAAGTAAAGCAAAATCAGAAAATGAGTGTTGAGAAAAAACAAATGTGTGTGCACTGCACACAGCAACATAATTTACCCAGGAGGGAAACCGGTGCAGAGGTGGAGTTGGAGGTTTGCCACAGGCTGCCTTCTTTGCTGAGTCGCAGGCTTCCTGGTCCTCTGAACATGGGGATTCCAAGCAGTCATAGGAAAATAATCCATCATCACAATTAGTGTCCATGGTCTCTAAAATTTCTGTATTGTCGCCATCAACTAGATCAAGATCTGTTTCCTGAGGTCTCAGTGGGCGTATCATGCTTATAGCGTTTCTGTTTGTGCCAAACATCCTGTCGGAACTTAACTGTGGCTGGCTTAGGTGCCTTTTGGCTAGTGCGATGCTTAAGCTGAAAATATTAGGAATCCTTAATTTGGGGGGTGGCAGAGTTGAGGAAGGTCCTAGTTCTGTGCCTTTTCCAAGGAGTGGGTTAGGATGCTTTGGACTCAAAGCTGGGGTCAGAATAGGGCTTGGGGTGTTGGCTTCACTCGAGGAAGACGAATAATCCAACCTCTGAGACTGAAATTTTTTATTGAGTTCGTCTGAGGAACTATCACGCTCCTTTTTCCTTGATCCGGAATTTCCCTTTCCGAGAGGACAATTCTGAGCCTTCCACTGTGCCTCCTGTTGCCAAGAATACAGCTTCTTGTGTTCTGGTCTCTTTATGCCAAAGGTCTCTTCTTCAAATATTGAACTGCTGTCGTCAGAGGCTGTGAGATATGTCTCACTGCCCATCCTGCTACTTTGGACCCCCTCCTCTGATGTGTGGCTGGAAAGCGTAGACGTGTACCTGGACTTGGATCTTCCTTTGCTCCCATCTTCCTCATCGGAACTCCAGTCACTCCCGGGAGCCCCAGAGTTCTGGGATGCGCCACCATCCATCACAAAGCTCGTCCTTGTTTTACGAGTCTGCTCTGACATGCAAGGGCCTTGATGCAGTGTTCTCTGACCTCGGTTGTTTTCTTGAATTTGGTTATCAACAGATTTTTCTGGAATTTCCATCTCTAGAAAAGTATACAGTATATTGGCATGCTGTCTTTAATCATACAATCTTTCTGTATATTTAGCTTTATATATCTACACTGTACAGACTGGAATTTTCATTTGAATAAAGTTGATTTACATTACGCTTTTTTTAGTCCAATGTCTTTTTTAAACCCAAGTTTGAAAACTGTAAGCTTCCTATAGACTACAATGCCCTTACACTCAACAGAATAGTATCAAAATGAAACTGCTTTTTACAAAGAAACATGGAGGAAAAAACTGACAATAGACCAAGGAGCAATAATACAAGAAGCAAAATGAAAAACAGGGCCACACTGACTATCAAAGATAGCAGCCACTAGAAAAATGAACACCATTAATTCTATTTTAGAAGCAAAAAAAACTAAAACCCTACTTCTACTAAATTTCAAAATTATCATAAGTAAATTAAAACATAATAAATATAAAGCTATTGCTTAAAAAATCTTTATTCCCAAGCTTCAATACATGAAATATGCAAAACCGTAAAGAAAACATACACAGAGAAAAGCTTTACTCACTCTATTTCGGTTTAATCATAACTACAAAATGTATCTTTATAATAAAAATAACAGTCTTTAAAAATGTCTTTAGACATGGCATAACTAATAGAATGAACCACTGACTTCATAAGCAATGAACTTAAAATATAGTCTGAAGAGTACAAAAGAAAAACTTTGAAAATGTGAAAGCACAGACAGGACCTTCGTAACTAAGGCTATACAGGCTCCACAAATGGGTATCAGGCAGTTTGTTAAATCTGCAGATGAGCAAGAGCTACAGTCCAGGCAACCTCAGCTGAACTGAGCTTTACTGAACTGAAAGTGAGAAAGTTAGAAAGTGAGGAAAAAATGAAAATGATTTCTCAAAAAAAAAAAAAAAAATTCCACGTAACAGCATAGAAGCAAGTACCAAAGGAACCCTCTGAACGGAAAAAACATTATGTAGTTTTCAGAAGTTCATAACCAAGCATAGAGACAGCTCTTAGGGCTATAATTTTTCTCCTTTGGAGGAAGGAAGCAGGAGCTGAAAATAGAAAAGACGCAAGTTCAAGTCTCTCTAAAATATTTGGGAAAAGTCACACTGGTGTTGATAAAGCCAGAAACCAAACAAAGCAAAATTTAGAAGGGCTTCAAGACTAAAAGAAGGGTACAAATCTGCACACAGGTCCAGAGTTTGAACATGTGGCAAATACTTTCTTCTTTGAGGCAATAAAGGGAAATCAAAGCAGTTAACTAAATTTTCACCTGGTGTTCTTTATCTTTATCAGTTTGCTGCATCGTATTTAATTTCATATTGAATATTAGATAATTTTTTATATTTTAAATAAATAATGAATAGGAAGGTCACACTCCTAATCTGAAACTCGCATTACTCTTAACAAATGATTTTTCCTTTTTTAAAAAATGTTAAAGTAAATTCCTCTAGTCCATAAATACCTTCTATGTCTTTTCCTTCCATGAACTCAGGTTCTTTAGATGATATCTTGCTCGTTTCCTCAGATTTTACAACTTGAGGAGGACTCCTTGCTCGGGACAAAAAGCACCCAAAGGTCAGACTGCTCAGACGCTGGCCTTCTGAAAGCTTTGGTGTGGAAACAACTGACTTCTTTCCTTGAACTTCTACAAGACCATTAATCGAAATCAAGATCTGAACTTTTCATAACACTTTGTTAAACAGAGAACCAAAGCATAAATAAAAACATGGACAAATCACTCCTTAGACCAGAAAAAAGCCTAAAGTTCATCTTTATTTCTGTATAATAACTTGGAACCCTCAATGTCGAGCACCACACACCAATGTTTAATATCTGCTTATATATTTTGATGGTACAAAATATTTTTTAACTGCAAAGAGAAAACTTTCTAATCCTTTTAAAAGTAGTTAGCTCTCAAACAAGCCACAAACAAACAAAAATCCAGATATAAATATAAATAACTAGAGAGTTACAGCTTCTTACAGTGTCAAGTACTAGTAAATACCAATGAAGTATGTACTGATAAATTTGATTGCTGGGTAATGCTACTAATAGTAAGAAAGTGGGAATGAGGTCTTGGTTGTCAAGACAACCCAGGAAAATTTAGAAGATCACTGGGGCAAAAATCACATGATCACTGGAGTAACTTTTGCTTGTCATAGTTTTCAGTGTGGTTCTCATAAGAGAGCAAATAAAGGGACTTAGTCTATGACCATGATATGGAGAACCTTAATCACATAGAGGAAAAAAAGGGGAGGGGAAAGTTTCTAGACAGAGAATTCAGACCTAGTGAAAGTGAAAGTGAAAGTCGCTCAGTTGTGTCCAACTCTTTGTGATCCCATGGAATTCTCTAGGCCAGAGTACTGGAGTGGATAGCCTTTCCCGTCTCCAGAGGATCTTCCCAACCCAGGGATGGAACCCAGGTCTCCTGCATTGCAAGTGGATTCTTTACCAGCTGAGCCACAGGGCAAGCTCAAGAATACTGGAGTGGGTAGCCTATCCCTTCTCCAGGGGATCTTCCTGACCCAGGAATCAAACCAGGGTCTCCTGCATTGCAGGTGGATTCTTTACCAACTGATCTATCAGGGAAGCCTGATAGAAAGTATCTAATCATGGGCTTAATTCATCTTCTGGGACTTGTAGCACTGCTGCTTATAAGATT
Source organism: Dama dama (assembly GCF_033118175.1). Lineage (NCBI taxonomy): Eukaryota > Metazoa > Chordata > Mammalia > Artiodactyla > Cervidae > Dama > Dama dama. The sequence goes on from NC_083691.1 coordinate 77,656,730, forward strand.
AAAAACATGGAGTTTTCAGCGATAGTAAGAAAAGTTTCCAAGAAATTAAATTCTCACCTCTGAAAGAGCACCAAAGGGTAAAGTTAAATAGTAACTGATAATTGAGTAGAGATACAAAAATATCTTTAAACAGTGTCCACCTTCAGATGTATCTTTTAATATTTGCATATTGACCAAAGAACTCACAGAACTAATTCATGATATTTTAATAATCACATACGCACATGAAGTGAAGTGAAGTGAAGTCACTCAGTTGTGTCCGACTCTTTGCGATCCCGTGGACGGTAGCCTACCAGGCTCCTTTGTCTGTGGGATTCTCCAGGCAAGAATACTGGAGTGGGTTGCCATTTCCTTCTCCAACATATACACACAGATATTTTGAAAGCACTATATCATATCTATATACGTCATATTTATTCTTCTCCAGTAATGCCTAGGTTCCAAGGATCAATAATCCTTAGCCTCCAAAACTAAAAGGCTACCAGTGAGGACTAGAATTGCAAGCAAAAAGTATCAGGGAAATAGCATTTTGTGATTAGGCTTAGTACATACGATCTATTTCAAAGAGGGTGAACAACACGAAGACCTAAAGCTTTACTTAAAAATATGGAATTCCAGATCAACTAAGAAGAATACCAATTTTTTTTTATTATATAGGTAGAGGAAATGTGTTACATAAGAAATATATTTTGGTCTTCATCCATGGTTCCTGGCACACAGCTCCTAAAACCCTTGGAATTTCCCAAGAGTGATAAAAATGTCTTTTGTTTTCATAACAAGCCCTTTCAAACACTTCTGAATATATATTAATGAGGTGATTTCTGGAAAGCCCTGAGATGGCCTCAGGATGGGGTTGCCAGGGGAAACCAACCAAATCATGAGAGGGTTAGAAATTTCAGCCTCACCCTCCACCCCCTATCTCTGACCTCAGGGGAGGAAGAAAGGGGCTGGAGGTTGAATTGATCACCACTGGCCAGTGATTTCATCAATCATACATCCCTACATAGTGAAACCTCCATAAAACCTCAAAAGGATAGGGTTCAGGATGCTCCAAGTTGATGAACACATGGAGATGCTGGGAGGGTTTTTACCTGGTAAGAGCCTAGGAATTCTGTGCCCCTCCTCCCATATCTTGCCCTATGCATCTCTTCTATCTGACTCTTCTTGAGTTACATCCTTTGTAATAAACCAGTAATCTAGGAAGTAAACTGAGTTCTGTGACCCTTTTTAGCAAATTATTGAACCCAAGGAAGGGATCTTGGGAAACTTGGATTTACAGTTTGTTGGACAGAAGCAAAACTATCCCTCTGTATTTGTGTGTGAGTTCAGTGCCTGATCAGAGTGGAGGTGGGTAGTTTTGTGGGGCTGAGGGATATGGTGCTATCCAAGTAGATAATGTCGGAAGTGAGTTAAATTTGTAGGACACCTAGTCGGTGTATGTTGAGAACTGGATAATTGCTTAGTGTAGGAAAAACTTGCACACATCTCATATCAGAAATATTAAGAGACAGAAAACAGGAGTCTTTTCCCTTTACAGAATGACAGCAATAGATACTAACATGCAGTAGACAAAAGGCTTTCACACATCCTATGATCAACACCCACCATGAAACTAGTTAGACACTATTACAATCGCCACTTTACTGATGCAGGAAGAAAACTGGAGGTATAACACAATTTAATAATTGTGGGGCATTAAAGTTGATTTCAAAGCCCAAGTTCTTTCTACCACACCAGTATTCTTCCAGTGCATTCTATGAAACTCCAGGGCTTTGTGGCAATGTTGCAGAGAAACAAGAAGAGGCAAGAAGTGCAAGAAGAGGCATGGGTGAGACCAGGTCTGCAGAACTCTGGACCCATAACCCAATACAATTTTTACTTAAGATTCTACAGGAAAAAATGTTTTAAAAAGGGTTCTTCTAAGACTTCCCCAGCAGTCCAGTGTTTAAGACTCTGCCTTCCAAGGCAGGGGGTGTGGGTTCAATCCCTAGTCAGGGAACTAAGATCCCACATGCCACAGGGTACAACCAAAAAATTAAAAAAATAAATTAAACTTGTTTTTTAAAAAATCACTCATTAAAAAAAAGAAAGGGGTCTGCTGCTAAATAAAAGTGTGAAAAGCACTATCCTAGGCCATTGGTCTAAGAAGCACAAGCTAAATATACCCCCTGGTGACCTACCTTCTGGTCAGCTATATGTGTACTTGCATGGCTATCACACCAGTAGCATATTAATAAGTAAATCTCTATCTTTAACTCTATTACCCATCCTTTGGCTTTGGAGTTAAAAAGAAAACAGGCCTAAGTATTGGAAAATGCAAAGAGCTTATTCACGTAAAATTTTGCGGAAAGTATTCAGGCTGTAAGAATTTCAATCACCAATGAGCACAACGCTATAAAGTGAAAATAGAAAACAACAAGACTGATTATTTTAAGTAAACATACCCCAAATTTAAATGTTCAAATTACCCTCTTTGGGTTATTCACTACTGTCTAGCTATGCTCATATGGACATGTGGCTATTTAAATTTAAATCAATTTAAATTAAGTAAAATGTAAAGTTCAGTTCCTTAAGTTGCACAAGTCATACTTCAAGTGCTCAACAGTAAAATTCTACACAGGCAGATAAATCGAATTAGGCTACCTTAGTCAAGTGCCCATACCTTGTAGCTTTGACTGTATTGTTTTTATCTCTTCAGTTTGGTTTTGGTTGATCAAACGAAGATTCTGATTCTCCAATTCCAACTAAAAGAAAATAATTTCTAAAATGTACCAGTAAATTGTAACAATGAGAAAATGTTAATACCTCATTAAACATAAACAAAATACAAAAGAAATAACTAAATATCAGATGAATTTATCAGCACAGAATATCAACCTAGGTAATTATGACTTTAATATTTATTCTTTCCAGAGCTAAAAGTTTTCAATGTTTTTCACCCCTATGCCTTTACCACTGTGAAGTTATTTTAAACCAAATTACTTCAGCATTTAGTCTGACATATAAACTAAATGTGTACCACTCAGATAATATTGAATACATTAATTTTATGAGAAATTAATATTCTCACTTATTCTTCTCTAGTTAACTATTTAGAACTAAAATCAACTAATTAGAACGAGGCTACTTAAGACTGATTATCATGATTCTATCAATCCTTTTTTAACTTTAGAATTACATAAGCCATTAAAGTGAAAGCTACCTATCTCATATTAATCAAAAGTCAGCAGCACCACCAACTGATCAAAATTTTGTTTCAGATATTCTGATGACTGATCTATTTGGAAGAAAGGAAAGGTTAAGAAAAGATAAATATGGCAATAAATACCTCATTCAACTTAACTGTTACCCATTCTTTGATCTTAGCTGCTTTCTCTTCTATTATTTTAGCTTCTTGAATCCTTATTTGTTTCTGAAATAACATTAGCAGTTTGTTTAGTTCAAACATAAGCTCACTGGCCTGGAAATAGTACAGTTACAGATATGAAAGACAAGTCTACTTAAAACTTGTTTCCAAGTTAAGATGTCTACCTTTAAATTACCAAAAGAGGATAAAATGAGAATGGCTGTCCAGCAGACAGAATAATAAAAGCATACATATATATTTCTAGTTTTAACATCTGCTAGTCTTTCTCTGAAAGGTCATATGCCAAACTCAATCCATTGAATTTATCAATAAAATAAACCATTTCTGGAAACACCAGGGTTTAGAACAGTGGAAGAGAAGTCAGCCAGCTGAGTGAGAGAATTAGAATCTCTTCTGGGGTATGGCTTGCTTCCCTCTCAAGTGCTATAGTTTTAAAAGGTTCAGAAAAAATAAAGATTGAGAAACTCTAGCTCACATCTTGGAAAAGGAAACGGCAAACCTCTTCAGTATTCTTGCCTGGAAAATTCCATGGACAGAGGAGCCTGGTGGTCTACAGTCCATAGGGTTGCAAAGAGGAGGACATGACCGAGCGACTGAGCACAGCTCACATCTGCCAACCTTTAAATCCGGCTATGGTCACAGGACTGCTGAGACTGTGACTATCATATAAATCCCAGTCGGTGGGGGCTGAAAACCACAGATCTACAGCAACAGTGACATCCAGAGAAGTGAAAAAAAATGCTAAAAATAAATGATTAATCATTGAGTAATTTCATAGTGGTTATATCTAATTGATGCTAAATGACTTTTTAGGTTAATAACCTTAATGCAATTTTTTTCTTAAAAATTAAAAAAAAAAAAATAAATACTATAAATTTGATCTCAATAGTGAAAGTGGAAGTGAGGTCGCTCAGTCGTGTCCAACTCTTTGTGACCCCGTGGACTGCAGCCCACCAGGCTCCTCCGTCCATGGGATTCTCCAGGCAAGAATACTGGAGTGGGTAGCCATTTCCTTCTCCAGGGATCTTCCCGACCCAGGAACTGAACCCGGGTCTCCCACACTGCAGGCAGTCGCTTTAACCTCTGTGCCACCAGGGAAGCCCACGATCTCAATAAAGTGATTTAAAAACAGTGGACACATTTCTAAGCAGAAGGATTAGTGTCAAACACATGTTTAAATTTTAACCTTCCATAAACATTTCTAACACCCTAACAATCTAAAGCAAAGATTTATTGGAAACATTTTACAGGCATAAATGCCTGCTGATAACCAAGTGTTTCCAACATAAAGACTCACATCCAGAAAGTGGCAAATTCTGCCTTGGAATCATTCTGGACTTAAAGATAATGTATTTAACTTGCACTTTTCACCAGTAAATGTGATGTAATCTTAGGGGTTACCAAGTGAGAGTTCTGGCCAAAATTTAGAAATTTAGGCTTTCTCTTTTTAATTTTTGCAATTATGTATAAATGAATGCACATATTTAGGACTCTTTGATGATCAGATTCTTCCTAACCTGCTCTTCAAGTTGCAGTTCCAAGTTTTGAATGATGTCTTCTTTTTCCTGTATTAGAGTTTCCAGATCTTGACACTTTTTATACAACCTTGTCTCTGATTCACTGGTTTGAATATTAGCTGCTTTTAATTTCTCTTCCATAACTTGTACCTAAATTCAGAGGAGAAAATATTAAAACTATGCATGTACTTAATTTATCATAGTATTAAATTCAGATTTTACTTTAACATTAAATAGATTCCTAAAAGATACCATCATAAAAGGAAAACGGTGAACAGTTTTAATATTTAACAATTATAAAGTTTAAAGACTAGACTATTTTCCCAAGTGATGTTATTTCTGAGGTGTATGAGGATACATAAAAGATTCTCAGGATGGGATGGGGTGGGGAGGGAGGTGGAAGCGGGGTTCAAGATGGGGAACACATGTACACCTATGGCTGATTCATGTCAATATATGGCAAAAATCACTACAATAATGTAAAGTAATAAGCCTCCAATTAAAATAAATAAATTAATTTTAAAAAAAGAGTCTCAGAATATTGCTGTCATGTAAGGAAATGTACATGTTAATTAGATCTATGATAATATGCAAACTATCATATAAGCATAGAGTCAGAAAGTTTCCAGCCCTCATTTTTTCATATTTAAAAAAAGTAAGAATATCAAGTAAAAAAGTTGAATGGTGAGATAACACTCAGATTGGAGGACCTAGTATAATAACACACCCTAGGAAAAAAAGCTGAACTTCAGGTGAAAAGGATACGTATTTTCGATGGAAAACAAAAGAACCTTAAAACCCCAATGATGAAGTCATAGAAAGTGAAAAAGCGTGACAGTCAAGATAGAGGTAGAAGAATACACTCTGTGAGGATTTACTGATTCAATACTTTAACAAATATTCAATGAACACTTTCCAAGAGCCAGGCCTAGTCCAGGTCCTTAAGAAGACATCAGTTTTAATAAAGCAGACCCCCCCCCTCCCCCACAAATCTCTACCTGCATAGAAATTACCTTCTAGTAGGTAAGAGAGATCACAAATACAATAAAGATTAAAAATCACACAGTATGTTACAGATGGCAATAAAGCTAATGGGCAAAATAAAGCAAGACAAAAGAGATTGCTATACGACTAGGGGCTGTTATGCTTCACTTTAATATCTAATATACACTGGCTCTGCTTGGATATTCTGCAAAACACATCTGGGTATACAAAATCTTTGAAGAGATACGTGTGATGTTAATATTAGTAAGAAAGAAAATAAATTACTGGGCACCATACACAATATTAAGACTTTTATTCTATATACTCCCAGTAGGTAAGAATATAATTCTAGTCATGTTTCAGATTATAGGGGACAAAAAAAAAAAGATATAAGGTCATTTTAGAAATTAAAGATGATAGTTAAGATGAAAAATCTTAAGCTATTAAAACATCTCTGAAAAATCACAATAGACTTACTTAAAGCTCAAAAATACTTGACTAATGAGGACTCCTAGAAGGAGGTGTTAAGGCTAGTTCAGTTTTGTTTTTTTAACCATGAGTACAAAGTTTCATTTGTGAGTTCACTGTATAAATGTAAATTCAACTCAACTGCCAAAACTGTCCTATTTAAATACCACTCACATGGCTGGAAACTATGAAAATAAAAGTAGATCCAAAAAAATAGGAGAAATAATGTATTCTACAATCCAAATGACAATTTTAAGTAACTTTAAGATTTAGATTTTTTAACATAATATAGCAGGCTTTCTGCAGGAACTTCAGACCAAGAGGTCAAGGACAAAGGCCTATTTCAGAGATACTGTCCTGAAAAAAGCCAGAGGCAGAGAGAGAGCTGGACAATAAATACCAAAGGTCAGTGTTAGGATCGTATTGTCAGTTTCACACCGGGTATTCTGTAGCTTTGGGAGCAAGGAAAGAAATCAGAGGCCAAGTGCAAAATGGTAGTTCTCCAAGGAGAAAGTAATAGATCATAATACTCCAGAAAAACAAAATGAACTAAATATGAATAAAATTAAATATTACCAGACCTACATCTTTCTACAGTCTCCTTTTATTAAGCTGGAGCAAGTCACCCTATGGACATTGGGCTGCCCCATAAAACTGTCCTACTATTACTTAGAAAAGATCTACAGTTCTGGAAAGCTATGACTTGGGAGGACTCTTCTTCCCTGAGAAACACATCCAACTTGAAAGGTGTTCTCATTTTGTGAATGAATGCTATAGTCAGAGCTCCTTCGCTGCATCTTTGCCTTGTACAACTGTTTCATTAGACTATGACTTTTAGATAAACAACTTTCCTGGGCAAGAAAAATATTGACAGAAGTGGCAAAATCTCCTGGGGAGAGAGATCACAAAGTTGTTACAGGCAACCTTCCTACCAAAGGGTCCTGCTGAAACCAAGTTCCATAAGATTCACCAGCTTTCCTTGGCAATTAATGTGAATAAGAAAGTCTACAGAAAAGCTAAGAAGCCTACAGATAAACAAAGCGGCCTTTAAAAATATCTTACTACAAGTATACAGAAAATAGGCCAGCTCTTCTTCCATTCACTTAACTTGAACCATATAAAAATGATTCCCTGGTGGCTCAGTGGTAAAGAATCGCCTGCCAAGGCAGGAGACACAGGAGATGTGGTTTTACCCCTGGGTCAGGAAGATCCGCTGGAGGAGGAAATGGCATCCCACTCCAGTATCCTTGCTGGAAATCCCATGGACAGAGGAGCCTGGCGGGCTACACTGCATGGGGTTGCAAAGAGTCATACATGACTGAGCACACAAGTACATATAAAAATTTTAACTACTCAGAGACCAGTCAATAATAAACACTAAAGGAATTTAAATTAGTTATTATATAAACTCTTGCAATTATCAATATATGGATATTCTCCAGTGAGGAATGCTTTGTATTTTCAGGCTACCCTTCTCTTTTACTTCAGGAGCGCCTCTGGTTACATCAACCCCCTCAGCACACTCCTCAGCCATTTCCCCAGTCTTGATGGTGAGCTTTTGTGCAGTCAAGGGCTAATTTAGCAGGCTTGGGGTACATTCCCTGTACATTCCGAAAGAAAGAACTTGCCCTTGACTGTCTTCTGGGAAAGAACCTCTGAGCCCCTCGAATTTTCTTCCTGATAAGGTTTTCTTTATATATCTGATATATTGGGTCACACCAGTTAGTTTATGCTCACAGTGTGATTTATACTGAATGTCTTTTTTATTTATGTGGGTCATGGGCCATGCTGTATCAGTTTGATCTCTGGAGGGGTTGGAGGTTGAGTAGCTAAAGTGGGTATGCATTCCATGCCTGTAAGACTGACCGGGGGAGGGGGTCCTGTAGGCATGGAATAAAAATTATGGACACCTAGGCTTGGATGACCAATCCTGGTTGGCAATGTGTCATATGTGTTGTCCTGCATCACTGATGGAAGAATCAAGAACATTCCTGTGCAACTCCACTGTGACAGGACTACTAGACGCTCATATCTGGTGTCTCCTGGACTCTGCCCTATGTGCATTTCTCCTTTGCTGAAGTTAATCTGTACTTTCACTGAAATAAACTGAAACCACTAGTATAACAGCTTTTCAGGATTCTATGACTCTTTCTGTGAATCATCAAACCTGAGGGTAGTGTTGGGGACCCTGACGCGACTCCCAATGGTATTTTCCATTTTCTTGCCTATACTGGAGAAAGCAGAAGCTGCAAATATTGTTCCCATTGTAACTATCCATATCAATATTTCCCTTTTCCCACCTCTAACCTCATCCCTTCCTCTCCCACTACAGGTACTCAACATGTGACTATATTTTTGAGTGGGGAGTGCAAGTTTCTATTCCTATATAAGTATTGCAACTATGTGACAAAGATACTTAATCATTCCAAAATACAACAAAGAAATGGCTTAGGGTAGTTTGATTCCATACTATTTTCCAGTTATACAAAATTATTGCAAATTAATCATTCTAATCCTATTTTAAACAGTTTTTTCAGCAGAGTGCTCCATAATTTATGTAGTAAGGTCAGACCCATTCTCACTGAAAGTGAAAAGGAACACTGTTAAATAGTTTTCCATATAACGAAGCAAATCATTACATGGTCCTAAATATTAGGATGACTGAGTAGTTATTTATTAAGAACCAGAAATTACTTGGATGCTAAGAACCAACTGTAAGAAAAGTAGATTAGCCCACATATTAGAAGGAAATTTTAATCTAACTCCTACCAAAACTGAATCAAACACAGGCAAGGGACTGGGTCCTAAAGACATAACTGAAAAGACAAAGTTTCTACAGGAGAAATTATCCACTCTTCTTTGGTTAGCATAAATTAGTGTATTAGATTGTACCAGGTGGCCCTAGTGGTAAAGAACCCACCTGCCAATGTAGGAGACAAGAGACACGGGTTCAATCCCTGAGTCATGAAGATCCCCTGGAAGAGGGCACGGCAACCCACTCCACTATTCCTGCCTGGAGAATCCCATGGACAGAGGAGCCTGGCTGGCCTACAGTCCGTAGAGTCACAAAGGGTCGGACACGAATAAAGGGACTTAGCACACATGCATGCGTGCATACCACTGCCTAATCAGATAGTTGAGAAGGAATCCTGTATATCAGTATCTCCCAAATGTGCTGTTTGCTTCTTTTCTGCTTCACTAGATTTCTCATAAACAGTACTGGGTTGATTTGCACATGACTGCTTTCAAAATTTACGAACAACAACAATAAAGAGGTACTACAACATTGCCAGGATTTCTCTGGAAGAATGTGTGATTCTTTTTTCTATCAGCAATTTATTTGATGGTTATGCAGGTGAAGCCCACACATTTAATACCCAAGGGAAAAAAATGTACAAAGTTAAAGTGTAGAGTTGAGCTGGTTGCAGCTGACAATTGCTTTTTATGGGGAAACATTCTTTCTAGGTTAATATAAATACAGTTTAAGTCTTAAGATATGGCTCAATGACAAAGGATAAGCTGGATTTAAGCAACATAAACAGCAGATAGGCCACAGTCCCATGGAAACTGTTGAAGAGAGCAAAAGACTCAGTTACTCTAAGTTAATAATATTTACTTAGTCTTAACAAAGTAAGACTAAAGCAAAAACAAAGGCAAAAAAAAAAGGGTAATATAATCAGTGCCTTAGAATTAACTTGCTCTCTGTTTGTATCTCCTGTTAACTTTCAGATTCATTATGAAATATTTAAGCCAAAAATTCTTCTGAAGCATAACAAAATAGGTATTGTATAAATTTAAAGTATTATGACAAAAAGCAGTATCTACTGATTGATTATATGGAAACTCTGGGAGATAACTATTGACTTTTTCATCCGGGGCGGGGGGCATTAGTAGTGTTACTTTAAGGCAGTATATCTAAAACAACCAATAATTTTCCCTAAAATTTTATAATTTTATAAAATTGTATAATTTTCCCTAAAAATGTGGCACATAGAATGAGATAATTTTATACTTGATATCCTCAAAGTGAAAGTCACTCAGTCGTGTCGGATTCTTTGTGACCCCACGGACTATATAGTCCATGGAATTCTCCAGGCCAGAATACTGGAATAGGTAGCCATTCCCTTCTCCAGGGGATCTTCCCAACCCAGGGATCGAACCCATTGCAGGTGGATTCTTTACCAGCTGAGCCACCAGGGAAGCCCAATATCCTCAAAGGACAACTTCAAATAAGAAATTTTTCTTGTTAACTTCTTAAGACCAGGAGTTGGGCACTGATGGCTACAAATTGCCATGGTTTCCTTTCTTTAAATTAGGAATAAGGATTCCTTTTTTCTTTCAAGATCCAGTGAACCAAACGGGGGGAAATTAAAACCACAAATTAAAAAAAAAAAAGATATTTAATTTACTTTAATTTTCAGAACTAAATAAATTTGCTGCATATATCAATTTAGAAAGTTAACTTAGGAAAAGGCAAAACAAAACCATCTTTAATTTCTTTCTTTTTTTCCAGGCAGTTAAAGGGGAAAAAGGGAAGGGAAGGAAAGGGAGAGGAAGGGAAAGGAAAAGTAGCAGAACAGACAGAGATGCATGGAGACAGCCATGAGTGCAGCAATCAAGAGGGATGTCACCAGGAAAGGACAAAGTCAGCGAAAGACAGTGAAGGAGACATGGAAGTCAGAGAGGCTGACAAAAGGACAAATATGTGCTGCAAGGCTTCAGGCTGAACTGCGACACACATAAAAGGCCCACTACAGAAAAAGACATTTGGTATAGAGTGACAGGGGCTTCCCAGGTGGCACTAGAGGTAAAGAAGCCAATTGCCAATGCAGAAAACATAAGAGAAATGGGATCGATCCCCGGGTCGGGAAGATCCCCCTAGAGGAGGGCACAGCAACCCACTCCAGTATTCTTGCCTGGAGAATTCCATGGACAGAGGAGCCTGGCGGGCTACAGTCATAGGGTTGCAGAGACGGACACGACTGAAACCAAGACGGACACAACTGAAGCGACTTGGCACGCATGCATAGGGTGACAGAGAATGACGTAAACACAACAATTTTTCTCTTAGAATATAAGTGGCCTTTAATGACTTTACTGTTAATTATTGGCTTTTTCTAGATATAAGTAATTACTACTTGGTCCCATCAGCTAAGGAATATAAAATACAAAACACCAAGCACAGCTTACATCCTTACCATTTACTACTAGTACTTACATCAATATCTCCATTTGAGGTTTTAAAGAATTATGGCTAACTTTTTGGTGAGGTGATGGTACCTGCAGTTATGATTTTTAAGTCTTTATTTTTAGATGGGATGCTGAAACACTTAGGTAGAATGATGTGCTATCTGGGATTTGTTTCAAAATAACCTTGAATAGGGATAGGGAGGCAAAAAGTGGGTGGGGGTATAGACTTGCTGTGAGTCAACTAATTGCTTAAGTTGCTGCTGCTGCTGAGTCGCATCAGCCGTGACCGACTCCGTGCGACCCCACAGACGGCAGCCCACCAGGCTCCCCCGTCCCTGGGATTCTCCAGGCGAGAACACTGGAGTGGGTGAAGATGATGACGGGGGTTCGTTATCTATTTTCTCTACTCTTACAGTGGTTGGGTTTTGCATAATAAAGTTTAAAGATCTTATTTTCAAGTATAATTAATTTAAGAAAATTAAGGGGGCTTCCCTGGTGGCTCAGCAGTAAAAAAAAAAAAATCTACCTGCCAATGCAGAAGACAAGAGTTGGATCTCTGATTCGGGAAGATCCCACATGCCGCAGAGCAACTAAACCCATGCACCACAACTACTGGGCCTGTCTTCCAGAGCCCAGGAGCCACAAACACTGAAGCCCGCATGCCCTAGAGCCTGTGCTCTGCGACAAGAGAAGCCACCGCAATGAGAAACCCGGGCACCCCAGCTAGAGAGCAGCCGCCGCTCGCCGCAGCCAGGGAAAAGTCTGCGAAGCAACAAAGACTCAGCACAGCCAAAAGCGAAATTAATTAATAAAATTATTTTTTAGAAAAAAGAAAACTAAAGGATTAGGTTAAATTGGGTTAAGTTAGTCAGACCACTAAAACAATCTACTGTGTAAAATTAAATCTTTTAGATGAAAATAAGATTTGGTAGTAGTCAAGTTGAAGAAACAAACATAACAAACCTAGAGCAAGTGTAAGAAATTTAATATACACTTCTGAGAAGAAACAATCTTGTACTTAAGACTTCTGAAATTCTTGACTTGACTGAATCTGACAGAGATCTTTTCATAAAATGTGAATTTATCAATGTATGCTCCTTAGGCAAATTTTAAGGCTGGCAGGCTCATCCAAACCACTCATTTCACTGTGGGCAAGGCCTAGGAAGGGCTAAGTGACTCATCAAAACTTTATTTTTTCAGAGTAAAAGTAGTACCAGAACCAAAAACTATAAAATATGAGGATGTACAAGAAGAAACCAATCATCCATAATTCCATCTATAATTATAACTCCTGTTAAATTTTGGGGTTTCCTAACAGCTTTTTTTTAACTCTTAGGTTTGACTCACCCTGCCCCCACATCTATTAACATGTTAAATACAAAAATCTGTATATATTTTCCCCAATATAACTCTAAACATCTTTTCACATTGGCTCAGTCGGTAAAGAATCTGTGCAATGCAGGAGACCTGGGTTTGATTCCTGGGTCACGAAGATCCCCTGGAGAAGGAGATGGCAATCCACCCCAGTATTCTTGCCTGGAAAATCCTATGGACAGCGAAGCCTGGCAGGCTACAGTCCACGGGGTCACAAGAGTTGGACACAACTTAGGGACTAAACCACCAGCACCAATTGTTATTTTTAATGGTTGTTTAATATTTCATGGAATAGATACAGTTCACTAATTCATTCTCCTATAATATTGCAGTCATATTATTTCAAACTCTTCATTACTATAACTAAAGCTGCCATGAACATCTTTATACATAAAATGTCATTACGGTTAGGCATAACCATAAAATTCGTATTTGAGTTTTTTTAATAAGTAAAACTTCCTAATAGAAGCATTTGTGACCTTTTGAAAATTTGTTAAGGGGCAAAACAAAGTCAGAGTCTACATTTTCTCTATGGAGCTAGCTCATAAACAGTAAAAATTACAAAATGAAGAGGACAGCCAAAAACCATTTTCAAGATTATTTTGGGCAAAACAATGCTTACATTGGTAGAGGCAAAAAAAAATTTTTTTTAACCAAAGCTATACCCTACCTGTTGAAAAGCTTTTTCTGCTTGACGCTCAGCATCAATAACTTGTCTCTCAAGCTGTTGCATCTGAAATGTGAGAAAAGACATTAAAAAATAGAAAAATTCGTATTTCCCTTTTGGAATTCTTTAAGAACACTTAAAGTACTTCAGTGGATATTAATTACATAGAATTTAGCACATTAAAGGTTCTTTCAGGGCATATGTAAAAACTGATCAAACAAAATACCAAAATTTTGATACTATTTGCAATATGTACTACATGAGTATTAATCAGTATAATTTTCTTCATTGGACTATATGTTAGAAATTACTGGTAATCATATTTTAAGAACAGTTAAAATCTAAGATAATAGTAAGACCTCAAATGTCATATTGCTTTGCTGATCAAAAAGTCCCAATGATGGGGGGAGGGATAAATTAGGAATTTGGGCTGGTGGCTCAGACGGTAAAGAATATGCCTGCAATGTGAGAGACCCAGGTTGGATCCCTGGGTTGGGAAAGTCATCTGGAGAAGGAATTGGCAACCCACGCCAGTATTTTTGCCTAGAGAATTCCATGGACAGAGGAGCCTGGCCGGCTATAGTCCATGGGGTCACAAAAAGTTGGACATGAGTGATCAACTAACATATATACATTACTATACATAAAACAGATAACCAACAAAGACATACTATATAGTACTGGGACTATACTCAATATTTTGTAATAACCTATATAGGAAAATAGTCTGAAAAAGAATATACATGTACATACATATATATGTAAACTGACGGGATGTCCCTGGTGGTCCAGAGGCTAAGACTCTGCACTCCCAAAATGCAAGGAGCTCAGGTTCAATCGCTGCTTGGGGAACTAGATCCCACATGCTGCAACTAAGACATAGTACAGCCAAATAAATAGATTTTTTGTTAAAAAACCTGAATCACTTGGCTGTATACTTGAAACTAACAACACTATAAATCAACTATACTTCAACAAAAAACAAATAATAAAAAAATTTATAAAGAACAAAAAAGGAAAAAGATGCACTGAAATGGGCTTAATATAGGGGAAAAAAGCCCCAGTGATATCAGAAAGTGGTGCATTTTCATAAGCTTCACAGGTGGTATGTATAAGTCACAACTGAGTAGCTTTAATTCTTAAAGATTGTGATAGAAAGAATATAGAAGATACTCTGATAAAATATACACGTCCACAAAAGCATACAGCACAGAGGTTGAAAAAACATTTTTTTAAAGTTCTGTGGCTAATAAAATGTTTGAAGATTTCAGAGGATGGGAAATTAAAAAAACTTTGGAGATTTTAAGTAAAATACTAAACTGAATATAAGTAAAAAAGCAAAAGTCTTAAAAAGGATCTAATACAAATTAACATAATACACGATGATGTAAAACTAAATTTTGAATTATTCTTTTCTGAGTGTTGAAGTCTGGTCGACACTGGAGCCATCTGTGGCTCCACCTATGCTCACTGCCACTTTTATTGCTGGCTGACATTCTCAGATGCCCTGAACTTCTAGAGCATCTCAAACTCACAGCATCCTGGGTGTGATACCACGGCACCCATGGCTGATACAACAGATCACCCCCTTCTCAAAACCACGGAGGAGAGGCCTCCTGCAGCAGGAAGCAAGGCTGCCAGCTCTGGACCACATGGGTGACAGGAATCCCAACTGAGGCGTGTATTGTTCTCAATGCCTGAAAGATGGTTTCCATTATGAACATATAATTTTTTAAAGCTGTACTGGTTGGGAGCATTTGCTGCATTCTGGTATCTATGTTTGGGCAAATTACCAGTCAACACAGGTAAAACTCAAGACCATGATGAGCACCATCACTTCGCCCACCTAACAGAAAAGATCTCTTAAACATTTCAGAAGTGCAGCACATGGAACTTAGTAAAAGTATCTGTATTTTCTGTATCATCCATGAAAACCCGATGGCGTCACTGGGTACTCAAAGAATCGTATACCAAACACTGTGACAAAGCAGAGCACCATAATACTAAAAACAATGGTCTAAGATAAAAAATGACACGTGGACACAGATGAGGAAAATGTACAAATATGTCTCTGGAAAGCACAGCAACAGCCACAACTGGTTCTTTCTTGCACATCCCACCATATTTGCTGTCACTGAAAACTCAAGAGTATATTCAGTTTACTAAGGATGTATCTCAGCCCTTCTGTCTGGGCCACACTGTGACATCTGGTAACCTTGATTTCATGACAGTAGAAGGAGGAGCTGCTTTAACTATGGAGGCTATGAAAAGAATTACAGACTTCTGAATAAGTCTGCATGCATGCGTGCTAAGTCACTCAGACGTGTCTGACTCTGCGACCCTGTGCACTGTAGCCCACCAGGCTCCTCTGTCCATGGGATTCTCCAGGCAAGAATACTGGAATGAGTTGCCATTTCCTTCTCCAGGGAAATAAGCCCGAAAAATATGCAAATCAAAGTGTGATTTGGAACTTATCAGAAGATAGGCAGCTTAGCAGTCTGCCTGAAATATGCAGGAGTTCCTGCAGAAAGTAGAGGATTCCAAAGGAAGAATTCTATTTAACACAAAACCAACTACACATCTTATTCAAGAGACAGTGTCTCATAACCCTGAGCAAGTAGTAGAAGGCTGCTGTTCAGATACAGCTATTACTTTTAATGGACTGACTCCCGAAAATATGATAGTAATGACATATGGTGTGTACCAGCCCAGAGCATTTGGACATTATTTTAGCAACACACTGATTTTCTTGTCTCCAGATGATTCAGAAAATCACAGAGGACTGGGGAATAATAGAACTGTGCTGTCCAAGAGCACTTGAAATGTGGTTAGTCCAAATTGAAATGTGGTAGAACTGTAAAATACACACTTCATTCAATAACACAGTATTTGAAAACCTATTACAAAAAGAATAAAAATCTCAGCAATTGTTCATATTGACTCACATTGAAATAATATTTTAATGTCACATTAAATAAAATATAATATTAAAGTTAATTTAATCTATTTCTTTTTCATATTATTAATGTTATTAGAAATTTTTAAATTACATATATTTCTCACTTTATATTTCTATTGGATAATAAAAGTGTAAAACATTCCATTGTCACCATATATGGCAATTTAACTGTCTGTCCACATAGCAGTATTTTTTTAAGGTAGTTTATTGCAAGGATCTAGATTCTGGAAGAATTTTCAAATATTTGGATACATAAATAAGTATTTCCCAAGTGCATTCTCTGGACCTCAAATCACCTTTAATTTTTGTGAAGATATTTCCAGGTGGCACTAGTGGTAAAGAATCCACCTTCCAGTACAGGAGACGCAAGAAATGCAGGTTTGATCCCTGAGTCAGGAAGATTCCCTGGAGAAGGAAATAGCAACCCACTCCAGTATTCATGCCTAGATAATCTCATGGACAGAAAAGCCTGGTGGGCTACAGTCTGTGAGGTCGCAAACAGTTGGACATGACTGAGCACATCAACATAGCACACTTCATGTTTAATAAACAAGCACTGTTGTCTAAAAGCATTTTATTGAGTCTGTTATAGACTATCATATTACATAAAGAAGTTGGACAAGCAATGTATCTCCTGTCTAGGACAGTCCTTAAACAAAAAAATTAACTGACATGCACACACTGACATCACATTCTTTCACTACTGACAATATGCTGACAAC
The DNA here is from genome assembly GCF_033118175.1 of Dama dama. Lineage (NCBI taxonomy): Eukaryota > Metazoa > Chordata > Mammalia > Artiodactyla > Cervidae > Dama > Dama dama. The sequence continues at coordinate 77,673,978 of NC_083691.1, forward strand.
TGTCATTTCTACAACGCAACGACACTGTGTTTTCAGAGGAATTTCTACACTTGTGCAGCCTTACCCTCAATTTTGAACATTTTTGAGATTTCCAGGGAAAACAGGAAAATCCACAAATGGATTGCTGCTTTGTAAACTTTGGCTAGTGAAAATAAATGACTGATATACCTATGAGAATGGCTGAAATCCAGAGCACCGACAATACCAAGTGCTAGCAGGAATGTGGAAGAACAGGAACTCTCATTCACTGCGTGCTTTCTTATAAAATTAAACATACTCTTATCATACTATCCAGCAAGTGTGCTCCTCGGTATTTACCCAAAGGAGTTGAAAACTTACGTTCACATAAAAACTTTCACACAGATATTTATAGCAGTTTTACTCATAATTGCCAAAACTTGGAAGCCATCAAGATTTCCTTCAATAGATGACTGGATAGATAAACTGTGGTATAACCAGACAAAAAAATATTATTTACTGCTAAAAGGAAATGAGCTATCATGTAAAACATATTATTAAGTGAAAGAAGCCAAACTGAAAAGGCCACATAAAGTATGATTCCAACTACATAACATTCTGGAAAACTATGGAGACAATAGAAGGATCAGTGGTTGTGAGGGTGGGGCCAGGGGAGAGCGTGGAGAGGGATGAATAAGCAGAGCACAGAAGCTTTTTAGGACAGTGAAAGTACTCTGCTAGAGAGGGAAATGGCCACCCACCCCACTATTCTTGCCTGCAGAATTTCATGGACAGAGGCTACAGGCCATGGGGTCACAAAAAGTCAGACATGACTGAGTGACTAACACCACTACACTAAATACTCTGTATGATACCATAATGATACACACGTCACTATACACTGTCGAAACCCACGGAATGGACAACACCAAGAGTGAAACTATGAACTCTGGGTGATGATAATGTGTCAATGTAGGTGGAACAATTCGTAACATGTACCACTCTGGTGAGGAATGTTAATAATGGGGATGGCTAACTGGAGAACAGTGTGGAGATTCCTTTAAAAACTGGAAAATAGAACTGCCATACAACCCAGCAATCCCACTGCTGGGCACACACACTGAGGAAACCAGAATTGAAAGAGATGTGTATCCCCATGTTCATTGCAGCACTGTTTACAATAGGTAAGACCCGGAAGCAACCTAGATGTCCATCAGCAGATGAATGGATAAGAACGTTGTGGTACATACACACAATGGAGTATTACTCAGCTATTAAAAAGAACCCAATTGAGTCAGTTCTAATGAGGTGGATGAAACTGGAACCTATTATACAGAGTGAAGTAAGTCAGGAAGAAAAACACCAATATAGTATAGTAATGCATATATATGGAATTTAGAAAGATGATAACGATGACCCTATATGCAAGACAGCAAAAGAGACACAGATGTAAAGAACAGACTTTTCAACTCTGTGGGAAAAGGCGAGGGTGGGATGATTTGAGAGAATAGCAGTGAAACATGTATATTACCATATGTGAAATAGATGACCAGTCCAAGTTTGATGCATGAAGCAGGGCACTCAAAGCCGGTGCACTGGGACAACCCAGAGGGGTGGGATGGGGAGGGAGGTGGGAGGGGGGTTCAGGATGGGGGCTCATGTACACCCAAGGCTGATTCACTTCAATGTGTGGCAAAAACCACCACAATATTGTAAAGTAATTAGCCTCCAATTAAAATAAATAAATTTTAAAAAAGAAAAAAATAATGAGGATGGCTATACATATGTGGGGGCAGAGAATACATGAAAAATTTGTATCTTCCACCCAATTTTTCTGTAAATCCTAAGCTGCTCTAAAAAGACAAAGTCTTAATAACAGTCATTTTTTAAAAAGACTGAATAATTTCTCTAGGGGGCCACTTTGAATGTTTGCCCCCTACCCCAGCAAATTCACATCTTGGATCCTAATGCCCAATGTGATGGTGATTAAACCTTGAGGGGGAGCCCCTCATGAACTGCGTTAGTGCTTTTATAATAGAGATTCTACAGAGCTCCCAGCCCCTTCTGCCAGGTAACAGTGCAAGAAGTCAGTGACCCAGAGGAGGGCCCTAACCTGACTATGCTGGAATCCTGGTATCAGACTTCCAGCCTCCAAAACTGGGAGAAATAAGATTTCTATTGTTTGTAAGCTACATAGTCTGTTGTTATTTTGTTATAGCAATCCCCACAGACTAAGACATAGAATTGGTTCTGAGAGTGAGGTGCTGCTTAACAAATATCTAAAAATGTGGAAGCAATTTTGGAACTGGGTAATAGATAGAGACTGGAAGAATTTCAAGGTGCATGGTAGAAAAAACCTACATGACCATGAACAGACCATTAAAGCAATTCTGGTGAGAGGTCAGAAGAACAGGAAAGCTATAGAGAAAGCCTCAATCTTCCTGGAGTGCATAGCTAAGGATTGTGAACAGATTGTTGATAGAAATGATGGCTGGTAAAGGCTCTTCTGATGAGATGTCAGGTGGACATGAGGAGCATATTACTGGAAACCAGAGGAAAAGTGAGACCAGAGCCTACAATAAGCATTGGAGCATACTGAACTTCTCCCCTAGAGCTGAATGCCCTGCACAACCCTGTAAAGACCTACAGGGGAAGTGAGTGTGGGGCTGGGAATAGTGGGTATTAATGGAAAACATGTGGCCTTTAGAGCCAACTAGTTCTCTGAAACCTTCACACTTATACCCGTGTGCCCAATGTGCAGCAGCTAAGCATTTACTTCCTGTTAAAAGACTGAATGTTCTTCTCCTATAAAGTTGAATAAATTACTTGGAGGGCTCTAGTCCAACAACTGTGGCATTTATGGGCTCATGGTGTAATAAGAAGTCTCAGACCCACTCATTCTAAAGCAAATATTGATAGTCAACCAGCACTGATTTTATACACAATTGTTGGTCAACTTTTCAGATATCCCATCCTTAAACATAAATGGACCACCAAAGATCATCAGACATTTGAGAAAAGCTTGCAACCTGAAAAAGAAAAATCAAACTGAAAAGTGGAAAATAATCTCAGAGGAAAGAAAAATAATTCAAGAAAGAGAACTTAAAAAGAATTAAAATTAGAGTTCAGGAACCAGGAATTTTCAAATACATTATTTCGTAGCCATGTCATAGACAGAAATTGTTATTCCAATTAGAAATATCAGGAAATTGGTGTTTCAAATGCCCCCAGCCAGTGACATGGATGGGATGTGAGCCTTCATGTTCAGAATCCCTAGCACTCTTTTAGTTGAACCACAGCTGCTTAGGTATTTATAAACTCCACCCACAGTGTATAGTTATACAGAACCAAATGTAAATCAGTCCCAGATACATGAAACCACAAAATCCTTGGCTGGGAAGCATCTGTCTTGATTTTTATCCCTTGTATTCTATTCTTTTGGCCTAGGAATCTTTTATTAGCAACTTAAAATCATTAACATTCATAATAGGAACAATTTTAAGCTGCATGGTCTCAAGAAACCTACTGCAGAAGGAAACACACCATTTAAAAAAAAACTGTCATCAAAAATAATATCCTCAGGATTTCCCTGGTGGTTCAGTGGCTAAGACTCTGCAACTCCCAATGCAAGGTGTCCAGGTTTGATCCCTGGTCAGGAAACTAGATCCCACGTGCCACAACTAAAGGTTCTGCATGCTGCACCAAGACCTGGTGCAGCCAAATAAATAAATAAAAATGTAAAAATAGCAATGAGCCTCAATCAATAGCCCCTAAATAAAGTTATTTAAAATAACTTTAAATCAGCCTGAAAATCTCATTATTATACGTACAATTTTCCTTGTGTGTTAGTTGCTCAGCCATGTCCAACTCTTTGTGACCCCACGGCTGTAGCCCACCAGGCTCCTCTGTCCATGGGATTTTCCAGGCAAGAATACTGGAGGGGGTTACCATTGCCTTCTCCAGGGAATCTTCCTGACCCCGGATAGAACCTGGGTCTTCCAAATTGCAGGCAGATTCTTTACTATCTGAGCCACCAGGGAATGTGCTGTGAAATATTAGGTGCAAAAGAATAACAGGACATGTGTGATTTAAATAGGATAACCGTGGTGTTGACTGGACTGTTATATGAAAGCGAACACAATGCTGTCCAGGGACTCCTGATTCCTAGACAAGAATCCTAGACCACCTCAGGGAAATCACATTGACAAGAGGAAGGTCAAGTGGCAGGAACTGCCAGGCAGCAATGCTGTATCAGATAAAGGCAGCATTAGGTTATATGAGCCATGCTGATGCCTAAAGGAAAAATTCTTCATTTGTTTCACCTTTTTTTTTTTTTCACTGAAAATCTAACTAATAGGAAATAACATTCACTTCAACTGAAAAAAAAAAACTTTCCCTTTCCCTCCTTGACTCTGAAAATGAACTAGTAATACTGTAAAGTAGAAAACTACTTAAATCTCAGCTTCCCTGAAGAGTTTATGTTTGGCATACTAGAGATATTTCCAACACCATTCCTTAAATTCCTCCAAAGACCTCTCCCACTTACAGCAGGATTTGCCCAAGATTTCAATAAGGACTTTTTCTTCACAAGCTTCAATATTCAAAGTTACTTGGAAATTGTAATGGAAACATAAATAGATGAAAAAAATAGTTTAAAAAGATCCCATGTATTCTCCTAATCCTAATCTCCAAAATATACAATGTATATAAAATTGAAATCCATCTTTAATTATAGGAACATTCTGAGATCCTCTCACACATTTTTCCTAAAAAAATTCAGAAAGATGTCTATCAATCTATAATTATACTATTTTAGTTTTTAAATAATAAAAGTTATTTTTATTATTATTTAAAATAATAAAATAAAATATTCTAAATAATAAAAAATAATTATAATTTTTAGGTCATCTCCTTGTACACTTAACCAGTGTGTCCAGTCAGAAAGATACAGGAAAATAATAGTGAGTTTCTTCTATATGCCAGGCACTCTTTAGCTGCATCACAAAAAAAAGTGTGAAAGATCTAAGGTTTTATGCCAACTCTGCTATTTGTTACCTGTGTGATATTGGGCCTACTGCTCAAAGACTCTGTCTTAATGTCAACATCTTTAGATTGTGGATAATAATAGTTACCTCATAGAGTTACTCTGGGGTTTAAACTAGCTAACGGTTGTAGTCAAGGCTTAGGATCCATAGTTGGCACCTAGTGTTAGCTGTCTATAATCAGTGCCAAGAAGAAAGAACTAAGAACCAGAACTGTAGCAGAAAAGAAAAATTGGCCAGAATTTCTGGCAAAGAGCTGAGGAATCAAATTAGTATTCTCTCAAGAATCTTCAGCTTTAGGCCTGCATCCATCTGGAGGAAGGTACAGAGAACTATTAGGAAGAATCCTTGGGGCAAACTGGTTCTAACACAAAACCAAAGATCACAGATGGGAACAGACTAGCCTCTGGAACGCGATATTTGACTCAAGTTGGGTTGGCATGCAGAAGCAATGCAACAGGGTTTGCCTTGAAAAATATGTAACATTATGTAAACTGTTATTACTACATACGTACAAACATCCTAACTTACACAGACATACGCTGCCAAGCAGAGATGGATTTATATATGTTGTGTGACTGAAAAGAAGACAACAGATGAGTCAGTAAGAATATCAGAGAAAGCAAGGAATGTGGTAATAAAACTAGGTTAGAGATGTCATATAGGGTGATGACTAAGCATTCAGGCTCTAAAAATGCTGCACTTGGTTGCTCAGTCGAGTCGGACTGTTTGCTATTCCATTGACTGTAGCCAGCCAGGCTCCTCTGTCCATGGGGATTCTTAGGCAAGAATTCTGGAGGGGGTTGCCATGCCTTCCTCCAGGGGATCTTCCCAACCCAGGATTTGAACCGGGGTCTCTGGCATTGCAGGTTTTACTGGGTGAGCTACCAGGAAAGCCCCCAAAACAAAATGCCTATTTACAAATATTGGCCAAATATTGGCTCCATCATTTACATTTTAGTGTGAACTCAGCCAAGGTAGATAACTTTTATGTGCCTTAGTTTCCTCTTGTGTAAATATGAATAATATTAATATCTACCTCATAGGCTGTTATAAGGATTAAAAAATTATAAAGTACTTAGAAGATTGCCTGGTACATGGTAAGCATCAGTTTCCTAATCTGTAAAATGGGAACCATAAAACTTATTACTTCATAGGTTGTTATAATAACTAAATAAATCATATCTGTACAGTGCTTAGTACATAATAAATCAGTATTTGGTGTTTTTATTTTAATACCAGTATTTGGTATTTTTATGGGTGGGTACCAAAAATAAATTTTAATCCAGAGAAAAAATTAGCGAAAAATACAGAAAATATCATGAAAAAGTGTTATTCCTATTTTGGTGTTGAATATATTTACTGGGAAGCCATGAGTAACTTGGCATGTTTATCCCCTTTCCCCTGTATAAAACACATATGAATCACTCCATCTCTGAGATCTGTCAAAGGATTTAAGACAAATAAAATTACAGAAGACACCAAAAAAAGGAAGAAGAAGAAAAAGAAACCACACCTAAAACAGCAATTCTGAAATAATATTCCTCTCAATCTTCATTCACTGACAAAGAAAAAAGAAAACTTAGTAACTAAATTAATGACCAAAAACTATTTACAATCTTACTTACAGAGAAAATTACACTTTTAAAATTGACAAAATGGGCACTCACAAAGAAATTTCCTATGACAAGCCTACTGAAGAACAAAACAAATGTTGGCATTAAGAATTTAAAGGTCAATTAATTGGAATCCAAATAAGCATAACTTTTTATATCTTCTTATAAAGAAAGTCCATAAAGAAACCAGGGGAGTACAACAGTCAAGGGAACCAAGAAAATTTTAAGTAGGAGGCTGTGGTCAACAGTGGGCCAGCTGTTGAAGGGCTGAGGTACCTGAAACACTTGGGAAGTGTCCAGTGAGGTTGAGCAGCAAGGTTATAATTAGCGATATTGCTGAAATCATTACATGGGGGACAATCATAGTACAACCTGGGAAATGATTTTTACAGAGAGAGGAGCAAAAGACAAAGCATGAGTCACTAACTCTGAGTTAGGATAAGCTTTCCCAACTTGGAGATAATCAAACTGGGATTTTTTTTCAAGTTAAAATTTTTATTTTAATAGGGACAAATAAAGTAAATTGATAGCGGGGATTCATTTCACAAAACCTATGAACAGGTCACCCTCTAGCCCAAAGTGAATAGAGTAACTTTAGTCTTTCCTTCTAAAAGCTGTTAGTGCACAAAATTTAAGAAGATACATATGAAAGTTTAAACTGAATGGTGTTTTACTGGATTTTATTACAATTCTTCTGTGCTAAGAGATTCTTGGTTAGCAATGCAAGTAAGATTTAACACGATTTTTAGAGATGTGATATGTGTACCAGTCTCCACTCTAAAAGGATTATGCAGGCTAGAGTTTAAGAAACCACCTGTAAATTCTCCTGGTCAGTTCTGAATGATCATTAACAAAATTTATATAGCCATCCAAATACTGCCAATACAAATATAATGTGAGTTACTTATATAATTTCAAAATTTCTAGTACCCACATTTACAGTTAAAAACAGGGAAATAATTTTACTATTTTCTATTTAATCTACTGTCCAAAATATTATCATTTCAACATGTAATCAATATAAAATTATTGCACAGGTATTTCATATTCTTTTTTCAAACTAAATCTTTGAAATCCAGTGTGTATTTTACATTTCCAGCACATATCAATTTGAACTAGTCTCATTTACAGTGTTCACTAACCGCTTGTGGCTTTGCCTGCCACATTGGACATTGCAGGGCTAGAATCCAAGCTCCCTGGAAATAGCAACATGCATTGTCTTATTCACAGATTTGTAACTGTAGCATTAAGAACAGTGTCTGGCACAAACACACTGCAATGAATATTTGTTGAATAAATAAGCAAATGAATTAATCTATTGGTTTTATACACATATATTAAGAAATCCTATGACAAATGAAAATTTTAATTACATGGTTAAAACTATTAAGAGAAGCACAGAATTATATTGCTTCAATTCTATAGTTTAGTAATATAATGTTTGTCAACACAAATTCTAAATAGGTATATACTTCCATATACAATGTCTCACTGTATTTTATCTTACACAGGAAATGAACAATAATCACTTTAAAGATAATTTTTCTAAACATTTAGTAGATCAAAATGCTATCACACCACACTAAAATCAAATAAATTATAGCTGTTCTTTCTAGCATGAATTAATTCTACATTCATCAAATACACACAATTATTACATAGTCCACCAGTATTTGCAAAGAAGTGTTTTTGTCTTAATGTCCAATCCATTCTAAAACTAGCAAAAGAATATGCCCAGTAGAGCATCAGGTCGCTGAAAAAAAATTAAATAATATTCATTATTTTTTAAATGTTTACCTCCTAACGTATTGAGATTACTTAATATAAATGAAATGGGTCCCAAAGAACGGATGTTTTACTAACAAAGGTGAGGGAGAAAAGCTTACCTTCTCTGCTAAGAGCTCTCGTATCTTGCTTGCTTGAACTCTAAATTTCATGAGCTGGGACTCCAGGGCTACACAACGTTCTTTCCAATCTACTGGCCCTTCTGTCTCAGAAAGCTCTGCCATAATTTTTCTAGGAAAGAAAGCATTCAAACAGCGTACTATCAATTAGCATCCAGGATAATTCCTTAAATCATCCAATGCACACATTCTAGCCACCATCTAATGATATCTAAATGCAAGTTTTGAATCCTAAGATAAATTCCAGAACCTGGTGACTGCTCATGGAAAGAACTTAGGAGAGACGAGGCCAGGAAAGGAGGCCCAACTGGGTTATTTAAACTTTCTGTGTAACTTAACCTTTCCATGTCTCAGCAATCTAGAAAAAAGGGCGAATCCAGCAATAACGAACCATTCTTCTCACAGACAGGTAAGGCACAAATTAAATCCTGCTGTTCTGACATCGCTTGGACACTGTAATAGTATCACACAGCGTACTGTCATTATTTTAGCTCTGCTCAGCAGGTAAGATTTTTAAAAATCTGTCAGTTCACAATTTTACCACATTAAATTTACAAAATTATTAGTTTTGCTTCCATTGGTAGCATCGTACGTGCGTGGGCTAAGTCACTTCAGTTGTGTCTGACTCTTTGTGACTCCATGGACTATGGCCTGGCAGGCTCCTCTGTCCATGGGATTCTCCAGGCAAGAATACTGGAGTGGGTTGCCATTCCCTTCTCCAGGGGATCTTCCCTACCCAAGGACCGAACCAGCATCTCTTATGTCTCCTGCATAAAAATAACCTAAAGAAACTTCATATCAGTGTTTCAGTTATGACTTAGATTTGCATTATAATTATTACTTACCACTACCATAAAGTTGTCCAGGTCCAGGTTATCTTTCAAAACAAAAACACTTTGGCACAATTAACTGGGTAAAGTATTATGACCCTGTACAAGTTTAGATAATTTTTATTTGGTGTAAGAAGAGAAAACATATACATATGAAATTTGGAACCACCTACATTAAATAGATCTGGAGTCAGGGTATTCCATGATAGTAACCTTTTTTTGGAGGAGGTTAATCCCATGGAGAATCACAGTAAGGGGGAAGCCAAGAAGCAGGGGCACAGATTTTGAAATTCTAAAGTGCAAAAAACTATTGCTCGATTTTGGAAACACAATTGTTTCTAGTTCTGGTGTTGAAAATGTAGTTTTAAATGTTACTATTTCATCAAGTCATTTTCATAAATGGCTTTATAATGTATTTCTGAATTGCCCTTGTTATGAACTGACAAAATGTGCATTAGGAATGGCTCTTCTGGAGACGTCAAGCCCTAGTCATGGACTATGTGTGTGTGTGACGTCGCTTCAGTCATGGACTATACACGACAGCAAAACTCAGAATCCCAGGACAGAACTGCAGTTGAAGCATATTATTCTGTTCTTTTGTTTTTCAAAAACATGTCTGCTTCACACATTAACCAAGTTGATTTTCCCAATATTTCGTGCAATATAACCCCTTCTTAAACCTATAACAGTTTTTTAAACCTGCAAATGATTGTTTTCCTAGCATAAATACTGTTTTGTGCTTAGATTAGCTTTCATATTAATACTTATATTACCACTCAATAATTCAGAAGTAAATATAAGCAAAGTTGTTCTACAAAGGCTACAACTTCATTAAGAGTCCCCTGGTCATCTCAAAGCCTTCAGATGCTACTAAATTCTAGCCATAATGTAAGGGAATCTTCCTGTAGAGCAAGTGACCGTTCTCCTCATTTCCTCATTTTTTCTAAAAGCCCCATCCCATTGTTTTATGAGTTTTCCCTAAGGATATTAACCATGTTAATGACCTTTTTCATTATTCATAATAGCATTTACTATCAATGCACACAAACTCTTTCTCAATTCTACTGCTACTTCATTTCTTTTCTCATTAGCTTTAGACTGGACAAAGAAGAAAATGCAGATGAAATCTTAAATCTTAAATCTCCTAAGCAGACCTGAAATGAAATGCTTAAGTCTTGAACCATTCTTATCACTGCACAGAAATATAGGGAAGCTTCTATGTCTTAAGTAACAAGAAGAGTATTTCATACTGATAAATTTTTGCTATACACGTAAAATAACCTTTTTAGTTCCACTATAAAATTTCTACAGCTTTAAAAATAACAAACATTTTTCAACAAGTGAAAATCAGTGTAATGAACCATATGAACAGAATAAAAGACAAAAACCATCTGATCATTTCAACAGACACAGAGAAAAGCACTTGACAAAACTCAACATTATTGTATGATTAAAAACATTCAACAAACTATTAATAGCAATATAAGTTAACTTCCTCACCCTGATATACAAGTATCCACAAAAGCCCACAGCTAACATCACACTTAACTGTAAATGAATGATCCGCGTAAGATCAGAAACAACATAAGGGTGTTTGCTTTCGTCACTTCTAATGTTTCGTACTGGCCAGTACAAGAAAATAAATTAGGAAACACACAGATTGGAAAGGAAAAACTAAAACTATCTCTATTTTAAGATGCCATGGTCTTATATACAGAAACTTCCAAGTAATCCATTAAAAAAAGAAAGAAAGAAAAAAGCTATTAGAACTAGTTGAGACCAGAAAAGTTTCAGGAAACCAGATCACTATATGAAAATTAACTGTTTTCCTATACACTTGCAAGGAAAACTCCAGAAATGAAATCAAGACTATATTCCACTTACACCAACATCAGAAAGAATTAAATACTTAGGAGTAAATTTAACAAAAGAAGTACAAGATTTGTACTCTCAAAACTAAAAAACATCATTGAAAGAAATTAAAGAAGACCTAAAGAAATGGAAGACTTTGTATGAATGGCAATACCTGCAAATGGATATACACATTTGATACAATATCTATCAAAATTTTAACTACATTTTTTGCAGAAACTGATAAGCTGATCCTGTAATGCATACAAAAATTTAGAATACTCAAAACAATCTTAAAGACTCACACAATTTCAAAAATTACTGCGAAGCTATAGTAATTAAGACTGTGTGGTACTAGCATAAAGATAGATACATAGATGGATAGCTAGATCAACAGAATAAAATTATGAGTACAGAAATAAAGAAATAAGGATGGGGACAAGAATAGGTGAAGGGGATCAAGTGGCACAAACCTCTTATATTAGCTATATAACAAATAAGGGCTTCCCCTGTAGCTTAGCTGGTAAAGAATCCGCCTGCAATGTGGGAGACCCTGGTTTGATTCCTGGGTCGGGAAGATCCGCTGGAGAAGGGATAGGCTACCCACCCAGTGGGGTGCAGATGACACCACCCTGATGGCAGAAAATGAAGAACTAAAGAGCCTCTTGATGAAAGTGAAAGAGGAGAGTGAAAAAGTTGGCTTAAAGTTCAACATTCAGAAAACTAAGATCATGTCATCCGGTCCCATCGCTTCATGGCAAATAGATGGGGAAACAGTGGAAACAGTGGCAGACTTTATTTTGGGGGGGGCTCCAAAATCACTGCAGATGGTAACTGCAGCCATGAAATTAAGACACTTACTCCTTGGAAGGAAAGTTATGACCAACCTGCTGCTGCTGCTGCTAAGTCTAGACAGCATATTGAAAAGCAGAGACATTACTTTTCCAACAAAGTTCCATCTAGTCAAAGGCTATGGTTTTTCCAGTAGTCATGTATGGATGTGAGAGTTGGACTATAAAGAAAGCTGAGCGCCGAAGAATTGATGCTTTTGAGCTGTGGTGTTGGAGAAGACTCTTGAGAGTCCCTTGGACTGCAAGGAGATCCAATCAGTCCATCCAAAAGGAGATCAATCCTAAGTGTTCATTGGAAGGACTGATGTTGAAGCTGACACTCCAATACTTTGGCCACCTGACGCAAAGAGCTGACTCATTTGAAAAGACCCTGATACTGGGAAAGATTGAAAGCGGGAGAAGGGGATGACAGAGGATGAGATGGTTGGATGCTATCACCGACTCAATGGACATGAGTCTTGGTAAACTCCGGGAGTTGGTGATGGACAGGGAGGCCTGGTGTGCTGCAATCCATGGGGTCGCAATGAGTCGGAAATGACTGAACAACTGAACTGAACCAACTGAACCCACCCCAGTATTATTGGGCTTCCCTGGTGGCTCAGCTAGTAAAGAATCCACCTGCAATGTGGCAGACCTGTGTTTGATCTCTGGGTTGGGAAGATCCCCTGGAGAAAGGAACAGCTACCCACTCTAGTATTCGGGCCTGGAGAATTCCATGGACTGTATAGCCCATGGGGACACGACTGAGCAACTTTCACCTTACCAAATAAGTCATAGGGAGGTAATATACAGCATAAGGAATATGGTCAATGTACTAACTTTGTATGGGAATAGGTGGTTGTTAGACTTATGAGGATCATTTCATAACGTATGCAAACAAGAAATCATTATGTAGTATACCAAAATTAACATAATAATGTATATCAACTCTATTTCAATTATAAAATATATCTATAACAACCATACTTCCAAATAAGATCACATTCTGAGATACTGCGGGTTAGGACGGCAACATTTCTTTTTTGAGGGGAAGGGAGCAATTCAATCCATTTTTAAAAATACACAAATAAAAAACCCTCATGTAGAGTGAACTGATTTTTGACAAGGTGGAATGAAAAGTTCTTTTTAAATAAATGGTACTAGGCAATTGGACATCCACATGCAAAAGGATAAATTTGGTTCCCCACCTCATATCATACACAAAAATTAACCCCAAATGGATAAAAGACCTAGATGTAAGAGCTAAGGCTCTAAACTTGTAGTAGAAAAAATAGTCGTTAAGTCTTTGTGATCTTGAATAGACAATAGTTTCCTAATATAACATTTAAAGCATAAGTAATCAAAAAAAATAGATAAATTTAACCTAAAATTAAATATTTTTGTGCTTCAAAGGACACCATCAAGAAAGTGAGGGTTTCCCTAATGGTCCAGTGGTTAAGAATCCACTGTGCAATGCAGGGGACACGGGTTTGATCCTTGGTGGCATCCTGGTCATGCCACAAGGCAACTAAGCCCGTGAGCTGCAACTAGTGAGCTCAAGCCTGGAGCCTGGGTCTGCAACAAGAAACCACGGCAATGAGAAGCCCCTGCAACGAGATTGTAGCCCCCACTTGCTGCAATTAGAGAAAGACTGCAAGCAGCAAAGACGACTCAGAGAAGCCAAAAATAAATAAAAACATAATTTTTTACTAAAGAAAAAGAAAGTGAAAAGATAACCCAGATAATGGGAAGAAATATTTACTAATCACATTAGCTATAAAGGACTTGTATCCAGAAAATAGAAAGGACTCTTACAACTCAACAATAAAAAGCATAATTAAAAAGTAGCAAAGTATCTAAAGAGATATTTTTTAAAGAAGATATTCAAATTAAGAATAAGCACATAAAAAGATACTCAACACCATAAATATGAATATAAGGGAAAAAGGAAATCAAAATCACAATGACATCACACTGTATACCAAATAGAACAGTTATAATAAAAAAGACATGTAATAACATGTGTCAGTAAGGATGCAGAGAAACTGGAACTCCTATATACTGCTGTTGAGAATGTAAAAATAGTACAACTGCTTTGGAAAATAACAGTTCCTCAAAAGTTTTAACATAAAGTCACTATATGACTCAGTAATTCCAATGTTAAGTATATACTCAAGAGAACTGAATACAGAAGTCCACAAATGTTAATAGCAACATTACTCAAACAGTCAGAAAGTAGAAACAAACCAAGTGTCTACCATCAGATGAATGGATAAACAAAATGTGGTATATCCACACAATGGAATCTTACTCAGCCACAGAAGAAGGAATAAAGCACTAATACATGCTACAAGAATGGATGAACCTTAAAAACATGACCTTAAGTGCCAAGTGAAAGAAGCCAGACACAAAAAATGACATATTGTATGATTCTATTCATATAATAGGCAAATCTCAAGACACAGAATATTAGCTTAGCAGTCGCCAAGGGCTATGAAGAGAGAGCAATGGTGATCAACTAGTAATGGGTTGGGAGCTTCTTTGTGGAGTGATGAAAATATTGTAGAATCACACCGTGCTGTTGATTGCATGACCTTGTGAATACACCAAAAACCACTGCACTGTACACTTTAAAAAAGTAACTTTTATGGTTTGTGAATTACACCTCAATTATAAAGAGTATATATTTACAAATGAATAAACAAAAAGTAAGTGGATGTATATTAATAAATCTATTGTTTGTGGTTACCTCTGCCAAGAATTCCACCATTAACTCAATCCAGAGTTAATTGTTAATCTCAAATATGACAAGTATCAGACATACATTTCACCAAGAGTACTGTGCTATGAAACTGACACATCAAATAAATTCTGTTAAACACATCTATTCATTTCTTTAGTTATGTAATTACATACTTTTACAGTGAAGTAGCAAAATGTTAGGAATATTATTGGTATTTAATATCTGCATTCCTTATTAATAGGGTCATTATTTTAAAAATTCAAAACTACAGATTGGTTGGCTTATGGCCTATAGTTGGCTAATGGTCCTGAGATCTAGACACCTGATTTCCTCATTTCATCCTGTAATTTCAGTTAATATAAAGTAACTGCCGTGTTAATGCGCCAGCTTTCCTAAAGATTCTAATTTTGAACAACAGTCACCATCTTTTCCCATTACTACTGATTTTATAGAATCTAACAATATTCATAGCTTTGAGAGCCATAGAAAGAAAGAAACAAGAAAGTGAAATTGCTCAGTTGTGTCCAACTCTTTGCGACCCCATGGACTGTAGCCCACCAGGCTCCCCCATCAATGAATTTTTTAGGCAAGAGTACTGGAGTGGGTTGCCATTTCCTTCTCCAGGGAATCTTCCCGACCCGGGGATCGAACGCGGGTCTCCCGCATTGCAGGCGGACGCTTTACCGTCTGAGGCACCACGGGAATCCCCTTGAGCGCCACAACTACCTGCTAAATAAATATCATTTTTAGATTTCGAATTTAAAAGTAATCTATCTTCACAGCAGCGGACAGGAAAAAGTCTTTGTTTTCCAAATACCCCCAATGACTTTTGGAAACATTTACTGACACAAAATGAACTGTTTACAGTTGTGGAATGAATGCTCTTTTCTCTAAATCTTTGACTTCCTGTTTCTCTTACAAATCCCTAGAGGGAAAGAAAAAGAAAAGAAAGAATTCATCTACTTAGGCTTACCCTGATGAAGCTCAGGGTACCCACTCATATCCTTTAATTCTCTCCTCTTACGGGACAGATGAACTTGGCCAGGTAAGTGTGTGTGTCTGTGTGTATTGGTAGTGCTGCGGGAGCGGTGGAGGAAGGGGGCGGGGGGAGCCATTCCTAAAGCAGAAAAGATGTCTTTCTTAACCGCACTGAGGCTTGCCTTGTTTAAGGAACCTCCCGACCACCAGGCAGCCAGCACCACTTGGGCAAAGCCGGCCCTTTGGTAGCACTGCTCAGAACCCGTGCTCCTCACTCCATAGCTCCTTGGGGATACACACAGATGCGTGGTCGAGGCTTGCGACTGGCATTTTAACAAAGAAAGCAGTGACCTGTAGGTAACATAGCACTAAGGCTTTCCCAGCGTAAATGTTTCAACTTCTCTTTCCGCGGCGTTTCGCACGTCAAAAATCTATGGCTGAAACGTCCCATCTTTTAAAAAGTTGGGGAAAAACTTCAGAGACAGTGCAGTTTCAAACGGCAGGTTACCTAAGGGCATTCTGACATTTTGGCAACTCAAGGTTTAGAAAAAGGTTCTTTAAAGTTTTGAGAAGTTTCACCCCCGTGGTTGCAGTGGGGCTCCCAAGAAGCTGAGGCCGAGTCGCAGCATCTCTAACTGCGTGGGCCACTCGGCAGCGGACGCGCCGCAACCCCGTGCGCCTCCTGACCAACCGCGATGCGCCACAAACCTGGGCCCAACGTTTTCAAACAAATGTCACGGGAGACCAGGGGGCGAGGAGCCGCCGACCACCGCTCCCACACGAGAGCCCAGTTCTGGAGGCAGCAAGGGAATCAACGCGGAGTGCGGGGGCTGCGGCGGGGGGCGCGGAGTTGAGTCCGGTACCAGCTTGCTCCATCCCCTGGGTCCCGGCACGCCGGATGCGCCCGCCGCCCCCATCCTCCTTGCGACGTGCCCACCGGGGACTGCGCGCTGTAAAGAGGGCGGGGACCCCCAGGCATCCCCGGGCACCGGAATCTCTGGGGTCGCCTTTCGGCTCCCGGCCTGTCTCATGAGCCTACCTCTGCGCGGGTCCTGGCAACACCGCCCGTAATCCCGGCCACGTCTTGTGCGGGGTTCCTGGGGTTCTCAGCGTAAAACCTTCTTACACCATACTCCGAGCAGGCGGGAGAGAGGGGCGGGATGCCGCCTCCTTCAGGGACTGGCGGCCGTGTAAACCAATCAGGTGCCTCAGACGGCCTATGACGTCACTAGGAGGTGTGTCCAGGGCTTTGACCCCTCCCTGTCCCTAATCCCAGGAGAGAGTTCTGTCCAGGAGTTTCTATCCCTGGCCTTTGCCACACTCAGAGCTCAGAGTCTGTTGTAGGGCTCACCTCTTTTCCATTCGCTCTGCCCTGACTCAGCTCCTTCTTGTTTGGTCTACCTGCCTGAAGTGAGTCCTCTTACCAATCAATCCTTCACCCTTTGATCAGGTTAACTGTCCTGGTTTGATGTACACTCTGACAAAGACCTTCATTGGCTTCCTTTTGCTTAAGTTATCAAAAACAGATCCCTTAGTCTAGTGTTCATGGTCTCCATCCTACTTTTGTCAGGTTTATTCTTCACAGCTGCCCTTCACCTGCCTGAGACTGATGCTACGCACTTCCCCACCCCAAGGAAGACCATTTGGAACATTTACCTACTATTTCCTATGTCCACGTTTAAATGGTCCATCTATCCTCTAAGACCCAGCTCAAACAATCTGCGTGTAATCATGCTTGTTGCCCCACCTAGCAGTAATCTCTTCTCTTGTTTCTGCTCTCTGAGCGTTTAGGTTTTTACTCTTCTTGCTCCTTAGCTCATTCTGCCTTGTGTACAGTTCCTTGCATGTGTGTATACATGCTCAGTCGTGTCCGACTCTTTGCAACCCTGTGGATTGTAGCCCAACAAGCTCATTTTCATAGAATTTTCCAGGCAACAATACTGGAGTGGGTTGCCATTTCCTACTCCAGAGGATCTTTCTGACCCAGGGATCAAACCCACATTTCCTGCACTGGCAGGAGTATTCTTTATCACTGCACCACCTGGGAAGCCCAATCCTGATCTCTCGTTAGGCTGTGATCTTTTTGAAACCAGAGATTTGTTTCCTTTCTTTTTGTATCCTCCTTGGCACCTAGCTCAGAGCCTGAGTGAGTGATCATTTTAATGTAATTGGGTTTTACATCCCAAGATGGGGTCTGGAAAGGCCAATCTCAGGGTTAACAAAAAAAAAAAGAGAGAGAGAGAGAATTCTGAATATTGTGGGTAATTCTTCTTCAGGTTACAAAGCTAGGTCAGACACATAACTCTCATTGGTTCACAATTGGCCAATAGGAAGTGCAAGGAAGCTTTTTCCACTACAATCTTTTTTTCTTTTCCCTTCCTTCAACTTATCTCACCTTATATAGAAAAAGCACAAAACAGATAAAGATTTACAAAGCTGTATTGAGGGGAGGCAATAAAGGAGTAAGACTAAAAGGCCAGGAAGGGAGCATCAGGCTTCCATATTTCTTCCAGATGAGCACTAATTTTGGACTGGGTCCCAGACTACCCCCACACACCAAATTCCTTTTGCCTTCTGTGGGAGCTGATGAAGCACATCGTATGAAAAAATTGTCTCCAAACAGCTTTGGCAAACAAGCAGGCTGGACTGGGCTTATTTTACAGAGCACACAGGAGTTAAATAAACAAAGTTTAAGTAACTTGCAAAATTTAACACAGCAAGTCAGTGGAGACCAAAGAGCTAAGATCAGGAGAAGAAAGAATGCCAAAATAGAATCATTTCCGCTTGTGAATCAGAATACTAAATAGACTAAGAGAGCTGAGTGAATAAAGTCACTCATGAAAAGAAGCTTTCTAAACACGGCTGCCACCCTTAGAAGGCTCAGCCAACATTTACTTACTGTCACTTTTTTCTAGAAACATGACAAACTGAATTTGCTTGGCTGTAGAGAACACAGAATCCTGTTTCTGGTGTGCTAAGAAAAATACATGGAACGATGGAATATTATTTAGCGATAAAAAGAAAAGAAGTACCTTTAAATGCTACAATATGGATAAACCTTGTAAACATTATGCCAAGTGAAAGAAGCCAGTCACAAAAAAAAAAACATGTTTTGTGTGATCTCATGTACATGAAATGTGCAGAATAGGCAAATTTATAGAGACAGAATGTAGATTAGTGGTTATAAGGGGCTGGGAAGGATGGGCGTGAAGGCCAAAAGAGAGAGGGGTTTCCTTTCGGATAATGAAAACATTCTAAAACTTGTGGTAATGATTGTGCAACTCTGTGAATATACTAGAGACCATTGATGGGTACAGTTTAAATGAGTGAATTGTATGTTATGTGAATTTTATCTCAATAGAGCTGTTCTTTAAAAAATACATGCTTATGTGAAGTAATTAGCCTCCAACTAATAAAAAAAAAAAAAAGAAAGAAAAAAAAAATACATGCTGAATTTTACGTTTTCATTTTAGTAGCAGCAGTTGGAGAATAACTCTGATCAGCCCTTATGAATGTTCATGGCACTACATACCTTTGTCTCATAGTATTTACCTTAGTTGTAATATTATGTTTATTTGTGATTAGTTGATTTTCTGTTTCCCCCCGCTAGACTGCATGGAGAAGGAAATGGCAACCCACTCCAGTATTCTTGCCTAGGGAATCCCGTGGACAGAGGTGCCTGATGGGCTGCTGTCCATAGGGTCGCACAGAGTTGGGAACGACTGAAGCGACTTAGCATGCATGCATGCGTTGGAGAAGGAAATGGCAACCCACTCCAGTGTTCTTGCCTGGAGAATCCCAGGGACGGAGGAGCCTGGTGGGCTGCTGTCTATGAGGTCGCACAGGGTCAGACACAACTGAAGCGACTTAGCAGCAGCAGCAGCAGACTGCAAGTGCCATGAGAGTAGAAACTATCTGGATTCCCTCTTAAACATATACCCAGCATCTAGCATGTATGCACCAGGTACACAATAAATATTCATTAAAGGAATGAATAAAGATTGCAGAAATATATACTTCATTAAGTATTTGTAATGTTCCAGATCACCAGGAGCAAAACAGGCATGTTTTCTATCTTCATGGAATTATGTTCTAAGGGGAGAGACACATATTCATTAGGTTTTCACACAAATAAATATATAATTACAGACTGCATTAAGCGTGTTGAAGAAATAGCACAAGGTGCTATGCAACTGAAGAACAAGAGGATCTGGAAGTCAGGAAGTCTTTCTCTGAGAAAATAAAAGTTGAGTTGAGGTCTGAAGCCAAGCAAAAACAAAGAGATCATGAGAAGCGCACCCTAACTCATGGGAGCTATAGGTGCCAGGCCCTGGGGTCTGAGAAGAGGAACCTGAGATACAGGAAGGACTGAATGAAGACCAGTGAGGCAGGGGGACAGTGGGGCACAGGGAGCGAGGGGATTCGTGGAGAAGGAGGAGGCTGCAGAAAGAAAGAAGGCTAGATTGTGGGCCCTGGAATAAACAGGGCTTCTCCAAATTCAATGGGGATCTTTTTAAAATCCATGTTCAGACTAGTAAGCCTGGGCTGGGGACCAAGACTGTGCATTTCTAATAAGCTCCAGGGACATGCTTTGAGTAGTAAGGCTATAACATTATTCCAAGAGCCCTGAGAATCCACTCAAGTCTTTATTTTTTTTATTTTTTAGTTCTACCAGTTTATTGCTACCAACCCATCTCCCTCCACCCTCATGCACACGTGCTCAGTCATGTAACCCCATGGACTGCAGCCCGCCATGCTCCTCTGTCCATGGACTTTCCCAGGCAAGAATACTGGAGTGGCCACTCAAGTTTTTAAAACAAGGATGTGATAAGATCAGATGTGGCATGTTACAGAGCAGATTAGAAAAGAGCAAGAGTGGGGACTTCCCTGAAGGTCCAGTGGTTAGGACTTCACCTTCTAATGCAGAAGGCACAGGTTTGCTCCCTGGTTGGGGAGCTAAGATCCCACATGCCTCGGGGCCAACAAACCCAAAATACAAGACAGAAATAATACTGTAGCAAATTTAATAAAGGCTTTAAAAATGGTTCACATCAAAAAATCTAAAACAAGAAGAAAAGAGCAAGAGTGGATTCAATGTATTTCCGTTATCCTGGTGAGAAGTGGCGGCAGCTGGGGAGTGCTGATGACGGATAAAAGCAGTGGGTGACCCAAGCTGTACTTTAGGAACTCTATCCAGTGTCCTATAGAGAATAGGCAGAGGGAGAAATCATTCAGAAGCTAAGAGAGTAGTTCAATGAAGATCTGAAGTAGGGTGCTCACAGTGGGAGAATGAAATGGAGGCCATGGTGGGAATTAAAAATTTGGGGGAGAATAGGGGCTTCCCTGTTGGCTCAGTGGTAAAGAATCCTCCTGCAGTTCAGGAGACACGGGTTCGATTCCTGGTCAGGAAGATCCCTGGGAGGAGGGCATGGCAACTCACTCCAGTATTCTTGCCAGGAAAATCCTAAGGACAGAGGAGCCTGGTGAGCTATGGTCACAAAGAGTCCAAATGGAACTGAAGCGACTGAGCATACAGGCAGCACCATGGGTGGAACAGATAAAAATCAGTAAACAAATATGTGGCAGAGTCGGACACGACTGAGCAACTGAACTGAACTGAACAATGCATAGTGAACAATTCCAAGTGCTTTCGTGTATATAGTCTCATGACAATCCTGTAGTGTAGGTACAGTTGTTATTCCCGTCTGAGAGATGGGGCAGTTGAGGCACACGGTTTAGGTAACTGTCCCAAAGTTGTACAGACATTAAGTAGAGGGATCGGGAATTCTGGCTTCACAGTCATCTCTACTGCATCTCGATTTCTTTCAGGAAGTTGAATCTTCAAGTTCTGAAAACTGATTAGAGCTTAGGGATGTGAAGCTTTGGGAGGCTATGAGTAACTGGGAAATGATGGTCCAGAAGCAAGGAGAAGAAAGAATTAGTTTAGGGGAAGAAGAATGAGATCTGGCTTGGACGAGCCAAGTGCAACCTGAGCTGCCCTTGAAATAGCCAGGAGAGAGCCAGTAGAAAATTAGGCTGAGTTGAGGACAAAGGCTTGGGTTTAGGTTTACATTTCAAGGTAAACTGCGTAGAGAGGAGATTTTTGTAAATTGCAGAATGATTGCTGACCATAAAGCCACTTGGCATAGTAGGAGTAAGAGCAGAGAGGTTGAAGGAAGCAGGGATAAGGGAACTGGGTAAATACTAGGGAAGAGGAGTCTGGCTCTTTAATCCAACTGCACATAAAATCCAAAAGATACAAGGGGAAAGGAGATATCGATGCCACTAGAATGAGCAGGTGGCTTCTGGAACGGAGATACTGGAAACTCCATCTCAGAAAGTAGAATTCCCAGCACTTGGGGAAATATACAAAAGACAAGGAGAAGGTTGAAGGAAAAAAATAGGGCTTGTAGGATCAAGCTTATTGGCTGACTAGGATGCAATGTTGGGTGCACCCCATGTTGTTTACCTGAAATTCAAGACATCAGCAAACTCTGTGCCTCAGAGTGTCCCTAGAACCAGGGAGACAAGACAAACAACCTGGCCCTCCTAAAGGGGATAAGCAGGAAGATGGCCTGCCAGGGTGTGTTTCCAGTGCCCAGGCATAATGGCCTGTTCAGTCCTCTGGATCTGAACGAAGGCAGGATCTCTTTAATCTCACCTCACCGGGTGAGCGGGGCCCCCTCTGTCATAGATGGGTGTGAGCAGCAGTTTGTAGGTGAGGCCAGGCCAAGGCCAAGATTGGTGGAAGTGAGAGTTTCATGGGCACTGGTAAGGCCACAGAGAGGACAAGTGTGCCCAGAGGAAAAAGAGAAGAGCTGAGGCAGAGCTTTGCATGTGTGCATGCTAAGTCACTTCAGTTGTGTCGGACTGGGGCCCTCCAGGCTACTCTGTCCATGGGGATTCTCCAGGCAGGAATACTGGAGTGGGTTGCCATGCTCTCATCCAGGGGATCTTCCCAACCCAGGGATCGAACCCGCATCTCTTAGGTCTCCTGCATTGGCAGGTGGGTTCTTTTGTGGGTCACTTATTTTAAGGGCTTCTCTGGTAGCTCAACTGGTAAAGAATCTGCCTGCAATGCAGGAAACCCTGGTTTGATTCCTGGATCAGGAAGATTCTCTGGAGAAGGGATAGGCTACCCACCCCAGTATTCTTGGGCTTCCCTGGTGGCTCAGCTAGTAAAGAATCCACCTGCAATGGGGGAGACCTGGGTTTGATTCCTGGGTTGGGAAGATCCCCTGGAGAAGGGAACAGCTACCCACTCCAGTATTCTGGTCTGGAGAATTCCATGGACTGTATAGTCACAAAGAGTTGGACATTACTGAGCAACTTTCACTCTCGTTATTTTAAGGGAAGTGAAAAGAAGTGCGGATCGTGGGAGCAGATTGAGGGGTAGTCAGCAGTGACTTGGTCAGGACTCATGAAGTTCAAAAGAAAATATACTACACATAAAAGTCACACAGGAAAACAGTGACCCAAACCATATAAACAAGCATTAAATGTGAACAGAGGATTTCTTGTGTTTGGAGTCAGTACCTAGCAGGCAGAGGCAGCCATTCTGGTTCAGATTCTCCCTACAGCTAATAACTAAATGTTTCCCTCTCTAATGACATTGCCTAAAGGGACAGCTTAAATCAGAAGAAAAGGAACAAAAAACACAAGGAAATGGACCACAACATCCCCTGACACTGACAATTAAAGAAAAGACACCTTATAAGGACATTATTATGTGCCTTGGGATAACTGTAAAATCATTGCCTTCAGAACAATGGCAATTGTTTTGTTTGTTTCAGAAAACTGGCAAGGTGACTGAAGAAGTATTTGAGTGCCACTGATGAGATGGCTGGACGGCATCACTGACTCAATGGACATGAGTTTGAGTAAACTCCGGGAGT
Organism: Dama dama; assembly: GCF_033118175.1. Taxonomy (NCBI): domain Eukaryota; kingdom Metazoa; phylum Chordata; class Mammalia; order Artiodactyla; family Cervidae; genus Dama; species Dama dama. The sequence continues at coordinate 77,697,625 of NC_083691.1, forward strand.
TGGTGATGGACAGGGAGGCCTGGCGTACTGCAGTCCTTGGGTTGCAAAAAGTCAGACACAACTGAGCAACTGAACTGAACTGAACTGAATAAAGTACAGTCTTAATGTTTTTGATGGGTATCAGAAGCTTGCATGAAGCATTTGTTTGAAGGATAGCAGATACACAGCAGGAAAATCTGAAGAGTTGAGGTGAGCAGGAGTGTACAGATAGAGCAAGGGAAATGTAAAAATGAGAGCAATCTTCCCTGGGCTGGGAAGATCCTCTGAAGGATGGCAGGGCAACCCACTCCAGTATTCTTGCTTGCAGAATTCCCATGGACAGAGGAGCCTGGCGGGCTGCAGTCCATGGGGTCCCAAAAAGTCAGACATGACCAAGCAACTAAGCATAGCACAGCACGTATGTAGGAACAGGAGAGAGGCAATGTCTTGTTGAAAAGGTGGGTTGAAATAATGTGTTATGACTTGGCAACAGCATTTTGAACTAACAGTTGGATAAAAATAATTACTTGCCTCCTTGTTTTCAGTAAGTCTTTTCCTTTACTTATCCAAATTCACGTGGCCCGAGATTTTGAACTTTAGTGCTTTTTACCCTGTTACATATGCAAATCAATACACAAACTTTTTTTATAGTTCCGCATAGTTGTTTTTGTCTTATATTGCTTCCTGATTATAAAAGAAATATAAATTAATTTTCATTGGAAAATATAAAAAGATATAACAAAGAAATCTAAAATTACCCACCATCCATCATCAGTCCTGTTTTCTATAATACACTCCTTTCCCTTAATGATATTCCCTTATAAAATTATGCTGAATTCATACTTTTTACCTATCACACTTAAGATTTTACTGGGAACATTTTCTCTTTTTTTGTACAATTAGTTTATTTCCCAATTCTTCACTAGTATAGAAAGAACATAACCACTTCAATACTTTCATGTCTTCCTAATAATCTTTTGGAAAACTTTTAAATAACAGCTTTATTGAGATACAATTCACATACTGTATAATTCACCTATTAAAAGTGTACAAATCAGTACACCATCACCATAATCAATTCTATAATATTTTCATCAACCCAAAAAGAAACTCAATACCCTTTAGCCATTACCTCCCTTCCCCGTACTAGGGGAACTACTAGGCAACTACTAATCTGCTTTCTGCTCCTATAGATTTGCTTATTCTGGGCATTTCATATAAATAGAACCATAAACTATGTTTTCTTTTGTGATTAGCCTTTTTCACTTAGCATAATGTTTTTAAGATTTGTCTATGCTATACAATGTATCAGCAATATATTCCTTTTACAGCTAAATCCTATTCCATTGAGGAGAATATATCACATTTTGTTTATCCATTCACCTGATGCTAGACAGTTGGGTTGCTTCCATGTTTTGGTTATTAGGAATAGTGCCGCTGTGAACATCTGTGTACAAGTTTTAGTGTAGACTTAGGTATTCAGTTCTATTGGAAGAATTAGAGCAACTCTTCGCACTGGGTCAGGAAGATCCCCTGGAGAAGGGAATGGCAACCCACTCCAGTATTCCTGCCTGGAAAATCCCATGGACAGAGGAGCCTGGCGGGCTACAGTCCATGGGGTCTCAAAGAGTCGGACACGACTGAGCAATTAACGGTTTTTCTTTCTTGGCACTGGAATTGCTGGATCATATGGTAACTTTAAGTTTAACCTTTTAAGGGACTGTTTGCAATGTGGTTGCAGGATTTTACATCCCCACCATCAGTGAATGAGAATACCACTCTGTCTGCATTCTCACCAACACTTACTATTATTTGTCTTTTTTATTATAGCCATCCTAGTGGCTGATGTAGTATCTTATTGTCTTTTTGATTTGCATTTCTCTAATGACTAATGATGTTGAACATCTTTTCATGTGCTTTTTGTTCATTTGTATAGCTTCTTTGGAGAAATATCTGTTCAAGTCTTTTGCCTATTTTTCAATTGAGTTATTTTTCTTTTTATTATTGAATTGTAAAATATATATTCTAGATACAAGTCCCTTACCAGATATAGATTTGCAAATATTTTCATAAATTCAGTGGATTGTCATCTCACTTTCTAGAAGAAAAAAAATTTAATTTAGACAATATCCAGTTTATCAGTTTTTTCTTTTGTTGTTTGGACTTTAGGCATATGAATGGGGCATGGACAGTCTCTGCCTTACCACCTACATGTATGGTAACTTGAAAATTAAAATATATATTTGCTATTCATATTCATAAATTTCAAAACATGAACACCACAATGTCAGATTTTGGTGATATCATAATATTTATAATTTGAATCATGAACACAGTGCCTATTTTTTCTAGTTTCCCTCTGGGTCAGCTTATCTATTAGGCAGAATAGACGAAAAGTTCAGTGCCCACAACACTTTTAACAGCCCATGAAGATATTTTAATTTTAAAATCCAAAGAGAAAAAAGGAAATTTGTGGTCAAAGAAATGTTCTTACATACCAGTATTAATACACTTCTTTTCATACTAGCACAGTAGTAAAATATCATTTTTAATATTGGTGGTGGTTTTTTTTCCATTGAGGAAAGAGCCCACAAAGGCAAAAGTGTCAGGTCTAGGAAAGTACTAATATGAAAACGAGAGGATTTTGGTTTTGTTCCTGAGAGAGAAAAGAAAAGAGAGGGGCCATGAGGTAAATGGCAAGATGACAGAGAGCTGGTATGGTGTAGAGTAAAGAGGCAATGAGAAATACCAAGGGATGATGTGGCCAAGGACGTTTGAAGAACAGGAAGCTTACTATGTTTTAGGTTATTTGCTCTGGGATGTATGCTGTGGCTTCTCTCAGGAGCCCAATCTTCTGTAGTGTCTGCAAGGCTTATAAATGCTTTGCATAAGTAAGAAGATGGTATCAACTTTCATGTGGAATACTTATGAAACAAAACAGAAAATCAGCAGCCCAGAGGCAAAGTGATCATAAGCCCATCAACCTGCAGAGAAATCACAAAAATCTTAGGTGTGCCTTACTTTTCCTATGGAAGAATGGGTGGAACTGGGCGGTATGGGAATTGGGCTGCAAGGAAAGGAGATTGGACAGACGGATCTACATCTCAAGAGACTGAAAGGGCCTAGTTGACATCTAGTTAAATTTAACTTTTAGTATAACTTTTAGTGGGCCTCCCAGGTGGCTCAGTGGTAAAGAATCTGCCTAACAATGCAGGAGACATGGATTCGATCCACTTCTGGATCCAACTGTAGCTGGTGGGCTACAGTCCATGGGGTCACAAAAGAGTCAGACACGACTTAGTGACTAAACAACAAAACTGAAGCCTAAGTTGATTTATTATTTTCTTTAAGTTTTTACTTAAAAACATAAGATTTGTAGGAATAAAAATAGTACAGAAAAAAACTATATGAACTTAGCTATTATCACTTTATTCATATATTTGCCTTATTTGTTTTATACCCACTTACTTTTATCTCTTTGCACCCACTTACTGAGACATCATGGTTCCTCATAGTGTGTGTCTATCTTAGCTGCAATAAGTAATAAACCCAGCTTGTTTACCTACAAGAGTGTTCCTGGTGGTCTCTGGCCGGAGGGAGGTGACAAAAGTAGCTATTCCATTGAGACTCAGAGGAAGCCCTCACCACCGTGCACCGGACCCCCAACCCAATAGTCCCGTGTGCATCTGAGAGCCCTGTCTCTCTACTTGCACGTACTAAATTAAACTCCAGTATTTCACTGAAGCCCTTCAGTGTTGGCTTTATTTTGTTTTCGGAGGAATATGCTCCCTTAAGATTTTTTTTTTTTTTGTTAAACCTAACCAGTTTTGTATTGTTCTTTGGTGAAATTATTTTCTAGCCAACGCCTGCTTCTGCTTGACAAGCATTTTGAGAGTTGTTTGTTAAAGGAAAGCCCCACAGAGAGAGGATCTAAACTTTCTTCCCTCTCCTTGCAGAGAGAACAGAATTAGCTTTTTCAAAGAACAATTTCATATTTGTAGAGAGAGGTTCATCTTGAGCAAGTCTCGAGGACTAAGGCGTTCAAAGGTCTCCACAGACCAGCTTGAAAAGTTTGAACAAACTTTTCCATGGGTTACCTTTACAGACCTTATAAGGACTCCCTCATCTTGTCTTTGTTCCCCTGAGAACTGCTGTGTTTAATTTCATCAGCAGCGAATCAGGAGACTCAGCTGAGCTCTGGTTTAGCTACAGCTGGCCTTTGGCCAAGCTCTGGAGACACGGTTAGCCAAGCACCGTCCTTACGAGCATTCCATTCTCAGGGGGGTTTCTCAGTATAAAACTGCACCTCTTCCAGGCTAAACGCCTGCTGCCTTTTTGTTTTCTTTTTACATGCAAACTTGTGCACTTGACTTTCTAACTGGCACAGTTTCACCAGGGACATTTTGGAAGGCAGTGGCCAGTCAAGGGAACTTTTGACATGAACAAGGTTTTTCATTTGAGAAGTGCCTCAGAACAAAAAAAAAGAAGAAATTTTCTTAAGGAGAGTGCTGTCTAAAAAAAAAGTTTTTCTCACCTAAGAAATAGTCCCCCCTCCTTTTTTTTTTTTTTTTGGTAATTTAGAGATTAATGATATCTAACTTCTAATTTATTCCTTGGTAAAAATTTTCAATGATTCAAGTTATGTCAAAATCAACTGCATATCACTCTTTTGTGTGTATATCATCAGATGTATTCTTCTATATCTAAATTTTCTTCCTCTCCTTGCAGAAGGAACATGATTTGCTTTTTTTAAAAAAAGATTTTTGTATTTATCTGACACCAGCTCCGTTGCATTTTTTTCTTTTCCTCTCTTTCTCCTTCCTTGGGAAACTTTAAAGATTAATCAATTTAAAAAACTGATCAGTTGTTATGTGCTCACTCTAGGGGGATAGTCGAGGCAAGCAGTCAAAAATATCTGAAGGAAAGAAAAAAGTTATTAAACTGTGTTTCTCTTTGTTAACACTAAAAAGTATATTTACATATTAGCCTGCATAACAGCTATAAGACAGGAAGAAAAACATTAAACTTTAAGATGAAAGATTTTTTGTCATGATTGAATCTTTAAAATTAGTTTACCATATAAAAAAATAATGTCAGCCAAACAGTTTGGTTCAAATAATACCATTAAATCACATTTCTTGTGATTTAAACATCCTATATTTCCTACATTGGTTTTCTGAATTAAATAAATTACCACTGTTTCTATAACTTGCTTTAAGTAAAAAATTATATATGTAAAATTGTTTTCAACTAATTGAAATGATAATGAATGTTCAAAGGGTTTAATTTTATGAAATTCTCACAATGTTGCAGATCATAAGGATTTAATGCTGCAAATCATAGGATTTAATGTGCTAACTAAATTATGATTTCCAGATCTTTAACTAACTTTAAAACCTTAGACAAATGACTAAGTTAATTAATAAATAATCTTTGGATGCAGAAACAGTTCCTAAAAAAAGAAACAGAAAAATTGGTCACTAAACAAAATTTGTTATATCATTACTTGAATTGACAATAGAGTAACAAAATTTGCAAGTACATTTAAACAATATTACACACAGCTTAGTTATTTTTGCCTCTCAAATTTGTTAGAATTATATGAAGTAAGTATTAAAGGAGAGAAACATTTTGGTTTTCAACTTTCTAGTTTTCTTTTGTGTCTGAATAAAAGAAAATCTGGTTACTCTGGTTAAATATGGCAATTAATATGAATGTTTAACTACACTAGATACAATAATATTTTAAAAATCCAAATATAAATATACAATAATAATGTATATCACTTTTTGGTTTTTATTAAGAAAGTTAGAGAATTCCCTGGCAGTCCAATGGTTAAGAATCCATGCTTTCACTGCCAAAGGCATGGGTTCAATTTTGGGCTTGGTAACGGAGATCCCGCAAGCAGTGCAGCACAGCCAAAAAATATAGAAATTTTAAAAAGGAAAAAAAAGCAAAGTTTGTTCAGATGGCAAATTTACTAAGCTATATACATTTTTTATCTACCCTATACTAAGTTAATTATATTTTAAAACTATAGTTAAAGGCTTCAAACTAATATCTACTTTTATATTTGTATGTCTGTTTATGTATGTGGTATTATATATTTGCATATCTGTTACATATATACACACATGTGAAGGCATCCCTGGTGGCTCAGATGGTAAAGAATCTGCCTGCAATGTGGGAGACCTGGGTTTGACTCCTGGGTTGGGAAGATCACCTGGAGAAGGAACTGGCAGCCCACTCCAGTATTCTTGCCTGGAGAATCCCCATGGACAGAGGAGCCTGGCGGGCTACAGTCCACGGGGTCACAAAGAGCTGGACACAAGTGAGCGACCACATAATGATGATAATTAAGGCATATCAATACGTTCTTTACTGCAAATGGTTACATGAAAACACACACAGGAATAAAAATAGAATTTGGATCCTTTTTCTATAAAATTAACAAGTTATTTTATGAACAGATCAGTGAAGGTAAGAAAATTATGTTGCTAACTTTTAGCACAGAGTCGGACACGGCTGAAGTGACTTAGCAGCAGCAGCAGCAGTGATTCTTGACATAGTTTTAAATCATTTTTCAAGAGTCTTTGCTGTTGAAAAAAGTTGAATTCCTAGCAAACATTGTTGCTTGTTGCTGTGTTTTCACAACTTTGCTGCAAGTTATTTTGTCTTTAGTTATTTATGAAAATATTTCCCTGGTGGTCCACTGGTTAAGAATCTGTCTGCCGATGCAGGCGACATGGGTTTGACCCCTGGTCTGGGAAGCCTTCACGTGCCGAGGAGCAACTAAGCCCATGTGCCACGACTGTTGAGCCTGTGTGCTAGAGCCTGGGGGCCACAACCACTGAGCCCACGTGCTGTAACCACTGAAGCCTGCGTGCCCTGGAGTCCATGCTCTGCAACAAGAGAAGACCCTGCAAGGAGAAGCCCACACACTGAGACTAGAGAGTAGCCCCTTCTCACCACAACTAGAGAAAGCCCACAGGCAGCAACGAAGACCCAACAGAGCCCAAGTGAATAAATACATAAAATTATATCAACAAAAGGACAGAGAGTTTATCTTCTTAGGCAAATTATACTTAAGTAAACTATCTTTTATAGTTTTTATGATTGAGCAGTTTTCAAGTTTCAGAAAAAACAAAACAACATGTTCACGTGTAAGAGGTAGAAAAACTGCCTATCAAAATGTGTTTCCAGGATTCTAGATTCACAATTCCTATTTTCCTTTTTGTTCATACCAAGTCTGAATAAACACTAGTGGTATTAATGCAAATATATGGTCATCTTGAGAGAAACTATTGCTCATTTGAGCATTTCACTGAGTAGTCAAAACATAGTCACCTTGTCCAAAAGTGTGACAGCAATAGTAAAATGTATAAAAACTTTTAATAATTTTGTTTTAAGGTTTTCACTAACCTCAGTACTTCCTGTGCTGTATAGACTCTTCCACTGACAGAAAATACTCATCACTTTTCAACTTGTCATCTAATCTTTATAAAGTATAGTTGTCTTTCCCCTCCCATATCACTGCAACACTAACACAGACACTTCCTCCCTTTATCTGAAAAAAGAGAACCCTGTGATTACTTAATCCCTATCAGGGAACTCTTCATATCTTTTATTGGCCTTATAAAGACTCTTGAGCAGGGGACCCCAAAGAATCTATCACCTGATGATCTGAGGTGGAGCTGATGCAATAATAATAGAAATAACATGCACAATAAGTGCAATGCACTTGAATCATCCTGAAACCATCCCCACCCTACCCCACCATTGGTCCATGGACAAATTGTCTTCCATGAAACTGGTTCTGGGTGTCAAAAATGTTGGGGACCGCTGCTCTTGAATATTCCTGATTTAATTATGCAATAGCTCGTACCTAAAAAGAAAAATGAAAAATTGCCAAGTGGGCTATTCTATCACAGACATGAATTTACCCTTGAAATTTGAGCTTCTCGTAGAAATTAAACCAGTTCAGATGGCCATATTAACTGTTCTTGCCAATGCCTGCTAATGAAAGATAAAATATTTGTACTGATAGTGGGTATTGTTTGGGTTAGTCTATGATTTCAAAAGGCTTTAGAAACAAAGGAATTTCCTGAGCATTACAAGAACCCTCACAAAATGGACTGTGAAAAAAGAATCTTGAGATGCTTTGCTAGTACCTAAAGAGATAGCCACAATAAAAGTGAAAGTTTCACGAAAACCCCTCATGACATTATTCAAAATAGCTAAGAGAAATTAACCGTGATGTAGAACTGAGATTCATATGGAAATTTTAAGAAGTACTGCTGCTGATTTTTCCAATGCATATCTTATTTGCCAAATACTTATAGTTCATTTCCTCATTTCCTTGGGACTTTGCTCAAATATAACCTTATGAATGAGGTTTACCCTAACCACCCTATATGAAATAAGAAACTTCTTCCCCATCCTGCTTTATATTTAAGAGCTTGTCTATTGTCTGTTTTCCCCAGTAGAATGTAAGCTCTATGAGGGCCTTTGTTCTTTCATTTTGTTTATTACCAGTGCCTAGAAATATCTAGCATATGATGGACACAAATAAGTATTCATTCAATAAATGAAATATGCCTTCCTAAGTCCATTGCACTTAGCAGCATTCATTTATTCATCAAACAAATAGTAAGGTTTACCTTTCAGGCAGTATGTTGAGATCTGGGGATGAACAGTGACTAACCTCTGCCTTCAAAGTGGTTATGGTCCACTCAGAGGGAAACTGACTAGTTAACTGGCAATTAGAGCAGAGTGTAGTAAATGCTGCATCAGGGGAAGTACTGGATACTACAGATCTGTACAGCAGACTCATCTAGCCCGTCTTCAGGGAATGGAGAAAGAATTCCTGACAAAGACAAAGACATGAAGGACAAGGAGTTAACCCAGGTGAAAAATTAGTAGAGTCAAGAGTGTTACACACAGAGATGGGTCTACAGAAAGACTGAATGTGAGAGAGGCTGTTGCCAGATTAAAGACTTACACCAAAGGTGCCGATTGTTTCATGTGTTCAAGTCTTGCACCATGTTGTTTCCTGTGTTGGGAAAGCCTGGAATGCCACCCTATTTATAGCTTAATCACCTTTACAGTCTGAAAAACCTTTGGCTATGTATCTTATCCTGTCTCACAAAAGCCGATGCAGCCACTTGCTTCTTTGTCCCATCATTAAAATCAGTGTTTCCTCTGTTCTAGCCTTATCAATGTTTTTCTTCAGTATTAGATGGAATTTCTTAGAGAACAGAAAATATGAAAATAATGACTATTATTAGATAGATAGATAGTTTTTATCTATTATATCTATCATCTTCTAGCTCTCGTTTGAGTAGTAAGGAGGTAAAGAACCACAAATGTGTCTTTTTCCATAAACTGGTTAATGTTTGTCTCCACTTGTCATTGTTGTTCAGTCACTCAGTTCAATGAGACTCTTTGTGACCCCATGGACTGCAGCATGCCCGGCTTCCCTGTCCTTCACTATCTCCCAGAATTTGCTCAAACTCATATCCATTAGGTTGATGATCCCATCCAACCATCTCATCCTGTCACCCCCTTCTCCTCCTGCCTTCAATCTTTCCCAGCATCAGGGTCTTCTCCAATGAGTCTGCTCTTTGCATCATCCACTTAGTTTTAGGAAAGCAAAAGCTGAGATGGAGTTTGAAATGCATACCTATTCATTTCAGTTCAGTACTCAGTCAGGTCCAACTCTTTGCAACCCCATGAACTGCAGTCCACCAGGCTTCCCTGTCCATCACCAACTCCCGCAGCTTACTCAAACTCATGTCCATTGAGTCGATGATGCCATCCAGCCATCTCATCCTCTGTCGTCCCCTTCTCTTCCCACCTTCAGTCATTCCCAGCATCAGGGTCTTTTCAAATGAGTCAGCTTTTCGCATCAGGTGACCAAAGTATTGGAGTTTCAGCTTCAACATCAGTCCTTCCAATGAACACTCAGGACTGACCTCCTTTTGGATAGACTGGTTGGATCTCCTTACAGTCCAAGGGACTCTCAAGAGTCTTCTCCAACACCACAGTTTAAAAGCATCAATTTTTCAGTGCTCAGCTTTCTTTATAGTCCAACTCTCACATCCATACATGACCACTGGAAAAACCATAGCCTTGACTAGACCTTTGTTGGCAAAGTAATGTCTCTTCTTTTCAATACGCTGTCTAGGTTGGTCGTAACTTTTCTTCCAAGGAGCAAGTGTCTTTTAATTTCATGGCTGCAGTCACCATCTGCAGTGATTTTGGAGCCCAAAAATATAAAGTCTGTCACTGTTTCCATTGTTTCCCCATCTATTTGCCATGAAGTGATGAGATCAGATGCCATGATCTTCGTTTTCTGAATGTTGAGTTTTAAGCCAGCTTTTTCACTCTCCTCTTCCACTTTCATCAAGAAGCTCTTTAGTTCTTCTTTGCTTTCTGCCATAAGTGTGGTGTCATCTGCATATCTGAGGTTATTGATATTTCTCCTGGCAATCTTGATGCCAGCTTGTGCTTCATCCAGTCCAGCATTTTGCATGATGTACTCTGCATATAAGTTAAGTAAGCAGGGTGACAATATACAGCCTTGATGTACTCCTTTCCTGATTTGGAACCAGTCTGTTGTTCTATGTCCAGTTCTAACTCATGCTTCTTTCTCAGGAGGCAGGTCAGGTGGTCTGGTATTCCCAACTCTTTCAGAATTTTTCAGTTTGTTGTGATCCACACAGTCAAAGGTTTTGGCGTAGTCAATAAAGCAGAAATAGATGTTTTTCTGGAACTCTCTTGCTTTTTCTATGATCCAACAGATGTTGGCAATTTGATCTTTGCTTCCTCTGTCTTTTCTAAAACCAGCTTGAACATCTGGAAGTTCACAGTTCACGTATTGTTGAAGCCTGGCTTGGAGAATTTTGAGCATTACTTTACTAGCGTGTGAGATGAGTGCAATCGTGCGGTAGTCTGAGCATTCTTTGGCATTGCCTTTCTTTGGGATTGGAATGAAAACGGACCTTTTCCAGTCCTGTGGCCACTGCTGAGTTTTCCAAATTTGCTGGCATATTGAGTGAAGCACTTTCACAGTATCATCTTTCAGGATTTGAAATAGCTCAACTGAAATTCCATCACATCCACTAGCTTTGTTCGTAGTGATGCTTCCTAAGGCCCACTTGACTTCGCATTCCAGGATGTCTGGCTCTAGGTGAGTGATCACACCATTGTGATTATCTGGGTCATGAAGATCTTTTTTACATAGTTCTGTGTTTTCTTGCCACCTCTTCTTAATATCTTCTGCTTCTGTTAGGTCCATACCATTTCTGTCCTTTATTGTGCCCATCTTGGCATGAAACATTCCCTTGGTATCTCTAATTTTCTTGAAGAGATCTCTAGTCTTTCCCATTCTATTGTTTTCCTCTATTTCTTTGTGTTGATCACTTAGGAAGGCTTTCCTATCTCTCCTTGCTATTCTTTGGAACTCTGCACTTAGTTTTATGAAAGCAGAAGCTGAGATGGAGCTTGACATGCATATCTATTAGGGACCAACTTCTGGTTGAAGATGGGAGGATGTAGGATTGGAGCAAGACCTGTGACATAGGCTTCCCTAAGGCTCAGGAAAGGCCAGGGGGAGCCTGAGAGGACACACACAGCCCGTGTCAGAGACGTCCCACAAAGACCGCACGTACGCTAAGGATGCCATCAGTTGATCAGTACTCAGAGGGAAGGGTGTGAGCTTGGGTGTGGCAGACAGTTTCACGAAACCTTGACGGGAATGTCAGCTGGACACTGTCCGGTCACTGAATTCCCAGAAGCCTGGGTAGTAAGTCTTTCTCTGAAGCACAGTCTTATTCCAGAAACACACAATCATGATTTCCAGTGAGGTAGGTTATATTCAAATTTGCCTAACAAAAATGTGTGTATTTAAAAAAGTGTGGAAAACACCAAAGGTGTATGATTGAAATCAGTATATTGGGAATATAATACAAATACATTTTTCTCAGAGATTTTATTGAAATCTGAACCACTGCCGTGTGGCTTCCTTTCTTCAAGTTTGATGGTAATAACTTTAAGTCAGAATTTTGGTTTACTTTGTCCCAGAAGACATCTAACATTTTCCATGTTGGATTGCAGATCACTTTTTCCTTTGAGGTACTATGAACTTCATTTTCCCATCCGTTTTCCATGACCTCAAGAGCCAACTATCCAAACAAATTTCACTTAAATTGATTCATATTGTAGCTCTGTACTTTGAAGTTCAGTGTTGATCTTTTGTATTATAAAATGATTCTTAAACTTATTTTAAAGCAATGAAGTCAAGTGATTTCTTGAAATATATTCAATGTAATAGATATCATTAAAGAAGTTTAACATTATAAAAATTACCTTTTAGTGGGGAAAAAAAACTTTTCCTCTGGATCTAAGAATATTTTCTCTTGTGCGTTTTTTCCCCCTATCCTTGTCATTCTAGATTATTCTATTCTGCTGCTCTTTCTTTCTGACTGCATTTCTTACTGGTTCTAACCAACATTTCAAATGTTTTTCCCTAGCTGCTGTCTTTCATACCTTATATGGAATTGCTATCAATAGGATCGAGAGCTAACCAATTATACATTAAGGGTTAATTCTCCACTAAAAAAACATTCGACTCTTATAGACATTTAGAAAACTGTTTGCCAGACTCTTAAACCTCAAGACTCTTGTGATTCAGTTGTGCTTCCCTGTGCACTTAAATCTCTAGCTGTCACTTGAGATGGTAGCCTTCTCCTCTTTGTTTTACTCCACCGTAACAGAACAGCATTTGGGTAAGACCAGCTCAGTTCTTTAGATGCTGTTGGAGCACTTGTTTGCAGCAGACTATAGCAAGGCTTCTCTGGTGATTCAGACGGTAAAGAATCCACCTGCAATGTTGGGAAGATCCCCTGAAGGAGGGCATGGAAACCCACTCTGGTACTCTTACCCATAGACAGAGGAACCTGGTGGGCTGCAGTGCATGGGGTCACAAAGAGTTGGACACGACTGAACGACTAAGCATAGCACAGAGCAGGGACTAGAGGAATAAAGATAATTCCAGCCCTCCAGGATTCTGCTCTCTTCTGGGGAAGACTTTAGTATAAAGCTCAGTGCTAACGAGGAGGTATACACAACGTTCAATGAGAAGACAAAGAAAAAACACATAACTCAATCCAGAGGCTTATAAAGATGAGAGCTGATTTGAGTATTAAAGGATACTTAATAAGAGTTATCCAGTCCTGTATTACTAGAGAATTGTGTAGGAGGCACAGGAGGGGACCATTGAAATAATACATGCCATGCCAATAGCATGTATTGTATTCTATAGGGCATGGAGACCACTGAAGAGTTTTAAGCAGAGAAGTGCCTTGGATTTTGGAAATATCATTCATGCTGACATGACAGAAAGGAAGCCTCGAAAGTAGTGGTTCTCCAAGTGCCCTGGACCAGCAACTTTAGCATTACCTGACAACTCAGAAATGCCGATTCTCAGGCCCCACTCCTGACCTACTGAATCAAAAACTCTGAGATTGGACCCACCAATCTGTGTTCAAATACCCTGTGACCCCACGGAGCCCACCAGGCTCCTCTGTTTGTGGGATTTTCCTGGCAAGAATACTGGCGTGGGTTGCCATGCTCTCCTTCAGGGGATCTTCCCAATTCAGGGATGGAACCTGTGCCTCCTGTGTCTCAGGCAGATTCTTTTTTTTTTTTTTAGTTCTACCACTTTATTGCTACCAACCCATTTCCCTCCACCCTCGTGCACACATGCTCAGTCATGTAATCCCATGGACTTCAGCCCGCCAGACTCCTTTGTCCATGGACTTTTCCAGGCAAGAATACTGGAGTGGGTTGCCATTTCCTTCTCCATCAGGCAGATTCTTTACATGCTGAGCCATCAAGCAACATTTGACAAAGTCTAGAGTGGGGCTGAGATTAAGAAGGAACTCAAAATTTAAGAGGGTGCTAAAATCTTCAGAACCCAAGATAAATAATATGTTAAATTAATGTAACATTTTGAAAAAATCAAAATGAATGCCAAGAATTCCCAGTGTTGTTTGTTTTAGGGCCCCGTGTTATTGTGCAATGGAAACAGTTGTTTCCAATCTGCTTGGGGTTCCCAGGGCCCACACAGCTGTCGTATTTCCCAACAGGCTGATTGGGTAACGTGGGGTTCGGGTCTGGCTTCAAGGGTATGGGAACTGTGCAGGTGAACACAGCCTCACATGCAGAGGGACCCTACAGTTAGAGAGGGCTCCCCAGTCTTTCACTGTTCTGCTGTCACTGTCTTGGAATTCTTCATAATTTAAGAACGGGCCCTGTCTTTTCATTTTGTACTGGGTTCTGCAAAGTATCTCTGGAATGGTTTTCAGTTATCTTTTTTTTCCTTCAAATTTCACATTAGCAAAGAGTAAATTCAGTTTTCTTGTTATTGTATAATTTTTTGCATTTAGTTTAAAATAGGAGAGAACATTTTGATAAGTGTACATAGGGCACACATTTTTCCTTTTGCCTCCAACATGGCCCAGCACAGGACTAGTACAGACATTAATTGTCACAACTAACGGTTCTACTGACATCTAGTGGGTAGTGACCAGGGAAGCTGCTAAATACCCTACAATACATAGGACACTTCACAACAAGAAATTATATGGTTCAGAATGTCAGTGGTGCTGGGGTGAGGAGGTTGTTAGCTGTGTCTTGAATTAGGACAGTTATTGCAAATATGGAACTATCTAGAACTTGGTGAATAGTCAGCTGGGAGGGAGTGGAGTTCAAGGGAAAGAAAGATCCTCAGAGTTTTTGCTGCTTTAGGAAACAATCTATATGGAGAATTCAGGAGAATTCTGAAGCAAGACAAAAAGAAATAGGAGTTTGAAGCAGGGCATCCAAACAGAGATGTTCATTTGAAGGCCAGCATCTTAAGCTCTGAACAGGGTTTAGCACAGTCTACAGGTACCTCTATTACAGTCCTCTGCCCATACCCAAACCTCCAGGACAATTCCACTCCTCCTGCTTCAGGGAATGGACACCATAGCTCAACCAGGGGACAAGGAAGGCAATTTTTGGCTTTTTAAGGTCCACGTGATTTTTCTGAAACTCATGGCTGAGAAATTGTTTTGTTCATTTCAAATATTTAGACCCTAAAGGGCTCAAGTACACAGTTTATTGTTATGCTATAAGTAACAGACTGGAGTAACAGGCAAGCACTTTTCTCTGAGATGAAATAAAGATTCCATAGGTGGAAGAAGAAGAGGGACAAAACAACGTAGGGGAGAGGATGACTGGGAGAACGGGATTGGGTCGGGGCACCAAGCCGACAGGAGCTGAATCAGTACCAACAGCAGCACGACCCCACTTGCAAAGGCAGCCCTCTTTTCCAGGAGCTGAGACCACTTGCAGGCCTCAGCATAGAGATAAAGGCCCATCACCTATTCTTGAGTAGGGCTGAAGGGATCCACCATCCATTACAGATGAACACCAAAGTAGTCTCCTGTAGCTTCAATTACATTTACTCGCAAGCTTCTCTAGAACAGTTCCTGGATGACTTTTATTTCTTCTTCGATTTTTTTTATCAGCAGAGAGTGAATTGATTTTTCACCCTAAATATTTCAACCTTTTAATTGCCATCAATAAAAGGCAAGGATTTTTCTTTGTTACGTTTATGGGATACAGCTTCTAACGACAAGATTATTTTCTATTTCCTGGTTTTTTCTTAAAAAACGTTTTTGCTCATTCTTTAACTCTGCATTCGTAGTTACCT
The DNA here is from genome assembly GCF_033118175.1 of Dama dama. Classification (NCBI taxonomy): domain Eukaryota; kingdom Metazoa; phylum Chordata; class Mammalia; order Artiodactyla; family Cervidae; genus Dama; species Dama dama. The sequence goes on from NC_083691.1 coordinate 77,713,364, forward strand.
TTGAAGGCAGAGACCTTGTCTTGCTCAATATCATATCACTAGACCATGGCATGGGCTTCCCGGTGGCTCAGATGGTAAAGAATCTGCCTGCAATGCAGGAGACCCAAGTTCCATCTCTGGGTTGGGAAGATCCCTTGGAGAATGGAATGGTTATCCACTCCAGTATTCTTGCCTGGAGAATTCCATGGACAGAGGAGCCTGGCGGGCTACAGTCCATGGGGTCACAAAGAGTCGAGCATGACTGTGTTACTTACATACACACACACAGACCATGGCAAAGTGCCCAGAACACAGTAGGGGCCAAGGCATTTGTCCCCTCAGTGTGGCTTGTCTCAGCTGCGACAGACAGCTCACTACCTAATCCAATAACTGCTCGATGTAGGACAGAAGCTCTGTCCCTTCCAAACAACTCTAGAGCTCCCAGTAGGATTGGCTAAGGCCTCTGTAGCAAATTCATCGCAGTTCAACACTTTCTGACTGGTTTTGTTTCCTTCAAGCCCTTGCCAGGGTTGTTCTCAAAAGTACTTCCCAGTAACTCTCCTTTACACAAATCTCTGCCTAGAATCTGTTTCCTGGGGAACTGATTGAAGACAATGTTTAATAAATATTCATTGAATAAATGGATAGAGGAGCTCTTTCACTGTAAACTATGAGGTTCTTCACACTAAGCAGAAATAATTGTGGAAACCTCTGACCTTTATTTGGAGACTTAACATTTTATCTTTGTCATTTCAGGCCCTAAAAAAAGTCAGAGCTTACACTCAAATCATTCACTCAGCTTCTAGGTCATGCATGACTTTCCTATGATGATAGTATCAATACCCAGTTGTTTCAGTTATATTGTCATTTGGCCACCAGACACTCAGAAAGCCATTCTTTCTGGCTCTAGGTCACCTACTTCAGGATTTAACATTAAACCCAAATTACCCATTTAGTACCATTTATTCCCCAAGACCTTATTATTATGGCATTGTTTCATTTTGTAGGAAAGTGTCACCGAGACAGTTGACCTCATTTGCATATAAAAAGGAGAGTTTGGAATATAATGGAAGGAGCCCTGGACTAAGTATCAGCACCACTGCACACTGGTCATTTGTTCCACTTGAATGTTTCTCCATCAGTAAAATGAGAATCCTAGCTTGGCCTGCTCTAAAGGTCTGGGTTAAGGAATACCTGAAAATGATTGGAATTGGGGGAAGGGGTCTAGCTGAAGGGACCACATGTGTTCGTCCCTAGTATAGGATGGCTCTGAGTATAGGGGGCTAGGATGTTATCCCATAGGTAGTGAGGAGCTAGTCTAAGCCAGACTCCTGGGCTGGGCAGTAATTCCTTTTCTTGTAGGACCCTCTGAGGTATGTTCCCCCTCTGAGAACAGCACAAAGGTTTATTGCGTGCTGGGGTGCAGACAGCATGGTTTATTTCTTCTGAGAATCCTCAAGTCCTGCTCACTTGGGTGGGCTACCAGACTTGGAAGAGGCAGCCGGGTTTGGACAAATATTTCACGCGGTTATGAGACGGACCCTCACTGCCTGAATTTACCCATTCCCACACCAAACTTTGAGCACAGGCAGAGGTGAGTGCCACACAAGCCAGGAAAGTTTGGGATAGGCTTAGGTCTCCCCCAGGAGAACATAGCTGTCAGCCAGACCTGGCCCCATAGGAACCACTTGAGACCGGAAGACCATGATGAAAAATATACATGTGCTTAGGAGATGTGCAGGAGATGCTTAGGAGATGCGCAGGTTGGAATGCACTGTTGGTGGGCTGGAGAAATACGACCTAGAGGGCACTGCAGCTCCACTCCACACCGGAGGGAGTTTGTTAAGAAGTACGCCCCCACCTGGCGCTGCGTGGAGGGGAGGAACTTCACTGGTCACACGGAACAGGATATCCAACACTACATCCACTTCTACCACTGGACCAAGCGGCCATTCTCCTGTTCCGATCTGGTTGAAAACGTGGATTGTGCTAGGCACCCAGGGATCTACCCGCAAACAGGGCCTGCAGCCTAAATTCCAAAGTCCAGAGACTGAAGCTTTCAGCCTTTCTAAGGGAGCACCTTGATTTTTGAACCTGTATTGTGATGTTTTGTATCGGGTCTGTCTGTACTAGTTTGCTGTGGTGAAAAAACAACTAACGAAACAACTTGCACTTGTATTCATTTTCAATTCTATACTTCTCTGCTCCATGTCTGTTCTCTCCTCAAAATCTATTCTTTCAATTAAGAAAAGGAAAAAAAGCACCACACAAAAGTCCCAGCAGTTCAGGGTTTAGTCTCCCTAGCCCTAAGGCTGTCTGAGCTAAGGGGCTGAGGGGAGAGGGCCAGGTGAGTACACTGGGGAGGGTCTGGCTTGGACACTGAAGTAAACGGAGCCTGGCATCCACCCTCTTTTGTAGTCAGGGAGTATATTAGTTTGTTATTGCTTCTATATCAAATACTACACACTTGGTAGCTTAAAACAATGCACACTCATTTTATTACAGTTCTGCAGGTCAGAAGCCTGAAATGGGTCTTATGGAGTTAAAAATCAAGGTGTCAGCATGGTTGTGTTCCTTGTCTTTCTGTTTCTTTCTTTCCACCTGCATTCCTTGGCTCGTGGCTCTTTCCTTGATCTTCAGAACACGTCATGCTAACCCCTGCTTATGTTATCACATCTTTTTCTGATTTCAATCCTCCTGCCTCCATCTCATGAGGACTCTTATGATAGAGGTCACCTGGAAATCCACAATAATCTCATCTCAAAATCCTGTATTTAATCACATTTGCAAAGTCCCTTTTACCACGTAAAATAACACATTCACAGGTCCCAGGATTACTACATGGACATCTTTGGGGAATCTTTGTTCAGCCCACCATTGGGGGTGCTGAAAATTAAGTGAGATGCAATGAGCGCAAGAGGGCTTGTGGTTGACCATCAAGTGTGAGTGGGAAAAAAATAACAGACCATTTATTGAACATGTTTTCTGTTCCAGAAACCCTGATAGGTACTTCCCATGTGCATGCAATCTCATTTACTCATCACAGCAATGTAGGAAACTAGCTATTATTAAAAGATGAGAAAACTGAGGCCGAAAGAAGCTAGTTTACTTAGTCAGTGGTAAAGCGTCACACTTGGGTCTCTGACTCAATCCTTTCTCTCAACCTCAAGAAAAGTCAGTTTTCTCATTTGCACAATGGAGACAGTAATTAGCTGATATTAATACATTTGTATAAAGATTAAGAGAGCTCTCCTCTGCGGAGGGCTGAGAAGAGGTGTGGCTTGTGTTGAGTGCCCCATTAATGCTGGCTGTTACTATTATAGACCTGATTTTCCCTGGTTTCTCCTTGCTCTAGTCCCTCCTCTCTCAGGCAGGGAGAGCATCACCATGTTCTAAGCCACTTCTGACCAAAGGTGGCAAACGCTCTGGCAATGTAACTCTAGGCAAAGTAGGCTGTAAGTGCTGACATTAGTGTGTAGCCAGAGAACTGGTACCATGAGACACTAGGGTGGAGCATTCAGTTGAAAGGAGACTATTTTGCATGATATTTTAAAATAAAGTTGAATGGCCATATTTTGTAGACTTTCTAACAGAAGTGCCCACAGAAGTGAACTGGGCTTTGCCTGAAAGGGGCAAGAGTGTTAACTATATTTCAAGTGAAGTAAAAGTTGCTCAGTCATGTCCGACTCTTTGTGACCCCATGGACTATACAGTCCATGGAATTCTTCAGGCCAGAATACTGGAGTGGGTAGCCTTTCCCTTCTCCAGGGATCTTCCCAATGCAGGAATCTAACCCAGGTCTCCCACATTGCAGGCAGATTTTTTTTACCAGCTGAGCCACAAGGGAAGCCCAAAAAGGAACTTGCTTGCTGCATGTGACTTACAGCCATCTCTACCACACAGGGCATTCTATTCCCAACCTGCAGAGTAACTCTGGTTTCCTCTCTGCCCTTTATTTATAGAACATAACTATATTTACTCATACCCCAAAATGCTCCAAGCAGCTATTCTGCAGGCTTTCAAGTCAGTCCTGCCAGAGGAATAGGACCACTCCAGCGTATTCACTTGAACCAGAATCCTAGAAATCAGCTCCAATTTTTGTCTTTCACCTACTGCTGTACTCAATCAGCCCACCCTGAGTTCTATTGACTGGGCCTCCTAGTCATTTTTTAACACCATTTAAGTTCCTTTCAAAGGTACTTCTACTATGTTCCACAAGTAGAACAGCTGAAAAAGGGTATTTGGAGTATTGAACAATATGTCTCCAAAACATTACCCCAAACTAGTCAATTTCTGTCCTCATGGCTGAAAGAACTTGTTCAAGGATTCTCATTATAGACACAGAAAATATGAATATGGAATAGTACACAGGTATATGGAAGCAGCCTACATGTCTACTGACAGATGAATACACAAAGAAGATATGGTGTATGTGTGTGTTTGTGTGTGTATTAACATATACACACACACAGTGGAATATTACTTGGCCATAAAAAGTGAAATATTGCCATTTGCAGCAACATGGATGGACCGAGAGAATATCATACTGAGTGAAGTAAGACAAAGTCAAATATTAGATAATATCACTTACATATGGAATCTAGAAAACAATACAAGCAAACTTATTTATAAAACAGGCCCACGGACAAAGAAAACAAACTTATGACTACCAAAGGGGAAGCGGGGAGGAGTAAATTAGGAATGTGGGATTAACAAATACACACTACTATATATAAAATGGATAAACAACAAGAACTTACTGTATAGCACAAGGAACTATATTCAATACTTCGTGATAACCTATATAGAAAAGAATCTGGAAAAGAATATGTATGTATAAGTGAATCAATTACTTTTCTGTACTCTTAAAATTAATATTGTAAATCAACTATAGTTAAAAAAAAACCACACAATCTTTACCTTTTCCAAGAAATTCTGTTTTACAAGCTTTGTTTTCTTCCCTCACAGGACCCAGCTGAGACCTACTCTCTTAAAATTTAAATCAAGCTTTCCATCCCTTCCTGTCCTAGAGATTTCCTCTCCAGATGTCCCAAAGAAACAGTGGTAGGTATCTACAAGTTTGCTCCTCTGAAGAGATTTTGTTGTTGTTTAGTTGCTAAGTCATGTTCGACTCTTTTGCAACGGACTCTAGCTCTCTAGGCTCCTCTATCTATGGGATATCCCAGGTAAGAATACTAGAGTGGGTTGCCATTTCCTTCTCCATGGGATCTTCCTGACCCAGGGATAAAACTCCCATCTCCTGCATTGGCAGGTGGATTCTTTACCACTGGGCCACCTAATTTTTAAATTACTCACTGAAATTTTTTAAAGCTTAAATATGTGATTTTTTTATGTAAAAAAATTATATGCACCCATATGAATTTTAAAAACATAATATTGAGCAATTTTTATAAACAAAATAATTTTCTATTTGAATGTTGTATTTCAAAATAAATATATCATTTAAACTGAGCTGACAAGCTTTTCTAACAGAATTCTGGGTAAGAAGTTAATAACCTAAAATCTATTTGTAAATACTTGTTTTATGTATCTTTCTGGATGAATTCTATCATCCACGTGAAAAAACATGCTATCATTCAAACAGTGCTGAAATAAACAACTTGGTAAGTGAATGCCCCCTGTAATTTCACCCCCAGAAAAATCACTGTTGACATATGGTGAACATTCATCCTGGCTGAACTCCTTATTGAAAGCCAAAAATAATTCTGTAGTTTGCTGCCACACAGTGGTAAAGTAAGCATCACTACACATGAACAAGGAAAAGAACTTGATGGTCTATTATCCCAAGCTAACAAGGAGATCCAACCAATCCATCCTAAAGGAGATCAGTCCTGGGTGTTCATTGGAAGGACCGATGTTGAAGCTGAAACTCCAATACTTTGGCCACCTGACGCGAAGAGCTGACACATTTGAAAAGACCCTGATGCTCAGAAAGATTGAGGGCAGGAGGAGAAGGGGACAACAGAGGGTGAGATGGTTGGATGGCATCACTGACTCTATGGTTATGAGTTTGGGTAAACTCCGGGAGTTGGTGATGGACAGGGAGGCCTGGCCTGCTGCAGTCCATGGGGTCACAAAGAGTCGGACACAACTGAGTGACTGAACTGAACTGAACTGAACAATATTTGGTGAGTTACACTGGGCACTGTACTAGTCAACAAGGACCTAAGAATGGTTCCTGTCTTGGAGAAGTTCATAAATTAGTAGGAATACTGGCAAGGATACAAATAACTAGCATGTCTCAACAAAGTGACAATGCCGAGACAAAACTACTGGTAGGAAAAAACAAGAGTTTCTCTATCACACACATGAAATTTCACTGAAGAGGTGATATGTGAGATGGATCTTCGAAGTGTGAGAAAGTTTCTTGGGTGAAAATAGACCTTCTGAGCAGACAGCATAGTACAATGCATGAAAGATCAGTGCTTTTAGGAAATATTGAGAAGGTCTCATAAATTGGAGCCTGGTGTATGGGGAAGGAAAGAAAGAGTACATAGAAGACAGTCAATATGTGCTCTTAGGTAGGGAAGGGATAAGATCAAAATCCTTACTCATAATAAACCTAGGTTTTTTTTTTTTTTAAGGGAATTTGCTTAATTATTAAAATAAATATTACACTAAGCATAGTTAATTCAGTGACTTTCTTCACATTTTTTTGAGTCACAGAAGTTGCATTTATGTTTTAAGCAGTTGAGATGGTAAAGATTCTGTCTCTACTTCATAGGAAATAATTACATTCAATGACTCCTCACAACTGCCATTGGTTTTAAAGCACTGGTTGGGTTGGCATCTGTGATGGTAGCCAAATAAATGAGATTTCCATGCAACACATGCTGGTACTGGGTGCACTTGTTTGCCATGCTTTTGTTCTGATATTCACGATAGAGCAGATCAGCTGGTCATTCTCCTTTAGGACCCATTGGATCATTTTGATTGACTTTTGCTCTGTTAGCCAGTCTGGTATGAAGGTTGCTGACATCCATGCCCCATGAATCCCTGTGCATCTGGTAAACCTAGCCTTATGATTAAATTCTGTGGCTGTCTTCTATGAAAATGTATGTCATTAAAGGCAAGTAAGTTTGTAAAAACACATGTAAGAACATTTAAGTGTTTCCATAAGGTCTACTGTGGAAATTATAATCAAACAACTCATAAATAATTTCTTAGTTGTGATCCATTAGTCAGTATATTTTAAGTATTAAGAAAAATTTGCAGATGTGTTATAGACAGTGGTAGCTAGCCTCTAAAGTGGCCCCCCAGTTACACTGGCCTTCTGGCATTTATGTTGGTGTAGTCCCCTCTCACAATGACCAGTACATGAGTAGGGCTGACCTTTGTAATCAGTACTGTGTTATTGAGATCGCATATGACTTCTGTGGCTGGGCCATATAAACCATTGAAGCTTCTACCTTGCTCTTTCTGGGGAAGGCCAGCTACTGTGTTGTGAGAATGCTCAAGTAGCCTGGGGGAGAGACCCACACAGGGAGTAACTAAGGCCTTTTATTAACAACAAACACCACTGAATTAAGTTATCTTAGAAATGGATCCTCTAGCCCAAGGGTACACCTTTGGATGACCGCAAACTCATCAGAGACCTCTGGCCAGAAGGACTGAGCCAAGTAGCTGCTGAATTTCTGACCCACAGAAACTATGAGATAAAAAGTGTTAATAGTGTTTATGGGCTTCCCTGGTGACTCAGACGGTAAAGAACCTGACTGCAATGCGGGAGACCTGGGTTCCATCCCTGGGTTGGGAAGATGCCCTGGAGGACGGCATGGCAACCCACTCCAGCATCTTGCCTGGAGAATCCCCATGGATAGAAGAGCCTGGGGGGCTACAGTCCATGGGGTCGTAAACAGTTGGACATGACTGAGTGACTAAGCACAGCACAATAGTGTTTTAGACATTAAGTTCAGGAATCATTTATTATGTATCAATAGGCAAGTAAATAATAGAAGCATCATGCTTTCTTTCATTGACTTGGGGACAAACTTACATTACCAAATAACATTTTTATTATATTAACAAAGAACAAAATATATTAACAAACAATAAATCATATTCATAGCTCTAGTATATGCTTTTGGATTTCATTTTACACATGAAACTATTAAACACGGATTATTATGAGGGATTCCTTAATTACATAAATCACCATGCATTGCTGGCAGCTTATCATAAAGTATACTTTTTTTAGGATATGGTGACTGATAGACTATTATGATTTTCGGTTATGGAAAACAACACCATATAGGAGATACCCACAACCAGAGTGAAGTTTATGAACAAATATTAAATGAATAGGCAATTGGTTTTAAAAGGTCAAATTTTAATTATTCAAATGTAAAATAAGTAAAAAAATCATTATGGATGAAAATGTATCATTAAATTAAATAAGTATAAAAATACTCCCCTAATTGAGGGAATTTCTACCTGCTTTAACAGGTACATATTTAAACTACACTTAAAACCCAGATATACTAATAACTTTTCATGATTTTATGTAGTCCACACTTTCACAATAAGATGCCACTTATGTGTTTTCTTTTATACTTTTATACATTAAGGATTACTGCGTCTTCAAAAATTCCCTTGGAATACATCTTTACTAATAAAATATATAGCCACTTAAAAAATGGTTCATAGCCCAAATTCATGCTATGTTCTGAAAAATCTCAAGCAGAGAATTTAAAATAGTCTCAAGTTGGGCTTCTCAGGTGGTGCAAACAGTAAAGAACCTGCTTGCCAAAGCAGGAGGTGCAAGAGATGTGGGTTCGAACCCTTCTGGAGTTCGAAGATCTTCTGGAGTAGTAAGTGGCAACCCAAGTATTCTTGCCTGGAAAATAGTATTCAGCCTGGTGGGCTGCAGTCCATGGGGTCACAGACATGACTGAGTGAGCACTTACAAGCTGGCAGTGCAAGGTGACTACAAAAAAAAAATTTCTTTTCCAAACATGTTACTCTTTCAGTCTTTACAACCTGAACTTTCTCTTGCCTCTATTTCCCCTAAACTTACACTCCATTTATTTGCCCCTGTGTACTAGAAGCACTGGAGTTGTCTCTGCTTGATCTCATCACTGTCAGTTCCTTTCCTCCCAGTCTCTTTTACACCCAGCCACTCCGAGCAAACTTTCGCCCCATCAGTCTATGAATGGCAACTTTATCCTTCCAGTTGCTCAGATCAGAAATCTTGGAATCATCTTTAACTCCTCTTTTCCTCATACCCTATTTTATCTTTCAGGAAATCCTGTTGGCTTACTTCCAAATCATATCCGGAATTTGTCTCTTCACTCACTGGTCTTCCCACTTCTGCTAAAGTCTAGTCTCAACAAAGTAGGTCCAGTGGCTCTTTGTAGATTAATTCTATCATTTCCTGCTCAAAATGACTCCCCACTTCACTTACAGTCCTTGTAAGACTTTACATAATGGAAACTCCCTTGTTTCATCCCCTGTAACATATACCTTTGCTCACTTGGCTCCAGCCACACCGGCCTCCTTGCGGTTCTTACACACCAACCTCCTGCCCTGATACCACTGCAGTGGCTGTTCCCTCCACACAGAATTTTTTTAAATCTTTACTCCAGGAGGCCTACACTGACCACTCTAAAATGGCAACAAATCTCCCCACAGTCCATTCTCATCTTCTATTTCCCCTGTTTTCTCAATGGCAGTTACTGCCTTTTCACATACAAGTTTGGTGTGTTTGTTTCTCTTCAAGATCATGCTCTCATTTTGTGGGGAAGAGTCGCAATGTCTGCCCCTTAATTTCAAATGGTTGGGCCAAAATTTAAAAAGGGTTGGGATTCAGATCATTAGGATGTTAATTTCAGTGACCTCGAAACATATACTGAAAAAAGGGAAACACTTAAAAAGGGTGTTAAAATACAAAACTCAACCAAGTAAATTTGAAGATCTAATTGGCTTTATTCAATGATTCATGGATCAGGCAGCATCCCACCCAGATAATAGGAAGGCACTTCATAAGTGGTACAAAATGGGAAGCTTCTATAGAAATGACACGGAACAAGGAGGTTAACAATAAAAGAAAAGAAAGGATTGTTTCAGGAAAGGTTACCTCTCTAGTGCTGTTTAGAAATTCCATTCTTGAGACAGGCTGAAACTGCAATGAAGTCTTGGTTTGCAATGAAGTTTGGGGCTAGTGGCTCCACCCTGGGCCTGTTCTTTCTTTCTTTCTTCTTTTTTTTTAAAAACCATGGTTAAGACGGTAAATTTTGTTTTGTGTATTTTACCACAACTTAAAAAAAAAGACAGAAAATATCAGAGCACATAGCTCCTGTAGAGTAATAAACAGTTCAAGAAATTTTTCTTTCAGTTACAGTGTATGAGTATTCAGGTGTAGTTGGTTCAAGGTACAATGCATTTCTTACTATCAGTCCCAATCAAAATTAGAAAAAAAACTGATGCAGAGAAAGTTCTACACACACTCATCATCTGATACATACAACAAAGTCCACAGCAGCATTGTTAGAGGAAAAGCTGGAACCTATCCAAATTTCGAGAGGAGAATAGATAAATGTGGTATATTAAACAATGGAATAGGTGGCACTAGTGGTAAAGAACCCTCCTGCCAACACAGGAGACATAAGAGACTCGGGTTCAATCCTTGGATCAGATCCCCTGGAGAAGGAAATGGCAACCCACTATAGTATTCTTGCCTGAAGAATCCCATGGACAGAGAAGCCTGGTGGGTTACAGTCCATGGGGTTGCAAAGAGCTGGACACGACTGAGGTGACTTAGCACATGAATGAAATAACTACAGGAACCTGCTTTTCTGTGGATGCCAAAAGCAATGGTGAGAGAAGCAAAGTCCTGGAGAAAACGAACCGATTCCATAAATAAAGTTCAAAATCAAACAAAATAAGATATATTTAGTAATACATAAACAGGTGATACAATTACAAAGAAGAATAAAAGAAGGTGAGATAAAATTCAGAAAAGTCATGACTGAAAAATTAAAATCATTAACCTTGCTAAAGGTGTGGGGAAATTCAACGTTTATCAATATTTCCCAAATTAATTGCACTTGAATATAGATAGATGGGAATACCAGACCACCTGACCTGCCTCTTGAGAAACCTATATGCAGGTCAGGAAGCAACAGTTAGAACTGGACATGGAACAACAGACTGGTTCCAAATAGGAAAAGAAGTACGTCAAGGCTGTATATTGTCGCCCTGCTTACTTAACTTATACGCAGAGTACATCATGAGAAACACTGGGCTGGAAGAAGCACAAGGTGGAATCAAGATTGCCGGGAAAAGTATCAATAACCTCAGATATGCAGATGACACCACCCTTATGGCAGAAAGTGAGGAGGAACTAAAAAGCCTCTTGATGAAAGTGAAAGAGGAGAGTGAAAAATTTGACTTAAAGCTCAACATTCAGAAAACTAAGATCACGGCATCCAGTCCCATCACTTCATGGCAGATAGATGGGGAAACAGTGGAAACAGTGTCAGACTTTATTTTTTTGGGCTCCAAAATCACTGCAGATGGTGATTACAGCCAAGAAATTAAAAGACAGTTACTCCTTGGAAGGAAAGTTATGACCAACCTAGATAGCATATTAAAAAGCAGAGACATTACTTTGCCAACAAAGGTCTGTCTAGTCAAGGCTATGGTTTTTCCAGTGATCATGTTGTATGCATGTGAGAGTTGGACTGTGAAGAAAGCTGAGTGCCGAAGAATTGATGCTTTTGAACTGTGGTGTTGGAGAAGACTCTTGAGAGTCCCTTGGACTGCAAGGAGATCCAACCAGTCCATCCTAAAGGAGATCAGTCCTGGGTGTTCATTGGAAGGACTGATGTTGAAGCTGAAACTCCAATACTTTGGCCACCTGATGCAAAGAGTTGACTCATTGGAAAAGACCCTGATGCTGGGAGGGATTGGGGGTAGGAGAAGAAGGGGATGACAGAGGATGAGATGGCTGGATGGCATCACTGACTCTATGGACATGAATGAGTTTGAGTAATCTCTGGGAGTTGGTGATGGACAGGGAGGCCTGGAGTGCTGCAATTCATGGAGTCACAAAGAGTCGGACACGACTGAGCGACTGAACTGAACTGAACTGATAGATAGCCTCAGTTTTTATTTCCTGATCTTATCGTCCCCCCACCCCACCCCCAGCTTCTAGAGTAGAGGTTGTTGTTGTTCTGTCGCTAAGCCGTGTCGGACTCTTTGCGACCCCAAAGACTGAAGCAAGCCAGGCTTCCCTTTCCTTCACTATCTCCTGAACTTTGCTCAAACTGATGGCAATTGAGTCCATGATGCTAGAGTAAAAGTTGGCACCTACTTATTTATGCATTTTTTTAAAAAGGTCTGAACAATCTGATAAAACGTGGTTATCGTGTTAAGTCAGTCACCTGAGACACTTTGCAACCCCAAGGACTGTAGTCCAGTCAGGCTCTTCTGTCCATGGAATTCTCCAGGCAAGAATACTGGAGAGGGCTGCCATGCCCTCCTTTCATCATCTTAGTCAAAGTTCGAACAGTAATTTCAGGGGACTGCCCGTCCCACCCCCTACCCCATCTCATAGGCTCGAAAGGCTTTAGGCTCCGGTTCTAGAGGCCCGGAGGCAGTTTTCTCCTCTCTGCGCTGAGGAGGCTTGAGTGGGAGGAAGGTAAAACGTCTGGATTAAGGTAAAAGTGCATCCAGGCACTCGGGTGTGGAGGCCACAGTGAGAGTTGCCCTAAACGGAAGGAGGCGAGCGGCGCCTGGCCCAGCCAAGGCGGTAGATGAAGCACTCCGCCGCTCTCTTTACCGTAGAGTCAAATAAAACTCACTAGCACCGGTTCCCGTGTGACATCAACACCTATCTGAACTCCTGATTGGAGGAGCTCCCTGGCTCAATTCTCGCGATGATGCTTCCTCCACGTTAATTACTTCGCTCCCGAGCCCTGACCCGGTAGTCGACTACAGACCACGCTGTGAGCTACCGAGACACCGTAGAACTAGACCAGCTTCCGGGACTCATCCTGACTGCAGCGACTCTTCTCAGACGCTCACGGGCACGAGGTTTGGCTTCCAGGCGTCTTCTTTGCCAGAGCCGCGGTAGTGCGCGACTCTCCACCGCTCGGCCACTTTACTAGGGCTGCCAGGGGATGCACATCAATTCCCGTTCTTTGGTTACGCGAGAATTTGCCGGTTTGGAAACTGATTTCCGGAAGCTTAGGTCTCCATGGAGATAGCACTTTAACCCCTCCCCCCACTTGTCATTCCCTAGACTCCACGTGGTTGGGAAGATGTCCACATAATGTTTGTGGGAGTCAGCCAGAAAGGTGTAGGTTTCACTGGAGCAGTAATCATAAGGGAAGCAGCCAGTGGGCGCAGGAGGAGTATAATTTACTGAGCACCTTCTGGCTACTTAAGGAGTGCCTTAAGGTGGGCACGAGATTTTCCACTGTTGGGAGGATAAACGTTTGGGCATCCACTGAGCACGCATAAACACCAAACCTCTTTGTGCAGCCTTGAGGGTTCCAAGATAAAATTCTGCGGCAAATTTGCTCACCATTCATCACAGAATCGTCTCCCCATTTGTTTATTTCTATCCCTTCTAAGTTGTCCAATGGACAACATTGCGTTTCTAGCAGTGTCCATTTTTATTATCATTTTCTGTTAAGTGGGTTTTCCTATTTCACTGCTGTATTAATTTCTTACTTTGCAGAGGGACCATAGGTTCCTCAGTGTCAGGACTAGCTTGTCACTTGGATATAGAATTTACTTAAGATGACAAGTAGTCCACTTTTCTGCTGTTAAAAGTACACATACTTTTTAGAACATCACTGATAAATGTTTGTTAACTCATTAGTTTATTCATCAAAACTTTTTTAAAGACTTGATATATGCCAGGTACTGTTTTGGGAATTGATGATTAAAACTGAATACAACAGATTAAACGCATCGACAAGGTAAAAATTTGAAAAGCGACATGATTGAATCAAGGGGACTAGCACTAGGGATCACTTCCTAGGTAAGTCACCAATATACACAGTTCAGGTAGTAGTAAGTGCTATAAAGAAAATAAAGCAATAGAAATGACTTATATGTGAGTAGAAGTGGTGAAATTTTAAATCGAGTGTCCATGAAAGTCTTCTTAGAGGAGGTAATGTTTGGGAAGAGACCTGAATGGTGAGGAGTTGGCCTTGCAAAGATTTGGTGGAATAAGCCTAACAGTAGAGATATCAGGACGTGCAAAGTCCCCTAGATGGTGAAGAGAAGATTGATTTGAAATGAACTGCAGAGGAAGGAAGGGCCAGGTTATTTAGGGCCTCAAAGGCCAAAGTCTCAAATTTGTATTTTATTCTAAGTATAAATGAAAGCCCTTAGAAATTTTTAAGCAAGGGAGTAGTTAAATTTGAAAAAAGTTGCTTTGATGACTGTGAAAAGAATGGACTCTTCAGAGGCAGAATGGAAGTTTGGAGACCAGTTGGGAGTTTATTGCAGTGATCCAGGTTAAAAGGGTTCATTGAATTTCTGTTCGGATATTCTCAGTGTTGGAAAGTTCTCTGAAAGGCAGCTCATTTTATAATTGAACCATAGATTTTTTTCCTTTGTATTAAGCTGTAATTGGCCTCCCTGAAGCTTGCACTGACATCACCTAATTCTATAGCCATCTAACAGAAGACATCTGGGACTTCCCTGTTGTCCATTGGTTAGGACTCAGCGCTTTCACTGCTGTGGCCCTGGGTTCAATCTCTGGTCCAGGGAACTGAGATCCTGAAAGCTGTGCAGCAATGTGACCAAAAAAAAAAAAAAAAAACCTCGGAAAACTACGGAATAAAATCTGTTCCTCTTTCTCCCAATCAGTCCTCCAACAGCAGCTCTTTTAAGGCACCCATCCTGTCCTCTTTTCTCTAGGCCAAACACCTTTGGTTTACTGAACTGTTTTCTGAAGGGTGGTGCTCTCCAGGCCCTTCAGAAGTCTGGCTGTTCCTTGGAAAGTGAAAGTGAAAGTGGCTCAGTTGTGTCTGACTCTTTGCGACCCCATGAAATGATACAGTCCATGGAATTCTCCAGGCCAGAGTACTGGAGTGGGTAGCCTTTCCCTTCTCCAGGGGATCTTCCCAACCCAGGGATCGAACCGAGGTCTCCTGCATTGCAGGCAGGTTCATTACCAGCTGAGCCACAAGGGAGACCCAAGAATACTGGAGTAGGTAGCCTATCCCTTCTAACTAACTATCCCGACCCCTAACTGGGGTCTCCTGCATTGCAGGCAGATTCTTTACCAACTGAGCTATCAGGGAAGCTTGGAAGCTCCATCATTTGCTACGGCTCCTTAAAATATGGCTACTAGCACAGCACCTAATGCTCCCTACATTCCCTGACCTGTGAAGATGACTATCCGTTGGTCTAGCTGATTTTTAATGTGGTTTTTAAGTCATGTTGTGCTATTGGATTGTGGCTCACAAACCACATGTTGAGTTGTTTTAAATCACATTTTATCTCTCTTACCTCCCCATCCTGTATTTCTGGGTATTATAAATCCTGTACTGCATTGCTCTTATCCAAAAGCAGCATTTTACATTTCTTTCTATTTCATCTTGGTAAGTTTATTCCAGTTGATTAGTCACTTTTTAAACCCTGATTCCATCATCCAACACATGCTCCTAGCTCTGTGTCTTTTCTTAATTCACTGTATTGTGTCCTCTAATGTCTACATGATAAACACCACTAAAGGTCCTCAAGAAGAGAGCCCCATGTGGCGTTTCCCTAGTGACTTGTCTTCAGACCACATGGTACTCTGAGTGTGTATCCTTTGTGTATCTTTGTTCACCCTATTGTGAATCCTGTTAGCTGAAACAAACTCTGTTTATTAGCTAAAAGCAAACTCACAGGGATAGTACATGAAAGTTTCCTTTATCAAATATTTTTCAGAAATCAAGATACAGCTTGTTAGGATACCTCCTGATCTGTCAGTCCAAGAAGTCATGGAGATTAGGTAGGCCTAGTATATTTTTGAAAAGCCGTTCTGGTTTCTTTGTTTAAAATGAAGGTTTGCTGTATTTAAATCCAAAGACTGGGTAGGTAAAAGTAACCTTAGACAGTAATAAACTCTTCTTGAGTCTAAAAAAAGTTTTTCAAGGCAGCAATCCTTAGGCCAGTAGTTTTAGCCTGTGGCAACTTTGCTCCCCAGGGGACATTTGGCAACGACTGGAGACCTTTTTCAGTTGCCCCAACTTAGAGGAAGACGGATACTACTGGCATCTATCTAGTGGGCAGAGGCCATGTCCTACAGTGCTTGGCATGATACCCTGTAGCAAAGGATTACCTGGCGCCAAATGTCAACAGCATGGAGTTCTTCAGTGCATTAGACAAGTCTCTTTAAAAAAATACTTATTTTTATTTATTTATTTGTTTGTTTGTTTAGCTGTGCTGATCTTAGTTGTGGCATGCAGGATCTTTCTTCTTCATTGCAGATCCGCACTCTTAGTTGTGGCGTGTGGGATCTAGTTCCCTGACCAAGTGTGGAACCCAGGCCCCTGCATTGGGAGCATGGAGTCTTAGCCACTGGACCACCAGGGAGGTCCTTCAGCAGTGTCTTAAAACTCTTCTTTCTTGTAGTGACTACTGTTAATTCTATTTAAAATGGGTGTAAAGAAGAAGAGAGAAACACAGGTTACTTCATTGACCGTTTGTCATCAGGACCTTGAAACTTTGAAAGGTAAGTGATTTCTGACTTAATTTGTTTATCTCTTTTCTAGGTTGCAAATGGTTTATTTATCTCTGGGACTCCATATCACAGAATGTTCAAACTCTTGGAGTTTAATTTTTCCATGTTCTTTACATTCAGTTTTGGATATAAAATGGTATTCTTAAACATCTGTCTTCAGTCTAAGTTCTCTTGGGTTTTATTTGTTTATAAATATTTAAATTTTATAGAACACGTAACAAAGATAAACTCTTATCTATATATTGTGAAGTCACTGAAGAAATTTTTGCTTTGTTTTGTTTTGTATAGCCTTGGCTGATGTGGAAGGGCAAAATCTAGCTTCTTTGCTGTTGCATTGTGTACAACTCACTGATGGAGTGTCGCAGATCTGTCATGTTAAACAGGTAAGGCTGATCTGGTGTTCATGGGTGCATCTTGGAGGTTATCATGCTATTATGGACTTCTAAAATGAACTGAGCCACCAAGGAAGTCCTAAAATTAACTGATAATTTTTGACTCCTAATTATGTTTTTAAATTTGGAGTATTATATATGCTCCACACTGTTTGTTAGTTTCTACTGTACAGCAGAATTAATCATCCTTATATATATGTGTGTTGCTGTTTAGTTGCTAAGTCCTGTGGACTCTTTTGTACCCCATACACTGTAACCTGCCAGGCTTTTCTGTCCATGGGATTTCCCAGGCAACAATACTGGATTTAGTTGCTATTGCTTTCTCCAGGCTCCTAATTATTTAATACTGAGGTATCATTAAAGAATAGGAATTTTTTTTCTATTCATTTTATGATTTTTTTTATTCAAAGTGGCAATGTAAGCCATATTGAGGCTTTACCACTGTTGGAGTTGTATATAGGTAGGATAATGAGATAATAGTGCATACCTTTTTGGTGGAGATAAATTAAAAAAATATTTCTATCGATCTGGATCTTCAAAACTTTTTAGCAGATGCATTAAAAAGTTAACGTAAAATGTAAAAATTGTCCTTACCATTGTTTTGATATTAGGATTTATCACTTGAACTTGCATAGTATTTTTTGGAAAGCAGTTGAATGTGTCATTGGTTTTCAGTAATGCTACAGAATTCCTGTACCTTAAGCCATTAAGTCAGTAATTTTCAGTGAAGGTGGATCTAGAGGGTAGAGTGAGTGTTGGGGGCATGGTTTAAAAAAGTTAATAAATATTGAAATAGGTGTTTAAAACAGTGTAGTGTGGAAAATATTACACATTAAAATTGAGACTTAAAGTATTTGAATCCATGTTACTTTGCTATACTTGATATTAGAAAAAAATTACTGTAACTTTGAATTTTTTGGTTTATAGATTGTGCCCTTACTGGAGAAGGCAAATAAAAATGGCACATGTGATCCCACTATTCGAAGTTGTTTGGATATTTTAGCGGGCATTTATCTTTCTTTGAATCTAAAAAATCCCTTGAAGAAAGTCTTGGCAAGGTAAGAAAGAAAAGAAAGCAAAGTTAGGCATTGTAAATGTTCAGTTTGACCGAAAGTAACTAGTATTTAAGGTTCCCTCTTTGGTAAAACTGAAATGAAATATATCACTTAGCAATTTCATTCTTACAGTTTTGTCTTTGTTTTGTGTTATTTGTTTATTCATTTATCATAATTCTTAAAAAATGTAAAAGGTTTCTTAGGCCACAGACCTTAAAAAAATAGGCTGTAGACTATAGTTTGCAGACTCCTGGTTTAATATATTTACATGTAATGTAATTATTGGTTGAATTTAAACCTGTCACCTACAGTTTTTTTCCTCTCTGTTCTGTCTGTTTTTGTTTAAACATTTTTAATTACGTAGGTAATATAGAAATATATGCTTAGTGTAAAAACTTAAAGCTGTATAGAAGTACACAAAATAAAAAGTGAGCTTTCCATTGCACTATTTCTGGCCTCTCTTTTTTCTTAGTAAAGGTTATCACTTAACATTTTGGTGTTTCTTTCTAGATCTTGTCTTTGGATTTAGTGTATGCATGCTTTTACATAAATGGGGTTATACTCTGGGTGTTTCTTTGTAGGTTATTCTTCACTAAAGAATATCTTAGAGATATTTTCATGTCAGTGTAGTCTTTACGTTTTTTTTTAGTTGTAGTTAAAAATCCCCCACATAACATAAAATTTACCATCCTAACCATTTTTGAGTGTACGGTTCAGTAGTGTTAAGTGTATTCACATCATTATGCTGTGGATCTCTAGCATTTTTTCATCTTCTAAAACTGAAACTGTACTCACTAAACAAGAACTCCTGTTTCCTTCTCCCCCTAGTCCCTGGCAACCACCATTATTCTTTCTGTTTCTATGGTTTTGATTACTTTAGTACCTTGTATAAGTGGAGTATTTGTACTTAGCTTTCTGTGACTGACTTGATGTCCTCAATATTCACCTGTGTTGTAACACATGACAGCATTCCTTCCTTTTAAGGCTGATTAATTGTTCTGTTTATATAGCACATTGTCCATCCATTCACCTGCTGATAGAGATTTGGGTTGCTTCTTCCTCTTGACTGTTGTGAGTAGTGCTGCTTTTTGGACGTAGGTGTGCAAATATCTCTTAGAGATCCTGCTTTCAGTTCTTTTGGATATATATGCAGAAATGGGATTGCTGAATATGGTAACTCTATTTTTAATTTACCAAGGAACTTGGAGCAATTTTCCATATGGCTGCACTATTTTCCATTTCCATCAAAAGTCCTCATTCTTTCTAACAGCTATCAGTTCAGTTCAGTCACTCAGCTGTGTCCGACTCTTTGAGGCCCCATGAACCTACAGCACGCAGGCCTCCCTGTCCATCACCAACTCCCAGAGTCCACCCAAACCCATGTCCATCGAGTCGATGATGCCATCCAACCATCTCATCCTCTGTCATCCCCTTCTTCTCCTACCCTCAATCTTTCCCGGCATCAGGGTCTTTTCCAATGAGTCAGCTCTTTGCATCAGGTGGCCAAAGTACTGCAATTTCAGCTTCAACATCAGTCCTTCCAATGAACACCCAGGACCGATCTTCTTTAGGATGGACTGGTTGGATCTCCTTGCAGTCCAAGGGACCTCAAGAGTCTTCTCCAACACCACAGTTCAAAAGCACCAATTCTTCGGCACTCAGCTTTCTTTATAGTCCAACTCTCACATCCATACATGACCACTGGAAAAACCATAGCCTTGACTAGACGTACCTTTGGCAAAGTAATGTCTCTGCTTTTTAATATGCTATCTAGGTTGGTCATAACTTTCCTTCCAAGGAGTAAGCGTCTTTTAATTTCATGGCTGCAGTCACCATCTGCAGTGATTTTGGAGCCCAAAAAAATAAAGTCTGACACTGTTTCCACTGTTTCCCCATCTATTTCCCATGAAGTGATGGGACCAGATGCCATGATCTTAGTTTTCTGAATGTTGAGCTTTAAGCCAACTTTTTCACTCTCCTCTTTCACTTTCATCAAGAGGCTCTTTAGTTCCTCTTCACTTTCTGCCATAAGGGTGGTGTCATTTGCACATCTGAGGTTATTGATATTTCTCCCAGCAATCTTGATTCCAGCTTCTGCTTTCTCCTGCCCAGCATTTCTCATGATGTACTCTGCATATAAGTTAAGTAAGCAGGGTGACAATATACAGCCTTGACATACTCCTTTTCCTATTTGGAACCAGTCTGTTCCATGTCCAGTTCTAACTGTTGCTTCCTGACCTGCATACAGGTCTCTCAAGAGGCAGGTCAGGTGGTCTGGTATGCCCATCTCTTTCAGAATTTTCCACAGTTTATTGAAATGCACGGGCTTTGGCATAGTCAATAAAGCAGAAATAGATGTTTCTCTGGAATGCTCTTGCTTTTTTGATGATCCAGCAGATGTTGGCAATTTGATCTCTGGTTCCTCTGCCTTTTCTAAAAGCAGCTTGAATATCTGGAAGTTCACGGTTCACAATTGCTGAAGCCTGGCTTGGAGAATTTTGAGCATTACTTTACTAGCATGTGAGATGAGTGCAGTTGTGCGGTAGTTTGAGCATTCTTTGGCATTGCCTTTCTTTGGGATTGGAATGAAAACAGACCTTTTCCTGTCCTGTGGCCATTGCTGAGTTTTCCAAATTTGCTGGCATATTGAGTGCAGCGCTTTCACAACATCATCTTTCAGGATTTGAAATAGCTCAACTGGAATTCCATCACATCCACTAGCTTTGTTCGTAGTGATGCTTCCTAAGGCCCACTTGACTTTACATTCCAGGATGTCTGGCTCTAGGTGAGTGATCACGCCATTGTGATTATCTGGGTCATGAAGATCTTTTTTACATAGTTCTGTGTATTCTTGCCACCTGTTCTTAATATCTTCTGCTTCTGTTAGGTCCATACCATTTCTGTCCTTTATTTTGCCCATCTTTGCATGAAATGTTCCCTTGGTAGCTCTAATTTTCTTGAAGAGATCTCTAATCTTTCCCATTCTATTGTTTTCCTCTATTTCTTTGCATTGATCACTGAGGAAGGCTTTCTTATCTCTCCTTGTTATTTTTTGGAACTCTGCATTCAAATGGATATATCTTTCCTTTTCTCCTTTGCTTTTCACTTCCCGTCTTTTCACAGCTATTTGTAAGGCCTCCTCAGACAGCCAGTTTGCTTTTTTGCATTTCTTTTTCTTGGGGATGGTCTTGATTTCTGTCTCCTGTACAATGTCATGAACCTCCGTCCATAGTTTATCAGCACTCTGTCTATCTGATCTAGTCCCTTAAATCTATTTCTCACTTCCAGTGTATAGTCATAAGGGATTTGATTTAGGTCATACCTGAATTGTCTAGTGGTTTTAACCACTTTCGTCAATTTCAGTCTGAATTTGGCAATAAGGAGTTCATGATCTGAGCCACAGTTAGCTCCCGGTCTTGTTTTTGCTGACTATATTAGAGCTTCTCCATCTTTGGCTGCAAAGAATATAATCAGTCTGATTTCGGTGTCGACCATCTGGTGATGTCCATGTGTAGAGTCTTCTCTTATGTTGTTGGAAGAGGGTGTTTGCTAACAGCTATAGATACTCCATAATATGGATGCACTGAAATTCATATGTGCCATATTACATATTATTTAATCTCTTCTCCATTGGTAGATTGCTTTCAAGTTTTCATTATTCCAGCCATGCTACAGTGATATTCTTAATTGTGTATGTAATTTAATATGTGTATTTCTCTGCAGTGAATTCCTTGAAGTGAAATTTCTTGACCAGACTTATGCCTATCAAAATTTTTGATAGGTATTGCTAAATTGTACTCAATATTCCTATTTTTCAATATTTTTTCCTTCCAGAAAAACTTTAGAATTGTTGAGTCAATATTTTAAAAAATGTTAATTTAGATTAACTGTGGTAAAATTGGCATTATATTTAATTTATCCATTCAGTAGATTTTTACTGATTATCCACTGTGTGTCAAGTATTCTTCTAGGCATTGGGGACACAGTGAATGAAACAGTCCGGAATGGAGATTATTTCTAAGAGGAAGACAGGAGATAGAAAATTAAGTAAGATATATAGGAATTAGAGGGATTGAGTGCTATGGATAAAGAAAGAAAGCAGAGAAGTAGGAAAGGGAGTACCAAGGATGGGGGAGGGCTACAGTTTAAAATACAGTAGTCTTTTCAGCTGTCTTTGTTTAGTGTCATTGATAGGGTGATCTTTGAGATTGACCTGAAAGGGATGAGGAAATGATTAATGGGAAATAATCTTTGGGATATTTGAGAGGAGAGAATTCCAGGTGGAGGAAACAACAAGTACACAGACTTTGGCATGTTGTTGGAATGGAGGAAGGCTGTGTAGCTAGAGCTAAGTGAACAAGGGTCAAGATGAACCAGAGAGATAATGGGGGGGCCATATTGTGTAAAGTCTCATAAGTCATTGTAAGCACTTTGGCTACTGCATTGAGTGAGAAGGACATTGTAGGATGGTTTTAGGCAGAGCAATAAATGGTGTTTTAGTAATATCAGTCTGGCTGCTCTGTTGAGGTTAGTCCTTGGAAAGGGAGCGAAGCAGGTTGAAAACAGGAAGACCAGAGGAGAGATGATAGACCAAGGAGTTTCAGTGATAGTGGTGTGAAGTTATTTTCTGACTGTATTTTGAAGGTATAGTTCAATATTTCTTCATTTGTAATATTCTCTTCCCTCCCAACATTTCCTTGAACATACTCTAAGGTCGTCAAATTTTTAATATTTGGTTCTTTTTCTAGCTCACTAAATGGCCTGCCTGAATTTTTTCTAAATGAGGCTACACGAAGTTTTACTTCTCGTCTTCAGGAAGAATTGAATACGAGTACTGATCTCTACTCTTACAGAAAAGTTATTGACAATATATCTTCCTGTATGGAGAACTTCGACTTGGGTAAGCTAGCTTTTTTCTAGTACTTCTTCTGGCTAACATCTGTCATTCCATCAGTGTTTTGAATGGTGTTAATTTTAGTTCTGAAACTCCTTACCAGTGTTAATTTTCTCCCCACAGGTAGATCAAGTGTTAATAATCTTCTTGAAAATGGTAAGTTCTATTTTATTTTATTCTGAGAGGTGACTGCTTGTATAAGTCATTTTGAACTGATTCTTTTAAGTTTCTTGGCAGTAGATGGAGTACTCCAGATGATGAAGGTATATTACGCTCCTTCCTTTTAAATTTCTACTTTTATGATATCATTTTAGGTAGCAATGATTTTAGTATTTTCTTGTGCTGAAGTCAGAGTTCACAGTTTTAAATTCTGATTTTTTCTTATGTCCTTTTTGTTTCAGTACTTCATTTTCTGCAGAAGAGTTTAATTGAAATCTCAGAAGAAAATAGGCAAGTGTTACATGTCTTCATGCTTGTGCATGTGCATATGGACATTTGCAGTTGTATATTATCTTTTTTTTTTTTTAATGTATATTATCTTTGTACGGGCTTCCCTGGTGGCTGAGTGGTAAAGAATCTGCTTGCAATGTGGGAGCTGCAGGAGGCGCGTGTTCTATACCTGGGTCGGGAAACCCCCCTGGAGGAGGGCATGGCAACCCACTCCAATAATCTTGCCTGGAGAATTCCATGGACAGAAGAGCCTGGTGGGCTACAGTCCATATGGTCACAAAGAGTCAGACATGACTGATGCGACTTAGCATGCACACACGCCTTGTCTTTGTAAAAAGAAATTTTTAAGAATTTTTCTTTCCATCTTTCTCCATTAATATTAGATGTAATTATTTAAATTTATTTTTTGAGATTTGATATTTAATTTGAAAAAATCAAATAAGTTGTGAGAATAAATGAGAAAGGGAAGAGTTCTTTTCTTCACCTGAGTGTTTCTTTTTCATAGCATCCTGTTATTATTTCATGGATGACATATGCTCTGTTATCTCTCTGAGGATATTAATAGTAGAGTTTTCTTTTTTTAAAGTTTTCGTATCTTTACATAGGTCTCTGTTTCTTTCAAGCTGCTTTTTTGTTTGTGGCTTTTGGTCACTATGTTTGTTGCCAGAAGCTTTCCTTGGACGTCTGGTAATCCTTGTCCGAGTGCTCATTTAAGACTGGGGCACTGAGACTTGATTTGAACGTCTGTACGTATGGATGGGGGCTTCCCTGGTGGCGTAGACAGTAAAGAAACCACCTGCAGTGCGGGAGACCTGGGTTTGATCCCTGGGTTGGGAAAATCCCCTGGAGGAGGGCATGGCAACCCACTCCAGTATTCTTTCTTGGAGAATCCCCATGGACAGAGGAGCCTGGTGGGCTGCAATCCACAGGGTTACAAAGAGTTGGAGATGACTGAACGACTAAGCACACACACACATATGGATGGGGTTGATTATAGGCTTTATTGAAGTCTGGTCTAGCTGGACTGTTTCTTTGGGGAACCCTTGATGTCAGTATCTTTAGGTCTTTTTGCATGGGTAGTGGATTTGTCAAGGAAGAACCTTTCAAACCGTTGACTTAATATTCTGGTTGCTGGGTGAGGGAATAAAGCTGAGATCTTGGCGTTTAGCATTTATTGTGCAGATATTTTCCTAATTCTCCTGCTTGCAATATGGTATCGTTGCTTTAACTTTGTGTGTTCTCTTCCTGTCCAGTCACTTGCTGTTTTACCTTCCTTAGAGGTAAAACCAAGGAATGTTTGCTAGCTGGGCGGTATGGTCCAGAGTTGGCATTCTTCTTCAACAGACTTGTAACCACTCTTCCTGTTTTCATCCCTACATTTTCCTTCATGTCAAGGAGCACCTGGTGGCAACAATTTTGTGTCCTTTAGGGGCTGCAAATCAGGTTGCTCTGGGTGTGTTCTCTGACTTAGGATTCAGAATCATTCTTGATTCTGTTAAGTCAGTTATCACTCATCCATCTGCTACTAAAGTTTTAGTATTGTCTTGTTTTCTGTTTGTTGCCCTTGTGTATTTATGTCTTTTAATGTTTTAAATCCCTTGGCTGTGGTTTAGGGAGGCTCTGAGGGGAGAGTAAAAGTAACACCTGTGTGCCATCTTTAACCCAAGATCTCTTTTGCCTTACTAGGAAGGAGCTCCTTCTCGTCCCCTTTTAGGCTTCTCTTTCTCTGCTCATCTCTTCAGTGTGAGTTCTGTCCTTTCCATTCTGTTTGTTTTGACTGCTTTGTATTGTCCACTTCTTTGGTGTCAGCTACATCCTATACTTAGAATGCCTAGATTTATGACTCCAAGTTAGATCTCTTCTCTGAGTGGTAGACTCCTATAGTGGTTGTCTTCTGGACATCTCAACTTGGATATTTTACAGGTGCCTCAGATTCGATGTATCCAAAAGAAAATTCACTGTCTTTTTATCTCTTCCCCAAACCCCTGGTAGCCTCTATTCTACTTTCTGTCTCTTTGAATTCTGGATACCTCAAATAAATGGAATACAGTATTTGTCTTTTTTTGTCTGACTTATTTATATTGTTTTAAAGGTTAATCTCTGTTGTAGCTTGTTTCAGAATTTCACTCCTTTTTATGGTGAAGTCATATTCCATTGTATGCATAGACCACATTTTGTTTATGCATTTACTTGTTGATAAACATTTGGGTTGTTTCTGCCTTTTGACTAATGTGAATAATGCTGCTGTAAACATTGATGTATAAATAACAGTTTGAGTCTGTACTTTCAGTTCTCTTGGCGTATACTTAGAAGTAGAATTGCTGGATCATATAAATATTCTCTGTGTAACTGTTTGAAGAACCCCCAAACCGTTTTCCCTGATTTTTCTTTTAAAACACTCTTGCATTCTGCTATGTTGAGAATAGGCTGTGGGTAGCAGGCATAGAAGCTGGGAGACTAGTTTGGAGACCCTGGCAGTAACAGTGAGGGGGAGATGAGAGTGGCTGGAAGTCGCAGTGGAGGTGGTCTGATAATGGATGTATTTTGAAGGTAGAACCACAGGATTTTCTTACAGATAGGATGAGTGGGAAAGGAGTCAAGGATAATTGCTTTTTCTGTAGGATAGAGATTCTAGCAGGTGGAGCGAGTGTGGAGTTGCAGATAAGTTCATGTAGCTTGAAATGTGTGTCAGACATCCAGGTGAAGATATTAAATAGAAAGCTGTACATACAAGTCTGGAATTAGGAAGAGAGGTCTGGGCTGGAAATGAAAATTGGGGAATTGTCAGCATATAGATTGTAATTTAAAGCTTATGAGCTAAATGAGCTCAGCATCAAGGGAGTGAATTAGATGGACAGAAGAGGTAAGGACTGAGTTGTGGCGAAATCTAATGTAAGGACATCAGGGAGAAGAGGCTGAACTAGCCATGTTGTCTCAGAAGCATGAAAAAAGTGAAATAAGAGAAAACATGAGAGCATTTTGGAAGTCAGTTCAAGGAAATTGTAAAGTTAGGGAGTATTCAGATTTAAAAATTGTGTCATTTATTCTTGATTTGTTATTTTTACTCTTAAAAAGAAGAAATGAAGTTCATCATTAGCTGAGAAAAAGGGAAAATTTTGAGCTAAAAGAGTGTCAAAAGTTTGCAATAAATGTTTACATAATTGAATATTTGTGGGAATGGAAAAAAGAGGCATAGATGTTGATTATAATCTAAAATTGATTTTGGCTGTTTGATGAGGAATTATTTTGGTGAAAAAGAGGTAACATTTTGACTTTTCTTTTGTCCTAATGTCTTTTTTGTTGTTGTAGAAAATTGGCTGGAAATCATATTGTTCAAACGCAGCTGATGAATGACTTGTTGGTGAGCATTAGAGTTTCCGTGATGTTAGTACAGAAAGTACAGGGCTCCCAGAGACTTCATTTGACGAATTCTCCTACCTGGCAAAGTATGTGCGGACTGCTGAGCATGTTTGCCAACTTCTTAAGTGATGGTAAGTGTAAAACGTACAAGTAATGATTATAATTGAGTGTTCATCAGTTTTCACTTCTAATGGTATATGAGATATTCAATACTTAGCTGTGATAATAGAACTTCCTTTCCCTCAGCCCCTCAAAGTGGGGAAAGAGCCTGGATGATAAGGTTTTAATGCTTTTTGTCTTTCAAAGATACCAGTTCAGCTTATCAGGATAACACTGAATGACTTTTCTAAATGTGTGTGTGTATGTATGTGCATGTGTGTATTGTATACAAAGCAGAAAATGTAACAACCTTAGTGTTGAAAAGGCACAGACTTTAAAAAGTGAAAGAAAATTCTTGAGAAATTTCCAAATTTGAAAGTAAGGTCTGGAAAGTTTAGTGTAACCCATACCTTTTTCCTTAGCAGCAGATGCTTCCTTCAAATAATGCCCGTGGTCATTGTGGGGTCATTCTTCCTCCTTATGTCTCATGTTGATTCTGTCCATATGATCTGTACCACTGGGAAACCAAGTGAATTAATGAGAGAAAATGTCCTTTTTTTTTTTTTTTAAAGTATTTCAACCAAGAAGCTGAAATGATAGAATTAAAATATCACCACTCTGTACCCAGAGAAGACAATGGCACCCCACTCCAGTACTCTTGCCTGGAAAATCCCATGGATGGAGGAGCCTGGTAGGCTGCAGTCCATGGGGTTGCTAAGAGTCGGACATGACTGAACGACATCACTTTCACTTTTCACTTTCATGCATTGGAGAAGGAAATGGCAACCCACTCCAGTGTGCTTGCCTGGAGAATCCCAGGGACGGGGAGCCTGGTGGGCTGCTGTCTGTGGGGTTGCACAGAGTCGGACACGACTGAAGCGACTTAGCAGCAGCAGCAGCAGCAGCATTCTGTAACTCCCAGTGACTTGAGATGGGCATTAAGCATCAACGGCTGTTAACATTTCAGAAGGAGACAACCAGATAACACGTGCCTCTTGCTTTGAGGTTTGATTTTACCACTTGTAGTTTTTCCCAAAGGGATTGAACTTGCGATTGATCCGTCTCTCAGTCACCCGCCAGTTTGCAGGAATTACAGAAGCCAGAAGAATGTGTTGAATTGCACTAGGGGTAAACATCCAGATTGTGGGAAACTGTACAGGTTAAAAGGCCAGAGTTCTTCAACAGAAATTATAACAAGAAGAAAAGGTCGAAGGGGGCACCTGTAGATGAAAGGCCATGTCACATTTGTTTAAATGGATGAAACATTTCTGCCTTTCTGCTTTGCTGTCTTCAGTATGTTGGCTTTCATCCACGTGTTTGTTGTTTCATGGTTACTATATGACTGCTCTATCTCCAGACCTCTTGTCTGTATTCAGGGCAGGAAACAGGACCAGTTACATCTTTACCTTTAATCTGAAAGAAAAATATTAGCCAAAAGATTTCTACTTATATTCCATTGGCCTGAATCGTCCTCTGGTACCTTCAGTTTTAAGGAAGATTGAGCAAACAGGTAGCCTGTCTTTGCCTGGGCACATGGATGTCCCAATCCAAGTCAGAGTTGTTAACAACTGTGGGATGAAGGGCAGAATGAATTTTTGGAAGTTCGTTTATAGTAGCTATTCATAATTCTTACTCCATGTTGAATAATCCACTGTATTATTTTGTATACTTTCTTACAAACCCAGAGGCTAATAGATAATGAAAAGTACGCCAGCATTGTTTGGTTACATTGGGTACAGTGCCAGTGAGAGCAGAGTTTGTAATTAGTGCTGATGTAGGCCCTTTACACAAGCCCTGAAATCACTTTCAGAAAAAGTAATGTACATGGGAGTTGAGAGGCACAGGCAGCAGTGGAAGAGGGGGCCAGGAGGTACTGCTGGGGCATGTGCTGGGAGGCAGTAGATGGAGAGGAAGAGAATGGATGTCTGGATTGAGTACTTCTGTGCTGGGCATAAAAGCCTTAATGTTCATTATCTATTTCAACCTTATAACAATTGTGTCAGATAGAGTTATTTTTTCCCCAATTTATGGAAGAGAAAACAGTCCCTGGGAAGTAAAATAACTTAACCTAGGCTTATTCACCTAGTAAGTGGTCAAGCTAGAAATTGCACCCTGTACTCTCTGGCCCCACAGCGTGTACTCTTTGTATTACACCACAGTATCTATCATCATTTAATACGTGCTTTCTGCTTTTTTGCAAATAGATGGTCTCTTACAGACAATTCAGAGTACATCTGGATTAGCTGTTATTCTTTTTATTAAAGCTATGTTTCATCCACCTGAAAAGATTCCTGATTTGGTAAGTGCATGTCCTTTTTAGAATTGTACTTTGTTGATAGTTAAACATGTTTTAAAATATTTATAAAGAAGTGAATTAAAACTTTTTTTTCATAGTCTTTCTGATTACCCTTTTCTCTTATAATGAGTGACAGTCTCGGGACTTCCCTGGTAGTCCAGTGGTTCAGAGTCTACTTTGCAATGCAGGGGACATGGGTTCAATCCCTGATTGGGGAACTAAAGATCCCATGTGCCAAGGAGCAGCCAAGCCCACACACTGCAACTGCTGAGCCTCCATGCCATAACTAGAGAGCCCATGAGCCTCAACACAAGATCCTGCATGATTCAACTAAGACCCGACACAGCCACATAAATAATAAGGAAAATAAGTGACAGTTTCAAAAATTTGGATAAAGCAGAAAGAAGGCAATAATAGTCACATGTAAATCCATCTCATGGAGATAATCATTGTCAACATTTTTGGGTGTATATCCTTGTTTTTTTCTAGTGTTGTTTTCAGTTCCATCTGTCAGTATCATAAAAGATGTTTATAACATTAAAATTAAAAGATGAAGAAGGAAATGGTAACCCACTCCATTATTCTTGCCTGAAAAAGTCCATGGACAGAGGAGCCTGGTGGGCTGCAGTCCATGGGATTATATGACTGAGCACTCATGCATGAGGAGGGTGGAGGGAAATGGGTTGGTAGCAATAAACTGGAGGAACTGGAAAAAAAAAATTATACAGAGATTGATGTATAGGTATTTGGTAATAACTTTTTGGTAAATATGTTATTTTTCTTAAGACTAACCCAGATATTACACTAGAATCAGTTAGTTGTTCAGTGAATTTGATTATATGGAAAGAATAAGTTCATAATTTGGGCCATAATTCTTGGATTTAGTACTAGCAGTATTTTTTTCTTATGGAGGAAACTTATTTTAGTTCTTTACTAAGAGCAACTTTACTTTATGCAAAATAGATGTGTACTGTTTTATGAGCTCACACAAAGTAGGAAAAAGTTTAAAAATTCTAATTTCTCAAACCAGCTCTAAAAAAAGCATTAGTAAGTACGCTCATCCACCTGCAGGTGGCAATGTGTTGTGCTCTCCCAGTACATTCAGACCAGCAAAATGGTTCATATACTTAGATTTAATTTTTTTCCTTTTGATAATTTAAACTCTTATGGCTTTTTGCCTTTAGGTTCAGCTGTTTTTCCTAGGATGTTTCAGGAGAGAGAGCATTTTGGATTTATATCTTGAAGTATCTCTGGAAAGTTTTAGAGGCTTTATGCGTATCAACTGTGTTGTATTTTTGCAGATAAGCAGTGTACTTCTCCGTTCCGTGGACCCCACCAGTGCCCCTGAGTGGCTTTTGAGCTGCTGCAAGAGCCTCTGTTGTGCTGATGTTCCCCCCTCAGCTCTCCTCTTCCTCTGTCAGGGGACACTCACTATGTTGGATTGGCAGGAGGGCAGGATGGGCCCCAGTGGGGAGGCCCTGCTCTTGAATACTGTGCATGTTTTGTTCACCTTGAGTTCACAGTGAGTTTCGTCTCATATTTTGCTTTGCTTGTCAGACGTTACTAAGATGGCAGCTAAGTTAACTTGCTTAGTAATTCAGTGAACAGTGGTCAGAGTAATCTTAAATTAAAAGGGAGACATGTGTAGAGAATGAAGTGGGTGTGAAAGTAGAACAGGAGAAGATGGGATGATGGAACAGAGAGAAATTTTAGTGGAGGTTAACTTGTGACAAATTGTCAAATTAATTTTAGCATTCAGTCTCTTATGTAAGCATTTTTAAAAACCATAAATATTTCTATATGAATAATGCTTTTGAGTTTATGAATAACTTCAACATAGGTAGTTCAGTTTGATCCTCATATGTTTGATAGATAGGATAGGAAACCCAATCTATTGAATGGGTAAAATGAAGCTTAGCAAAGTAAATGCTTACCTAACAGCATATTACCTACAAGCACCCAAGCCAGAACTGTAATGGGGTCTCTGACTTCATTGGATTGTACTTTGTGTGTTTTTTTTTTTTAATGTAAGTTATGTACATTTTAAAGTCATTATAAGAGCTTTATTGAGGTATAATTTACATTCCATACAATTCACCTACTTAAATTGTGCAATTTCAGTTATTTTTCTTCAGTATATTTATAGGGTTGTACAACTCTCACCATAATCAACTTTAGAATAATTTCATTTCCCCCCAGAGAAACCTGATTCACTCTAATATTCCCCCCTCCCTGGCCCCTGAGTATATTTTTAAACACCTGTGAAACCATCACCACAATTAAAATAATGAATCAAGTTTCTTTGGGTGATTTTTTGGATTAACTTTTTCAAAATGGAAGGATTTGAGATTTGTTTTGGCTGTATTGTATTTTTGTTGTAAATATAATGATAATTCAATTTTATGATCATTATATTTTTAAGGTCTAAATGATTATAAAATTAGACTCCTTTCATTTGTCAGTTTATACTAATGTGCCTCATTTTTCTTCAGGATCAAGGAGTCCACTCTGGAAATGTTTCTGTCTAGGATTTTGGCATCTTGGACTAATTCAGCTATACAAGTCCTTGACTCAAGTTCCCCAGGCCTAAAGGACAGCCTGAATGGGAATGCAGATGTGGTTAGGAGGCTTTTGGACTATGTCTATACCCACTGGGAACATCCACTGGATGCTTTGAGACACCAAACTAAAATCATTTTCAGAAATATTCTCCAAATGCACCAGCTCACTGTAAAAGAGTCAGGTTCAGATTTGTCTGCTGATCGTTTCATTTTTGAGCTGACTGAGAGTCTTCTGCAGTTGGAATGGCATAGTAAAGGGAAGTACTCATGCCTCGGTTGTTTAGTAGACTTCATAGGAATTGAGCATATTTTGGCATTAGCTAAAACTATTCCATCACAAATCTTAGAGGTGATGGGGGACCAGTCTTTGGTGCCTTATGCAAGCGACCTCTTGGAAACCATGTTTAAAAATCATAAGAGTCATTTGAAATCCCAGGCTGTCGACAGCACTTGGATTGACAAGTGGCATGAAACTTGGGTTTCTCCTCTCCTTTGTGTACTGTGTGAAGGAAATCTGGATCAGAAATCTTATGTAATTGATTATTACTTGCCAAAATTACTGAACTGCAACCCTGAGAGCTTAAGCTACATGGTAAAGATTCTTCAGACTTCTGCTGATGCTAAAACTGGTAAGAAAATGAATTTTTTTGTTTTAGTAATTTCTAGTTAGGCTGCTTAAATAGAGGTACCTAGGCAGACGTTGGCCATATTCAAATTTTAATATTACCATGTCTATAAATAGTAAAGGAGGATATTAAAGATAGAAATTTTGTAGTGAAATGAATGTTCCTGTATCCAGCTGAATAGGTTTTTTGGCTAACGTCATTTCTGCAAGCTAAAGATTGATTGCAGTTATGACTCCTTTATTACTAGGTTTTAATTCATTTTACCAAGTTTTTATTATTTGGTTGTCAGCCTGAAGTAGATGTTTGTGTGTTTTATATAATTTACTTATTCAGTTGGTTGAAGTAGTAATTACAGATTGATGTAGGCAAGGTTAAAGACAGGTAAATTAGCAGTAGTAAGTACTTGTCTCTAGGAAAGAGAGAAAAATTTAGAAGCATGACCTCAGGAAAAAGCTCTCTCTGGCTATTGAGAATAAGTATAAACATCCCACTGGAATTCAGTAGCTTTGTTTTTGTTTTCAAAGTTTACTTTTTATTATTAAAAAATTATCCATTTCTTTCATTTTCATAAGAAAATTTTGGTAACTTTTCCCTCATCATTAAGCACAGAGAAAGAATCCTCAGTATACTATTTTCACTATTAACTTTAATTCATTAGTAACCAAATCTTTGTTAAAGGTAGTGATGGGATTTCTAGCCTGCTAAATTAATTTATTTAGCTTCCCAAAGAATTCAGTAACTTTGAAGAAATCGCATTAAAGCATAATTTAGTAATTAGTGTATAAAACAATGATCCTGATTCATCATGTAAATCTTACATTTATTATATTCTATTTAATGTAGCAGGAATAGGTACCCTGCATCACATTTTAAAGTTATTTCCAAATAAAATTTGAGTTATTCTTTCAATCCTTCAAAGAAACCATGAGATAGCTGGAAGATTTGATTCCTGTACACAGAAAAGAGCCATTATTTATAATCTTTAACAATGATCCCTCTTGCATTTTTGAGAAACCATCTAAAGCTGAGGATCCATGAGTCTGTTCTGAAGCTAGACAGTCTTTATATTAAATCAAGGTCTCCTGTTAGCCCAGAGCTCCCTGTCCTCTTAGTAACAGCTGATGTCCTGGCCTCTGAAAGCATCAGGGTCTTTGTGATCCCCTTTTATCTTCTTTACTAAGAAGACACAGTAACTCCAAAATATACAGAGAGGTTCAGTGTTTGTTTTTAGAGAAATAATGGTGTTTAGCCACAGAAGTGTTTTTCTTATTTTTGGCTGAAAATCATTTTAGTTATTTTTATTGTTTTAAATATTTCTGATTAAATTAAACCTGATTTTTTTTTTTTTTTTTCCTGATTAACTTGCTGGTTTATTTTCTGTCAAGGAAAAGGTAAAAGGATAAGCAAAAAATTATGATTTCTTAAAGTTAACAATAAGTGGATTCAATTTACAGAAATCATTGACATAAGACCTATTAAATCCTTTTAAATAATGATTTTATAATAGGAACATTAATTAATGTTAGAGTTTAGCTAAAAATACAATTTTTACTTCATGAAATAACAATGTTGATGGGAAACATGGGGATTGTTGAAGTTGTTAATAGCACAGTGGTGGTCTTTGTTGCTGTGTTTTGAGGCAACAGTAATCTTTTCCATCCTTAGGATCTTATGACAGCAGAGGGGCTTTGGGAGCTTTGATGGCTTGTCTAAGAACAGCTCGAGCTCATGGACATCTTCAGTCTGCAACTGATGCCTGGAGGGACCTTGTGTCCAGCGCAAGAGTAAAGCAAGGCTTAATTCACCAGCACTGCCAAGTAAGTAAACAGTGTAGCTGGGAATTCATACATGCAGTAGATCCCTGATTCATTTATTCCTTTATTAATAGCAGTGCAATATGGAAGCCCCCAACATTATGCCCACACTGTTTTAAGGGCTCCATAAGAAGGATGTGAAGCGTGTAGACATTGCACTTGGGCTACTTAAAGTTTAGTTTAGGGAATAAGAAAACCTGCATAAGACAAGTGGAGAGTCTTTTAAAAGACAGCACAAGTATATCTTTACGCATAAGAACTTGGAAAGCTTAGAAGAAGAGACTCGTCTGAGTATAGGTGATGGTTGAGTAGGAAAGTGATAAATGTGATTCGAGGCAGGGAAGCCCTGGTGCCCACTCATACTGGAAGGATGCAAGTAAACCAGGACAGGAGGGTGACTAAGGGCATTGTTTGGCGAGAATGGAGTACTTTGTCCATTTTATGGATGCATCTGGTGCTAGGCTGAAGACTTCAGGTTCTATCCAGTTGGTAACTGGGAGCCAGAGTCACTGCACCTTTAGCCAGGAAAGTGGCATGAATGGAAACAGAGATGAATTTTCAGAGTGGGAGCAAAAAACCCAGTGAGAAGTTCATGGCAATAATAGAGTGAAGTGATGTGGTCCTGGGGCAGAATGGTCACTGAGGAAAAGGAATGTAGTTAAGCATTACTGTGGAATAAGAATCTTTAAGATTTTTAACTTTTATAAATACTCAGTTTATACATTTAATGAAATAATTTTATAAGAAGTAACACAGAATCTTTGGGATTATAGGACCTTTCTGAAATGCATATATGTACACTGAGATTTATCTTTCTTTTCTTTTTGATACCTTGTGTAAATAATTACATGTCAAGTGGTTTAGGATTTGCTTATGTCTTTGGGGCTTCCATAGTGGCTCAGATGATAAAAAATCTGCCTGCAATGCAGGAGACCCAGGTTTGATCCCTGAGTCGGGAAGATCCCCTAGAGAAGGAAATAGCTACCCACTCCACTATTCTCGCCTGAAAAAGTCCATGGGCAGAGGAGCCTGGCAGGCTAGAGTGCATAGGGTCTTATACAGTTGGACACAGCTGAGCAACTAACACTTACGTCATTGAAAAATGAACATCTTATTCTTTGGTGTATTTTAGGTACGGATCGATACGTTAGGCTTGCTTTGTGAAAGTAATCGAAGCACAGAAATCGTTTCCACAGAAGAAATGCAGTGGATCCAGTTCTTTATCACATACAATCTTAACAGTCAGTCTCCAGGAGTGCGACAACAGATTTGTTCTCTTCTTAAAAAGGTAAAATTTCTCTTCAGAAAGTGTAGGAAAGTGGTAAACTTTGCCCTGAAAATTATTTTTCAAAAGAGCCCAAATTTGGGGAGAGCATGGGAAGAAGGGTCAAGGAATTGGACTACCAGAGCTCTTCATGGCACTTCTGTGAATTGCTTGTTCTGTGATCCAATTGAGTTTACATTTGGGCTAAAATCCAGAGTGAAAAAAGTCCATTCGCTTTGGTGTAATAAATCAACCTTGAACTCTTTTTTTAAAAGGAAAAAAAAAAAAAATATCTAGCACTAGAGTTTTCAGTGTGTAAAGAAAAATACTTTAATTTTTTGGCTGTACCTCATGGCATTTGGGGTTTTTGTTCCCTAACCAGGGATCAAACCTGTGCCCCTTGCAGTGGAAGCATGGAGTCTTAACCATGGGGCCACCGGGAAGTCCAGGGTGTAAGATATTTTAAGAAAACTTTAGTAAGAAGAGAAACGATGTCCTTGTATTTTTATCGTTTCTATAAGTGCCTTTAGCAATGGTCTTTATTGAATCATTCAGCTTAAATTAATCACCTGAAATGTTTCTGAGGTGAAGAGTTGGTAGAGGATAGAAGTGAGTAAACCTCATCATCTTTAGGTTCACGTTGACCTAAGGGAAATAGGAGAACTGTGGTTTAATGACTGTGTATTCTGATTTGCAGTAATGCTTGAGTTTTTGGTTTTAAAAATGTCAATGTTAATTTGCTGTCAGAAAGAAACACTGTGGTAAATACTAAGAGTTTGAAAAGCAGTACTCCCCTTGCCTGAAGTTTTAGTCGGAAAAATTTAGAAAGTTCTTCCTTTGCCTTTCAAGCTGGTATTTCAGGTTAATGTGGCTCACATACACTTCATTTTTCTTTTTCTCAAAGTTGTTTTGTAGGATACAGGAAGGCTCTCAGGTACTTTATAAACTGGAGCAAAGTAAATCCAAACATGAACCAGGAAATGAGTCAACCAGACAAGACCCTTCTGTTTCTTTACGGCAGTATAAGGTAGGTGATTTCCAGACATACAGATTTTTAAGACACCTGAAACAATTTTGCATCTACATTAAAGAGAAATAACACTCGTGCTGAGTAGTATTTCTGTGCTTTTTTCCTTCAGGCTGGGTTTTACATATTCCTTCTGGTGCTTTGTTACTTCTCTTAAGATAGCCTGAGTTGTGGAACCAGTGCTGGACTTGAAGGCTTTTACAGAATAACATTAATGGGCTAACCTTGATATTTGACAACTTATGTGAGCCAGATAAATTTAGTACTTTTTGTAAAAGGTAATTGCAGCCCTGACTCCTCCACCCCCTCCCCAAGGAAGAGGACTGTTGTGTCTGGACCTGTTGCCGCTATCGTCCTAACATGAAAGTGGCTTGACGTTTGTGATTCCTGTGACCGGGGTTCCTCTCTATCCTGTTCTGAAGTGGGCTTGAAGAATAGGACTGGATTTTAGGGCACTGGAGTTAATGTCCTGGATGGAACCCCAGATATAGCAGCTGTAGTCTAGGCCAGGGTTCTGTTTGTGTCCATCAGAAGAGAATGAACTTTTCACTGGTTTCTTTCTCCAGATCTGTCCTCTCAGAAGCAGATGCATATTTTCTCCTAAGACCCAGATAGAGGGCAGAGCTCACCTGTTTTATTTCATTTAGGGAAACAGGTATAATAAATGGTAGAGTGGAACCATGACATACTCACTCATCTACTTAAGGTTAAACATTATCTAAAGAAGAATATTCCTATACAGAGGTTGAAATTAGCTTCGTCTTTGTAAAATCTGAACAACAAAAGTTAAGAAAGTCATAATGTGAACTTGATGGACATAAATTTACTTACAATTCTGTCACTGACCACTTGGCTTACCTTAATGAGTCTATAAGTGGGATGAATAATCTCTCTAAAAAGGTTGGTTTTGAGGATTAAACAGGAATGCTGTCTGTAAACTCTAAATCACTCTAAAAGACTCTGCTGGGCATCAGTAAAAGTAACTATACTGACCTTTTACTGTGTGTGTGTAGCAGTTAGTTTTTAGTCCTTCAGAAGCACATCTCTTTTGCTTCCTTTTTGCAAGGAATAAAATGATATTTGTGAAATGTCAATTAGGTACTTAGAAACACAAAACCAATTTTGTGGATGACATTCTGAATTTTTGTGTATGTGCAGTTTCTTAGTTTGTGCTTTTGAAAACCAGTCCTTCAGAGTCTTGATCTGAGTCAGTCTCCTAGTTCTGACATTTTCTCCCAATGGTAGACTCTTGTGGCTTTTGAAGGTTGCAACTTTGGAGCTGTTTTATGATCATCATTAGAATAGTGGGTGTTGTGTGCAGTGTCTGGTAGACTCTGCTAATCAACAAACTAATTGCTATGGGAGAAGAGGAGGCTATGAGTTGGAAAAGGTGTCTTCTAGTCTAGTGAAGAAGGTTATTTCATACCTAAATAATAGCTAGTGTACTTAAAAATACATTAGCTATAGCAGTGGTCCCCCAACCTTTTGGGTACATAGTCCCTGTGTTTTTGGTACCAGGGGCTGGTTTTGTGGAAGACAATTTTTCTATGGATTGGGGTGGCAGTGGGTGATGGTTTCAGGGTAATTCAAGTGTGTTACATTTATTGTGCAGTTTATTATTATTACATTGTGATGTATAATGAAATAATTGACAGCTCACAACAATGCAGAATCAGTGGGAGCCCTGAGCTTGTTTTCCTGAGCTCAGGCAGTAACGCGAGCGATGGGAGGTGGCTGTAAATGCAGGTGAAGTTTCACTCGCTTGTCCGCTACTCCACTCCTGCTGTGTAGCCCAGTTTCTAACAGGCCGCAGACTGCTGCTGGTCTGTGACCCAGTGGTTGGGGATCTCTGAGCTACAGTACTTTAAGGCATAAAATGCTTTATATCAGTGTTCTCATTTATTCTTTAATGATAAAACTGAGACAGAAATTATTATTGTCACTTACCAGTGAGATAAGTGAAGCTTGGAAAAGTTGAATAAGCAAACTATCCAAGTTTCCTTAGCCCAGAAGTGGTAGAGCCGGCCGGACTCGAATCCAGATCTGCTCTGGACAACCAAATCAGAATAATTTTCCCCTTAGTACCAGCTTGAGTGAAGGCTTGGAGGTAAGGGAGTACAGGGAATTTGGGGAATGGTGGGTTCACTAGTATGAGTGACACATAAGATACCTGAGGGATAGAGGAATTGAATAACGGGAGATGACTTGGAAAATCAAGTTGGGAATGAGTAGTAGAGAGTTCTGAATGCTAGGCCAAGGTATCCGGAAGCCTCGCCAGAAGCCTTTTCTAGTGGAAAAAGATTAGAGCATATATATTGAGCCCTTACTGTGTGTGAAGGACACTATGTGCGGGACTAAGGACACAGAAGTCCATAAACTGTCATTCCTGCCTCCATTGTGGTTACAGTCTGGTTGAGGGAAAGAAGAACTATTTCTAAAAGTATAATTGACACTGCAATTAGGATAATTCCTAAGGGATGAACTTGTTGCTCTTGAATATACTACTCATTTATAATTAAAACTAGTTTTCTGCTAAGTCGCTTCAGTCGTGTCCGACTCTGTGCGACCCCATAGACGGCAGCCCACCAGGCTCCCCCGTCCCTGGGATTCTCCAGGCAAGAACACTGGAATGGGTTGCCATTTCCTTCTCCAGTGCATGAAAGTGAAAAGTGAAAGTGAAGTCGCTCAGTCATGTCCGACTCTCCGCGACCCCATGGACTGCAGCCTACCAGGCTCCTCCATCCATGGGATTTTCCAGGCAAGAATACTGGAGTGGGGTGCCATTGCCTCCTCCGTAAAACTAGTTTATTGGATTTCAAAGGAATAAAGTAGTTAGGGCCCACAGGATAAATCCCCAAGGTTGTTTATCCTTGACCGAAGAAATAAATGCAGGGATCCTGTCTAAAGACAGGGACTGGGGCTGCTTATATGCTGATGAGTTATATGTGGTTGGAGCATAGCAATATATGAGAGTCTTGAGGATAACAGCTTTTCTTTATAAGTTTTTTCTTTGACCTCATGTAGAAGTTATAATTATTTCTTTTAATTAGAGGAAGAATATTTTATCTTGGATGAAGTATTTCCCACATTGCTTTTTTTTTTTAATTGCATAAAAGTTTTCATTTTTGATCAGTTGTATAAACAGAAAGGCACAGTAACAATCTCAAAGGGGCAGATAGAAGACAGTAAAATAGTTGGTTCTTTGTTTTGAATTGTGTCTTTATAGTCAGATATCAAGTACTTAGGTATCACATTTATCAAGTAATATATATTGGATATTTCTTTGGTCATTTTAAAACTTTAGAAAGTATACATACCTTCGATGCTTGAATGCTTCTGGTGAAGAAAATCAGTATTCATACAGTTTTAACACAAGTCAAGGCAGAATGGGTCATGTTTTCACCAAAAAAAATTTTTTTTCTTGTCTGGACTACAGTTAGAATTGTACTTTTTGTTGTTGTTTTTAACTTTAAAAAAATCAGGTATACTGATGTTTAGTTTCAGGTCTATAGTACAGTGGTTCATTATTTGTATATATTGGGACATGATTACCACACTAAGTCTAGTTAACATTTTTCACCATATAAAATTATACAAAGTTTTTTTCTTAGCAGCTTCCAAATATATGATAAAGTATTATATATTATAACTATAGTCACCATATTGTACATTACATCCCATGTAATTTTATAACTTGAAGCTTGTACCGTTTTTTCAATGCCTCCCCCCTCCACCCCTGGCATCTGTCAATCTGTTCTCTGTATTGCTTGGTTTTTGTTTTGCTTTTTAAAATTAATTTATTTTATTTTATATACGGTGAGATCATTTGTCTTTTTCTGTCTGACTTATTTATCTGTTTATCCATCCATAGATACTTACGTTGTTTCTGTATCATGGCTATTGTAAACAATGCTGCAGTGAATGTGAGAGTACACATATCTTTTTAATGAGTGTTTCCATTTTCTTCTGTACTTCTTGTTGACTCTATAAAGATAGGATTCATTGAAGTCATGAGCCCATGGTCAAGGGTGCCAATCTGAATTGTCAAGCAAAGTGAACATCTAGTATTGCTTTGAAAACCTTTTTTTCTCTAAAGCAGAAAAAAAAAAATTCACCCTTTAGAATGATACTAATGGTACTTTCAAGATAACCTGTTGTTCAGTTCAGTTCAGTCGCTCAGTCGTGTCCGACTCTTTGTGACCCCATGAATCGCAGCATGCCAGGCCTCCCGGTCCATCACCAACTCCCGGAGTTTACTCAAACTCATGTCCATTGAGTCGGTGATGCCATCCAACCGTCTCATCCTCTGTTGTCCCCTTCTTCTCCTGCCTTTAGTCTTTCCCAGCATCAGGGTCTCTTCAAATGAGTCAGCTCTTCGCATCAGGTGGCCAAAGTATTGGAGTTTCAGCTTCAGCATCAGTCCTTCCAATGAACATTCAGGACTGATCTCCTTTAGGATTGACTGGTTGGATCTCCTTGCAGTCCAAGGGACTCTCAAGAGTCTTCTCCAACACCACAGTTCAAAAGCATCAATTCTTTGGCACTCAGCTTTCTTCACAGTCCAACTCTCACATCCATACATGACCACTGGAAAAACCATAGCCTTGACCAGATGGACCTTTGTTGGCAAAGTAATGTCTCTGCTTTTTAATATGCTGTCTAGGTTGGTCATAGCTTTCCTTCCAAGGAGTTAAGAGTCTTTTAATTTCATGGCTGCAGTCACCATCTGCAGTGATTTTGGAGCCCCCAAAAATAAAGTCAGCCACTGTTTGCACTGTTTCCCCACCTACTGTGAGTTAGCACAATTATGTTTACAAATGTTATTTTTTGTTGTTTTTCTTTTTTTTTTTAGAATTTCATGTCATCCATTTGCAATAGTCTTTTTGAAGCATTGTTTCCTGGCTCTTCCTACCCAACTAGATTTTCAGCTTTAACCATTTTAGGCTCAATTGCTGAAGTTTTTCCTGTGCCAGAAGGTAAGTTTTC
Source organism: Dama dama (assembly GCF_033118175.1). NCBI lineage: Eukaryota > Metazoa > Chordata > Mammalia > Artiodactyla > Cervidae > Dama > Dama dama. Next base: position 77,754,878 of record NC_083691.1, read on the forward strand.
AGTCATGTTTGGGGAAAATGTTTTCTTGCAAAGCATACTTTGTCAACATTTTGCTTTATTTGAAGTTTCAGGTTTGTTGTCTTTTGTTTAGATTCTTATGGGAGGTATTAGTCTGTTTAAGGGGCATCCCTGGTGGCTCAGTGGTAAAGATTCTGCCTGCCAATGCAGGAGACACAGATTTGATCCCTGTGTTGAAAAGATCCCCTGGAGAAGGAACCTGCTGTAATATTCTTGCCTGGGAAATCCCAGAGGAGTCTGTTGGGTTACAGTCCACGGGGTCGCAAAAGGATCAGACACAACTTAGCAACTAAACAACAAGTCTCATTATATAATTCTTATTTGGAGATAATTCAGTTTGCCAGTAAAGGGCATATGGGAGAGAAACTTTTTAGATTGTTATTTGTAGACCTGAAACTGCAGTTTTCATGGATTATGCTTATTATGAGAAGAGTTGCTAACGTCATCCCACTAATTTATGTGTTGCTGTTTTAGGATAGTGCCCAGTCTGTTCTCTTAAGTTTAAGCAATTAAAATAATAATAGTTTCTTTTATGTATAACATTCCTCAGTGAGTCTTTGTGGTTAAAATGTGGTTCCCCTTATTTGCTATCTGTTTCATTCATCTCAATCTGGTTTCGAAAAGTCAATATAAGGATGTCATTTCCACGCATTCTGGTTTAATTGTACCCTTTGTTTCTCCTTCTGTGAAGTACTCAAGAAGATGAATATTTAATTTCCCTCTTTGAGTTGTTTCATTTTCATTTTGACAAGAAATGATTCTTTTTATCCCCATAAATGAGTGTATATGTGTTTTAATGATGATTTCTTCTTTGTGCTCAGTCTTCCTTGACTGCAGACAAACAGGAAAATGTCTTGCTCTTTTGGAGAGAATGGCCAAAGGACCAGACACTATAGATGGATTTTTTTTCTGTTTAAATTTTTAGGCAAAGGGTAATTATTTGGCAGAGAGACAGTTATTTGCTGTTAATATAGCTTGCTTCATTTGAAGAAAACCCATTTCTTGCAAGTTTTTGTTTTGAAAAAGTTGGAATTAACAGCAAAGTTTCAAGAATAGTTCAGCCATGTACTCTCTACTTAGATTAATAAGTTGCTCTTTTGTCAAATTTGCTTTACCTCACTGTTTTTTAAATTTTCTATCTATCACACAGTGATCAAATTCCAGAATTAAAATTGATATGATGCTGTTATCTAATATACAGTTCTTATTCAGATTGTACCAGTGGTCCTAAAAAGTGACTTTTTATAGGAAATTTTTTTCCCTCCACAATCCAGGAATTACTCCAAAATCACACAGTACAATTCATTATTGTGCTCTTTCAGTTTGGAAATGTCCTTATTTCATGACATTAACATTTTGAAAGAATGTATTTTGGTTTGGGCTGTTTTATTGTTTTCTTATGACTTGATTCAGGTTGTGTATTTTTGGCAGGGAAATGGATAGGTGATGTAGGCATGATAACAGGAGATGCATGATGTTGGTTTGTCCCATTATTCATGATGATAAATTTTATCACGTGATTAAGCTAAGTGTAGTAAACTGAAAAATGACCTCCAAAAGAGACCCACACCAAATCCTTAGAATTCATGAGAATCTGAACCTTACTTAGAAAACGGATTTTTGTAGATACGATTAACGATCTTAAATTGAGATAATCTTGGATTATCTGGATGGGCTTTAATGCCATTGCAAGTGGTATTGTAAGAGAGAGGCAGAGAGAAACGTGACAAAAAGAAAAGGAGTCCTGTGACAGTGGAGGTAGAGATTGGCGTGCTGAGGCTGTAAGCTGGGGAATGCTGGCAGCCACCAGAACTGGAAGAGACAAGGAATAAATTCTCCCTTAGAGCCTTGAGAGTGATCACGGCCCTACAGACACCTTGATTTCAGACTTCTGGCTTCCAGAACTGTGAGAAAATAGATTTCTGTGGCTTTAAGCCACCAAGGTCATGGTGATTTGTTACGACATCCACAGTAAATAAAGTCAGGAGTACCCATCAGTTCATGGAATTTCAGTGGTGCTACAACTGAATTTAGAAATGAAGTTTTACCTGAGAATGATTGATTATCCATTTACCAAAAAGTTTTCTGTACATCTACTGTATTTATAGTTATACCTAGGTGTATGGGAAATTTTCTTGAAGAGATCTTTAGTCTGTCCCATTCTGTTGTTTTCCTCTATTTCTTTGCATTGATCGCTGAGTAAGGCTTTCTTATCTCTCCTTGCTATTCTTTGGAACTCTGCATTCAAATGGGAATATCTTTCCTTTTCTCCTTTGCTTTTTGCTTCTCTTCTTTTCACAGCTATTTGTAAGGCCTCTTCAGACAACCATTTGCCTTTTTGCATTTCTTTTCCGTGGGGATGGTCTTGATCCCTGTCTCCTGTACAATGTCACGAACCTCAGTCCATAGTTCATCAGGCTCTCTGTCTATCAGATCTAGTCCCTTAAATCTATTTCTCACTTCCACTGTATAGTCATAAGGGATTTGATTTAGGTCATGCAAAAATGGGCTCAATAAAGGACAGAAATGGTATGGACCTAACAGAAGCAGAAGATATTAAGAACAGGTGGCAAGAATACACAGAGGAACTATACAAAAAAGACCTTCATGACCCAGATAATCACCATGGTGTGATCACTCACCTAGAGCCAGACATCCTGGAATGTGAAGTCAAGTGGGCCTTAGAAAGCATCACTACAAACAAAGCTTATGGATGTGATGGAATTCCAGTTGAGCTATTTCAAATCCTGAAAGATGATGCTGTGAAAGTGCTGCACTCAATATGCCAGCAAATTTGGAAAACTCAACAGTGGCCACAGGACTGGAAAACGTCTGTTTTCATTCCAATCCCTAAGAAAGGCAATCCCAAAGAATGCTCAAACTACCGCACGATTGCACTCATCTCACACGCTAATAAAGTAATGCTCAAAATTCTCCAAGCCAGGCTTCAGCAATACATGAACCGAGAACTTCCAGATGTTCAGCTGGTTTTAGAAAAGGCAGAGGAACCAGAGATCAAATTGCCAATATCCGCTGGATCATCGAAAAAGCAAGAGAGTTCCAAAAAAACATCTATTTCTGCTTTGTTGACTACGCCAAAACCTTTGACTGTGTGGATTACAATAAACTGTGGAAAATTCTGAAGGAGATGGGAATACCAGACCACCTGACCTGCCTCTTGAGAAACCTGTATGCAGGTCAGGAAGCAATAGTTAGAACTGGACATGGAACAACAGACTGGTTCCAAATTGGGAAAGGAGTACATCAAGGCTATATATTGTCACCTTGCTTATTTAACTTATATGCAGAGTACATCATGAGAAACGCTGGGCTGGAAGAAGCACAAGCTGGAATTAAGATTGCCGGGAGAAATGTCAATAACCTCAGATATGCAGATGACACCATCCTTATGGCAGAAAGTGAAGATGAACTAAAAAGCCTCTTGATGAAAGTGAAAGAGGAGAGTGAACAAGTTGGCTTAAAGCTCAACATTCAGAAAACTAAGATCATGGCATCCTTAGTATAATGTGAAAAAAAAAAAAGATCATGGCATCTGGTCTCAGCACTTCATGGGAAATAGATGGGGAAACAGTGGAAACAGTGGCAGACCTTATTTTCTGGGGCTCCAAAATCACATGCAGATGATGACTGCAGCCATGAAATTAAAAGACGCTTACTCCTTGGAAGGAAAGTTATGACCAACCTAGATAGCATATTAAAAAGCAGAGACATTACTTTGCCAACAAAGGTCTGTCTGGTCAAGACTATGGTTTTTCCAGTGGTCATGTATGGATGTGAGAGTTGGACTGTGAAGAAAGCTGAGTGCCGAAAAATTGATGCTTTTGAACTGTGGTGTTGGAGAAGACTCTTGAGAGTCCCTTGGACTGCAAGGAGATCCAGCCAGTGCATCCTGAAGATCAGTCCTGGGTGTTCATTGGAAGGACTGATGCTGAAGCTGAAACTCCAATACTTTGGCCACCTGATGCGAAGAGTTGACTCATTGGAAAAGACCCTGATGCTGGGAGGGATTGGGGGTAGGAGAAGAAAGGGGAAGACAGAGGATGATGAGATGGCTGGATGGCATCACTGACTCGATGGGCATGAGTTTGAGTAAACTCCGGGAGTTTGTGATGGACAGGGAGGCCTGGCGTGCTGCGATTCATGGGGTCACAAAGAGTCAGACACGACTGAGCCACTGAACTGAAGTGAACTGAACTGTATGGTAAATATCTAGGCTGAATTTATACTGCTAAATTTTCAATTGAGAGAATAGTTTAACATATTCAAATATACTTTAAAATTGAAAAGCCTGTGTCATCTTCATAATGAATGAGTCACATATAGTTAAGACAGTGACTGATGGCACAGTAATGGTGTTAAACAGCTGAGAGGTGATGCCAATAGAGCAAACAATACTGTACCCACTAACTCAAAGGAGGCTAAAGAAACATGCCTGGGGGCTTTCCTGCTGGTCCAGGGGTTAAGAGTTCACCTTCCAATGTAAAGGACAAGGGTTTGATCCCCAGTTGGAAAACTAAGATCCCACATGCCCAAGGGCAACTAAGCTTGTATACTGCAACAAAGATCCAACAGAGCCAAATAAATATTTTCGAAAAAGAAAGAAAATAAACATGACTAAAAAATACAGGATGGGAAATGTAAATTCATTCTTCATCTTTATCTCAAAAATATTAATGTAGGTTTTTGTATCATTTTGTAAAAAGATTATGATTTGATATTAGTTAAAATGGTTTTTGCCTTTCCTCAAGTATGTCCTAGTTCAAGAAGAATAAGTCACATGCACCCTTCTCATTTGAAATAAAATGTCACTGTATTGTGGTGAAAAACTGGATTCCACAATTAGATTAAAAGGGTTTGTTCAACAAATATTTATTTAGTGCCAAGGATATGCAGTGTACAAAACAGAGTTCTTCCCATTTTTGACGTTTGACTTCAGTGAATGTAGACAGACAGTAATTCAATGAATAATACATAGAATTTCAGATGGAGATAAGTAGTAGGAAAAAAATGTTTCAAGAAGAGAAGGGCAGGGAAATAGTATCTGGGAGGTTGGGAGTAACAGCTATTTCATACAGTGGTGTCAGAGAAGGCTTCCAATTTGAGCAGAGCTGTTAAACACTCAGTGAATCAAAGAAGAGATCATGAGGGAAATTAGAAATACTCTGAGAGGAAGAAAAAACACAACTTAGCAAAACTAATAGGATGAAGCAAAAGCAGTGGTAATTGGGAGATTTATAAACTGTAAATGCCTACATTAAGAAAGAAAAAAAGATCTCAAATCAATTAACTTTATACCTCAAGGTATTAGAAAAAGAAGAGCATACTTAACTCACATCTACAGAAGGAAGGAGATAATAAAGATTAGAACAGAGATAAATGAAATAGAGAATAGAAAAACAATACAGAGAATCAATGAAACCAAAAGTTGGTCTTTTTAATAAAGATCAACAAAATTGACAAAGTTTTAATTTTACTAAGAGTTAAAAAAGATGTAAATCACTAAAATCAGAAATGAAAGTAGAGACATTTCTATGACCTTAGAGAAATAAAGATTGTAAGACAATATTGCAAACAGTTATATTGTATTTCTAACAAATTAGATAACCTATATGAAATAGACAAGTTTCTAGAAACATACAAATTGGTAACTCAAGAAGTAGACAATTTGCACAGACCTGTGAAAAATAGAGATGGAGTCAAAAGCCTCTTAAAAGTAAAGAAGACTGGCTTCATTGGTGTATTCTACTAAACATTTAAAGAAGAGTTAATGCCATTCCTTCTCAAACTTTAAAAAAATTGGAGATGAGGGAAATAGTTTCCTAACTCATTCTATGAAGCCAGTATCCTCTGGTACCAGTGATACCACAAGAAAATGACAGCATCTTTTATGAATAAACATGCAAAAAGTCTAAAGAAAATGCTGGAAAACCAAATCTAAGAGCATATTAAAAATATCATATACTATGCACCTGAATATATACACCCGAAATGCAAAGGTGTTTCAATATAAGACAGTAAATGTAATATACCACATTAGAACAAAGAAAAATAAAAAACTCATGATAATCTCAGTGCAGAAAAAGCATTGACAGAATTGCACACCCTTTAGATAAACACTCAGCAAACTAGGAATAGAAGACAACTTCCTCACCATGATAAAGGACATTATGAAAACCCCATAACTAACACTGTATTCAATGGTGAAAGGCCAAAAGCTCCTCCCCTATGTTCAGGAAGAAGACACAGATACCCCTTTTCACTGCTGCTATTCACCATTATAGCAGACGTTTTAGCCAGAGGAATTAGGCAAGAAAAAAGAAATGAGATGTCTAAATTGGCAAAGAAGAGGCAGATTTGAGCAGAGGTGTGATTGAAGTGACAAAAACGTCACTTGCTTGATCTATGAATTTCACAGGCTTGGACTAACTTGTGAGTTAAGATTAAGTAAACTCACATGCTGATTTCTATTGAGCAATACATCATTCTTCTAATTAAGCATAGAAACATTTTCAATTATTTTGAGGGATTAATTTGTTAAATTAACCCCTGGGCTTCCCTTGTGGTTCAGCTGGTAAAGAATTTGCCTGCAATGCAGGAGACTTGGGTTCAATCCCTGGGTTGGGAAGATCCTCTGGAGAAAGGAAAGGCTACCCACTCCAGTATTCTGGCCAGGAGAATTCGCAGAGTTTGACACAACTGAGCGACTTCTCATTTCACTTCACTTCAATTTGTTGAATGCTCTTCACATCCTACTATGAAATCCCCCCACAGGTTTAATCTTAATCTTAAAAATTAAATGGATTTGGTGACCATCATCATTCTTTAGTGGTAGTTTTTCTTCTTATTTCTTGGTTGGCTAGAATTCATCTTTTCTTTGAGAAGAGTTTTTGGGAAAATTAGTTCTTAATTTCTTGTACCTTCAAAAATGTTTAGATTGCTGTGTACTTGATACTGGAATAGGATTTTGATGTGTAGATTTTCACCACTCCTCGTTTCCCTGAGGTTTTGGTTAGCGTTGCTACTCTATCTTCTGTCACTACACGTGCCTGTGGCAAAGAATGACGCTAGCCTGATTTTTTTCTCATTTTGTAGATGAATTGAACTTTTTACCTGAATGGCAAAAAGATTCCTTCTTTATTGTTGGTGCCCAGGAATGCTATTAAGATATGTCATTATATTGATTATTCTGTGTCTGTTCACCTGAAGCATGTTAGGACTTTGGATTCTAGGATAAGAAGGTTTATGAAGGGTTTTTTTTTAAAGATAGATTCTTAAATTATTTGTACTAGGTTGTTGAAAAATAACTTAGTTATCTTTTATATAATATATAACTTTTTGAAAGAGAATAAAATAGGTTTAAACAAGTTTAAAAAAATATCTATTTCCTTTCGTTTGTCCCTAGGTACTTTTTTGATTTCCTCTTTGATTTCCTGAGTGAGCCCTTGGTTGTTTAGTATCATATTGTTTAGCCTCCATGTATTTGAATTTTGCAGTTTTTTTCTAATAGTTGATTTCTAGCCTCATAATGTTGTGGTCAGAAAAGATGCTTGATACAATTTCAGTTTTCTTAAATTTACTGAGGCTTGCTTTATGGTCCAGCATATGATTTATCCTGGAGAATGTTCCATGTGCACTTGAAAAAAATGTGTATTCTGCTTCTTTTAGATAGAATGCTCTTTAAATATAAGTTAAGAACACCTGGTCTAATGTATCATTTAAGGCCTGGCCTGTGTTTCCTTACTGATTTTCTGTCTGGATGGTGTGCTGTTGGTGTAAGTGGGATGTTAAAGTCTTCCGCTGTTGTTGTGTTACTGTCAGTTTCTCCTTCTGTGTTAACATTTGCCTTATATATCAAGGTGCTCCAATATTGGGTGCATATATATTTATAATTGTTAAATCTCCTTCTTGAATTGACCCTTTGATCATTATATAGTGTCCTTCTTTGTCTTTTATAACAGTCTATATTTTAAAGTCTGTTTGTCTGATGTTAGTATTGCTGCTCAGGCTTTCTTTTGATTTCCATTTGATTGGAATACCTTTTCTATCCCCTCATTTTCAGTCTTTATGTGTCTCTGGATCTGTACGAGTCTCTTGTAGGCAGCATATATATGGGTTCTGTTTTTGTGTCCGTCCAGCCAGTTTATGTCTTTTGGTTGAAGCATTTAGATGAAGGTAATTATCAGTATGTATGTTTATTTTGTCATTTTGTTAATTGTTTTGGATTTGTTTTTGTAGGTCTTTTCTCCCCCTTTTGTTTTTATGATAAGACTTTCAATAAAAACGCTTCAGAAAGTAGGCAGAGAGGGAGCATGTCTCAACATAATACAGGCCACATCGACAAATGCACAGCTAACATCATACTCAGTGGTGAAATGCATAAAGCATTTCCTCTGAGATCAGAAACAAGAGAAGGATGCCCACTCTCACCACTTTTATTTAACATAGTTTTGGAAGTCCTAGCCATGGCAATCAGAAAAAGAAAAAGAAGTAAAAGGAATCCAAAAGGAAAAGAACTAAGACTGTCACTATTTGCAGATGACATGATGTTATACATAGAAAATCCTAAAGATGCTACCTGAAAACTATTAGAACTCATCAATGAATTTGGTAAACCTCCTGGGTACAAAATTAATGTAGAGAAATCTGTTGCATTTCTAGACACTAAGAATGAAATATCAGAAAGAGAAACTACAGAAACAATCCTGTATATCATTGCATCAAAAGGAGTGAAATACCTGGGAATAAACCTACCTACGTAAGCCAAAGACCTGTACCCTGAAAACTATAAGACACGATGAAAGAAACTGAAGATGTTACAACTGATGGAAAGATATACCGTGTTCTTGGATTCGAAGAATCAATATTGTTGGAATGACCATACTACCCTACAGGTTTAATGCAATCCCTGTCAAATTACCGGTGGCATTTTTCACAGTACTGGAACAAAGATTTTTAAATTTGAATGAAAACATGTAAGACCCCAAATAGCCAAAGCAATCTTGGGGAAGAAGAATAACACTCCCTGACATCAGACTACTACAAAGCTAATCACTAAAACAATATGGTACTGTCACAAAAACAGACATATAGATCAGTGGAGCAGAATGAAAAGAAGTAAACCCATGCACTTACCAGCAGTTAATTTACAACAGAGGAAGCAAGAATATATGTTGGAGAAAAGACATTCTCTTTAATAAGTGGTGCTGGGAAAATTGGGACAGCTACATGTAAACATATAAAACTAGAACATTCTTTAATGCCATATACAAAAATCAACTCAAAATGGATTAAAGACCTAAATGTAAAACTGGATATTATAAAACTTTTAGAGGAAAACAGAGGCAGAACACTGTGAAGTAAATTACAGCAATATTTTATGGCTCCATCTCTTGAGTAATGGAAATAAAAACAAATAAACAAGTGGGACCTAATTAAACTTGAAAACTTTTGCAAAGCAAGGGAAATCATAAACAAAATGAAAAGATAGCCTTTGGACTGGGAGAAAAGATCTGCAAATAATGCTACAGACAAAGGATTAATTTTCAAGATATACAAACAGCTCATACTTTATTTTTTATCTTTTGCTCATACTCTTAATATAAAAAAAAAAACTCAATAAAAAAATGGACAGAAGACTTACATAGACATTTCTTCAAAGGAGACATACAGATGGCCATCTGACATGAAAAGTTGCTCAGTATCACTAATTACTAGACAAACACGAATCAGAACTACAATGAGTGGGCATTCCCTGGCTGTCCAGTGGTTAGGACTCTGTGCTTCCATTGCAGCAGGCCTGGGTTTGATCCCGGGTTGGGGAACTAAGATTCCACAGGCTCATGGCATGTGGTGCAGCCAAAAAAACCAAAAACTACAATGAAGTATCACCTCCCTCCAGTCAGAAGGTCCATCATTGAAAAAGTCTACAGATAATGACTGCTGGAGAGAGTACGGAAGGAAAGGAACCCCCTGTATTGCTGGTGGGAATGTAAATCAGTGCAGCCACCATGGAGAACAGCATGCTGTTGCTGCTGCTTAGTCGCTCAGCCCTGTCCAACTCTTTGTGACCCCATGGACTGTAGCCCGCCAGGCTCCTCTATCCCTGGCATTCTCCAGGCAAGAATACTGGAGTGGGTTGCCATGCCCTCCTCCAGAGGATTTTCCTGACCCAGGGATTAAACCCTGGTCTCTTGCATTGCTGGGCTTCCCTCATAGCTCATTTGGTAAAGAATCCGCCTGCAATGCAGGAGAACCCAGTTTGATTCCTGGGTTGGAAAGATCCCCTGGAGAAGGGATAGGCTACCCACTCCAGTATTCTTGGGCTTCCTTTGTGGCTCAGATGGTAAAGAATATGCCCGCAGTACGGGAGACCTGGGTTCGATCCCTGGGTTGGGAAGATCCCCTGGAGAAGGGAAAGGCTACCCATTCCAGTACCCTGGCCTAGAGAATTCTAGACATGTTTAGTCCATAGGGTTGTAAAGAGTCGGACATGACTGAGTGACTTTCACTTCACTTTAACTCCTGCATTGCACGCAGATTCTTTACTGCTGAGCCACCAGAGAAGCCCAGAGAACGGTAAGAAGTTCCTTAAAAAACTAAAAACAGAGTTACCATATGATCCTGCAATCCCACTCCTGGGCATATATCTGAAAAGAAGAAAACTTTAATTCAAAGAGATACATGCATGTTCACGGCAGCACTGTTTACAGTAGTAAGATATGGAAACAGCCTAAATGCCCGTCAACAAATGAATGAATAAAAATGATGTGATGTGTATACACACACACACTCTCTCTCTCTCACACACACACAGTGGAATACTACTTGGCCATTAGAAAGAATGTCATTTGTGGCAGCATGGATGGACCTAGACGTTATCATATTAAGTGAAGTCAGGCAGAGAAAGACAACTGTATGATATGACTTGCAAATGGAATTCTTAAAAAATGACACAAATGAATCTATCTACAAAACAGAAAAAGACTCTCAGCATAGAAAACAAACTTATGGTTACCAAAGGGGCTAGTGGGGTGGGGAAGGGCGAGGTAAATTACTAGTTTGGGATTAACATATACACACTACTATATATCAAATAGATAACCAACAAGGACCTTCTATGTAGCACATATCTTTTAATAACCTGTAATGGAAAAGAGACCTGGATGAACCTAGAGAGTGTCATTCAGAGTGAAGTATGCAGACTGTAGTCTGCCAGGCTCCTCTGTTCATGGGATTTCCCAGGCAAGAATACTGGAGTGGGTTGCCATGCCCTCTTCCAGGAGATCTTCCCAACCCAGGGATTGAACCCAGGTCTCCTGCATTGCAGGCGGATTCTTTACCCTGTGAGCCAGGAGTGAAAGAGGAGAGTGAAAAAGTTGACTTAAAGCTTAACATTCAGAAAACTAAGATCATGGTATCTGGTCCCATCACTTCATGGGAAATAGACGGGGAGACAGTGGAAACAGTGTCAGACTTTATTTTTGGGGGCTCCAAAATCACTGTGGATGGTGATTGCAGCCATGAAATTAAAAGACGCTTACTCCTTGGAAGGAAAGTTATGACCAACCTAGATAGCATATTAAAAAGCAGAGACATTACTTTGCCAACAAAGGTCCATCTGGTCAAGACTATGGTTTTTCCAGTGGTCATGTATGGATGTGAGAGTTGGACTGTGAAGAAAGCTGAGCGCTGAAAAATTGATGCTTTTGAATTGTGGTGTTGGAGAAGACTCTTGAAGGGTCCCTTGGACTGCAAGGAGATCCAACCAGTCCATCCTGAAGGAGATCAGTCCTGGGTGTTAATTGGAAGGACTGATGCTGAAGCTGAAACTCCAATACTTTGGCCACCTCATGTGAAGAGTTGACTCATTGGAAAAGACCCTGATGCTGGGAGGGATTGGGGGCAGGAGGAGAAGGGGACGACAGAGGATGAGATGGCTGGATGGCATCACCAACTCGATGGGCATGAGTTTGAGTAAACTCCGGGAGTTTGTGATGGACAGGGTGCCTGACGTGCTGCGATTCATGGGGTTGCAAAGAGTCAGACACGACTGAGCGACTGAACTGAACTGAACTGAACTGAATGGAAGAGAATCTAAAACAAGTATGTATGTAACAATCACTTTGGTGCACATCTGAAACTAGCAGAACATTGTAAATGAACTATTCTTCAATTTTTAAAAATGGTTATTTAATAAATATGTCTTCTCTGTAGAATTATAATACTTATTATTTTATAATTTTTGAAAATTACTGGAAATATTTTTTATGCTGTTGTGGGTGAAGTATAAGGTGTGAATTCTTATACTAATTTTCTGTAAATTTGGCTAAAATAACTTCAGAATGTTGATTTCCTTTTCCTACTGTTCACTTAAAAAAAATTTTTTTTTTTAATTTTTAGGTAGAGTCCAAACAGTGTATCAGCTGAGTCACGATATTGATGTTGGTCGTTTCCAAACACTAATGGAATGTTTAACTGGCACTTTTGAAGAAGTGAAAATTTTAGCATTTGATCTTCTAATGAAGTTACCAAAAACATTTGTACAATTTCAGGTATTTGGACTTTTCTTCTGTAAGTGTCAACGTGATATATGCATGAAAAATTTGTGTCTTAGCAGCAGATAAAGCAATCTGTGGATTGTCCAGGGTCTCTGCTTCTGCCTTCTTGCATCTTCTGTTTCAGTTATCATTACTACCTCTCCAGTTGCAGGTGGTGGGATGGCGAAGGTAGGGATGGGTAGTGGGGCAGGAGGAAATGTTGTAAGAGAAAGAAAATCCAAATCAGTGAGCTTTGCTTTTTTAAAAACTTGTTTTGATAAAAAGAGAGGTATAGGAAGCAGTAGGTTTTATTGTTTACAAGATTATTGATAGATTTCAGTAAACTGTGGTCTACCCAGTTCCGCTGGACCTGTTAATATTCGATCAAAACACATCACTTACAGTAACTTGATTTTTTTTGAGATAATCTCTCTGCTTCGTGGACTGGGAAGTGGGTGTAAGTGAGGTAGAGAACATGTTTCTGATGTTCCAACAAGCAATAGCTAAACTGAGACTGAAACTCAGAGTACTTGAGGTTAACAACAGTTCTCTCCCTGGGTGTTCTACCCCAGCCCCCACGCTTTTCCTCATGCCTTGCACGTCCTTCCTTGGGGTGAAAATCAAAGATGGGGTCAGGAATGAAGGCACAGCTTGGGAATGGGTCTCCAGGGGACCCCATAGCCCAGGTATTTGACTCTACCCTTGAGACCTATTCTGGGGCAGTGAAGTCACCAGTAGCTGTGGGGTGCCTGGCTCTAGAGCTTTACTGTGGCTCCTGTGGGAGCTGCATAGAGGCCATGGGAGCCTTCAGGGGTAGCAGCTGAGCCATCGTCTGGGCTCCAGCTATTAGGCTCTTGTAGATGCAGTGGGATTCTGTAGGAGCATGTGTCAGAGAGTCCAAGGTGTTTCCACTGCCTCTGGAGGACATTGCAAAATCTCAGACATCTCTTCTGACTTGGCTTCAAATTTAGAGTTGCTCTCTAATGTCTGCCTATCCTGGTGGTCTTTCGGGGGCTTTGATGAGCAGAAACTTCTTCAGTGCTTAGGCTGCTCATTTTTGTACTTTATGAGTTTTTAAAGAAGATGCTTTCTCTTTCTCTATCTCCTTCTACCAACCCTTGCCTCTTACCTTTCATCACACTGTAGCTTTGTATCATACGTATAACTATGCCTCATTCTTGACTATTTTGAGAGTATCTGAAGTGGAGTGGGGACTAGCTCAGATGGTAAAGCATCTGCCTGAAATGTGGAAGACCTGGGTTCGATCCCTGGGTCAGGAAGATCCCCTGGAGAAGGAAATGGCAACCCACTCCAGTATTCTTGCCTGGAAAATTCCATAGGTGGAGGACCCTGGTAGACTACAGTCCATGGGATCGCAGAGTCGGACACAACTGAGCAACTTCACTGGAGTGGGGAAAGATAGGTATTATGGTACCTATATGAAATACCTGGTTCTCACATGAACTGTGTAACTATTTTGATAAGTATGTGCATGGTATAAGAGACACAAACTATAGAATTCACAAAACTTAGCACATATGGCTTGCTCTAGGATTCTGGTGGTTATATATTTGGTCTGGCTTGTGTATTAGTAAACTGGTCCTAGGAATAGGCATTTGAGACTTTAAAATATTAATTATGCATTATATTTTCAAAGTCTTTGAGTAGAATCTAGGTAGTATATAATTAACTTTTTAATATAGTTAACTTGAAAACATTGTTTGAATGCTGGGCTAATCTCTCTAAGGACCTGTATATTCATATTTTGATGGCATATCTTTCAAATATATGACTTTACTACTCACCTAGTCTCTTGCCCTTCTTTCTTTTGGAGCTACATATCCAAGGTCTTTTTGTTGTGTTTTGACTGTTCTGAAATGAAAGAACAAAGGTGCTGTTTTAAATTCCAAAGGCTATTTATTTTGTTTCTTACTAATTGGCTAGTTAGGCAGTTTAGGGGCTTATTGTCAGTTACAAAAATGGATTTAGATGCTTGATTGATTTCTTTCTAATGTTTGTTTAGATTTGAGCTTTTGACCAGTGTCTTTCAGTTTTTTAGGTCATAAAAAATTAAGCATGAAACAGCAAAGAATTTAAGTAAAAGTAAGCTATATTTGAATCTATTACCTGATATTTGAAGACATTATTAAATATTGATATATCTATGATCAAATTCAAAATTACATTTATAATGATTTTTTCCCTTAGATTAAAGTTATGAGATAATTTTAGTAGATTGAATATTATTGAGCAACAAAACCCTGAGTGGTGAAACAGACAACTTGTTAACCGTGGAGCTGGGACTAGGATCCGTGTCTTCTGTCCTCAGCCCCGTGCGCTTCCATGCGTGATTACAGTGAACCGCCCTTTGTTCTGTCTTCTTGAGGACAGGCTGTGTGAGTGGATATTTAGATGAGATACAGCTCTGGGAGCTGATGCAGAATTTCTGAGGTTGATCTTATCACTTTACTTTTCACACATATACGTGGAGCTTTGCCAGGAACAGCCTGATGAGTTTGTATTTCATTGTTGTTGTTCAGTTGCTAAGTTGTATCTGACTCTTTGCGACCCCATGAACTGCAGCCTGCCAAGCTTTCCTGTCTTTCCCTATCTCCCAGAGTTTGCCTAAACTCATGTCCATTGAGTCGGTGATGCCATCCAACCACCTCATCCTCTGTCACCCGCACCCCCCCCCCCACCCCCCCCGCCCTCAATCTTTCCCAGCCTCAGGGTTTTTTTCCAGTGAGTTGGCTCTTCCTATCAGGTGTTCAAAGTATTGGATCTTCAGCTCAGCATCAGTCCTTCCAATAAATATTCAAGGTTGATTTTCTTTAGGATTGACTGGTTTGATCTTCCTGCAGCCCAAGAGTCTTCTTAAGAGTCTTCTCTAGCACTACAGTTCGAAAATATCAATTCTTTGGCACTCAGCCTTCATGTGTATGTGTCTTTTTTTCCATTGAACTAGCTCTATAGGAATCAGCTGGGGAGAAGGGCGGGAGGTTGACGCCCAGTAAAATAAACCTTGCCATGTAAAAGAACTTTGGGCTTTACAGAAATAATGAGGATGATCTGCTTATGGTCATAGCAGAATTTCTACAGGAAAAACTATACTTTTGCTGAAGAAAAAGGTTTTTCTTTTTGATTTTCCCAACTGAAATTTTTAAGACCTTCATCACTAGAACTGATTAAAGTGAATTTGCTCAGTTGTGTCCGACTCTTTGCGACCCCATGAACTGTAGCCTACCAGGCTCCTCTGTCCATGGGATTTTCCAGGCGAGAATACTGGAGTGGGTTGCCATTTCCTTCTCCAGGAGATCTTCCTGACCCAAGGATTGAACCCGGGTCTCTTGCATTGTAGGCAAACGCTTTACCGTCTGAGCCGCCAGGGAAGATCTCTAGAACTGATTAATAATCATTTAATTAATAAAAACGTCAGCCTATCTTCAGGGAATTAACGTTCGTATTGAGTTACAGTTGTGTGGCAAGCTCTGTCTTTAAATATGTTTTTCCTTCAAATTAAAGAAATGTTTCAATGACAGTGACTGAGTCTCTGCTTTATCCTAGGGTTCAGTGAAACTGCAAGGCTTATTCCAAGCAGCTCTGGAGCTTAGCACCAGCACAAAA
The DNA here is from genome assembly GCF_033118175.1 of Dama dama. Lineage (NCBI taxonomy): Eukaryota > Metazoa > Chordata > Mammalia > Artiodactyla > Cervidae > Dama > Dama dama. Next base: position 77,771,077 of record NC_083691.1, read on the forward strand.
CCGTATGACTGTGTAACAGCTTCCTACCTACTGAACTTCTTAATCTGGCAGAATGCTTTGCCGTCATCGCTGTCTGCTTACTTAAAAACTCAGCGGGTTGCATGTGGAGATGGAGATAAGTCTGCTGCCGTGGTGGAAAGTAACACACTAATAGGTTTGTATTGAGGAAATGACCTTTTGCTTTTCCTTATCAAAACCAGTATCTTACTCTCTTACTGTTCATATGGTTAGGATATCTAATGGTTAAACACTTACTCTGCGGTTTTTTCTTTTACTTAAGAGTTTACCAGCTTAGTAGTTTACCAGCATATAAGTATATCATGGATTTCTCTTTTGCACATAGTTTACTCAACTATATTATTTCTAAACAGAGGATTCATGTTAAACATGTACATATGAAAATGTACATTACTAGAGCTTTTATTTAAATAAGACTTTGTTTTGTTTACCAAAAATGTACTTTTTTCTCTTCAGAAATTTTACTATGGCTATAGCCAGATCAGGCGTCCCTTGTGGCTCAGTTGGTAAAGAATCCGCCTGCAATGCGGGAGACCTGGGTTTGATCCCTGGGTTGGGAAGATCCCCTAGAGAAGGGAAAGGCTACCCACTCCAATATTCTGGCCTGGAGAATTCCATGGACTGTATAGTCTATGGAGCTGCAAAGAGTCGGACATGACTAAGTGACTTTCACTTCATATAGCCAGATCATCTTTGTTAATTTTATGTAGAGCAAAGTTCCTCTGTCTGTTGGGGTTTGTGTTTTAACTGGCTAACACACTCTTCCCTTTTACTCTTCCCATATAGCCAGTTCCAAAACCTAGGATCTGAGTTGTTTTAGATCTTTAGACCTAATGATTTTAAACAAATATTTGTTGGAGGTTCGTATACTTAATTTTATCCTAGTAAGTCTTCGTTTTGGCATTGTACTAAAAATAAAGACAGATGGGAATTTTTATTAAATAAAACAGAGGTCAGTGCTCGCTTCGGCAGCACATATACTAAAATTGGAACGATACAGAGAAGATTAGCATGGCCCCTGCGCAAGGATGACACGCAAATTCGTGAAGCGTTCCATATTTAAAAAAAAAAAAAACAAAAAAACAACAAAAAAAAACAGAGGTCAGATCTAGAAAGAAAGGTGAACAGTGTTCTAAAATGGTGGAAAAAGCCATGAAAAAGAATTAATGGAGAAAATTAGAAGCCATGGATAGTTCTGGTAGAGATGTAGCCATAGAGCTTGGGACGGAGATGACAGTGCCATGGAAGGTGACATGTGCCCAACTCTAATTGTTTCAGGGCTGGGTTCCAGAGGAGACCCTGATAAGATGATAAAATGAGGTCTACAACTGGGGTGAACTGGGGTGTTCATGCTTCATGTAGAGGCTTTTAAATTCAAGGCATTTTGAAATTTCACAAAATATTTCCAACATAAAAAGTGTGAATATAGAATATATATATATATAGACTCTAAATAGTAATAGTATAAAAATTTCACAAGGCGTGTCCCAAGCTTGTGATGTCACAAGCTAGGTAAGAACTGTAGCAGCACCCATAACATTGAAACCTCTTGCTTATCCTAGTTCCCTCCTCCCACCATATAATTAGTGCCCTGTGTTTAATACTAACCTTTTGTCTTGCTTTTACCAAGATTTTACTATTTATATATTATTAAACAATATATTATTTTCTTTTATTAATACATGATTATGAATTATGTATAAATAGTACCATATGTATTATACAAATTTACTACAATGTATTAATGCATTCTCCTATTGATGGAATTCTTTTTTCTGTATAAGTAATGCCAATGTGAACATTCTTGTTATTCTTGTTATGTTATTAGATGCATAATAACTTCTAATGCATATGTCTAAGAGTTTATGATAAACAGAAAAGTAGAATAGCCTAGTCATAAAGTATATGCATCTTTAACTTTACTAGGTGCTGTCAAGTAGATTTTCAATTTACACTCCCACCCACCAATAAATGATGAGGATTGTAGTGCATCACTATAACTTGCTATTCTCAGATTTAAAAAATTTGCAGAATATCAAATGGTGTCTCATGTGGTTTCATCTTGCATTTTCCTGATTACTAATGTAATTGGGCATCTTTTTACATGTTTATAAGCCATTCACTTCTACCCCTGCTATAAATGCATTTTCATGCCATTTGTTCAGTTTTATGTGGGGTTGTTTGTCTTTCCCCAAATGATTTTTTGGAGTTCTATATATTTTCTAAATATGAATAATTTACTGGTTATACACAATTCTGAAACTTTCTCCTGAATGGTGAGGGGAGACATCCACTGTGCTAGACAACTGGATGTCCACATTCAGAAGAACAAAATTTGACCCAGTACCTCATACTATATACAAAAATTAGCTTAAAATGGATCAAAGAGCTACATGCGAGAGTTAAACAACAAAACTCTTAGAATAAAACCTAGGTGTAAATCTTTGTGATCTTGAGTAAAGTAGATAAATTGGACTTTGAAACTTTGACACACAAATTTGAAACTTTTGTGTCTCAAGGATGCCAACAAGAAGTTGAGAAGACAACCTGTAGAGTGGGAAAAATATTTGCAAATAATTTTATCTGTGGGACCTTGTATCTAGAATATATAAGGAACTTTTGCAACTCACTAATAAAAGGATATAACCAAATTAAAAAACAGACAAAGAATCTGAATAGATATTCCTCCAAAAAACATGAATATAAACAATAAGCAGATGAAAAGACGCTTAGCATCTTTAGCTGTTCAGTTCAATTCAGTTCAAGTCGCTCAATCGTGTCCGACTCTGCGACCCCATGAATCGCAGCACGCCAGGCCTCCCTGTCCATCACAAACTCCCGGAGTTTACTCAAACCTGTGTCCATTGAGTCGGTGATGCCATCCAGCCATCTCATCCTCTGTCATCCCCTTCTCCTCCTGCCCCCAATCCCTCCCAGCATCAGGGTCTTTTCCAGTGAGTCAACTCTTTGCATCAGGTGGCCAAAGTATTGGAGTTTCAGCTTCAGCATCAGTCCTTCCAATTAACACCCAGGACTGATCTCCTTCAGGATGGACTGGTTGGATCTCCTTGCAGTCCAAGGGACCCTCAAGAGTCTTCTCCAACACCACAATTCAAAAGCATCAATTCTTCGGCGCTCAGCTTTCTTCATAGTCCAACTCTCACATCCATACATGACCACTGGAAAAACCATAGTCTTGACAAGACGGACCTTTGTTGGCAAAGTAATGTCTCTGCTTTTTAATATGCTATCTAGGTTGGTCATAACTTTCCTTCCAAGGAGTAAGCGTCTTTTAATTTCATGGCTGCAGTCACCATCTGCAGTGATTTTGGAGCCCCCAAAATTAAAATCTGCCACTGTTTCCACTGTTTCCCCATCTATTTCCCATGAGGTGATGGGACCAGATGCCATGATCTTAGTTTTCTGAATGTTGAGCTTTAAGCCAACTTTTTCACTCTCCTCTTTCACTTTCATCAAGAGGCTTTTTAGTTCCTCTTCACTTTCTGCCATAAGGGTGGTGTTATCTGCATATCTGAGGTTATTAATATTTCTCCCGGCAGTCTTGATTCCAGCTTGTGCTTCTTCCAGCCCAGCATTTCTCATGATGCACTCTGCATATAAGTTAAATAAGCAGGGTGACAATGTACAGCCTTGATGTACTCCTTTTCCTATTTGGAACCAGTCTGTTGTTCCATGTCCAGTTCTAACTGTTGCTTCCTGACCTGCATACAGATTTCTCAAGAGGCAGTTAGGGAAATGCAAATCAAAATAACAATGAGGAAGTACTGCACACTCAGTAAGATGGCTATAATTAAAAAAATAGGTGATAACTAGTGTTGATGAGGATTTAGAAAAAGTGAATCTCTCCTACAAACTGTTGATGGGAATGTAAAATGGTCTGGCCCCTTTGGAAAAAGATGTCTAGTTTCTTGAAGGGCTAAACATAGAATTACCATATGACTCCACAGTTCCTGTCTTGGACATGGTCTTAGTCAGCTCAGGCTGCTTTAACAAGATACCATGAGTGGATAACTTAAACAGGCATTTATTTCTCACAGTTCTAGTGGCTGGGAAGATCAAAATTACAGGGTCAAAAGATTTGGTTCCTGGTGAGAACCCTCTTCCTGATTTGTAGATATCAGTCTTCTCAGTCAGTTCTCTCATGGAGGAGAGAGCAAGCTCTGATCTCTCTTCCTCTTATAAGGACACTAATCCCATCATGGGGGTCTGACTGTCATGACCTTGGCTAAACTTGATTACTTCCTAAAGATTCTACCTCTCAATACCATTGCAATGAGGGTGAGGGTTTCGGCATGAATTTGGGGCATGGGCGAGGAGACACAGGCATTCAGTCCATTATAGGCATTTAGTGAAGAGAAATGGAAACTGTGTCTAGACAAAAATTGTGCATGAGTGTTCATAGCAGCATAATTCATAATAGCCAAAAAGTAGAAACAGCTCACATGTCTATCGTCCGATAAATAAAATGTGGTATATCCATACAATGGGCTGTTATTCAGCTGTTTAAAGTAATGAAATATACATGCTATAACATGAAAGAAGCCATGTATTGTTTGATTAGATTTATATGGTTGTGTCCAGAATAGGCAGAAAACAGTCAAAATGATGGCCTAGGGCTGAGGGAGGTGAGGGGTACAGGGAAGGGAGTGTCTGGCAGTGGGTAAAGCTTTTCTGAGGGGAGCAGATTAAAATGTTCCAAAACTCACTGTGGTGGTGGTTTTTGCACATCGGTGTGAATATCCAAAAGACCATTGACTTGTACACTTTGAATGTATAAATTGAATGGTGTGTGAGTCATATCTCAATAAAGCCATTATTTTAAAAAATCTGTCCAAGTAGCGCATGGCATACAGGCCTGGGGTCTGCTGACTGAGATAGAGGATGTCTAGGAGGAATGATCCAGAATGAATGCTGTAAATGGATCCAGGAAGTCAGGGCAGAGACATGGTTCTGCCTTAACTGGAAATGGAGAACAGGCTGAATAAGCTTGAACAATCTCTTTTTTCATTCAGAAACCTCTAGTATAAAGTTCAGTTGAGTTGGGTGTCTTTGTGGGAACTGTTCTGCTGTGCACAAATTTGTAAATGTGTTTTTAAACTGGTGTTATTTTGGTGGGTGGTGTTGTTTTTTTGCATTTCCTAGTTATCAAATGCTTGTTGGAAAATCTTGAGGAAGAAGTATCTCGGGCTGAAAATTCTCTGCTTCAGGCAGCAGCATCATTTCCAATGTACGGGCGGGTCCACTGTATAACAGGAGCTTTGCGGAAGCTGCCTCTAAAGTAAGTATATCCCCCCCCCCCACCCCACCCCCACCCCCGTTGGCTCCTAAATTCTCACTTCTGAGCTTTAAACTCCTACTGGAATGTGTCTTGAGAAAGGAATATATTGCCTTAAAGATAATTAAAAATGAAAACATATATACATATACTTTTATGTCTTACATATTTCATAGATGGCATGATTTTGAAACCCAAATTGCTTTGATCCCTTTCATCTGTTTCCATCTTGAAAATGCGATTTTGGCTTTTCGTATAAATTCCTCTAACATCCTTGTTGCAGCAGCCTCCAGTTGGTGAGTGAGTGGAGACCCGTGGTGGAGAAGCTCCTTGTGACCTCCTATAGGCTCTCGGCCATAGTGTCTCCAGTCATTCAGAGCTCCTCCCCAGAAGGCCTCATCCCCAATGACACTGATGCAGGTCAGTAAACGGGAAAAGTTAGAATTACTGTGTTTTTTCCCTTACTCATTTCTTCAGAGAGATAGGTTACATTGGGGACAAAGACATTATTATTATGACTGGTGATATTTCTGCCTATTGGGTAATATTTTTTAACTATAAAAAATAACCTGGGTAAATAAATAGTCAGGTGGTCAGCAACGTGCTTCCTTCTCTGGGGTACATTGGATTTTATAATGTTGTCATTTCAGAATACAGCCTATCACGGTTGTGTTCTGGTTGGGACTGGGGAAGCAGGCCACATAAATTAGAGAGCAGTTGATGGGGTTCTGTCAGAGAAGGCAGCTTGTTAGGAATCTGGGATAGGCAAAGACCACTGGCCACAAAGGCCATTTAAATTAAAAAAAAAAAAAAAAATTGGAAGAGATGCTCAGAATGTCCAGAATTGGAACTCATGAAATTTCATCTTTCTTTCCCTCCCCTCTTTTATCTTTGGAAACTGTTCTACCAGAGACCTGTTTGTGCAAGTCAGGAGCTCAGGCTGCCTGACATCTCCCCTTTACTCCTTGTATCTAGCCTATCTCCACGTTCTTTCAGTGGTGCCCCTTAAATGTCTTTCACATCTCTTCTTCTTTTATCTGCATCTTCTTACCTTACCGCAGGCTTTTATCCTCTCTTGTTTCCCCACATCTACTCTCATCTCCTTCCATTTACTTTTTACTACATCCGAAGTGATCTTTTCTAGTCATGTCATTTATCATGTTACACATTATCTTTACTTAACCCTTGTGCTCTGCACATCCCCCTTCCTTTTTATTTAAAACATGTTAGTGGCTAGGTCCTATAATAATTTTGCTCCTGCTGCCTTGCCAGTCTTGTCTCAGTACTCTCCCCTTCCCATAGATTTCTCCTTTGTTGGAGTTGTTGCAGTTTAACAGGGGGTTTTTTCTATGATTTCCTCCCTTTCACCTGGCACAGTGCCTGGTGGAAGTAGATAGCCAATGAATAGTTGTCATAATGAATAAATCAGTGAATGAACAATTGCTGAAAACAATTGAACAAATTGTTCATTGCTGAAAACAAATGAACAATTGCTGAAAGCTAAATTCAGTGCCTGTGATGTCCTAGTGGCATCTGTATACAGCATTCCCCTCTTATCGAAGGGATATATGTTCCAAGACCCCCAGTGGATGCCTGACAGTGCAGATGGTACCCATACTTACGATAACATGTTTTTTCCTAAACATACATACTTATAAAATTTTACTTATAAATTAGGCACAGTAAGAGCTTAACAATGATAACCAGTAATAGTAAGCATTAGTCACTCAGTCGTGTCCAACTCTTTGCAACCCCATGGACTGTAGCCCGCTAGTAGGCTCTGCTGACCATGGCACTTCCCAGAAAGAATACTGGAGTGAGTTGCCATTCCTTTCCCTTGGGTATCTTCCCAACTCAGGGATCGAACCCAGGTCTCCTGCATTGCAGGCAGATTCTTTACCATCTGAGCCACCAGAGAAACCCCAAACCAATAATAATATAGAACAGTTATAGCAGTATACTATAGTAAATTTTAGGTGGACGTGGTCTCTTTCTCTCAAAATATCTTACTGTACTGAGCTCACCCCTTCTTCTTATGATAATGCGAGATGATAAAATGCCTGTGTGATGAGGTGAAATGAGATGAACGGCATACGCACTGTGACTCACTGTTTGTTGCTGCTAAGTCACTTCAGTCGTGGCTATCACTATTGACCACTTGGTGATACATCAGGAGGATTACCTATATCAGTGTTCCTGGATCATCAAGCCCTGACAATGTTGATGGTTGGATGTCAGCTTGCAGATGATGTTGATGATTGAGGATCCTAGGTGGAATGAAGAGGGCCAGTGTGAGATTTCATCATGCTATTCAGGACGGCATGCAGTTTAAAACTTGTGATTTCTTTATTTTTGATATTTTTCATATAATATTTTCAGCTCATGGTTGACCAAGGATAACTGAAACCTGGATAAGGGAGGGGATTACTGGACCCATACTACAACAGGCCAGAAGTGGTTGACTATTAAGGATATATACTAACAAAATATTCTTTTGAACACGTAGAAAATCATGAAGTAGATTTGTATTTCATGTTGAAATAAAGTTGGTGAGTGCATTTTGGAAAATACACTGAGTATATCATAAGCACACACTTAATTATACAATACTTTGCACTGATAATGAACTTAGAGTTGTGTGCTTGCATAGAAAATGTTATGTTTTGTTGTTTACTGAAAATGAGCTGGCAGATTGGTGATGGTTTATGATGTGTGCGTGTGTGCTCAGTCGCGTCCAACTTTTTGTGACCCCATGGACTATAGCCTGCCAGGCGCCTCTGTCCATGGGATTTCCCAGGCAAGAATATTGGAGTGGGGTGCCATTTCCTTTGTCAGGGTATCTTCCCGACCCAGGCATTGAACCCACGTCTCTTACATCTCCTGCATTGTCAGGCACGTTTTTTACCAGCTGATACACCAGAGAAGCCCCAGTTTATGATACTAAGACACAGTTATAGATTTATTTTGGCTGATAGGCTAAATACTAAAACTCGTTGGTTTAGTTTTCCTATATAAGCAGTGCATAGGAATAAAGACCATCCAGTCTGATAGCTGATATTTGGATCAGGCAAGTACTAATATATTTTGGATGAGAAATTTGGAATGTCACCAATTATGGGTAGGGCCTTCAGAGTATGCTAAAATTCTGTTTGTTATTAAAGTTTTGAAATATCTTCAACTTAAAAACTATCCATAGTTCACTGACTTTTCCTTAATTTTGCATTTTCTTTTTTCCTCTGATTGTCTCCATTTTTCTTGTATTTTTCCCATGTTACCTACTGTGCATTCTGAATTCTTTGGTAAAAGTCTCCCCTGAACACCACAAAAATGAATGAGTAGGGCTCTTAAAATTTTATTCTGGTTATCCCTCTCTTTTTTCTTAGTTTTTTTGTGGTTTGTTTTGGGGCCAGTGCTGTTTTTTTCATGGCCATCAAATTTTGGCTTGGGCAAAATTTCATGGAAGCCACGAGTGAACATAAGATGTTGGCTGAATCACTATAAGAGCAGTTTGGGTCTTTGTGTTTCCTATAATACTTAAAATATAAGTGTATGTAATAGGTATACAGTAAATACTCATTCTTTTGATTTGCTAATTAGTTTCCTGTTACCTGTTGTTATTTTCCTTAAAAAAATCTGAGCCTGGCTAGCACTTTATTACCTAGTCATCCATAAATTCCTTCAGCCCATGTTACTGAACCTCTATGAGGCAGTTTCTGTTCTAGGCATTAGCAACTCAACAGTGAACAAAGTCTTGCATTCATGGAGTTTACATTCCCTAGTCCAGTGAGTGCTTACAAAATAAAAATGAAGTTAAATATAATAGTAGGACTGTAAATCTTACTTAGAAAGCAGTATATTGCATATGCATCTCAAAGTCAGTTATGGAGTTTTTATGACATTCCTGGGCTAGAAAAGATCGTTTTTGTAGGTGATAGGGTTTCTTACCTGTTTAAAGAAAATTCACTGAAGTGTATTTCTCTTCCTTCATCTGTTTTAAGTGCTGTGTTTAAGATTCTTAGACAGCACTAAGAAAAGTCATGTCAGATGGCAGCTTTTGTCTGTGGACAGTTTCTGTTGTGTTTTTTGGTCCAATCTTCACCCTACTTAAAATATTCACTGTATTTTAAAAGTACCTTCAAGTATCATGAAGACTCTATAAAAATAATTTTTACATTATCCACCCTGTGAGTCCCTTCTTATAGTGCTAATCATCAAGAGTTAAAAGTTACAAAATTTTTGAGGGCAAATGACCCTCAAGGGATATCTGCATTTGATATGGAACTGGGGTTTTATGTAATCTTGTCTTTCTCCTTTAGAGTCAGCAAGCCGCTTGCACAGGATTCTGAATGAGATTCAGCCACGAGATACTAATGATTATTTCAGTCAAGCCAAAATATTGAAAGAATGTGGTAGCTTTGATTTAGAGGACTTGAGTGTCAGTGTACCGAATATTGATACTTCTGCAGAAATCAAAGGTATATGTAAAATCAGTACTGGAGTCAATATTTAAGTGACAAAATGTGCAAAATGCTCTTTTCCTGTAGTAAATCAGGGGCTGCAGATGTATGCAGGACTGTGGAGAAAATAAGGTCTTTTTTGAGCTTATAATGATTTATTTTGGGGAATGAGTTTATAAAACTTTTACCAGAAATCGGTGTGCTCCAGTCCAGTGCATAAGGTGCTTCAACAAAAAGCCTTTGAGTCCTGAAACCTCTCTTGACAGCCAGGTGATGTAGGAACAGTGATGTACAGTCAATTTGGGTTTGGGCAGCAGTCTGCTCCTCCCAGCAGTATGGTCTGATACTGTGAGCGTCCTTATAGTCAGTCAGGCAGCCTTTTAAAGGAAACAAATTTGTGACTTATTAAAATGTGAGCTACTCTTTTGCACCAGGACTTCAGAATTCAAATCGTTACTGTTTGTTTTCTCAGTTATTCTTTTATAATTTTCTTTAATGCTATAAAAAGTTATCAGAAGCAGTAATATCTTATTGGTTTATAACATATTCTACATTCTCCACTAGGTGGGGATATTGTCTTATAAAAATTTCTCTAATTTTTAAAAAAATTATATAAATGTATGTTTGTTGTAATTGTTTCAAATAATACAGAGGTAAATGAGAGCTAAAAACAAATTAATTTAGTTTTTTTTCATTTCCTTATTTCCTCTCCAGTCCTACTTCTTCCCTTCTTAGTGTATGTTTCAGACCTATTTGATGTATTTAAGTGTATGTATGGACACATTATCCTTTGAGTTTAGCAGACTTTTAAAAGACAAAAGGGATTATGTTAAAGAGATTATTTTGTTAACTTACCTTTTAAATTTAATAGTTTTGGATTTTTTTTTAATGTCAGTACAAAAATATTCCTAAAGCTAGAAAAAGAGAGTAAAGATTATAGCTAATCGACTATGGAATTTAAGTATATTTAGAAAGATAATTTGTATATTCCTTTGAAAAGAAAGTCATATCCTATTCTTCTACTGACATAGCAACCACCCCCACTGAAACAAATAGTAAAGTATATTTATTATAGTCATATTTTATGGATGACTGAAAGGCGGAAAGAGTTGATTCCATTAATTTCCAAAAGTTAGAGTTTGGTTTTAGAATACTGCTGTTTTTTATTTTTCAATTTACCTTGAATATAGTTATATTAAAGAAAATACTTAGAGGGTGATTCCAACCCATCGCACATGCCCGACAAGTGTTAGTTATTTTCTCCTGAATAAATATAGCATATGACAAATTGGTTTGTTCAAACAGATTCTTCTTGGGGAAATCATGAATAAGCTTGTTCTAAGAAACCTGGGATGTGAGTAATCAAGTGTCTAGTGTTGCAATAGTTTTTTTTTTTTTTAAGGTAAAGAAGGAAAAACATGTGACGTAACTGCTCAGATGGTGCTGGTGTGTTGTTGGAGAAGCATGAAGGAAGTTGCTTTACTCCTAGGCTCACTGTGCCAGCTTCTACCCATGCGGCCTATGCCAGGGTCTCCTGATGGATTGTTGACGGTGGAGCAGGTAGGGTAGACGCTGATTCCACTTGTATAATCTCTGGTCAAAGCATATATCCCAAACTTGTAATTATAACCCAACTTAAATTTTTTGGAAACATTTTTCTTGAATAAAATCTTACAGATGTCAACCGAAGAAGGTTCACTAACGTGTAGAAATTGGACCTTGCAATATATTTCCACACTTTGGCGTTTTTAGAAATGTTTTTATTTTTCTAAGTTATATAAATAATGATAGCTCTTACCTCACTTTTGACTTCAGTATTATCATTTGAATTTTTGTTTCTCCATTGAATACACACAAACTTCAAATTTAAATGAAATCGTCTGTTTAGTAAAACTCCACAAACCTCTTAAATTTTGGAAAGGAAAAAAAATATACATATATAGGTTAATTATGGATCTCATGGTTCCCTCTACATTGATGATAAAGTTATATAGTTATTTTGGTTTTTTTGGCTGACTTTTATTTTAAGACCACAAAGTTAGTTTACCATCTGGGACTGTTCAAGGAACTTGAGTGCAGTGTTTACAAGAAATTAGCTTACCACAAGCATTTCATTTGGAAATATTTTAGATTTATTAGATTTCTGTTTTTAATTGATTCCCTCTTCCTTTCCATATGGTTTCAACAAATCCATTTCCCACCATTTTCCAGCAAAGATATTTAACATGTACTTTCATTTTTAACCTTTTTCAAATAAAGATAATTTTTCCCGTAGAGTGTTACGACATCTAAGAACAAAACAAATATTGTAGTATGCTAATACTGATTATTTCTGTAATAACCATGTGACCAGTACCATGGAAATAATGCTAATATTTTTATTCTCACACTCGCTGTGGCTAATGTGCTCGCATCTGGTTAACAGCTGGGCATGTGATGTTGCGAGGCTCTGAGATGGAGAGCGGCAAAGGGGAACAGGACACTGCCGGCTTCATCATGTTCCGTATTCTCTTCCAAATCAAATAGGCGTTAGTGTCCTTGCGTTACTTGCAGTCCTTGCTGGTGACTGGCTAGAGTGCCAATGCCAACATCTTTGCTGAGGAATCCAGCTATGATTAATGATTACTTCACTGATGTTCACCATCTCACTAAGAAATAAACATGGGCTAGAGCCCCTTGACTTCTCAGCTTTTCAAGGACAAGTTAAAACATCTAGTTTTGGGGTTTGTTGGCCTGTGTTTTAAAAAAGGAAAATTAAGGGAAACACTGTTTTCCTTTTACTGTAACTGAGAAAGACCTGAAAGCTTCCTGTGAAAATTATTTTGACTTGACACCTTTTGTAGGACATCCAAGTCTTATGAAGTTATGTGGGATATCCAGGTTAAAACTGGGAATTAATTTTTAAAAATTGGAAAATAATATAAAATAGACAAGATATTTGTGACAGCAACAACAACAACAAAGAGAGGCTGTTACAAACCAAAGAACCCTTCTGATAACTGTTTTCTTGAATAAGAAATAGAATCCTATTTTTTCGTGAAATATTCATTTCCATTCTAATGAGGTCTGGTCATTTCTCCATGTTGCCATTCACATGGCGACCCCTCAAATATTTAATGACTGAGTGAGTGACCAAGAGTGTATGTGATAGCACTGTTCTGACATTGAAACCCTGCCCTCTTTGGAAAACTTGAATCTTGATCACCTTCAATTTTGCTAAAAAAATTAAAATGCTCCTATAAGTGTGGGAGCATTTAGACAATGAACTCTAAAGTCACCAAGAAATTAGCGTTATTTGTATTATAGAGGATTCCTGCTTTTAAACATAAAATTTTGTTCCATGAAATTCCTTTAAACATACTCCCATGTACTAAGTACTTTTAAGAGTTAAAAATATAAACAACAGAGAAGAATGTAGTTTGCATTGGAGTGACAGGACCAGGCCTAGGGAGTCTACCTTCCTTTGGAGGGCATAGATACCCTAGTGTCACTGGATCTTCTGGGCACATAGTGGCAAAGCTGCAGATTTAAGAATCAACAGTGTAGGTGAACGCTGCTGCAGGAGACCTGCAGAGACAAAGGTAGTGAAGTGACTTGCAGACAGAATGCTCTCTGCCTGGGGAGGAAATTGGGAATTTGGATTTCTTACTCCTGAGAATCATAAAAACCATGATCTGCTTTTTTCTCAATGGATGAGGGAAGCTGCTCTATAGATCCTGAAATATTCATGTTCAGCCTGATGCTTCTCTTGTTCCCCACTCACCCTTCACTCTTGAAAAAGTAATAGGATTCCCTTCAGTCAGTCAGTCAGTCAGTTTAGTCGCTCAGTCGTGTCTGACTCTTTGCAACCCCATGAATCGCAGCACGCCAGACCTCCCTGTCCACCACCAACTCCTGGAGTTGACTCAAACTCATGTCCATCGAGTCGGTGATGCCATCCAGCCATCTCATCCTTTGTCGTCCTCTTCTCCTCCTGCCCCCAGTCCCTCCCAGCATCAGGGTCTTTTCCAATGAGTCAATTCTTCGCATGAAGTAGTCAAATTATTGGAGTTTCAGCTTCAGCATCAGTCCTTCCAATGAACACCCAGGACTGATCTCCTTCAGGATGGACTGGTTGGATCTCCTTGCAGTCCAAGGGACTCTCAAGAGTCTTCTCCAACACCACAGTTCAGAAGCATCAATTCTTCGGCGCTCAGCTTTCTTCATAGTCCAACTGTCATATCCATACATGACCACTGGAAAAACCATAGCCTTGACTAGACCCCATTACAGCTGGGAATTTGAGGTCTCACATGTAGATGGCAGGCTGGATTTCTTTTGGAAATTCAGCTCCTTGAAGCCCATCCTGATTTGACAGCCCTTTGTTAAAGGGTGACAACTTCAGTCTCCCATGCATAAAGATACTTTTTACAGGCCAGCAGGTAGTGAAACTCCAACTTGGGGATTTTTGCTGCTATTCGAGGAGAGGACCTGGTACTTGTTTATAATTCTGAGTATATAATTCACAGACTCCTCACTGGAAGGATCACAGAGATGATATTATCCAGCTCCCTTGCACAAGGGGAGACTGAAGCCTTTGGATGTTACCTCGTTTGCCCAAGATCACAAAGCTGGTTTGTGGCAACTCTGGGATAGGAACCCAATTCTACTTCCCAGCCTGTGTTCAGACACGACACAGTGCCGCCTTTGTTCTGCATGGCTCATTTAATCTTTCTTTAAATTTAATTTTCCCAGCTTCCCATAGCCAACCAGATTTTTGCAAGTAGTGGGTAGTCAGGTAACTTGCCACTGAACTTTTTAGCAAATGAGCCTTCCCTAGATGACTGGTTATGAAGCAGTGTGTCCTCCATGACTTCAGCAAGAGGAAAATGTGTTCATTCATAGGCATGTCTGACCTTCCTCCTGTGCTGTAATCATGAAATGAAAGGTTCTTTCATAAGGTCCCTGTCCAGAGAGGCAGAGATAAAACCAGCTTTGAGGGATGTAAGTCGAGACCCTTAAAGAGTGAGCAGTGCATGCAACCTTATCTTACCACTTCCTGACTGGTTTGTGTCTGGGCTTTGAGCTGGAAGCTTTGCTTGATACATTGTTGGTCCTCTTTCCATGGGATATTGGATACCAAGTACCCACTGATTTTCTTAAACAACTTCCTCTATACCTGGGCCATCAGTTCATCTGTTTATATACTTCTCGTAATATTCCTAAAAAGAAGCTTCTGGATAGAAGTTTTTTTTTTTTTTAATATCTGCTTTCCCCTTTCTAGTAATTATTGCCCCAGAAATCACATGAATAAAAATAATTACCTGTTAGAACTATTAGAAATTGGCAATTTAAAGAACTCCTACTTTAGATGCTGTTGTAATTTTCATAATGTACGTGGCTAATAACTAGGTTTATACACTTCCTCAGTGCCTTTTGTTTCTGTTTTAGTTTTCATTAATGAACTATAAATGGGATGGATGTTTATTCGTATTCATCAGTCTTCAAGAGATTGCTTCTGTGTTTTCTTCTACCAAAATTTAGTTTTTAGAAATCAGTTCAAAGTATTTATTGAACTGTACTGAATGCCGGCCACACGGTTATGTTACTGGGATGTGAAGTTGAGCATGAAATCACATCTTTTAGTCAACTATATATTGACTGCCTTACTGCATGAGTTGTGGCAACATTAAGAAATATAATATGTGGTTCTCTGACTTCAAAGGGCTTAGAAGTGTAGTAAGAGATTCAAGACAGCATTTCATTTCAGAAAGTCAGACTGAAGGGCAACTGTTAAAGTGGTACATAGTTAAGAATTTGCCGGAAGACAAAGAATAAACGTTCTGATGGGAGGATGCCTGAATACCAGGAAACCATCATCTTTGTTATCATTATATAGGAGGACAGTGTTTGGGCTTTGAAGAAATCCCAGGTGTTAGTAAGAAATCACAATGGTAGAGAATGTCCAGTGTAAAATGTTATCTTACTATACTACAAACTTTTATGAACTATTCCATTTAACCAAAGTGGAATTAGGAACTCCTGTTGACATTCCTAAGGTTATAAGAAGTGGCTGTGTCTTAAAGTAAAGTTGAAGGTTTGAATGAATGTGTGTGTTAATCGCTCTGTCATGTCTGACTCTTTGCGACCCCAGGGACTGTAGCCCACCAGGCTCCTCGGTTTATGGGATTCTCCAAGCAAAAATACTGGAGTGGGTAGCCATTTCCTTCTTCAGAGTATCTTCCTGACCCAGGAATCGAAACCAGGTCTCCCACGTTGCAGGCAGATTGTTTACCATCTGATCCACCAGGGATACCCTAAGAATACTAGAGTGGGTGGCCATTGCCTTCTTCAGGGGATCTTCCTGACCCAGGGATCAAACTTGGGTCTCTCACCTTGCAGGCAGATTCTTTACCATCTGAGCCACCAGAGAAGGTTTAGGGAAATCAATTAAGGTTTTAGGAATTAAGTCTCACTACCTCATGACACAAAATAAAAACAGAAATTGACATTTAGCAATGTTGCTTGCTACTGTCTGGCAGGTACTCTGCTAAATGCTTATATGCATAATCTCATTTATTTCGTAGAATAATCCTGTGAAGTAGGTTCTAGTTTTATCCCCATTTCACAGATGAGGGAACTCTGTTGCATAATTAGCTTGTATTGGTAAGGAAGCTGAGTAGGGTTCCTAAACCCAGACTTCTTGTCTCCAGAATCCCAGATCTTGACCACTGCACATGCTCTTTGTAGAAATGTCCCACCTGTATATTTGAATCTGTTTTGGCTTTTCTAACTTGTAGTGAAGGGAATTAGCTTTTATTTTTCTACTATATCTCTCTCTACTATTTAGATAACAAATGAAAAATGTATTTACATCTGTCCTTTGTGGAGCTCATGCTTTACGTGAGCGTTTATGTTGCTTCTCTGTTTAGTCCATTGTTGAATTACAGGCTCCTAGAGATGTGGCATGTCCCCTGTGGAAGTTTACACCCTGTGAATCCATAAAGCATGTCAATTTGTCTATAGAAGTAGGTTTTATGGAAAGTTAGAACCAGAATATATGAAACTTTAAAAGATAGTGTTGTTCAGTCACTAAGTTGTGTCTGACTTTTTGCTACGCCATGGACTGTAGCACATCAGGCTTCCCTGTCCTTCCCTATCTCCCAGAGTTTGCTCAAACTCAAGTCCATTGAGTTAGTGATGTCATCCAGCCATCTCATGCTCTGTCATCCCCCTCTCTTCCTGCCTGCAGTCTTTCCCAGCATCAGGGTCTTTTCCAGTGAGTTGGCTGTTAGCATCAGGTGGCCAAAGTATTGAAGCTTCAGCTTCAGCATTAGTCCTCCCAATGAATATTCAGGGTTGATTTCCTTTAGGATTGACTGTTTTGACCTCCTTGCTGTCCAAGGGACCCTCAAGAGTCTTCTCCAGCACCACAGTTCAAAAGCATCAATTCTTTGGCACTCAGCCTTCTTTATGATCCAACTCTCACATCCATACATGACTATTGGAAAAACCATAGCTTTGACTATACGGACCTTTGTTGGCAAAGTGATGTCTCCTTTTTAACACACTGTCTAGGTTTGTCATAGCTTTTCTTTGGTGACCAAAACCATCCCCCAAAGAGCTAGTGACTAGAATTTAATTTTAAGACTAGAAATAAGTGGCCTTTGAAAAAATTTTTATTGATACTTTAATTCCCTTTCAAAAAGTCTGAGATATGTATTATTCATTAAGAAAATATTTTATAAAGACATCATCCATGATAAAAGAAATGTTTTGAGGCTTTCTTGGTGGCCCAGTGGTAAAGAGTCCTCTTGCACTGCAGGAGACACAGGTTTGACCCCAGTCTGGTAAGATCCCACATGCCACGGAGCAGCTAAGCCCGTGTACCATAACTATTGAGCCTGTGCTCTAAAGCCTGGGAGCCACAACTGATGAAGCCCGTGTGCCCTGGAGCCTGTACTCTGCAACAGAAGAAGCTGGTGCACTAGGTCCCGCTCCCCGCAATTAGAGGAAAGCCTGTGTAGTAATGAAGACCCAGCACAGCGCAAAAAAATAAATAAATAAAAAATAAAGAAATGTTTTTGTGAACTTTAAATAGGAGGTTAGCATCAAATAGATTAAAAGACAATTTTAATTTTCAGAGGACTGTTTCATTGTTTTAATTAAATTAAAAAATTCTTTTTCTGATTCTACTATTGTTGTAAGTTTCTGCAGAGTTAAATATGTTCCCTGTACTCTGTTCATCCAAGGGAAGGCATGGCTCCTTTTCCTTGTCCAGCTACTCATGGACCATGTTGCCAGGTTGACCCTTCCCACTCCTTGTGTGATAGGTACATCCCTACCTGGCAACCCTGTCTTCTTCCACTGTTTTCTAGCATGAAACCTCAAGGCCATTCAGCTAGGTTTGCTATCAGTCTCCTGTATAGTCTGTGTTCATTCATATAAAAAGACCCCATGAAGTATCTGGGAGGTAACAGGTACTTAATAAGTGTTTGTTCATTCATTCTTAGATCCCAGCTCTTTCTCATGTTAGTTATCTTTTTCATATTGATTCACCCAAGTATAACCTGTCTAAAGTCTAGCCTTTAATCTTCAGTTCAGTTCAGGTGCTCAGTTGTGTTCAACTCTTTGTGATCCCATGGACTGCAGCACACCAGGCTTCCTTTCCCATCAACAACTCCCAGAGCCTGCTCAAACTCATGTCCAGAGATGACATCCAACCATCTCTTCCTCTTTCTCCCGCTTCTCCTGCCTTCAGTCTTTCCCAGCATCCGGATCTTTTCCAGTGGGTCAGTTCTTCACATCAAGCCATTAATCGTACTGTAATAATTTATTTCAATGTAAAAAGAACTTTCATTTCTTAGTACAGTTAAGCTCCTGGTGGGTACCATCCAGCATATTGGTTTTCTCTGAACTGAAAGCCTTCTGAGGACAGATGTCTTGTTTTGTTCTTTGTCTACCCAACACTGAGCTTCTAAGCATTTGACAGAGTGCTAAAGAAGTCCTTACTGTCTGATTAATAGAAATATACTCTCTTTAAAGGGAAAAATTCATATTAAACCTTGATATTACCTAGGTAGGTTTGTTGGGAAATTAAGTGCAAATTGAAATAAGAAAAACTGTCTACTTCTTACATATATTTTTAGAATCTCATACTGTTTTCTAAGGCCAAGAGTACCTAGGGTTGAGAAAAGAGACCATCCACTTGTCTCATTCACTTTGAGGTCTTTGATTTATTATATGCTTTTTGGTTTAGGCCCCTTTGAAGGGAATTAAGGTAAAGGAAGCAATGAACATCTGATCTTTTTTGAGAACTAGATTGTAAATCCACAGAGAAGCACTTTCCCGGTAACATTTATTTTCCTGAAGTATGTTTTAATATCTGTAATATAAAAAAATTCAGGATATAGAGAGACCCGTCTCCATGACTTCCTGTTTTTATTTTTTGTGCCTTGAAACACCTTCTTAGAAATCTTTAGTTTCTCGAGTAATGGAAATGATGGTCATAACCAGTTAAGTAACTGATGTTTCTTTTGGTCCTATTTTGTAAGGTTATTGAGCTACAGGTCTGTCTTGGGGGTTAAATGCAGATTTAGTGCTTGATAATTCTGTTCAAAATATACTCTGAAATTACATATTGAAGGTAAAATGATAAGGCTTACCCTGACAACTAGTGAAAGTCACTCAGTGGTGTTCGACTCTTTGCGGCCCCATGGACTATACAGTCCATGGAATTCTCCAGGCCAGAATACTGGAGTGGGTAGCCTTTCCCTTCTCCAGGTGACAACTAGTAGTATGTAGCTTATCAAAAATATTAAAAATTAGGGGTATCATCAGATCTTCACCTGAAAACTTTAGCTGAAGAGCACGACATGCCATTCTTTGATGATATTAAAATGTTTTAAACTTAAATAGATTTAAAACTTCTGTTGTAGCCTGCTTCTTTGGTTCTTTCTTGACCTCATGTCTGATGCTTCTATCTCTAAATGTATCACCCATCTTTCTATAATTGTATATATTTTGAGTTTAGAATATATCTTTACCTTTTCTCTGTTTGGAAGCCCATATGGAGCTCACATTGAACTGAATGGGTTTATAAGTTAAGGGCCTATGCTGAGCTTTTAGATTTTTTAATTCACTTTAATACACAATCTATGAGGTGAGTGCTATTATTATTCCCAGTTCATAGATGAGGAGACTGAGGCAGTTGCCCATGGTCACATGTTTAACTGCTCTTTGTGCTGTTTATCATCTCTAATGTGTGCAGAACACCAGTCACTGCACTAGGGTAGAAGTTGTTTCTGGATAAACATGTTGGGTTAAGCTTACTTTACACCGTTCTGTGACCTGCTGGGAAGACCTGGATCAAGAGGTACTGAGGTTGTATACAGAATCTTGATTTTCTAAAGTGGGTCAGCTACCAAATCTTATGGTATAAAAGTACAATCAGCCCACTCATTAACAGTTCATGCTGTACAGAGCCTCATCAGCAGCTAATCATCAGTCATGTCTTCTTTAAAATCCATTGTCATATTTGTTAATTGTTTAAACTTGCATGGAGAAAGGCAGCGTGTAGGGAAGCGATTGGGTAGCATACTGGAAAGCTCCGTGATTCTGACTCAGAGTGAAGCCTGTCAATTTTTAGGAGGCCCTTTGCCCGAAATCTTGCATGGCCATTAATGTGTGTGTATGTATAAAAAGGTAATTTTTGGAAATTATAGTTTAGTAGGTTGGAGTTTTAGTTTGGGAAGATGAAAAATTCTATAGATAGATGGTGGTTGTGCAACAAAGTGAATATACTGAATAACACTGAACTGTAGACCTAAAAATGGTTAAAATGGTTAATTTTATGTATATTTTAGCCATAATAGAAAAAAATTTTTTGAAGAGGGAAAAAATAGGTAGTTATTTCACCTAGGCCTAGGTGAGTGAAGGGTGTCACTTTTTTTGGTTTGCTGTTGGTGTTGAATGATATGAGCTAACAGAGAAAACAGCAAGATCTGTGAAGCTGGCATAGGGAGGCAGGTCTGGCATAGCTGTTAAACCTTGGTCAACTCTGGAGCCAAATTGCCTAGGTTTATGCACTGTTTCTACCATCTACTTGCTGTGTGACCTTGAATAAGTTACTTGGTCTTTCTGGGCCTCATTTTTCCCCATTGTAAAGTGGAGATAATAATAGTGCTTCTTTCATGGCATTATTGTGAGAATCAATTGTGATAGTGTCAAAATGCTTAAAATATTAACTGTTGCATAGTAGGTGCTAAACAGACATCTAGACCTGAGTTCTAAGTGGTTACTGACATAAATACACCTGTCAGTGTAAACTTAAGTTGAATATTTATTTTTGATTTTGTTTTGAAGGTAAAAGAAATAGGAGATTACTTTAAACAACACCTTTTACAGTCCAGGCACAGAGGAGCATTTGAATTGGCTTACACTGGCTTTGTGAAACTCACTGAAATCCTAAACAGGTAAAACAAAGCAAGTATCCCTTTGTGTATGTTTTAAAAAGACTACATGTACAAGCCATGTGCTTGAAGTAGAATTTAGCTGTCTTTTGATGTTTAAAAGAATAAGACTTAGTTGGCTTCAAAACTCTTGGAAGAAATTGTTTTCTTAGGTTTCACCGTATGATTTACTGCAGATGATGGAGTGAAATGTCCAAACCAAGTTGCTCCCTCATTGAAAGGTGATTTGACGCAAACTCAAAGATCTTACTAAAAATAGCTTTGAAGTTTAACATTTATTTTCATTGAATGAAATCACTGTTTTGTTTGTTTGAAAATTACTTGGCTTGTGGAATAAAATAAGCCCTCCATTTTTTTTTGGATTTGTGTGCATTACAGACAGAGAAACACTTAAGGATTTGTGTTTTTATTTGTAATTTTATCTTACAGAAAAATGTAAAAGAACAGTAAATAGGCCAAAAAATATAAAAGATTTTCCCACTTACTTGGAAAAATACTCAGGTAGATTTCATATATTTAGCCAAATGTATTTTTTTTTTTTTTTATATATTATAGGTGCTGGCTGATAATTTCATTCATTCATATAATAGATTTCCTCCAAAGAGCTTGTGAGGAAACCTTAAATTACTTAATGACTAAGTGTTCATGGCAAGTGTTCTCTAAATAAAGGTAGTATTTTCCAAGAAAACATTTCCATTGCCTGGAAACTTTTTGAAATGAAGCAGAGTTCTGCCAGCCTTGTAGCCTCAGCAAACATTTTATTTTGGGCCGTTAAGACATCTACTCCTTGAATATTTTTGAAACATTTTTTCACATTCCTGGTAAAAACATTTATAAAACATTTCGACAGTTATGGGCTGCACAGAATATCTTTAAATGACACATTTTTAAATGTCCCTGACATTAAACTGCTGATCTTGAAAATATTTTGTTATCTTTATGACTCTTTCTTTCCAGCATAGAGATGACTTAAGAATATTTTTTTCTCACAGCACAATCCACTTCACTCCCTTCAGATCCATTAGTAAATGTATGTATTGAACACTAGCTGTGTGTGTAGTCCTATGCTTGGTTTGGAGGCTGAAATACTTCTTTATGAGACAAACTTCTTGCTCTTAAAGAGCTTATGGTTTAGTTGGGGAAATAAGCAGGGATGAAATTCAAAATATTTAACAAATGGTATGTCATGGGCACTGACTGGTCAGAACAGACAGTGGCTGTAAGCACCCAGCATTGCTCTCTGTATGGTTGTGTGTTAGCTGAATACAAGTCTGGAAAGTGAGACCAAGACACTTGAACAAGATGATCTAATATAATTGTCAAAATTTGGGCGAAATTTGCAAATTCTGTAGGAATAGCAGAGAGAAAGCAACAGGTATAGGTTAGTAGGGCTTAATGGAGGAGGTCGAATTTGTGCTAACACACATGAATAAGGTTTAAGTAGATAGGAGGAGAAAGGAGGAGACTTTATAAGTAAATACTGAGAGGCTGTAATCAGCATGGCAGATTGTTAGGTGAGTAAGTGAGCCAGCCTGATTATTGTGGTGGTGGTAGAGTTACTAGGCAATAACATCCCGTTGAATAGAAAAAGCCTTATTAAGAAATGCCTAGAAAGCAAGAGTCGCTATAGTAGGGATGGAAAGAGGCACTGAACATTTTTTTAATCTGAAATAGATCTCAGGAGGCATGTAGAATAGAGAAACAGCAATAGTCTATGACACAGGGTCTTAGTTCTGCTGGCAGTGAGGTGGTATAAAATTGAAACTCCTAAGCCTCTGATCTCTTTATCTATAAAGTAAGGAAGAGAATATTTGTCCTATTGACAGATCTCTCTGGTCTTTCTTATATGGATCAAGTAAAATAGATATTTATGAAGATCCTTTTACATTATAAAGTTTTCTACAAGTATAAAACATTATGAGACTGAAGATGGTTATGGTGTTGGTACATCAAAGTAGTTTTTCAGTTGGAAGTGTTAGGTTAGGTAGAGTGTAGTGACAGATAGTAGTGAGGAGAGCCTGGCATCAGCTATTAATAATCTAGAGCAGAGGTGATACAAGCTTTGATGATGGTTCTAGGAATGGAGGGAAAGAAGTGACATCTCAATTAATGTTTAGCCCCATGTAGTAACAACTCTACACGTGACATTTTGAATGCTTAGAAGGGAAGCCGTGGACATCTCTTATTTTATGATTTTATGTGTCAAGAATTAGGGCAGTGCATGCATACCTGAGTGATTCTTCTCCTTGGGGTATTTACTGAAATCAGTTGGTGGTATTCAGCTGACAGATGAACTGGTCAGGAGGGTCCAAGATAGATTTATTCATATTATGGCACCTTGGTGGGATAACTAGAAGATAGGGTCTCGTTTGGACTGCATGTGGCCTTTCAGCATGGCAGTCGTAGGGTAGCTGAAATTCTTATATGGCAGCTGGCTTTCTCTAGAGAGTGGTTTCCAAGAGAACCAGGAAGAAACTGCATGGTCCTTTCTGACCTGGCCTTGGAAGTCTCATAGCATTACTTCAGTTACATTGTTTTGGTTCTAAGAGAGTCTTAAAGCCAGTTGGATTCAAGGGGAGGGGCTTTAGACTTAAACTTTACCATTTGATGATAAAGTGGCAAGATCATATTGTAGAAATACATTTGGATGGGAGATACAGTGGTGGCCATGTTTGAAGAATGCAATCTGCCACGTGAAGCAAACAGAATGTGTGTAATGAAGGTCCCCAGGGAGTCCATGACTGTTCCTGTGGTTTAATTCTTAGTGACCAGAAAAGTGGAATTGAGATTAACAAAGGCAAGGGGACTGAAAGAGGGGATTCATTTGATAAAGATGACTAAGTTTGTTTTGTATGTGTTTAGTGTGAGATGATGGTGGCATATCCTGGTGAAAATATTTAAGTCATAACTGGGAGATAGATTAGTGTGGGTGATATTACAGAAACGGAGATATCTTCTGAGCTGTCTTCATAAATATCATAGTATGATTGCAGTCTTTAGGGAAAAACTTACAAAGAGAAAAGAACAGAAGACCAGGGACAGAGGCTTTTCAACAACTGTGTTGTGTAGTTGAAAGTACAATTGAAGGCATTCCAAATAAATGTCGTAGGAAGACAAGGCAGAGCCCAGTGCCTAGTATTGCAGCCACCCCTGATCTGCATTAAAGAACTCCTTGTGGCTGTCACTGTTGGCTTTTAACCAACCTGTTATGAGTTCCCAACTATTGCTTCCAAACCAAGTGGTTCTTGATCCCTTTGGAGACGTCTCAGATCTGCTGAACAGAATGTTTTACGGAGAACATCTTTGCAGTATGTGTGGCTTTATTTTTAAAAGAAAAATGTGTTTCTCTTGGATCCTTTGAAAGCTTTTAAGTTATGAAAAAGTTATTTAGGCATACAGCATTTTTAAAGTTTGCAGAAAGAAATCTGGACTTTCATGAAAATCCACTGAAATGGAGGCCAACTGCTGGCCACCTCTTGAACTACAGCTGTGTGAAGGAAGCAAGCACTTAAAGAGATTAATGGGTAAATAACCGAAGAGTTAAACATGAACCACATTGTTTGAATTGGTTTTTAATAAGATTATTCAGAATGTCTTCAAATGTAAACTGACTTCGCTATTAAACAATCATCTAAGAATAAATAGGAGTGGGAGACACTATTCTTTTTTCTGGGAATTTTTTGAAAGCAGCACTTGCACACACATACACACACACATACGTACTTAGTACTTAATATGTTGAGTTAATTTTCTCAGATTCTAAGAATCTGATTTGTTATATGGTGCTTTTGTTTAAAATTTGATGAAATATTCATGTACTCTTTAAAAAAAATAATCACCTTCCTATGCATAATTCTCTGCTTAAGCCTTTGATTAGTGGTTAAATGCATTAAAGTTATAACTGTAAATTCAGATTTCTAATGAAATTCATATATGCTTATTTATGTGCTATCATTTTAGTATTTCAGGTTATTCTTTCAAAGAAAATGAACAGAATCCTAAACTAGGGTGCCAAACCAGGGAATCTAGCTTTCATTTGTTCAACCAGAAATTAAAAGCTTAACTCTTAAGGGGATTAAATTGTTCTGTAGTTCTAAATCTAGAAGGAAGGTTCATGAGTACTTGATAATGTCTTGCTCTTCATTTTTTTTAAATGCTTTGCTTATTGAAATGTATCTTAATCCATGAATATTTACTGCAGTAGTTACAGTCAGTTTCACATAATTGGCCTGAAAAACCGATCTGCTGACATTTAGCAATTTTTGTCATAGAATGCTAGTGCTGACTTACAGACATCAACAATTATGGTGGACAGAGGTAATTTTTATATGTATTTCAACTTTCATGAGTTAATTATAACTACTACAATTCAAATTCAACAGAAAACTTCTTATGTACCTTTGAAATATAATAATAAAAAATAATTTCACTCTCCTGGAGACTGAAAGATCAAGTCTCTAAAGAATATGCAATTGAGCAAGAAATAAATGTAGAACATAATGTAGAGGTTTGAGGGAAAAGTCATTCAGTGCTAAATTTAAAAAATATATGTATATAATCTTCTCTCAGCCTTATTTTCATCTCCTTTGGCAAATGTGTCTAAGATACTTTTTATTTCTGAGTATCCTATGATTTTTATTTGAAATATTAATAATTAAAAAAGAACAAATTAAGTGATCTTCCACTCTTGGAAGCCATATTAATACTTTATATAGGTAAAAAAATCCTTTAATTCTCCCATTTCTATAGTAGATTAGAAGGATTTGAGGAAAACTAGAATGTCTTAATGATTTTTTTCTTTTTTCTTTATTTTTTAGAATGTTTTAATGTTTAAATCTTTGTGTCTTTGACTTGTGATACTTGAGTTTCTATTTTTAAGTCCACTCCATAGTTGGGTAAGATATTACCTTCTTTCTGGAACTTTGAATACTCATTCTTTTTAAAGTTCTCATAATAATTCTCAGTGATTTTAGACTCAGTAACAGAGGGATCTTGTTCTTAGTGAATAGCTTCTATCTCAGCTTTTTTAGTAAAATCTCAGAGTTGTTAATATTAATTTTTTCCTTCTGATCTCAGGGAATGGTTACATTAAATAAGAAAACCAACACTTTGTTACATCCATCTAACCACTTTTTTTTAAATCCACCGTATCTTGCCCTTCTCCCCATGGTTTGCTGACTGGTAATTCAATTTCTATTTGGTCGCTGTTGTCATTGCCTGTGCCTGCAGCTGAGGCTTTACAGTAGCCCCTGATGTTTTAGCCTGCAGTAAACCTCAACAATATTTGATGGTGAAGAGGGAGGTTCAGATGGCTTCTGTTGATATGTAGCTTTCTCACTGGATCTCATTTGGGCAAATCGTTTTTCAGGCTTAAAATTTCTCCATGCTTCAAGGCTGTGTTTCCTTTTTTAAATGTGTATGTACATGCCCACAGCCTTCCTGCCCATCTGTCCCTGTTTAATTTAATTGAAATAATAAACATGAACCTTGAAATAATAAACAGTACTTGACTGAAGAATGAATGGAGTGGAGAATTGGAGAATTTAGCTTATGAAATAATAGGAGCTTGGAAAAATCTCTAAGTTAGGAAAAATAACCCACTGAAAAAGTCTGAGGAAATGAAGGTAACATTTCTCAATTAACAATCATTATATAACTAATCAGAACTTGACAAAAAATAGCTCTCTGTTACTGTCCTTAGGTGGATGGATAAACCATTGGAAAGCCACTCTGTAGTCAGGGGACCTGATTTATTGGCACAAAATAGTCTAATGACCAATTAGTTGGGTATACAGCACATGTAATTTGATTTCAGTCTGGGTTTTATGCTTATCTTAGAATCCTTACCCACTACCAGTGAGATAGCTTTGTGGATAGAAATTGGACTAATCTGTTTATGGAAGAATAATTTGCTTCAGTGATCTTCTCAAGACAACACAAAGACCTAAAAGGCAGCCATGGACTGGCCTGTTCATTTCTGTTACTTCTGGTAGAGACTCATGCTATGAAAGTGTTAGCTACTCAGTCGTGTCTGACTCTGCGACTCGGGCTATGGCACTTAGCATAGAAAAACCAAACCAAATCCAGACTCTCTTGCCTCTTCCCTGTCAGCCTTTTAATTTTTTTCTTTTAATTTCTACTGTTTCTCGACTGATAAACAGGAAAATCAAAATGATCTGATTCCCTCCACATCCCCATCCTTAACCTGCACCTCCCTCAGAGTGTAGAGGAAAGAGTATTGAGGTGTGCGTTAGAGCTGAGTTCTGCCTCCCAGCTCTGTTGACACTAGCAAAGCCATGAAAACCTCTCTAGGCTGCTGTGTCGCCTTTGATAAAGGAAGAGAGTTTAGCTTTCTAAGGCCTTTTTCAGTTTCCATTCTACTCCTAGTACAATGCTGCTTGCTAGTTTCTGATTGGGAAAGTCTGGGGATTTTGGGTATGAAAGATTGAGGGATGTTGGATACATTTTTAGTAAACTTCCTTCAGAAGTGGTAAACCAATCTCTTAGGAGTCTTTTGTGGATTAATAACATTTAGTGAGACTGGTTTATGAAGAACCTTGAATCCCTTGTAAGAAAGTTACAATTTTTGTGATGTACTCAGAGATTAAAGACACTGTGTATTTTGCACTAATTTGACACTGGAGTGAAGTAAAACAAAATCAGACAAAGCGGATGCCAGCTGTTTTAGTGGAGAGGCACTTGCTAACCAAAGCAGGCTTGGAATTCCCCATGGCTGGGGCTGGTGAGCGCATGGGGCTGGCACAGACAGCCATGGACCGCTTTACTCAGGGACCTTTCCCTGGATTGTGTGATGAGGAACCAAAACAAACAAATAGAGTTTGTCGCATTGTTCTTGGGAGTCTTGCATGGTTCCATTTTTACCTCTCAGTTCCTTCATTATCATAAACAGCAGCAACTCTGGAGTTTTGAAATCACTTCCTTGTGAAGTAACCTTTCCTTGCTGGGGAGTAGACAGAAGCTTCATTGAATAGTCAAAGTCTAGGTTGGGCTGTTGTTTTTTTCTCGGCACAGTACAGTGACTTCACCATTGAGGAGCCTTATGGGTTTTTTAGCCCTCCTTTTCCACATCTAGTTTTTCAATTATCTGCCTGATTGGAAGCACAGCTAATACGGGGTAGCTGGCACCAGTACTAATTGGTCTTTATTTATTCGTTCAGCAAACGATTTCCTGAACATCTCCTGTGTGCCTGTGTAGAGACACTCTGATCATTGAGAGTGTGATGTGGTAAGCCAGAGTTTCTCTGAACCGAGAGACAATTATTAGGATCTAAATTTGAAACATTTATCACTGTAGAACTAAGAGAGGTATGTGAGGACCTGAATAAGGGACTGTAGCTTATGAGGCCATGATGAGGTGTTTTGGGGACCGTCTAATGAGGAGCTTTGGGTACTTATATAATATAGGGTCATTGTTCTCTCTCTTTGGAATAGTAATCCAGGCAATAGTGTCTCATTGAATTTCAAAGCATTTTTACAGTGATTTTATTTTCATTCTTGGGCATTGAGAAATCAAGTGATTTGTCCATAGCCACACAACTAGTTGGGCTTCCCTTGTGACTCAGCTGGTAAAGAATCCACCTCAATGTGGGAGACCTGGGTTCAATCCCTGGGTTGGGAAGATCCCCTGGAGAAGGTATTTAACCTCAGTTACATACCACATTATATAAACCTGAGCCCTCTATAGGGTTTTGAACCCTATCTTTGATTTTGTTCTTGAATATTGGGAAAAAATTCTCTCTTGGGGTAATATTTAGGTTACCAGATTTGATTTTGCTTGGGGATTTCAGTAGAAAATATCTTCATATCAGTGCTGTGACCATGGGATGTGGAGATTTCTGAATCTGTTTGAAGAAGCTAAGGAGGGGAGTCATCTGTGGCTCTAACGGGCTTCTCTTGTGATTGGAAAGCACTTTTTGTTTATACTTTGCTTCCCAGTTGCTATACCCTCTTGATGTGTCAGCCTGGCTTTTTTTACAATGGTACACTTAATGGAGTTGGTAAGTCATAAGCTGTTCATTTATTCAGCAGATATTTGAGCCAACTATTGGGGTGCCAGCCCTATTCTGTGTGTGTGGGAATAAAGAAGTGAACAGGATAAAGTTTGTCCCTGATATCATAGAGTTTGTATTTTACAGGACATCTAGACAGTAATAAACTGTCAGATAACTTTTATGTGTTTCGGTGTGATAAAGTTTAGTATAAGGAAAAGTCTGTCTTTCTCCCTACACTAAAGTAAGCCAAGGCTCAGATGACAAGAAGCAGCAGCTTCCCAAGCAATGGGAATAGTTAATACAAAAGCATTTCGAGTAAAGAGCAGAATGGTGTAAGATGAAGTTGAATGAGGCTGTTCAAATATGTAGGGCTTTGTGAGCCAGGATCTGGTGTTCCCTGGGTCTTTTAAAAAAATTATTGTTTGTAGATATTTTCATGCAGGTGATGATGGTGATGACTGATGATGCTGAGCTTGAGTCAGTACTCATCATTTACTATATATTAAGGTTAGGGACAGGCTTCCCTGATAACTCAGTTGGTAAAGAATCCGCCTGCAATGCAGGTAGGCCCCCGTTCGATTCCTGGATCGGGAAGATCCCCTGGAGAAGGGATAGGCTACTCACTCCAGTATTCTGGACTAGAGAATTCCATGAACTGTATAGTCATGGGGTCGCAAAGAGTCAGGCATGACTGAGCAACTTTCACTTTCACTTTCAAGGTTAGGGGCTCATCCTTGTTTTATTCCCAGACAGACTTATTTCTCTGCCTTATTTAAAATTATCTAAACAATTAGCAAATGAAAAATAAGGAACCATGGTAAGGTAAAAGTTTATTAACAATCAGTAAATAAATAGCTTTGTTTTTATTGATGTTTGCTTTTCTGTACCCAGTAGCTTACTTATTTGAATGAATACTTATTACTTATTTGAATGAATTTTCATTTGGAGTTGCTCTTAAACCTGACAAAATGAAAGTGTGTTTATGGGAAAGGGAAAGGATTTACTTCCTTCTTGTGCTGGGAAAAAAAAAAAAAAAACCCTTAGTGATAATAGCTTGGTAAGTTATTGTTTTAGGAAAAGAAGAATTGGTAGAGGCTTAACTTTTACTCATTTGAGGTTATACTTAACTGATTGCCTGGCAATTGAATTTTGATAATTTTCTGGGAATTTTGCTTCATATTTTGGCCTTAAGTGTATTTCATATTTAAAATGTGAAATTAGTTGCTTTTGTTTGAAGGTGAAGTAATTTGTTTAGGCGAGCGGTGAGTCATTCAGTTAATTTAAGAAAATAGTTTATTAACAGTAATGTATGTCCCCAGTTGTCTAAAGGAGTTAGAATACCTTCAAAATGAGTAAGACACAGTTTACCTCAAGTCAGTCACAAGTAGCTTATCCGCTGAATGGATTTCTTGCAGGCAATTTTGATTCTCCAGCTAGCTTTCTTTCCACATCACCAGTTGTTTCAAAACTATTTTAAGCCCTACTCTAATGGTGGATATTCAAGGATTGAAATGAATCTGAAAGATAACCTGACTAATCAAAATATGATTAAGAAGGCAATCCTTAAAAACAATATACTCTGGTAATGCATTCTAGGGCTTCCTAGTGACTCAGTGATAAAGAATCCACCTGCTAGACAGGAGACGTGGGTTCAATCCCTGGGCCTGGAAGATCCCCTGGAGAAGGAAACGGCAACCCAACTCCAGTGTTCTTGCCTGGGAAATCCTATGGAAAGAGGAGCCCGGCGGGCTACAATCCGTGGGGTTGCAGAGTCAGACACAACTGAGCAAATAAACAGCAGCAGCAGCAATGCATTCTGAATCCAAAGGGGCCTGCTTTCTAGATTGAGTGTAATTTGGAATTTGTATTCTCCTTCTCCCTTCCTAGGGCATAGCATTGTGCCAAGCAGATCTTTTTGATCTTAATAGACCTTTCTTTTTCCAAGTGAATGAATGAAACCTACTGAAGGAAATAATGAGAGAGTTGATAATATCTCTCTCATGAACCAGATTGAGCCAAATATGTGTCTGAGCATTTAGGGCAGGCACCTGGTGCTAGCTCAGGGAGGCCCCGGAGAACCTCATTGACAGCGTTGAGGAGGGGGCATTTCTGAACTAGTATTTGTTGTGCTAGTATTTCAGTGCCCTTGATAGAAAAATAAGGAAATAGGAAAATACCCCTCATTTCCTGCAGTTCCTTTTCCCCCTTGTGTTTTTCTTACTTTAGTGAATTCCTACAGGAATACTTAACCTTCGTCTGAAGCTTTATCTGTAAGCCAGTCCTACACTGCCAGTGGTCTTGTGGTGGGGAAGAAAATACGGGCCAATGAAATCCACAGAGAACCTTAGATCAAGTAGTCTTTCCTTTTTTCATCTCTGTGACCCCAGCTTTTAATCTTGGCTGGTAAGATCACAAAAAGATGTCTTTACTTTCTTTTTTCTTTCTTTTTTTTTCCTCCTCTGCTCACCCATTGTGTGTAAGTTAACCCAAATATACTTAAAAGACAATGAAGAATGAGCCAAAAAAGGCAGTAAGCCATAACTGGATCATTAGCACTTAAATTTAACAGCTCCTAGGGATTTGGGTTTCATCTTTTGACTGGGCAACTGTGTGAGGATTATACCAAGTTGGCAATGTTAGTAGTAAACTAAAGATATTTTTCTGTGAAACAGATGTTTTGATCATAATTTGTAAAAGATATTAATACAAACCCAGTTATCAGAAAGTAACTTCTGTAATGTAAGTAATGTGTGGATTATTTTTATTAGTAAAAATCCAAACATATAAATGTATTTCTTATGAAAATTTCCAAACATATAAATTATAAACATATAAAACATTAAAATTTCAAACATATATACACACATATGTGTCTGTGTATATATATATATATATATATATATATATATAGAGAGAGAGAGAGAGAGAGAGAGAGAGAGAGAGAGAAAGGATAATGTAATGAAACACCTTTATCCATCATCCAGATTTAACAGTTACCAGAGTTTTGTTTTACATGCTTCATCTATCCCTCTCATTGTCCTTGGCTAAAGTTTTACAAAGTATATCCCTAAAATGTTATTTTTACTCCTATGCACTTTAGTATGCATCTCTAAAAAATACAGACACTTTCTTCCACATTCACAGTGCCATTGGCACTTCCTATAAATAATTCCTTGGGATCATATAATATTTAATATATACATAACTATCTGTATTATTTGAAAGTATCCCTTTTTTTATTTGTTTTTTTCAAGTTGGAACCTAAACAAGGTTCCTACTTTGAGTTTGGTTGTTCTGCCTTTGAATCTCTTCTAATCTTGTGATTTAGACTGTTGATGGCTGGTTTTTGTGGCTGAGGGAGCCAAGTGGGAAGAAACAGGAATGAGGTAACGGATTTTAAGCCAGGCTAAAAGGAAAAACCTTTAAAAATCACAGAGCCTGCTGGGAATAGGGAGATTTGGTTGTAACATCTGTGGCTGAAATAATGTTTTTCAGGCCCATGTGAAACTTTAAAAAATGCCTCCTTTCAAAGCAGTTGTATTTATGTATATTTTGTTCTATGCAAGACATAACTAAATTTGAGTTGCTATTTGGAAGGTTAGAAACTGAAGTTGTCAGTCTTAAACCAAACTAAAATAACGAGAAAAAGTCCCCACCAGAGACTAACCCAACATTGTATATCACTATATTTCAATTAAAAAAAAAAAGCACACAAAAAACCACATATTTCTAAGAGCTCTAATTCTCTTTACAAATTAGAAATCAGTTACCTTTCTACAGATTGTCTTCTTCAATTCAAAAAAGAGAAGAGTATTTTTCCTTTGGACTTTATCTCTTTATTTTTGTATTAATTTTTAAAAAATCCAATTATGATCCTCCTAAGATAATTGTCTATCTACCATTAAATATGCTGTTTCTTAGGATAATGTTATATAATTGCATATTAGGGCATAGCCTGGTGGAGGAAATGGCAACCCACTCCAATATTCTTGCCTGAAGTATTCTATGGACAGAGAAGCCTGGCGGGCTAAAGTCCATGGGGTCACAAGAGTTACAAGGGGTCACATGGGGTCACAAGACTTAGTGACTAAACCACCACCACATTAGGGCATACGTTGAGAAAAAACTTGCATTCTAAAATAACAGTTAACATAGTAGAGCAGAATCTCACTAAGAGTAATGTCCAGATAACTTCACAATGTTTAAGACTCTTTCCAAACAACTTTCTTTATTAATTCTACGTAGGATCTGGATGAAAATTTAATTTGTAATAGACTACACTTGGAGAAACCAAAGAGTGATTTACTAAAATATAGTTTCAAAAATATGTTTTATTTGAATATGTATGGTTTCTATAACTGCAGACTATGAACTATAATAAACTATAAGGTTATGTTCTCCTCATTGGAAATCTTGAGTTTTGCAATATAGAACATTGGTGAGTCCTTGGCTAACCTTCAGAACATTTTGGATGTGGGTTCAAGCTTAGATATTAAAGCTCATTTGCAGATAAGACACATGCTGTGTGTGTTTTTGTAAGAAATAGAACCTGTCACAGCTTCAAACCCTAAGACCCATCATAAAAAAGAAAGTAGGTGAAAAGTAGAAAGTGAGACACTTTTAATTTCCCTCGTTCCGAATGCCAGGATTTTGTTCTTTCCTGACAGTGTTAATGTGTGTCAATAGTTTGTGCTTTTA
Organism: Dama dama; assembly: GCF_033118175.1. Lineage (NCBI taxonomy): Eukaryota > Metazoa > Chordata > Mammalia > Artiodactyla > Cervidae > Dama > Dama dama. Next base: position 77,805,008 of record NC_083691.1, read on the forward strand.
CCTTTCGGTACCTGATAATTCCAAATGTTTGCTTTACATATGCCTTTTAGGTGCCCTAATGTGAGTCTGCAAAAGCTACCGGAAGAGTGGTTATTGAATGTTTTAGAGGAAATTAAATGCTGTGATCCTTCGTCTAAACTCTGTGCTACAAGACGCAGTGCTGGAATTCCTTTCTACATACAGGTATTATGCTCACCTGCAGGATCATAGCTGGGGGTTTTGTTTGTTTTTGGTTTTTTGATAATAACCCCCCCTGACGCATGAGTGATCGTATTGCATAAGGGACATTTCTGTCTTTTCTATAGTTCATCTCACAAATACTTTATTATAATGTGTGGCTGTTGTGTTCCTATGACAGATCTCTTCTTGGAACAAACCCTCTAAGAGGTCAGTCTTATAACATGAACAGAGAGTGGTAGAGATTTCCGCCTGTGTGTGAAGTACGAAGACATCACTGTGGTGCATTCATTCCTCACTTCCAGGAAGTGCACATGCTACCTTTTTTTCAATTAGAAAAAGTATTCTTCCTCTCTTTTCAAAGACTCTGTAGGCAACCAGTGTTAAAAGTTTCTTTTGAATCCTTGCACAAAATATCCATGCATAAAATAATCCTAATCCTAATAGTAGCTTTTGTAAGTGGTTATTTCACAAATGTTATCTCATGTAATCCTTTCTCAAGCCCTACAAGATAGATCCTATTATCACTCATATATTGGGCCATAGAAAAGTTAGGTAAATGACTTGCCAGTGGCCATACGGATAGTAAAAGCAGAACTAAGACTTGAGCTGAGCCCAGGCACCCTGCCTCCTGAACACCTGTTTTTTGAGAGAGTGTGTGTACATGCATTTTCTTTTTTATCACCAATGAAAGCATACTCCACACATTGTTTTGCCTCTTGCTTTTTTTTACTTAACATTATACCTTAAAGATTGCTCCATATCAGCATGCTCAGATATTGCTAATTGATAGGAAAATATTTCCACAGTGTTGAAATTAAGAGGCCATCATCTTTATGAATCCAAAGAATAAAAACTAAGTCCTCACAATACTAAATCAGACCCGACCTGCAAGATCTTTCTTTAATATTCAGGAAGATAAAATCTAGGAATAGGTTTTAAAAAAAAGAAAATGAAAATAAGTGAAATGAAGTCTGTTTTTCAGTGCCCCGGTATTTTTTCCTTCCCTTTGTTATTCCTCCCCCAAATTCCCAGAGTCATGATTTGTTGATGACAGTGGGTACCAGTTGGAAAGGTTGGTTTGACACACAGATCACCAAGGTGGTAGATTTTAGTGATCTTCAGAAATCAACTCACTCTGACCTGGTGTGTTTTGCCTCTTATGTCTGTCTGAGAACAAGTGTTAAGGCAGCAGCAAGGTTCGGTTGCACATTTGTGCTGTGTGCTTCTTTCTTGGTTCCCAACTAATATCACATATTGGTGATAATGATACAGCGATCAGGACTGCACTTTCTTAGCTCAGCCTTGAGAAGAATGTCATAACTACACACAGCTCTTGGGGGAAAAAAAAACAACCAAAAAAGCTATGTTTCCCAGGAGACACATCAGTAATCACATATGGCTTTCTTATTTATTTTAGTTGAATAAAATCTAAATTAATAGAAAAATCTGCTCAGGAAAGTCCCCTTTTCCCTAGTGTAACTTTACCAATAAAGTGATACTCTTGTTCTAGTGGAAAGCTTTGCTCGGTGTTAGCTGTGAAGAAAAACTGCCTACTTAGTTTATGAGCTTACCTTTGGTGTAGATATATATAAAATTTTTTTCAATGGTCAAAAGCTAGTTTATGTATTTTCTGAGCATCAATATATTATGAGAAGTTTCTTTTTTAAACCTGTTTTGCCTATGTATTTTTACTTTGCTCCTTATGGGTTATAAATGCTTCAGAAGAAGCTGAAGGACTTGAAGCTTTCACTCTTGGCACCCAGTAGCTACATATATATGAAATATTCTGGCTACTCACAGTCCTACACAGCCACTAACCTATTTTCTGTCTCTGTATAAATGGAATCATATAATATGTGGTGTTTGTGTTTGTCCTCTTTCACTTAGCATCATGTTTCAAGGTTCATCCATATTGTAGCATGTGTAAGTACTTCTTTTTATTGCCTCAGGTGGTTTGATACTACTATTTTTATGTTTATCAAAATGTTAGAAAGTAAGCAACTCTTGAACATTCAAATATAGGACCTCTTTGAAGTTCGTAGTATTTCCTTTTGTCCCATGGAGTTTCCAGTGCTACAGTTTGAGAGTTCTCCAGTCTCCAGTCCTCTTATGAAGAATTGAATAACTGATATATCTCCAGGGAGTTTCCACATCCTTACAAGAAATTTAATCCAGAGGTTTTTTGTTTTTCAAGTAAAGGGAAGTTTCTTGTTGGATAATTAAAACTTTTTGTATCTGAGACCTGCCACCCAGTTATGGTCCTAGAAGAGTTGTCAACAGGAGCTGTTTGCAACCTCTTAGTATTACATAATTGACACGCCAAACCTGGCGGTAACCGTAGAGATTCTGTAATATCACCACCTGATTTTACAGGTGAAGTATCTGAGGAATGGAGAGGTTAAGCTGCTTGCTCAAGGTCACACAGCTTAATTAACTTGCTTAACACCACATTGGGGAATCCATTCTGGGGACTAGCAAGCAGGTGTATATAAAATAATAGTCCTGATAATTTCTTTCTTGTTTTTCCATAGGCATTGTTGGCATCTGAACCTAAGAAAGGCAAAACGGATTTGTTGAAAATAACAATGAAAGAGTTAATCTCTTTGGCTGGACCTACAGATGACTCACAAAGCACAGTCCCCAAGGTAATAATGGAAATACACAAACTCTGCTAGGAAGTCAGAGTCAGTGGTTTTAACTCTTTGCTGTACTTAAAGAGAAAATTTAAAAAATCTGTCAAAGATACAGAGCTCTTGAAGATAAGACAGACATTTAAAGCTTATTCGGAGAGGATTGCTTTTGGTTTGATTCTTCTAGTCCACAGAATAAGCCATTGCTTTAGTTGGTATAGATTAACCAAGATGGTCTGATTTTTAACTCTAGTGAAAACATTCGATTTAGACACGGTATTTTACAATATTACAATTGTATCTAAAAATTAAAAAATGAATGTGCTGTCACTTTCAGATATTGTGTGTGCTGCTTTGAGTTGATATATATTTTAAAATTTAGCAGTTGGGTCTTCCCCTAAAATGTAGTGTCTGGCTTTTGGTATATTCACATTTTAATTTTAGCTAATTCTTAGTCCTTTTTTGTCACTGCTAACGTTTGATTAAGTATATACTTATTTGTGTGCATGAAGTTGGTTTAAGTGTTCCTCACAGTTCCGCCCCACTCCATGGTAGTACACACCTGTCGGATACATCTTGTCTAGGCTTTCTCAGCCAATGCCTCGTAGTAGGATGTTCCTGCCCACCCGGTGGAGGCCCACGTTAGGTAGAGAAGAGACTGACAGCTGAAGTTTACGGTCATATACAATAAGGACATATGGTTTTATGTCAGAGCCTGTGGGCGGTATTAGGGAAGCCCATGGGCCAGAATGTGGACCAGTGGGAAAGGATAGAGTTTATTAACACATATCACATAGTGGCCTGTGACTGTATGATGTAAAAATTCTTTAAAAGTTTTAAATAAAAAGTTACAGATCATCTTTCAGAAATGATCTGAAATCATTTTAAGATTTTTTTTCCCCCCAAAATGTGAAAAATATAACTGGTTCCACTTTTTAGACTATCACTTAGAAAAATACTATTGTTTAATAAGAACATCTGAAAATAGTGGAATTTGATTTTCAAGAGTGCTTTGAATTATTACCTTACTCGGCTTCAAAGTCATCGATTGTCATTAGTGATCATTTTTATTAAATCAGTAAAAATTTAATATTTCATCTCTGACCAGTCTTCTAGGTGTTAGATGATTTGCTTTGCTGCTACTCTCCCATGGTTTATTTCTGAAATATTTCAGCACATAAAAGTGTATGGTGACTAAACAACATCCATAAAACCAATTCCAAGTTTAAGAAGTAAAACATTACAGATTGAATACACTCTAGGTGCCTCCATATTCTATTTCCCTTTTTTCCTTCTCAGCTATAAATCACTAAATGAAAAATTTCATGCATGTTTTTCATTCTTTAAGAACTTTTTTCTCTTTGAATATGAATTGTGTTATCTGCACGTTGTTTTAGTTTGGGATTTTTTCCAATCAACAGTTTTTAAGGTTAGTGAGCTCCAAGTTCATTTTAATTTCTGAGCAGAGTTTTACTGTATATAAATGTTTTCTTTTCTGCTTGGTATGAAATTATTGTGTTCCCCAGTTTTATTTGTATTTCTTTGATAACTGGTAGCTTTAACATCTCTCCATATATTTATTAGTCTTTTGGATAACCTCTGTGAATTGCCTTTTTGAAGACTTTGCCTACCTTTAATTAGGTTGTCTTTCTCTGGTAGGAGTTGGGTTTTTTGTTATTGTTTTAAAATTATTTTCCTGATTTTTTTTTCCTTTTTGGTTATTTGAATTACATGTCTTCTCTCAGTCTATTGCTTCTTTTCACTTTGCTTATTATTCTGTTATTGCCCAGAAGTTTTAAATTTTAATAAAATGGAATATATCAGCCTTCGTGGTTTGTGTGTTTGGATATTGTTTGAGAAAGCCTTCCATAACCAAGTCAGAAAGATATTCCATATTTTCTTTATATAATACATCCTTTTCTCTTGTACTGTTGTACTAACACCATTTTTCTCATATACTATTTCTGTCGATATATGTGTCTGTTTCTGTGCTCTATTACGTTAGTCTGTCCCTAAATCACTATTTTATTTACTGTATTTTTTAAAATAAGTTTCAATATCTGATAGAATGAATCTCCTCCCCGCCCCCCCCCCCCGCTTTGGAATTACCTTGGCAGTACTTGTCCCATTGCTCTGCCATAAAAGTTTTAGAATCAGTTTGTTAAGTTCACCCAGAAAGCCCTTTTGAATTATGGTTGGAATTTAAATTTATTATTTGGGAAAAAAGACTTCTTTTTTTGATTCAGTTCATGCACATGGCTTTATATCTCCATTTATTCAGATCTTTCTTAATGTTTTTCATTACATTAAAAAATAATTTTCCATAAAAATCTTACAGGTCTTTTGTGAAATGTTCAGTCACCTACCTAAATTGCTGTAATACAGCTAATGATTTATCTGTAAATTCCATGAATTTTCTTTATAGATAATCATATCCTTCATAAGTAATGTTAACTTTGCTTTACTTTCCTGATTCTTTAAAAAAATTTTCTTAATCTGCTGGGTGGCACTTGTAGTAATAGTTTTGTATAGAAATAGAGATAGCCAGCACTTTGTGTTGTTTCTGATATTTGCTGTAGGTTTCCTCTTTTCAAGGAAATTAGATTTTATTGAATGCTTTTAAGCATTTTTGAGATAAATGTTTTCTTCTAGAATTTGCAAGTATCATGAATTATGTTGACTTTTTAAGATAATATGACCTTTGAAATAAGACAATGAACTAACTTTGAAATGATAAATTTTTTTACATGTTGCTAGATTCACTTAAAAATTTGAAAAAAAATTTATTTCACATATTTTCACTGGATTTGAAACTGATATTAACCTGTACTTTTCCTTTTTCATGCTGTATCTGTCCTTTTTTTTTATGTGAAAGTTTTTTGTTGAATTATACTAAACATACAGAGATGTGTACAAATAGTGTTTGCCTCCACAAAGTTTCACACAGTGAACACACTTCAGCAAGAAGTGAAATATTTTAGCACTTTAAAGCCCACTCATACTGCCTTCTAGTCAACACCTTTCCCCCAAGTATAACCACTTGCTTAGTTTTAACACCTTAGGTTTACCTGTTTTTTTAAAAAATTTCTTATGAATGTAGCCATACATTCTATACTCTTTTGATAGGATTTCTTTTGACAGACATTTTGTTTATGATATCATATATGCTGTGAATTATTCATTTTCATTGGTATGTAATAGTATATAATTTGAACTTCCCTGGTGGCTCAGTTGGTAAAGAATCTGCCTGCAATGCAGGAGACCCAGGTTTGATCCCTGGGTTGAGAAGATCCCCTGGAGAAGGAAATGGCAACCCACTCCAGTATTCTTGCCTGAAGAATTCTGTGGACAGAGGAGCCTGGCAGGCTACAGTCCATGGGGTGACAAAGAATCAGACACGGCTGAGAGACTAACACTTTCACTTTTCAGTATATAATTTGTTTATCCATTCTGTTGTGAGCATTTGGATAGTTTTAAATTTGAGGTAATTAAGAACACTGCTTTTAAGAACTTTCTTTTACATGCTTAATGGTGAACATATATGTACATTTCCTTGGAGTAGATACTTAGGAGTGGTTATTGGGTATGTATATGTTGAGCCTTTAATAGATATCATTTCTCAAAGTAGTTGTCCCTACTTTTTTTTTTTTTTTTAAAGTCCATATCTTATTTTGATAGCCAGGCTGTACTGGACTGATGAAACAAACTTGGGCATTTCTCTTAATGGTTTAAGTAAGACTGGAATTATCCATTCTTTGAATATTTGGTAGAATTCATCCATAAAATCATGTGGGTCTTTTGTGTGTATGAATGTGTGTGTTGTTTTGTTGGGTTTGGTGTCTTGCTTTCGTTTTGGTCTATGCGTGAGATTTTTAACTATTGATTTTCTTTATATAATGGTAGTATCTCTATAGCTTTTCTGTTTCTCCTTGAATTTGGCTTGATTAGTTCTGCTTTCTAGGAAATTGTCCAATTTGCCCTACATTTTTCTGACTAGGAAACTAGTCAGTTTATAACTGATGTGCCTTTGTAACTCTGATGTACATTTTGTTTTTTTAACTCTGATGTACCTTTAGTCACGTCCTCCTTAGTATTCATGACATTGTTTATTTTCTTCTCTCTCTTCTTGGTTAGTCTCATGATTTGTTTCTATTTCAAAGAATCATCTTTTGGTTTTGTTAATGCTCACAGTTAAGTCATTGATTTTAAAATTCTCGAATCTTTTAAATTTTCTTTTTCTATTTTGAGTTTATTGTCCTTTCTCTGTTGTCTTAATCGGACATATTTTCCAATTTTTAAAAATGATAGCTAATCTACAATGTTTTATTAATTTCTGCTGTACAGCAAGGTGATTCAGTTTTATATGTATATATAGTTTTTTTATTTTCTTTTCTATTATGGTTTATCACAGGATATTGAATATAGTTTCCTGTGCTATGCAGTAGGACCTTGTTTTTATCCTTTCTATAAATAATAGTTTTTTTTGTTAAATAGATGCATTTAAGGTATATGTGTCTTTTAGATTCCACTTAAATGCATCACACAAGTGTCAATGTGTAGCATCTTTATTATTGTCCACCTCTAAATATTTGTTTTCTTTGACCAGTGCTTTAAAATGTGTCAGTTTTTAAAGAATGTAAGGGAACTGATTCCTAACTTAATTCCACTATGATCAGAGCATAATCTGTAGAAAATTTATTTTTTTAGTGTTTGTTGAGGCTTTATTTGTGGTAGATTTGAGATCATTTTAAAAATAAATGTTTCATGTGTGCTTGAAGAGAATGTATTGCCTCTATTTCCTAGGTATAGGATTTTACATAGGTCCATTGGATTCAGCTTTTGTATTGCATTGTTCAAATCTTGCTAACTTAAAAAATTGATTGATGAATTATTAGGTATGTTTTATTAAAAATCAATTTTATTTGTGAATTATTCATTTCTTCCTGTAATTTGATAAGTTTTTTGTTGGGAGGTTATGCTACTGGATATATACAGATCTGAAATTACCGTGGTCTTCAGCCTACAACTAATTTTGAACTTTTTATTCTAGGTTCATGCTTTAAATATCCTTAGAGCCTTGTTCAGAGATACACGTCTGGGAGAAATTATTATCCCTTATGTTGCTGATGGAACTAAGGCAGCGATTCTGGGCTTTACATCCCCAGTCTGGGCAGTAAGTGCATTTGCCATTTATTTTCATTGACTTAATCATACTTATGAGTAGATTTTAATAAACTAACCTTTCACTGAATGATAAAAAATATGTACTGCATTTTGTTAAGGAGTTACTCCAAGGGATGAATCCTTGGATCAAGCTACATTTTGACCCTTGGTATTTTACAGTTACATTCTATCTCCTCTATTGGCTGATTAGCCATGCTCTTTGTTTTATTATTTTAGTGTTTGCTTTAGAGTTTATAGTATTAATATATATCTTCAACATCATAGTCTATCCTCAAGTAATATTTTACCATTTCCTTTAAAGTTTAACTTAGCAATATGTACTCCCATTTCTCTCCTCCCAATCTTTGTGCTCTTATGATAGATTTTGCTTTTATGTATATTGTAAATTCACACTACATTGTTATTATTTTTGTTTATACTGTCAGTTGTCTTTTTTAAAAAAACTAAAACCATTTTTAACTATACATTTCAGTGGTATTACTTACATTCACAGTGTTGCTCAGTCATTACCACTCTCCATTTTCAGAGCTTTTTCATCATTCCAGACAGAAGCTCTGTATCCATTGGATAATAACTCCCCTCCAACCTCTTCCCCCCAACCCCTGGTAGTCTCTGTTCTACTTTTTGTCTCTGTGAATTTGCCTATTCTAGGTACCTTATGTAAGTAGAATCATATAATATTTGTCCTTTGTGTCTGGATTGTTTCATTTAGTATGGTGTTTTCAGGGTTCATCCATGTTGTAGCATGTATCATAATTTCATTCTTTTTTAAGGCTGAATGAAGTACCATTGTGTGGATATATGACATTTTGTTTATTCATTCACCTGTTGATGAATACTTAAACTGTTTGTCTTTGGCTGTTGTGAATAATGTTGTAGTGAGCTTGTATACTTGTATTGGCATACAAGTACCTGTTTTGAGTCCCTGCTTTCAAGTCATTTGTATATATCATATAATAATTCTGTGTCTAATTTTTTGAGGAACTGTGTTCCACAATGGCAGCACTGTTTTATGTTCCCATCAACGGTTCACAAGAGTTTCAGTTTCTTCACATCCTCATCAGCACTTGTTATTTTCTGTTTTTTTGGTAATGGACATCTTAACAAGTATGAAGTGAAATCTCGTTTGATGTTTTGATTTCCACTTGATATTGAGCTGGAAGCAGAACAATTCTTAGTATCTGAATGTGTCTTTCTTTTGGATGTTGTAGGCCTTGGGTATCAGTGTGTTGAGTGGATGCTGGAAATACACTCTATCAAAAGGTGAAAAAAACAATCACAAAAGATTAAAATGGAGGTTAAATGTTGAGTCACTTATTTTGTTTTGTTTTCTGCAATATATCCAAAAACTTTTTGATTGAGAATTATAAGATTGTTGGCAATACCTAATACAATTGTTGGATTTAAGAAAGTAAACTTTCACTTTTTTTTTTAAAATGTGCCTGGAGAAAACATGATTTTATTGTTTTCCTGCATCATTGTGCCTTGTGGAATAAAGGACACTAACCTGTGGTTTGTGGGCACTTGGCTGTGTCATTAGAAAAAGAAAAGAAAAGATTGGTAAAGGGAGAGGAGAGAAGAAGCTAGCTCTGCAGAACAAGAGAATTTACTAGAAAGGCAGACTTCCCAATCAGTGAGCTGCACAAACCAAACTCTCTGATGAGCCTCTACTTGAGACTCAGTATATTGCAATGTAGCCCAGGGCACAGACTCCCAGTGCAAAGAGGAATCCTCAAGGTTGCCAGCTGTTGCCTGGAAAACTGTACGTCTTCCTGTAAGAAAGGTAAATGTCTGAAATCCTGCCTAGGAGCATTGCCTAACTACTCCTGAGGACATGGTGTTTACCTTTTACATTTACAGGAAAACAGAGCAATACCTGTATATGGTCAGGAGAGGTAGGTAGGAATGTGGCTTGACCGTCAGGAAGAGTAGAGATCATAAAACTGATTGCCAGAAATCCCAGTATTGTTTTCTTTACTCCATTCATTCCACAAGAACAGACAAATGTTCTCTGTGAAAGGCCTTCCAGAGAGTGAAACCCAGCGACTTTTCCAACTGGCAAAACTAAATGTATTAGAAATGAATGAATCATTTTTTTGGAAAAGTCTTCTGAAAAGACCTTTTAAACAGTAACACATGTGCACTGCAGAAAGTTAGAAAATAAAAGCATAAAAGGAGAAGTCACCTGTTTACCATACAGATATAATAATTTTTAGTATTCCAATATGTTCTTTTTTTTTTATATGTCTTTTACATGTGTGTAGTACTCACATATACCCTTAATAGCCCGCACAAATATATGTAAGTGCTTATATATAGTTTTATTTGGGAGGAGTCTTCCCTTTTAACACTGGAATCTTTTTGTTTCTATTCAGTTTTTTTGTTTACCAGAAGAAATAAACATCACAGCTATAATGATCCATACTCTGACTTTAATATATTGTTATGTTTCCTTCCTTATAAGAGCCTGATCTAAGGTAACACCAGTACCGTGTGAACATACTCAATGAATGTGAAGAAGTCTTCGTTTTACAAAACAATTCACTGTAGCATTCTGTGTGAAGTTGTTTAAAGAGTGCTTTTTCCTGACGGTGTGTGAAATATGGTTTGATTTAGAGAAATCTTATTTGTACACATCTTCTCAAGAATATATCTTGTTCGTAAAGGTGACTCCATCTGTACTTTTGACTTAATTGTTTTTCCTGGTAGGTTAGATGGGGGAAAAAAAAAAGAATACGTAAAACAAGCTTAATTTTAATTTTGCAGTAAAGGAGCATTTTCTAGGAGGCATTCGTGTATGTATTTGTACAGATTCTTAATCTTTGTATTAAGACCACACAAATCTCTCCATCTTTACCACCTATTAGGCATTTTTAAAATCCAGGGGAAATGTATTATTGCAAAATGTTAAACACAAGAAATACAAGGATAAGTAAGACATAATCATAGTAATGACTGTCTCATTGACTATTGTCCTTGTGCTTGGTAGAATTTACTTTACCACAGTTAATGCTTGGAATAATCCTGCTGCTGCTGCTGCTGCTAAATCGCTTCAGTTGTGTCCGACTCTGTGTGACCCTGTAGACGGCAGCCCACCAGGCTCCGCCGTCCCTGGGATTCTCCAGGCAAGAACACTGAAATGTGTTGCCATTTCCTTCTCTAATGCATGAAAGTGAAAAGTGAAAGTGAAGTCGCTCAGTCGCTCAGTCGTGTCCGACTCTTTGCGACCCCATGGACTGCAGCCTACCAGTCTCCTCCATCCATGGGATTTTCCAGGCAAGAGTACTGGAGTGGGGTGCCATTGCCTTCTCTGATAATCCTGCTAGGTAGATTCTATTATTAGAACCCCTGTTTTACAGATAAGGAAAACAAGTTTCAGAGAGGAGAAGTAACTTTGTCCAAGAATACACAACTATTATTTGTCTGATTCCAGAATCTGTGATATTATTGGGGAACATTTTGCATATTTCAGGAAATGTAGTGAATAAGTACATCTTACTTACCTTGTAGGGTTTTGACCTGTCCCTCAGCAAACAGAGCTGAAGATATAGCCTAGGTGCTAAGTTTTCATTGGATGATACAAACCCAAAGCAGCAGGAATGTTGGGAAGTGAGGTGAGAAAAGACATTAACAAGCAGGCCTTACAGGTTAACTTGGAGGAAAACTGAGCTCGTTGTCTGGTCGTGTGGTGCTGCTTCTAGCCAGGCCATGTGAAACTACGAACTGTGGGAACAGTCCCACCCTCTGACTCTCCTAGTCAAAGTTCACAGCATGGGCAGGTGTTGGCACAATCCTTGGGCAGCTGCTAGAGAAGCCAGATCCAGTGCCACATGATGCAGAGTCTCATCTGAGTCTGCAAAGGGATGAATGAGCCGTAACCACCATCGGTGTCTGAGGTTTGATGCTTGCTGTTGAAAAATCCTGCCTCAGACAGTTTCACAGTAGGGGGATGATGGGATTTGACTGAAGGAGTGAAAAATGGAGTCTTGATTATGAGGTGAGGGGAGGTGGAAGACCACTCAGGAAGATATTGTAATAATTCTGCCAAGTGACGATGGTGGCTCAGAACAGAGAAATATGAGTGAAGGTGGTGGCAAGTGATAATCTTCAACACGTATGTTAGATGGCCCTTGTTTAGTTAAAAGTTAGGTACCAAACGTAATTTTCTAGGTATGTATACCCATGGAAACAGAATTTTCCAGGCAAGTTTTGGAATCGGGGACACTTCTGGGCATTCCCTTTTTTAGGTTCAGATGCCTGATCTTCTTTCCCTGTATCCTCATTGCTGGACAGGGAACTCATCTTTTTAGTTTGCCTGGAAGCTCCGTAGAGGAGGCCACATTAGGGTCCTTCCAAGACACACACCAGGTTTATATTTCTCTCCGGTCCATCTGACTTTGCATCTCTTGGGCCAGCTCTGGTTTACAGTATGCAGTGGGCTTCAGAGGAGAAGGAGCCTTTCAGATCTTCCCAGGAGTGCTGCATGTGCACTCTGTGCCCCTGTTGGCACTGTCGTGAGGTTGCTGCAAGGGTGCCAGGCTGAGAGCTGTGCGGTGCTGAAATCCAGCCATGCTCTGCTTATTACACTACGTGCCGTGGCGTGGAGTTTCATTCACTCACAGGAAGAGTGCTTTTTCCTTAATTCACCCACAGGTGATGTATGGGCTACCGGGCGCTCTGTCTCTTCTTTTCTCCTCTCGTGGGAAAAGTGTCTTGTTAACTTTGGAAGAAAGTCACTCCAAATTTCAGTCAGGGCTAACCCTCACCCAATCATAGGACCAGAAATCCTAGTACAGTTTTCCTAAATTGAAGATGAGGGATTTGAGACTTGAAGTTTTAGATGTTGTTTTCAAGGTCCATGGCTAAGAAGTGATGGAAGGCAAATTAGAATCAAAATCCCATTTAATTTTTTCAGAAAGCATTTCTTTTTAGGATAAGCTGGCACTGTGTGCACTAGACAAAATACTTCATAATTCCACCCTCAAGGCTATGACTGTCCATGAAGAGTGAAGATGTATGGTATGTAAATGATCAGACCACATAGTGATTGCACTTGGTAGGTTCTCCATTCATATTTTTATTTTTATTTATTTATTTTTCTTTTCTTTCTTTCTTTATTTCTTTTTTTCTTTTTTCTTTTTGTTTCTTGTTTTTTTTTTTTTGTCTTTTTTCTATTTCCATTCATATTTTAAAATATTTGTTAAGGCAGCATTCTTATTATATAAGAAATTCATGTTATGTAAGAAAGTACAAATGTATGAGAAAAATGTATAATATAGGGCTTCCCTAGTGACTCAAACAGTAAAGAATCTGCCTGCAATGCAGTAGATCCTGGTTCGATCCCTGGGTTGGGAAGATCCTCTAGAGAAGGGAATGGCTACCCACTTCAGCTACCCACTTCTTTTTTTCTTTTTTCTTTTTGTTTCTTGTTTTGTCTTTTTTCTATTTCCATTCATATTTTAAAGTATTTGTTAAGGCAGCATTCTTATTATATAAGAAATTCATGTTATGTAAGAAAGTACAAATGTATGAGAAAAATGTATAATATAGGGCTTCCCTAGTGACTCAAACAGTAAAGAATCTGCCTGCAATGCAGTAGATCCTGGTTCGATCCCTGGGTTGGGAAGATCCTCTAGAGAAGGGAATGGCTACCCCATTGTCTGGAGAATTCCATGGACAGAGGAACCTGATGGACTACAGTCCATGGGGTTGCAAAGAGTCGGACATGACTGAGTGACTAACACAGATATATATATGTGCACATGCATACATACACATACACACACTCAGAAACACACACACACACACTGCTTTGTGCAACTTTATTTTCATTTACCTCTTCTTCTTCTATATCTTACCTCTATATCTTCTTCTATATCTTACCTCTATATCTTCTATATCTTACAGAAATCTGTATGAAAACTTTTTCATACTAGAAAGGAAAGAAAAAGCATATGTACTCAGGAAAAACTTTGGTAGCAGTTGTCAGTTTGTAGCCAAATACCAAATCTCTATGAGCCGTTATGTTGGGGGTGTGATGGAGAAGGCAGTAAGGGAACAGGTTTTCTGGTATTTTGCTTGTGATGAGGATTGATTATAGCTAGAGTTATTTGGGAACCATTCTGTTCTGTCCATTTCTAACTTTATCTTGACTTACTCTTTTTTGTCATCCCTTTCCTTTAAATTTGCATTCTCCTTGGTCCTTCCTTGCTAATAAGCAGGACTGTTTTCATTGCCATTCCTGCTGTGAGTTTTTTGAAATATACTATCACTGTATATGAACTTTTTCGTTACCCATGTAAAGATTTAAGATCTGTGAATCACATTAGTATTTACTATCAGTGTTTTAGGAGTTGATGATGCAGTTTGTCAGTTAGTCACAAACTTTTTCCAATTGTACTTCTCCTTAGTTCGCCTCCTCATTAGCTATAGAGTGAACAAAGACATGCTACGCTAAAGCCTTTGACTATGTGGGTCACAACAAACTGTGGAAACTTCTTAAAGAGATGGGAGTACCACATCACTTTACCTGTCTCCTGAGAAACCTGTATGCAGGTCAAGAAGCAACAGTTAAAACTGGAAATGGAACAACTAACTTATTCAAAATTGGGAAAGGAGTATGACAAGGCTGTGTATTGTCACCCTGCTTATTTAACTTATATGCAGAGTACATCATGCAAAATGCTGGTCTGAATGAATCACAAGCTGGAATCAAGATTGCTGGGAAAAATATCAACAACCTCATATACAGATGATTCCACTCTAATGGCAGAAAGTCAAGAGGAACTAAAATTCTTGATAAAGGTGAAAGAGGAGCTTGAAAAAGCTGACTTGAAACCCAGCATTTAAAAAACTAAGATCTTGGTATCTGATCCCTTCACTTCTTGGCAAATAAAAGGGGAAAAAGTAGAAGCAGTGACAGATTTTATTTTCTTGGGCTCCAAAATCACTGTGGACCATGGCTGCAGCCATGGAATTAAAAGATGGTTGCTTCTTGGAAGGAAAACTATGACAAACCTAGACAGTGTATTAAAAAGCAGAGACATCACTTTGCTGGCAAAGGCCTGCCTAGTTAAAGCTATGGTTTTTCCCCTAGTCCTGTATGGATATGAGAGTTGTACCATAAGGAAGGCTGAGCACTGAAGAATTGATGCTTTCAAACGGTGATTCTGGAGAAGACTCTTGAGAGTCCTTTGGACTGCAAGAAGATCAAACCTGTCAATCCTAAAGGAAACCAGTCCTGAATATTCATTGGAAGAGCTCAAGCTGAAACTTAATACTTTGGCCATCTGATGTGAAAAGCCAACTCATTGGAAAAGACCCTGATGCTGGGAAAGCTTGAGGGCAAAAGGAGAGGGCAGCAGAGGATGAGATGGTTAGATAGTATCACTGACTCAATGGACAGGAATTTGATCAAACTCCAGGAGATGGTGAAGGACAGGGAAGCCTGGCGTGCTGCAGTCCATGGGGTCGCAAAGAGAGTTGGACACCACTTAGAGACCGAACAA
Source organism: Dama dama (assembly GCF_033118175.1). Lineage (NCBI taxonomy): Eukaryota > Metazoa > Chordata > Mammalia > Artiodactyla > Cervidae > Dama > Dama dama. The sequence continues at coordinate 77,820,510 of NC_083691.1, forward strand.
CAATGAACAGGGACAGAAAGTATGGGTGAACTATTAGAAAATAAAAAAGGGTACTTGAAACAGATATTCTTAAATTATTAATAGTATCGCACAGAAACAAGGACACTCTTCTATCTTAAGTAACATGTAGTCTTCATGCTGGCTATTTTGGTCTACATTTACAATAACTTTAAAAAATACCATGTTGAATAATGTCTACATTTTTAAAACAGTATATATACTTCAACATATGGAAATCAATTAATATATAAGCTGTATGAATAAAGAATGAAAAACCACATGATCATTTAAGTAGAGGCAAAAAGGTAGTTGACACAATCTAACACTATTTCATGTTAAAAACACTTAATAAACTAGAAATGGAAGGGAACTTTCTCAATCTGATGAAGGCTATCAACGAAAAATCCATAGTTAACAATGTACTTAATGGTAAAAGACTGAAAGCTTTTTACCCTCAGATTTTGAATAGGACGAAGACATCTACTTTTGTCACATCTATTCAACATCGTACTGGAGATTGTAGGTAGGGCGTTTGGGCAAGAAAAAGAAATAAATATCAGCCAGATTGGAAAGAAGATACAAAATTATTTCTAATTTTTGATCACACTTATATATAGAAAATCCTAAGAAGTTCACACCCACACACACACAATTAGGGCTAATAAACAAGTTTAGCAAGGTGGTAGGACACAAAATCGGTGTACAAAAATCAGATGTATTTCTGTACACTACCAATAAATAATCAAAAATGAAGTTAAGAAAACATGTCTATTTATAGTAACATAAAAATAAAATATTTAGGAATAGTGTAACAAAAGAAGTAAAAGATTTGTGCAATGAAACTTACAAACCATTGTTTAAAGAAATTAAAGAAGGCCTTGGTAAACGGGAAGATTTAGCAGCATTCAGGAATACAAGTCAAAGCCATCAGGGAAATACAAGTCAAAACCTTAGTGAACTGTCCATTTCATATCCAGTAGGATAGATATAACTTAAAAGATGGACAGTAGCAGTTGTTGGGGAAGATCTGGAGAACTGGTGGAAATGAAATCCTCTTATACTGCTGGTGAGCGTGTAAATGGCGCTGCCACTGTGGCCGTGTCTCAGAAGGTTCACATAAAGTTACCACGTAGCCCAGCAGGTTCATTTCTTGGTGTAGACCCGAGAAAAGTGAAAACACATTCACACAAAAACTTGTACACGAGTGTTCATAGCACCATTATCCATAATAGATGAAAAGTGGAAACAACCCAGTGTTCATCAAATGATGAGTAGATTTTTTTAATGTGGTATATCCATAAAATGCAATATTATTCAGTCATGAAAAGGAATGACATACTGACAAATGCTACAACAGGGGTGAACCTTGAGAATGAAACCCAGGTATAAAAGGTTGCATGAATGTGAAATGTCCAGAATAGGCAAATCTGTAGAGACAGAAAGTCTTGCCTAGTGCGGGAAGATGGGAAATGACTGTTAATGTATATAGAGTTTCATTTTGGAGTCATGAAAATGTTCTGGAATTAAGTAGTGGTGATCATTTCTACTTTGTGAATATAGTAAAAATTGAAGAGTACCCTTTAAGATGGTGAATTTTATGATATGTGAATTATATCTCAATAAAAGAATAATTAATTTTTTAAATGTCTTATAAGTTTATTGTTGGTCACCTTTGGAAATTACTGTGGCATAACTCATTATTCTGCAAAGTGATAAATTTATGGAAATAATTCTGTATTAGCTGATAACAGAATGACCAAATAGCTCGGGAAAGCTTTTTTTTTTTTTTTTTTTAAATAGTAGTTTTTCTAAAAATCGTAACTAATTAATGGTAGAACACCACTAATTTGCTGTATCTACTGGAAAGATTAAAGATAGTCATTGGCTACTAATGAGGGGACTTGATGGTGAATGGATCAGGATCGTGATTCATCTGATCCGTCTTAACATTACTCAAAGACATTGTGTGTCTCCTGCCTCCAGCCTATTGAATCAAACAAGGGAGTTTTCCTTCTGCAGGTGCTCATTCAATCTGTAAAACAGTCCTCTATAGTTTTGATAAAGTGTGCCTCCTCAGGCTTCCCCTTTCCTCTCCAGGCACTCCTGTTTTAACTTACTGCCTCTGGCAGTCTTTGTCAGAAAGTTTGGTTTAGGGCAAGATGAAGTTTGTGTATTGATTTTTCTTTTCTTTTTATGCTTTTGTGTGATTCTTCAAAAAAAAAAAAATCCAACTTTTTATTTTATATTGGCGTGTAACCTATTAACAATGTTGTGATAGTTTCAGGTGCACAACAGAGCAGCTCAGCCATACATATACAAGTAGCTATTCTCCCCCAAACTCCCTTCCCATAGAGGCTGCAGCAGAACATTGAGCAGAGTTCCCTGTGCTACACAGTAGGTCCTTGTTGGTTGTTAATTTTAAATATAGCAGTGTGTACCTGTCCATCTCAAGGTGATAGGGTCATGGATGACTTTACTAAGTCATCTTCAACCTAAGGACTCTTTGGGAACCAAGTCAATAGACTACGTGAGAGGTGAGACCTGAGCTAGGTCAGAGGGGATGTCAGTAGAGTAACAGGACAGAGTGACTTGTTTGGGGATATCAGGAATTTCATGAATGTTTGTTAACTGTGGAATGGAAGTAAGTGAACTTGTCTAGTTTTAGGGTTTCATTGCAATTAAGGTATGAATTGTGCCAATGTATCTGTGGTCCATTTCAAGAGTTACCACACATAAATTGAGTCAGTCATGTGCTTCTGGAGGAGAGGTTACACACTGGTGGCTGATACGTCAAATCTGGCCCACAACTGTGTTTTATTTGGCTCCCACAATATGGTGTTTTTTTTTTTTTTCTTTAATTTGTTGCCAACATTTCAAAATAGAATTCACATAAAACTTAGGGTTTCTGGCTTCTGTTGAAAAAGCAGAAGATCTGGCAACACTGGGCTTACATTTTCCTTAGGGCATTAGCTTCAGCTTCAGCTTAACAGTGACTGCCTTAGACCCAGTCCTCTGCCGCCTCTGTAACTCACTGCCTTTGTGGGCGTTTGAGTTTGTGATCCTTACGGCAGTAGTTTTGGGAAGCTGTTTTCTAAATCCTACATTGTTACTGTCAGCTACCTTTCTTCTTACATTGCTATTTTAATACACTGTATAACTCCTATCTAATTAGAATATGAGCTGTGTTAGCAGTTAAGTGTGTGTCTTCTATTTCTGGATATTCTCCATGGTGCTAGTATACGGCCTTACATATTTAGGGAAGTCAGTACATATTTATACATCTCTACTCAGATTTGGCAGTGTAACTGAGGAAGCCCAGTATCCCTGGTATAGGGCTTCCCTTGTGGCTCAGCTGGTAAAGAATCCGCCTGCAATGCAGGAGACCTGGATTGGATCCCTGGGTTGGGAAGATCCCCTGGAGAAGGAAAAGGCTACCCACTGCAGTATTCTAGCCTGGAGAATTTCATGGACTGTATAGCTGATGGGGTTGCAAAGAGTCAGACACGACTGAGCAACTTTCGCTTTTACTTTCAATATCCCTGGTGGCTCAGATGGTAAGGAATCCGCCTGCAGTGCAGGAGACCTGGGTTCGAAAGTCCCTTGGAGGAGGGCATGGCAACCCACTCCAGTATTCTTGTCTGGAGAATCCCTATAGTTAGGGAAGCCTGGCAGGCTGCAGTCCATGGGGTCCCAAAGAGTCAGACACTACTGAGCGACTAAGCACAGCACAATATGCCATGATATTCAAGACATTTTTATGATACAGGACACTGTCTGGACACATTGGTTTGGAAGCAGATTAGTATTTTATTGGCCATATTAATAATGTGGATCCATTGAGTTAGATCTGATAAGTATTTTCTCATAGGTAAATGATTATAGAAAATAAAAGGAAAGAGCTAAGCTCTTTCTTGGAATATTCATCAGAAATGACGTAGAAAAATGAATTTATTGGTTTTGTTTTTTTTAAGCTGTTACTTGATGATATAGGTACAAAGAGATAATGCAACAGTTGGTGGTGGTTAAGAAGTATAGGAAAAAGCTATGTTGTATGCATGTGGTTGGATTGTGGAGCTCAGTTTAAGAGGAAGTCCTTCATAGTAATGAAGTATGGAACAACAGACTGTTTCCAAATAGGAAAAGGAGTACGTCAAGGCTATATATTGTCACCCTGCTTATTTAACTTACATGTAGAGCACATCATGAGAAACGCTGGGCTAGAGGAAGCACAAGCTGGAATCAAGATTGCTGGGAGAAATATCAATAACCTCAGATATGCAGATGGCACCACCCTTATGGCAGAAAGTGAGAAAGAACTAAAGAGCCTCTTGATGAAAGTGAAAGAGGAAAGTGAAAAAGTTGACTTAAATCTCAACATTCAAAAAACTAAGATCATGGCATCTGGTCCCATCATTTCATGGCAGATAGATGGGGAAACAGTGGAAACAGTGTTAGACTTTATTTTTCTGGGCTCCAAAATCACTGCAGATGATGATTGCAGCCATGAAATTAAAAGACGCTTACTCCTTGGAAGGAAAGTTATGACCAACCTACAGCATATTAAAAAGCAGAGACATTACTTTGCCAACAAAGGTCCACCTAGTCAAGGCTATGATTTTTCCAGTAGTCATGTATGGATGTGAGAGTTGGACTATAAAGAAAGCTGAGCGCCAAAGAATTGATGCTTTTAAGCTTTGGTGTTGGAGAAGACTCTTAAGAGTTCCTTGGACAGCAAGGAGATCCAACCAGTCCATCCAAAAGGAGATCAGTCCTGGGTGTCCTGGAAGAACTGATGTTGAAGCTGAAGCTCCAGTACTTTAGCCACCTGATGCGAAGAGCTGACTCACTGGAAAAGACCCTGATGCTGGGAAAGATTGAGGGCAGGAGGAGAAGGGGGCGACAGAGGATGAGATGGTTGGATGGCATCATCGACTCAATGGACATGGGTTTGGGTGGACTTCGGGAGTTGGTGATGGACAGGGAGGCCTGGTGTGCTGCAGTCCATGGGGTTGCAAAGAGTCGGACATGACTGAGCGACTGAACTGAATTGAAATGAATTGGCATAAAGTTATTGAAATTGTCTTATTTTATGAACACAACTATATCTTCTTTAGCCACACACTAGGCAGTTGGGTAATGGTTTTGAATGTCTAGTTTGAACATTGTAAATGTTGGTTTCATGCCATGAATATTTCTTAACCTGTATTGTGTATTTTTACACAGGTGAGAAATTCATCCACACTTCTCTTCAGTACCTTGATCACAAGAATATTTGGAGTTAAAAGGGGAAAGGATGAACTTTCCAAAAAAAATAGGTAAGCTTCATCTAGTGCTAACTTTATTTTTTATAAAATATCATTTTGGCCAAAAATAATTTTTAGAATTTTGCTTACTTTTATAGATTGATCTAGAGCATAAAACTATAAAAACACTATAGTAAATGAACCTATGCTGCCAAATTCTAAGCCCCTAGGCAAAAATATCTACTGTTTAATAAGTGGACCTTTCAAAGCAACAAAAATATTGGAAGGCAGCAAGGTCTGAAATGTAGAGCTGTTTCTCAGTGCAACAGCTAAAGTTGTTTTGTTTTGTTTTGTTTTGATTTAATCTTCTTCAGGTATTCCTGAAATGTCCTAAATTGCTTTTTCTTGATATGTCATCAAGTACTAGCTTGTGTAATATCTTTGCTTTTATAGTAACTGGAAGTTTAAATGTTCATGGTATAATCATCGGGCCATGTCCCAGATTACTTCTGCATTAACCTGTAGCCAAGGGGAGTAGTTAAGATGTTGGCCACACAGAATAAACAATGCTTTTTACTCTTAGGTCTTCTGTGTTGTTTACTCTCTAAGATGTTTTTCTCAAGATTTTTTTTTTAATATCTGGAAAAAAAACTTATTGAAACACTTTGATTATGAGTAATCTTTGGATACAGTGCAGAAGTTCTGTTTGTTGGTTTTTAAAGAAGAGAAGCTCTGAATAATTGCTTATTAGCAGTTGGGAGGGTTTAATGGCAGGCTAGTGGCTTGCAGTTGTTAACACTAGATGTCACTGTTGCTGCATGTTTAATCACCTCCTGTAACTATTTAGGGTCTGATTTGGCCCAGTGGTCTTTCTCTTGATGCTCTAGAGATAAATCAAGCCCTATTCCTCTCCTGCCTAAAAAAGTTGATGATCAAACTTTTAATTCAGATTTTAAGCCCTTGTTTATTAAAATACATTTTCTTGTGGTGGAACTAAGTCTTAGGGATTAGAAAATATCATGAAATAATTGTATGATGCACCGTTAGTAATTCTAATAAAACCTATTGGTAGTTCTGAATTGTCATTTAAATTGCTGTTTATCACCCTGTGCCTGCTAAGTTGCTTCAGTTGTGTCTGACTCTGCAACCCCTATGGACTGTATCCTCTGTCCATGGGATTCTCTAGGCAAGAATACTGGAGTGGGGTGCCTCACCCTCCTCCAAGGGATCTTCCTGACCCAGGTATTGAACCCACATCTTTTGCGTTTCCTGCCTTGCCAGATCAGCTCTTTACCACTAGCGCCAACTGGGAAGCCCTATTTATCATTCCGTAAAATTCAGTGAATATTTAAATGGAAAGCAAGTGTCTATACATGTGAATTCCTTGAGTATACTAAGGAAATACTAGAGAGGTTTTTTGGGGTTTTTTTGTTTTTGTTTTTTTTTTAGCTGAGTTGTATTTTTAATAAGGATAACATTATTTTTTTGAAAGAATGATTATAATTTTTACTATTTGGCCCAGTTCCTAAATAAATTCTTCCTATCACTAGTTATTTTTCTTTTTAGCTTTGTTTTTTTGTTAATAATTCAACAAAGTGCCAAGGGTTAAAATGGTTTGGTCATATTATAAGGCCATGGTAAATAGTGTATAAATAAAATATGATATGAGGTTATCAAGCAAGTAAAATTAATGTTTAAAACTGAACTCGGAGAAATGCTCTTTTTTTTCCCTTTTACTTTTTATAAAAGTGATTCTTGGATGTGTATGCAGCTTTTACTACGTATAGGAGAAAATGATCAGACTCATTTTATGTAGGTTGCTTCTGAGGAGGGTGGAAGAATAGCACAGTGGAACCACACTGCTGTAAGCTCTTCGCCACAGCATGCTGGTGGAAACCTCTATTATAAGTTCATTCCTCTTAAATAGGAAAAGTTACAGAATATATAACTTTCCTAGAAAGAGGGAAACTGAATATTCACATAATTGTTTTGAGTAAAGCTGACAAGTGAAACGAAGGTATTAAAATATTAACTTTTTAAAATGTGATGAGTAGTTTTGGTAAGAGTTTTTATTTCAGTAATCTGAAGCTTGGTATATTTCATTACATTTTCAAGGCTTCTGTTCTCTGTTTAACCCTCCAAGAGTCTTATTTCTTTGCAGCCTTGCTAGATTTGCTCTCTAAAACCTTAGTGTCTTCAGCTTGCCATTGTTTTTAATGATTCTTCTAGTTGTTCTTTGTTTAATTATGTCATTTTGGGGTGAAATGTTTATGTACTTGTCTGCTACAATATTAAGTCCCTGAGGGCAGAACCTTTTTGCTTCTATTTTGTGTATATGTGATGGGTGCTGTAAGAATGCTAGTAATAATGATGTCTTTCTTGTTGGTTGGTTGCTCAACCATTGAATAACTAAACTCAGCCAGTAAGACCTCACAGGCTGGTGAAGTCTACTTTCACAGCTACAGACTGTTCTGCCACAGTCTTGCAAATATGTGCTCTTGATCAGAAGGGAACTGGACATAAAAACATCTGCCTTTCCCATCTAGTGGGGGAAAAAGTGTCTATCTTGGAGTCAACAGACTTGGTTTCCAAGCTTTTTGCTGCCACTGGAGATGACCTTAATAGACACCCTTATCTGCTTTGCACTTCAGTTTCTCCATCTATAGACCAGGAATGATAAAATCTGTTTTCTCTATTCATAGGGCTACAGGGAGGATAAACAAACTATTAGTTCATTTTCTTGTAAAATATTCAAAGTTAGTTAAGTCGCTCAGTTGTGTCAACTCTTTGCAACCCTGTGGACTGTAGCCCACCAGGCTCTTCCGTCCATGGGATTCTCCAGGCAAGAATGCTGGAGTGAATTGCCATTGCCTTCTCCAGGGGATCTTCCCAACTCAGGGATCAAACCCAGGTCTCCTGCCTTGCAGGCAGATGCTTTAACCTCTGAGCCACCAGGGAAGCCCAAAGTTCTATGCAATTAGAAATATAATTTGCTTTTTCTCTGTTACCACTTCTTTTATTATACTCGTTCCATTGTCTTCTGGAGTACAGGATCAGTATCTTATCCTTATTTTTATTTGCCTGGTGCTTAGCATGGTGTCTGGCATGACCAGAAATACTTGCTTAATGAATAAGCAAGTTTTTTTTACTAGATGAGAGATGAGACATCTGGTTTCTACTCCTGCCTTTGTTGTCATAGAGCCACCATAACCAAATTAGTTAACCTGTCTGGGCCTTGGTTTTCTCCTCTAAGATAAGAGATTTGGACTATCCTTGAGGTCTGTTGTTTCTATCAAATACTAAGCTAGGGTTTACATAATTGTTACTAGAATTGTGAGTTTGGTAAACTGCTGTGTTCCCAGTGCCTAGGACAGTACCTGCCTGGTAGTTCAGTTCAGTTCAGTCACTCAGTTGTGTCCGCCTCTTTGCGACCCCATGGACTGCAGCACGCCAGGCTTCCCTGTGCATCACCAACTTCCGGAGCTTGCTCAAGCTCATGTCCATTGAGTTGGTGATGCCATCCAACCATTTCATCCTCTGTCATCCCCTTCTTCTCCTGCCTTCAGTCTTTCCCAGCATCAGGATCTTTTCTAATGAGTCAGTTCTTTACATCAGGTGGCCAAAGTGTTGGAGTTTCAGCTTCACCATCAGTCCTTCCAATGAATATTTAAAGGAATATTGATTTCCTTTAGGATTGAGTGGTTTGATCTCCTTGCAGTCCAAGGGAGTCTCGAGAGTCTTCTCTAACACCACAGTTCAAAAGCACCAATTCTTTGGAGCTCAGCTTTCTTTATAGTCCAACTTTCACATCCATGCTTGACTACTGGAAAAAGCATAGCCTGGACTAGATGGAACTTTGTTGGCAAAGTAATGTCTCTGCCTGGTAGTAGGGACAAGAAGTCCCCCTTTCATGTATAAAGGAGGGAGCAGGGAATTTCTATGGTGGTCCCGTGGTTAGGAATCCGCCTTGCAGTGTGGGGGACGTCGGTTCAATCCCTGGTCCAGGAACCAAGATCCCACATGCTGTGGAGCAGCTAAGCCCATGCACCACAACTGGTGAGCTCATGTGTTGCAACGAAAGACTCCCACATGCCACATCTAAGACCAAATGCAACCAAATTAAAAATACATATATACTTTATTTTTAAGAAAAAGAAAGCAGCAGAGGTTCTGTATCCCCGTTAATAGGTATATAGAGTGTGCTCATAATGATTCAACTCTGGAGCTCATTAGCCTTGTTCTAGATGGGCCTTTTGGATTATGAAGAATGAGAAAACATGAGTTTCACTTGTTTGTTTTAAATACTGTTATTACATTTTAATTTTCTAAAGCACCTTTCCTTTCTATTTATTACCCCCCAGACTGACTTGGCCTGACAGAATGAATAATTGATCCTTTGTAGAATCAGAAACTACATGGCTCTGTGATGTGGGGAGTGTGCTGGGCTTCCCACATAGTCTCCATCTGCCTTGAATGGGCTCACCTGGGTAGTTCCTCATTCCTCACAGACAGGAGCTAAACCAATGTGATCTTTAGCTCTGGTCTTTCCCTTTAACCCCTTTGTGTATTAACTGTCAGCTATTCTATTCCTTGGTAAATGACAAATATCAACATACATGTAGTAGTCTGAAAGGCTTTATTTTATTCATTACTTTTTAAGAGCTTATTTTTGTTTTCTTTAATTTTTTAAATGTTTAATTGGAGGATAGTTGCTTTACAATGTTGTGTTGACTTCTGCAATGTGAATCAGTGATAAATATACATATATCCCCTCCCTCTTTTTTTTCTTCTTTTACTCAGCTTTATTGACGTAAAAATGACAAAATTATATATATATTTAAAGTGTGCAACATAATTTGACATACGTATACATTGTGAAATGATTACTAGATTTTGCAATTCTGTTTGGAATTTTATCTCAGTTAAGTTGAAGTTGCCCTGAAATATTTTAAACATATAACTACCTGATTTTTCAAAGATAAGCCTGAAATATTTTACCCTCAAGATGAAATATGAGGAACTCAGCCTTTAGTGCTTTTTTCTATGAAAAGCTTTATTTTAGACTTTGCCAAAGCTCCATGCAGGTGCTCAGTACAGAGTGTTCTATAGCTCTTGCTCTCTGCATGTTAAACCAGTCAGCCAATAAGAATTTATAAGCATTTGTCATTAACTCAGTGCTGACACAGCAGAGGAGTCCATGAGAAATAGAAAAGGTGGACCTTGCTCAGGGAGCTTACCTTTCAGCTCAGGAAACAAGAACTGTCATTTGTGAAACAGATACAAATAGAAGACAACCTACCAGGAATCAGGCGCACAATGTGGTCTGAGTAATGGATGCATTAGAAATTCATCAGTGGAGAGCTGAGTGGGGCATTTGGGTGGACTGTGTTTCTGATAAAGCTTTGGGGATGAGTAGATTTGGGGTACATAGAAACAAGCAGGTTGAAAAGAACAAAAGAGAAATAATCTTGTTTTCAGTGTTAAGTACAATCTTCATTCTGTCATATTAGAGAGAGCTCATATTCAAATTAATAGCTTAGGATGGTTTAGTACAATTTAAGGGGAAAATGTTTGTAAAAGGATCACTACGTCCAAGTAAAATTATTTCTAATGAGTATGTTGGGAGATGTTAAATTATTTTATTTTCCTGAGTATAAATAACAGAGACTTGCTTTAGTTATTTCCCTTAACGTCTTAGTGGTGTAGGTCTGGAAGGATCCTCTAAGGAACATCTAATCTAGTCCAGCCCCTGCTTATAGACAGATTTTGAAGCAATTTCCAGACAGACTGGCTTCTCTCCTGTTGTTCATGTTTTCTAGGAAAAGAGATTCCGCAAGTTTTTGTGGTTACCCACTCCATTGTTTCGGAAAGAACTGGGTTCCCAAAAGTAAAATTGGGAGCTGTGGGGCAACTAGGTTTTTATATTTTCAAGAATGTAATTATTAGAATTCAGAATAACTTATTTTATTTGCTTTGAACTACATAGTAGTTTGTAGCATGTGCCTATTTGGCCAAGCTGAAGATTGAAATTTTCTTTTGACTGTGGCCTGGATAATCTTAACATCCTCAGACCCAAAGGGTTCTCGTTTTTTCCCCATTCAACAAGCATTTATATTGTGTGCCCTCTGCTTTATATTATGTGATCCTCTGCTGGGCACTGGGATCCAAAGATGAATCAGACATACTCTTGGCCCTAAGGAAACTGACCATCTGATGAAGAATATGTCAGTTACCTACTACGCTAGACTCTCTGTCCCACCCATGTAAAAGGAAGGGAGAAGTAGTAAAGGAAGACGGCATATCCATTTGTGTGCTCAACATATGCCAAAGTCTTTATAAGTGTCTAATTTAGCCTTCATCACAGCCCTGCAGAGTCATTGTAATTTCATCGAGAAGTAAATTAAGGTTGGTGAGGTTGAGTTACTTGCTGGAGGTCATGCAGCCAGAAAGTGGTAGAACTTGAATCCAAATCCAGCTGCATCTGCAGAGTGCCTGTGGATTTACCCACCAGCACACACAGCCCCTTGTGAGCAGTGAGTCACTGTTGAGAGTCTGGCTTTAGATTTTGCATCCTGAGACCATGGGAAATGAGGCACTTCACCCAGAGTTTCAGTGTGGAGCCAGGACTCTCACATCTCCCTTATGGCAAGTTGATTTTAAGACCCTTTAATTACTCCCAATAGGATATCAGTGTGGCCAGTAAGTCATTTGCCTCATAAAACTCCTGTATTTGATGATGGTTGGGTGCTATAGAGAGAGGATTTGGGGGTTTTGTGATAATCTTTGTCTATGGTATGATGTCTTCCAAGGCATAACCTAATGTTTTTCCAAATCTCTGCTTATATTTTTCATTTGTTTAATATCAATTATAATAATAGCCCTCATTATATTAGTTTTTGTATTGGAGAGGACCTAAGAAGCCACCCAGACCTGTTTCTCATTTTGCAGATGTGAAAATTGAGGTGCTCAAGGTCACACGGCTAGTGCTGGAAATAAGGTTAATGGATATTTTTAGCTCACAGTTAGCTCAACTAGAACATTTAAAAAATTTAGCTGATCATTTATAAATGGAGTGTCCGTTAGCAACAGTAATACTAGTTTGGATTCAAATATTTTGAAATTAAGCTAAGAGCCCCAGTGTTTTGATATGGTCTGGAGGTGTCATTCATGCATTTTTCATAGTTGTTTATAGAACATTCAATCTAGGTCTTTAGGCAGAGTAGGTAAATGTGTACTTTTGGAGACTGAGAAGTAAAGTACAAGTCTTGAGTAACCCTTATTGAGAAGTTCTTAAAATCAGAATTCTGTCTACTCTGACACTTTGGCCTACTAGAAAGTCTCATGTTTCAAGTTTTTGTTCATTCTTAGGTTCATGGATCACAAGTAGGAAAACCACAAATAAAAATTTTAACCAAAAAGAAGCTCTTAAAAAGAAATATGTTCATGAACTTGAAGTGGGAATTAGTCACTGTGTTCTTAAATATTGACTCTTGCCGGGGCGAAGTAATCTTTGTTCCTAAGTACTGCTTCAGGCCATTGCCTTCTTTAATAACTAAGGCATTGTTGCTTTAGTTTGAGCATGTTCTATGGAATTTTGGCAATGCATGCATCCTCTTTCTGTGTCTCAGTAAAAGCATGAGTAAATATTTTTTCTTAGCTTTGGTATTTTTGTAGCTTACATTTTATATGAACCAGACTAATATAATGTAATACCAGGATTACATAATTTAGGACATCAGGATTTCTTCCAGGGCTGTGAGATAAAGTCTTCATTTATCAGGGGCTTTACAAGCAGTATTTGTTGCTCATTCAGTACCTGTAGAGAAATACCACATAGCTCTTTTCCCAATGAGAAAATGGAGTCAAAGAGGTTAAAACCAGAGGGAACAGTTTCTCTAGAACTTGGATAATACTTTTTCTTTATTCAGAATTTGGTCCTTTTAACTATTGATTTTAGTAATGTATAGTTTAGGAATTTCAGACTATTCTTATTACACACCAAGATGTCAGACTTTTAATAAAATATAATCAGTAAAAAGTTTTCATTGAATACTTATTATGTGCCTTTCTACTCTAATATCTCCTAAAGTAGTTTATGACACAGTCTTGGACTTAAAGGAGTTTATTATTTACTGATAGAGAAAACATGTGAGCTAGTTTAGGAAAAATGAATATCCAACTCTTCTGATATTGTCAGGGAATGGGGGGCAGAGGGAGTCAGAGGAGGATGAGGTCAGTCTCCATGCAGGAGTTAGGGCTTAATCTCAATTTGAAAGGATGGTCAGGATTTGAATAGGTAGAGGGGAGGATGTTGCCTATAAGGTTATATAGGCATGAACGAAGATAGCAGTGGTGGAACAGTTGTTGTATATATCTGAGAAAGTTAGAAGATAAACCAGACTAGGGCTGAAGGCATACTATAGAAATATTCATTCATTCATCCATTTTTTCCATTTATTCCTAGAGCCAAGGATTCATTGATCACCTTGTGTAGGCACTGGACGAGGTTCTGGAGCTATATCAATGAGTAAAACAGATAAGCCAAGGAGACTGGTTTGAATTTTACATGACATTATGAGTCATTTCAAAGTTTTAGTGTTGGAGTATTCCATGATACAGGCATTGTTTTAGGAAATCATTTGAGAAGTGATTGCATTTTGTGTTCCCCACTGGTAGTATTGGAAAATGTGATGCCAGACTATGGAAGAAAGTTACTTAGGAATAACTTGTACTCTCTGTAGATTGTTAAATCATGGTTCCAGCTTGATGGTCTTTTTTTTTAAAACATTTGTTCTGTTTGTTACTTCTAAATTGAGTAGTGGCTATATCATAGGGGAATATACCTTATGTTTTGAGGATCACTAGTTTCCTCAAGGTATTAAAAAGATATTTAGTGAAAAGTAAATTATTATAAAGTCAAGTAAGTTTTGAAAATACTGGATTAAATTCAAATTTCTTTATGACAGGACTTCTCAGAACCTTTCATATGCTCTAATAGGCTTTGTGAATCTTCAGTAACCCAAGATGTTTGACCATGGATCTCAGAACATCTCTTACCCTCTTGTGTTCCAGCACACATAGTTTAGGGGATACTGCCACGGGGATACTGATTGAGGCAGGTGAAAGGCATGTTTCCAATCATTAGGAGCTGTACTATACGTGACAAAGGAAGATATTCATTTCAGGTTTATCTTGGTAGCAACAGAAGGACTTCATATTAGTTGCAGTTAAATATGCTGTAAGTTATCTTGAGTTGTCAGGTAAAAATTTAAAATGGTATCCTCACATATGGTAGGTGGTCAATAAATATGAGTCAGTAAAATCTCATAGCTTTAGACCTTTTAAAATCTTACATATAAAGTGCTTCTTTGGGAGAATAAACTTTACACCAAATTAATTTCTTCTACCATTTTGTCAGATGAAGATAACGTCCCTTTTCCCCAAAGCTTTGATCATTGATAATGGGGGAAATAGGGCCTACACCATGGTTGATGAACTTAACAAGGTTAGTGCCAAGCCCATCAGAGTGTGATGTATGTATCTGTGTGTGTGTTTGTTGGGAGGGCAAATAGGGAGAGGAGAACAGAACAATAACCATATTTGTAATATAATAGGTAAGACTTTAGGACCTACTAGTATGGCTGAGTTCTATACCTTTGGTCTGTATGTCTTGCTAGCAGCATCTTCTTGTTGTCCTTCATCAAGGACACTTGGAGCTATTATAAATAGCTTCATTGTAAATATTTAAACAGAGGCTTTAAATAATTCAGATTTGAAGCAGTTAGAATGCTTTTGGCTGCAAGTAACAGAAAACCCAAATAAAAATTTAAACTATAAGGAAAAGTTACTATTTCAAATATAACCAAGAAGTTTTAAGGGGGATTGATTTATTCATCATTTATTAATTTGATGAGGTTGATAACATCATCAGAGACCCCGGTTCTTTCCATTCTTCACCATGCAATCCTGGATGTGAAGGCACTGGCCCCAAGCAAGCTTTTTTCTTGATTTCAAGATGGCTGCCATTCCTGCCATCACATCTCGATGCAGCAGATGCAATATTCAGTGGCTTGTGTATCCCTATTTCTTTTTCAGAATGACAACACCACCTCCTGTATGAGTTCCCACACTCTCAACTCCACACTCTACAGACTTCCCTTCAACATCTTTTTGGCAGTGTTAACATCTTAGTATGCCCCAGCTTATCCCGGACAAGGGAAATGGATCCACCATGATTAACTTAGACTAATTAGACTTCTCCAGTTGGATCTGGAGTTGCTGCCAGCCCTCCCTGAAGCATATGAGTATGGAGAGAAGGGTGAATACCCAACCAAAGTCAAATGCTGTTAAAGAAAGGATGGGGTGAGAGCATGGATTTTTATTAGGTGACTAATAATGTCTGCTGTTACATCCTTCTAGGCTATCTCAAAAGCTTTGAAAAGGTTTTCATTTCATTAGGAAGATAAATTATATATGTAGTGTTTTAGCCTAATAGGAAAGTGTATTTTCCCTTTATTTATGCAATTCCTTCATGTAATTTTTAAGAGATATGAAGTAGTAAAAGTGTTTGGCTTTGTGGTTCTGTATCACTCCTATAGGCAAGGCTTCATTAAAAAAATTTCACGCAGGAATGAAGTTTTGTCTTCACACATGAAAGAAGTTTTGTAGAACTTTAAAACAGAGATACTAAATAAAATACAATGAATTTCTAAGTCAGAAAACGCTACTTTGCAATATGAATTATCTCTCTGATTCATAGCTAACCTCCAACAAGCTAACAGAGCATTAACGTTGTTTTTATTATAAACTCTAACTCACTTTGGAATTTGACCCATATTACAACATTGATTTTGTTCTTGCAGGGTCAAATGGTATGAAGTCAAATCTAATTTTATAGAAATTGGTACTTAATTATTTTTATTTATAAACACAAAATCCCTATTCTATTTAAACTGAGCATAGTATTTTGATACGACTTTTGGGGCCTCTGAATTCAAATTAGACCATCTGTCTTGAACGATTTCTCTTTATCTGCCGGGTTTCTTTCTTTTCTGTCTGTCCAAACTGTTACCATTTTGTTCTGTACAAACTGCCTCTATAGAAGTGGAACTGTCTGGGTCACAGTAAACCAGCCCAGCTCAAAGGAAGTTGGGGTCAGACTGGCTACATTTGACAAGGATCAGTAAGTCTGATCCAGGTGCTAAACCTTGGTTGTCTAGAATTTTCTACGGTATAAGCACATCCTTAGAGCCATCCATTGCTCCTAAAACATCTTTGTCTTTCTTCTGTTTATCTCTATGATCACTCGTTGTGAACAACTAATTTAGATACATAAAAACGATCTTCCGTTTATAAGCACACTTCTCCCTTTAAATTCACTTGATCCCCATTTTCACCCCCTACAATCAAAGCCCTCTCTCCTAGGTCACTGGTTTCACTTTTACAATTGGTGGTCTGTTTGGATGGGTCAGTATTTTTTTTTTTTTTTCCTTCATTTGTTCAACATGTTTCCTGTTTTCAAGACACTGAGCACTGAGCAGAGCACAGACCTTTGTCAAGTGTGATCTGTGTATTTGAAGAATAGTGGAGGAGGAGAGCTAAGACTTGAACTCAACTGTCACGCAAGGTGTAAAAGCCACGAGTGCGCTGAGAGCATCTTTCCTGGCCCTCAGGGGAGAGCTTGAGTGCGCCTCTCCTTCCGCTTCCTGGCTTCCGCTTCCTGGCTTCCGCTTCCTGGCTTCCGCTTCCTGGCTTCCGCTTCCTGGCTTCCGCTTCCTGGCTTCCGCTTCCTGGCTTCCGCTTCCTGGCTTCCTTGCTGCCCCGGAAGTGAGCTGTCCGCTCACACTCTTCAAACGCTCGTCCTCTCTAAACCGTCCTTCTTCCCTTCCCAGTTCTGCTATTTAGGTGGGACTATCTCACGTGACCATTTCTTTATCTTGCCTTTGCTTTATCTGTGGGACAAGCAATGGTTCAGATCATAATCAGTAAACGAGAGGGCAGTACTAATGATATCCCTGCCCTGTCTGTATTTGGAAACACAGTTCTCTGTAGTGGAAAAAAGTGTCACTGGCCTCTGAAGGTGGTGAACGCCCACTTTTTCCCCAGAAACACACCACAAGTCATCCGCTCTGCCTCCTTTCTGCTTTTAATTAAGCCAACTTAATTTTCCTAACCTTCAACATGTTAGGGAAATAAAAGAGAACTTCTCTTTCAATGCTGTTCTCTTGCTTTGATTAGCTACTAATGCTGCATGTAATAACATAGAGTTTAACTTTTATCGTTGTTAAAATATAATGTTTCAGCGGGAAAGTAAATATATTTTCTAAGGGATACCTGCAGTGCCTCCACTTATAATATTTATGTCTTTGGAAAACGTGTTTCAATTGCCAGATGATCATTTGTAAATTGTGGCCTTTCTATAGATGGACATTTCTTTCTTAAATACTTGCTTGTTCTTTTCCTTCTTGTTTTCAACCCTGACTGCCTTCAGAATTGTACTGGCAAAGTGCTTGGTTCACCCATGAAAATTGAATTCCAGGGGATTCATGGCATTTTCTGTTTGGGTTTATTTCTCTGGAAATCTCTTCTTGCCCCCACCCTCCATTAAATTAAAATGTAATGATTTTTCTTGGTTTTGTAAATAAAACCCCTTCTAGCATTTTTCTAGCACTTTAAAATAGCATTCCTTATGATAGCAAACCATGGTTAACTTAATAATTCTCTTACTATTAAATATTTAGTTTTCCCCTAATTTAAAAAATATTTTTAATACTGTTGTGGTGAGTATCTCTATTTACAAAGTGTTTTAAAATGTAGGGTTATTTCTTACAGATAAATTCTCCTCAGTGTGATTTCTTGGCCACAGTATATAAGTAGACTTCCGATTCTTTTTACGTATTGTCAGAATTCTTGATAAATTAATCTTGAAAAATGATTTCCCCCTGTCACCTTCTTAACTCAGGAATTTTCACTAGTTCTCTGTTGCCCGTGGTCTAACATCTCTGCCCCTTTAACTGGCTTTGTCCTTTTTGTTAAATCTTTTTTTTTTTTTCCTTGTTTCAACCAACTGCCTGCCATTGAGCATTTAGTCTGTCTTCTTTTTCCATGTTATAAAAAGTGGTACAAGAAATACCTTCATAGTTTTTAGCTTTTCCTATGTTTTCTGGACTATTTCTTTGGGATGAATGATCAGAAGTTGAAATACAGAATTAAAGAATATAAACATTCCATGAAACTGATAGCCAGACTTCCTTTAAATAAGATAACAATTTACAAATTTCCCAGCATGTATAATCTTTCTAGTGGTGGGTATTATTCTTTTTTTAAAGCAAGTTATTGAGAAGATGAGAGGGGAAAATTACCATGTTGTTTCAATTTATATTGCTGTTATTAATGATAAGGTTGAACATTTGCCCACATTATTTGTTGGTTAATTGTATTTTCTTCAGTTTAGCTTTCAAGGCCCTATATAATTTGAACCTGCCCTTTTCACCTTGTCTCCTATTAGTCAAACCCACAAATATTTATCAAACTTATCCTAACTACCATTGAATTCATGTAGTCTAATCAAGCTAATCTAGCTACTGTTCCTTTCAATATTATGATTTTCCTTTTTGTTGCTTTTGTTCATGCTTTTTCTGTTCCTAAAATGCTTATCCCTTCTCTTCTGCTTACAGTATGCTGATTTTTTCCATCCTTTAGGGTTCACCCTGAATCTTTTTTCCTCTGAGAAGTTTTCCCTGACTTTAATGTGGCTTCCTTGAGAACAGGGCCTGTGTCTGATGCCTTTTCTTTTGCCCTAGTATCTTGTAAAGGCTCTGCCTTACATCGGAGGCAAAGAAGTGATCTATTGATGTTGCTAAGAAAATGCATATGGTGTTCAGCAGCTCTCAATTTAACCTTTGACTCTGACTTTGGGCAAGTTTAGTTTTCATTGAGTCTCAGTTTCTTTATCCCAGCATCATCATGGATTGGAGATGATACTTCAGTCTGCCTCCAGAGTTGCTATGAGGAGTGAGTGTGATAAAGCTCATAAAGGGCCTGGTGCAGTGGTACTTGGCATACAGGAGGCTCTCTTTAAGTGAGAATTGTTTTTAAATTAGCTGAATGAATAATGCTTGGTAATCCCAGCACTCACTGGTCTCCCTTTCCTTAGGCCTCTTCCGGGTGTACCCCAAATGATATGTGCTGTCTCTTCCTTGTGTTGGGATTGCTTCTTACGAATTAGTTTGTTGCTGTTCAGTTGCTAAGTCATGTCCGACTCGTTGCGACCCCGTGGACTGTAGCCTGCCAGGTTGCTCTGTCCTTGGGGTTTCCCAGGCAAGAATACTGGAGTGGGTTGCTTTCTGCATTGGCAGGCAGATTCTTTCCCACTGAATACCAGGGAAGCCCATGTGAACTAATTAGGTACTCTCAAATCAATTCCAAGTTACTAAGGGGAGGAATTGTGTTTTAATTCTGTTGCATGTCCTAAAGCACTGTGTATTGATTGGTTAGGTATAGTTGAGTAACTTTGGTAACAATGAAAATAAGGGCAAAGGAGTGATGAAGATCTCATTTCTGTTTTTTACGGAAATCTTTACTGGACCTTTGCTAGAAGAAATTATTGTATTTTAGGGTCTTTAACAAATGCTTAGTTTTGTTGCCTGTTCAGCCAAATGGAGTTAGTTATCCAGTAGAAAATGGTAAAAATATCCAGATAACACCACTGGATTTCACTTTTCCATATAGTGTTTCAAAGTGTTGTATTCATTAATATTTGTGAGAAACCTATGGTTAATATCACCAGAAGTCATAAACTAAACCAGATTTCCCCCCGTTTTAACTTTCACATGACTTGGATTAACAACAGTGTTACTCCCTAATTTACACCTGGGATTTAAAAACCTTTGCAAAAAGCTGAAACAATGATTCATATTTAGTCACCATATGACTGGGTTATTTTCATTTATTGAAAATATAAACAAGAAAAAATATCCTGGATAAAGAGCTCCATGTATTTTAACTAGTGACAGATGCTGTGATCAGAATTTCTACTTAAGTCAGGCATTTTTGACATACACCTCAAGCCTCGCAATTAAGCTTTATGCCTTTCCAAACATAACAGTTAACCAATAAACCAAAATATCAGCCCAGTCTGGCTTAGCTCAGCGGTCTTTTGATTTCTTCCAGTCTGTTTGATGTGGAGGCTTATTGAGATTTATCTACTGAGCTGTTCATAGTTTGTAGGGCTGGCTATATTATATAAGATTCCATTAGTGACTGGAGAGTGTAGACAGTCTCTACAGTGGAGATAATTTAGTCAGTTGTGCTGGTCATGGTTTTGTTGAAATTTTTAAGACTTCTGTCAAGATTTTTAAAAACTTATACTCAATGATTTTTATTTTCCAGTTTATACTATGAGCCTCAAAACAGATATAGTTTGATTGGTCCAATTTAGTAGAAAGTTTAACTGTCAGTAGGAATCTCTATGTAGATTGAAAAGTTTTCCATTTATTGGGACCAGTTTATCCACAAGGGAGATAAAAATAAAAAATATACAGTAAGCAATTATAAATGTTGGGTATGCTACATACTAAGTCACTTCAGTCACGTCCGACTCTCTGCGACCCCGTAGACTGTAGCCTGCCAGACTCCTCTGTCCATGGGTTTCTCCTGGTGAGAATACGAGACTGGGTTGCCGTTTCCTACTTCAGGGAATATTGGGAATGCGGTGAGTTAGATATCATTCCATTATGCTGTTTGTGATGATAATAGCATCAGTATCCTCAACTTTATAACATAAAAACTGCAAGGGACCTTCATTAACTTATGTCATGCAATCCTGGTTGGAATACTCAATAAGATAATTATTATTGTCCTCATTCTAAATGACACACTTGGAATTCATATTATTTATTTGCTACATGTCTCATATCTAATATGAAGCAGAGCTGGTGTTGAAGTTCAGATACAACTCCCAAACCAGTTGTTTTTGCATTTCGTTAAAGCTTTTTCTTCTATAATACACAATATTTCTAAAAATAACAATGTCCTGCAAAACAGCTTTCCAGTGGTTTAATCATATCCTCTTTCCTAAGAAGTAGATTAAAATGACTCATGTTTACCCTGCTGGAGATAAGAGAATAAGAGCATATTGGAGGAATAATAAAATGTATTCATTCTTTCTGCCTCAGTTGCCTCATGTATTGAATGGGAAAAGTAACTAATACTCACCTCATTGGGCTTTGAGGTGGATTAGGTGAATAAATGGGGCTTCCCTGGTGGCTCAGATGGTAAAGAATCTGCCTGCGATGCAGGAGACCATGGTTTGATCCCCGGGTTGGGAAGACCCCCTGGAGGAAGGCATGGGAACCCACTCCAGTATTCTTGCCTGGAGAATCTCCAAGGAGAGAGGAGCCTGGCAGGCTACAGTCCCTGGGGTCTCAGAGTCAGACATGACTGAGCGACTAAGCACAGCACAGCACAAGTGAATAAATAAATGCGAGGAGATTAGAAGAGTGCCTGGCATAGAGTAAATGGTAATATGTTTTGCTATTATTGCCTTCATTTACTCAGCCGGGTTTATTCATCTGTTGCTACATGCCAGGTAATGTACTAGGGGTATTGAAAGGTAAATAAGTCCAAGTCTTTGGTCTCACAATCAAGGGAAGGAGACATACAGCAGACTGTACACCATTGGCATGAATGTTCTATACAGAGGTCTGCAAGGGGAGATTTGGAAGCATGAGTGGAGATGAGTACCTGCTGTTAGACAGGCTTCCTGTAAGAATCCAGGCTGAGCTTGAAGTAAAAGTTAGCCAAGGAAACAGCAGAGGAAGAAAAAGGAGCCAGAAGGACAGATGACAGTGGTTGGTATAAACACATTTCCTCAGCTAGGATTTCTTGAAGACTTTCCCTAGTAGTCACAGTATTGTGGTTGTTCAGTCACTGTCACATCCAACTCTTTGTGACATGATGGATTGCTGTCCACCAGGCTTCCCTATCCTTCAGTACTTCCAGAATTTGCTCAAACTCATGTCCATTGAGTCAATGATGCCATCTAACCATCTCATCCTCTGAATAGTTACTTGTTTAAAATATTGACTTATGGAATCTTTCTCATGGAGAATATTATGAAGAACTATGTTTTAAGGAACACACTTTGGGAAATTAAGTAAATCTGGTGGTGAGAAATGAGTGCACGGCTGAAATGGAATAGACATGGAGAAGGGGGTATGGTTAGAGATATTAAGTCAGTTTAGCAGTATTTAATGAAAAACAAAGAGACTAAGGGAGAGGAAAGAAAGATAGTGAGGTGAGAGCAGATTTGGGGCTTAGAATAGTGTCTGGGGCTGATGGTGCAGTTTACAGAGGTGAAGATTTAGGTGAACCATTGGGAGGGTGAAATGGGGGCGATTCGGACTTCAGTTATTATACCTGTTTTGAGGTGCCTGAGGGACACCCAAGGGAACGTACTCATCACACCATTCATTGTCCTGGGTGTGGAGCATATGAGTGAGTTCTGGGCCGGATGAAGGAGTCATTCGTGAGAGATCGTATTTTATGCTAGGAAACTGGCTGAGAGAACCCAGTCGGATAAGCGTAGACTTGCTGGGGCCATCACTGTTTAAGGGACATGTGGAGAAGGAGGCTCTCTCAGCAGAGATTATTTTGACAATCTAATCTTTGGGACAGTTCTGATGTTCTTTGGGACAATCTGATATTCTTTGGCAGTTCCCCTGTGCCCTCTTTTCAAGATCTATGAGTATTTTGTTTTTTTGCGGGGCGGGGAAAGTGTCTGACTCCACCCATGCAGGAAACCTACTTTGTGGGCCACTCCTTCTCCCAGGAATCTGGGTAGTTGTAGAAAGAGGCACTTCACCCACACCCTAAGCTCTCTGCAGAGAGTGTGAGAGATACTGCCCAACCCTTCCAAGCCCAATGGGGGAAGGTGGAGCCATGGTGCACTGTACATTTTTGAGTATGAGATCCTTCAGTATAACTGGAAAAATCATGAAAGAGAAGTATTCCACTAGATTAAACAAGTTCAATGGGTTTTAATTTTCCTGATAAACTATTATTAAGAAATTGTTTTGGAGATTTACTCTCGGAGTAGGATTAGTTAACCTACATTTTTCATTTGGATAAGTGGTTCTTTAATTAGAAACCAAGATTAAGGGAATAGTTTCCCATTGCTTTATATGGTGTAGAGAAGGTATGTGCAAATGTCAAATGAAAGTTTTCCTCATGCTAGTGAGGAGCAGGGAAAACAAGAGGAAATTATAATATGTTAAGGGAAAGGATTCTGTTCATCCAGCGTGCCTGCTTTTATCTTCAATTCTGGAAGTCTCTGCCGGCATTTTTTTTTTTTTTTCTAATTCCCTATTCTTGTTGTGCCAGAAGTTGCACATTTCTGGCAAAATGTTCATTACTGGCTAAGGGTGCAGCAAGAAATCCTTTGCCAGAGAATTAAGCAAGCAGAAGTCTGTCAAAACAAATATTCTAGTTTGAAAATATAGTCCTGTGGGGGGGAAGGGGGAAGGGTGGATAGTGGAGGAGGCCAGGGCATGTTCTAAGGCTGAGTATTTATTTCATAAGAATTCTGTGTCCTAAAAGATTGTTGCTGGTAGGAGTGCTGGAAAAAACAGGATTGTGGTACATTAAATGTACCAATGAGCAAGGATGGATTTTCTGGGGATTTTTGGTTTGCTTTTGTGTTTGGTATTTAGCTCCTATAATGACAGTCTTTGCTAAGAGTGAAACATTTTGATAACAAATAGCCTTTAAATTTAATTGAAAAGGAATTTAACAAAACTTATGTTTACATGGAAAAACTCTCAGGCCTGAGGATATTAAACATGTATAAATAAACATGCACATAAACACACAGTCCACTTCATAAGCATTTATTTGACTGGGAAATGCCAGCTTTATGTAATTTCAGTCTTGGCCTATTGATTCCGAAAAAGCACAATTTTTTTTTCTTCCCAACTTTTCCTTGTACCTCTCCCTTGTTACTTTAAAAGAAAATAATTTTATAGAAGAATGATTATAGATTGGATAGATGTCAGGTTTTGGGATTTCTTTGCTGTTTAGTTGCTTGAATCTATTATAATTTTGCTCTTCAAGTTGGAGAAGCATAGACTGACATTTGTGTTACTTTCCACTGGGATTTGGGGTGGGATTAACCATATTAAGCTCCAAGGATGAAAATCATTGCACACAGAGGTGGATTTTGAATATTTCCTGACCATATATCTGCCTACAAATGATGTTATTTTTTGAAAGAATTTTAAAAACTAAAATGGGCTGCATTGTAATATTGAAGTAAGTGATCATACGTAATAGAATGTCTTCATAATAAAGAAAAGCCCTCAAAGTAGTATTAAGGAAATGCAGACTGCTTTATTCTTATCTCCTTTTAGTCAAGTTTTAGACTAGCTGCCATCTAGGCAATTCAGGGAACACATATGTGCCTTCTTCTGAAGTAGTGGGCCGAAACCTTCTTCTTGCTCTTTGATTTTCCAATTTCCAGTACTTTAGTTACTGGAAGAAACATTAATTAATATACTTAAAACAATATAGTCATTCAAAAGAATAAATTTTTTTGGAGGGGTTGAAAAGATCACGGTGCACCATTGGAATTTGCCTTTAGTAAATGTAACATTTGTTTTCTAAAGAATTATAACAACATACTTAAATTCCAGAACAGTAAGCAAAATAGCTTAAGTTCACTGACTTGAAAAAACATTCTTTTATACTGCACGGTTCTAAAATAAATACTTAAAAGAAACAGAGAGCAAGCCATTCTATCTTGGATTTCATTTTCCTTCAGATAGAACAGCTAGAACAAACATTCTTGCTAGTTAACATTGCCTGTGTTTTTATGAAGTTAATAACTGACCTGTCAATCATGTCCTATATAAATACGGTAGTTGAATGCTTTCTGCTTTAGAAGCACTTTTATTTACAAGAGCTGCCAGCCAAGATTTCCAAAGGACTCCACGGGCTGTTTGCTTTGATCTGTTTTGAGGGCTGGTCTCTTTATACCTGTTGGTTCGCTATTTATGATACCTTTGTGTAATCAGGTATGGGGAGAGCAGATGTGCAGAATAAACACGTCTTAAGGAAACCACGGCTCAAGAGAAATCATGTAATTATGCACCAACAGCTTTAAAAAGAGAGAGAGAATATTCCCTTAAATCAACCGAGTTGCTGTTATGACAAGAGAACAGATGTTGTGGTATTCACCCCAGAGAAGGAAAAGATGCTCTCTTAAATCTGAGTTTGTAATGAATGGAGGTGGTGTGTTTATCCCTACCCTTCAAACTGTTGCTCTCCTTTTAAATTTTTAAATTGCTGAGATGTTGCAGCTCCTCTCAGTTGACTTTTTACCTTTGACCTTTTTTCATTTGCTCCTTCCCTCGCAAATGTTTACCACATGTCTCTGTCCAAATAATCGTCTCTCTGTGGGAAGAGTTACCTTTGCGTTTTGAACTGAAAGACATCTTTTTATGTTTAAGGCAGGTTTCAGAAAGGGATGACTTTTTGTTGTTGTGTGTTTTTTAATTTTGATTTGGGGTCCGCCTCCTAAGGGATCCTGAAAGCCAAATTCATCTCTGTATCCCCCACCATGCTAAGCATAGTGCCTCTGATAGTGTAAGGGCTCAGTCATGAAAAAATGGCAGAAATGAAGAGAAACCCAAGTCCTTCAGTCTTGTTTCCAAATTGATCTATTGATCTTTTGGTTTCTTTCGTTTTTCAGTTAAATGTTGCCCTAATAATTCCTGTACATTTATATTTATATATTGCTTTTCTCTAGGAATCTGAATGTTTTAATATATTGGAGAGGTGCTTAACTTCTATTTTACTTTACAATTGGAAAGCTTCCCCTACTTTTTCTAAAGTAGAAAACTCCCCATCGCTTTGCAGTGCTCTACTGATTTAGAGATTTCCAAGTACTTGGTGTTCCCCTGCTACTTTGGGCAATTCTCTTTATCCTTTTCATTCATATCAATTTTACTGACATTTTTTGGTCAGCAACTTTTCCTCTTGTGACACTGGCATGAATCTTAGACTTTCTAAGGAAGGGTGCCTGAACATGTCCAAAGGTTTAGAGAGCAGATCTTTTATTAACTATTTTCTCCTTGCTGTCATTATTGCTCAGAAAAGTTGCAAAATCCAGTGCCTTGAGCTGATATGTTTGCTACTTATTTGATTCCTTATTTATAGTTTTACTTTTTTTTTGTTTTACTTTTTCTTCCAGCTTTATTGAGACATAATTGACATCCAGCACTGTATAAGTTTAAGGTGTATAGCATAATGATTTGACTTACATACATCAAGAAATGCTTACCACAGTAAGTTTAGTAAATCCATCATCTCATATAGATACAAAATTAAAGAAATAGAAAAAAAATGTTTTCCATGTGATGAGAACTCTTAGGATTTACTGTCTTAACAACTTTCATATTTAACACAGAGCACTGTTAATTATGTGTATCATGTCGTACATAATATCCCTAGTATTTATATATCTTATAACCAGAAGTTTGTCCCTTGTGACCACCTTCCTCCAGAGTGTAACCACCCCCACCTCTGGTAACCACATATCTGATCTCTTTTTCTGTGAGTTTGTTTGTTTGTGTGTTTTTGAAGTATAATTGACCTACAACACTGTTAGTTCCTGTTACACAACATAGTGATTCAGTATTTCTAAACATTTCAAAATGATTACTGTGATAAGTCCAGTTAATGCTGTGTCACCATACAGATTTTAAATGCTAGCTTCTATAAGATAATCAAAGTATAAAATA
Organism: Dama dama; assembly: GCF_033118175.1. Lineage (NCBI taxonomy): Eukaryota > Metazoa > Chordata > Mammalia > Artiodactyla > Cervidae > Dama > Dama dama. Next base: position 77,847,550 of record NC_083691.1, read on the forward strand.
TAGCATCAGATACTGTATTTTCAGCATATTCAGCAGCCTTCCGCAGATAATCACTTGCCATAGTGTAAAATCATTTTGTAAACTTCAAGGTAGATTAAAGCTTGCCTTTACATTCTGGACTCCCTCTTCACAACTTGTGGGGTCAAAAGTGGGAAAGTCCTGGGGTCACCTGGAGCCAGTGAGAGCAAGAGAGGGCAGTCATGTCACCTTTGTTGAGGTGCAAGGCTCTAAAAGGTATGAAATTGCCCAAATTACATTTGAGCATTCTCAGGCCTTGGATTACAGAACCTCTATTAAAAGCTGAGTGGCACAGGGCAGCCCAAGATCAGGTCTTGGAAGGAAGCAGGAGTAAGCTGGAGTCAGCCATGCCCCAGACACCGTGGAGGAGACTGCCTTTCCGCTTGATGTGCACAGGGACAGTTTTGACAGTCCATGGTACTGCTTAGTTGGCAGACTAGCGGAAGGAAAGTCCCCTCCAATATTTTCATTTTGCATTCGTCCAAGGCTCAAACCTATAATTAAATTTTCTGAACAAAGACCCTATTAACGCACACCATCCAGATTGATGACTAACAGCTCTTCCTTCCAGGTCCATAAGGAAATCTGTAACGCTTTATGCAAAAATAAAGACCCTAGTCAGGGGCTTTCCAGGTGGCCCAGTGGTAAAGAATCCGCCTACCAGTACAGGAGTCATGGGTTCAGTCCCTGGGTCAGAAAGATCCCCTGGAGTAGGAAATGGCAACCTGCTCGAGCATTCTTGCCTGGAAAATCCCATGGACAGAGGGGCCTGGCGGGCTACAGTCTATGGGGTCACAAAGAGTCAGATGTGACTGAGCACATACTTTTCAACAGAATAAAGGTTTATTTAAAAATTTTAAAAAAGACCCTAGTTAGGTTTGGAGAGAGGATTGAGTAAGGTGTAGTTAGGACTGGGTTTGCCTTTAAGAAGTCGTTTTTCAGTGCTGTGTAAAATGAACCTTTCAAGTGGCTGCTGCATATACTCAAGTATATGTGACTGAGTGATCTAAAACTTAGTCACAGTGATAGGATTTTATTTAAAAATCGATGAAAAATACTGGTTTTTAAATTTTTGAAACCTTGCTGAGAAAAATTCCTTCTTTTAATTCTTTCGTGTGGGCAGTATAAACTTGCCTAAAAATATTTATGACAGACCTAAACACAGTTTTTACCTCATGTGACCAAAACTTCAAGTAGCGTTCCAGTATTTGAGAAATCGGGTTGAAATTCATTAGTGTGGCATTCAGGGCCTTCCAGGGTCCAACCTGCTCTCTACCAGAGGAGCTCTAGACTTCTGCCTTGTCCCCAGGCAGGGCTTCCACGTCTCTACCTCCATGGTGTCCTTGTGAACCTCATCTCCTCCATACACTTCCTCTACTAGAAGCTCTTCATGCCTTGGGAGAGGGAAGCCCTAGCTGTCCTGCAAGGCCAGGCGTCACCTAGACTAGTTTAGGACCCCTTTTGCCTTTGCTCTGCATTTCCAAATGGGTCCACCTGCTGGTTGCCTTCCATCTGTGAAGCTGGCCTTCCCCAAGTATCCCTTTGTAGGGTCTCCTCTCTGCTTTGGCCTCCAGAGCAAGGTGATACCACTCCACTGGCTCTTACCCTGCCAGTCCTTCAACCATGCTTTGTTTTGATTTCTGCTTTATTGTTCACACTTGATTTTAAGTCTCTGAGACTTAGAATTGTATCTTCTATGTGCTGGTGTCCTCCAGAGCATTTAGCCTACTGCTGAGCACATGTTTGTCCTTTTCCTTGATTGGTGCTTGTCTAGGCCCAGGACTTGATCATTAGCAGTTTGTAAAGACAGTGAGCTGTTTTCAGAACCACTAGGTACCTTTGTACACCAGGTTTATTTTTTGGCTTGTCAGCTCAGTCGTGGAGATGTCAGGCCCAGTTCTGTCCAAAAAACCTGTTTTCCAAATCTTTGTGTGAACAGAACGGTGTTACAGTCACACTCTGGAGCAGTTTCACCAGGGCTCTGCCAAATCTTTCTTATGCTGACTAGCCGACCCATGTGGGGTGTTCCTCAGATCTCATTTCAGCCTTCTGGGGTACTTTTATTCTTAATTAAAGGAAAGCTTATTTCTAAGACCTTTTCTTGAACCAAAGGCAAGTGATTATTCATTAAATGTTTACTTTCTTGATGTTAATTCACTTCAGCGGGTGATAACTCAGGTGGGATTATGCCTTGACAGTGATCTGACAAGGTCCTTGTTCATGGTAGTTATTGACTTTTCCAGTGTGAACCTTTTCAGTGTAGCACGAAGCCAGTATCCTGGTGTCTGAACCATATAAGGAACTGGCTTTCTTTTAATTTTGTGTTTTGAGTTTGAGGAAGAGGCAGGCTGTGCCAACTTGGGACTTTCAAGACTTCAGTGCTTAATTCATTTGATCTGAAAATTACTGGCAAAATTACTACTTTAGCGAAGTATAAAATCAAGTCTTAGAATAGCAAATGCCCTGGTATGACTGACACAGCATGCTTTAAGGCTTCTGAAAGTATGGGCTGGACTCTGAGAGATTTTAATAGGCCAGTGTGAACCCAGTGCCCACAGCAGTCAATCCTTCATGTTAGTATAATGCTTTAGACACCCCTGTGTTTATTCATTCAACAAATAATTTTTGAACACCAGCTAGGAGCAAGGCATTGTTCCAGGTTCTTGGGGTACAGTGGTGAACAATTACCAAATATTTCACTTCTCTATTATTTTGAATTCTAATCTGTCTCCCCTTAAACTGGAGTGTCAACTCGTTGGAGGTCAATCTTTACCTTATTCACTGCTCTATCTCCAATACCTAGAGCAGTGCCTGACACATAGCAGAAACCCAGTCAATATTTATCAATGTAGGAGTCAGGTTCTACAATGAGGGAATGCTATAATGGCACATTGGGGATACATGTAATCTGGGCTTTGAGGAATCCAGTAAGACAACCTAGAGCAAGAAGGATAACAAAAGAATATGCAGTATTCACCTGGGAAAGAGCAGGTGACTGCTCCTGTGCAGAAGTCTGGGGGTAACAATGAGCCATCACAATACAGTAGTGCTCTTCAGAGTGCAAGGGAGGTGTGGCCTGAGATGAGGTGAGGACCTTGTCTGCCATCTTGAGGACATATGAGCAAGGTAAGTATTTTAAGCACAAGTGTAACAGGATTAGATTTGTTTTAGTTTGATTATTTTGGCCACTGTGTAGAGAACACACTGAGGCCGAGTTGGAAGTAAAAGTTGAAGACTGGGAGATCAGTTTGTTTGAGTAGTTTTGTTTGTTAAGATAACATAGGCTGATGGTACCCAGACATTTAAACTTCATGAACCAGCTGAAAAAAGGACATTAAAAAACACCTCACTTATCAGAATCATTTCCTAAAATAAAGGCCATTTTAATATACATGCCCACAAATACACATGCACCACTCACAGGAGAATCTCAAATAAATGGTAGATATTTAAATGGAACATGTTTAGCTCTACATGCATTGCCCTGGTTTTTCTCCTTTTCCTCCTGAGTGGGCACCTGTGTGGTCTGATATTTGTAGAGGTGATCCAGCTATAAGGAAGAAATGTGAGTAATCTGAATTAGATTAGTGACAATGGAAATTGAAGTGAATAGAATGGAGAGAAAGGAGATAGAATCAGCAGAAACTGATGATTTCAAAGTACTTTCAGGTCTCTTACCTCATTTGATAGTAACAGGTAAGGTAGGTAGGTTAGGTATGAAAGTGAAAGTGGCTCTGTTGTGTCTGACTCTTTGTGACCCCATGGACTATACAGTCCATGGAATTCTCCAGGCCCGAATACTGGAGTGGGTAGCCATTCCCTTTTCCGGGGGATCTTCCTAGGCCAGGTATCAAAGCCAGGTCTCCCGCATTGCGGGTGGATTCTTTACCAGCTGAGCCACAAGGGAAGCCCAAGAATACAGGAGTAGATAGCCTATCCCTTCTCCAGCAGATCTTCCCAACCCAGGAATCAAACCAGGGTCTCCTGCATTACAGGTGGATTCTTTACCAACTGAGCTATCAGGGAAGCCTGGGATTAGGTATAATTATCCCCATTTCATACACGAGGAAACTGAGACTTGGAAGTTAGGTGACTGACCTGAGTCACATATATGAGTAATAGCAGAATTGAAGTCACCATTGAAGTAGTGTAGAACTCTGGACATGTGGCTCCCTAAACCCACCCCTTTTTGTCTTTTTTTCAAGTTTCAGGGAAGAAAGGAAAAGGAATTGTGAGCTCCCTGTGAGTCATGTCTTTTAGGGCAAAACATATGATATTGTCCATCCTTAGAATAAAGCAATATTTTAGTGATGACTCTGATTCATCCTTATTTTGCAATGCACATCATCCATTACCAATCCATGAACTTGAGTAACCCTTTTTAAATTAGGCCAGAGGAGACTAAGAGGCTTCTTTGGCTATATTCTCATTTTATCCTGTTACTCTTTGTGCTTTTTATAAATAAGCCTTGGGCACCCTATTTATGAGTTTTTGTGGGGGGAGTGAGGCTTTGTGTGTATGTCAGGGTATTTATCTCCTACCACCTGGTTTGTTGTTTTTTTCCCTTTTCTTTCTCAGTGTACTTGCAGATTAGAGTTACTTGGTACTACACACAATTTTTAAAGAATGGTATAGATTTTATAATGTGCTACCCCTGTTGAAGGGTAAAGAAAGGAAGTGGAAGTAAATATAAAGAACAAAATTGGACTTAAAGGAGGAAAAAATGAAGCCATAACAATTTGAATTGGACAAAAGGAAAAAATGTACTAGAAAATAATTGTGGGCAGTTCCCTGTAAATGGCTTTATAAACAACATTTTTGGTGTGTAGTCATAAAATCCTCTGACCTATGAAACACCAATTTAATGGAATTAATTAAAAATAAGATGGAATGCCAAAATTTACATATGAAAACTATTAGTGACTGTTCCTTCAATTAGTTATTTTATTTAGTGTTTTAGCAATCATTTTTGTAAGCTCCTTGTTTTCTGGCAAATTTGGAGACTTTTTGGAAAACTATTAGAAAGACTTTATTCCCATAAAGACTCAACTGCTAGATGGTCTCTTGTAATCACAAATAATTATGAGAAATTTGATTTTCCTTTTCCAAGGATGAAATGTACTTTTATTGAAGCATCGGTACCTATTTGTATGTGTGTTCAGTTATGGAAGTGTCTGTTTTTGGGCACATCCAAAATATATACCACTTTCTTAGAATATATGAGTAGAGGAATGTGAGAACAGCATTGTGTACCATCGTTTTTATTGTCTCACACAATCCTCTGTGTGTGTGTGTGTGTGTGTGTGTGTGTGTGTGTGTAGTTTGTACTTGGACACCCTAACCATGTTTTTTTCTACCAATATAGATCCATTCATCCCACTTTATGGCTTTCTTCCTGGCCTTAGACTCTTATATTTATAATTTAGTATATGGCTACTGCAAAAGTGCAGATGTTAATATATTCCAAATGCTATGTAAAAGTTTTTGTGTCAAACCCAAATTTTACCCATATTTTCAGTGCCTGCACTTCTTGTATTTTTAAAAGCTATTTGTATGGCAAGGCTGAAAGTGACTTATGTTCTCTGGTACTCTTGGATCTTAGAATCTCAGAGTGTATTGACCTTAATTGTAATTTGTTCTAATCCCCTTTCTACTCTTTTCATCTCCTCTTTTAAAGTGGGGAGAGGAGCAAAGACAGCTGTGTCACAAGAGCCAAGGCCAGAGAACAATGCATGTATAATTGGATGAGAAGATACTCTATTAGATTTGTCTATATGTTATCTCATTTCTCACAGGAAATCCACAAAATAGGTACTGTTATTCCCATTTTATAGAAAACAAAGGGGAAAGGTACTCAGCAAGGTTTCATAAATCACCCAAGGTTAGTTACACTGCCAATAAGTAGTCCTCCTCTGGTCTGGTTGATTCTAAATCTTTGCTCTTTCTCTACGTTGTGCTTCGTCATTTCAACTCCACCACAGAATAAATTATCTATGGAACACAGTTTCAGATTTGAAGCCATGATGTAGTAGAGGCCTTTTCTAAAATAAAATGTTGTGGGTATTGTGTAAAAATATTTTGCTATTGAAAACAGGCTTAATGTCGGCAGATAAGGAATATTTGAACTGCCCTAGTTTATATCATATTTTTATCTTTGAACTCATGGCATTATTTTACTTTTAATATAATTATATAATTAAGATGGGTATTTGACTTAACAGTTGTGAGTTTTACACATCTTTAAGACTTTACTTGTAGGTATTTATATATTTCAAATATTTACTGGGAAGTATCTCTGCAACGTGGGGTGAAACATTTTACCAAGCTCCCACTTTCAATGAGTCTCTGTTGGGAAAGGTTAAATAGCACTGTAGAGTAGTCTTTTGGAATTCAGGCAATTCCTCTGCTCAAATAACAGCGAGTATAATTGACAGTCTTAGTAATAAGGTCATAAAGTCAAAAAGAGTTACCACAGTGTGGTCAGCATTTTGACCATAAGGAACAGTATGTAAAAGTTGGTTAACTGAAAGGATTTCCTGCCTCCTTAGTAACTATTGTGTCTCTGTTTCTTTAGAGTCATAGCCAAACTGGAAAGAAGGGAAAAATCTTTTATGGTAGAACATTTGGCATTTAGAATTGGTGTTCTTTAGACTCACATGATGAAAAGCTTCTACGGAGAAAAGAAAACTAGAAGCTATCCTTTGAATAAAATGCCTCTCTGCTATGTTACTTATTCAGGGTGGTCTTCATTGTGCCGTTTTTTCTTGGCCCGTTTTCTAAACCCTGTTTGACACATTATGGAGCTTCATGTTTTTAACTGATAGATTTATTCTTTGCATTGGAATGTGTGTATTTGTGCAGCAGGAAGAGAGGTACTATAATCACTCCAAGAAACCAGCTGCCACCTAAAATTTATAATCAGTATTAGAAGAATAATATTTTTTTTAAAAAAGGGATTGAATAGAAGCAGATATAACATAGTGGCCAGAAGAAAACTTAAAATGAAAAAAGGTAGATTAACATTCTCAGAGAAATGAGACAAAATAGATTACATGAAATAAAAACAGGATTGTATTTCTAAAAGAGCAATCAGAGTAAGAAAGAGCTGTAGGGAATTAGAAAATATGATAGCCCTCAAAAAGTCTACAAACAAATGCTGGAGAGGGTGCGGAGAAAAGGGAACCCTCTTACACTGTTGGTGGGAATGCAAACTAGTACAGCCACTATGGAGAACAGTGTGGAGATTCCTTAAAAAACTGGAAATAGAACTGCCATATGACCCAGCAATCCCACTGCTGGGCATACACACCGAGGAAACCAGAATTGAAAGAGACACGTCACCCCAGTGTTCATCACAGCACTGTCTACAATAATCAGGACATGGAATATTACTCAGCCATTAAAAGGAGTGCATTTGAATCAGTTCTAATGAGATGGATGAAACTGGAGCCTATTATACAGAGTGAAGTGAGTCAGACAGAAAAACACCAATACAGTATACTAACGCATATATATGGAATTTAGAAAGATGGTAACGATGACCCTATATGCGAGAACAGCAAAAGAGACATAGATGTAAAGAACAGTCTTTTGGACTCTGGGAGAAGGCAAGGGCTCACGGGATGATTTGAGAGAATAGCATTGAAACATGTATATTATCATATGTGAAATGGATCGCCAGCCCAGGTTCAATGCATGAGACAGGGTGCTCAGGGCTGGTGCACTGGGATGACCCTGAGGGATGTAGTGGAGAGGGAGGTGGGAGGGGGGTTCAGGATGGGGAACACATGTGCACCCATGGCTGATTCATGTCAGTGTATGGCAAAACCACTACAATATTATAAAGTAATTAGCCTCCAATTAAATAATTTAAATTAAAAAAAAAAGGAAAACAAAGATGGAAGACAATAAAAGAACGCTTTCAGAGGCAAAACTCAAGAGATCAAAAGAGATGGAAGGTGGGAGAGGGATTTAAAAAAAAAAATTAGAAGATTATTTCAGGCAATTCAATAGTCTGCTTACAAGACTTCTAAGGGAGAGCAGAAGGATTTCCCTGGCAGTCCAGTGGGTAAGACTCTGTACTTCCACTGCAGGGGCAGAGGTTCTATTCCTGGTCAGGGCACTAGATCCCACATGTGTATGGTACAACCAGAAAAAGTGGGGGTCGGGGGACAGACGGTTGGAGCAGAACAAAGTAAGGTCAGGAAATTGTCAAAAAAAACAGTACAGGAAATTTTCCTGGAACTTGAGGACACAAGTTCTGGTACAGTGACTGAAAAACAATTCATACCAAGACACAATACATCATTATGAAATTTCTGAAATTTTGTAGAGTTAAGAAAGACAAAAACAGTTCACATATGGGGAATTAAGGATCAACATGAGAGCAGACTTAGAAGATAGAAGAGAGATACCTTTAACATTCTGATGGAGTATGATTACCTTTTATTTTATATTCAGCTAGATTATTGATCAAATATGGAGATAAAGTAATGGATTATATTTTTATTCAAAACGTTTTTAAAAATTAGTCACAAGGGACTTCCCTGGGTGTCCTGTAGTTAAGACGTCACCTTCCAATACAGGAGGTGCAGGTTTGATCCTTGGCCAGGAAGCTAAGATCCCACATACCTCAGGGCCAAAAAACCAAAACTTAAGAGAGAAGCAACATTGTAACAAATTCAATAAAGGTCTTAAAAATAGTCCGCATCAAAAAAAAACTTAAATAAAATTAAGACAAGAAAAACTTGATATTTCTCTTTCTACTTACAGAATATAACTGATTTGTAAAGCTCCAAAATATTTTTTTAAAAGAGTTGCTGAACAATATTCAACACAAACCCTCCTGTTGACCAGTCCTCCAAAACAGCTATGTTTATTATATGTATAATTTTAATGTTTTTATACATGTATGGAAAAGGTCTTGAATGGGGCAGTGTGAAATTTCTTTTACTACTTACACATTTGTATATTGTTTGGGTTTTTTTTTTAAATGAGCACATATTAATTGTAATTAATAGAATATAGCTAAAAAGAGCGGAAAGAAGAGACATGATTTATTCCTTAATTTTTTTAAATGAAGGCAGCACTTGTTATGTCTGTCTCTTCTACTAGGTGCTGTAGGAGATACAGTTGAAGTAGCAAACACAGCCTCAGCCTTTTGAAGGATTTTGAGCCTGGCTGTTAAGGGGAAGCATGCATGACAGGGAATGGCTCCCAGCCGTAGTGAAAGTCTGCCTCTGTGTGATCTCAATGTACAGGCTGCTCTCAGGGCCAAGCATATGGCTTTCCAGGGTCTATGAAGAGGTGGTACCCTACTTCCTTGAGAGTATTTTAAAACACACACACACACACACACACACACACACACACACAGCATTTATGAGAACACCAAACACAGAACCCTGATCCTGGAATGTCTAATTTAATAAATTTCATTTGCATTTCTACAGAAACCAACATGCTTCCTGCTTCCAAACCCAGGAGCCAAAGGTTAGGATTTTAAATAATAATAATAATAATAATGAGTTATACTTATTCCAGATTAGTTTTCTGGCTCTCCAAAAAATAAATGGCTAAGATGTCCAAAATGTTTTTTTTACAACTCTGCCAAATGCTGGCTTTCCCTCTTTGTCTGGAGATCCAGCCAATCTGTTGAAAATTATCCCATCTTTTTGAGTACTTCCAGGCAGTTGTTCAGAGAGAAGACTAAATCCTGCAATCTAAGATGGATGTGGAGACTCTTAAATACTTTCATAGCAGAAGAAATCATTCTTTGATTTCTGAGTCTTATTTCCTCTAGCTATGAATTTGGGAAAACATACACTGGACATCACATCATACCTAGTTATAGACAATGTTCTGCATTAATTGGGAGTGTGACATTTGCCTGGTGACTCCTTGGTTTTTTGGTTTTGTTTTGTTTTTGTCCCTTGTAAATAAGCCTTGGCCTGAGTATAAACTTACAAAAAACATGGATTCACTAGGGAGAAGGCCTTGAGTCTGAATAAGAACAAGTAAACACACTCTCTTTTCTGGTTTGATTTGCATGAAATTTAACAGATTTTTTCCTTTATGTATTTTGTTTTTAGTTTTTTTGAGGGGAGGGTCGTGGTGGTAAGAGTGGTTAAGGGTATTGTGGTATATATACTAGGAAGATTCTCTTAATTTGAATACAGGGGAGGTGAGACTTATTAGATCAAATGGATGTTATCTGTGGTCCATTGACCTCTGAAAATGCTTTTTAAGGACAGATGGATAGATTTTTAAGGATTAGTTTAGCTGGCAGTTTGCCTGCCACATCTACTCCATTTAAAGGTGGTGGGTGGACTTGGCTCAGTGTACGGAAGTAGAAGCTTAGGTGGGGAAATCTTGGTCTAAGTTTACTAGGGCTGATTGACAGCAGGGGAGAGATGGCTATCAGATCCCATCACAATGACATGAACTCCTTTGAAAACTGGCCTCTCTGGGCCACGGTGTCCTCTCCTCATTAAGCAGATGCCTGGTACAGGATGAGTGGATTACCTGTGTAATGGAAACCCTAAAAAAGTCTAGTGGCTGGATTGGGAAACAAGAGAATCGGGTTCTAGTCCTGAATTTTCCCCCAACTTGTATTTTGGATTTGGGAAACTCAGTTCTTCTGAGCATTGGTTTCTTCAGCTGGAAGATTAAGTGATTAGAGTAGTAGACCTTCTTTGAGGGTCCTTCCTGTTCTGATGTGTTCCTTGAAGTCTGGAACTCTGTTGGCACCTTCCTCATGCTTTAGTAAATGAATTTGGCAAATTCATATTAGTCTTAGTGAAAATGTCCATAAGGTTTAGAGTAGGATCTTGAAAAAAATTAGTTGAATGAAAGCATTACAGGGATAGAAACCAAGAAACTTTTATTCTGAAATATTGGACCTTTTGTTAAATTAGTCTATTAATTGTTAATGAGTGAAAGAGAAGTTTCTAGGTGATTTCTTGCTAGAATTTTGGATGAGGATGAGACCAATTCAACACTGAACTGTTTGCATGTTTAGTGCATTTGCTTGACTATAGTTTTAATGCCTATATGATATTCTTTCAGTTCAGTTCAGTCCCTTAGTCATGTCTGACTCTTTGCGATCCATGAACCACAGTACACCAGGCCTCCCTGTCCATCACCAACTCCCGGAGTCCACCCAAACCCATGTCCATTGAGTCGATGATGCCATCCAACCATCTCAACCTCTGTCGTCCCCTTCTTTTCCTGCCCTCAATCTTTCCCAGCATTGGGGTCTTTTCAAATGAGTTAGGTCGTCACATCAGGTGGCCAAAGTATTGGAGTTTCAACTTCAGCATCAGTCCTTCCAATGAACACCCAGGACTGATCTCCTTTAGGATGAACTGCTTTGATCTCCTTGCAGTCCAAGGGACCCTCAAGAGTCTTCTCCAACACCACAGTTCAAAAGCACCAATTCTGCACTCAGCTTTGTTTATAGTCCAACTCTCATATCCATACATGATATTCTTTACAATTACCAAATAAGAGCTTTTTAATCCTATTCTTATTTTTAGAGTCAGACTCTCAGGGAATGGACACTTATGGTTGAAAAGAAGACAGCCTGTCCTTTACTGGAGCAAGATTTGTGGAGGGAATTCTGAGAAAACAGTAAGAAGGGAGCCCTGAGTGTCCTATCTACTAGCACCATTCTAGGTGTTGAGGTTAGAGAAGAAATAAGACAATTTTTAGTCTCAAGGGTCTAACTTCCTATGAGAGGAGATAGACTTGGAACATGTTTTAATAAAATAGCAGTAACTATTAATGTTACAGAAAAGATGAAATATTATCATAGGAACTTACATTCAGTGGCAGATGGAGTATGCTTTCTTAAATAGAGAGATTTGGAAAGTTGGGAATAAAAGGAAGTAAAGAGGTAAGGAGTGTGGACCGCTATCTTGAGTTTTACTGTCTTCCAAAGCCCCTCTAAACTGTGCCTCTTGGGCTCACATAGGTATATCAGAGCCTGTCCATCAGAGCCTGTGCTCGCTAAGGATAAAAGGGAGGCCAAACTGATGATCTCTCACCTCAGCCCTGCTTCCACTAGAACAGTTCTGGTTTGTTGTTGTTTTTCTAGTGTTTTAAATATTGGGATTATAGTTGAAAAAAAGTGGTCTGCTAATTTAAAGATTTGGAAAATAACTGCCTTGGAATAAACCAGTTACGTTCACTCTTGCCCTTAGTGTCTTACTTAACTCAGGTTTTCGCCGTTGTACGAGGCAAATACTGGTTCTCTCACGCCCTGCCCGCACCCCAGAGACATCAGTTCTTAGTCCCCAGAACCTGTAAATGTTACCTTGTAAGCAAAGGGGGTCTTTGTAGGATCTTTCAATGAGGTGACTATCTTGGATTATTTGGTTGGGCCCTAATGCCATCACTGGTAAGTGGAAGGCAGGGGAGATTTGAGAGACAAAAGAGGAGAAAGCAGTGTGACTGCAGAGGAGATTGGAGAGGGTGGGAATGCCAGCAACCATGCAGAAATAGAAGAGGAGAGGATTGTATTCTCCCCTAGAACCTCTGGAGGTGTACCTCTGACTCTCTCATTTTTGGACCATCGATAATGATTTCAGATTTCTGGCCTCCAGAACTGTGAGAGGATAAATATAGAAGTTAAATTGTGAGTTCCTTGTTATCCATGTCCTTTTTATTTAGTATTTTACCTTTTTCACAGAGTATAACTCAATGTCTCAAATGTTATAACTGTATTTCACTTAACCATTGCTACAAAACAAACATCCCCAAATTTAGTAGCTTAAAATAATGACAGTTTTTTTTTTTTTTTTTAATCTCTCACAATTTTGTGGGTTGTCTGGGTTCAGCTGGGTGGTTCTTCTTTACTGTGTGGTGTCACATGGGGTCACTCACATGGCGGCATTCATCTGGGGCCTCAACTGAGGCAAGGATGCCTGGGCAGGCTAGTGAGGACTCTATCGCAGAGTCGCCACATCCTCAGGACAGTGAATACAGAAGCTGCCAGGCCTTGTGAAGCCTAAGACACAACTGGCACTGCATCACTTCCACCACTTCCTGTCGATCGGAGGAGTCACAGGGCTACTAGACTAAAGGCCAGGGGAGAGGAGATAGACCCCGCTTCCTGAAGGGAAGGGGTCCTGCACATGGAGGGAGGCAGTAGGATCTGTTGTCGGCCATCTTTGGAAACAGTCTACCACAGACTACTTACACAACGATTATTGAATTAACCCAGATATACTGAGATTTTTACATGATGGGATTCAGTAAGAAACATTTCCTAAGACAAAAATTTCTGATGTTAAAAAAAAAAAAAAAAAGAAAATCCAGTAAAGGGAAGTCCCCCGGTGGTCTAGTAGCTAAGATTATATGCCCCCAATGAAGGGGGCCCAGGTTTGATCCCTGGTCGGGGAGCTAGATCCCACATGCCTCAGTTAAGAGTTTGCATGGTGTAACTAAGTATCCCACGTACTGCAATTGACACCCGGTGCAGTCAATGAAGTAAGTAAATAAAACAGTTTTAAAAATCCAGTATAAGCTGCCAGAATGGGACCTTGCACACATAAGGAATTCAAGAGATGCCTGCTTACTGACCAACTGGCTGGGTAAGGACACAAAACATATTTCCTAGCTCTCTTATGACCAGTGATTTCACAAGGAGGAGGGCAGGGCATTTCCAGAGCCAAGACCATTCACTTCCCTCCCTGGGTATTGCATAGTGATGGCTAATTTTGTGATTTGGAAGCTTCTCCACCTGGAAAGCAATTCCTGCAGGGAAGGGTTAGGAAAGCTTTTGACATGGCCAAGAACTCCGTGGCTCTCTACAGAGGTTAGGAAGGTAGATGAGACTGGCAGGAGACCTTTAACTTCCTACACAGTTTGCCTGAAATTTAATAACAGGACTTCCTGGTGGACGCATCACAGTGATTACAAGTGCCTGTCAAGTGTGAGATTCTGACCCTGGGACCCCTGACGTCCCTTTTGTCCAATCCCTTATTCTCGTTTAGTTATTACAACTATAGGGAGAAATTCTGGTGTCAGCCCCAGTCAGAGGTAGAGGGTTCTGGGAACGGAGTCAGAGATGGTTTTCTTGGTGGGATTCCAAATCCAGATTTCTTTTTATTGGTTGTTTCTGTTTTCTGAGTTTGCATTTGATCTTCCTTTGAAATGTGTGTGCGTGCGTTTTGTCTTCTTTGTAGGTTTGTTTGCATTTTGGGGTACTGTTTTTCTTAAGATGAGTTTGCTGTTTTTATCAGCAGTCACTGTGGCAAGGAGACATAGGCCCTTAGCTGACTTCTCTCCTCTGGAGTGGTTTTATAGGCCAGAAACTAGGGAGTAGCTAGGTTTTGATAGTTTATTGGGTTCCTATTTGAAATACCAACTGAAAACCCCCCAGGCTTTTGCCCTCATCATTTGTTTTCATCTAATGACCAGTTTTATGGTGTTTTCTCCATGGCCTGTGAATAAGTCCAGGCTTTTTAAGACCAGGCACACACTCTACCTTTGCTGCTATTTACTCTGCACCTCCTTGCTGCCGCAGGTTTTTGCTTGCCCTTGCTAACTTTTTCTTTTTATACCTTTGTACATTACTCTGTTGATCCTTCTTCCTGGGAGGATTGAAAGTGATAGGGAGTATATATGTAGGAACTGGGAAGTGGAGATAACCTTATTTTTACTTTCAACATGTTTCCCCAAATACTTCTTTTCTTTGCATGATAGTTTTCATCCTGTGTGAAACTCAGAAGCATGTGTGCTTCTGGCATTTCAACTAATTAGGACACAGATCTCTAAGAGAAATAGAAGCTTGCTGCATGTGAAGGTTTCTCTAGGCTGTTGGATGGCAGGGAGAGTTCACAGACTACCAGAATGACCAAAGTCCAGATGCTGTCCAACACTAGACTCTCTTGGCGTTACCAAGATTAGGTGTGGAATGTGCAGACAAAAGGGCAGTGCTGGAGTGAGGCTTTCTCCACACAGGGCTTAGTTGTCCTGGGTTGATGTCTGGATTAGTGCCCCAGCCTGTGTTCAAACATAGGAGAAGCACAGAGTGTACCCCACAGAGGCTACTACATCAAAATGGGTTCAGATCGATGTGGACCGGTGTTCTTTATACATTAAGTGTAAAAAAGCAGATTATAGAGCAGTATATCAGGAGGAGACAGGTATGAACAGACATCAAGACAGACTGGCCGCTAACTTTGGGCAGTATGATTGTGGTGATTTTTAGATTTTTCTTTGCAATGTTCTTTATTTATCTAAATTTTCCTTAATAAATAAGAAGTGTTAGAATAGATTTAAAATAGCTTTTAAAATAAAAACAAAACGGTGGCAGGCGGGCATTTTCTTTCACTCAGTAAACCTCTCTTGCTAGCCTCTTCCGTTCTCAGCCCCAGCTGGACTCAGGGGGAGTCTGTCCCGGAACATGGCGGCTAAGGGTGGCCTTGGTGGAGATGACAGCCACCCTGTGCTCTGGGCATGTTGACTTATTCAAGCAGCTTCTGTGTTTCCCCAGGAGCCTCTCACTCGTTATGCTGGCATCATTCTTACCTGGTGGGATGGGGAACAACTCACCTTTTGTAATAGTCTGACAGACCCAAGGCTAAGGCTGATTATTCTCACCCTCTATCCTGGTCTGTTTGTTTTCTCCTGTGTCTGTCTGTTTTATCCCATTCAGAGTTTTTGCTGTTCTCCTTTGTCTTTCTAGGACATTGAACTTACAGAGGTTCAGTTTTTCCTTTTTAGCATTTCTCCTGTTTCCAGTAAAGTCACTGGGCTAGTTTTTGGCCACATAGGTAAACAGGTTTGAAATGCCTGTCACTGGAGAATTTTACCCCCACTTCGGTTTAGTCGCTCAGTCATGTCCGACTCTTTGCAACCCCATGGACTGCAGCACGCCATGCCCCCCTGTCCATCACCAACTCCCAGAGTTTACTCAAACTCATGCCCATTAAGTCGGTGATGCCATCCAACCATCTCATCCTCTGTCGGCCCCTTCTTCTCCTGCCTTCAGTCTTTCCCAGCCTCAGGGTCTTTTCAAATGACTCAGCTCCTCGCATCAGGTGGCCAAAGTATTTGGAGTTTCAGCTTCAACATCAGTCCTTCCAATGAATATTCAGGGCTGATTCCCTTTAGGATGGACGGGTTTAATTTCCTTGCAGTCCAAGGGACTCTCAAGAGTCTTCTCCAACACCACAGTTCAAAAGCATCAATTCTTCGGCACTCAGCTTTCTTTATAGTCCAACTCTCACATCCATACATGACTACTGGAAAAACCATAGCCTTGACAAGACGGACCTTTGTTGGCAAAGTAATGTCTCTGCTTTTTAATGTGCTGTCTAGGTTGGTCATAACTTTCCTTCCAAGGAGTAAGCGTCTTTTAATTTTCATGGCTGCAGTCACCATCTGCAGTGATTTTGGAGCCCCCCAAAATAAAGTCAGCCACTGTTTCCACTGTCTCCCCATCTATTTGCCATGAAGCGATGGGACTGGATGACATGATTTTAGTTTTCTCAATGTTAAGCTTTAAGCCACCTTTTTCACTCTCCTCTTTCACTTTCATCAAGAGGCTCTTTAGTTCTTCTTCACTTTCAGTCATAAGGGTGGTGTCATCTGCATATCTGAGGTTATTGATATTTCTCCCAGCAGGTTTGATTCCAGCTTCCTCCAGCCCAGCGTTTCTCCTAATGTACTCTGCATATAAGTTAAATAAGCAGGGCGACAATATACAGCCTTGATGTACTCCTTTTCCTGTTTGGAACCAGTCTGTTGTTCCATGTCTAGTTCTAACTGGTGCTTCCTGACCTGCATGCAGATTTCTCAAGAGGCAGATCAGGTGGTCTGGTATTCCCATCTTTTCAGAATGTTCCACGGTTTATTGTGATCCACACAGTCAAAGGCTTTGGTGTAGTCAATAAGGCAGAAATAGATGTTTTTCTGGAATGCTCTTGCTTTTTTGATGATGCAGCAGATGTTGGCAATTTAATCTCTGGTTCCTCTGCCTTTTCTAAAACCAGCTTGAACATCTGGAAGTTCACGGTTCATGGATTGCTGAAGCCTGGCTTGGAGAATTTTGAGCATTACTTTACTAGTGTGTGAGATGAGTGCAATTGTGCGGTAGTTTGAGCATTCTTTGGCATTGCCTCTCTTTGGGATTGGAATGAAAACTGACCTTTTCCAGGGCTTGCTGTATCTGGGGAGGTAACATATTACCCTGTCGGCTTATTTGGGGGAACTGGAATCAAACCGTTTGTAAATATGTATTTGTGTTTAAGAACATTTTGAGCCCTGCCAAGATACTTAGCTTATTAATTGAGATGGTGATTCTGAATGACCTTAGATATAGCTAATGATGCACTTTAGGAAATTGTTTATTTGTTATCATCTTAAGTCATAATTCTTTTTCTCCTTGAGTTTGTCAAGGACTCTTTTCTCTAGCTTCATTCACCCAGCAGCTGTTCACCAGATATGAACTGAGCGTCATACTTAGTACCTGAGATATTATGGAGAAATAAGATACATACGGTTAGTCTCTGCCCATGGAGAATGTGTAATTGGTGTGAGAAATAAGCATGTAAATAGTAAGTTCCACGTATGGAGTGTCATAAATGCTATGATGGGGAGAGTGTAAGTTATAGTGTAAGACCAGTGTCAGGCACCTAACCCACGTTTGAAACATCAGGGATGTGTCCTGGGAGAAGTTGGCCTAAGCCCCAATTTGAAAGATTGTTTGGGGTTAGTATGGGGTGGGCGAGGGCAGAAGTGTTCCTAGCAGAAAGTCTATTTGCCAACATCTGGAGACTAGAAAGAACATGAAATGTTGATAGAACTGAAAGAAATTCTGTGTGGCTGGTTTTGAAGGTAGAGAGGCAGAAGTACCTGGACAAGTGAGTCAGAAGAAGCACAACTTTGTAAATCAGGCTGAAGAGTTTAGACTACCCAAAAAGCACTAGGGAACTATTAATCTCATAATGTAGGTTTGTATTTTAAACAGTTCTTATCACAGCAGAGTTACAGAGAGGGAAGATCTGAGGCAAAGAGGTCAGGTGAGAGGCTGATAAAGCTTCTAGACAAGAAACAGTGGCATCAGACTTGTGGTCTAAATAGGGGGAATGGTGGGAAATAGACTCAACATATACTCTGGTGGTAAAAGTGGCGAGACTTGCCTATTGATTGGTGCATTGGGAGTTTTGGGCTTGGGAAGCTGAATGAGTAGTTAAGTGTCAGATAGATACCAGTCACTGAGAGAATAAAGGCATAAAGCATAGGTTTGAAGTCAACTATATTAGAATTTTTTTTCTTCTCTGGCTACCATTATTTAATTCATTCATTGCCATAATATTTACCAGTCAACCAACATGTACGGAGTATTATGCTGTGAATCAAGAGAGATGCAGGGAAGCCTTGATGCCTATAGATATTAATGCTCTAGTTGAAGTGAAAAGGCGTGCATGTAGTGAATGTCCGTGGGGCCACAGTGTTTCTGCTCTCTCTAGTCTAGTCTGTCTGCTCTTGTCACGTCTCTCTCCTCTTCAGAAACTTTCAGTGCCTAGTAAGACGCAGGTGAGTCTGTCTAGTTTGGCATTCAAGTTTCTAAAAAACCATATGTCATCTTGTGTGTTCTGCTTTCTCCTGTCATGAAGCTCTCTCTTCAGCCAGCCAGCTTGTCCATCCATTTGATTCCTGTACCTCCCCATCCTCCCCATGCAGTCTTTTCTCCTTTTCAATCCATTCTTACCAAGTTTTCAAGACTTACCTTAGTTTTCATGTTTTCCACAAAACTTTCCCTGCCTTTCTAGTTCCCAGTGATATCTTTTCCAACTCTGTACTCTTACTGTAAACATCATTTATTTGACCCTTACACTGGTTTGCCTTATGTTCTTAGTTACAGTCTATAAATATGCCTGCCTTCCTAATCAGATTTTAGCTCCAAGAGCAGTGGCTATCTCATATTGTTAGTATCTCCCTGAGGACCTAGCATAATGCTCAACATGAAGTATACAGGTGTGTAAAAATATATATTTGCTATGTTCTTGAGAAAAACATGATCACACAGTTTTGATTAAGCAGCAAGTGAAAGGTAAAAACTTAGATGTTCTAGGATTCAAAGGAGGGAGATTCAAACATGGATTAAAATGGTTCCATGACCTTCCGTCTTTTAAAATGAGTTTAGATTACAGACCTATACAGGCAGCCCAAAACCTATAAACTGCCTCCACATAGAAGCACTGTTATAGACAGTGGTTCTCCATTCAGTATAATCATAAAATGTAGTCATTTGTTAATTGAAGGCTGGAATTAATACTTATTAGCAGCCAAAGTTCTGGATTCAAGATGCTGTAGACCTTTTGGTATAGTTGAGAATCAGAGGTGAGTGAAGTTTGAATAAGCCCCTGAGTTAATTTTGATATCCATTTATGTTTTACTTGAGGCTCTGTTTTATAATACACAAGAAGTGTTAATATTGCATATCCTTCAGGCTACACTCTATAAACATTTAGCCAACTCATTAGTAGCCCTTAGCTGATGCAGAGTTGAGTTTACGCTACCTGGAAAGTAAATCCTAGAATAGAAAGGCACCTCCTGTGTCTCAGCATACCTGAATACAAGGTCAGAATTCTTCTTTAAACATAATTTTGGTTTTTCTTAAACATTGACAGATGCACAATTGATGCTTCTGTCTCTCACCACCAATCAGGGACACAGTAATTTTAACAGAATATTTTTTGTAAAGATTTAGTCGAAACACACCAGGCTATTAAGAACAAAACAGTTAGTTATAGGATTCACCAAATAGTTAACTTTGAGTAAGGTACCTTCTTCATATAGCCTCCAAGATAGACTGGTTGGTAAATGTTTGTTAAAGTAACTGAATGAGGTAATTTGCTTTCATTCCATTAAAACAATGACTTTAGGGAATTCCCTGGTGGTCCAGTGGTTAGGACTTGGTGCTCTATTTGCCGAGGACCTGGATTCAGTCTCTGTTGGGGAACTAAGATCCCACAAGCTGTGTGGCATGGCAAAAAAAAAAAAAAAAAGACTTTAATTTTAGAATAGTAGCTCCTCAGCTCGTGTCTCTGGCAGTATTGTGGTCAGCAGGGCCAGTTATTTATCAAGGCAGTTTCTAGATGATGTTGATAACAAGCATATGGTCTGCTTAAGTGAGAATGTTTATCTTTGTTACTTCCCCAAGAGATATCAGGCTGCTGGAGATTAGTGACTGATTCCTTGAGAAGATGTGTCCTCCAGGCTTTGTTGTGTAGATGAAGATGTTCTGTATGGGCAGGTAGTACTCAGGTATCCCAGTACTGAACTCCTAGAGTTTTACCTTTAAATGACTCCACTGAAAATGGAAACTGATATTCTTAACCATTTTGCTTGGAGATGGTAAAGAATGTGACATAGCCTGTAGGGGAATTGGTTTGTCTTCCCCCTCAATAAAACGTTGACCTTGCAAAACCCAGGTTTGCATTTTTAACTAAAAATTTTATATGTGTCATCCTTTGTAAACAGCAAGACACTGGTAAGAACCAAAAGCCCTAACCATTAGGGATTAAGTCACACGTAACCATAATATGGTTTACTCTGCAGTCATTAAATGGAAAGAAATAGATCAGGGTGCCTGATATTGAATGATTTTGTAGATAAAGTTTTTTTTTTTAATGAGAAGATGCTTCTAAAGTAACTTTTTTTTTTCATTTATTTTTATTAGTTGGAGGCTAATTACTTTACAATATTGTAGTGGGTTTTGTCATACATTGACATGAATTAGCCATGGAGTTACATGTATTCCCCATCCCGATCCCCCCTCCCACCTCCACCTCCCTCTCTACCCAATCCCTCTGGGTCTTCCCAGTGCGCCAGGCCCGAGCACTTGTCTCATGCATCCAACCTGGGCCGGTGATCTGTTTCACCCTAGATAATATACATGTTTCGATGCTGTTCTCTTGAAACATCCCACCCTCGCCTTCTCCCACAGAGTCCAAAAGTCTGTTCTGCACATCTGTGTCTCCCTTTCTGTTTTGCATATAGGGTTATCATTACCATCTTTCTAAATTCCATATATATGTGTTAGTATACTGTAATGGTCTTCATCTTTCTAGCTTACTTCACTCTGTATAATGGGCTCCAGTTTCATCCATCTCATTAGAACTGATTCAAATGAATTCTTTTTAATGGCTGAGTAATATTCCATGGTGTATATGTACCACAGTTTTCTTATCCATTTATCTGCTGATGGGCATCTAGGTTGCTTCCATGTCCTGGCTATTATAAACAGTGCTGCGATGAACATTGGGGTGCAAGTGTCTCTTTCAGATCTGGTTTCCTCGGTGTGTATGCCCTAGATAAAGTTTTGATGAAAAAAAATCATGGTGCACAACAGTATATGTAATATGCATGTTTGTTGATGGAAAAAAGTCAAACGAAAAGTGTGTACTTGAATTCACTGAATTTTTTAAAGGAGAAAGCCAAGATACTTTTGCATAGTTTTCTGTGAGGAGAGGCACTGGGCAGTCTGTTTCTTTTAACATTTATTAATTTTTTTCCATAAAAATATATAAGTACAAAGAAGGAAATGAGCTTTCTTTACATAAAATGCCCAATAAATGTTCAATAAATCTATAATTTGAAATGAGTAAGGACTTCAAAAATTTTTTATTTTACTGAATATGAAATAGTTATAAAAAGAAATTTATAAAGTTGTGGTAAGGTTTACAAAGTTTGCAACAGATGTAGAAAAAAAACTTAAAGATACCAAGCGGGGAAGAAAGAAGGTGGGATGAGTTGGGAGAATGGGATTGACATATATACACTACTATGTATAAAATAGATAGCTAATAAGAACCTACTATATGGCATAGGGAACTTTACTCAGTGCTCTGTGGTGACCTAAATTGGAAGGAAATCTAAAAAAGAGGGGATCTATGTATTCTTATAACTGATTCACTGTACTGTACAGCAGAACCTAACAGAAGACTGTAAAGTAATTATACTGTGATAAAAAAAATTTTTTTTAAGTATGCAGTAAATAAAAGTAATCACTCTTCTCCAGAATCATAGGGAAGCCACACTTCATACCCATGAGAATGGCGAAAATGGAACAAAAGACAACAGGAAATATTGGAAAGGATATGGAACCACTAGAATGCTTGCTTATTGCTGTTGAGAGCATAAAATGTTATAATTATTTTGGAAAACCATCAGTTTTCTAAAATATTAAACTTCAGCTTTATTCTCAGATATTTATCTAAGAAAAAATATATGTCCACAAAAAACCTTGTGCAAGAATATTCATAGCAGCTTTATTCATGAAAGCCAATAAATGGAAACAGTCCTTATCTGTCAAGAGAAGAATGGAATAGTGTTGGAAGTTCTGGCCACAGCAATCAGAGCAGAAAAAGAAGTAAAAGGAATCCAGATAGGAAAAGAAGAAGTAAAACTCTCACTGTTTGCAGATGACATGATCCTCTACATAGAAAACCCTAAAGACTCTACCAGAAAATTACTAGAGCTAATCAATGAATATAGTAAAGTTGCAGGATATAAAATTAACACACAGAAATCCCTTGCATTCCTATATACTAACAATGAAAAAACAGAAAGAGAAATTAAGGAAACAATACCATTCACCATTGCAACAAAAAGAATAAAATACTTAGGAGTATATCTACCTAAAGAAACAAAGGACCTATACATAGAAAACTATAAAACACTGATGAAAGAAATCACAGAGGACACAAACAGATGGAGAAACATACCATGTTCATGGATTGGAAGAATTAATATTGTCAAAATGGCTATTCTACCCAAAGCAGTCTATAGATTCAATGCAATCCCTATCAAGCTACCAACGGTATTTTTCACAGAACTAGACCAAATAATTTCACAATTTGTATGGAAATACAAAAAACCTCGAATAGCCAAAGTAATCTTGAGAAAGAAGAATGGAACTGGAGGAATCAACCTGCCTGACTTCAGACTCTACTACAAAGCCACAGTCATCAAGACAGTATGGTACTGGCACAAAGACAGAAATATAGATCAATGGAACAGAATAGAAAGCCCAGAGATAAATCCACGAACCTATGGACACCTTATTTTTGACAAAGGAGGCAAGGATATACAATGGAAAAAAGACAACCTCTTTAACAAGTGGTGCTGGGAAAACTGGTCAACCACTTGTAAAAGAATGAAACTAGAACACTTTCTAACACCATACACAAAAGTAAACTCAAAAGAACAGCATGTATACTATCTATGGTGAAACAGATCACCAGCCCAGGTGGGATGCATGAGACAAGTGCTCCGGCTTGGTGCACTGGGAAGACCCAGAGGAATCGGGTGGAGAGGGAGGTGGGAGGGGGGATCGGGATGGGGAATACATGTAAATCCATGGCTGATTTATATCAATGTATGACAAAACCCACTGGAAAAAAAAAAATAATAATAAAAATAAATAAAAAAAAAAAAAGAGAAGAATGGATAAACAAACTTGTATATTCATGCAATAGAATACAAAGCAACAAAAAGAATCTACTGATACATTGAATAACATGAATGAATATCATAAGTTTTATACTGAGTGGAAAAAAGGCAGACCCAACAAGTTATGTAATGCATAATTACATTTATATGAAATTCTAGCATAGACAAAACCAAACTTGGGTGATAGAAATCAAATCATGGTTGCTTTGGGGATTCAGAGTTGACTGGAAAAGGGGTGTAAGAGAACTTTCTAGAATGATGGAAATCTCCCCAGGCTTCATAGAGGTGGATTACATGAGTGTATGCATTTATGAAAATTGACCAAATGGTATACCTAAGATTTGAGCATTTCACTGTGTGTAAAATATGCTTCAGTTTTTGAAAAATGGTATTTTGGGTCTTTATTATTAGGAGAATGCATCTAGAGTTGATAAAAGGGGCAGGTTTGGGAATATGTATGTCACCCCTTCAGAGTAGTTCCTTCATAGTTTTGGAGACACAGTATTTAACCAAGTGCCATATTTAGCTTGGGCTTTTTTGTCGATTGTACAGTTGGAGGAACTATTTCCAGAATCTTGTCAGAGTGCAGGGAGCAGCGTTGTAAAGAGGGAGAAGGTAATCCTCGAAAATTAGCACTCCAGAACCTTACACGCCATGTCTTCTGATGATCTTGCTCCTGACCAGTGGGTCTCAACTGGGAACTTTTATTTTCCTCTCAGGGTGCATTTGGCAATGTCCAAAGATATCGTTGGTTGTCAGCTGGTGTGGGGAGGGGTGTTGTGCTACTGGCATCTCATGGGTAGAAGCTATGGAGGCTGCTAAACCTTCTACACTGCACAGGATAACCCCCCACAACAAGGAGTTATCTCATCCAAAATGTCACTGATGCCAACTTGCAGAAACCTTGTTTTACATTTGTGCTTACTACTGAGGCTGAATCGGTCTCAGTCAACCAGGTGCTGATTACACTCATGGTGCAAATCAATTGTGGAAATTTGGCATTTTCATAAATTGCACATTTCTTCCCTGTCAGAATTTAATATTAAAGACCTGTAAGTATATGTAATCTTAAATTTTGAGGTAAAATTCCTTGTGTTAAGAGCATTTCCAAAATCCAAAAGAATTAAATTCTTCAAATGTTAAGTTTTGTTCTTTATTTCATTAAATATTTAAACAAATGATCTTAGTTGATGTTGTTTAAAAAAATGAATAAAAGGCTTTATCAACTCAGAGGAAATAAATGATAATAATTTATCTCCTTTTCTACCTCCACAGAATGACAGGGAGTGAATTTTTCTCTCGTTTCCCTGAACTCTATCCCTTTCTTCTCAAACAGTTGGAAACCGTGGCCAATTCTGTGGACAGGTAAGAAGAGAATAGGGTGGGCCAAAGTGGAATCAAGGATGTGAATTACTTTGAGGTTTTTCCCTCCAGGCAACAGTTTTTAATCAACTCCTTCCTTGTAACATAGATGGATTTTTTTTTAAAAAACCTGCTTCTTTATTACATCATATTTCCTGATACTCTGTTGAAGATTTGTACCTGAAAAGTTATGTAAAATCAGGTTTTTAGATTTTATTTTACATTTTTACAAATTCTACTTTTAAAGTTTTCGATGTTTTACTGGAATTAGGTTTTTAGAAGCATATTGTGATTTCTTGTAAGAATCATTTTCTTCCCCTTATATTTAGGAGCCTGAGTGTTTACACTTTGAGTTTGCTTTAACAAACACCTGTCATGTTTTTTTTAATCACTGGCCTATTGCAGCTGACTCATCTGGTCATGTATGATCAGAAATGATACTGTTCCACTTGAGTGAAGATGGCCAGCAGTCCTGGAAACACAAAATAAAGCTAATAAGAGGGCTTCCACTCTAATCAGGACAAATAAAAAAAAAGTTCACTGTTGTCCTTTACATCACAATCTGTGGCTAGTAGTGGAATTTTTTGTATGGACATCTTAGAGCATGGGCCATTTTATTCTTTGAGCAGTTTTTGCACTTGGCATGAATTTATACCAATTGTCTGTAGTGAGAAAATAAAATCACATCAATGAATTTTTACTTCTGTTTATGATACATTTCCTCACATTTTAGTAATTTGTGCAGACAGGCTTTTCTGGCCCTGCTAAGCGACTGTTCACGCTTTCTTAAGTACATTTGGATGTTGAGAGTTTCACATTTCATACTCTGGAACAGGCATCTCTCTACTGTCTGAACAGCTCAAATCAAAACAGCAAACTCTAATTATCAAATAATACGCTTTGAGAAGAGAATCGTGTGCAAAAGCCTAGTCTGCGGCTTTGCCAGTAGTTCTTCCTTATTTGCACAGTAAGAAGATACGAAGTGAGTGGAGGAAAGAAATGCAAATAAGGACAATTATCCCTGATCATAGAGTCTCACTTTATATATTGGGTTGGCCAAAAAATTCCTTCAAGTTTTCCATAAGATGATATGAAAAACCCAAACGTACTTTTTGGCCAACTCAATATGTAATTATTTAATGAGAAAAATGTTTGAAGACAGTGCCTCGCCTCAATTTTTTTTTTTTTTCGCCTCAAGTTTTAAACCTTTTATGTACAATACTTTTTTTTTTTTTCAGTGATACAGGAGAACTAAACCGTCATCCCAGCATGTTTCTCTTACTTTTGGTGTTGGGGAGGCTCTACCCTTCCCCCATGGATGGCACCTGTTCTGCTCTCAGCATGGCACCTTTTATTCCCTTCATTATGAGGTAGTATATGCTGCATGCAAATAGTGGGAGTGGCATGGGGCTATATGGGACTATTTAATCCTGTTTCTATTTCAGAAATTATAGTTTGTTTTTTTTTTAACTTTGGGAGGGTGCTCGTGAAGGCGGGGGCCTGGAATTACTGCCATTGCCTCCAACTGGCCTCCAGTTTTTTCAGATTACAGGTTTAGGAGCTCCTATCTACTGTTTAAGACGTGTTCCCTGGGAGTCCTACGTGCTAATGGACGTGTGGTGTTGATAGGAGATACCCCCTTTTGATAAATATAGCCTTATCCCTGTGTGGAGCCTGGTCAGCATGGGGTAGGCTTGGTTCTGGCATACACCCCTGTTCCTGGGCTTAAGGGGACACCTGGCTCTTCACTCTGGAGTTGGAGGGTAGTTGCGAGGGGTAGCATCTAAATGGCAATGCTGTGTAGCGTGCGTTTGCTTCCCATTCATCTCCTCTTTAAAGCTTGGAGTGTCTGAGAAAAAGCATGCATAAAGAATATGCATGGAGTCAAATGATAATAGGCATTTCTGCTTCTATAGCCTATTACCACGTCCTCTGTTTCATTTGTTTTGAGACACTTGCCAGCTGCTACTTTCCTTTTTTTTTTTTTTTAACCACATGTACTCTTTTACTGCTAAATAAACATATTTCCATTGATAAAATGTAAAAACATAAAGGTAAGTGTTTCTTGATACACACATAATATAAATTAAAAAACCCAGTCAAAATTAATATGCAGTGAGATGGAAATAACTATAGTTTACACTCAGTGTAATGACATTTGCCAGCTTCTGATCACCTTTTTCATTTTGGATCAAAGGCCTCAATAAATAGGCTTCTGAAAAGTACTGAAATTTTCTTATGAGATATTTCTGAAGTCCTGTCATCTCAGTTACCTTTTTACCTTTCTGCTTCCCTCTTGACAAAACAGCACCTTCATTTTTATATATCTGCCAAAAATTGAAATAGATTTAGAGCAGAAGGATAAAATACAACCAACTCAAGAGAGTGTGCTTGTTATTTATGTGGTGTCCTGGGTTCCACTTCCTGGTTTCACAGAGCTGACTGTTGCACTTTAATGTGAGAAACCATTAAACACGAGATTCTGGTGTGTGATTGCTGTAGCCATTTGTTTGCACCAAGCCCTGGCTGTGGCTGTGTTATCTGTGATCACAGAGATGACTCACTCAGATTGGTTTTTGTTTCCTGATACACAGAGTTACCAGCCTCCCGTATCCAGCATTTGGTGATTCATTTGAGGAATTTGGGTCATAAATTTTACTTTCAGGAGCATTTAAAAATTGTACTTTCACATATAGCTGGAAAGAGCTAAAAAATATTTCAGAAAGTTGATGGTGGGGGGAGGCCCATCTATAGAATGACAGTGTACATTAGAAACAAAGACAGGCTTTAGAACTTCATCATCCTGTGTTGAAAACATTTAGTTTGTGGAAGCTTATTATCAGTCAGTCTGACATGTGTTACATCCTAGAAACCAGAAGTGACTACTTTGAAAGTATCCTTCCTGTTATTTATTAGTTTACGTATAAACAGAATGCTTATACTACTACACCTATATTCAGAGCACTTTGAAATGTAAACATATCACTTGAGGTAGGGTCTCATAAATTGTGATTAAGTAGGCCTGGAGTGGGACCTAAGTTTCTGCATTTCCCACAGACTTCCAGGTAATACTGATGCTGCTGGCCTACAGACCACACTTTGAGAAGCAAGATTAAATTTGAGAACTTAAACATGATCAGAACCACACAGAGAGAGATGATTTTAATAAACTGTTCAGTAGTAGGGTCATACTTGGAACTTGGTTAGACTGTTTGGGAGGTTTATTAGAAGTAGCTTTTGATCCAGGAATGCAGAGAACAGCAAGAGTGTATCCTAAGCAGAGAAGTCAGTAGGGAGCAGACCCACCTTTGCTGAGCCTCCACTGTTGGCCAGGCACCGAACTGGGCATTTTTCTTCTAGAGACACCGAGAGGAAGTGTTACCCGCCTCTTTACCTGTTGAGGAAATTGAGGTTCAGAGAGCAGGGCAGCTATAGAGTTAGAAGATGAAACCCAGACTGCAGGGCTTTTTGTCAAGAGTGAAGGGTGTTCTCTTTCAATTACAGCAAAACGTCCAGCTCCCTTGTGTATATAGTAAAGAGTTGTAGCTACACTGAGTAGGCCCAAGGGCCCTGAAACTTATGCAACTAGGAGCCGTTCAGAGCCTACATCCAGTCAGTGAATCTGAGTGCAGGCTGAAGTCACAGTGTAGAAGTTGTGCCCCGATAGCAGTGTGATGTTTCTGACCTCACTCTTCCAGGGGTGGCGGTGGCTTGCTTTGGGGCAACCTTTCTCTTAGACTCACATCTCTGGGATCATTGCTTGGGGTAATGGGGCCATCTATGGCCCAGGATAAAAGAAGCCTGGCTGTTCTTTCTTGAAAAGATAGTGAGAAGATCCTAATTTTAAAGTTAGAAAACCCAGTTTGCAGTTTCATCAACCTACTGCCAGGACAGCCTTGTACTACTCTAAAATGTTCACATCCCATTGGGGAGATGAACTATAAACAGATTTTTAAAAAATAGTGAATTTGGTAAAACTGCACACATTTGATTTATTGATAAATTACTTCTGAGAAAATTATTCATGAAGAAAGTGAAAGATTGATCAGAAAACCTGCCAATCCAGGTGGTATTTGTGGTTCTAATCATGGTGAAGATTGGGCTGCATTGACTTAGGATAAGACAAAGAGGTTGCTGTATGCACACAAGTGGATGGGCAGTGTTTTATTTTTGTTGCATTGCTAATATTAATTCATGTTCTTGGAAGAGATCTTATCAGGCTCTCAGATACTCTGAGTTTAGCTGAAGAGAAATTTTTCAGCTAGTGGGAGTAGCACAAAGGTTGCTCTCACTGTGCTACAGTGAATCAGTTGTATAATGAGAAGATTAAAAGCTCAAATGACAACTTTTTATTTCCTTTTGATTTACATATACTTACCTGCCATTTCCTTCCTCTCTATGAGGTGTTTGTATTACTTGTTATCTTTGTCCCTCATTCCACATTTAGGAATCTAAGCTTTTGTCTCTGTTAACTTAAATCTTAGAAATTTCTGGTTTGGATCTTCCACAGTTATGTGTGTGTGCAGCTATGATTTGCTGCATCATCTTGGATCAGAAATGATCATGTTAATTCCAGTGTTTTGTTTACAAGGTTTTTGTTTTTGTTTTTTTAAAGAATCCAGTATATTTTATGTCCCCAGTGGTGTATGGATCCAGATCTTTTCCATGCAAAGTTGATGCCTTCAACTTAAGGCCATTCACTCTTCAGTTCAGAATCCACAAAGCAGAGTGACTCATGCTTTAAGAGGGACCCCAGCTAGCTCCCTGAATACAGTTTGCTAGAGCCCACTTGTCTGGGGCTTTCTAGAGACCAAAATATCTCGGATATACACCTTGGAATTTCACAAGCAAGTTTCAAGTTTGAATCAATGAGCAGTAGGAAACCAAATATGCCTCAAACATAGATGATAGAGCATGGGGTCCTGAAGAGAACCAAGGCCCTAGACTCAAGAGACTTTGTTCTTATTAAGCACTGCCACTGTTCACTAGCTGTGACTCTTGAACAAGGCTCTGTACCCTCCCTGGGCCAGTGTGGCACCTGTGTGTGTGAGGCAGAAAGTGCCTTCCGTTGCAGAGAACTGAGATCTCAGCATCAGACTCACTGCACTAATCCCCAGTGGGAGAAATACCTCCATTGCCTTCTATTCACTCCGGGATGCTTTCAAAATGATCTCTCACCCTCCCCCTTTTTGACTTATTTTCATGGCAAATGACTTTCAGTATATTTTTCCCCAACTTGTTTCAATCATTTTTCACTTAAGGTAAATTTTCAGTGAAATCTGCTTTTCTTTTTCTGAAAAATTTTGAGGTACAAACAACCATACAATCTTAATTAAACACGTGGCAGTGGAAATCACCCATAGCAACGTATGCAGTGGAAATTTTTTTAGTTGCGATATCGAAACATCTAGTCAACAACCAAAACAAAAATGGAAAAATATGCATTTTATGTATTTTAAAAATATTTCATGGAACCTTTTGACTGTACCAGTCTTAGAAAGGAGGGGTCGGGAGTACAAAAACTAAGATGTAGGCCTGTTAAGCCAGTGATATTGGGAAATAACAGTGACTCTTGTTTTCTTTTCCTTGAAAGTTGCATAATGCAAGGATTATTACTTTATTCCTTACCCACGTTATGAAGTTGAAAGGTCTTATTTGTATAGAGTTGGGGTTTTTGCAGTAGACCATAGTTGGCTTCCACCTTCATTTGTGATTATACTAGGAACTTTCCTCCAAGGCTATACATTTCTATCTGTTATATCTTCCCAGAATCCTTGTAGATAAGTAGAAGACAGGTTTTGCTTTATAGAGAGAGAAGTGCTGCTGAGACACTGCTGGGAAAGAAGACATATCCACCTCCCTTTCTCTCTACCCCAGCTCCTAATCCTCTCTCCCCCTGAACAGCTCTAGCATTAATTTAAACCTCTTGTTATTCATCATTACTGTATTTTATTGTAATGTATATGCTCAATGCTTATTCCCTCCAAATAAATTGTAATCTCTTTCCATGGAGAAGCAGCTGTGGATTTGGTGGGTTTGTTTTTCCTTTTTGGTACCTTTTTCTGCCTAGCCCCAGTTTTGTCTCAGAGACTGAATTATTAACCCCAGAATGAAACTGTGAAATGAGACATTTTGTGCCTTAGCAGATCTGTGTATCTGTGAAGTCCTTTAGGGGCTCCTAGTCCTACAATGCTGGAGCCATATTTCATATCCCACTGGTTACGGGTTATGTAGAAAGGAGGCTCAGCCCGTTTTTATGTTTTTCCTTACCTTTGAGGAGCCTTGTGTTCTAATGTGAGCTCTGACATTTGCTTTTGTTTTGACTTCACCTCTCTGATCCTCGGTTTCCTTTTCTGTCAACTTAAGGACATTGTGCTGTATGCTCATTCTCTTCATTCTAAGTTGTGTCTTACTCTTTGTGATGCTATGGACTGTAGCCCCTCAGGCTCCTCTGTGCATGGGATTCTCCAGGCAAGAATACTGGAGTGGGGTGCCATGCCCTCCTCCAGGGGATCTTCCTGACCCAGGGATCAAACCTGCCATGGTCTTCTTTGGCCTTGTAAGCCTGTGACCTGAGACCTTCCTGGACTCTGAACTCCTCCTCCATGACTGCTGTCCAGTCAAGAGATCTGGAGGCCCACCTTGCAGCTGCCCTGCTGTAGGCTTTAGAGCGAAATGAGAGGAGCCTGGATTGACAAGAGGACAGGGAGGTTGAAGAATTGTACGCAAACCAAAACATGTGGGGGAAAACTTCCCAGATTAACGTGGGATGAATAGGGGGCCCCTCAGTGCTTCAGGCTGTCAGTCTGTATAATGGGGACAACCCTGACTATAAAATAGCAGATAAAAGCACCTTAGTTTGCTTGTTAAGAAAAATTTTAGAGAGATGAAGGGGTTGATAATATAATGGTGATAGAAAGAGGGCAGTTTTTTTTTTTTTTTAACTCCTGCTTTAATTTTGTCTCTGCCAATAAACTGGAAGGAAGGCCCTGAAGCCAGATGTAGGTGAGGTAACAGAAAAGAATACTGTCTCTTCTGGGTAAAGGCAAATCCATGGACCTAGATAACTTATAGCATTGGGTGCAGGTTAGCCTAGAACCAAGTCAATAATTTGGGGGATGTGTGGAATGAGAATGTTATCCTCCAAGCTTGCAGAAAGATTTCAGAAGAGAGAGAAAGGCATATTTTTATCAATGACCAAACACTTGTGTTGATATTGGTTGTTTCAGACTGGATCATCTGATGTATGACTTGCAAGTACTTCATACTTTATTTGCTGAGAGCTAGTAAGGATTCCCAAAGAATTAGTCATGCCTGAGCCACTTCATTGTTTTGATGGGATTACGAGTCTGATAGATGAGGACAGTGCTGCTTTATTCAGCATTTGAATTACTTAAAATGAAGACAGACTAGACTGTGTGCTTATTAGGTTTTCATACAACAAATATAATTGGTGATGAACTCAAATTCAAAACAGTCTTTAAGCATAGGAGTGACAAATTCAGGCTCGTAGCCATTACTTTTATGAAGCTTGGAAGGAAGGGAATGAAATTAAGGAAGTATATACTATAAGTTTGTTTTGTTTGTGATGTGTTCTTAAGCTGGGTTTTGGGCAATTGGTTGTCATGTTATTCTCTAAGCTCAGTTTTTTACTGGATGTATCTTGTGTCAAAATCATAGTTGAAAAATGTGATTTCACAGTAGCCTTGGAAAACTGGTTTGATGGGCTGAGACTATTAAGATAACATTTAATAGAGATATGTTTCAGGTTCTGATTTTTTTTTTTTTTCAGTCAAAATTGCACATATATAGAATGAGAGCTGTTGGCTTCATAGCAGTTTTTATGAAAAAATCTTGGGGAATGGGTTTTCCTGGTGAGCCCTGAGGAAGCATATAACACAGTTGCTACTTCTAGGTAGTGATTGCTGTAGTCCTCCTGAACTCTTCTGGTCAGACTAAACCCACATCATTCTGCTGTTGTGTTACTGTGCTCTGGGCTTCCCATTTTAGGAGGGCCACTGATAAACTAATATTTATCCAGAGGAGGTGACCAAGATGAGAAGGAAGCTAAAACATCTGGAAATAGTTAGACTGAAAAAGACTAGTTAGAGGCAACACGGTAATGGCCTTTATGTAGCTGAGAGGCCACCATGTGGCAGAAGGTACATAATTTCTGTCTTGTGCTGACAATGGGAAAGTAGGAGACGGATTTCAGACTTTAATAGAAGGACGAATTTGTGAAAGTTTGCATTCTGCATCAAGAGAACCAGCAGATTTCCATAAGACTGAGCTGCTGGTCATTGAAAGTCATCAAGGAAAACTGATCATATGTTGTGTATATTTTGAAAGGATTTCTGCAATGCATCTGAGGTTGGGGTAGATGACCAGCAAGGCATCTTTTTGAGGTGTCTTATTTCAGAATTGCTGAACAACCCAGCCATAGATTGTAAATGTGCAGTGAAATAATAAACCTGCCTCTAAACCTGCAACACATTTTTTATTTGTACGTTTTTATCCATGGGTTCTTCCATCAGCCAGTTGGGGCGTCATTCTTGGCATGGACCACAGGTCATGGTGGTCTCCTGCATGGTGCCCTCTAGCAGTTAATCCACTTAAATTTAGCTTCTAAGTCACTTCTATAACTTTGTTCTGGATAGTTCTGAAAACATTTTTTTTGGCGTATGAGATGTTATGTCTGAAAAGGATTCCTTATTAATTTAATTATCTTTTTTGTGTGTGTAGTTGTATATTTTTCTCCATTCCAGATGCTGACTTAAGCCACATTTGTTTTCTGACAAGTACAAGGAACATCTGAGTCTTTGAGAAAAGTCAGAGATGCTTTTCTGAAGAGTGATTAAAATAGATAACTCTTTGTTGTTCAAATTTCCTGAATAATCTCCTTCAGATTGAGATGGCTGTTGAGAGAATAAGAAAGTTGCAGACTCTAGCCCGTTACTAGTAAAAATATTGAAAGTAAGGGTTTTCTGGTTCTGTTACTATAGCACTTCCTCCTGCTGGCCAGCCTAGAGGTGTGGGACTCCACCCCTCCCATGGTTACTGCTAAATTCCATGAACCTTAGGGGACGGGATTAAAGGTTAGGAGTTTTCCCTGTACCATCCTGATCTGTTAACAATGGTCTGGTAAAGAAAAAAAAAAAAAAAGGCACCTGCCATCCCATTAATCTGTAGAAACCCTGATTCTGATTTTAGTGATGTGACTCGAGGCCAGGCTTTGAGCAAGACTGTCAAGGTGCAGATGTTCATTCCACTCAGGGCTTTCTAGAGCACTCAGTGTTCCACTTTGCCTGTAAGTCAAACTTGTGCCCACTCTTTCCTTTCATACAGATGTGACTTGGTACTATTTGTTGTATTACACAGACATACATTTTGAATTAAAGTGGTGAATCTAGGTAATGGAATGTGGAGCCTTACATAAGGGAGGACCTAAAACCAGAGTTGGAAGGTGGTTTCCTGTTGCTGGTG
Source organism: Dama dama (assembly GCF_033118175.1). Lineage (NCBI taxonomy): Eukaryota > Metazoa > Chordata > Mammalia > Artiodactyla > Cervidae > Dama > Dama dama. Next base: position 77,881,885 of record NC_083691.1, read on the forward strand.
AAATCCCAGTTTGGGCAGCTATCTACTCGGTCTCCTTTTGACCATGGTCCTGCCTAGCTAGTGCTTGATTTGGAGGGCTTTTTTTTTGTTTTTTTTTTTTTTTGCTCATGGCCTTCTGAATTTCCAGATTCTACCCAGGGGTAGCTGAGGTTCAGTGTGTGGAATGAAATCATATTTTCTGCATTGTGCAGCTCTTTTGCAAAGAGTTCTGGCCTAAAAAGATACTCTGTCATCTGTCACTGATTTTTATATCTCAGTTCCTAGAGAGGGGCCTCGCCAACTTCTGTCTCTGGTGCCAGATCTCTTTAACACCATTTTTTAAATATGTTTTTGAGCAAAAGGAATGAGGAGTTCACCTCTTGTGGAATGCATTGACAAAGCAAGCTAGAAAAACAAAACTTGTAAGGACCAGCTTTTCTGCAGCATTATCTGTTACTTCAACAGGCCAGTTCAGGTCATGTTAGAACAAGTGATTTGATCTGCAAACAGCCTCATTCTTAGGTGAAATTTCTGACAATGATGATAATCCATGGCCTATTGAGGCCATTCACTCTCAAACTTAGAACCCAATCAGTTAATAGATTAACCAGGTAGTAGTTAAACATCCATTGTGTACCTATCTAGCATGAGGTCTTGGGTAAGATGCAAAGTAAAGGAAAAAGGTCTTCATTCTTGAAGAACTTATGATCTAGCTAGTGAGATAAAACCCACACTTGTGAACCTGACCTGCCATACTGTGTGTGTGTGTGTGAGCATGTGCACCTGTGCGTGCTCAGTCATGTCTGAATCTTTGTGACCCGGTGGACTGTGGCCCACTAGGCCCCTCTGTCCATGGGAATCTCCAGGCAAGAGATTAAAGTGGTGAATGAAGTGGGCAGCCATTCCCCTCTCCAGGGGATCTTCCTGATCCAGGAGTTGAGCTCCTGTTTTCTGAGTCTCCCGCATTGGCAGGCAGATTCTTTACCACTGGGCCAGCTGGGAAGCCTATGAAACACTTAACTGTGTGGCAGGTATACTAAGGATTGAGGGCCTATAAGCAAGAGGGAAGCACCAGTGGGGTGGAGCAATTCAGGAGGCTTTGCCTAGTAGCACAAGAGGAAAAAACACAGGAATTCAATGTGCCATCGGAAGGACTTTTAGAAATCTCCCAGGCAGGTTAGTAGCTCTTACGAGAGGAGAAGAAAGTCATGCTGTCCGTTCTGTAGACAGTAGTATCTAACAAGGGGAAGACTGTGACAGAGTTTTGTGATTCATAACTTGGAATTTATCATAAAGAGCTTCGCTTTGCTTGAATCATGGGTGACTCGGGAAATTCACAAAATAAATGGTTTGGCTCTTAACAGGAGAAGCCATCTACAGTGAATCTTTGGCAGCTTTAATTATGAATAATATTTTCTCTAGATGTTCCATTTCCAGGTCTTCTGGTAATGATGAATAGTAATGGGGAAATTAATACAGATGTAGTAATATTTAAATTGTAAAACATTTTAATCACGTTTTCCCTTAAGGAACCTTTATTTCCTGAGTCTTAATTGTTGTCTCAAAAATTATAGCCAAAGTGCTCAGCAGGCATTTTTAATGCTGAATTGAAGATTTGAGAGGACCAAGCCCCAAATGCCAACTAATTGGAAGTCATCTTCTCCTACATGGTAGGGAACATTTTAGGATCAAAACTGTATGTTTTTCTCTTTAGGCAAAAAAGTCCAAATTAGGGAATAGAGTATAAGGTAAAGAGGAATTACAGTAGGCTTAAAATGAGCACAAGGAGAATGAACGACATGCCATGTTTTGATTATCTTTCTCTGATTGGAGCAGTGTTTTCCCCTCCCTCTCCTCTGGACCTTGACCCTTACCAGTCTATTTATAATTTTCTTGTTTTAATCAAGCTGCAGTAGTCATATCAGCTGCATCAGATACATTCACCCTCTCATTTCTTGACTTTCCCCTTGTGTCTTATTTTCCTCACTCACCTTGAGCATTGAGAGTCCTGCCTTCTCGTCTTGCCCCTCCTCCACGCAGCAACAAGGGCTTGCTTCTTCATCATTTATTCTTGTCTTTCACTTTCTTTTGTAAGTGCTCTTCATCTCCTGGTTGTCCAGCCATTGCATGTATTTGCTGAGGGCCTCCTTTGTGTCGTTGCCCAAACCCAAGCCCCCTACTTTCATCACCTCTTTGTTACAAGAGAAGATGGAATAGTCCATCAGGCATGGACTCTCTCCATGGAGACACCCACTGTACCTCCCACCATGGTGCTTTCTCTCGTTTTACAGCCAGGCTCTTGGAAAAGGTTGTCTGTGTTCACAGTCTCCGTTTCCTTCCCTCTTATTCATTCCTTACATCACTGCAGCCTGGATGCTTCTTTCACAGCTTCACTGAAGCTTCACTGACAAAGGTGAAATAGGAGTGACCTCTTCATTACAAAAGCCACTGGACGCTTTTCAGTCTTTATCTCTCTGGATCTTTCTCTGGTATTTGACACTCTTGTGCACTGGCTTTTCAAGATGCTCTTCCTCTGTGGCCTTCTTTGACCTTTGTTTCTTCTTCCTCTTTTAGGGCCCCTTCCTCACACTGCCTCCCAAATGCTGGTGTACCTCTTTGTCCTGTTCTTCACTCTTTTCTTTATTCACTTTACCTGTACGGTACTTCTCTGGCTGGCAACTCACATATGTTGAAGAGTCAGTCCTAGATCTAGAACGTGTATGAAATCATAGACTCAACTTTCTGTTGGACAGCTCCTTCTGTATGGCCATAGATATCTAAAAGTCAACAGTTTACCCCAAGGAGTTCCTCTGCACCCGGAGGTTTGGCCATCTCTTAGGGCCTAGCCCAGTGTCCACACATTCCCTCTGGCTAACTGGAGTCAGAAGACTTCTTTGAAAGGAAACAGAACTCAGGATATTATGGAATATCCTTCCAGTATTATTGACTGTGTTCATATGAACTCAATAACAAAGGAAAGTTGGCTTAAAAAGTCGTTGACTTTTGATATCCCGCCAGTAAGTTTGAAATGGTCAGCTTTTTTCCTTACACTGATGATCATCAGTTTGAGGTAGCAGGTGGCAGCTGTTGGTAACTTTCTTTGGAAATGAATAAGTTAAGGCCCAAAGGAGTGAGCAGAATGTGTTCACAGTCAAAAACGGATTCATTAAGGAGTCAGGGATGGATCTGTTTATTTGTTTACTCAACTGTAAGCATCGATTATGGGTCTGGCATGATAAAGGGAAGCGTCAGAAAGATAAGAATTTTGGCAAAACGGGATGTCCTTTGTGCTGTGTTACCTCTTTATCCCTATCATCTTTACTCTAATTTTTTCCATATAATTAGTGATAAGTGATAATAATTAGCAGATGTTTACTATGGGCTAAACACTGAATGTACACCAACTCATTTCATCATGACAGCACTCTGAGGTCCCTAACATTATTATTCCCATCCTATATCCTACAGAGAGGGCAAGTTGGGCAGTGGGAAGTTTAGAAATGTGCCCTAGGTCAGGGTGCCCAACCCCCAGGCCACAAACCAGTACTGTCCTGTGGCCTATTAAAAACCGGGCTGCAGGAGGTGAGTGGCAGGTGAGCCAGTGAAGCTTCATCTGTATTTACAGCCACTCTCCATTGCTCCTGTTACTGCCTCAGCTCCGCCTACTGTCAGATCAGCGGCAGCATTAGATTCTCATAAGAGCGCAAGCCCTACTGTGCTTGAATCATCCTGAAACCACCACCCCCACCCCCACCCCAGTCCATGGAAAAATGGTCTTCCACGAAACTGATCCCTGATGCCAAAAAGGCTGGCGACCGCTGCCATAGGTCATACTGCTCTGAAGTGCTAAGGCTAGTGTTTATTGGAACCAAGCAATATGGCTCCAGCACCTGTGCTCTTTGCCACTCCCTTAACTACGCTAGCACTTAATACTACAATTCACTCTTTTGCTCCTCCGTTCACAATGCTCCATCTGTGGGGTGTGGCAAGCTAGTTCTCAACATGCCAGAATTAACTTGCCATTAAAGAAACAATTGGACTCACTCTGCTTTCTTGAGAGAGCTCTCCTCTGAGCTCGTTGGGCATTGCTCTCGCAGTGTTCTCTTCTTCTAGTCTGAAATCAGTAGAAGGGAGGAAAAACTTGCTGTTAAGCCCAAGTGATTGTGACAGGTTGCTGAATAAAACTGGTTCAGCTGAATTTCTGAGATTCTTGAGAAACGCTGAGAATTTCTTACGAAAGAAATTGTCCTTATAATAGGGAATCGAGGGTCGTTGCACAGTTAGTTATAAGTGTCTTAGCAAAGAAAAAATGTGTCTTGAGGCTAAGAAGCATAAAATCTTCATGAGATTATGTTTGGGCTGCTCCTTAGGCATACTTTTTAAATAATTAGAACATCTATTTTCCATCTGACTTTACCTAAGTTTTTACTGTTAAAACTTAACATAATTTTGAAAATCTTCAGGGTTGTTGAAAGAATAAGAAAAAAAAAATATTAACAAGCATTTATATAAAGAAGTTGAAGTTTACAATATACTTTCATACACAGAACCTTACAAGATCATCCTCCTTTTACTCTCTTAGAAAATAGTATCATAAAGGTATCAATATATGTTGAAAGTTTTAAAAATTGCCAATGTTTTTTAATGTGGTAATCCTACACTTGAAAAGGAGCCTTATGTATGACAAAACCCACTGAAATGTGTGAAGTAATTAGCCTCCAACTAATAATAAAAAAAAAAAAGAAAAGGAGCCTTAAAAGGCAAGTTTGAATCAGTGAAGTGTTCAAATTCCTGAAGATGATAAAATGAAAGTTTCATTACTCCAAATGGTACGTAGTAAATTTAGGGAACCGCTTGCTGATGGGTAGGCGACTGTAGCATCTGGTTAACGTGTAAGTTGACATGCCACACCGTGAAGCCTCTGAGTCGGATTGAAATCCCCCTTTATTCATCAGTTTTGTATTTTTCATGTGCAAAGTACCACTTCCTTTCTTCACCAACCAAAAGTTCCTTGCCAGCCCTGCTGAAGGGCACGCTGAGAGTGAGATGTGTGAGACGTGCCTGGTGACTTGCGTTCTGTTTTGTTTTGCATCAGGGAAAATTTCCTGGTTTGGGATATTTATGTCCTGGCCACCAGTCCCCAAGAGATGGCCACATTTCTCCCAGTTTTCAATGAAACTCTCAGTCCCAGAGGTAAACTTCAGCTCAGCCTCAGTCTGAATAATCGCAAAATCAAAATTAGTCAGGCCCACATGAATGAGATTTTCTGTTTGGTCTATACAGTCTCCAGAGCATTAGCAACATGTCTATTTGTATGAAGGGTGATGCTATGTCAATAAGCCTGCTCCTTTTTGATAATTGCAATCATACAGGAAAAAGCCATCTGTTTTGATAGAAACTATGGAAATATATCTAGGTAGCCAAGGAAAGCTGGATTGTTACTAAAGGATGTGTCATACCAACGAGAAAATAATTTACAAAGCATTGTGTAGAAAATATTTTCAAACGCTGAACAAGTGAGTCTCTTAAACTATCCTTTTGCGTGATGGGTGAGTAGTGCTAGTTTGTTTTCTGCTTGACTGATTATTCATTTTTTTCCCCCCAGAAGAATCTCTTTTTCCAGTGAAGCCAGAGTTCAAGGCTCAGCTTCTTTTCAGCTTTGATAAAATGAAAAGTAAAACTCTTCTGTTACTAATGGTAACCTACATAAGTCTAGTGAAGAGAAACTTAAGAAATGTAATTCTTATTTTCTAGCTGAGCTTCAGTGCCTTATAATTAATATAATTCAGTCACTTCTTACCCACCCCCCCCCTTTTTTTTCTGCATGATTTAAGACATCAGAATTTAATTCATAGCCAGAATGAAAACCGGACTTAGGCAAAACTTGAAAAGACTAGAGAGGGATTTGCATTCTGTTGCATGGTTGAACACATCCCTAAAGTAGCAACTTTAGAATGTTGTGTCCTGCTAGAATTCCCCATAGAAAACTGACCAGCAGAGCAGTCTCCTAATGCCCTCCCCCTGGTCTGCACCACTGGGAACTGTTGTGAGGGCCCAGGATCCGAACCTAGGGGGCTTCACAGGATTGCGCCACAGCCTAACAGAAGGGCAGTAGTCTCACTGGGCAGTCTGTGCTCTGGTTCATCAGCCCCAGGCTGTGGGTTTTGGAGTTGGCCAGCCACCCTGGCTCAACCTTGGATAAATATTCCCAGGTTCTATGTAGGAGGGGGGAATTCAAAGCCCTGTTTTTCCCGAGTGCTTCCACAACTAATCCACAGCATGTTATGAGGTCTGAGTGGAGTGGCCGTGTTTGGAAGGATTAGGGAACATGTTCTACTCCTAGTTAATATGTACACCCATACTCACACGTAGAGCCAGATTTTAACCCACTTTATTCACCCAGACCAGCTTCACCCCCAGTGCAGTTGAAACCTGTATGGAATGATTTGAGAGCAATGCCTTTTACCCACCCAGTTTTCTAGGATGCCTCTTCCCTTTTGAGCTGAATCTTGAAGTTTTACAGGTAGTCTTTTATTCATCAAGTATATGGGTTTTGTGCTCAGTCACTCACTCATTTCCGACTCTTTGTGACCCCATGGTTTGTAGCCTCCCAGGCTCCGCTGTCCGTGGGATTTTTCAGGCAGGAATACTGGAGTGGGTTGCCATTTCCTTCTCCAGGGGATCTTCCTGATCCAGAGATCAAACCCACGTCTCCTGCATGGCAGGCAGATTCTTTACCTGCTGAGCTATTGGAGAAGCTCTGATCCCTTCTAAAATGGACATCTCATAGTGAGATATAACACTTTAAGGTATTATTGGTCATTTAAACCATAGAATGAATTATATTGTTCAAGTTTCTTTGATTTTGACAGGAAGAGACATTGGTTGGGTGCAGTGTTAGAGCTGGGATAAGGCCAGTGGTGACCATAGGGTGTAGAACCCGGGGCGAAAACAGATTGCACTTTGCCTAGGAGAGGACCACAGTGGCTTCTTCCCCATCAGAACTCGCTGCCATGCATTTCCTGAAACAGGGCATCCTATTTTCTATTTACCTCTCCTTGCTGGCAGGGAAAGACCAGGAGGTCTTTTTACAGCTTTGACTCTTCCTCACCCCTTCTAGATGTGGTTCCATTTCCATTCCAAGATGAAAGCTTGTCTCTGTCCCCTCCCAGAATAATTCCAGGCAGCAGAACACAGTGAATCCTTCCAGATAAAAGACCTGCTGATAAGATACCAGATTGTTATCAGAGAAGCAAAGTGAGGGGAGTCCCTGCCATTAATTACCTACTTACAGCTTTGTTTATATCCTGTTCATTTGGAGGCATGTTTTCCTTGGACAGTTTCTTGTCTGTATTCTGAACTGCAGGCTGATGTTTGTAAAAATCCCAAAGGTCAGGGAATAGTGAGTTCCTTATATTCTGAAAGGTTTAATGGCAAGGAAGAGAATATCAGAGTTTCTATCTTCCACCTGGAAGGAAATGGACGAAGGAATGCTTGGTTTGGGTGGTTCTTTCTTCACCTCAAGCATACAAATCATCGTGTGTTGAATGAACTCTGATTTTGTATACTTATTCAAGAGGTTACCTGGAAGTAGAATGACATCTGTCTCTGTGAATCCATGAATATTAACTAATGAATGCATGGATATCTAGATACTGAAGCCAGAGTCTAAAATGCTCTAACGTTGCTTGGTGAATGTGCTTAATGCCACTGAACTGTACACTTAACGGATGTATAAGTTTTAAACCAGCCCATATTTGAGGGTCTCTTGCCTCCTGAGATGGTCCACACTCTGTGGAATTTGTTTCTCCCAAGTCTGTTCTAACCTTTTGAGATGGACCACATTCTGTCTGTGGAATGTGTATCTCTCTAAATAAATCTATTTCTTACCTTAAAAAAAAAATTGTGTAAGTTGTATTTTATGTAGATTTGTGTTGCTTTTGTTGTTGTTTAGTCACTCAGTTGTGCCAGCTCTTTGTGACCCCATGGACTGTAGCCCACCAGGCTCCTCTGTCCATGGGATTTCCCAGGCTAGCATACTGGAGTGGGTTGCCATTTCCTTTTCCAGAGGATCTTCCTGATGCAGGGATTGAACCCATGTCTCCTGCATTGACAGGTTGTTTCCGTACCACTGAGCCGCTAAGGAGGCCCCATATGTATATTTTACCACAATGTAAATGAGTGAATGAATGAATGATACTTGCTTCCTGGGAGCTCCAGTACTTTGGACACAGATGGAAATACCATAGCTTAAGAACCGTGAGACTAAAGCACAGAGAACCTTAAAGAACACAAGATGAAGAGACAGTTTTGCTGACATCATAGGGACATATTGGCATCTCTGGAATTGGAGAAGAGCCCTTTCTTGAAAATGATTGATTATAAACCATTCTAGCCATCCTGCTTCCACAAATGTAGCAAAAGAAGGGAATGGGGTCTTTTGGTGGCCAGAATAGTAGCATCTATTGCTCAGATTCTCAAACAGTGGCATTGAAATGCCCAGTGACCAGAAGTAATGTTAGGTTGATGTCACCTGCATAGCTCCTTGAGTGGCCAAGCATGTGTTTCTTCACCAAATCAGACTCAAGCCTGACCTTATATTTTCCTGGTAGGTTCTGTTGGCCCAACTAATTTTTGCTATAAAACTGACTCTTGACCAGTGATTCAACCAGTTCTTTTAGCTTCACTGGTCATGGTGATTCTACTGGAGGACTAGACTCTTCCCTTTTAAAAATTTTTTAGTTTTATTTTTGCTAAACCAAGAAACTTCTCTAACATTGCAAACATGTTACCTGGTGATATAGCTGCAGTGTGATTTCAGCGTGGAAAAAGAAAGTATGAAAACAGCTCTATTACAAATCAGGAAACTTTTTTTGTTAAGCCTGAAAGCCCTGAACTCAGAATTCTGACTAAAAGGTGCTTCTTTTTTCCTGTGTGTGAGAGAGAGAGCGCGCTTATTCTTACAGTCATATGGAGGTAATTGTGAACATTCACCATTGTTTCAGCAATACCATTTTTTGTATTTAAATTTAGTACTTTCCTTAAAAAAGGTGAGAACCTATAGGAATTTAGGAAGAAACTAAGGTAAATTTTAAATATTAATGCTCACTTTGAATGAAACCAGTAGAAACATGCCCTGACCTTCTCATACATAAGACAAATTTGAATTCAAGAAGGAAAAAGTCTTCTTTCAGGAAATAAAGATTTTACCATAGTAACATAGATAGATAAAGCAGTATGTTGTGAAGAGTGCATCTTAAAAACCTCCACTTTAAAAAATAAGATTTCTTTACTTTCTTTTTGACTAATGATTTTGTCAGATTAATCATTTGAACAGTAAATGAAATACTTGGAAGTATGTAAGGGAGTAGAGAACTTTTCTGTGCCTTGTACAAACTGGTGATGCAGATTATAAACTAAATGATTCCAAATTTCACCAATTTACTGAGGATCCAAATACTAGCATTTGTACTCTAAGCCGTAGAAATCTACTGAGAAAATCATAAAAATGAACGGAAGTGATCTAGATTGTTTCATTTTCCTTTGAAATGTTGTTTGCCTTAAATCTTAGCACCTAGAAGTTAAACAGTATTGAATTTCACACATAGCACTGTGTTTTTAATCTTAGGTTGAAGGTTATGTCCATGGCATGATTGAAGAATGATTCATACAGTTTGTACTTTTTTTTTAATGGGCAAGGAGGGAAATTGGGGAGTAAGGTGATACTGAATTGATGTTAAATTTATTAATTGAATTCAAATGGGAATAAAGAATGTCACTTAATGATTTTATTTCTTTTTATATTCATTTGTCTACCCTTTGTAAAGATTCTCTTGAATGTTACTTATGCTTTGAATGCAGTATAAAAATATCTATCGGCCACTAAAAGTAGCAGTGGATATTAGCAGTGATTTTTCTCCTAGTCAATATATCAAGTTGTGTCACAGCCAGAGCCTTCAGTCACATGGACATATTGGAGGATATGACCAGAGTTCTTTATTAACATGGTCCCCATCTTAAAATACAATTGCCATGAAATTAATGTATTAAGCCTTAGTCACAACCTTAGTCTTAAAGAAAGGCTTAAAGGTAATGTGACTCTCCTTATAATTAGTAGGCTAATTAAATGCTGGAAGGCTTCAACCGCATTGTAGTGTACCTTGCTTCTGAACAAAGAGAACATCACCACTGAAACTGTATACTTGTAACACTAGTATTTTTTTCATTAGTGGTAGAGTATGTGGGTATGTATGTTTATTATCTATTTTGTTTCATCTTCAAATTTAGCACAGCAGTTTCCATTGTGCATTCACTGGGACTGTGTTAAATAATAGTATGCTAATTTGGCTTCTGTTTGTTCAGAATTCAGCATGATTCAAATAGGGATGAGTTGAAAATTAACCTTTTTCACTATGGAATAAACAAATTATCAAAATAAGCACATGCACAAAAAAAGATACTAGAAATCAGGTTCAGTCTACTCAAAGTGGAAGATAAATCTGTTTGACCTTAACCACATGAAAAATTCTACTGCCAATGCAGTACTTAGTAAAGCTGGCCCAGTGGATCTGGCATTGCTTGGCAGAATGGTGTGGATTGTCAAGTATATGTAAGAGTTATTATAAAATTGTATTTCTTTTAGTATTTGTTATTGTTGTTCCATCCTATGGTGGTAAAAATGTTTTATAGTTGGGGCATGCTGGTTTTTTTTAACTACTCTGGTCTCTGGAGTCAGACAAACCTGACTTTGAAGCCTGGCTTGTCCGTTCACTTCTTTTGTGGGTTTGGTCAAGTCACTTACTGTCTCTGAGCCTGTCCTAGAAGAGCACATGGAAGACGCAGAATACTGGTTCTGAAAAAAGTTTCTAATTCTTACTCAGTTCATTGTTAGGATTTAGGTATTTATTGATTTAATTCTTTAAGAGAGCACAAGGGATGGGCCATTCTGATTGTAAAAGTTCAAAGTAAATATCTGGGCTTGTTTGATATGAAGAAGAGAAGATTTGGGATGTTTTGGAGGTGTGACTGGTGGCTGAGATGGGAGAACAAGATAGGGTGTGTAACAACTTTTCTAATGTATGTGAAATGTTATCCTTAAAAAAAAAACCAGCATTTTTGAGGTATAAGGTAAACTGCACATGTTGCAAGTGTACAATTTGGTAAGTTTATACATCCATAAAATCATTCCCAGTGTCAAGATAGTAATCATATCTAGCACCCACAGAAGTTTCCTTGTGTCCTTCTGTAGCCTTCTCCAACAATCCCAGCCCCTCTCACCTGGCAACAGCTGTTCTATATCACTGTAGATTAACTTGCATTTTCTAGAATTTATATAAGTGGAGTCATATATTATGTACTTTATTTGTCTGACTTTTTCACTCAGCATAATAAATTTGAGATTAACCCATGTCATTACACATATAAGTAGTTTGTTCCTTTCTATCACAGAATAGTATCCCATTGTACAGCTATACCATGATTTACTTATATACCTGTTGAGGGACATTTTTGCTGTGTCTAGTTTTGACTATTACAAATAAAGTTGCCAGAAATATTCATATACAAGTTTTTATATGGACGTATGCTTTTGTTTTTTTTTTTAGGGTAAACATCCAGGAGTGGAATGAGTGGGTTGTGGAGAATGGTATACATTTAACCATTTAAGAAACTGCCAAATTATTTTCCAAAGTGATTGTACCATTTTACATTTCCACCAGCAGAGGATGAGAGTCCCACTGGTTCCACATGCTGGTCAACACTCTGTGTGCTTGGTCTTAATTTTAGACATCGAGCATCTTTCCATGTGTTTCTTTGCTATTCATATATCTTCTTTGCTAAAGTCTTGGTTCAAAGTTTGACCCATTTTTTTGTTGTTGTTGTTGGTTTGATTTCTTCTCATCCACACTATATTTTGGGCACAAGTCAAAAGGTTATTTGTTTAGGTATAAATTCATTTGTTTCCCTGGCATGTGGAACCAAAACAAAATTAAGTTGCGGCAAGAAAAGAGTACAATTATCCTTAAGGAAGTACTTTTTGACTGTGAAATGAATGTGGGCACTGAGGCAACGAAAGGAGGATGTAAAACTTTCCCTGAGAGTGTTTACAGATAGGGCTGGCAGTGGTCTGCTTGGGTGCTGTAGGGATGGTGATGTGTGACTCAGTTTACCTAATTTCTGTCTCCATTTGAGAGAAGAATCTTTCCAGGGGCAGATCTCTTACTAACATCTCAATATTCTTTGCTCGTTTGTGCTGTTTTTTCAGGTCAAAAAAGTACAATTTCTTGGAACGTTTTCAAAACTTTCCATGTACTTCATGGTTTTAAAAAAACTCACTCTTTCTGATTTTAGCTTAAAGTGATGCTGTGAAACCTGAGGAAAGTCATTCAGGGGTATTAATTAGCTTCAGCAAAAACAAATTGCAATCTCTGGAGAATAATCAGATTAAAAGAAACACTCAAATTTCTCTCATCTAGCAGGAGCACAAATCACTGTTTTAGTTGATCGTACTGGGAAGATTCATTCAGCTCTCCATTGAGGCAACATAATTAACTAGATTCTGGAGAAGAGGTTCTACATGATTAAAGGAATTGTAGTTGGTTTAGCCCACGGAAGGGAAGAGTAAGGGGTGACTTAATGACAGGATTCCAGTATAGCTAATGAAGGGTTTTCCTGTGTATAGAAAACACTGGTCATTTGTTTTCCAACTCCACAGAGGCTCAACCTAGAGAAAATTGGCTCCCAACTATAGAAAGATTGAGTGTGGTTTGTATTAGACATAAAACTTCTATTATCAGCATCAATATTGTTATGAGATTAAGCAATGGAGCAAGTCAAGAGAGGTCATAAAGATATTCTGAAATAAAAAAGATAGCTATCTGCCTGGAATGTTTAAATGTCCATTGAATTATAGCATTTTGTTATTGAAGGGGACCTTCAAGATCACTTACTCTAATCTTCTTTTACAGATGAGGATGTGAAAGGACATTATGTAACTGGCCTACAGCCACATTTAGATACTAATATTTTAATTTGAGGATGTTTTAAAAGTAGTCTGGCTAAAGAGGCACCAAAGGGACTGTGTAAGAGTTTCTGCTTAAAAAAAAAAGAAGGAAGTTTCTGCTGAACAGTAGGTTTCACTCCACCAAAATAGTCACTTGAAGCTGATGACTATGTTTATTATTTTTTCCTAAGCCCATGAAGATCCTGCCAGTGTGCTGACCTGTGTCTCTTGTCTTTAAAAATGTTAAAGATTTTTATTCTTGGACATTTTGAACTTGTCTCTAAATAAATGCTCCACTTCAAAAGACTGTAGCTGATTTGACCCAACTTGGCTAATATTGATAGAGGACAGCAGAGGACATTCCCACAGCCCTTGGGGAGCCCGTCCCAGTCTAATACAGGGTTCTCCAGCTACCTCTGGCTGCTGCCTGTGCTACAAAGACTACAATTTCCTGGACAGCTATTTCCTGGTGACTAATTTGCCTTCCTTAAAGATAGTGAGTTACACACCCTTAGGTTTTATTTTATTAAACACTATTTGGAGCAGTAGGAAACACATTTAGGCTGCCAGTTCATTGTGTATGGGATCTGCAAAAATGAGTTCTGACCATTGGAATTAATGGGATAAATTGCTTATACAGGATTGCACATCCATTAGCCACAACAGAAATCGGCACAGTGCACTTTATTTGCTTGTGGATACATTTCATTTGGTAACTCATCATTCTGTACATGTTCCCACTAGACCATCTAGAGCAAAAACTGACATATGTGTATATAGTATTATATTCTCATTTCAAAGGGCTTATGTGAGTACTAAAAGTGAGATAAAATATTTGGAAGTGCCTTGCACATGGCTGGTACCTGGCAGATACTCAGTAAATGTTCCCACTTTCCTTTCCCTTTCTCTTCCTTGGGTTTTAGCATGGATATTGGAATCTCTCAGAAATGTGACAGATTCTTGTCAAAAAGGAAGTTCATAAAATTGTTCACATTTATAAGTGTTTATTTAAAAATTATCAGGCTATGTTAAGCACTCATGTTAACTCACAAGATTTTAATATCTTCTCAGAAAGAGTCACCTGAAAAGTTAAGTTCCATTGGTTTGAGAAGGATGTACTTAGCACCTGTGATTTGTCCACCGAATACTGGGCTAGATTTAGGGTGCTTTGAGGGCTTCCCTGGTAGCTCAGTGGTCAAGAATCTGCCTGCAGTGCAGGAGTCGCAGGAGACGTGGGTTTGATCCCAGGGTCAGGAAGATCTCCTGGAGGAGAAAATGGCAACCCATTCCAGTGTTCTTGCGTGGAGGGTCCCGTGCACAGAGGAGCCTGGTGGGCTATAGTCCATGGGGTCACAAAGAGTTGGACATGACTGAGGGAAAAAAAATATATATATATATATATATTATCTTAAGAAGAAAGTACGTTTCCTCTGTATCTTTGTGTGGTTCCTTAAATTGACTATCCTGTCACTCAATGAATATGAAGCCGCATGCCCTAAAGGTTAATGGGTCGTGTTTCAATTGTGTCAAGTCACTTAGAGAACTCGGCCTCTGATCAGTTCAGGACTATTTTTCTCCAACCCACCACTACCTGCAAGGAACGGCGAAGACATGCGGAGAGGCCAGGGAGTCACCTCAAGCCCCTTAAAGACTCAGTGACCGCCTGAATGTGTTCATCTCTCGTCTTTAGTGGAGCTGGGCAGAAACATCGGGAGGGCTTTTGCTACTGAGAGGAACGCACAGCTCTTTCCCCCAGTCTGCACAAGCTGCAGCCATCAGCTCCTGCCCTGCACACAGCTTATCCCAGCTTGAGAGCCCCGGGGGCAGATCCAGAACGCTCTTCCAGCTGTCCTTGTGGAGGCCAGTAGACCAGAATGCAGCTTGTTGATCCAGAGTCAGAGAGGAAAACCCACAAATGGACCGGGAGGAAGACTGTGCCAAAATTTCAAACTAAGTCTAGTAGTTATTTTCATTATGTAGGAAAGTTTTATACTGTTTGTGTTAGATTTTTATTTTTATTTTTTTACTTTATAATACTCCATTTTACTTTGGGTAATGACTGAAAGTAATGATTCCCTTTTAATCTCTAGGACCTCCAAAGTCTTTGGGTTTATGTTGCCAGAAAGTCTTTACCATGTTTTTCCGAGTCAGGAAAGAATCATTGTTAAGTTATAACTGCATTTCAGTGCTCCAGAGGAGAGGGGAAAAAAAAAAAAAACAAAAAACCTTCTTTCCAGCTGTCTAGACAACTTGGTTGGAATCTGAAAAATTAAGTTTCAAATTGTATTTGTTGTTGTCTAGGCAAAAAATAATGAAAGCATAAAATGAAATTTCAGATGAAATATAATTTTCATACTCTATGTTTGGATACCAGGAAGCAACCAGGGATTAGTATTCAGAAAGCATCCTTTCATTTATTTAGAACATGTTTGTAACTGTAAATAATTAAAGAGTATTATTCAAAGATCTCTTTAAACTGAGCACCACACTGAATACCTTCCCCGCTTGGCAAGTTCTCTTGCTTTATTTCCTAACACTAAGAGGAATGATATGAATGCAACTAGCCATTGCCACTGCATCCATCACCCTGTGTCCTTGCCACATATGTGGACAAGTGTGGTGCCCAGTTCTTACAGGGACAAGCGAAGGGTGTCAGAGTGTTGGAAGCCGATTCCCAACTCCTGGCAGTTGCCATTTTCAGCCCTTTGGAATTAACAGCCTATGGCTCATTGACCTGGGGAAAGCCTTGGTAATTTAGAGGCAGAGTGGAGATGACCTTGAAAGGATGCTCTTTCTACAGCTTAGACTCTGGTTGGGATGTCCCAGAAGTACACACTGTACTTCTCAGATGTTCTGTTTTGGCTTATTGATTATTTTCAGCATTTCTTTATATAAAGTTTTGTAACGATCTTAACATGTTGATTTGAATTAATTTGTAAAGAGCAATTACAGCTTTGAGCTGCCCGGTAGCTGTTTGCACTAAACATTCTACCTGCAGAAATTATTTATATATATATACTTGTCCATGAAAGCTAGAAATGTACAATTTTTAGCTTAGCTACTGTCTACTGCTCTTATTTCTCCCTTACTACCCAAACCAAGAATTATTTTTCAAATCAGACTTCAAAAGTCCTGAACCCATTACCCTTCCAAGAAATATATTTGAATAAAGAAATCCATGAGCTGTGCAGAAGGCAAGATTACAGTAAATGCGACTTCTAAGTGCTAGCGGTTTGAGTTGCAGGAAAGGGAACGAGTAGTTCAGGCGCTGGTAGGCCCTTTGATGAACTGAAAATCAGCAGAGGAGAAGGACAAGTAGAGACTGGCAACTGTGGCAGAATTGAACTCACCTTAGAATGTGCAAAAAGGACTTCAGGAATAGCATTTGTAACAAAAACATATTTTATACTGACAGGACATGCTGAACTGTTTTTTTTTTTTTTTTTCCAGATTCGCTGGTACAACCTTATTTTTTTCAGTGGTTTCTCTCTTATGCATACACACGTACCCACACGTGTACAAATTTCCGAAGGCAAGACTGAAACTAGGAACCACAGACAATAAAAAGGAAAAAAATAAATCTTTGGTGAAATGGTGTTAGAAACAGCATTAGAATTGACAGAAAGTAGAATTTGGGGCCTGGACCTGAGGAATAAAGGCAGTGGGCCCCACATAAACAAGTCAGTTGGCCCCAAAGAAACTCAGTCTTCTCTGAGTTTCCAGCTCCTCTGGTGGGGAGGGAGAGGGACAAGCCTTTAGGAGCCCTGAAGCCTGTTGTGTATCGTAAGGCTCTATCCTCAGCCAGTTGTTGAGATAGACAACACTAGAGAGTTTGTATGTGTGGCTCAAGCTTTTAAGTATAAGATATTTTGCCTTATAAGGCATTGTGTTTTCTATGCATTATCTCAGTTAAGCTTCACAACAGTCTGTGAGATAGTTACCCTTCCTCGTTTTATAGATGGTAAAAACTTAGGAGGTTCACTGTGACCTGTATAAGGTCACCCACTAGGCAGAACTTGGACCTAAACAGGTTTTCTGGATTCTGGAACAGGTTCTTAACTCCTGTCTTATTTGCTATATTACTCAGAAACTATAAAGATCCTATTTCTGCTCTCAAGATCATTTTGGTCTAATAGAAAAGAAACTTACAGTTACCGAAGGGGAAAGGAGGTTGGGGAGGGATAAATCAGGAGTTTGAGATTAGTGGATACAAAACTACTGAACATGAAATAAACCACAAGGTCCTATTGTCTAGCACAGGGAACTATATTCAGTATCCTGTAATAAACCATAATGGAAAAGAATATGAAAAAGAATATACATGGTATATATATATTTGTAAAACTAGATCGCTTTATTGTATTCTAGAAACTAACACAACATTATAAATAAACTATACTTGAATTTAAAAAAATTTTTTTAAACATCATTTTGGTCTAGCCAACATGATACCTGAGAGAGGAATATAAGCAGGATGTGCCTCTTGCCCTGACACCTGTAAGCATGCCATTGAAGTGACAGGGTGTGTGCATGAATGCTCAGTCACTCAGTCATGTCCTACTCTTTGTGACCGCATTGACTATAGCCCTCCAGGCTTCTCTGTCCATGGGATTATCCTGGCAAGAATACTGGAGTGGGTTGCCATTTCCTCCTCCAGGGAATCTTCCCGACCCAAGGATTGACTCCATGTCTCTTACAGCTCCTGCATTGGCAGGTCAATTCTTGACCTCTGAGCTACTTGGGAAGCCCAAGTGACAGGGCACGGGAGAGCAAAGGATTGAACAGAAGTTACACCTGAGCAGAGTTACAGAGGATATGGACGAGTTCCCCAAGTATACAAGGGTGAAAAGGCCATTTAGTCCAGTGAGTGTAAACTGCGGTGTACAAAGGCACTAAAGATGAAACAATATTTGGATTGACAAAATGTGCATAGAAAGTTTTTTATTTTTGTATACATAGTATAACCTGTGGCCTCAGCCTACTTCTTCCTACCCAGCCTTCAGAGATACCTTGTGAGGTAGGGTCATCTCAGCTTTGAAGATTATCTGTAAATGAAAAAAGTGAAAGTCACTCGGTTCTGTACAGTCCATGGGATTCTCCAGGCCTGAATACTGGAGTGGGTAGCAGTTCCCTTCTCCAGGGAATCTTCCCAACCCAGGGATTGAACCAGGGTCTCCTGCATCGCAGGCATATTCTTTACCAGCTGAGCCACCAGGGAAGCCCAAGAATATGGAATGGGTAGTCATCCCTTCTCCAGTGGATCTTCCTGACCCAGGAATCAAACTGGGGTCTCCTGCATTGCAGGCAGATTCTTTACCAGCTGAGTGACCAGATGACCATTCCCTAAGAGCAGCTGGCCATGCTGTAGGAGAAACAGACCATAATGGCACGCATTCTTAAGTAAACCTAGTGAGGGATTTGAGGTTCAAACTCAGTTTAGTCCCTAAGATGCTGACACCTTGGTCAAGTAGGGGCATCTCTAGAAAGTGGATGATTATTTTCATCAGCAGCAGAGAGTCCCCTACATTCAAAGTTACCTCCCCCACATAGACAACTAATGTTCTCTCAGCCCTTCTGCCATGTAAGGATTAAATGATGTAATACGCACAGAGCTTTCAACGATAGGTCTGGCCCTCCCTAGATGCTTAGTAAATGTTAGTTACTATCATCATCATCTTTATTGTTCTGCTCCACATTCTAACAATTAGGGACTGGTTGGTTCCATAAATCATTCATACCTTAATGTGATTAGGTTGAACACGTTACTTTGGAAACACTTGGTGTTTTCAAGGCTCTGAGGATTTTGAGGCAGCTGCACTGTTCAAAGTCTTTGACTAAATTTTGCAGGTGGACAAACCCTAATTAAAATGCAGGATCTGCCACTTGCTAGTTTTATGACTTTAGTATGTTGGGAAACCTTACTTTTCTCATCTAAAAATATAGCTGATGATGCTGAGCTTATAATGAAGGTTTAATATAAAATGGTGTTTCTGAAGTACATAGCCAGTTCTGGTACACAGTAATCATTTAATAAACCTCAGTTCCCTTTTGACCGCGTGCCCTGGGGGGCAGTTTGGGTTCATGGGCAGAAAGGCATAGAGAGGGTACCACTTTCTTGTCAAACCCAAATCTTCCTTCTGTCTGACCCCACTTAGTCACAGCGGGACCCTGATGACCCAGACCACCCACCCTCCTTTCTGGGTGTCCCAGTTCAGTTCCTCTACAGCAACCTGTGTTTACTTCTCATGATCCCAGAAGGCACTGGCTGATTGGCCTGAATTTCCTACTAGATTCTAGACTCCCCACGACCTGGGCAGTGATTCTCTCTGATTCCCTCATTCCTAATAACTCAGCATATGCTTTTGCTGGGCACTCAGTGGATATCTCCATGCCTGACAGCTATGAGTGATGTCCAGCCACTTACCTGTGAAATGTTCCACCGGAATAGATTCAGAGGCTAAATATAAGAGAAACACCTGGAGAAAAAGCTTAGCCACCACACTGTGAAACTGGATGATGTCAGAAGAATGATTTTTCCCTGCTCAGAATCGTGCATTCTAAAATTTCCAGGGCCTGCCAGGGTTCCTAAAGTCTGAAGGTGTGTATCACCCTCCCTTCATCTCCTCCAGAAAACGACTCGAACTCTCCCTCTTGTTCTCTTTTCTGTGCCGCTATACACCCTTGGATGTCTCCATGGGTACTGCTGACTGGTGATCGTGAGGCTGTCTGGCTGGCTCCCCCTGAGCTGATGGTTCCCTGTGACAGCATCCTGTTCTCCATCCCCACATCTCTTAAAGCAGAGTGCTTACCTGCCAGTCATAGGCACACTGCAAAGAAGCAACTGCAGATTCTTGACCTGGATCTTGAAAACTCTGCCCCAAGGGTTTTGAGCATGAGCCATGAACCTCCTAAAACTGGTGGGAAATTGTATGTGTATGCACGTAAATCTACTGTTCTGGTGAGAGAATCCACAGTTTACATTAGATTCTAAAAGGTTTTCATGAGTCTACGAATGTTAAAAAGGAAAAAACCCACTAATTTAGAGATTTTCCACATACTTGTAAATTCAGGCCCATGTTTTCATTAGCTGGGAGATATTTTTATGGTCCTCCAATACCCAGGTGTGAGCTACAACTTGAAATAGCCCACAAGCTCCATCGCAGAGTCGTGGATGGCAGTTCTGGCCTTGGGACTGCTGCTTAACCATCATGGAGGGTTCTCTGAGCCTTTTGAGCTGCATTTTACTTTTTGTCCATTAACTGAGGTTTATAATGCCCTCATATCCTACAGGAATGCTGTATAGAGAGATAAGGGATGTACAGGCATTTATAAGCTGCCAAGGGTTGCACAATTGTGGGGTGCAGGTGTTACTATTACAAATGTGTCATCTCTCATGTTACCCAGGGCCAGGAACAGAGTAGGCAATTGATACATGTACGGTTAAAAGGAACACGGACAGGGTTTATTAAGGGAGAGAGCTAGAGATTTAAGACACCAGTGTCTGTGTGTTCTGCAGATCTTGTGAACAATTTAGTATTCAGGCCTAGAACACAGCTGGGGTACTGAGAAAATGCTTTCCAAACTATGATAATAGACGAAATAACCTTCGAGATTCAAAATCCATTTGTTTTGTTTTCCAGAGACTTAAAATGAGTAAAATTGAAACTTTAAAGAGTAGAAGCTGTCTCACTTTTTTCAGGAGGCCTCCAGAGTCGTCCTCATCACTTTATAATGAAGGCAAAAAAAATCCTCCTTGCCATCATATCATCAATTTATTGTTCTTTTCTTTTTTGAGATCAATCCTGAATATTCGTTAGAAGGACTGATGCTGAATCTGAAGCTCCAGTACTTTGGCTACCTGATGCAAAGAGCTGATTCATTGGAAAAGAGCCTGATGCTAGTAAAGATTGAAGGCAAAAGGAGAAGGGGGCGGCAGAGGATGAGGTGGTTAGATAGCAACACTGACTCCATGGAGGTGAATTTGAGCAAACTCTGGGAGATAGGGGAGGACAGAGGAGCCTGGCGTGCTGCAGTCCATGGGGTCGCAAAGAGTTGGACACGAATGAGTGACTGAATAACAACAGCAGCATTCACACCACAGTCTTCATTCTCTCGTTGGGGCCACAGGGAGGCCTGCCGTTCCTAGACTATGCTGATCCCACTATAACAGGGGCATGGCACATTATTGAAACTGTACTTTCAAAGTACCTTCCTTCTTGGAGTGTTCTCATAGACACCATCTCACTGGGGATCAATAACTGCCACTACTGTCTGCACAACAGATCCAGAGAGGTTCCTGCAACTTGTCCAAGTCACAAACCCCAGTGTCCAAAACAGGATGATGCATTCCTGAAGATCGTCTCTGCCTGATTTTGGCACCTGTGCTGAATCAAAACTAGAAAATTCTATCTATGGGAAAGATAGATTTTTAGCTTCAAATATATTCCACTTAGAGCTGAAAAGACTATTTATAGCCCCTCACACTCCAGGCCACATATACCTGAAGAAAAGCTGGATCTCATCACACCTGCTTCTTGTCCCTCAGTTCAGTTCAGTTGCTCAGTCATGTCTGACTCCGCGACCCCATGGACTGCAGCATGCCAGGCTTCCCTGTCCATCTACCACCTCCCAGAGCTTACTCAAACTCATGTCCATCAAGTCGGTGATGCAATCCAACCATCTCATTCTCTGTCATCCCCTTCTCCCCCTGCCCTCAATCTTCCCCAGCATCAGGGTCTTTTCCAGTGAGTCAGTCCTTCACATCAGGTGGCCAAAGTATTGGAGTTTCAGCTTCAGCATCAGTCCTTCCGATGAATATTCAGGACTGACTTCCTTTAGGATGGACTGGTTTGATCTCCTTGCAGTCCAAGGGACGCTTAAGAGTCTTCTCCAACACCACAGTTCAAAAGCATCAATTCTTTGGTGCTCAGCTCTCTTTATGGTCCAACTCTCACATCCATACATGACTACTGGAAAAACCATAGATTTGACTAGATGGACCTTTGTCAGCAAAGTAATGTCTCTGCTTTTTAATATGCTGTCTGGGTTGGTCATGACTTCCCTTCTAAGGAGCAGGCGTCTTTTAATTTCATGGCTGCAGTCCCCATCTGCAGTGATTTTCAAGCCCCCCAAAATTAAGTCTGTCACTGTTTCCACTGTTTCCCCATCTATTTGCCATGAGATGATGGGACCAGATGCCATGATCTTAGTTTTTTGAATGTTGAGTTTTAAGCCAGTTTTTTCACTCTCCTCTTTCAATTTCATTAAGAGGCTCTTCAGTTTCTCTCTACTTTCTGCCATAAGGGTGGTATCATCTGCATATCTGAGGTTACTGATATTTCTCCCAGCAATCTTGATCCCAGCCTGTGCTTCATCCAGTCCAGCAGTTTGCATGATGTTCTCTGCATTTAAGTTAAATAAGCAAGGTGACAATATACAGCCTTGATGTACTCCTTTCCCAATTTGGAACTGGTCCACTATTATATGTCCAGTTCTAACTGTTGCTTCTTGACCTGCAAACAGATTTCTCAGGAGGCAGGTCAGGTGGTCTGGTATTTCCATCTCTTTAAAAATGTTCCACAGTTTGTTGTGATCCACAGAGTCAAAGGCGCAGGCGTAGTCAGTAAAGCAGAAGTAGATGTTTTTCTGGAACTCTCTTGCTTTTTCGATGATCCAACAGATGTTGGCATTTTGATCTCTGGTTCTTCTGCCTCTTCTAAATCCAGCTTGAACATCTGGAAGTTCTCGGTTCACATACTCTGGAAGGTTCACGTACATCTGGAAATTTCTTGTTTCATAAGAAAGCCTTCCTCAGTGATGAATGGAAAGAAATAGAGGGAAACAATAGTATGGGAAAGACTAAAGATCTCTTCAAGAAAATTTGAGATACCAAGGAAAAGATGGGCATAATAAAGAACAGAAATGGTATGGACCTAACAGAAGCAAAAAATATTAAGACAAGGTGGCAAGAATACACAGAACTATACAAAAAAGGTCTTAATGACCCAGATAACCATGATGGTGTGATCACTCACCTAGAGTCAGACATCCTGGAATGCAAAGTCAAGTGGAACTTAGGAGGTATCACTACGAGCAAAGCTAGTAGAGGTGATGGAATTCCAGTTGAGCTATTTCAAATCCTAAAAGATGATGCTGTGGAAGTGCTGCACTCAATATGTCAGCAAATTTGAAAAACTCAGTGGCCACAGGACTGGAAAACGTCAGTTTTCATTCCAATCCCTACGAAAGGCAGTGCCAAAGAATGTTCATACTACGGCACAGTTGCACTCATCTCACACGCTACCAAAGTAATGTTCAAAATTCTCCAAACCAAGCTTCAACAGTATGTGAATCAAGAATTTCCTGTCCTTAAAGACTGACAAAACAGTATCCTGGAAATTTTTTTTTAACTTGATAGTTGTGTGTGTGTGAGTGTGTGTACTAGAATCTATCCTTCCATTTAAACAATTTGCCATGAGAGAGGAGTTCTAAATTATGTTTAGTCGTTGCTTTAGAATGAATGGTACTTAATTAAATATTACTTTAAAAATAGGCTTCTTCTCTTTTTCTATAATTGCATTACTTTTTTGAGGGGCAGTTTTGTTTTTCTCTTTAACCTGATTGTGTGCGTTTGGAAAGTACCCTAGTTCAGAGTATCAGAAAGCAGAAAATTCTGGCACTTCTCCGACTTTCCATTCTTTCTCCTGTATGGATGCCAGATTCCTTTGGGAAATCATCATTTGTAAAAGGTCAGGAGCAAAAGCAGGGGGATTCTTTAGTGTATGGTTTCTGCTAATTAGAAACTAAACATCTGTAACCATGTCAGAATTATTTGTATTTGAAAAGAAACATTTATACACAAGTGCTTTTTAAGTAACATAAAGCACACTATAACACAAAGTATTATGTGTCAGAGGGGTGGGAGGACAGACAGCCCAGGAAGCTTCCAACAGATGGCTGTACTGGGTGAGGTCATTTGCTAATTAAATCTCAGCTTTTTCAGAATATTTTCTTTTCTCCATCAATTGAAGTTTTCTCACTCACTCCCCTACTACGTGCCCCTCCCCACCCCCACCATGGGCCAAAGCAAACATTTGACTCCTTTTGCCAATTACAGATCAAATGTTTAATCATTTTAAAGGGAAGACACGTGAGAAAATGGATGAGTTGGCAAAGTCCAGTCAAAACCATTGGGAAATCTCTAGCTCTCTACTGTAGCCTTAGTCTTCAGTGTCTGCTCACATCATGTTGTAAGGTGAGCTATTCTCCATCCTGGACGTGTGTGCTGATTGGCCCATCTCTAGCCTGCTGTCTTAGGGGAAAAAACAACACAGTGTTTTGACTTATCCTGTACCTCTTTCTCTTCTTTCCCTACCTTCTCCTACCTATCCTTCTCCCCAAGACGGAATTTTGCTTAGATCGTACAGAACTTATATCTGTACTTTTACTGTCATATTAAGATAAATGTCAGTGATACCTCTGAAGTCTTACACTTTAGTCATAGGGCTTTATCTCTCTACATGCTAAGCATCAATGGCCCCATGGGCCTTATGGCCCAGATCTTGCCAGTCATTTTTTCTTGGAATATTGATTAATTTTGGAAAAAAGATAAGAGGCCATCTCTTTCCCCTGCAGAGTCTGCTGTCTTCTGGTCTTCTCCATTCTTGTCTTGGCATTTAAGACATTTATGTAAGTTGAATTTTTTTTTTTTAAATGGGATGAAAGATCTTTAAGTCTTGAGAGTTCTAGTCAAGAATTTATTTAAGCTAAGACTTAACCATATTGGGCTTTCCTTTCAATTAAGACTATGTCTGTGAAGGCGCTCAGGTGCACAGTTTCAACAAAATGGTTGTGGACTCTGAGGTTCTAAGTATTTACAAAAAAAGAGACCCGTAGATGACTTGCCTTTCTAATGACCTTTGTAGAATCTCAAAATAACCTCTTGTCCCTGACTTTCACTTACTTAGGAACTGGCTTCTCTCCAAGCTCTTTGGGTGTGAGGCAAGGACTTGGTGACTCAAGGGTCTATCTCTTGTTCTCTTGACAGTAAATTCAGAGCCTGTACTTGGCCATTTCAGACACTCCCCAGTGGGTCTGGCCTGACCCACTTCTCAGCCTGCAGTTCCACTCCTCTTCATGAACCTGATTTAGCCAGACATATTTAACTATACTGTACCTCAAGTGTTTCTACCCTTGCTTTATGTAACTGTCACTGGTGGAAACTGCCTGGTTTCTTTTGGCATACTTGAATCACACTTGCTTTCCTGATTTCCATCCTTTGCAATACGACAGCCCACAACCTACAATCTGTGGTAGAACCATAGATGTTAATGATGTTTATGAGAAGAGCAAAGTCACCTGTAGAACTAATATAAACAAAGAAACAAAAAATCATTTGAAATCAGGGAAGTATAAAAACATCATTTGGAATAGGAAGCAACTCCTTCCCCCATCCCTGCCGTGGGATGTCTTAGCCAGAGCTAGATAGAGCATCAGCATGTACAAAGGTGTGGATGTAGATATGTGTATTGAATGGTCTTGTGTTTTTGTCTCTTCTCAGATGCGGTCATTCACCTGTCTACCGCTCCCGTGAAATGGCAGCTCGTGCCTTGGTCCCATTTGTCATGATGGACGAAATCCCTAATACCATCCAAACTCTTTTGGCCAAACTCCCTGACTGCACTGACCAGTGTTTCCGGCAAAACCATATTCATGGGACACTTCTCCAAGTAAGTAAAGTCAGTCTTTATGACTTTTGTTGAATACTGCTAGATGAACTTTGGTGCTGTTAGCAGGTGACGATTTGATATACGGACTTTTCACTTTATGCATAGAACTGTTCTCTACTGCTGAAAGAACAAATATTTCCTAGGTGTGCTTTTTTTCATCATAAACTTGAATGCAATGTCACAGTGTGATTCAGTCAGAACATCTTTTGCATTAAAATCTAGGTTTTCTGTGGCCTGCTTTTCCATCTGGCTTTCCTCTCTGAAGAAGTTGTGTCTTTTCCATCAAGTATGCCTGAAGAACATTCTGGGCCACTCTCTGTTCACAGTGAAGTTGTGAGCATTCCTTAATACATATCAGGCAGCTTAGTACATTGAATATCAAACCCTACTTTCCTATTTTCTCTGTGCTACAAGGGAGACTTCTCTTTTGAATAAATAAGCAAAATGACTTACTGCTTTTAACTTAGCATTTCTTCTAGGCAAGACTCAAGTACAATAAATGATTGAGGAATAGGCTTCTTATTGAAACAGTCCTTTTTAAATCCTGGCTGTAAACGTGGGGACAGGTTGGTATTAGTGGGGTCTGCTATTCATGTGGCTGCTGTGGAGTGGGGCTGGGATGGGATTTAAATATCAGGTCGTGCTTCTGATTTGTGAGCAGATTTGAGAGATGGCCTTGAGATCCAAATATATGTTCTAAGCCTGCAATCCACACTGCTGACATGGCAGGCAGTGTGTAGAGTGATTAAAGCCTGCAACTCTGGATCCGGTCTTGTGTGGGTGTCGATTTCAGATCCACTACTCAATACCTATACATCTGTGTCTTCTCTTTTGAACCAAGGATAATAATAGTAGTATATACCTCTTAGGGATTTCTGTGAAGAATAAATGAATTAATGCATATAAGGTGCTTAGAATAGTATTTGGTCCATAGAAAGATACATAAATATTATTATCATTATTATTATTCATAGTTTTAATAAATCTGTGCTATAATGAAAACTGATGTTTTTAGTAACTCATTCTGTCTAGTTGAGAATGTAAAATAAACCTGGTTTTTGCTTTCCTTCCTTGTTTGCTGTATATATTCAGCAAGTATTTACTTGTTGAGTGACTTCTTTATACTACCGTGTCAAAGTCAAAGTAGAGACCAAGTTCTTGTGTTGACGGAATTGAGGACAATAAACAAGAGGACTTCCCTGGTGGTCCAGTGGTTAAGAATATGCTTGCCAGTGCAGGGGACACGAGTTCGATCCCTGGTCTAGGAAGATCCCACATGCCCTGGGGCAGCTAGACCCATGCGCCTTAGAGCCTGTGCTCCACAGCAAGAGAAGCCACCACAGTCGGAAACCTGCTCACCGCAACAAAGAGAAAGCCCTTGTGCAGCCACAAAGACCCAATGCAGCCAAAACTAAATAAATAAATTTATTAAAAGAAGAAGACCAGAAAGTGAGTGTGCTTGGCACTAGGGCAACACAGACAGTGCCACTGGATTGGTCCTGGGGATGTCAGGAAAGCCTTCCCAGAGAAAATGACATCTAAGAAGAGAGTGGAAAGTAGCCGAGGGAAGGGGAGAAGGATGCCCACCCTGCAGGGGGAGCAGCATATAGAAAGACTCAGACTGGCTGTGAGTCAGCCCCCCTGGGAACTGCAGGGTTGGGTGGGACAAGACTTCTAGGGTGGCGGGTCTCAAACTGTCTCAAGATCTCCTCACCCTCTTGAATAGTTTCTGAGGATCCCAAGTGGCTTTTGTCTATCAAAATTTAATTAGAAACTAAAACAGAAATTAAAACACAGGAACTCATGAGCACACATTCCATTAGTCATTAGAGGGGTGACATCATCACACACCTTGTAGCCTCTGGCAAACTCCACTGTACACTTGGGAGAGAATGAGAATGAAAGAGGAAAGTAATGTCTCAGTGTCATTTTGAAAATAGTTTAATCTTGCAGATCTCCTGAAAAGATGGTGCAACTCCCAAGCGTCCCAGACCAGATGCTCTGGCCTCTGTTATGTGCGTTATGGATCACTGGTGGTTTCTTTAGTACAAACTCCTAAGCACTCATCTCCCTTGGTCCTCACTTTATCCCTGTGATGAAGAAGGGTAGGGGTCATTATCTTGGTTATAAAGATGGGACCCTGAGGCCCACACAGTTCTGTCAGACTCCGCTGTTTCTTTGAAGGGAGGCTTCAGTAATGAGTCATGCAGAACAGGCTTTTCAGAGATGCATAGGGGATGCAGCTGAGTTAGAAGGAAGGTTCGGATTGTTGGGGGGCATCTGATTGTCTTTATTGAAGAGCCACTCTTGGCCAAACTTAGAAGCAGTGAGGTTGACATTGTTGCTTTGGCTCTTCCACCAGCGGTACAAAGGGCCTCCCAGCCTCATTCCGCTACTTACCTCTAAAAGGTCTGGCTTACGTTCTACCAGTCTGCCCAGCAACAACAGATAGTCTTTTATTCTGTCTCTGGGCGGCCTTTGATATTCTCCAAGTTACTTCTTCTGCTACATAATATGTGAAACAGTGTGGGAAAGTCAAAACCCTCTAACGCTGGGGTGCTTGTGGCTGTTGCCCTTCTTCCTGAGTGTTGGCAAAAACAACAACTACATGGGTGTTGGGTGCCGGTATTGTGTTTGTGTTTGTCAAACGGATTCCTGTCTTTACCAAGATTGGTTTATACCCTGGTTGAAAAAAAGGAAGTCAAAGGCATGTGAAAATCTTTTTGTCATGTCTATTCGGGTGTCTCATCTGTGTTGCAATAGTTCTGTTTCACTCTGTTATTCTTTGTGGGGAAAGCAGGAGGGGTTAAGATGGGGAGGGCTCTCTTTCTCATTCCCTTCTGTAGCATATACATTCCTTCTCTGCATAAAGCTACCTTTGAAATCAGTAAAAGACCTGCACCTGAGAAAGCGATATTAGGGCTTGAAAGGAAAAGTCATCTCCATGGGACTTTCAGAACCAGCTAAGTAAATAGAAAATTGTTATGTTTTTCAAAAGCAGGAAATCATTTTGTATCAGAAAACAAATTCTTTCACAGAACAGTTTCTTGAATTATAAATTTTGACATCTTTGAAAAATGTTTACATAAATATATTAAACCTCAGAGTTATCTCTGTAGTATACCTTGCAAACAAGAAATATGCTGAGCTCTGAATTTTGGGGAACCGTGGAAGAAAGGCTCAAATTATAGGACATGGAAAAAAAGAAAGAACATGTGGGATTTGTTCCTTAATCATTTTAAAAACCAGAGGCTCATAATTGCCATATTGAAATGGATGTAAGTAACGCATGTCAGAAAAGGTGAGATTATCCTGCAGGTTCACTAGAGCCAGTGGTAAATGACATTAAATCTCAATAAAGACTAGATAAGAGCCATGGACATTACCTCATTTGGGAACAACACTGGCAGGGCTGCCCTGTCTTTTAAGTAGAATTAAACGTCTGTTCTTGTTGCCAGAATTCTTCACGTTGGGGACTTGACATTATTGCTAGGTTGCTTATCACTCCCAAGAAATCGTGTTGGAGTTCACAAAGTTCTCTTGTATGGAGGAAGAGTTTGGCCGACAATCATGAGGAAAGATTTATTCTGGTTCTTGGGTATTTAACTCACCTTTGGGTGTTTCATAAGGAAATATATACTATTTGAAGTCAAAGATTGAGTTCTAAAGTTTTTCATTTCCTGCCCATTTCAGTTATTTTTCCTATGGTATAGACATATAAAAGGTGATCCTTGCTCTTTCTTTAATTAAGCTCTTTCATTTGGGCAAGCTGAAGTGGGCAGTTGAGGAAATTCAGCTGCTATTAAAGCAGAAAAACCACTTCTGCATTTATATGTATGTTCTAGGCAAAGATATTCTTTTTTCTTCAGTTAATCCAAATAATCTCCACAGTTCTACATGTCCCTTTCCTGGTATTATGTTGCCTCCATCTTTACCAGGAGAATCTGTTGAACACTTTAATTCTTTTATTCCAGCTCCCTAAATTTGGAGCCTTGATTTCTGCACTTTGAGAATTCTGGGTTTAAAAGATTCTACTTTTCTAGTTGCAGAGCTGAGTAGGATTGCTGTATCCTTGGGTTGACATGATATATTAACCAGGGATGGGCTTCAGATAGCCTAGGCCCACACACTGTCACACACACGCACACACACACACACACACGTGCGTGCACACACACACACACCATTCTCTGTGTTTCTGATGAGGAAATTGAGGTGAGCCTGGGAGAGTGACTTGAAATAAAGTCACAGAGATAATCAGGGTACAGAGAAGACATTAAAGCCTGCGCTTCTCTTGTGTTTAGAACTTGCTGCCTCCCTGATAGTTATGTGAATAATGACTTTTTATGCCTAGGGAAACGAAATCAAGAATCTATCTTTGCTCTGTTTTTAATCCCTTGTCACTCAATTAGTCTGCTTAAGTCTAATTTGATATACCACAACACTGGAAACAAAGAAGTCCATCCATATTATATAGAGGGACAAAGGATGCCAGTGAAATCCTGCAAAGCTACAACTGGTAAAAAACCTTTGAAAGTACTTATTGTACCTTCCTTCCCTCTGCTCATCTTTCTCAGCATTTCTCTTTGGTCTCCCATTTAATACTGCTAACCTGGAAATACAGAATCCTCAGGACCTAGGTTATAGCCAAACTCACAGTTGCACACCTTCTGTCTTCCTTAAGGGTGTAACAAAGCCTCTCAAACTTGGGCAACCATATAGGTCCTAGGCCTGGGAGCTGCTGGGACCATGTAAAAGTAGTCAAGATTGAATTCAGTTCACACTGTGGAATGCCTGCCCTGTTCTAGGCTCAGTGAAATCATGAGTTTGCCTTTAAGGCTTTTACCTCCCAGTGTGGGAGCTGTGGGCTAGAAGCCAGGTGAGCCAGTTAAACCCTCAGGGACCAGGGGGTGTATGAATAACAGAAACCAAGAAACGGCAAAAGATGAAGGCATCAGTCTTAAAAGGAGACTGAAGCTAAGGCATTTCTGCTTTAGTCTGTTACACCCTGATACACTCTGTGTTAGGGCCAGAGTTAAGATCTTTATGGGGGTGGGTGTAGGGCTGCTGGGCTGGGAGAGACAGCACCAAGACAAAAACAGAGCTAGATCTTGGTGTTACCCTTGTGGAAAAAAAAGCAGAATACCAAGAAAGAAAGAATGATGGGCCACTTTGGTCAGCTAGTTGTCTGGAAGAATCACTGTTCAGGAAAGAGGAATAAGACCAACCACCCTTTATTCTCTGCTGTAAAGAGAAGCAATGGAAACAAATAAAAAGTCAGTAGTGGAGAGGTGGCCTTAAGTATAAATTCTGTTGGAGTTTTCTGAATAAGGAAATGAATGTTTTTAGGAAAAAAAAATTTTTTTTACTAATATTGTTGCACCAAAACCTATGAGTAAGTAGAATGGAAGAATGATCAATTCCATCCTTTCAAAATGTGACCGTATAATACAGCACCTTATGCTTGACGAATTTTAACATCTTTCTCATATTTCTTAAAAGTGCAAAATTGTGAAACATAAAGTAGAAATTCTCTCGAGCTGTCCAGAGATGATACATTCCTTGACAGATTCCACTTGGTGACCTAAGCTTGGCCTGTCTCCGTTGTTTATTTTCTACACAGAAAATAGAATTTCAGAATGGAAAATCAAAAACAAAAGATGAAATTATGCTGATGTTGTAAGTTATAAATGGACAGCTGGTCAGTGTGCTTTTTTTTTCTGGAATGAGTCATGAAGAAAGGCTCGCTCTTGTCACTAGCGGCCAGATTTACTCATTTTTTCTGAGTACTTGTGTTCCTGCGAAAGGAGAAAAATCTAAATTGCTAGGTCCCCAGTCCAAGAAACACTAAGGCAGAGCTCACATGGCTGTATGTGTGTTAAGTCTTTATTGACTCCTTCAGCACCCAGGGAGTCTGAGTGAGGCCTCGAGGGGCTGGAGGCTCCAGGCAGTCACCTGCAGCGCCTCTATCCCCAAGTGCCAAAGAAAGGTTATATTCTGCAAGTGCCTTGATGTGAAAAGGATTGGGAAGCCCTGGGCCCTTAAGTTCAAACAAACAAACAAACTAGACCTTGTTAAATCTTACCTTTTATTTCTGTCTGGATATAAGCCCAGAAAAGTCATTTTTAATTAAAATGCTTCTCTTGAAGATGACTTAATCCCTTCCTTATAAAAATCGAGAGGCTTTTATGTGATGTGTGTTGTTTAGGGAGCCTGTTCTGGGTGTGGGAGACAGCTTTTAGCTGCCAGCTTTGGAACATTGACGGTAGTACACTGTGACCATCACTCGCCAGTGTCCTGCCGCTGTTTTCCAGTGCTCTGTACTGACAATGGCGCCCCACTCCAGTACTCTCGCCTGGAAAATCCCATGGACGGAGGAGCCTGGTGGGCTGCAGTCCATGGGGTCGTGAAGAGTCGGACATGGCTGAACGACTTCACTTTCACTTTTCACTTTTATGCTTTGGAGAAGGAAATGGCAACCCACTCCAGTGTCCTTGCCTGGAGAATCCCAGGGATGGGATCGCACAGAGTCGGACATGACTGAAGTGACTTAGCAGCAGTAGCAGTACTGACAGTATATCAGCCAGGGGTGTGTAGAGTTAAGACATTTTTCAGTTGCTGTATCCCCTGGCTTTTGTACTCTTTGGCTTTAGAGTTGGGGAAGTAATGGTAGAAAAGAGTATGCGTACGTAAGTATGTATGTAGATACAACACACACACACACATACATATACACACGTATAGAGATGCCAGTTATTGAGAGTGTGTGTGTGTTTATATATTTTGGGGGGGGCGGTGTATGTATTGAGGATCTGTGGCGGCTCTTCTGAATGAAGGATATTAATCCCATCACACTGATGGGAAAACTGAGAGCAACAGAGGTTATGAGTTTGACTAGTTATGCAAGGATAAATGGTCAAAATGTAGCTGGGAGTTAAAGCAACTTCTCTGGAAGAGGGAAAAAACATTTTTGGGCTAGAGTGACTCTCTCCAGGGCTTTCAAGGTGTGGGGTAAAGTGGAAGCTGACACCATCTATTTGTTCATTCATTCAGCTGTTGATTGAGCACTGCTCGAGGTGCTTAGAATACTTCAGAGAACAAAAGAGACAGACCTTGGCTTCAGGGATCACAGCTCTCAAAGAGTGTACATTCTAGAGGCAGGGAGACAGGCAATAATAAATGGTATTATAACAAAACTTACTCTAACTTATTGTACGAAGTATAATGAATATGTGTGTCATTTATTAAGAAGTAATCACTGCTATAGACCGAAGGAGCAAGTAGGATGAGGAGAATCGGGAATTGGTAAGCAAGGAGGGCAGACAGCAATATTTACTGCATCAGAATAGTCGTTTTGAAAAGGTAAATCTTGAGCAAATCCCACGAAGAGACAAAGGAAAATGTTATTATTTTTTAAAATAAAGAATAAATGTCTTTTCTCCAGAAATTGGGTTGGTTACACATGTCTGTATGTTCAAGACTGAAGATCCCCTGAAGAAGGGAAAGGCTGCCCACTCCAGTATTCTGGCCTGGAGAATTCCATGGACTATAGTCCATGGGATTGCAAAGAGTCGGACATGACTGAATGACTTGCACTTCACTTCACCTGTAATCACGGGACGTGCCTGTAGAGTGGGCGCTGGTGAATACACAGGCCAGAGCGATGTTGTTACATAGAAGCTTGCATGCTTTGTAAGGTCTCCATGCTGTATGTGCAGTTTACGGGGGACTGTGCGAAGTCCTTTCCCTACAGAATCACAGTCTGTCTTGGTCCCTGTGAGCTTAGGCAAATCTGAAAGTATCACATTGCCTCCTCGCTCTCTAGAATGATCCTTACCCTAACTGTCTGTGGCTGGGCCTTAGAGATAGGGAGTAAACGTGGAGAGAGTTTGTTTATTCTCTTATTTAGCAGATAGCTATTGCGTAGGGATTTTTGTTTGTTTTGGTTTGGGGAAAGATTTGTTTGTTTTTGTTTTGGCCATGCAGCATGGCGTGCAGGATCTTAGTTCCCTGACCAGAGATTGAACCCATGCCCCCCTGCAGTGGAAGTAGAGTCTTAACCACTGGACCTCCAGGGAAGTCCTATTGTGTGGTTATTAAGTGCATAACATTCAGCTAGGTTCTCTGGAGAATACAAAGAAAAGTTAATCTATGACATGTTTTCTGCCCTCAAGAGGCTTGTGAGCTGCCATGGAAAACAAGCCATCCACACCGCAAACACTACAAGAGACACGCTGTTCTAGGCAGGTGGTCAAGAACGCCTGTCTGAGAGGAGCACTCAAACAGGCTTGGGAAGAACTTTCAGTCAGTTTTCTGTGGTGGAGACAAGGGGCTTGGTGCGAGCCAAGGCACGGAGGAGGGCAATGCAGAAGCTTTTTGCAGAGGAAGTGAGGAGACGAGTCAGGTCCCAGAGTGCGCTGGGGAGCCATGGTATGCCCAGCCTTCAAAGCGTGGTGTGTAAGGCAGTAAGGTGTGTGCAGGAGCATGTTAGTATGTTGTTTCTTGTCTGTCTGCTTTTTAACTACTATTTATATCAGGTTATCACATACACAATGTATTAATGAGGCCCTATATAGTTTCTGAATAAGTCTGCAGAAGCCGGGAGCATGTGCTCAAAGAGGGCATTCTGTGCGGTGAGGAAGAGCAGAGGCTTCGGGCCAGCTTGTCTCCGACTGGGTCCCTGCTCCGCTGCTTGCTAGCTGCGCTGTTTCCAGCGAGCTGATTTCTGTGCCTCTACATCTTCCTCTGTAAATGGGCAGATAAAACTACCTCCCAGTTTGGCTGTGAGGAGTAAATGAACGAACTAATACATGGGTCATGCATTCCAAGGTCTCCAGCACATAGTAAGTGGTCAGTGTCTGCTGGTTATTATTACTTTTTGGTGCTGCGGCTGCCACCACTATGACCACCACTGGATTAAGGGTTTATGATCCAAAAAATGTGAGGACCACTGATGCAGATGGCAAGTAAAGGATTTTGAGCTACAGAAAACTGCTTTAGAAAAATTAATGTGTGTCAAAATAGTAATGTAATAATCTCTATTGATACTTGAGTGTGTGCGTAAGAGAGAAATAAGTCTATTTTCAGCAATTTTGACTTTCTGTGTTAGCACGCTTCACGAAGACGTTCATCAGCTCAGTCAGCATTCTGTACCTTCCTGTAGATCACACTGAAGATGATAAGAGCTGAAATTAGTTCTGATTTTTTTCAAGGGCTGAGTTCCTGCCCATCAGGTTGTTTTTCCTTGCACCTGTTTTGTTTTGAATTACACCTCCTCCCCCAGGCCCCATCAGAAACCCAAGGAAAGGAACATTGTCACACTGTGTCAGACAAAGGAGTCTTCTACCATTTGAAGGGGGAAATTTGACGTTCATAAAGGGAAAGGGAAATGCAGGATCCTCCTAGCTAGATTAATCTAGCACTTTTCCGAGTTCGTGTTTCATCTTGGAAGACACACTTTCCATCCCCTTATTGTTTGAGGCTTTTTATGACAGAAGATAATTCTGAATGTACTTTAAGAGCAGAGCACAATGAAACATCGCTCTGTGGGCACACTAGCACGCTTCTGTCATTTCCCAGAACTTCTATAAATATCAGATGGTGTGTGGTCCCACTAGGTGATTCAGTTCATTTGGTGGGCCTCCATCCCGTGAAAACAGTCTTATTTGTTGTTTGTTTTTGGTTCTGCCAATCTAACAGGCAAAAGGAACGCCTCATTGTTTCTATGAGGGAAGCATTTTTGAGCTTGCAGAGCACGTGTACTTGTTGCATAGCCCTGGAGTTTATTTAGAGCACCTAGTGCATTTTAGTTATGGAGGACTCAGCTGGCTCTTCAGAAGAACTGTGGTTGAGAATAGCCAGACAGTGTGACAGCTGTCTTAGAGAGCTACAGTAAAATCAGTCCTGCGCCTAAGAGAAAGTTTAAATAAGCAATAAAAATCTTTCTATTTTAAACCATGTTACTGTTTGTGACATTCTTATATTTCTCTGTACAGTTGACTCTTGAACAACAATGGGTGTTGGGGTGCTGACAGCATTCAGTGGGAAACATACATAACCTTAAAAAAAATTAATTTATTTTAGGATTGCTGGGTCTTCATTGCTCGTGAGGTTTTTTCCCTAGTTGCGGTGAGTGGGGGCTACTCTTCATTGCGGTGCTCGGGCTTCTCATTGCGGTGGCTTCTCTTGTTGCAGAGCACAGGCTCTAGGGCATGCGGGCTTCAGTAGCTGCAGCACATGGGCTCAGGAGTCGCAACTCCACTCCCAGGCTCTAGAGCACAGACTCAGTAGTTGTGGCACATGGGCTTAGTTGCCTGGTGGCATGTGGGATCTTCCTGGACCAGGGATTGAACCCGTGTCTCCTGCATTGGCAGGCGGATTCTGAACCACTCAACTACCAGGGAAGCCCCACAAATAGCTTTTGACTCTACTTAATAGCCTGCTGTTGACTGGAAGCCTTAATGATAATACAGACAGTCAAGTGACATATTTATGGATGTATTATATACTATATTCCTATGATTAGTAAGCTAGAAGAAAGAAAAAATTATTAAGAAATCATAAGGAGGAGAAAATATACATTTGTAATTACTGTACTTTATTTGTCAATACCATTAAGTTTGCATAGTCTGTTTACAAAATGAATCTTCTATCAATACCTACATCAATATTATATGATACAAAACACACTAGGCATCAAAAATGAAAAGATAATGTGAAAAAGAAATTCACATTTAGTTACAGGTATAATGATTCATGCGTTGATAACACAGAAACAACAATGTGAGTGTTTTGTGGTAGCCTAGCCTATATATTATGAATAGAATTGTTATGACCTATAGCATTAAAGTCATGTTCATAATACAATGTCAAAAACATTACATTTTTTTTAAAAACTGCTTACCAGTGATAATAGGTTGATACTCTTGTTTCTCTAATTACTAAAGAGAAAGGTATACCATATGATAATGTAATTCTTTGAAAGCAGAGTTATAAAATGGTAAGAAAACTAACACATTATTAATTTTATCTAACCATCTCATCCTCTGCTGCCCCCTTCTCCTTTTGCCGTCAATCTTTCCCAGCATCAGGCTCTTTTCCAGTGAGTCAGCTCTTCGCATCAGGTGGCCAAAGTATTGGAGCTTCAGCTTCAGTGGCAGTCCTTCTAATGAATATCTAGAGTAGATTTCCTTTAGGATTGACTGGTTTGATCTCCTTCCTGTCCAAGGGACTCTCAAGAGTCTTCTCCAGCACCACACTTTGAAAGCATCAATTCTTTGTTGCTCAGCCTTTTTATGGTCCAACTCTCACATCCATATGTGGCTACTGGAAAAATCATAGCTTTGACTATACGGACCTGTGTCAGCAAATTGATGTCGCTGCTTTTTAATACACTGTCTAGTTTTGTCATAGCTTTCCTTCCAAGGAGCAAGTGTCTTTTAATTTCATGACTAAAGTCACCATCCACAGTTATTTTGAAGCCTAAGAAAATAAAATCTGTCACTGCTTTCACTTCTTCCCCATCTATTTGCAATGAAGTGATGGGACTGGATACCATGATCTTACTTTTTTGAATGTTGAGTTTCAAGCCAGCCTTTTCTCTCTCCTCTTTCACTCTCATCAAGAGATTCTTTAGTTCCTCTTTACTTTCTGCCATTAGAGTGGTATCATCTACCTATCTGAGGGTGTTGATGTTTTTTCTGGAACCTTGATTCCAGCTTGTGATTCATCCAGCCCAGTGACCAAAGGACTGGAAAAAGTCAGTTTTTATTCTAATCCCAAAGGAAGGCAATGCCAAAGAATGTCCCAACTACCATGCATTTGTGCTCATTTTACATGCTAGCAAGGTAATGCTCAAAATCCTTCAAGCTAGGCTTCAGCAGTACATGAACTGAGAACTTCCAGATGTACAAGCTGGGTTTTGAAGAGCATTTCACATGATGTACTCTGCATACAAGTTAAATAAGCAGGGTGACAATATCCAACCTTGTTATACTCTTTTCCCAATTTTGAACTAGTCAGTTGTTCCATGTCTGGTTTTAACTGTTGCTTCTTGACCTGCACACAGGTTTCTCAAGAGATAGGTAAGGTGATCTGGTACTCCAGTCTGTTTTCCACAGTGTGTTGTTATCCTTACAGACACAGGCTTTAACATAGTCAATGAAGCAGAAATAGATGTTTTTATGAAACTCCCTTGCTTTCTCCATGATCCAACAGATGTTGGCAATTTGATCTCTGGTTCCTTTGCCTCTTCGAAACCCAGCTTGTGTATCTGCAAGTTCTCAGTTCATGTACTGCTGAAACCTTGCTTGAAGGATTTAGAGCATAACCTTGCTAATATGTAAAATGAGCACAATTGCGTGATAGTTGGAACATTCTTTGGCATTGCCTTTCTTTGGGATTGGAATAAAAACTGACTTTTTCCAGTCCTGTGGTCACTGCTGAGTTTCCCAAGTTTGCTGACATATTGAGGCAGCAATTTAACACCATCATCTTTTAGGATTTTAAATAGTTCTGCTGGAATTCCATCACCTCCATTAGCTTTGTTCGTCGTAATATTTCCTAAGGCTCGCTTGACTTCACACTCCAGGATGTCCAGCTCTAGGTGAGTGGCGATGCCATCATGGTTATCTGGGTCATTAAGACTTTTCTTGTATATTTCTTCTTTGTATTCTTGTCACCTCTCCTTAATCTCTTCTGCTTCTGTTAGGTCCTTATGAGATATCTTTCCATTTATCTGTGTCTTTAATTTTTTTTTTGCCAGTGTTTTAGAGTTTTCAGTGTATAGGTCTTTCATCTCCTTGGTCAAATCTATTCTGAGTATTTTGGTTTTCATGTGACTGTAAATGAGATTGTTTATTTCTTTTTCAGATAATTTATTGTTAGTGGATAAAAGTGCAACTCATTTTGTATGTTGATTTTGTATCTTCCAACTTGACTGAGTACATTTATTGGCTCTAACAGGTTCTCTTTTGGTGGAGTTCTGAATTTTCTATATGTAAGACCGTGTCATGTGCAGAGATAATTTTACTTCTTTTTAAATTCAGATGCCTTTTATTTCCTTTTCTTGCCTGCTTTCTTTGGCTTGGACTTGTAGTATAAGATCTATATCATTAGCTTCATCTTTGCTTTTGCACATCCTATGTTGAATAAGAGCGCTGAGAGTAGGCACTCTTGGCCCTGATCTTAGAGGAAAAGCTTTCAGCCTTCCATTATTGAGTATGATGTAGGCTTGTTGTTCTGGGGCTTTATTTATGTTGAGGTTCATTCCTTTGTATACCCAATCTGTTGAGAGTTTTTATTGTGAACGGATGTTGAATTTTGCCAAAGTGTTTTCTATATCTGGAAGATGATCCTATGATTTTTATATTCTATTCACATTTATATATATGTCACATTTATTATATTGCATATTGTTGACCCATCCTTGTATCTCAGAGATGAATTCTTCTTGATTATTGTATATGATTTTTCAGTGTGCTGTTGAATTTGGTTTACTAGTATTTTTGCATCCGTATTGATCAGGGATATTGGCCTGTAGTTTTTTTGTTTTTGTTTTGTTTTCTTGTATTCTTATCTGGCTTTGGTATCAGGGTAAGCTGATCTTGTAAAATGAATTTGGGAGTGTTCCTTCCTCTTCAAATTTTTGGGAAGAGTTTGTGTACAATTGATTTAAGTCTTTAAATGTTTCGTAAAATTCACCAGTGTTGGGAGGTTTTTTTTTTTTTTTTTAATTGTTTATTCAGTTTCCTTATTCTTTATTGGTCTGTTCAGGTTTTTTTTTTTTTTTTTTCTGATTCAATCTTGGTAGGTTCTTATACATGTTTTTAGGGATTTACCCCGTTGACCAATTTGTTGGCGTACAATTGTTGATACAAATGTCTTTCTTCTTTGCCTTCTTTATTCTTATGTTCCATTAGACCCTCAGATAATAATGCATTTATTCAATAGAATGATTTATGCATCTAGCTCCTAGAGCAGTGCTGACCATTCTGACACGCCTGACCACCCTGGAATCCCTCCTCCCACCCCATATCTCATACTTTATTTAACCTTTACTCTCAGATCATTGGGTTTCATCTTTGCCCTTGTGCGTCATCTGTGTTGCTTCTCCCAGTTAATAGTTCTGTCTCAGTGTCACAGTAGTCGAGAGGGGCAGGAAGCCCCTGGAGTGAGGCTGTCAGGGTTCACATGCCAGCTCCACTGCCGACTTAGAGTCCTCAGCCTTCATTCCTGATTCTGTAAAATGGAGAAACAGATAGTGTTCTGGGGATAGCTGTGAAGAAATGAGATAAAGCAAAGTGACTCTTATGGTCAGATCACTGACTCTAATGGTCTCCAGAAGAGGGCTGGGGAGGGGGAATGGATGTTCTTCAGGGCAATAAGGGGCGCTTTTGAAACTATTCTAAAGCTGCATTGGTTGTGACCTCCTCTGTGTGCGATGAGTTTCATGATCACTCTTGAGTGCAGGATGCTGTTGGGGATTCCTAGCAAGTCTCAATCTCCACATTCCAGATGGTCTCTCTTTTCTTTCTTTCTTTCTTTTTTTTTTTTTTTTTTACTAAATGAAGGTAGACTATTTCCTTCCTGCTTCATCCTCCACTTTCTTTTCTTATTAATAAAGGGAATGTGTGTTACATACTTGAATTAGTGGCACTCTGGGGCAGTTGTTAGGTATGTACAGGTGTCATATGTTTTAATATTTGCCCTATATTCATGTTGAAAAGGTAGGCCTCTTTTCACTAGGATCTTGATCATTCTCCTACTTGGGATGCCTTTTTATTCTTAGCAAAGAGAAATTTCAGGTGAAGGGGAAGTTTTTCATTAACTACCTGAGAACCATATTTCCCAAAAGGGAACTAAAATTATTTGGAGTTATTTTTTATGTAAAATGAGTTTAACATGTTTTTTTTTTAATTGTGACTTTGAAGAGTTTATAAGTACCAGAAAATTCCATCACCTTTGTTACACTTCAAAGAGATCAGTATAATTAACATCTTAAATGTGCTATTTGACATTTTTACCCCTTATTCACTATTTAAGCCTTTAAAAAGTATCTTTATTTCATGTAGATGGTAAGACAGGTTTTACTTACAAGTTTAAGTCAGTTTATAGCAAAGGGACATTATGCCTTTCGTTTCTTCTTGGATTACAGGACATGTTTCTAAAATGCAGTTGTAGTTTCATGTTTTATAATTGTTTTTTCTAAGTATGTGAGACATTTACTAGTCCAATTAACAAACTACTTTTTTTATTTTGAAAAGTGGTATTCATTGATCAGCCTGAGAGACAATTTAGTCATCAGGTTTGATTTTCAAATGTTTGTTTAGAGCACAGAGTTATAGGGCAGTTGTTTATATGAAAATTTATGATTGAGCATATACTCTTGTATGTATGTATGCATTTAGAATTAAAGTGCTGGAAATTTGAGTCCATATTCTCAAAATGAGATGGAGATACAGTACAATCTATAACCCACCAACTCAAAATGAGGTGATAGATTTCTTTTCTTTTTTTTGAGGTGGTAGATTTCTAAAGATCAATATCAGTGTCCTTCAGCCTGTAACCTCTAAGCGGTAGCAGGGCTGCTGCTCTTGTAGCCCACTCCTCCCCAGGACCTCCTCAGTCTCACTGAAGAAGGAGGGGAACTTCCCTGGCAGTCCAGTGGTTCAGACTCCACACTTCCATTGCAGGGTGCATGGGTTCAATCCCTGGTCAAGGAACTAAGATCCCACATGCAGGATGGCACAGCCAAAAAGAAGGAGGCGGACCATATTGTTTTGCATTGATGTCTTCAAGGTCATTACTCCATCTATTCTGCATCAATGTATAATTTACTTTGGTAATCTTCCTTTGTCCTTACATTTCCTTCTTTGTTGTTTTCATTCTTTCTCCCTCCTGAAGGAGAGTACAGAGTGAATGGAGATACACAATTCCCAGCTGTCTCCCCATTCCAGAAGTTAAATCTTAGATATCAGCACCACCTCAGTCACAATGAGTTTGGTCAGTGGAGGTAGCCTGTGTGTATGTTAGAGGCTGGGCCAGGAGTGGCGGTGGTGGTGCGCCTAAAGCCATCTACAGATTAATTTAAAACAAAAGCAACACCAAAAAGTTGACCTCTGAGTTTATATTCCAGAGACTAGATCTGAGGATTGAAAACATTTCCCTTTTGCTTCCTCTCTTGGCCTTTCAGAGATGGGGTGGGTCACCGTGGAGCAGAATAAGCACTCATTCCCAAAAGGGTCGGGCACCATCTCGAGAGCCTTGTCACTCAGAGTGTAGGGCCAGGCCGGAAGCGTCAACACTGCCTGGGGCTGATCCAAAATGCACAATCCTGGGCCGCCCCAGACCTCCTAAATCCACATCTGCATTTTCCCAAGATCCCGTTAGACGTGTATGCGCATTACAGTTAGAAGTGCTAGTCCAAATAAGCCTTTTCCAGGATGTTGCAGTGGGCTTGTAACCTACTGCCTACCCATACTGATGTAAATAAATAAATAATTGAACAAATAGATAAATGATAAAGAAGAGATACAGAAGGATTCCAAATAATTTATGTAGTTACCTGGCAATGCCTCCTTCAGAAGGTGAAGCTTACCTTCCCTCCCCTCATCCCTGGAGTGTGGACTGCATGCAGTGACTTGCTTTTACAGAGCATGCAGAGAGACAGAGAGGAGAATAACTACACGGTGGAGAAAGCTGGCCAACACTACCTCCCCATTATGTGATCTAGCCTAATATCAACAGTGTTAAGTCATGTTGCTACTGTGTGATAGCATGTACCCTTGTTATATGATGAGAATGGCATGTCATCTGTGTGGTCTTCCTCCCAAAACCCATAATGCTAGTCCAATTTAAAAAAAAAATCAGACAAACCCAAATCAAGGGGCTTTTTACAAAATGTCTGACCAGTACTCCTTAAAACTGTCGTCATCAAAAACAGCTGTGACAAACCGGAAGAGCCTGGATAGTATACCCTAGTACCTGGACAGGAAACAGAAAGAGGACAATAGGTAAAAACTAGTGAAATCTGAATAAAGTGTGTAAAGTTAACATAATGTGCCAATTGTTTTCTTAGTTGTGAGGATGAATCACAGTGTGGAAGGTGTAGCAATGGGGAAACTGGGTGAGGGATATACAGAAACTTTGTTTGCTGTTTTTGCAACTTTTGATTTCCTCTAAAACTTATTCTAGTACATCTACTTTCTCATCCTCTCACTTAGAAGACCAGATTTTCTTTCTCATAGAGCAGTGATGGGTAGAGGTAAGCATGCTGTGTGTATTCAGATTGCCAGAGCCTCTGAAAGGCTCTTCTGAATGTCAGTGATTACTGACACCTGACTTCATCCAAGTGCTGCATTTGGGCCTCGTTCTGGAAAGTAGCAAGAGTCCTCACTGTTGACCCCAAGCAGGTGTTTGTTATTTTGCTTCTAAGTGGAGTAGAATTAGTCTTCATCCATTTAACAAGTGGCCTTCAGTAACTGAGGCTGAGTGTTTAGAATATAGCTCTTTATCATTGTCTGGGGACATCCCGGTAAATCCCTAACACTAGATTCATTTCAGGGGGAGGGATGTTTGTC
Source organism: Dama dama (assembly GCF_033118175.1). NCBI lineage: Eukaryota > Metazoa > Chordata > Mammalia > Artiodactyla > Cervidae > Dama > Dama dama. Next base: position 77,925,171 of record NC_083691.1, read on the forward strand.
CTGTGTACTTTCAGCTTTATAATCAAGAGAACTTTGAAAATGAATTGAACCAAATGGAGGCCATGTTTGGAGAGAAGGTGCTTTTCATTAAAAATAAATGCCAGCTCATTTGTCTCAGCTGCTGGTAGGGAAAAAAAAAAAAAATCATCCAAAGGGTCTTTTAAAGAAGAAGAGGATCTTTCTTCAGGAGCGTTAGCAACAGTGTCTTTGTACCGGACAGTCTAAACAGAAGGCTTGCACTTTCTGAACTATATCTTAATACACACCAAATAAAGTAGAAGACAGTACTGCTGGTTATGTGTAGAATTCTTGGAAAGGACAGACATGGAGAAGGGCTGTTCTGTTTTCTACAAGTACAATGTTAACCATGCCGTGGCTCTGGGAGTTTCTCAGTGTTGATCTGACTTCAGGGGCCCCCTTTAGTCTGAAATGGTTTGCACTTGGGTGGTGTTTTTTGTGTTGAGTTGTGAACACTGACACCAGTTTCACAGAATTCTCTTGCTTGCTTGTGCGTTGCTTTACTCCTGCTCTTGCAGACTGTGCTGGCGCAGGCCCTGTGCCGACTTTCCTCTGCCGTCTTACCACCATCAGCAGTTCTGTAACGGGATTAAAGGGATACCTCCATTTCCAAAAATAGAAGTTCAAGAGGCTTATTGCCCAGCAGAGGGAAATCAAAATAACCCGTGTTTTATTCTTCGGGCATACAGATTTTCGGTTTCCCACATTGGGACCTTGTATGTAGAAAATGAAAAGTTACCACATTTTCCTCAGTGTCAAGTTGTGTTGAACCTCACTGTAGCTTCACTTTAACTCTTTTCTTTATTGGAAAGAATTTGGTATAAGGTGGATTGACCTTGACTATTATTCAGTTGCTGAAATGCCAGGCTCTCCTGACAGAGTGGAAATAAGACCCCAGCATTACCATTTATAAACTAAAAAAGCATAAAGAGAAGATACTATGTTTTATTGTAGTCACTTCATTCCTACTTGATATGCACAATTTATAATCTTGCACTTTTTTCTTTTTTATTGATTTACAATGTTGTATTAATTTCTGCTATACAGCAAAGTGATTCAATTATACATTTATACATGTATATATGTAATCTAATTCTGTCTTCTATTTTTTTCCATTATAGTATAAGAAATTGAATAATGTCCTGCAGTTTTAATTGCTTCATGCTTAGAGTATCTTTGAAACCTGTGTTATTTTATGGGTGGAGGATGGTATATGGAAAGAGGTTTGGCATCTAGGCTTGATGTACTCTTTTTCTACTTTGAGGGTATTTGACTTGGGGTAAATCACTTAAATTCTAAAATGAAGCTTAGACATCTATAAACTAATGATAACACATAATTTGAAAGGTTGATATAAGGAGTAAAGATGTATGTACAACTTCCCAATATAGTGGCTATCATGCTATAATTTTTTAATAAGTGATGACTGTCATTATTTTTATTATAAATTTAAAAATACTATTATGAAGATTATTGAACCTTATCAATAGGAATTAAAAAATAAATTAATGGACAGCTATTGCATTATTTTTTTGGTCCCAAATTCATTAATTGAAAAGTACATTTTATCACTCCTGACAGAAATGCTATCTTTCTATCATACACTAAATTTCAGTATTCAGATGCTCTTATTTTCTAGGTTTTTAGTCTGCTACATTGAGTGGTTTGTCTGTTTATACAACAGTTGCTCACAAGAACTTTGTAATATGTTCTACAATTTGGTAGACTAATTCCCCTCATTACTTTTCTTTTTCAGTACCCTGTGAACTTGAAATCAATTGTTTGGTTTTCCTATCTTCCATTCTATTGATATTTTTATTGGAATTGCATTAACTTTATGTGTTAAATTATTAACTATACATAACATCTTTTTTTATGCTGTTGACCTTCTCAAGAACATGGTATGCCTTTCCATTCATTGCTCTTCTCCATTCCTCAATGGCATTGTATATTAAAGCTGTCTTCATGTAGATTATATATTTCTCTTTTTATATTTCTTACTACTGTTGTCATGAATCCTTTTCTCATGCTTTATCTTTTGACTTGCTTTTACTCTTGAAGGTGATTGGTTTCTATATATATTCACTTTGTAATTATACTGTGAGTCATCACATTATACTTACTTTGTGTCAAGCACCACTTTATGCACTTAAATATATTTATTCATTGAATCTTCATTACAGTCCTAGAAAGTGAGCACTGTTTTGTACTATATGAAACCCCAAAGCTCAGAGAAGTTAACTTACCCAAGGTCGCACTGCTAGAAAGTGGCAGAGCCAGGGTTTCAGGGCCTATGCTCCTAAGTTATATACTACCCCATGCTCAGTCACCTAACTCTCGTTTGTAATAATATCATTTGTAAAAATCCTATGTAATATGTCTTCCACTGATTCTCTTGGGTTTTCCCCAAGGATATTGCATATTATAGAGATGTCAGTTTTCTCCAGATTTAAACATGGGCTTAGGGGATTGCCTGGCGGTTCATTGAGTAGGACTCAGCACTCCTGCCAGGGCCCCAGGTTTGATCCCTGGTTGGGGAACTAAGGTCCCACAAGCTCCATGGTATGGCCAAACAAAAGAAACCATGGGTTTAATACAATGCAAATAAAAACTTTAATTAAAAATATTTTTTCACACGACAATAAGTTCATATGAAGGAGTAAGTAGTAAGATAATAGACAAGATTGGTATTGCATTGAAATTTTAGAGTAATTTGGGGGAGAATTGACATTTTTAAAGTGTAATTTTCATTAAGGTAAAATCATCAGTTTCAGGCAAATCTAGAATGACATGTTTAAAAGATATTACTTAATTGATAAAAGGGGACCAGTTAGATGTTATGATCAGCTCAAAGAGCATCTGAAAAAAACTAGGGCAGTTTAATACAATGTTAGAATAAGGTTGCTGGATTAGATATTTTTTTAGTTGCTAAGTTGTGACTCTTTTGCGATTCCATGGACTGTGGCCTGCCAAACTTCTCTGTCCATTTTCCAAGCAAGAATATTGGAGTGGATTGGCATTTCCTTGTCCAGAGGATCTTGCCAACCCAGGGATCGAACTTGTGTCTCCTGCTTGGCAGGTGGATTCTTTACCATTGGGCTAATAGGGAAGCCCAAATTAGATATTAGACACTTCAATGTCCAATAGGTCATAAATATTTGGAGTATCTGTTCTACTGGACAGAAATTATTAATATTAGCATCTCTACCCAACAAAGTCCTGCAAATTCATAAATAACTTTACTAAGTCTTAGACCTGGGGTTATTCCTCTAGACCAGGGGTTGGCAAACTATAATCTACAGGCCAAATTGATCCTGCCTGCTGTTTTGTAAATAAAGTTTTATTGGAACACAGCCATGCCCACTTGTTAACTTATTTTCTATGGCTGCCATTACAATATAATGCTGGAGTTGAGTAGTTAACAGCAGAGACTGTATGACCCAGATAGTCATTTTTACTCTGGCACTTAACAGAAAAAAATAATTACTGAATACAGACCTACATAGTCCTTGTATAATGAATCCTGCACGTATTCTGTAGATTCATCCAAAGATGTTTTAGTTCTATTAAAAATAATAATGTTTTTAAGTTAAAAATTCCAAGTGTTCACTGCTAGTTTTTAGGGAATATAGTTAATTTTCATGTATTGACCTCATATTCCAAGACCTTGCCAGTAAACTTATTAATTCTTGTATCTTTAAAAAAATAGATGTTTTAGGGTTTTCCTGCATAAATAGATAATAATGCCATCTACAAATAAGATAGTTTCTTTCTTTCCAATCAGCCTTTTTTATTTCCCTACCATGTCTTACTGCACTAGTTCACCTTCCAGTATAAGGTGAAATAGGAGTACTGAGAATGGACATTCTTAGGTTTCCCAACCATAAGGGGAAAGCGTTCAGTCTCATCAATACATATATTAGCTGTAGGTTTTTTCTAGATGTACTTCATCAAGTTGATGAATTTTTCCTCTATTTCTAATTTATTGAGTTTTTAATCATGAACAGATGTTGAATTTTGTCAAATGCTTTTACTGCATCTGTTGAGATAATCAGATGTTTTTTTTTTTATGTCTTCAACTCATGAATTACATTGGTTTTTGAATATTGAACCAACTTTGCATTGCCAAGATAAACCCCATTTCTTCTTGATGTGTTATCCTCTCTAGTAATTACTGGATTTAATTTGCTAAACTTTTATTAAAGACTTTGTGTCTAGAAAAATGTTTTTAAAAAAGTCAAGAATTGTAGAGCTTGCCATATCAAATCCTAAAATATAAAGGTATGTTAATATTTATAATCATACATTAATTTAAAAGTATAGTACTAACTCATCATTAGAAAGGAAGATCAGAGGACAAAGTGGAGAAACCAGAAATGCATCCCAGTATGTGCGTGCATGCGTGCTAAGTTACTTTAGTCATCTCCACTTTGTGCGACCCTATGGACTGTAGCCTGCCAGGCTCTTCTATCCGTGGAGTTCTCCAGGCAAGAATATTGGAGTGGGTTGCCATGCCCTCCTCCAGGGAATCTTTCCAACCCAGGGAGGATGCAAACATCCTAGTATATATGAAAGTTAATATATTATAAGGCTTCCCACGTGGCGCTAGTGGCAAAGATCCCACCTGCCAATACAGGTGACATAAGAGACGGGTTCAGTTCCTGGGTTGGGAAAATCCTCTGGAGGAGGGCATGGCACTCCAGTATTCCTGCCAGAAGAATCCCATGTGCAGAGGACCCTGGCAGGCTACAGGCCATAGGGTTGCAGAGAGGCAGACACAACTAGAGTGACTTAGCAGCAGCAATATAAAGGTACTATTAGTCCTGTAAAACTCACAGTTTCCATAGGGATACTGAAAATGTTGGACTTTTTGTTTTAATCTTTGAATCACGATTTATAATTTAAGCTATATATTGTATATTGTACTTTAAGTAGCCATGTGAACATGTCACAGTTATTTTATATACTCCCATAGCATTTGACCGTAAACCCTCAACAGACGTTTGTTGAATGAATGAACTAGATTAATGCCGTTTTTAATAATCAAAAGGGTTTGAAATAGTGTTTTCTTCTTTTTCTCTGTGTTTTCCTATTGGTAGCATTAGAAACAAGTGCTTCTGGAATAATCTAATTTTAAATTAGAAATTTATAAAATTTTTAAAATCTGATTTTAAATATATACTAGACTGATTATCTGCTATGTCATGTTGGAGATGGACCTTTCTGCCACTTTGAGATACAGTCTGGATGGCTCATTTCCTTCCGGTGACATGAAACATAGGAATGCGACATAGTCGAACAAGAAAACTCCCGTTGTAGAAAACATCCCTTCATCAGCTGTGTTGATTTGGTGGCAATTTGAAGACCTTCACACCCTGCAGTGCAAAGTTCTCAGCGTGGTTAGAAACTCCTACTTAGAATACCAGGTTTACTGGCCACTTCAACTCTTACTTTGTTCATTAAAGAGAATGAGATTTTTCTAGATTAAAGAGGAAATCTCATTACCTTGAATTTTACCATTTTAGAGTTTTGTTTTTGTAATTCTCACTAAGACTGCACACAAATTTTCCTTCCTCCCTGAATGTTCACTGCCAATGAAGCTTCTGAATTTATTCAGAATCAGCTTAATAGAAATACGACTTGACAGTCATTTGTTTGTTTTAGTGTGGTTCATGTTACTGACCACATTTTTAAAATAGACCAGCAGTTCTTTAGAAATTATTTCTGTTTAAAAAAATTTCTTGTGCATTCAAATTGGTCTTTTCCCAATTATTTTGTATCTAGGAAGTATTGCTGTTTCTTAGATATTTGCCACTGATATGTACACATTTATCTAGCTAAACACATCATCATCATGGCCTACTAAGGAAGAAGTTTATAAGGAGGTGACAACAGGCAGTTAAAAGATGGAGGAGTGTGTTTGGATGAGTGGTGACAAAAACCTAACACCTACCAATGAGTTATCTCAACCATCAGAGAAGTCCAGGATGAATTGTATATCCTCAGCCTGGGTTATGTAATCCATCACAGGCTTGGGTGGTAGACATTTAAACAATGGGAAAAGTTAGCACATAAACATAGCAGCTAAAATGACAAGTGATTTCTTAACGAACCAGAAAAGGGAAACGATAGTGGACCTTCTTAGCAAATAAGTGGCCGAATTATTTATAGAGATTTGGGAAACAGCCTGAAGCAATTTGGTCCGTAGACACTATAACAGTTTCAGTTAGAAAAATCGTAAAGATTTAATTCATTTTGTTTACTGAGGAGTCGATGTATTCAAGAGTTGAGTTACCAAAAGAACCACAGAGTTTGAAAACCAGAATCAATAATCTTTTCCCTCGTAGCAGAAGATGTACATTTCAGTTTTTCTTCTGTCTTCATTTTTACAAGAGCATTTTCTTACTGAATATTTTTAATATAATCTAAAGAGGCAAAGTATTTACTCCTGAAGATTTGTCTCTCCTCCAGCAAAAAGTGAGGGCTGCTCTTTGTTGTATTATGAATACTCAATATCTACTGTTAACATTTAAGTCAATGTAGGAGGTGAGAACAGTTAGAACTGGATATGAAACAACAGATTGGTTCCAAATCGGGAGAGAAGTATGTCAAGGCTGTATATGGTCACCCTGCTTATTTAACTTATATGCAGAGTACCTCATCAGAAATGCTAAACTGGATGAAGCACAAGATGGGATCAAGATTGCCGGGAGAAATATCAATAACCTCAGATGTGCAGATGACACAACCCTTATGGCAGAAAGTGAAGAACTAAAGAGCCTCTTGATGAAAGTGAAAGAGGAGAGTGAAAAAGTTGGCTTAAAACTCAACATTCTGAAAACTAAGATCATGGCATCTGGTCCCATCACTTCATGACAAATAGATGGGAAAACAATAGAAGCAGTGACAGGCTTAATTTTGGGGGGCTTGAAAATCACTGCAGATGGTGACTACAGCCATGAAATTAAAAGACGCTTGCTCCTTGGAAGAAAAGTTACGACCAACCTAGACAGCATATTAAAAAGCAGAGACATTACTTTGCCAACAAAGGTCCATCTAGTCAAATCTATGGTTTTTTCAGTCATGTATGGATGTGAGAGTTGGGACTATAAAGAAAGCTGAGTGCCAAAGAATTGATGCTTTTGAACTGTGGTGTTGGAGAAGACTCTTGAAAGTCCCTTGGACAGCAAGGAGATCCAACCAGTCCATCCTAAAGGAGATCAGTCCTGGGTGTTCATTGGAAGGACTGATGATGAAGCTGAAACTCCCAATACTTTGGCCACCTGATGCAGAGAACGGACTCATTTGAAAAGACCCTGATGCTGGGGAAGATTGAAGGTGGGAGAAGAGGACAACAGAGGATGAGATGATTGGATGGTGTCACTGACTTAATGGACATGAGTTTTGAGTAAGCTCTGGGAGGTGGTGATGGACAGGGAAGCCTGGAGTGCTGCAGCCCATGGGGTCTCAAAGAGTCAGACACAACTGAACAATTGAACTGAACTGAACTGAGGAGGTGAGAATTCTACCATTTAACCAGCAGTGCACAAGAATGTTATAATGTATTTTCTAGAACAAACGTGATGACTTATAAATAAGCTTAGGTAATGGACTCATTTGTTGAGTTATATTATTTTAAATTATTTTTTTAAAAAAACAATATAATTAGGCATATATAAAAACTCATCAAGCTGTACACTTTGGATTTGACACTTGAACTTGGATTTCAATTTAAAGTTCTCCAAGAAATGAAGCTTGTGGTTAATTAAAAACATGAAGAATATTTTTAAACTCTGTACCTTCAAATCAAGTATTTGGTACAATTGAAGTCCAAGGGCTAAAAGAGAGTATGTTATGGACTTGATTTTTAGCATTCACTTCAAAGCAGAAATGTAATATTCATTAATCTTGTTCTTTGATTGTGATGTTAGCTCTTTTGTTACTGTTGAGTTTACCTTGGCCCGAGTGCTGGCAATTAAATGGCACAGTGAAGCTTACTGGGAAACATTAACTTGTTATTGTTAGTTGACATCATTCTAAGGTTGATGGGAATTAGGGTTTATAAATAGACTGTTCTAGGCATTCAGTTAGAAATCTGCTCAGTTTCAGAGATAAATCTCATCATATGGACCACTCATTGTTTATATTTGAGGCTTTTTAGTTAACACAGAGTGGGTTCATCTCTTTGAAAAATGTACTATTGAGCATAGCTTTGGTATACCCCCACTGAAACTTTTGTTTTCAATATTAACTTCTTGAATAAATTGGCTTCTTATTTTTTGCTCAGCTTTATTTTTCTGGATGTTATGTAAGTGATAATTTTTTACTTTTTAGAAAGGGTCCTACCTTCTTTTCTACTTAATATAATTCATTTCTATTTTACTCCATCTTCATGCTTTGAAAATATATTTTAAAATAATCATCCTTGAACATGTACAGTGTTCAACATGAAACTTCTCTCCATTTCTGAGAGGCATTCCTATGTATCCTTGCCTGAAAGCAGCCTGCTGCTTGAATTTTTATCATGCGCTGTCAGATGCAAATCATTAACTCAGAGCTCTCCCCAGCATGACGGTGGAGAGAACACAGGGTCAAAGTAGTAATCCTTGAGGGATAAAGGAAGTTGACTCTATTATGAGAAATCTAGGCAGTCAGACAAGGCCTCACAATAGTTTCTAGAAATCTGGCCAAGTCACTGAATAATTGCCTTCTTTTAGGCCAAGGGACAAACCCTAAATTATCATTTTCTCATTCTCATTAACCTGATGGCTGATGAAGGAGGGGTTCAGTGCTACTAAGGTAGACTTTAAGGGATGAAATTTTAGGGGTTTTGTTTTTTATTTTTGTTGTTTGGGGTTTTTTGTTTGCTTTTTGTTTTTGTTTCTTGAGTTGGGTGGTGCCTTTGCCAACCATTCAGCAAGGTTTCAATTGTTTCAATTAAATGTTCAATACTGTCCTCCTTAGGCACTAGGTATATATAAAAGTGAAAGTGAAGTCACTCAGTCATGTCCAACTCTTTGTGACCCCATGGACTGTAGCCTACCAGGCTCCTCCGTCTGTGGGATTCTCCAGGCAAGAATACTGGAGTGGGTTGCCATTTCCTTCTCCAGGAGATCTTCCCAACCCAAGGATCGAACCTGAGTCTCCTGCATTACAGGCAGACACTTTACCATCTGAGCCACCAGGGAAGCTCTAGGTGTATATAAAACAGTATAAATTCATCACCAGAATCTTTCAATATGTCTGCAACAGAAAAACTAACGTGCAGAATCACAGAGTATTAATTATTAAGTTAAATCATCAGCGTGGATGGAATAGGTAGAATCTTCATGACTAAAGCCTGTGTATTTCAGGCCATCTGGCTATATGTCTTCAAGTCTCTGGTTGTTAGGAAACTGCCAAAAGGTTTAATAGTCTGTCAGATATTCCCCAAACTTACTTGACACAAGAGATACATGAGGCGTTGTTTAAAATACAGGTTCCCAAGTCTTTGTCCTAAAGATTTTGATTGTGTGGATCTGGAATAGGACTTCAGAATCTGCCTCTTTCATGTGTAACACAGGTGATTCTTATGACCAGACAAGTTTGGAAAACATTGGGTTAAGAGTAGAAGAGAGGGATTAATATATAAAAGTGAATTAATATAAGAAACAAATGATTCTTATGTCATGTCCAGGGGATAACAGAGGAGATTTATCCCCCAAGTGGTGGATATTATATATCACTAGGTAATTTGCCACTGAAGTTAAGGGACAATGGGAGCAATAATAAAATCTTGACATTTTTAAACTCAAATATTTGAAGGGCAAAAAGTGTTCTGGATTTCATTTCATCACTCAGTTTCTCTCTAAACCTGTTCCACTCCAGGAAGGGTGCTCCTGCTCATTCATGTGGAGAGCAATTGGGCAGACGTGAGTCCAGAGGAAGCATTTGAAACAGCAGCTTGGCAGATGCAAGGAGAGACTCTTCCAAGTTTAAATAGCAGCAGGCAAGGCTGCCCAAAGGCAGGAGTGGAGGAAGCAGGAAGCTGAGGGAGCTGTCTAGTAGCACAATGTTTTGTGGTCAAGATCAAGGGGCATGAAGTAAGAGTTGTGGGAAACCAAGGCAGAGATAAAAATGTGCATGACCCATCTTATAAGGATCAAGGAGGTCAGCAGTACATGTAAACTCTTAGTCCTCATCTGGAGCAATAGAGGGGAGATTGGTTATATCATTTCAGTTTTACAGCTGGAGACCTAGAGGTAATGGGAGAGGTGTTTTTTGCTACAGATAGTGAACTTGAGAAGGTAGTAAGAGAATTAGAACCAGTAGGTTTTCTGACCTGTGGTGTTGGGTTGGATAATTGTTGGGAGGATGGAGAAGAGCAGAAAAGGATTATCTTGATGTTGAATTGGTGAGTTGATGAAATTTTGGATTTCAGGTTAGGTAAATGGAAAAAAAAACCCTATCAACAGGTTAAAAAAGTAGTGTGGAATGGGCTTAATGAAAAGGGGTGATAATGTTGAGAGATTTTTAGCTGTGAGCAAAGAGAAAGTAGATATTGTGTGGGAAGCAGGTTTGGCACAGGGGTATGATACAAAGCACTTTTGTACCTCCTTAGGATGACTTTTAGATGTTGATCATATTAATAGTCTCAACCACATCTTCTCTAATGAGCATTATACTTTTTAAAATAGTCTGTAACAGAGAAGCTTTAAAGAATTAAATTCTGTCTAAGAATTTAACCTATGGTGGTTGTTTTTTCCTCCATCATAGTAGAGAGACTGGAAAAGCAGTGGACACTAGAAAAGCAATAAAACAGGTCTTCACAGTGAACTGTAGTCAATGTCTTGAAATAACCTATAACAGAAAAGAATATATATATATATATATATATATATATAAAACTGAATCATTTTGCTGTTACCTGAATCTATGTAAATCAACTGTACATCAATAAAACACACAAAAATTGGGTCTTTACTGTTTGCTTACATGTTCCTCACTGTCACTTGAGGATTATTCCTTTTTCTACAGTTAGTACAATCTTATGGCTTGCCTCTAATGACAGACTTGGCTATTTTTAATTAGCATCTGATGCTAATTTTTGAGGTTCTCAGAGCATCTGATTAATGCAGGCTCACAATATCATTTGGTCCACTAAAGTAAGTGTGTAGTTCACCCACAAGGCTTTTTAATAGATGAGGGACTGTATAATCAGAGATTTTAAAACATGTCCCAGAAATGATACTGAATATAATGTCTTTTGAATTAAAAAAATTTTTAATTGTGATAAACTATATGTGTAATTTATCATCTTAATGATTTTTAAGTGTTCAGTTCAGTAGTGTTAAATATATTCGCATGTTGTTGACCAATCTCCAGAACTTTTTCATCTTACAGGATTGAAATTTTATGCCCATTAAACAACTCCCTATTTTTCCCTTCCTTCTCAGCCCCTGGCAACCACCATTCTACTTTCTAGTTCTATGAATTTGACTACTCTTGATACCTAATATAAGTGAAATTATACAATATTTGTGTTTTTATGATTGGCTTATTTCTCGTTGCATAATCTCCCCAAGGTTTACCATGTGTTAGAGTGTCCCTCTTTTTTGTGGCTGAATATCATTCCATTGTATGTGTATACCACATGTGTTTATCCATTCATCCATCAGTGGATACTGGTTTGCTTCCACCTTTTGGCTATTGTGAATAATGTTGCTATGAAATAGGCATACAAATATCTCTTTATGACCCTCCTTTTGATTTTTTTTAAATATATACTCAGAAGTAAAACTCCTGGATCTTATGGTAATTCTATTTTTAAATTTTTGATGAACTGCATTACTTCTTTTTTTTTCTTTTTAAAGGAATGTAGGAAATCTTAATTTTTTGCTATAGTTTGATAGTAACTTCATTGGTTACCTTAATGGTTTGTTTCTTGGCTTCACTGTCCTCCAGTATGAAGAAGTATTGTATATAAATAAACTTATGTTTTTTCATTCATAGTCCTCCTGTGTTGTGGATACCTCCCCCTCTGCCTACCATCATACCCCATTCCTGTTGAAACCATTAAACTTCTTAGTTTTTCATTGAAGTTGTTTATAGAGGTCTGAGGAATAAGACCCAAGTGGTCATGGAGGATAACTACCAATAGTATGTATGCGATTCCAAATCCTCTCTGGTCTCTCTGTCTGTAGCTTCTTCCTAATTAAAATGCCACATTCTTCAGAAAGTGAGCCTTTCGTTTATCCCACTTTCCTTAGATCTTTCATTAACTGAATGTATTTGTATATAATTTGCTTGATAGTAAATCTCGTTTGTTGGTATTTCACGTCTTAAGTGATTTTATTTTTTATTTAGGAGAATTATACAGAACTCATTTAGCTTGCTAAATATATGTAAAGTTAGAGAATAAAAGAGAAAAACTATTTACAAATCGCCTGCTGAGTTGCATTGCCTTTTCTCCCAGTGAACATGTGCCCCAGAGTGAACAGTGAGCTGTGAGTTGGACATATACTGTCTCTTTTACAGTCTGTGGCTGTGCTGACTGTGATTGAAGGTCATTTTCCCTGGATACAGTGTTCACCCCAGTCATTGACTTTAGATCTTACTCCCACAGAGGATGTGACCATATTGTACTTGTATGCTGTCTCTTGAAATAAACCATAAACCTCTAGGAAATAGAGATTATAAGATGATGTTTTCCCATCTGAGCAAATACACACTCTTCACTCCACAACCTGGCTGGGCCACAGACATGGCCCTCCATCAAGCTTTACATTCTCAGTAAATGGCACTATCGTTTACCCAATTTCTCAAGAAACCTGGGGCTCAGGTTTTCTTTAGCTTGGTATCTAATCCACCAGTATCATCTGCTTCTCTACTGTCATTCTCTACACCACTACCCTTGGTCAGGCCAGTCTCCTCTTCTGCTTAGACAACTACATCCACCTCTCTGCTTATACTCACGCCCCCTTCATTCTACTCTCTATGTCGGACAGAAGGACCTTTTTAAAACACAGCTGAAATTTTCTTAATCCCTGCTTAAAGCTCTTTAGTCGTGTTCCATCATGCCTTTTTTTTTTTCCCATCACGCTTAAAATAAATCCAAACTTCTTACAGTAGTTTATAAGCACCATAGTGATCTGAGCAGCCTGTCTCTCCAACTTCATCTCATACTGCTTTCCTCCTGTTATTCGACTCTTACCCCTTGAACCTCCCTCTAATACCCAGGCCTTGTCCTGCCCCAGGGCCCCTGTACATGCTATTCACTCTTCCTAGAAGAGACATATCAACAGTATAATATTTGCTGAATGAATGAATGAGTCAAGGACTTCCCTGGTGGTCCAGCAGCTGAGACTCCATGCTCCCAGTGCAGGGGGCCTTTGTTCGATCCATGGTGAGGGAACTAGATTCCACAAGCTGCAACTAAGACTTCACATACTATAGCTAAAAATCCCACATACTACATCTAAAACCCTGCAGAGCCAAATAAATAGATAATTTTTAAAAAATGAATGAATCAGGATCTTCTTAAGAAGGTAGACCATACTAAGTATTTGCTTTCCCAAAGTAGCTATAATACGTGGTATCAGTGTATAGATTTGAATTCCTAGTGCAGTGATTCTCAACTGGGAGCATTTCCCCCCAGAGAGGACATTTTGCAGTGTCTGAAGATATTTTTGGCTGTTGTAACTGATGGTGTGCCATCAGCATCCATCAGGTAGAGGCCAAGGATGCAGATAAACATCCCATAATGCAGAGGATGGGACCCACAACAAAGAACTTCTGGTCCCAAATGTCAGTAGTGCTGGGGTTGAAAAACCTTGCTTTAAACTAATACATTTGCGTTAGGAGAAGTCAGCTCTCGTTGCTCTACTGGGCCTTTGAGTCTGTCACATTACACAAAAAGCCTATTTAAGTAATACTAGGAAAGTGAATCCTTTTGATTAAAAACTACTGTCCTATCCTCAGGGGGTTGGTTGTGTGTTATTTCCATCAGAGTCAGTGCCCCTCGTTCACAACTTAGGAACCAAGATTCCCCTGGTGGTGAGTATCTTGCTTACTTCCTCATAATGGTAAGATGAACCCTGTGTTTCCATTTATTTTTCCAACAGTGAAATGACCAGTAATTGCCAAAGCTGGAGGCATCTCTCTGGACCAGAATGAGACCCTCTTCTTCCTCCACCACTTGACTCAACTCCTTTTTCATGATAGCTAAGATTCTGCCAGTTATGGAGACATAGTTCATTCTCCTGAAGTTCACCATTAATTTCAAGAGGATTGGGAGTATATTGCCTATTTGTGAAAATCAAGAATCTGTGGAATTTTCAACACACACACACACACACACACACATTAACACAACTTTTATACAAGACTACAAGACCATAAGGCCTTCCTTGCTATATAAAATATCCAGATATCCATTTTATGAGACTAATATATACCTGGAAGATGCTTTGATTCCTTAAAAACAAAACAAAAAAAACCCCTGAAAGTGAAATGGTCAGATTCACCCAGGAAATGACCTGAGTGGAAGGTCAAGTATTTGTTACCTGATTTGGGACATTTAGGAAATACTTAGAAAAATAAGAAAATATGCTTCCTTAGCTTATTTTTTAAAGCATTTGCCTCTCTGCAGCAGGAAAATGGAGCTGGAGAGGTGTACCTTTGGATATGTGAGTTTATGGATCATGGTCTGTTAGAGTATCAAGGATTAAACTCTTGAGGGTCATAACTTAGAGACCTAATATCTTTAAGGGTAACCAATTATTCTTCTAACAACACTGACTGGACAACTTAGCCTTCTATGTAAATCTAGTGTTTAAATTTACATTTGATGCAGAAAGCTTAACTTGCAACAAAAAGGGCAAACTTGGTAACAAGTACTGTACTTATACTCCTCAAAGCACCTGAGGGATAATTAGTTTATCCTTGCCATACACTTTGTTACTGTTAAGCTGTAGTGAGATGATTAGTCAGAGAGCACAGTTATTGGGAAAATTGAGAGACCACTAAGAAAGCATTGCTAAGGAGCAATACCACAACAGGCGGAAGTCCAGTGGCCAAGTGAAAACAATTGCCAAAAAAAAGAACATAAGTAGGTACCACAGAGGATTAAAGAAAATTACCGAATAGCACAGAATCAGGGGAACATAGACCTCAGATGGATGAAGAGGGATATCCACGTTATGGAAATAACACACAATCCCTGAGGATGGAAGAATAGTCTTTAATCAAGGGGATTCGCTTTCCTAGTGTTATTTAGTCTCCTTTTTATCTCAAGAGATGTTTCAAATGCACAGCCAAATTAAAATCACACATGGTCATGTATTCATTAATAAGGATGACTAATTTTTTCAAGAGTAATTACAAAGGTCTTTCATATCCGTTATCTTTTAGACCTCACTGTACCCTCATGAGATGAGCTATATTATTAGCTCCATTGGGTAGATGAGGAAATTAATTAAGGCTCAGAGAGGTTAAATAATTTTCCAAAGGTCCCCAGCTAGGTCTTGACTGCAGAGCTCATGCTATTACAGTAGGCCAGGGCTTCTCAACCTTAGCACCCTTGACCTTCTGGGCTGGATAATTCTTTGTTCAGAGGAGTCGTTCTGTGCATCATAGAATATTTAGCTTAGTAGCCTCTCTGGCCTCTCCCTACCAGATGCCAGTAGCTCCCCCCTTACAGTTGTGACAACCAACAATGTTTCTAGCCATTGCTAAAGGTCTGTTGGAGGTAAAATCACCCTGGATTTAGAGCCACTAGTCTAAAGACTAAAATCTAGTAAGTACCTAGAGGAGCGTCCCATTGTCCTGTTGTAGTCAGCCCCAATGTTTGACAGGGAGGGCTTGTTTATGGGGGAAATTTTGTAACAACTTTTCTTAGAACTTCCCTAAACCTGATCCTCATAGCCTTCCAGCAGTGTAGTGAAAGGGGACAGGCCAAAATGGATCACGGATGGTTACCCAGAAAGTCATTGTTTTATTCAGCCACTCATTCAACAAAGAAATCTAACAGTTCAAAGAATAGTTTCATAGAGGCACCAGTGTTTGAGCTGAAGTAGGTTTAGAGGGTAGATTATGAGTTTCCTTAAGATGAGGTTGGAGGGGTGATGAGTTCATGTACATAACATGACATGTTAGTGGGCTCAGCCTAGCAGGCTGATGGCCCAGGCCACAAACATGTTCCAGGCTCAAGGACTTGCATTCATTGGTCATCTTACTTTGTAAGCCAACCCATTCGCAAGCAGTCTTGGTGTTTACTTTCACTATTGAGTTAACTATTGCCTTGGAAGTACTGTTTATCTCAGCCCACATGGTAATTGCCTTAAATTTAAAATCAAATCAACAAACTTTTGCATTCCAGTAAGGCTCTGTAGGAGATAAAAAGACATGGTTTACATAAAAAGATAAATAGCAATCAAGGCAACATATCTTAGGTGCCAAATGAGTGGTTCAGATAATAAATACTGTGGGATGAGAGGATGGAAAGATTGCCACAACCTAAAATTGTCAGGAAGAACTTCATAGAGGGACTTGATGAGCTGAGCCTGAATGGATTAAGTAGAAATAATATGAAATCTTTGTAACAGACCAGGGATCACACCTTGATTAATGCCCATGGCACCCCATGTTTTAAAAAGTACCTTTTAGATGATTATTGTAATCCCATCTAGTTTCATTGTTTTGGAATATATCTCATAGCCTATAAAATCCTTTTAGAAACTCATCCATAATGTTTGTCCAGAGTTCATTATCAGCTAAGCCCAGAAAACTCATGAGTGAAAAGGGTGTTTTTGATCACTCTCAGGGATCAGAGGAGGTTCATAAAGATTGGTTTCACTGACCCTTGGCTTCCGTTAGACCTCCCGGAATCACCCTTCCCTGAACTGAGGCGCTTAGAGGAAACAGGGCTCGAGAATGGGAGAGACCTTCCTGCAGCTGGGCTTTGTGACTCCGGGCCTTGGGAGCTCTCAGTAGGGTAGTAGAAGGCACAGTTAGCAAGAGGTGCCTCAGAGGCTTTTGCTTCTTGAGACACTGCCTGGTTTATTTCACACATCCCAGCCATCCAGTCGACTTTTATAATTCCACTAAAATGGACGCAGCAGATGTTCCTCGACTTTGCTGCTGGAGGTGTCGAATGCCGAAGGAACAAACAGACTGAGGGATGGGGAGAACTGCCCAAATATCCATTCCTGGGGGCTTAGAGGAGTCATGTTTTTTTTTCTTCCCTCCATGTGAAAATATAAACAGTTGCTTTATAAACAGTTGTCACTTTTTGACTTATAAAGAGTCACAGTCTTTTCCTTTTGTTTACTTTGATGACCTTTGAAATAAGCTACAAACTACAGAGTCAAAAAAAAAAAAAAAAACCACTTTTTTTCCATCTTCATTTTTCAGAAGGAGGCATCTCTGTGAGCAGTGTGCTAGAAGCCAGCAGTCTCTGGCCCAGGCCCAGGTTTGTGGGGCTTTTGCCCCAAACCCCTTCACTGGGCAGCTGGAGTTACAAGCCTAAAGTCCAGATGCTGAAAGCCAGGCACTTCTGTGGGTCAAACCCTTTTTATAAGGCACATTTTACAGCTTCTCTAAAGTCTGAGAAATACAAATTAGTATCATAACTCTGCGTTTCCTCTGGCTTTGTTTGCTGGAGATAACCCTGGAGATAGATACTCCTGCCGCGCTCTCTCCAGCTGGCCCTTCCCCGCCTCCCCAGCCTTCTCCACCCTCAATGGGTCTCTTCCCCCAACTGGCTGCTCCTCACTTTGTTTGGGCACAGATCTGAACAGTCAGAGGGGGAGACCAGGGGGAGCCTTGGAAAAGTCGGAACACCTTCTCTTTGATGTGTTGAAAGTTCCTTTTCTTTGATTTCTGTGGTCAAGAATGCCACGCAGCCACCCGTCCCAATAATTATTAGTATGTGAATTTTCATACTGAGTTTAAGTTGGGAAATATATGATAAAAAGAATGTTATTTTGTTTTATTATTTCTGACACCAAAGATAATGCTCTTCTTCCTTTGTGGTGATGAGACAGTTTGTATCTTGATTTCGGTGGTGGCTACACAAATCCAGGCATGGGCTAAAACTGTCCACCTGCCCCAACACACACACAAAGAAATACATGTAAAACATGATGACGACTGAATGAGATATGTAGTCTAGTTAACAGAAATGTGATTGTCAGTTTTCTGCTTTGGTTTTAGTGCTACAGTTCCATCAGGTGTCACAGTTAAAGGATGCTAACTGAAAGGAAGAACTCTATTTTTGCAACTTGTTATGATGAGGCTCTGCAGCTCACCCTTGAACAATGTGGGGCTTAATCCACAGATAACTCACAGTCAGCCCCCCATTGCCACGGTTTCTCTGCATCCTTGGATTCAACCAATCACAGGTTGTGGTACTGTAGTATTTACTGCTGAGAAATACCCAGGTGTAAATGTACCCTCGCAATTCAAACCTGTGTTGTTCAAGGGTCAGCTGTAATCATTTCAAAATAAGAAGTTTTAAAACGTAATACATTCTTACTGTGAAACTTTCTAAACTACAGAACTGTGCAGTGTCGAATGTAAAAGTCCAGCCCCCATGATGTTAATAATTTGGCATCAGGTAAAATGGGATCATACTATTTTTGCAGCTTGTTTTTTCACTTACCAGTGTGTCTTAGGGATATTTTCATGTTGATACATATAAATCTACAACATTATTTTAAATGAAGATACCGCTTGGCTAGATATGATGGAATACTTGTAGGAATATCCCATCATTTTTTCAACTGGTCCTGTGTTGACTTTCTAAATTTTCCT
Source organism: Dama dama (assembly GCF_033118175.1). Taxonomy (NCBI): domain Eukaryota; kingdom Metazoa; phylum Chordata; class Mammalia; order Artiodactyla; family Cervidae; genus Dama; species Dama dama. The sequence goes on from NC_083691.1 coordinate 77,943,981, forward strand.
CTTAAAGTAAGTGCTTCTTGAGATCATCCTTGGGCCTCTGTTTCTGTGCCCATACCTGTGAATGTTTCTGTGAGATAAATTTCTAGAAGTAGGTATTTCAAGATTAAAGAAAGTTCATGTTTTCCATTTTGATAGCAACAGTGAAACCTCCAAATTGCTGCTTTGTCTAACAAACAGATGAGACCATCTATATAGCATACATTGTATGTGCAGCAATGTGGCCCTGCTCCTTACCTCCCGAAAAGGTTGAAACAATTTCTCCTCCCACCGTGAATGAGAATGTCTGTTTCCTTATCCCAATATTGATGGGTCCTACCCTTTAGAGAAAATTCTCTGCTTATTAATGTTTTTTTCCTTTAAAAATTCATTGTTTGAATTGCCCTTCCTTAAACGTTAATGAAACTAAACATGTGTTTTCATGTCCTCATGTGTTTATTGGCTATTTGCATTTCATCTGTGAATTGCTTGTTTATATTCTCGGCTAAACAAATTTGCAGTTCCCAAAGTGTGTGCCAAAGTGTTGTGGGATATTTTCACTTTGGGGGAGAGAAGGACAATGACACTTGCCATCTGTGAGATATTATGTGAACTACTCGCTTGAAGTCATTTACAGTTATCACCATTAGCTCACACTGCATTCCTTTTGATGATTCTGTATGTCTTTGCAAAGTTGAGTGTTTGATAGTTGCTGTAATAAAGAGCTAGTCCCATGAGAAAATCCATGTGGACCAGAAATGAGGGTGGTGGAATCCCGAGACTTCCAGAGCTTGCAGAGTTATAAAGTATCCAGCAGGCACACACATCCCATTAGTAAGTAATTGTGGTTATCAAAGAATGAAATAAAAATATTTTTGCTTTCAACTTATGCGTCTTAATTTTTCAAACAGTTCCTAAGTTGTAGGGCATAAATACTTATTAGGTTGTTTGGACCTAACTACTTAATAAATGGAACTGTTAGGAATTTCCTTTGGCCTAGAGGCACCATGAAAAGATTATTGAGGTGCTGAGGGTGCTATGAATGAGGAAGTGTATAACTCCCTGCCACATTTCACTCAGTTACTTTCATTTTTGTTATTAATTTGCAAGAGCTTTGTTCCTTAGGGGAATTAGCAAATAGTTTACCCCTGGCTTACCTATACTTTTGAATATTCCTGGTAGTTTTCACTACACAAAAGATTTCAGTTTTTATGTTGTAAACAATCGTTTTTCTGCTTCTTATTTTTTTATTCATGGCTTTGTGTTCATTCTTAGTCTGTTCTTGCCTGAAGATTGTAAAATATTTTCCTGTTTTCTTCTGCCATTTTTATGGTTTCTTTTTTCTTAATATTTGATTATTTTCTCCATCTTAAGTTTATTTAGTACAAGTATTTGGATACAGACCCAACTATGTTATTTCCCAAAGAACTAGTTGTTTGTCTATCTTAAGTAACTAGTTGGTTGTCTATCTTGAGTAAGTCAATATTTTCACTATTGTTTGTGTCACTTTTATCATCTTTTTTCAGTTATTTCTGGACCTTCTGTTCTCTCTCTCTCTTACAACACTTACTATTTTCTACCTTGAATCTTATTTATGTACACATCTTATTTCCTGCACAAGATCATAAGATCTTTTTATATTGATTTCATCTCTATGTCCTATAGCTGTTTTTTTTCCTTTCCCTTCTCTCCCTCTGTAAATATTTTTTATAAACATTTTAAATATACACAAATGTAGACAGAATAATATAATGAATCCCTTATGCCCAACACTCAGCTTCAGTTTGTTTTTTTTTTTTTTTCCTGGCCATGACACACAGCTTACAAGATCTTAGTTCCCTGACCAGGGATTGAACCAGGGCCACGGCAGTGAAAGTGCTGAATCCTAACCACTGACAGGCAGGCTAAGTCGCTTCAGTTTTGTCCATCTCTTTGCGACCTTGTGGACCGTAGCCTGCCAGGCTCCTCTGTCCATGGGATTCTCCAGGCAAGAATACTGGAGTGGGTTGTCATGCCCTCCTCCAGGGGATCTTCCTGGCCCAGGGATCAAACCCGAGTCTCCTATGTTACAGGCAGATTCTTTACCCGTCTGAGCCACTAGGGAAGCCCATTAACCACTGGACCACCAGGGAATTCCCTGTATTGCTTTCAATTAACTGTCTTGACTAAACAAATTTTATTTTTCCTTAGTGAGGTTTACTGCATTAGAGAGTTACTTGTTGGTCTCAGTATTGTCTTTAAGGAAACTCAATAGTTTGAGGATCCAGATATTAGAAAAAATAAATTATCATGTATAATAAAGCTGTTCCTAAAGAATTTAAACTGGGATTTATTTTACAAAGAAATAATTTGTAATTTGAAAAATGTTGTTATGTAGCTTTTCAGAAATATGTCTGTGTTATAAAGCCAGAAACTCTTAAGTTCGAACAGATATTGTATCAGTGTTTTATAAATTGTCCGTTCTTTCTAAGCAAGCCTTTCTCTTAGTTAGGTGAAGACTAACTAACTCTAAACCTCATCCTAACCCAACTCCTTGGCACCCTTGACACTTCTTCTGGGTGATGGAACTTCTCACTGCAGGCTAGAGACGATCGAAGACAGATGTATACTCATTCCTTATTGTTTTGTTGTTTTAATCGCCAAGTCATGTCGGACTCTTTGCAACCCCATGAACTGTAGCCCACCAGGCTCCTCTGTCCTTGGGATTTCCCAGGCAAGAATCCTGGAGTGTTCTTATACTCTCTTATTAATACTGTGTGTTTCCTCCAACCCCATTGTGTGGGGAGAGTTTAGAGAGTTGGCTCTTAGCATTCCAACTGCTGCTGCAAATAGAGGTTCTGCTCCTGCCGCCCTGACAAGGGGGCAGGGTGGTACTCTAGATGGATACATGTGCTATTGATTGAGTCTCTTTCTGCCAGATAAAGCTGTATATCCCTGGAGTCCAGAGGCTATGAAGAACAAGACACAGTCCTTTCCTTCAGTGAGCCATGCTCCAGGAAAGGGAAATTGTGGATTGATAACCATGATGACAGGGTTTAAAAAGTCAAAAGAAGAAATCAAATGAAATGAGTCATTGGGCGCTGAGTAGGAAAGTCTTAGGGTGGGGATAGGAGGTGGTTGATAAAAGCTGAGCAAGGCTCTATGGAGGAGGTAGTATAGAAGCTGGGTCTTAGAGTATGAATGGATTTCAATGGCAGAGCTGGAGAGGCTGTGGGGAGAAATGGAAGGGAGTTCCTAGATGGAAAAGCATTGTCAGGAGTGGGAAATCATCGCTCATAGCCACAGAATAGGTCATGAAGTGGAGAAAGTTGGAGGGGAAACTAGACAGACAGGTTGAGCCTTCAGTGCCCGGAAGATTATTTTAGGACAGTGGAAATCATTGAAGGATTTTGAATTTGGGAGTGATGCGATCAGGGCTTGGCTTTTAAGAATTCTCTGCAGCCATGTGTAAAATGAATTTTGGAGGCAGAGACCAGTCGTTTAAGTTGTTTGCATCATCTAGGTGTAAGATCTTTTGGTTCCTGAACTGAAACAGTAGGAGTGTTGCTAGAGGAGAAGACATGCATTAGAGACACAAAGTGAATTTCTAGGTCCCCACAGACTTTGTTTTTGTACATTTTAATCCTTAGAGGTATTCATGGCCTGCTTCCCAAGCCAGAGTCAGCTAGGAAGTAATGACGCTTTGTAATTAGCATCCTTTTCCTGGCAGCAACAACACAACACAGCCAAGTGTCACCTTTTGGGAATTCACCCAGACCTTTCTAAGGATCTGTCCTCATCTGATAAACAGGTTGCGGTTTGGGGGAGTAACCACTTGAAATGCTTCCTGGACCTGTCCTCCAGCCTAAGGTTAGATCAGTAAGTAGCCGTGGCTGGCACATGCCCACTAAGCCTGTTCTGGACGACCAGCATCCGAGGGTCACACCTCCAGTCCACCCAGTGACCCTCCAGGGCGGGTGAGAAAGAAGAGTATGTGGAGCTGTCTGTACGGATGACACGGGCGGGTACATGTACCCAGCGAGCACTGTGCTCTGCGCCGTGGGAGCCGGAAGCCTGTGGGCTAGTTGAGAGTAAGATTAATATGCTTAAAGCAGAAAATTAAGTCCTCAAACACATTGTAATGATTGGAAACGGCATAGAAGTTAGAGAACTCTTCTTTGTCTCACTTTCCCAACTTCACCTCCCCCTCCCAAACACACACATGCATACAAATAAACACAATCTGCCTTTTAAATAATTTTTGCTGTATCCGTTTCCCAGCAGTTCTATGATTAGGCATGTTTCTGTGAATTAGAAAGTTTAGATTCCTTCTTCAGCCATCCCCCTTCTCACCCCACCTCCTTTCAGTCTGACTTAAAGCCATAAAATACTTCTGCCTGCCTGCCTTTCGTTCTGTTTGTATGAATTAAGTCGACAGGATAAATATTCACATTCCCAGCTACAGGCTGAAACAATGTTTGCCTGTTCTGCCCAGTGAGTCGAAAAGAAAAGGGGGCCTGACATCACCCTATACTGTACATTCCCGGCATAGATCATTTATTTAAGTCCTTGAAAAAATACAGATGTTTTACCAGCCGAAATAAAATCCTGTGTAAACACTGAGCTTGGAAAAATGTGGCTCTGACTTTGCTGTGGGGGTTGGGGCAGCCTGGGGAGAAGGCCAGGAGCAGAGTAGCAGATACGGAAATTTTATACTTGGGGCTGGATGTGATAGGGGCAGAAGTGTTCGCCCCCAGTCTGCATGCTGCCCCAGAAGACCAGGCTTTTGTTTTTAAGGAAATAAAAATACATTTGCAAAGGGGGATAGATGTGTGGGTCTTCAGCAGGATTGTTCCTGATAAGGATACCTTCACCTCATTTATATCTGACCTCTGAAATGAACATCCCTTTTCTCTTCTGAGTTGTCCCTTTTCACGGCCTGCCTAAACCTGGTCATGTTATTGCTGAATCCTGCTGGTTTCTGAAACTCAGCTGCTGTTGATCTTATAAGGGGGAAAATTGCCTAGAAGCCATGCTTGGTGGAGAGGAAAAGCCATCTCAGCGTTGCATTCCCAAACAGCCATATATCATCTTGATCTTGTCTAACACAAGTCACTATTTTAGTCCAATAGCATAAACCAGACGTATTTCACTGGTGCAATGCAAGTTCTTTCAGGGATCTGACTCATGACTCTCTTTAGGCCTGTGGCATTTATTCAAAGGGCGTTACATTTGCTCTGTGGAGTCGCTTTTGAGATTCAAAGCTGCCAAAATGGACCCCGTGCTTTACCAAGATGTTTGGGGGCTCCCCTCAATCTCTCTGTGTTTAGCATGGGGATGAGGGTGGGCAGAGGCTGACTGTTCTCCAAACTCTTCTCAGATTCTCCCAGAGTTTCGTTAAGGCTTGCATCTTAGGGGCAAGAAGTCTTAGGTCCCTCTAGCTGCTTCCTGACCACCCCCTCCTCAGAGCAGGTGTGACCATCTCATCTCTGGGCAGTCCCAGGCCTGTGAGAGTCAGGGGTGATGATGCTAGTTTGCACTTGGTTGTTTTCTGTATGCATTTGTCTCCTTCTGACAACTATCTTAAGTCAATAAGATAGTTTTTGGAGTTTCTCCTGTTTTTGTTTTTGGGTTTTGTGTGTGTGTGTGTGTGTGTGTGTGTGTGTGTGTGTGTGTGTGTGTGCTGGAGACATCCCTAAGTCCACTCTAACCTTTCTCCAAGGGGTCTGCCATGGCTGGAGGTCACCAACTGTCTCAGTCTGTCCCAGTATGATTTAATAAAAGAGCTCTTTTTCACTCTCAAAAGAATTCCTGGTTTGCAAGATAAATTATCCTAACAAGCATCACATGGATATTCCTGACCAACTCATTAACTCCCCCTCCCTCATCCCCAGTCCTGCCACCTATTCTCATGATCCTGGTCTTGAAGCCTGGCCCTCCATCCCCAGCTCCCCTGGGGGAAGGTCTCTTTCCTGACCTTCAATGCCGGGTCTTCAGCAACTGCCAGGTCCTGCTTCTGCCTCCAAAACGCCTCTCAGCTGCATCCTTCCCTCTGCATTCCGCTGCTACCATCATTTAGATTGGCATGAAGTGGGGGTGTCACAAAATTAAATTGTCGGGTCTTCTCATTTTTCCAAAGAGTTTCGACATCAGGTTGATTTTGATGTGAAATCTCCCAGTTCACAAATGGCCATTTCAAAATACCATGTAGGCCAAATAAAACATCTGCAGCCACTTTTGGTCCACAGTCTGTTCTTGGTTTACAGGCTCTGGTTTCAAGCCCCACCACCTTTTGTCTAGACTGGCAACAGTCTCACTCACCCGACCCCTTCTGACCCAGCCTCCTCACTGTCCCTGGCCTTTCCTTTTCGAATTAGAGATCTGATCTCTGAAGAAGTCTGTGCTGTCTCCAGAACAGAGCACACATCCCTTGATGCTGTCTTTGAGATCCTTCCCTGTCTAACCTGACCCCTCTCTTCAGCTGTGTCTCCCACCACCCTGCACACATCCTAGCTCCACTCTTGTTACATGCAACTATTTGCTGTCCCCTGAGCGGTCCCAATATTTTTCTTTTACTGAATGGGGTTTTTTTAGAATAATTTTGGATTTTCAGAAAACATGAGTACAGATAGTTCCCATGTTGTTCCTCTCTTCCCCACTCCCTCTCCCCAGTTTTCTCCTGTTATTACTATCATGCATTAGAGTGGTATGTTTATTGCAATTAATGAACCCATATTGATACATCATTGTTAATAAAATTATATTTATTTTTCATTTATTTTATTATTTTGCACTATATATTTATTATTTTATATTTATTTATTTTAAATTAAATTAAAAATTAATTAAAGCCCATAGTTTATCTTAATGCTCACTTTTTTGTTGGTAATACCAATATTTTAATACTCTTTAACACTTTTTAATAATTCAGTTTCCTCTGCTTGTATATTCTTCCTCCTGGCAAGATTCTTTTCAAGGCCACGTATGGCTATCACTCTTCCTGAAAAGCCTTCTCTGTTTACTTTTGGAATGAGGGCTGGAAGGGAGGGAAGAGATGGAAAAAGAGAACTAGTGTTTTGATCAGGTGCCTAGCATGTGCCAAGTACTATCTATCTATCTATATATATATATGTTCTTTGAAATCTTTCTATAGTTCTACCAGATATATATTGTTATACTCTTTATATTACAGATAATATTATACTCATTATATTATAGATAATATTATACTCTTTACTGTGGAGTAAACAAGTGACCCAAAGCCCTACAGCTAGAAACTAGGTTTCCACCAAAGTCCATTTGGCTCCGAAGTCTCTTCTCCCCTCACCCCCTTCAACAGGGTTGCATTCTGATCATTGATCCAGCCTCTCTGCTTTCCCCACTGGGTTAGCAATCCACTAGGTTAGGAATCCATGGAGTAGGGAGTGCATATTATCCAGCTCTGTGACTCTGCTCCTGACTTGGGGTTGGCACCACCAGCAGCTCACCAAACCCATGGGCGTGTGTCCTAAAGGCAGAGGTAATAGAGGAAGAGGCACCAAATACCAGCATCAGTTCAGCAAATGCTTCTTGAGCCCTGCTTTGCCCTGGACGTGGTGGAGGCCGGGGCCACGTGGAAGAGCAGAGGGATGGCGATGCCATCGTGCAGGTTAGAAGTCCCAACCAGGCAGAGTCTGGGAAACGACTGATATTTTTGTTTACCCTCGACTGGAATGTGAGCTGCAGGAAAGCAGGGATTCTGTGTGTGCTCGGCTGCAGCCCCGAGGATAGCGCCTGGTAATAATAGTTGTTTAATAAATATTTTTGGGCTGAATGTTGGAATCCTGTTGCCAACTTGGGACACCTAAAGTGACACTGAACTTCTCAGGACTCTCCTGTGGGTCCAGTTAGTCGTCATCCTCAGGTCTGGCAGCTTGGGTTTCTCTCTGGTTTAGTGCAGTTTCCTAATTATCCCAGGCCTGGGCTTGGCCACGCTGTTTGCCCAGAAGTTCCTCTGGACCAGAATGTCAGGAAGGGAGCTGGGGGGAGGAGCTGCCTCCCCCCTGCCATTCTTGCAGAGCTGATGAACAAATGATCCTTCCTGGAGCTGCCTGAAACTACCAGACCTGTCCTTGGACCAGAGCTCCAGAAGTCTGGCCTCACTTCTGGACTTCATGCAAAGGATGGCACTCTTTTTTTGGCTATGCCACACATAGTGTGGGATCTTAGTTCCCTGACCAGGGATTGAACCCTCAGCCCCTGCATTGGAGGCATGGAATCTCAACCATTGGACCAACAGGGAAGTCTCAGACCCAGCACTCTTCATGTGATAGGAGAGTAGTCATATATTCAAACATTTTCATTAATTATCTTTAAAGAAAACTTTGTCTCACACACAGTAACCTGTTTCAGACATGTGCTTACAAGCCTTTTTTTTCCCTTTCGCCGCCCTCTGTCTTCTCTCCCCCTCCTCCCTGCCCCCATTTTCCTTGTCTCCTCTGACCCTATCTTTCACTTATATTACTCTGTTTCTCCTGCATGTTTATTTCCACCAAGGTTCTTCTAAGTATACTTCCCCCACCATCGGTCCCATGTAAACAGACCACACTCCGTTCCTGGTGAATAACCAGGATCACAATTGTTGTCTGGTTTGTGCCCAAGGTGACAGAATTGATGGGCTCATAGGCCGGTTTTCATAAACCAGAGCTACCAAGCGTTTCAAAAACAACCTTGTTTTTGCCAAGTAAGGTGAGCAAATATAGGACGAAGTTTAAACATCCATCAGGAGTTATTTTTGAAGTGATTGCTTTTAAATGAGAGGCGTTTGAAAAATCTCACAGCTTTCTTTATAAGTAAATTCCAAAGTCATGTATTTTGCTGGTGTCTGCTGATTAATTACAGTCCTGTGACACCATGAAAAGCCCCGGTGGTTGGTTCTGTGCAGCTGTGGAGAAAAGGAAAGCAAGGCCCAGTGGCTTTGCCAGCTCTCTCAGGATGGTGGGGATTCGGGCAGAGGGAGGTGATTTCTTTCACTCTGGCAGTCACCACATAAGAACAGAAGCCCCAGCCAGAACCACTGCTCCAGACTTCACGACGGGCGGTATGGGTCCCTATGGGGGTGCGGTGAAGTAGTGATATTTGATCTGTTGCTTCTGAAATAACAGATCCATTATTAGAGAAAGTATTTTCAGGCTCCACATTGGGACTTGTGTGCCTTCTCCAATTTAGGGGAAAAATTTTTTTTTAAATAGCAGTTCCATACAATAAAATAATCAAAACTGACTCTCTAAACCAGAGGTGCTCGCACAGCATATATTTGTTGTTGGAAATTGCAGATCTCTGACCCAGGAAAACCTGCCTGCTCAGACCCCACTTAGGGTCTGATGGCTCTGGATGTCTTATCTTGACCTTTTGCTTTTTCTCATTACTTCCTTTCCATATTTGACTCTCAAAGTTACGTCCTCCATTGACAGGAGAGAAAGAGAAGAAAAAGTAGAATCTTGCTGTTTAGAAAGAATCATCTGCAGCCCCGGTAAAGGATACAACAGAAAGAGAACACTCCGATTATTAAAATAGGCCTCCCCCAAAAAGATAAAAATAAAAGAGGCTTCCCAAGTTCTTGATGTGCTTATCTGTGCTTGCTTTGCCCCACCCCTCTCCTCCCCTTGAGAAAGGAGCGGAGGGATTTCTCTGACATGTCTTTTCCCTTGACACTCGCTCAGGCCAGTGATCTCGTTTATGCCCTCATCCTCTTTTGTTCTCTGCTGCAGGTTAGTACTTCTCACTGAGGAGGCCTTGTTAGTGTCATCACTAAATGAACCCAAGGCACACATATGGACACAAACCAGTACACACACACACACGTGGGCTGTGCCATGGCCTTGCTGGGATTGTGGCCTTCGTTCTAAATATAGGCAGCTGGAGAGAGACAACGGGATTTGTCTTCTCTGCCTAATTCTAACGTATAAAGTCATGGAAGAGTAAGAGCAGGGTTCTGCACTGCTGCCTCAGCTCCTGACATCTTAGAAAAGATCTAAAAAATCTCAGTAGTGTACAGACATCACTATCCAGTATTTGCAAAGGCAAGCGTCATTACAGCCTGCTTCTTCAGCCAAGCCCATTCTGATAAACCCCGAACCAGATTAGACCCACAGACAGTTGATTTTTTCCTGTGTAGTAAGATTTTGACTTTAAAAAATACTGCTTGAGGGGCTTCCCGGGTGGCCCAGGAGATAAGAACCTGCCTGCCAATGCAGGAGACACGGGTTCGATCCCTGATCTAGGAGGATCCGTGGAGCAACCACGCTTGTGTGCCACAACTGTTGCGCCTGTGCTCTAGAGGCAGGGAGCCACAACTACTGAGCCCAGGCACCCTAAAGCCTGTGCTCTGCAACAAGAGAAGCGACCGCAACAGGAAGCCCATGCACTGGAACTAGAGAGTAACCCCCACCCTCTGCAACTAGGGAAAAAGCCTGTGTGAAGTCGTGAAGGCCTAGCACAGCCACAAATAAATAAATGCAGAAATGATTTTTTAAAAGTACTTTTTTTTCCATGAGACTGCTAAGATAAAGATGTTTGTATTTCTTTGCTAAAATAAATTTTTAGGCTGTTTATAAGTAATAAACTCTTGCATCTAATGACTGGTCACAGAATAGTCATCTTTTTCTAGACTTGGTGAGGAACGCAGAGCACAGGTAGAGATGAAAGACATAAGGTTTTTCACCACTTACTGCGTCCTTCCAAAATCAACATGCTTTTCCTGCAAGGAGACCAGAGCCACATTTTGCAGGTGTCTGTTTTCTTTGAGGGGAATATTTTGAGGAAACCTAAAAGGGAAGAACTGGACATTTAGGAAAAATATATTTTCACAGCAGGATGTTGCTTTTTCTCTCTCTTTTTTGGTTTAGGTTTTTCATTTGTTACAAGCCTTCTCAGACTCCAAATACAGAATGAATACATACTTTCAGCAGGAACTGGCTGACGTCGCTGTTTGTACCAAAGCCAAGCTTTGGCTGGCCAAGAGGTATGTTAAAGCCCCACATGAGCACGGAATTATCGGGGGTTAGAAATACACTGGAGAAATGCTGTTCCTGGTTGTGGGAGTTTTAAAAGTCACTGGCATGAGCTTTCTAAACTTACTGGAGTTATATATCTTTTTCAAACTTTGGGTTGTGGTAAAGAAAGAAAAATATTTTCTTGACAATTTTTCTAAAACTGCTGGGTGACTGGGGGGGCATGTACTATGACTTTTTATCTGTCCACCAGTTTGGTTTTTTGAATATCTGCTATGTGCCCAGTCCTGTGTTGGATAACCTAACAATGCAAGGCAGTAATTGACTGAATCATGTGGTACAAACTACCGGACACCGTGGCAACTCAAAGATGAGAGACTGGTGTAAGACTTAGGCAGGTGCAGAGGGGCCCAGTGGGGCTGAATAAGAAAAAGATATAAGTTGCCATTTTAGGTATATAGTGGAGGAGCTTGATTAAGCCAGGCAAAGGAGGCTAGATATGTATTTTTTTTTCATCCTTGCCATCATTAGTTTATTCTGAAACTTAAAGCATTTTCTGTGTGAAAGATGGAGTAAGAAGAATTTCTCAATTTTCTCGAATACACAGGAAGGGCTCTGTGTAACACAGTGTTCGGTATCTGTGTCTCAGAACGTTATGTTGGTAGGACAGTGTTTCTGTGAGGATCTGCCACCCCCATTTGCACCCTCTGTGATTCCAGGAGAAAGGAGTCCAGCAGAGGCCCACAGCCTACCACATTCCATGCTGTAGTATGTTGCCTTTGATTAATGATTAGTATCTTGGTTGTCTAACATAGCAGCCTCTTTTTTATTTTTCAAAAAATGTTCTTTTGTTCACTTTCCTTGGGCTCCCCACCTTATGTGGTGGGGCAAACAATGGCTAATGTGAGACCCACAAATCAGTGGAATTCAGCAAAGTCTCGTTGGGCATAGACTACACAATAACCTCTGTGTTAGGAGCTATAGGGATACAAAGATATAGAAGGAAGTAGTCTTGGCTTCAAGGAGCCCCGTCCAGGAGGTGAGAAAGATGTGTAAATAAATTATTTTCATTGAATATAGAAAGCGTGGTAACAAAAGTATATAGTAGGTACCGGAGTAGCCTAGGGGGTGGTGGGCAGGATGCCTTCAAGAGTTAAGAACTTTGCCAAGTGGTCACGACAGATGAGGGGTATTCCAAGCTCAGGGGATGTCATAGGCACAGACATAGCAATGTGGAATGCCTTGGTAAGTGTCGAGAACTGCACAGAAGTTAGCTCTTCTGAAACCTAAAGTGTAAGGGATGTGTGGCAGAGAATGGGACTGAGGAAATACATGGAAGCCACACAGTGAAAAGTCCTAAAGGAGACCTTTAGGTGAAAGGGACCCAGGGACTTCCCTGGTGGTCCAGTGGCTAAGACTCCACACTCCCAATGCAGGGGACTAGATCCCACAGGCCACAGTGAAGATTGAAGACCCTGAGTGCTGCAACTAAGACCCAGTGCAGCCAAATACATGAATAATATATTTAAAAAGGAAAGAAAGAAAGGAATCTAATGAAGAATTTCTCAATGAGTGGAGACTTGTTTTCTATGTTTTCTAAGCAACTATAGCTTTGACCAGGGTTATTGATGGGAAATTCGCTGGTATCTGAAATGCCAATAAAGGGATGGTTAATGGTGAGCCTCTCAATTTTAGTCCAATTTTTGTTTCCTCTCCAAAAACTGCTCCCTTAAGCCTAATATCATTTGCCTCTGTGTGGCTTTTAGACAAGGTCCCAAGATGCTTTTTCTGAGAGAACAGGAATTGTGATCATATTCATGTTCTCCTCTGTTTACCAATTAGTGGGCCTGGTCCTCTTAGCTGTTATTTCTGGGGATCAGGAAATCAGGGAAATCATCCTATAGAAACCTCTGCTTCCAACAAGGACTGCCCCAAGACAAAATCTGAATCTCCTATTCTTCAAGTACTGTACGGAAGGACATTCTGCCCCCTTAGTTTGCTGCTGCTTGATGAATCTCATAGAAATTCATCATCTTTTTGATGTCTGATACTTGCCTTAATACAGCTTGAGGGAGGAGAGAGGATTAAGAAGAGTAGACATACTTTGATAATTGTTTAAGTCTGGTCATGGGTCTATGTGGCTTCATCATTTTATTCTCTCCACTTTAGTATATTCTTTAAAACTTCCATAATAAAAGGTTGAAAACAAACAAACAAACAAAAAGGTTGAAAACAGAAAAAAAAAAAAAGAAAGAGAGAAATTCATCATCTGCTGGCCTCTCCTGAGTCAGTTCCTTCTTGGAAGGAGGAGATGGAGTAACAGGCCAGCCATCTGAATGAACCTTCATGTTGTGCAGTGCCTGAAGATGGATGACAGAGCTGCCACCAGCCTCCCCTTCAGCTAGAAAAATCCTCTCGGACTTCCCTGTGGTCCCTATTGCAGTTTCCTAGTCAGTCTTTTCATTATCCTCTGCCTCCATCCTTCCTCCCTCCCCTTCTCTGATTTTCCTCCATGATTTTTCCAGCCTAGAAAACAAAGACATGAATCACTGAAATTCACTGGGTTTCCAACTTCCTTGCCCGGAGTCTAGGAAAGCCACTTTTATGTTTCCAGTACAGTCAACTCTTTATTATCCAAGTGTGAACTTTACACTCTGTGGGTGGTCTATAACACCAGCCTTCCTCTTACTCCACAGCACACTTTTACCATATTAATCAGGATGTGTTCAGAGCCTAGAATAGAGTTTGAGAGGAAAACACATGACCAGAACACAATATATCCCAAACCCATGTGTCAGTTTTTCTGGATTATCCATGTTACTGGCAGGATAGCTTTGAATTTCCTAAATAGGAAAGTATAGCATCGGGTATAAGTGATGAAGCCTCAGCCTGCCGCATGCCTGCCCTGTCCTTGAGGTCCTCTGAGAGTGTTGTCCTAAGAGCTGTTTGTCTGCACTGGGAGTCCCATGCTTAGAGGAGCCACTTCTGGGTCCAGGCAGGCCCTTCTTAAAGCCAACCCCTGACATATTCTCATATGCTTTTCCCCAAAAGGTGTTATAATACAAAGTATTCCAAATGTCACTGCTGAAGAGGCTCTTTTATGTCCCCAGCAATTTACAAAAGAAAGAGGAATAGTAAATGTTCCTTTGTGCCTACTAAGGATTTTCTGTTTCTTTTGAGTTTGGCTTGAAACATCATTGTTACTGCAAAGAAAAAAAAAAGTCGGTTCAAAATTTAACACCAACAGCTTTTTCCTTCTTCAGTTTATTTGATCATTTAGCTTGAGTTTATTCAGTCTAATAGATACTAAAACATTAGTGAGGAGGTCATTTATTTATTCCCCAAAAGGAGGTTTAAAAAATTCATTGGAACCGTTGGATGATCAGTTCCATTTTTTAACATTTTGACCCCAAAATTGAGGGTACATAAAGACTTTTGTTCTGTATTTGTATTTTGACTTTGCAAGATTAATAGAGATTTATATGAGGTGATTAAGCAACAGCCATGGATTTGTTGGGGAATTTTTGGTGATAAATGGCCAGCTGGCAACATGGCCGGAGTAGAGGACTGGGCTTCTGCTCTTACAGGCCACTTTTCATTCCAAGATGTCAAAGCCTTCAGCTCGTTCATCCTTCGAGTCCCTTCCTTCCCCTTTCCCCGCCATCCCTCTCTCCTCAGTCCAGTTTACTATCTCTCTCCTGGTGCAAAGACGGTTTACCAACTACTGAAAGAAATCTGCTGACCCAGGCCAAAAACCAAGTGGGAATAGGGGTCAGCTGCTGGCCTGGTGAGGCCGGCTGTGGGGGCCACGGAGAGGAAGTCAGCGCAGCCCTGCCTGCTGGCCCTGCTCTCTGCAGATTCCAGCTCTGCCGTCCCAGCTGGACCACAGGTCCTGCCTGGATAGGAAGGACTTTTCAAAAGCCCTGTTAAGTAAGAGAAAGAGGAGAAAAGATTTATTGACTTGGATTGAGAGTTGAAATGACTGTTATTTGGGGCTTTAAGTTTTTTCAGAAATCAGTCTGGTTATCTGTCATCTTTGGTTATAAAAGGAAAAACGTGTGTGTGTGTGTTTGTGTGTGTGTGTGTGTTTGTGTGTGTGTGTGTGTATGCGCGCGTGCCCTTTGAACAAATGTGGTAAACTAAATGGACTATCAGACTCCATGCGATGGATGATGTGATGCCCAAGAAGAAAAGTGTGTCCTACTAAATTTTTTTCACTTTGTTTCTTGACTACCAGTGTAGTTTGTGCTTATCATAGAGAATTAGGGAAGAAAATATAAGTCTATCTCACCAACATCCAGTGGAACCCACTGTTATTGGTTAACAGTTTTATATACATAGTTACTTCATCTTTCTTCCTGTGTTTTTTTAAATGTAGTTGAAATTAAGCTGTATGTATGTATCACTTTTTCCATTTAACAGTATATGAATGCATTTGTTGAAGAGTCTTTTTTTTTTTTTTTTTTTTGATGGGCTTTTTTTTTTTTTTTTAATTTCTGGCTGCCCTGGGTCTTTGTTGCTTTCTCTGTTGTGGTGAGCAGGTCTGCTATTTGTGGTGAGCAGGCTTGTGTGTGTGTGTGTGTGTGTGTGTGTGTGTGTGTGTGTGTGTGTGTGTGAAAACTCTTTATGGTGTAGCTGCTATGGAAAATAGTAGGGGGTTTCCTCAAAAAACTAAAAATAGAATTACCATATGATCTAGGAATTACACTTCTGGTTATAGACCCAAATGAATTGAAAGCAGAGTCATGAAGAGAGATTTGTATGTGTTATAGTTGTATTATTCACAATAGGCAAGAAGTAGAAGTAACCCAAGTATCCATTGATAGATGAATGGATAAACAAATATGGTATGTGTGAACAAGAGAACATTATTTAGGCTTAAAAATGAAGAAAATTCTAACAGTACCATGTGGATGAACCTTGAGCACGTTATGCAAAATGAAATAAACCCATCACAGAAAGACAAATACTATATGATTCCACTTACGTGAGGTTCCTGGAGTAGTCAAATTCAGAGAGACAAAGTAGAATGGTGGTTGCCAGGGGCTAGCAGGAAAGCAAGTATCTAGAGTTCTACTCAGAGAGTTTTCATTTTTCAGGATGAAAAGAGTTCTGGAGATTGCTGGTACAACCACGTGTGTGTGCTTAACACTCCTGAACTGTTCACTTAAAATGGTTAAGATGGTAAATTGTATATTATGTTTATTTTATCACAATTTAAAAAAATTTTAATGACAAATATTAAAAAACTCTTTTTGTATTTTATCATTCCTCTAAAGGTTATCATCCAGACTTCTTATGATAATTATTTTCTTGCTTTTCTGTCTAGTTTTTACTGTCTATGCATCACTAAAAGTAAAATGCTTTTTTGCCGGTTTTTGTATTAAAAAAATCTTTGAAAACATCATTTGTTAAAGATAGCATATTTTTGTCACTGGAAAAGTCAGTCATTAGGTTGACCTTACCATTGTTCCATTACTGGCCATTCAGTGTGTTTCCCATTCATTCAACAAATATTTATTAAGCCCTGCTGTATGCCAGGATGTATTAAACATAGAAACTACTTATTAAAGCCCCTACTTTAGTATGGAGAAGGCAGCCAAACAGTCTTGTCAAATAGAGTCGTAGACCTAGAACTTTAGAACCGGAAGGAATCATAAAGTTTGTTGTAGTTCACTCTCATCCCCATGCATGTGGGAAAGCGCAACCCAGAGAGATGAGGGATTCGCCTGTGTTCAAACAGCTGACCAGGCTGTAACAACTACCTCACAACAGCTAACCTTTTTGGAGGGCCTAACTCCCTGCTCCTTGTCAGGCTCTTTCTACTGGACTATGTTGCGTCTATCTATCCAGTGTTTTTAAGTCAGGGCTCTGAATGGTGGTAACTGAATATTTTCTATAACAGTGCTTCTCAGACCTTAACGTACACATGAATCACCTTGTGGGGCCCTTAGAATGAAGAGTCTCCTTCAGTAGGCCTGGGGTGGAGCCAGAGATTCTGCTTTTCTGACAAGCTCCAAGGTGATTCCGATGCTGCTTTCTGAGACAGGGCCCATTTGAGGGCCAAGGGTCAGAGAGTCAGCCACTGTGGATCACCCCACCCTTTGAAATACTCCCACCTTCACCCCCTCATTCTCAGGGCTTGTGTCTGGAGCTTGGAGCCATAGGAGAGGGTGAGGCTACTGAAGGGCTCAGCACAGAATTCTTTGGTGTGACCTGCAGCAAGGGGGACCAGATGCCTCTGGGGAGTCCACACTCCCTTGTCCGGGCAGCCATCCCAGTAGACTCAGTGTCTGGGGTAGATTCAGGCTTCATTGGCATGCAGTGAATATTCATCGTTTTGAAAAATAATAATAGTCTGAATCCCTTGTGGCTCAGTTGGTAAAGAATCCACCTGCAATGTGGAAGACCTGGGTTTGATCCGTGGGTTGGGAGGATCCCCTGGAGAAGGGAAAGGCTACCCACTCCAGTATTCTGACCTGGAGAAGTCCATGGGGTCACAAAGAGTCGGACACAACTGAGCAACTTTCACTTTACTGGTGAGAAAAACAGGCTCTCAGGAATACAAGAACAGGTCCCAAGGTTATTAGGAAAACAACCTTGGGAAATAAATTTTTGAATAATCAGTGCTGATGGAGGGAAGAGATGATGGAAGGAGTTTGTGTTTGTTGAAGACCTCTTTGTCCTAGACCCAACCATTTGTTTCCCCAAGTTAATTCTTATTTGCAGAATGTGTTAGCTGCGTGACCCGTTCACTTCCCCTATACAACTTCCCATCAGTGCTCCTGACACCACCCAGCCCCTCCTCCACGTCCTAGACTCCCTTCCCTATCCATCTGCCTAGCCATACTCTCATGTGCTCTCCCCATTTTCTCTCCTTCTTACTGGCCCCCTCTAAGCTGAGGTGGTATGCTCATGGAAGGCCTGGGATCTAAATACATAAGAAAAATATGCTTATAGAGACAAAGCTAAGGCTGGCTTTTGTGTGGCAATCCCATTTCTGCCCCAGGGGGGTCTGTGGCCAGCTGCAGAAGTCCTGGTTTAGGGTTCTGTTTTGCTTTACAGCTGAAGACAGCAGTTATTTTCTAACCACCAGATTTATTCACACAAGAGACTATACTTCCCAGGCAGAAATCCTGGGATTTAGGTCAGATTCCATTGTCCCAATGTCCCTTTGCCCTCCCCTTATCCCCCGCATCTTCTGGACCAGCCCCCCTCCCCAAAGAAAAGGTCCTTCTTTCACAACTCCTGCGAGGGGCCTTAGCCCTTCGCCACAGCTGCAGGTTGCATTTCACTCCCATGCTGCTGAAATGAATCCAGTGGAGATGGGTTGTTAAAATATTCAGATGATCATGTGGCATTCTAAGGCTGTCATTTGTGGTCCCTGCCAAAACTGTAAGGGAAGCAAGTCTTAACAGGGATGGTTACTTACATAGCAAGTTTCCAGGCATTACTGGGGGTTGGGTTTGCTTTGGGTTTGTTTCTTCTAGGCTCTTTTTCTTTTTCTCAAAAGTTTTCCCAGTACTCCGCCACCCCCTCCCCTTTTTAATTGCTTTTCTTTCAACCCCCAGATTTTACCAGGGAGGGAGAATCTCATCAGGACCCCTCTCTAATCCCCCAGCTCAGCCTATTCAAAGTCTCTCTGAGCCTGGTGCATACTTGAATGATGAGAGAAATGAAGCTGGTGTATTTTAGACCCAAGCTTGTTGACATTTGTTCACTTCCCTTTCAGACTTCTCAGGAATGTTCAAGGTCATGATATCTCGGGATGAGATCCTGTTTGTATTTTTAAAAACAGAGAGAAACGTTAAGTTAGCACATTTCAACCCAAAGCAGTGAACAAGGCACAAAACCTTTTCTTCATTAGATATTCCTTTTAAAATTATGTCAAGTTTTAAAGGAATAAGCTGTTTAAGAAGTGAAGCTTGAGACTACATGAGGTATTTCTTGTTGACAGGCTGAGCTTATGGAAACTAGTCAGGTAAAAGCACTCAGAAGTGATCAATATATTAAACTGAGCCTTTGAACAAGTTGCCCAAGATCAAAGCTTCCTCCTTACTGCAGCAAGAAATAAAAATAGTTTGTTTATGCAACTGCACATCAAGAATTCAACCCCCAACTTTCTACCTTTTAAATATAGAAATCTTCAAACCTAGTCTGGAGGTGGTAATTTATTTGATAAAGGGCTCAGAAAGATCTGTCTTGCTCTACTTGTAGCTGTTGGCTTCTTGGGGTATTGCTGTTGGAAGATTTAGGCAGTGTTGTCATTGCCCAGCTTGCAAGGGATGCAGGCTTTAAATGGCCTCAACACATTTTCATAATATTATGTAAAACTGTAATATAGTGGGTTATTTTTTTTTTCCTTAGCATGTGACATGTTTCATCCTCTGAGTAAATTAACACCTTGGTTACCTTCATTGAGCCATTACCAATGAATCCAAGCCAATTCAGATGGCACAGTGGAGAATGTAGAGATGAATGATATTGTCCCTATTTCAAAAACCAAGTGAGTAAGATGGGTATGGATTTAATTAACTGTAAACATGTAAGATTTTGGTAAATGCTAGAATGAGGTCAGAGTGTATTATAGAAGCCAGCTATTGGGGGTGGGATGTCAAGGACATCTTTGAAGAGAAGGGAGAAGTCTTTAAAGGCTTAGTGAGATTTAATTGTTAGATAAGGTTAATTCTCAGAGATTGGAGAATGAGTGAAGTTACACTGATATAGAGCCTGTGATGTTAAATAAGCTGTGAAGGTCTCATTGTCCATGTACAAAGAAAGGAATTTTAGTAGTGCCCAGCCTTGTGGGGACTGCTTTTGTAAACGCATGCATACTCAACCACTCAGTTGTGTCCGACTCTTTGCAACCCCATGGACTGTATCTCGCCAGGCTCCTCTATCCATGGAATTATCCTGGCAAAAATACTGGAGTAGGTTGCCATTTCCTCCTCCAGGGAATCTTCCTGACTCAGGGATCGAACCCTAGTCTCCTGCAGCTCCTGCATTGGCAGGTGGATTCTTTACCACTGAGCCACCTGAGAAGCAGAGACCACTTTAGATATATATAATTAAGCCTCTATTGTCAAGGTTTAGTTATGATCCAGTCTAGTTGAAAAGAGCTTATCCATGTGAAAAAAACCAACAGTGACATTCATATAGAATTCTTAATTCCGTAGTATATATATCAAGTATAAGAATTCAGAAAAGAATGTAGATTGGGATAGCCAGGGAAGGTTTCCTAGGGGAGTTAGGTAATTGAGCTGGGTTTTAATGGGCGTGATTTGGAAACACCGTTAGTGGTGAGAAAAGAGCATATCAAGATGGGGGACAGCATGGTCAGTGACGCACTAGTGAAGAAAGTGCTTGCATTTAGGCCAGTGGGGGTGTAGAGCCAAAGAAGACATGGTGTGTTTGGAGAGCTGTACAAGATTTGATAAGAGACCAGTTGTGGCAGGCCTTAAATGTCAGCCAGAGGAATTTGAATCTGATCCAAGAGGGAAGAGGAAGTCAGTAAGCTCAGACTTACACTAGTAAATAGGCTGCTGTCTCCATGCTGATGAAACACACTGAGGAGTGTGTTACATCTTTCCAGCCTCTCTCAGTGACTGAAAAAATCTCCAGCCCCTGCTGGAGGTTCACAGAAGCTCCTTAGTAGCAACCCACCAACTCTGTCTGGCACTTGGAAACTCCTTTGCATGCCTGGGCAGTTAGTGATGGGAATAGAGATACTGCCCATGCGCATTTTAGATTTCATGGTTATTGTCTGCTCAACATTGCTAAGAGGACCGTAGAACCACAGAGTTTATAACAGGAAAGGGAATTTAGAGATCATCTAATCCAGTGGAATCCTTTCTTCAAACAGAAGCTTAAGTGGAAGTTCAAGATGTTTGAGATAATAGAGATGGCAAACATGGTGCAAGTTGAGATGGGGGCCTGGAGGCCCACCCACATAGCTTCTCAACCATTGGAGCCCCCAAAGGGACTACAAAGAGCACCCTGACTCCCTCTTTCAAAAAAGTGAAAAAAGTGAAAGTGGTTAGTTGCTCAGTCGTATCCTATTTTTTATGACCCCATGGACGGTAGCCCCGCCAGGCTCCTCTGCCCATGGGATTCTCCAGGCAAGAATACTTGAGTAAATAGCCATTTCCTTCTCCAGGGGATCTTCCTGACCCAGGGATTGAACCTGGGTCTCCTGCATTACAGGCAGACTCTTCACTGTCTGAGCCACCAGGAAAGCCCCCTGATTATTTCAAAGCAGGAATCTAATCCAAACCAGTGTCTATAGACAGGAAAATAGACACAAGGGACAGGTGACTTCTTCCTACTTGACAGATGTGTCTGGCTCTAAAGATAGTCCAAATGTGGGACTTAAAGAGCAAATTGGTTTTCTGCCTCTTGGCCCTCTTGCTTCCTTTGCTGCAGCTGGATCATCCTCATAGGAAACACTGCCACCCCCAGCCTCTGGGCTGCCCAAGGCCTTATCTCAGAAGCTGCCCTCCTTGGTCAGGACCCCATCACTAGACCTTCTTGCCAACACAACTCAGCTTCTCTAGATCCCCTTTCCCCAGAAATCCACTCTCAGCTGACTAACTGCTGCTTGACATGACCCACACATCATGCTTACATGATACTAAGCACTAGTATGTAAATAATTCTTCTGAGTCTATAGCTGTTTTTCACTGTTGATCTGGAGACATTGCTTTTAACTGAAGTCAGTAACTTGAGGGCAGGCTTTCTGGCAACACACAGACCTAGCAGGCACACTCCCTGAGGCCTCACTTGGCTTCTCTGTCCTCATACTGAGCTGACTTAGCGCTGGTGACTTGTCCTAATTGACCGGGCTTTGGGCTGACCCTCCGAAGGCTTGTGGGGCAGGTGGGCAGGCCTTGTGTGAGTAAGTCAAGGGAGCAGGTGTGAGAGAGACCCTCCAAAGCCTCACTTTCCTCCTCGCTGATGTGATGCCCAGGCTTCCTCAGTGATTGGAGTGGCCTGCGGGTCTCTGGAAATAGCTTCCCCTCACAATCAGGAACTTATTCCCGCTTGGGCTGGAAGGGACCCTTACCAGCCTGAAGGCCCTGTGTTCCTGGGTACCCACAGGGGGTCACTTTGAGAGGCCCTGGGTGAGTGGAACAGACTCTAGCTGTGAGCACACCTCCCTGAGGTTGAGGCGGGGCAGGATATACTCGCTGGTAGCATGTCTGTGTCTGGCCCCCTGCTCAGCTGCTAACCAGTGACGGGTGGCCTCTAACTTTCTTGGGCCTCTTTTGTTTTGTTTTGTTTTGATGTTTATTTACTTATTTGGCTGCACAGGGGTCTTAGTTGTGGCATGTGGAATCTAGTTCCCTCACCAGGGATTGAACCTCGGGCCCCCTGCATTGGAAGCACAGAGTCTTAGCCACTGGACCACCAGGAAGTCCCGGGTGTCAGTTTTTATCTGTTAAGTTGGAAGATCCAAAATGGGAGGTAGGTGAAGGTGGAAAAGGACATAGTGAGTAATGCGTATGCAAGTACAAAAGAGCTAAGCAAATAGGGAATATTTATTGTCAGATAATGAAGTCTTTAGCAGTCTTGGCCATGTTGAAAACAGGCCTTTCTGATGGCCCTAACAGAAACAGCTGTACTTAGAACCTCACTCTTCTCCAGGCTGGCCACCAGGACACACCACCAGAGCGTGTGGCTGCAAACCAACATACTCTAATTGTTCGGCCCCGCCTCTCCCTTTTCATCTCTGTGTTTGGGACACACAGATACAATTTGTCTAGAAAACCTTGATTCTATTCTTGGTTTCTGCCCTGATCTTGGACAGGTCACTTGAGCTATGTGAGCTACTTTGTTGACTTATAAAAATGGGAATAATAATGCCTATTTTTCTCCTGTCAAGAATCTTTTAAAGATAAAATGTTTTTTGAAGATAAAACTTTTAATAAAATGCAGTTGATATTATTTTAGTGGCCAGGGCTAATTTCCAAGTGTGTGCTTCGCCAAGATTTTATGAACAAAGTTCAGACTATACTGTTAGAAATCCTCACCTGTGATCTACATTCAGACTTCTCACGCAGCTACTAGAAGTTTTCATTCACCTCACTTATATATTCTATTTTTTTAAATAATTCTAGGAAGAAAGTAAAGTTTGAAAAGAAAGGGGATTTCTGTTAGCATTTTATGTAATAACTGAACTATATATCCTCCAAGCCCCAAACTGTACAATAAAAGTTTTCTTGGATACTACCTTTCTCCCATAATCCCTAGCACATTGCTTATTAAGTTATTAACCAGCAATTTCTCTGGCAGCATATTAAACTTTACTTTTAAACAAGTCACAGAGGGGGGGAAACATGCATCTCTCATAAAAGGAATAAAAAACATACACCCTCTAAAATGGTTTCTTCAGGCTTTGAACAAATCCCAACCCCCACACAAGGTCTCTTTTCCCTCATTCTCTCCACATAACTTGAGTGTTAGTACATTAATGAGAAAAAGATGCCTAATAGAAAGATGGAAAAATATAAGGGCCACTGGGAGGGGTGGGTGTCTCCCTGGGGGTCCTCTGAAAAGGCAGGTGAGCTTTCCTGGAGGGAAATACAAAGCCTTGGCATTGAGCTTGTGGGCTTCCTCTCATATAGCATCACTCCCCTGAGAAGCAGAGGCGGCTGTGACTTTGACCTTGACCTAAGCAGAGCCCCAGGGCCTTATGCAGACTGCCTGGGTCTTTGCCAAGTGCCTACACAGAACCTTGGTAGAGTAGTTGGGGCCCTCTTTTCACAGATTCTGTCTCCCCAGGGGCAGAGGAGGGTTTCCCTGTTGGCTCAGCTGGTAAAGAATCCTCCTGCAATGTGAGAGACCTGGGTTCGATCCCTGGGTTGGGAAGATTCCCTGGAGGAGGGCATGGCAACCCACTCCAGTATTCTGGCCTGGAGAATTCCATGGAGTGTATAGTCCACGGGGCTGCACAGAGTCGGACACGGGGCAGCCTTTCCAGGGGCAGCCCCTGTGCCCTAGGGCATATGGCTTGGACATATGGTCCCTTTCTGGACAGACTCACAGCTCATAGTCTCCTGCCTCATGCCTGACAGCTTGGTAAGAATTCCTTACAAATTGGTCAGTACCCAGAGCAGGGCATGAAGATGGCTTCACTTTAAAAGGAGAATCCCAGGAGGAGGGCTGTGGGGCAGCTCATGTGTGTGGGTGTGAGTATAAACACTCGCAGAGCTCCAGACCAAGAAAGGCTGGATGGAAGCTGGAACATACCATAAAAATGGAGTTCTGCCACCACCCGCCTCCCCTCCCCCGGGGGAGCTCAAGGTAAACGAGTAGGGCCGAGAGGGGGTGTCAGCCAGCCAGGGGGTGGCTAACAGGGGGTGTTGGCCCTGCGTGCTGCTGCCAGCTGGCCCTGCATGCCGATCTGAATTCTGGATGTTACACGGCGGGGGGAAGAACTTGTTTAAAAATATATATTCTGCAGTTGCTGACCGTCTGGCATCTTGGTTTAAACAAATACCCTGTTGTTTCTCCAGAAATGTCATAGGATGATTGCTTGGCTGGGGGCCGTGGTAAAAATGGAAATCAGAAGGGAGAGCGGGGTCTTTTTTATTTAATTTACACTTCCACATTTATATGACTTCATGCGGCCCACATCAGAGAAGTACCTCCTGGCTCCTCACCACGGCAGCTCTTCCTCTTATAACCAAACGTAAGGCGAGATGGCATCTGGTCTGTGGACAGCTACCATTGCAGAGTCTCAGACTGCAGAGGACTGCAAAGATGGCCATGGGGATCTCTGGGAGATCAGAGGAAGTCCAGAGAGATGTCCGCCGTTCACGCTGTCCTCCGAGGCCAGTCTCTGGTCGTTGGTCGGGGCGGTCTCCTAGAGGACAGGCTTTGACGTGAGTCTTAAGTGCAGGCCGTGGTGCGGCCCGACGTGGGTCCGGTGAGGCGACTGTGGCAGGGTGTGGGGACCCGTTAGAGACCATCTCCACCCTCCCTTCTCTGCCTTTTTCCACACCGCATTCTTCTTCTCCTCCCACCTGTGGCCCAGCTTCTCACCTGCCTGCTTTCTGCCTTCCTCTTCACCTCCTTTCCCTCTTTTTTTTTTTTTTTTCTGGCTTTCTTCTTTCCAGCCTATTTCAGTCCTGGTGGTGGTCCCCAGAATACTGCTTCATTAAGCCCAGTGCTGGCTCCACGACAAGAGGCTTTGTAGTCACTGTGGTGCAGACCAGACATGACCTCAATGGGAGTGAGTTCATGGAGGAGCCCAGATCAGGGGGAGAGATCGCCATGGACCATGATGGGCCCCTGCCAGGACTCACGCCCCAGAGTCATTCTAAGCCATGAAACTGGCCAGCTGCACCTGTTTGATTTTCTGGTCTTCCTTCTTCCCAGCAAGCGGCAAGCTTGCTCCCATCTTTGGATCTTTGCGAAATGAACTCTCTTGTCTGAAATTGCTGCTTTCCATTCACTTGTGGAGTCTTTCCACGTCTCCAGCCCCTTCCTCCATGATATTCTCTCACGTTGTTTTATGTGTGTTTTGTTTTTCTCCACATATACCCTCTACCACCACACACACACACACACACACACACACTCGACCGAAAGCTCTTCAAGGCCAGAACCTGTCCCCTTCTCTACTCCTGTTCCAAGTAGGATACACCCCATGGTACTTAGTAAAGGTTTCTAGATTAATAAAGTTAAATCATGAGTCTAATCAGGATTCTGGGGGAGAGTAATTCCCTGGGGTCTGGAGTGACCTTCGACCTTGACTGTGTTGAAGTCCAGATAGACTTCTCAGGACTTAGACCTTAACAGACATTAGCAGCCCAAAGCCAGAACAGTTGTTCTCAGCCCTCTGAGGATGGCAGTGAATTCTTCTGTAAAATTCATCCAAAGTGACAAGGAAAAATATGTCCTAAATGAACTGTCTGTTTCTTGCCGGGAACCCTCCAAGGCTGCAGGGTAATGGATCCCAGGGGCCCCAGCCGTCCAGTGGACCAGTGGGGTCCCACCTGGGCTTGAGCCATTCGGAGCTTTTGGAGCTCTGAAAGGTCACTCCTAAGCACTTCCATTTGGGGCATGTCATCATCCTGCGTCATTTCCTGCTGTCCCATCCATTCCACATCCCCTTTGTACTTCTTATTTTTCAAACATGTAATATGCCGTCATCTTCAGACATGCTGCTTCCTCTGCTGGAGTCATTCTGCCCATGGTCCATCTCTTAGACTCCTCCTGCAAAGGCACTTCTGGATTTACTGAGGCATTCCGCACACCCCCCCCCAACGAATCCTTAATTTTTACTCTGTCAACCCTCCTTTGAGCATCCATCATACCACATGATTGGTTGTGTGTTTCTCTCACTAAACCACAGCCTTTCAAGGTTTTTTGACAGCCAATCACGACCAGAAATAGATTTTACAGATGACTTAGTATGTATCTTTGTACCCCATGTGTATATCTGTGTGGATATATACACAAACATACCTGTGAAATCTTACATAGTGTGAAATTTTACTGTCTACGTAAGATATGAACAGTTTGTAGAAAAATACAACAGAGAATTTACTCAAGATTTAGAAGATTTAGTTTCAGGAATGTTATCCACCATCATTTTGGATATCAAGAATACCCCACTGATACCATTTGATATAATAGATGGTAGCTTATTACCTGAAAAAGAAAAGGACATTAGGCTAAACCAGTCAATATTTTTACTCACAATTATCACATTTTATAAATTATATCAAAGGTAATTTATTAAAAATTCTTTATGGGCAAAAATTTTCTCGAAATCCTATATATAACAATTTAAGGGAACGATGCTTACCCTTACTGCTTTGATGCAATGTGATTATCTTTTACTGCTCCCTTTTCCCCTGGCTAGCTCTCCTCCCTCCTCCATCCCTGCTTCCTCTTCCTTCCTTTCTTTCTCTTAGGCTTTCTCTTAACACTTGTAGGTGGTCATCTAAACCTACTAGTTTATTTCCAACAAAATGGGTCATAACCTACAGTTTGAAAAACACAATTCAGGACTCTAAGTTTCTTGAGGGCAGTGACGAGGGTCACTGAATCATTTCGTCTTCATATATCCATACCCTGGCATTATTTTTGGCTCTCAGTTTCCTCTTAGTAAATGTTTTCTGAATGAATGGGCTTCAGTTAAAAAGCTCTGCAGCCACTGGGATTCCGGAAGGGACAGAAGTGAATAATTTATCACAGGCTTCCCAAGAGCTTCTGGTGTCCTCCAGACACTAGGGCCATTGTGAACACGTCTGGGAAGCCTTGCTCTCTCTTCTCTGCCTTCTGCCTCCCCCAACTTCCAGGAGAGAGGGCAGGAGGTTTAATGAAGTTCAGAAATCAAGTTCTCGGGTGGATATATATATGTCAAGGGACCAGTGATAAAAAGACTGGAAGAAAGTTTTAACAAGGCCTGCATTTCACTTTATTTATGTAAACTTAGTCCTCATAGTACCTGATTCCTGTTACTCCTTCTAAAACCTCTATTATGCTGTTTTTCAGCCCATTTGTTAGACCCCGACCACTCCTGAGTTTTTTTTGAACACTCTCAATCTTTATTATACCATGCCCTGTGCCAGGATTTTTCCATCTAGGGGCAGGGAAAAAAAAACCCAAACCCACCAAAACCCTGTGGCTTGGTTTCCTGTCCAGCTGGCTTGCTTTTTCCCAGGATTTTATTCCCATCATCAAAGTGGCTTGACAGACCAAGAACAAACCTCTGGCTCACCCTGAACTCACAGTGTACCGTTTCCAAGTCAGAACAAACACCAAGTAACAGGGAGAGAAAAAGAAAGAGGGAAAAAAAAAATTATTTTCCTGACTTAGAAGCCAATTCAGAGTGAAGCCCAACTCTGATTCCAGACAGCGATGTTGTGAGGCTGTAGCTATCCTCAAGGGTGGAGCCTTGAACAGTGGGCTCTGGGCCAGAATTTCCCTCTGAGTCAGTCTTGAAGAAGAAGCCATGGATGGACTCCTTTGTAGCCCCAGATCCTCTCTGTTTCCTGGAATCGAAAGCAGCAGAATTTGAGGGAGCCTCCCACGATCTCGTTGACTACCTCAGACTTGGCATAGAACTTCAGTTCTGGGAGCAGTCAGAGTGGTCCCTGCCGGGTCCCAGGCTGCCAGGAAGGTCGGCAGCCTGTGCCAGGCCAAGAGAAGGTGCAGAACACTTCAGCCTGGCAGGGGGACGTAAAGATTGCCAAGATTTCCTGTATTCATTTAGAACTGTTCTAAAATATATTAATTTAGCTAAAAATATCATGGAAACTAGGTTCCTCACTGAACTTGAAAGTCAAACCAATTTCCCAAAAACTTCCCTTTATGGTTCTATGTGGCTCCACTAGCAGGAAGATATCTGAGGTGAGAAGCTATGACCCTGTAGGTCAAATGGAGCAGGTGGCACATTTTTATACCAAGGAGCACCAGTTAGCATGGAGTACCCCATCTTCCATGGGTCCCCAGACAAGCAGGACTCCTTTCTCCCCGCCTCTATTGCCCCCTCTCAAAATCCCCTTCTTTGTCAGCTTTGTCTATCTAAATTCCTTCCGTTGTTTACAGTTGGACTTAGGTCTTCATACATCTCTTCCATGTTTCTAGTCCACCCTATTATGTTCTTTCCCATAACTCCTTACATCCTGTCCCAAGTTTTGTCTTTATTTTTGTCTCCAAAACAAGACAGAACTCTCTGAGGCCAGAAATCATCTCTTGTGCATCTTTTTCCAACACCTAGCTCACAGCTGGATGCTCAGGAGGCATTCGTCCTGCTGTTTGCAGGCCGTTTATTATTCAGCCCTCTGCTTCATGTCTGATAATTCATTAACCCTTTGCATTAGGTTTTCTTGCTTTCTTTCCCGAGTGATTTTCCACTGGGAGGAGGGAAGATATTCCACGTTTTAAACAGTGGAAGTGCCAGAACAGGGAATGATACCGTTGAAGTAATTTTCATAGACTATGGACTTTTCAACTTCACAAGTCAAATTTGACTGACCTGAGGAAAACTGAGTAGAGACAAAACATAAAGGCAAGATTTGGGGAGAGTAAATTCCAAATAGATCAAAGTGTTAACAAGAACAAGAAATGAAACTGTAAGGTTTCCCTGGTGGTTCAGTGGTTGAGAATCTGCCCGCCAGTGTAGGGGCCCTGAGTCCGATCCCTGCTCCAGGAAGACCCCACATGCCATGGGCAACTAGACACGTGCCCCAGAACTACTGAGCCAGCCCTCTGCAAGTACTGCAGCCTGTGCTCCCTGCAGCCTGTGCTCCCTGCAGCCTGTGCTCCCTGCAGCCTGTGCTCCGCAAGGGGCAGCTCGCTCACAGCAACTGGAGAAAGCCCCCGTGCAGTGTTGAAGATGCAGCACAGCCGTAAAGAAAGGAATAAATAAATGGAACTGCAAAGTGCTAGAAGAAAAAGTACTAAAGAAAAATGTATAAATATAAACCTATATTGGAGAAAGGTGAGACTTTGGTAGCATGACATAAAATCCAGAAGACAAAAATAATATACTTGACTGCATTAAACCAGTTTTGAATTCCAAAAAAGTATTATAAATAAAGTTTAAAGTCAGATGATAAACTGCAAAAAAATATTTGCAACACATAGGACAAAGGACAGATTTCCTTAATATACAAAGAGCTCCTACAAATCAATAAGGAAAATACCAATAACATAATAGATCAGAGATTTGATCACAGTTCACAGAAAAGGAAATTAGGATATCATTTTTGAAAAGCTTATGAAGGGATGGGCAACTTCATTTAAAATAATTAGGACTTAAAATGATGAGGTACTGTTTTTCCACTTATCACCTTGGCAAAGGTCAAAAGGTTTAATCCCAGTGTGAGTCAGATTGTTGGGGTTGGAGGGGAGTCTTAAACACTGTTGGTGAAAGCATAAGTAGTCCCAGTCTCTTTGGAGGGCATCTTATCTAAATGAAGCAAAATTTTAAATGTATGAATATCTTGATCCAGCACTTAAGCTTCTAGGGGTTTCTCTTTTGAATATTCATTCATATGCATAAACTAACATACATATATATTTATTACATCATTGTTTTCAGCAAAATATCCTAAACAACCTGAATTATTTCATTAGGGGATAGGTACATCCATGAAATGGAGCAGTTCACAACCATTTAAGAAATGAGGCAAATCTGTGTT
Organism: Dama dama; assembly: GCF_033118175.1. Taxonomy (NCBI): domain Eukaryota; kingdom Metazoa; phylum Chordata; class Mammalia; order Artiodactyla; family Cervidae; genus Dama; species Dama dama. The sequence goes on from NC_083691.1 coordinate 77,974,087, forward strand.
TTTTAATAGAATGTTATCTAAAATGTATTAGTGAAGAAAAGGTAATGCTCAGAACTCAATGAGTAGTAAACCACTGCTTATATAAAAATAAACAAGTGGGTAGCTATAGATAGATGCTTGTAAAATGTGCCTGGAAGGATATGCTCTAGAAAGCAGTAATAGTGGTTGCCTCAGGGGAACAGAACATGTGGGTAGAGGGTGGGGGCATGGAAAAGGAACTTCATTTTTACTGTATACCCTTCTGTACTGTTTGAGTTATTTTTATACCATGTGCATGTGTTACCTGTTTTTTAAAATTAATTTTTTAAAAGTAACTGGGCATAGGCATGAAACTAGGCCAAATGTGAAGTGTACATATAAACCAGTTGTCATGGCAGAATCGGAATCAGGGAGCAAGCAGATACTGTAGGTGAAGTAAGTCAGGGAACAGAAATGAGGCAGGTCAGCAACAGGGAAATCTTGAAACAAGACCGTTTTGTTTTAATTGAAAAGTATCTGGTTTGCTTCTCGTGCAGATATTGCATGCCCCTAGGATCTGGGCAGTTCAGGATAGCGTGAGAATAAACTTTAGAGAAATGGTAAAACTGTTAACTTATAGGAAGTGAGAAGGATGCATTGAGGGATCAAGTCAGATGGAGATACATTAGCTGGAACTCATGTCATTCCCCCATCCTAGGTTGGAGGCAGAGGAGCAGAGCAGGGAACGTGCCGAATCAAATGCTCACAGTGACTCTCGGTGAGGTGATTACAGTGTCCATTGTACAAGTCAGGAATCTGACTCAGGTCACAGAGATGCTAAATGGCAAAAAGCCAGGATTCAAACCCAGGTCTGTCCATATTGTTTTTACCACTTGTGTGCATGTGCTCAGTCACATCTGACTCTTTGCAACCCAGTGGCTCTTCTGTCCATGGAATCTTCCAGGCAAGAATACTGAAATGGGTTGCCATTTCCTTCTCCAGGGGATCTTCCTGACCTAAGGATCGAACCTGTGTCTCTTGCGTCTCCTGCATTGGAAGGCGGATTCTTTCCTACTGAGCCACCTGGGAAGCCGTTTTTACTGTTTATACTGAATTATTAGTACCCTAGGGAGGTTTGGGCCCTTTTCATGATCAGTATGAACTGAGGCTCAGAGTCAGGGAGCTTCAGTGCTATTCTCAAAAAAGAAAGTCTTCATTCTTCCATTTTTATCTAGACCCCCTCAAGCCAAGCCCACTTACTTTTTCCAGCGTGTGGTTCAAAGAGTAAAAAGACCTCCATTTATTAAAAGAAGAAAAAAAAAAATCTCATTTATTAGAAAAACAGTGTCTGTCACAGTGTTTGTTAATACTTTCATGTTTGTTTTTTCAGCTGCTTTTTTAAGTCTGTAAATACAGTTTATCATTTGTGAGTGCAGTTCTCCTCCAAAATGCTAAATCACTGATATTCATAACCAATGATTTTTCCCCTAAATTTGTCCAGTTCAGAAGAAGATAATAGAATATGGTGTCATATTCCCACTTCCCTCTTGTTTTCAAATAACTGGAATAGGGTATTGGTTTTTGTTTGTTTTAAGTTAATTTTCTTTGGCGCCAGAGCGTAGAATTTTCTGTTTTGTACAAACACAGTCCCAACCTCCACCATAAATGCTAGGATTTTATTTTCATTTTCTTTTTTTTTTTTCTATTTTCATTTTCTTTTCGTGAGAAATGAAAATTTCACCATTGTCACCATTGGTGACTGTCCATCATCTTGTTACAGCATTTGTTACAACTCTCTGGAGCTCCCCAGGTGGCACTAGTGGTAAAGAAGCTGCCTGCCAATGCAGGAGACATAAGAGGCATAGGTTCAATCCCTGGGTCGGGAAGATCCCCTGGAGGAGGGCATGGCAACCCATTCCAGGGTTCTTGCCTGGAGAATCCCCATGGACAGAGGAGCATGGTGGGCTACAAGTCCGTAGGGTCACAGAGAGTTGGACACAACTGAAGCAACTTAACACGCACACGCAACTCTCTAAGCCTTATGATATGCCTGGTAGAAAATACCCATTTTCTCTTTTCTGTGGCCCAGGCCTCAGAGAGAAAAAATACCAATTTATTTTCTGTTCTTTACCTTTCTAGGCAAAATCCATGTTTGGTGACCAGGGCTGTGTATATTGATATCCTCTTCCTGTTGACTTGCTGCCTTGACAAACTCTCAAAAGGCAACCAGCCAGGTATGATTCACAGTAATATTATATTTTGGAGTGATTACAGGTCTTTGAAATGTAGGTGGGGTTTTGAGTGGCTCTACCACGCACTCCCCCACTTCTGCTTTTGCAAGACTAAACCACATATCAAAATTACACTTAGTGTCATACGCTTCCTTCATAAAAGCTTCCCAAGGAAACTTGTCCTTGTTGAGTTGCAAGTTTGTTTTCTATTTGGTCATTCCGGGAAGAGTCTGGACTCGACTCTTGTCATTTTCAGTAACTCAAGAGTTCACTCTGTTCCATTTTGCGGCGATAACCGAGTAGACTCATTTGTTGCTGGAGCCTAGATATTTGAGACTCAGTCTCAAATCTACCATGTACTACCTTAAGCTCTGACTTTGTACATGTTCCTTGGTGTCACGTATGTTTCCTGGTATGGGCCCCAGATCCACATGCAGTTGTTCTATTTTCATCATGATTCACAAAGTGGTTTTCTTAAAATGGAGAGGGGCAGCTCCAAATAAAAAAAAAAATGTTTTGATGTGTTTATATAAGAGGCCGCAGGAAGTGCTGTACATGAGTTCCAGGCCACAGACTGAAACTGATTTTCATCAACACAAACTGGAATGCAGGGTAATGAGCCTGCAACTGGTTAAAATCAGCCTCTTCTAATTGATTAGGCCTGTCTAAAGGAGGCTACAATTACAAAGTCAGATTCTGAGTACAAGCAGGCCGGGCCTTTCCTCTGTTACATTTAGTCTGTCAATGATTTGTTGTCTTCAGTAAATATATTCAGGCTGTCAGAGTCCAGCTCTGTCCATATGGAATCCTGTTCCCAAATTCAAACCAATTTAAAATGCTCTGGGGGGAGATGCAAAGCTGCCTCACTCAGGTCAGTGTATATTAGCCCACAAGGCCCCTGTGGCCACGCAGAGGTAATAAGAACACGCCTGGACTTTGATCAGCTCCACATCCCTGCATAGGAGTAGCTGTTGCATCCGTTTGGTAGAAGAGGATCGTATAGTTTTATGGCTGTGAAACGGTTCTAGTTTATACCTCTTATCCCAGCGTAATTATTAATAGTGCCCCTTTTACTCTTGAAAGTGTCCAGGTTTGCACAATAAATCACAGGTCACTCTGGCTGTAAGGGACCTGAGGGTTGTGTCCACTTTATTTTACACTTGAGTTAATTGAGGTCCAGAGAGTATAAAGAGATTAAGAATCATCCGTTACCATGTAAATCGTTTGCACCATTTTTAGTACCAAAAAATAGTTTCTACCATTTTTGTATCTCAGTTCTAAATTTCATGTAGCTTAGTAGTACTTCTCTGCTTGATGTTTTAAAGAGCCTCGTTCATGAAAGAGTTGCTCACTACTTACAAGTCCATTCACTGGGTTCGTATCATAGTTGTGTGATCGACTCTAATCTTTCATTTGTTGAACTAAGTTTTTCCTGGTGTATTAGTACCATTATTTTTTGTCTGAAAGGGTTAACCCTTGAATATTGTAAAATACCCTTCTCTCTTCTTCAATTGCCTGTCCTTCACTAATGAATCATGAAGATGACTTTGGCCTTTTGGAATCATCCTTTCCACAAATTCTGACGTTATTTAGTGTTTACACCCCCAATTAAGTGTGCTCACAAGCTGTTATCACTCAACAGCATTTCATTTCAATCAGTGTATTATACCTCTTAAGAGTCATTACTTTGCAGAGTAAGATGTGTAGGGGATGGGTCACTGTTACTTTTTTTTTTTTTTGGTATGACAGCCATAGCTCTAAATATTTCATCCTGCCTTCTCTAGTATGGCAGTCACTAGCCACATGTGGCTCTTGAACTGTTGAGATGTGGTTGATCCAAGTTGGACTGTTCTGTAAGAATAAAATACACACTGAATTTCAAAGACTCGATATTTAAAAAAAAGGTTTAATTTCTCAATAATGTTTATATTGATTACATATTGGAATGATAATATTTTTGATATATTAGTTTAAATAAAAAGTGTTATGGAAGTTAATTTCATCTGTTTCTTTTTACTTTTCTTTGTTGTTGTTCAGTCGTTAAGTCATGTCTGACTCTTTGTGACCCTATGGACTGCAGCACACCAGGCTTCTCTGTCCTTCACTATCTCCTGGAGTTTGCTCAAACTCATGTCCATTGAGTCAGTGATGCCGTTCTTTTTAGAATATAACTATTAAAAAATCGAAATGTACATGTATGGCTCATATATTGCTGTTGGACAAGTACTGACTTTTTTGGGAATTGCCCTCATAAAACACAGAATATATACGTATGTGTCTTTCTATATGAATGTATATAACTGTATACTACATCCACACAAATAGCAGTAGCAAATTTTCCTCCCTTGAGTATGAATTAGATTTTTAGAATTAACCAAGTATTAGATAATGGTGTACCTGGTGGTTCAGTGGTAAAGAATCCACCTGCCAATGTGGAAGACTCTGATTTGATCTCTAGCCCTGGAAGATCCCCTGGAGAAAGAAATGACAACCCACTCCAGTATTTTTGCCTGGAGAACCCGATGGACAGAGGAGCCTGGTGTGCCACAGTCCGTGAGGTCGTAAAGAACAGGACACGACTTAGCGACTACATACCAAGAATAATAAATCTCAAATAAAATGGTGGCCAAGGTAGGCAGCACTGTTTAGAATAAAAATAAACTGTGAGCTTAAAATAATTAAATCAATTCTTAGTGTGTAATTAATTATTTCCAAAGGCAGTTTAAACAGTAGCTACACCAAGCAAGGTGAGCACTCACCTGGATGTGTAGATTTCAGTGTGATTTCAAAGTATCATTGTGACAAGTTTCCATCGCAAATGCCTTGAAAGAATAGATCATCTAAGATTCTATGTCCCCCAGCTAAGCAAGTAGTAGTGTGTATTAAATGGATTTTTTAAAATTAATTTATTTATTTGGCTGTGTCTGGTCTTAGCTGTGCCACACGGGGTTTTAGTTCATCATTGTGGCACACAGACTCTCTAGTTGTGGCCGGCAGGCTTAGTTGCTCCGTGGCATGTGAGACCTTAGTTTCCCCAACCAGGAAGTGAACCCACATCCCCTGCATTGCAAGGTAGATTCTTAACCACTGGACCACCAGGGAAGTCCCCGAATGTCTTTGTTACTAATTGATTAATTGAAATAAAAAATTTTCAGTTTCTATAATAGTAACAGTTATCATCAAGATACAAATCTTAGGACTCCCCTGGTGGTCCATTGAGTAAAAATCTGCTAGCCAATGCAGGAGACAAGGGTTCAATCCCTGGTCCGGGTAGAGTGCACATGCTGCAGTTCAACTAAGTCCAAGAGCTGCCACTCCTGAGCCCCCGGGCCGCAGCTACTGAAGCCTGCGCACTCTGGAGCCCGTGCTCCGCAACAAGAGAAGCCAACGAAGTGAGAAGCCTGCACACCGCAGCTGGAAAGTAGCCCCTTCTCACCACAACAAGAGAAAGCCCCCGCCCAACAACGAAGACCCAGTGCAGCCAAAAATAAATTAAAAAAAGAGAAAAAGGTACAAATCTTATTTAAACTCGTGCCTTAGTCAGATGTAAATTCATTTTCCAAATTCAAATCAAATGTTTATATCATATGCATGTGTTTGTAAATATACATCTGTCTACGTCCAAAGCTCATCAAACTCAGAGTAGGGAGTGTACCCCAAGGGCTGTAAAGCTTGATCCCTAGGTCTGAATCCCAGGTCTGCCATTTCCTAGTTTTTGTGACCTTAGGTAAGCCATTTAACCTCCTTGAGACACTTTTTTCTCAATTGTAAATGGGGATGTAATAGAGTCTATATCTTAGAATGTCCTTGGCATGGCACAGAATAAGCACTCAATAAATAATTCGCTACTGTTAATATTATTATCATCATTATCATTGGCTGGAAACCATGCAGTTAATCCAGTTCTTTGCAGCCTGGCAGAGTTATGGTCAACTCCTCACATTTACAGTTCTACTCATGTTTTTAAACATTTTCAAGAAAGAAGAAATGCCTGCTTTCCTAGGAAAACACTGAAGCATACCTGGCATAGAATGTCAGGAATCCACTTTGGAATCCACTGGATTAGGCGTGCTCCTGCCCCTCTTACTGATCCAGAAAATGGCCATCATGTTGTTCGTTGATTTTTTCATTTATCAGACATGACATGCTAACATCAGACAAACAACTACATCTGGAGAGGCACATGGTATGTTTGAGGCTTGTAAATAGGCACAAAACGGGATTGAGATGCTATAAATGAAGTGTATATGGGATACATGTGAGGCACTAAAGAATAAAAGGTCGTTTCTACTTGGTATAACAGGAAAGGCTTCATAGAGGGGGAGGTGGCTCATAGGGGAGGAGCAGAGTTTTGAGGATATGTAGAAATTCACCAGGTGGTCAAAGTGTAGGTGGGTGTTAGAGACAGAGGAAGGAACATGTCTGAAGCCACCACGAGGCTCATGTCAAAGAGCTAGCTGTCAAAGAACTAGGACAGTGTGATTGAAGTGTTGGGTTCAAGGATAGGGAGATGTGACTAGAAGTGAGACTGGAAGGCAGGATCTCAGTCAAGGAGAGCTTCATGGGCCAAAGTCTGCATGCGTGCTTAGTTGTTTCAGTCATGTCTGACTTTTTGTGACCCTATGGACTGTAGCCCACCAGGCTCCTCTGTCCATGGGATTCTTCTTGGAGTCGGTTGCCATGCCCTCCTCCAGGGGTTCTTCCCAACCCAGGGATCAAGGCTGTGTCTCTTATATCCCCTGCATTAGAGGCAGGTTCTTTACCCCTGGCACTACCAGGGAAGCCTAAGGAGCTTGAATTTGACCCTGTAGACAAAGGAGATTATTGGAGGATATAAGACAGAGAATAAGGTCACATGGTTTTTAAGATAAAGTGGTCTTTTGTGCCCACAGCCTTATGGGATATTTAGATTCCTTATGGAGCAAAGTGCCTTTGTCATGGAAAAAGAATATAACTGAAAATGCTTTCATGGAGTGTTGGGGCATTGTGATAGGCACTATTGAAGGTTTGGGAGAAAGGGGATCAGAAGTGGAGGACTAGAATTAATGGCAACACTATGCTAAAAATAGTGCAATTTAAGGGAATTTCTTCCTCTTATTTTCCATTTTACTAATTTTACATAATTCTATTTTACTCTTATGTGTGTATGTATACATGTGTTTCAGCAGTAACTATTTGTAGATATGAATCTTAAAGGATGTTAATTATTCCAAAAGAAATGAAGCAACACCAGTTTCTGGGAAACTTTTTTGGATGGAGGAGGATCTGCCCATCTCCTCTCAAACACTATTCTGTAAGTGACCTTGGCAGGCTATTTCTACCTCTGAAATGTCTTAGAACTACATTGAAGGGCTGGGGGCATAAACAATGAGAAAACCAGTGAAGGGGAAAGGCAGAGAAGATGATTAGAACAGCTTAAGATAATGATGTGTTTTGTGTAATTCAAACTTTTATCTTAGTACTTCCCAATCATTTGAGGTTTCCTTAGCCATTAACTAGGTTTTAAAAATTCCAAATCTGGGGGTTTTGTTTTGAGTTTTAAAGTGATTTAAACCCACAAGGACTCTCTGTCCCCTGTATTCTTTTTCCTCTTCTGAATCCAGCTGTCATCATTAGTATATATCAGTTTCCTGCTAGAAAGAAAATTATAGTCTCCAGTTGGAGTTGGGGGGATAAGGAAGAAAGAGCCAAACTGCTGCAAGAACTCAGAGGCTGGGTTACAGGCCTGGGCAGGGACAGGGAAATGGAGAGCTTTCATTCTCATTTTAAACCCATCTTAAATTATTTGCTCTCAGGTTGGAAATTTTCCATCGAAATATCTATTTACTGAAGTACTATCTGAGAGTTGACTAAATATTTACCCCCTTTATTCTGAGAGGTGGATTTTCTATTTCTCTCTTATGCCCACACCCCTTAAATTTATGTTTTTCACAGCTACTGAATTGAACATTTTCTTTTACCAGTGTTTGAACAAATATCTTACCTATTTGCACTGACTCTCAGTTTAAGCTCTCTTGGTGGGTTTATGTGTGGGCTTTTCCTTTCTTAGTCTCCATTTTACTAATTTTATATAACCTGGTATTTCTTTTGTAATTATCTGTATGTGCCACATACTAAAATATGAATCTTGAAGAGGATTAGTTAATCCCAAAGAAATAAAGAAATGACATCATAACAGTGTCCAAAAAATATTTTATGTGTGAGGAGGTTTTGTCCATCTGGCCCACATCATGTAAGTGATCTTACGAGGCTGTTTTCCTACCCCTGAAATGTATACAGGATTCCCATTATATTCTCATTTTCAGGAAACATTATTTGCAGTATCATCTCCCTTGTAGGGGTCATAATAATTATGGTCAACCTGTATGGAGCACTTAACTCTGTGCCAAACACTGTGCCAAGCATTTTGTCTGCATTAATAAGAGGTGCTAGTGGTCCTTCATTTTATATTAATTTTTTATGGTTATTTTTTAAATGTTTATTTATTTATTTTTGGCTGTGCAGTCTTTTCTCTAGTTTGGCGAGTGGGGTCTATCTCTAGTTCCAGTATGAGGGCTTCTCGTTGCAGCAGCGTCTCTCGTTGCAGAGCACAGACTCTAGGGTGCACGGGCTTTGGTAGTTGCCGCAGTCGGGCTCAGTAGTTGCCGTTCCCGGGCTCTGGAGCGCTGGCTCAGTGGTTGTGGCACACAAGCTTAGTTGCCCCACAGGATGTGGGATCTTCCCAGATCAGGGGTCGAACCTGTGTCACCTGCATTGGCAGGCAGATTTCTTTACCACTAAGCCATGAGGGAAGCTGACCCTTCATTTTAGACTTGAGGAAACTGAGGTGCAGAGAGAGCCGCCCGATGTCACGCGTATGGAGGAGCACGGCTGAGCTCTCCAGCCACGCCCCTTCCCGGCCCCACAGCACACTCCAGCCTGAGTCAGGAAAACCGCTCCCTGTCTCGGGAAGAGGTGCTTTAGAGCTTCTGTCGATTCAGCTTCCCAGGAGCCTGCCCCTCCTGCAGGACCCCCAGGCCTCAGAGAGGGATCCCCTTTCCAGTAGCTTCCAAATCAAATGCTTTTATGGGGACTTTCTTGTCTGTGTTGCTGTCCCCCATCTCCAGGGTGTGTGGAATAATACAAGAGCGTACCCAGGACTAGTCACTAGAAACAGAAAGCTTGACACTCCTGGGAAGCCACCTGCCCTTTTTCCCTTTGTAAGTCAGGATCCCTAAACAGCCTGAATGCCAAGTTAGTGTGCTTTGTAGATCAGTATAAGATTAGAAGGGCTTCCCTCATAGCTCAGTTGGTAAATCATCTGCCTGCAATGCCGGACACCCAGGTTCGATTCCTGGGTCGGGAAGATCCCCTGGAGAAGGAAATGGCAACCCACTCCAGTACTCTTGCCTGGAGAATCCCATGGACAGAGGAGCCTGACAGGCTATAGTCCATGGGATTGCAAGAGTCGGACACAACTTAGCGACTGAACCGCCACCTCCATAAGGCGATTAGAAGACAGACTGTCATTTTTTACTGCTTGTATTTATATCATGGAAGTTCAGTAATATAAGCTCTCCCAAAAGCCAACTTAGATGTTGATGGTGTTTAAATGGTAAAATCTGTGAGAAATATTCAGCAATGCCTTGTATTCGTACTGCCTTGAAGATGAATAATATATGTGTGACAAGAATATATATATATATATAAGGTCAGTGCTTTTTACAACATTATTAACTTCCTTTACCTAAGTTCCTGGGAAATATAGCCAAACAATTATAGAGAATAAAAACATTGGCAACTTACAAACACCTGCTTTGATTATTTGGTCTAATTAGGTTAAATTTAACCAATCCCATCTGAACAAATTGAAAACAACTCTTATCTGTTCTCGTGGTCATGCACTTTCATCAGTGTTGGATGCAGATGTGTTTAATATGACACAGTTGGTGCTATTCTCTCAGCTCTGGGTGGGAGATAAAAGGTAATTGAGAACATATTTTTAGTCTTCTGGGGACTTTGTGGATCTGCAGCTATGAAAGTTCAAAAAAAAAAATGCTTTGTTGTCAATAAATTAGCTGCTTTTCTCCAAAACATTGGGACTATCATCTGAACAGTTGCTTTTGCCAAAAGTCTCTTTCCCAGGGAACAGTGAGCTACTCAAATGAGCAGATGATTCCTAGCTACCTTTCGGAAATCGCAATAATACAGGATATGTTAGTAGACTGCTAGTTTCATGTGTTGTTGGCCGTTTGTTAATTCCAAGCCTGGTGCTGAGTATGCTGGCCCACAATTCTTAGAATTTTTAGAGTTTAGAGATCATCAGTAGGTAGAGTGGAAACTGTAGCAATTAAGTGACTTGCCCAAGGTCACATAGCTGGTTAGTGAAAAAGTCAAGCTTTCCTGTATCCGGGCTCACTGCCATTTCTGTGACGAAAGTCAGTGGTATTGAGAGTTGGACGATGTGTCTGGATCATGACAGAACCACGTTATGAAACCTGTGTACTCACATTTCCACCCCAGAAGTAAAATACCATTCCAGTGGGCAGCTGGGGTCCCAGAACATCTGTGATTTCAGTTTTCTCTGTGTTCCTGTCTTGCCCCACTCTAGCCCGCCTCCTCATGGATAATCTGGAACTAGTTTTCAACCCCATGGACTGTAGCCTGCTAGGCTCCTCTGTCCGTGGGATTTCCCAGGCAAGACTACTGGAGTAGGTAGCCGTTACCTTCTCCAGGGGATCTTCCTGACCCAGGGACTGAAGCCAGGTCTCCTGCATTGCAGGCGGATTCTTTACCATCAGAGCCACCAGGGAAGTCCAGCTACCCATGTCAATTAATTTAGTTAAGCAAGATGTTTTTGTAAGTTTATCCTAGGTATTTCATGTAAGTGGAATCAAACAACATAATCCAACTTTTGTGTCTGGATTCTTTCACTTAAAGTTTTCAAGGTTCACCCATGTTGTAGCATGAATCTTTTTTTTAATGACTGAACGATATTCCATTGTTAGATACACCATGTTTTGTTTCATCAGTTGATGGACTTTTCAACTATTTACACTTTTTGGCTGTTAATGAATAAGGCTGCTGTGAAGATTCGTGGACAAGTTTTTGTAGGTACATATGCTCTCAGAAATGCAAAAAAGCAAAACGGCTGTGTGAGGAGGCCTTACAAATAACTGTGAGAAGAAGAGAAGCAAAAAACAAAGGAGAAAAGGAAAGATATACCCATTTAAATGCAGAGTTCCAAAGAATAGCAAGGAGAGATAAGAAAGCCTTCCTCAACAATCAATGCAAAGAAATAGAGGAAAACAATAGAATGGGAAAGACTAGAGACCTCTTCAAGAAAATTAGAGATACCAAGGGAACATTTCATGCAAAGATGGGCTCAATAAAGGACAGAAATGGTATGGACCTAACAGAAGCAGAAGATATTAAGAAGAGGTGGCAAGAATACACAGAAGAACTGTACAGAAAAGATCTTCATGACCCAGATAATCACCATGGTGTGATCACTCACCTAGAGCCAGACATCCTGGAATGTGAAGTCAAGTGGGCCTTAGGAAGCATCACTACGAACAAAGCTAGTGGAGGTGATGGAATTCCAGTTGAGCTATTTCAAATCCTAAAAGATGATGCTGTGAAAGTGCTGCACTCAATATGTCAGCAAATTTGGAAAACTAAGCAGTGGCCATGGGACTGGAAAAGGTCAAACACCTACTTCTGCTTCATTGACTATGCCAAAGCCTTTGACTATGTGGATCACACTAAACTGTGGAAAATTCTGAAAGAGATGGGAATACCAGACCACCTGACCTGCCTCCTGAGAAACTTGTATGCAGGTCAGGAAGCAACAGTTAGAACTGGACATGAAACAACAGACTGGTTCCAAATAAGAAAAGGAGTACGTCAAGGCTATATATTGTCACCATGTTTATTTAACTTATATGCAGAGTACATCATGAGAAATGCTGGGCTGAAGCAAGCACAAGCTGGAATCAAGATTGCTGGGAGAAATATCAATAACCTCAGATATGCAGATGACACCACCCTTATGGCAGAAAGTGAAGAAGAACTAAAGAGCCTCTTGATGAAAGTGAAAGAGGAGAGTGAAAAAGTTGGCTTAAAGCTCAACATTCAAAAAACTAAGATCATGGCATCTGGTCCCATCACTTCATGGCAAATAGATGGGGAAACAGTGGCTGACTTTATTTCTTTAGGCTCCAATTCACTGCAGATGGTGACTGCAGCCATGAAATTAAAAGACGCTTACTCCTTGGAAGGAAAATTATGACCAACCTAGACAGCATAAAAAGCAGAGACATTGTCAACAAAGGTCTGTCTAGTCAAGGCTGTGGTTTTTCCAGTAGTCATGTATGGATGTGAGAGTTGGACTGTAAAGAAAGCTGAGCACAGAAGAATTGATGCTTTTGAACTGTGGTGTTGGAGAAGACTCTTGAGAGTCCCTTGGACTGCAAGGAGATCCAACTAGTCCATCCTAAAGGAGATCAGTCCTGACTGTTCATTGGAAGGACTGATGTTGAAGCTGAGACTCCAATACTTTGGCCACCTGATGCGAAGAGCTGACTCATTGGAAAAGACCCTGATGCTGGGAAAGATTGAGGGCAGGAGGAGAAGGGGACAACAGAAGATGAGATGGTTGGATGGCATCACTGACCCAATGGACATGGGCCTGGGTGGACTCTGGGTGTTGGTGATGGACAGGGAGGCCTGTGTGCTGTGGTTCATGGGGTCACAAAGAGTTGGACACGACTGAGTGACTGAACTGAACTGAACTGATGCTCTCAATTCTTTTGGATATTTCCTAAGCACTGCTGTGTACAGCACAACTGCTGAGCCCATGTGTTGCAACTACTCAAGGCTGAGCACTGCAAAAAGAGTAGCCTCTGCTCACCACAACTGCAGAAAACTGACAGGCAGCAACGAAGACCCAGCACAGCTAGAGAAAAAAGCAGCTCTGGACATAAAAGTATTGGTGTGGCCATATGTTTTTATCTCTCTTAAGTAAAACCTGGGAAAGGGATTACTATATTATGTAATAAGGATTGTTTAAGTAATAAGAAACTGCCAAACTGTTTACCACTTTGCATTCCCACCAGCAATGGATGAGAGAGGTCTAGTTGTTCTGCATTCTCGTCTAGACTTGATATTGTCCCTCTTGTTAGTTTTAGCCATCTGGTAGATGTGTAATGGTGTCTCATTATGATTTTAATTTGCATGTCCCTAATGACCAGTTGGGCTTCCCTGATAGCTCAGTGAAGAACCCATCTGCCAGTGCAGGAGACGTGGGTTTGATCCTTGGATCAGGATGATCTCCTGGAAAAGGAAATGGCCACCCCCTCCAGTATTCTTGCCTGGGAAATCCCATGGACAGAGGAACCTGGCAGCCTCACACAGAGTAGGCAGGGTCACAAAGAGTAGGACATGAATTAGTGGCTAAACAACAGCAACAGTGACCAGTTTTACTGAGCATCTTTTCATGTACCTTACTTGCCATGCATTTATCTTTTTTGGTAAAGTCTGTGTTCAAATGTCTCGTGCGTGTCTTTTTTTACTCGTGTTTTTCTTATTATTAAGTTGGTTCTTTGTTCTGAATATATGTACTTTATACAGATAAATATTTGTTAAAGACCTTCTATCTGTTGCTTGTCCTTTTACTTAACAATGTGTTTTGAAAAATGACTCTTTTTAATTTTGATGAAGTCAGATTTCTCCATGTTTTCTCTGTGTTTTATGGATTTTGTGCCCTAGTCAAAAAGTTTTTGCCTCTCCAAGGTCACAGCAATGTTCCCTCAGGTTTTCTTTTAAAGTTTGATATTTAAGGTTTTACATTTAGATCCATGATCCACTTTGAGCTAATTTTCGTATATGTCATGAGCTAAGATCGAAGTTCTCTTTTTTATTTTTTCATGTGACTATCCAGCTGTTTTAGCTCAGCGGGATCTCTGGGCTCTGGGTTCCCGTCTCTGTGCTGGGGTTGTCTCTAGGTAGTAGTCCAGGGCAACTGTAAGGCTTACTTTGTTTGTTTCCTTCTCTCAGGGAAATACACTACTCATGTCTGATGCTTAAGAACAACAATTTCATACATACATTTGTCTACTTTTCTAGTTGTTTATGGCAAAGGGCAATTTCTGTAGCCGTTACACTTCCATAGGCTAAAGCAGAAATCACTTTAATTACTTTGTTTTGGAACCTCTTAGTTCCTCAGTTGTAAAATAGGGATAATACCCTCAGAGGATTGAAGTGAAGGTCACATGAAAAAAATTGTTAGAACTCCATGAAAAGGAAAAGTTCAACACTGGAAGAAAAAGAGCTGTGAGGAAGTAAAATTGATGGCAGGAACAAAGAAATGAAGGGTCATCTCATCCATAATAGAAGACAGAGCTTCTGCTGGCCCCATGGCCAGGTGTGCTTACTCCAGACTCACCTCTACTGCCCATCCGGCAGAATTTACATAATTGCTCCCTTTACCTTATTTAATTGCCACACTTCACCTTAAATTGAATTCCCAGTCCAACCAGACTGTTGGATTTGCCAGCTGTCAACTGTACCTTGCAGCATCATTCCCAGAGGAGCTGATGTAACCCATTGGTGCCAGGAACCTCTTCAACCTTAGAGTCTGTTTCTCCTAGAACGGTAAAGTGTAGTGTTGGCAAGGGACTGACTCATGGTCCTAGTCTTTCATTACAGGTGAGACAGCAGAGGTAAGCCCCAGTTATTTAAGGGAATCTTCTCAGACAGCTACCAAGCCTCTTAAGTTGGTTTGGCACTGTACCTCATTGCCTAAGGGTAGAAGAGAACCCTGAGGTCCTTTGTGGGGGAAAAGGTTAAATTAAATGGGGGTGCTGTAGTCCATGGGGTCACAAAGAGTCGGACACGATGGAGCGACTGAACTCAACTCAAGGTGTGATAAGGAAGTTTCTGATTTCCCAATCTTGTCCTTAGGAGCAATTCGCTGACAAAGAACCCAAAGCAGTGTAGGCTTAGAGGTAATTTTATGTTTGTATCTTTGGGTTGTCATGTGTTTATCCGCAAGTATTTCCTGACTTCCTCCCAGTGTTGGGCAGAGCCAGGGATGGGATGGTGGGTGGAGACACGAAGTAAAAACTGCTGGTCCCACCCAGTGCCTGATGAGCTCATTTTTAGCCGACCCAAATTCCTTCAGAGCTCTTCTGACTCCCTGTCTCCCAAACCACAGGGACTCTTCTTATTTTGTGGGTTGACTGAGAGTCTTCAAATAGTATTCTCAGAAGCACATCCTCCTTCCTCAACAGCAGATAAGGAATTCTTAAAATATGGTTCTAGAATATGCTGGGACAGGGAAGTGGGGAATGTTTTCAAAGGGGTGTGTCAGTCGGTCAGTTCGGTCACTCAGTTGTGTCTGACCCCATGAACTGCAGCACCCCAAGCTTCCCTGTCCTTCACCAACTCCCGGAGCTTGCTCATACTCATGTCCATCGAGTCAGTGATGCCATTCAATCCTTCTTAAAGAAGTAAGAAGGGAGGAAGTACAAAGTAAGGAAATATCTTGTGCCGGGGGCCACACTTAATGCCCGTCAGGCTTGAGGGGTTCAGAGACCTGGAAACAAAAGTAGGCAAGAAAGAAACAACTAGTACTGTTTCCCTAGACAAAGTTAGTCCCCAGACCCTTCCACCAGGTCGTTCTCCATGTTTGTAACTGGAAGGGCCCCTCAGGTCAGAATTGCTGTTTACTGGGAGCGGCAAAGGATTAAATAGAATGGAATTTCCCTTTGATAAGAAGCAGCCAAGATTTATTAAATCAGTTGGTTTTTTGTTGTTGAACTGTTGTTGTTGTAGTTCCTATGGTTTCCTTCTCTCTCCAAATATAATTTTTTTTTAACTGAGAAGTTTCGTAACAGGACATTAGCATTCACAGAGTGTACAACTTATCATCTGTGATTATTTTTAGAACCCATTTATCAACTGTTCCAGATAAGAACTTTTGTTGGATCTGATTACAGATCTCTCGGACCAGAGCTACAGTTCTTTGAAACAGAAAAAGCTGGCCATCTCACGATGCCTTATAAGTAAAATCTGCTTTGTATTTCCTCGCTCTTTACTTCTTTAAGGAGGGTGGAGATTCTGGGGGCAGGGGGAATAGGGGAAATTTCTACAAACTTTTTTTGACCAAATGGTATCAGAGCATTCAAAACTGTTACAGTATATGAAAGAGAAACTCATTCATTTGTTCACTCATTCATTCATTCAAGGCAGAGGGAACAGCATGTGAAAGGTCAGGCAGAATGAAGAACCTTCTTCTGCAGCTCAGTGGCAAGTGACCAGCATAGTGTCACAATCAATATCATTGTCATTTATGTGGTATCCCCAATAAGTGACTTACTTCCCCCTTTATGTATTCTGACTGCTGCTTATTAGTAGAACTTTGCTGTGATTACTGGGGCTTTAGCTTCTCCTATAACCCTCTCAGTGGGAGCCAAGAAAACTGTCACTTTGGACCCTTACCCTTACTCCCTCTGGCCCTTTTGATTTTGGCCAGCTCAGCACAAAGCAATGAGGCTATCTTAGTTTGGGACAGTAACATTGAAAGCCAGGAACTGTATAATATTCAGGAACTCTTAGGTTAAGCACTAGATGAAGGGGTTGGCATATGATTAGCGGCCATGGTGTACAAAAACAAATACCATTAAACACTGGAATTATACACGTTCGGCACAGCAAGATGTTTATGCTGTGAGAAGCACGGATGATCTCAGATGGTCTGAAGTAGTGGTTCTTAAAGTGTGGTCCCTGCATCATCAGCAGTAGCAGCAGAATTTGTTAGATTGTGATTGGGGGATGCGGGGGTGGGGGGATGGGCTATCCCAGACCTACTAATCAGGAGCTCTGGAGGTGAGTGCCCCAAAGTTTGAGACTCACTGGTCTGAGGTAACATCACAACCACCCTTCTGGGGGTGTGCTCAGTGACTGGAATGTCAAATGAAACTGCCCTCTCTTTTAATTGTTATTTTTCAATCTCTCTCTTTCTCTCTGTTTGCTGAGTACTTAAGAGTTAAATTTACCTAAATTAAATGCTCTTAGGTGAAACTCCACTGTGTCCATAATTATGTGGTAATGATATCACCCACATTGTTTTTCAGAATGTTCTTATTAAAGCTGTTTAGATTAGCATGAATCTTTTCAGATTACGTTGATTTTTTTTTTTTAAACAAACCTGTACCAGTAGCTCAGAAAATCAGAAATAAATGACCAGCAGGCCTGCCCTTTCAGGCTGTGCTACTCCTCTAGGGAGGAGATGAAAGTGAAAGTGAAGTCGCTTAGTCCTGTCCGACTCTTTGCGACCCCGTGGACTGTAGCCTACCAGGCTCCTCCGTCCATGGTATTCTCCAGGCAAGAATACTGGAGTGGGTTACCATTTCCTTCTCCACTAGAGAGGAGATAGACTTCCCTAAATAATAGGACAGGATTTGGGAAATAGGATGCTGACCTTACTCTAGGTTGTTGTTATTCAGTCGCTAAGTTGTGTCCCATTCTTTGTGCTACATGAACTGCAGCACGCCAGGCTTCCCTGTCCTACACTATCTCCCTGAGTTTGCTCAAACTCATGTCCATTGAGTCAGTGATGCCATCCGACCATCTCATCCTCTGTTATCCCCTTCTCCTCTTGCCCTCAATCTTTCCCAGCATCAGGATCTTTTCCTGTGAGTCAGCTCTTTGCATCAGGTGGCCAAAATATTGGAGCTTCAGCTTCAGCACCAGTCCTTCCAGTGAATATTCAGAGTTGATTTCCTTGAGAATTGACTAGTTTCATCTCCTTGCTGTCCAAGGAACTCTCAAGAGTCTTCTCCAACACCACAATTAGAAAGCATCAATTCTACATCATTCAGCCTTCTTTATGGTCCAACTCTCACATCCATACATGACTACTGGAAAAACCATAGCTTTGACTAGATAGACCTTTGTCAGCAAAGTGATGTCTCTGCTTTTTAATACATTGTCTAGATTTGTCATAGCTTTTCTTCCAAGGAGTCTTTTAATTTCATGGCTGCAGTCACCACCTGCAGTGATTTTGGAGCCCAAGAAAATAAAATCTGTCACTGTTTCATTGTTTCCCCATCTATTTGCCATGAAGTGATGGGACCGGATGCCATGGTCTTTGTTTTTTGAATGCTAAGCTTTAAGGCAGCTTTTTCACTCTCCTCTTTCACTTTCATCAACAGGCTCTTTAGTTCCTCTTCACTTTATGCCACTGGAGCGGTATCATCTGTGTATCTGAAGTTGTTGGTATTTCTCGTGGCAATCTTGATTCCAGCTTGTGAGACATCCAGTCTGGCATTTCATGTGATGTCCCTGATAGCTCAGTTGGTAAAAAATCTGCCTGCAATGCAGGAAACCCCGGTTCGATTTCTGGGTTGGGAAGATCCACTGGAGAAGGGATAGGCTACCCACTCCAGTATTCTTGGGCTTCCCTTGTGGCTCAGCTGGTAAAGGATTCACCTGCAATGGCGGAGACCTGGGTTTGATCTCTAGGTTGGGAAGATTCCCTAGGGAAGGGAACTACCCACTCCAGTATTCTGGACTGGAGAATTCCATGGACTGTATAGTGGGTCAAAAGAGTCAAACACGACTGAGCAACTTTCACTTCACTTCACTCACTCTGCATACAAGTTCAATAAGCAGGGTGACAATATTCAGCCTTGACGTACTCCTTTCCCAATTTTGAACCAATCGGTTGTTCCATGTCTGGTTCTAACTGTTGCTTCTTGACCTTTACACAGGTTTCTCAGGAAACAGGTAAGGCGGTCTGGTATTCTCATCTCTTGAAAAATCTTCTGCAGTTTGTTGTGATCCGCACAGTCAGAGGCTTTAGTATAGTCAATGAAGCAGAAGTAAATGGTTTTTTTAATTCCCTTGCTTTTTCTACGATCCAGTGGATGCTGGCAATTTGATCTCTGGTTCTAGTTCTGCTCTAGGTAGTGCTGCTTTTAAATCCTCTATTCACAGCCTGGATTGATGTCAGCGCCCTGCCTTGGTTGGTTAGGGAATGGCAGCTTTGAAATCCAGCTAATTTAGCAATCAAGTTTCAGACATAACGCTGAAATCTACAATTTCCCAAAGAACCAAAACTGCTAAAATAGCACATCTGAGACTCCCAGAGGGAATTGTGTGAATGAAGGACTGTGCCTCTTCTCATGGACACTCTGCTTGCCATCCTGAGGGATCGGCAGAGGCCCCCTATTCCTCTCTAAGAATCCTCTGTTTAGGTTGGGCTTGCTCTCCAGATGGATCAACCTCAGGAAACTTCCACCACCTTCTCCAAGGCTGCAGTTCCCTAATGCTGCTCCCTGGTGATATTTTCACCATAAAACTACAGCAGAATGACAAACTAAGCAAATATTTCGTAAAACCACATTTCTCTCAAGTGTCCTTTATGATGACCCTGGAAGTCTGTGACTTTTTTGTTGTTCAGATAGCCTTTTTTTTCATGGAATAATGACAGCTAGTAGATTTTTTAACATCCTTTCTTTACCAAATAAAATGTTGGCAACTTATACCAGCTTGTCACATTGTTTTGATTTTTGATTGGTTCTTGAATTCCAAACTTGGGGATTATTTCTCCATTGAACCAGGACATAGCACAGCAGGAAGGATTGTCTTTCCAAGTGAATCCAGCCATTCAGCCATTCCTGTGAAGGTTAGGAATATACTTGGTCTAAAGAAGAAAAAAAAGAAGTTCTTTTCAAAACTGAAATTATATTGAATGTTTAGAATCAATCACACATACTTGGGTGACTAAAATGACTACACTATTGGGAAAATCCAGCTGTTCCAAATGAGTAGGGATGGGAAAAAAAACTCCAATTAACAAGAGTTTACAAAAATCATCTAATTAATGAAAAATCAGATGGGGCCATTAAAGGGGAGGCACTTAATTCTTCCATTGGAACACTTGGCTTTCCAAGAAAGATAGAAAGGAGACACGCCAAAGCCAGCAAAATTGAAATTGCAAGTAGAAAATTTGTCTTCTAGAAAAGAGGGTTGTCAGACCTCAGACTGAAGAACTAAGTGCCATCGAAGTACTAAGTTGAGTTTTTTTCTGTCCATGAAGCAGTAACGGTGACCCCAGGTGCACAGCGGCATCACTTGGGTCACCTTGAAACCATGCTCGCCCTAGAGATGCGGTCAAGTGTCCCCTAACATGAGTGTTTTTCTAAAACTCTGCAGATAAATGTAATGTACTTCCCAGGCTGAGAAACCACAGCTCTGGAGAGGAAAGCAACATTCCCGCTTGTATTTCTAATCCCAACCTCCTGTTCCACCCAGAGGCCCCCTCATTCTGACACCGGCAGAGAGGATGTTCCCATTTAAAGGGGAGCTCCAGGAGAGCTGAGTCTGGTCTTTCTAATTTCCTGCTGCACCCTAGAGGCTTCCCAGGTGCAGCAGGAAAGTGGTAAAGAATCCGCCTGCCAATGCAGGAAAGGCAAGACATACATTCCATCCCTGGGTCGGGAAGATCCCCTGGAGGAGGAAATAGCAACCTGCTCCAGTATTCTTGCCTGGAGAATTCCATGGACAGAAGAGTCTGGTGGACCAGGACCTGGAACAGAACATGTATATAATGAGCCAGTGTTGAAAGCCTGCCTGTGAGGGACCTTTCTAGAGCTTTATTCATTCTTTTGAATTCTTGGGGACTTCCCCTCCTTTGATGTTTTTATTGATAACAGAAAATGCGGACGGTGAATTTTCTAGTTCTTCACTATGGTGAAGTACTGGGTTGGAATCAGCTGTGCTCTTTGGAACTGTAGCGCATATCTACCCACCCCCCCCCCCCAAACCCTGTGAACCCCTGTGAAAGTCATAGCTTAAGAGTGTGGTCCTCTGCTGGGGGACAGAGCAGAATTACCTGTTGGCTAATTCCAAACCAACCAAATTGGAGTCTACAAAGATGGGATCAGGGCCGTCCGAATCTGAGTCTACAAAGATGGGATTGGGGCATGTGTGTGGTTTTAATAACTTCTGGTTAAGAGCCATCACCTGAAGGCAGTGGTTTTCGGAGTACCTGGCAGCAGCAGCAGCATCACCTGGGAACTTGTTGGAAATGCAGATTCCTGGTACCCCCGCAACCATCCTGGATCAGAAACTGGGGGTGAGGCCCAAGCAGTGCTCTGTGGTTTAACAAGCCCTCCGGGTGGGTCTGATGCTCACTCTGTTTGAGAAACTCTGCTTTAGGACCCCTCATTGGGTCTTTCTGCAGAACAAAGTATTTCCAACCAGCAGTTTGGAGAAAGCACCTACATGAATGTCATCTAATAGTTTCCTAGCTTGTGACTCTGACAGAACGTCCCCGGCTGCTCCTCTGTTGACAGGTTAATTCAGTGAAGCATCTGCCTGCCTCTCTTTATCTACTCTGCCGGCTCTCCCACCCCAGCAACTGCCCTTTCCTCTTCCAGGCAGGCACCTCTGGGCAGCCTCAGTACCCATCTTAAATTCTGTTCCCTCCTGAAGGCTCCCCCACCGCCTTTTTTTTTTTTTTTTTTACTTCTTCTAATAGAAAGTAAGTGTACGTTGCATTCCTTTTGGTTGTTCTGTGGCTTTCGTATTTCCTTTACCTACTATTTCCTGTGTGACCGTGGGCAAGTAACCTAACCTCTGTTTCCTCATCTGTAAAATACTAAGGAATCATAATAGTGCCTATTTCATTAAATGAGTTAGTACTTATTAAAGTGCTTAGACTAATACTCAACGAGTGTCAACTCTAAGAAGACAAAGATTCAGTTGTGTCCAACTCTGTGACCCCACAGACTATAGCCCATCAGGCTCCTCTGTCCTTGGAATTCTCCAGGAAAGAATACTCTAGCAGGTTGCCATTTCCTTCTCCAGGGGATCTTCCCGACCCACAATTGAACCTGGGTCTCCCACATTCCAGGCAGATTCTTTACCATCTGAGGAACCAATTCTAAATGTAATTATTATTCATAGCATTAAAAAATGGGTATGTGATATTTTATAGTGCCTGGCACATTAATACAACAGTTACCAGCCCTTCCCTAATGATTTTAGGGCACTAAGCATTTTGCTGTTTCATTCGTTGCTTTTATCCTTCCATCAGTTTTGAAGCTCTTTGGCAGCAGGTAAAGTACATCTTCTCCCTTTTTCTTCCTTACTTCACCCTTTTTCTCCTCCACTACTGCAGCAATTGTTCAGCTGGTCTCTTTGCTTCTAATATTGCCCTTTCAGCAATAAAAACAGTTCAGTGAACATGTTTTCTTGACCTTGTTGCTTAAAATAACCCCTCAGTGGCATCCTCTGGCTGCAGAAGAATGGGTAAGTTCCTTCACGTGGCCTAGGAGGTTCTCTCCATCCTGGCCACATTGCTTCTCTAGTCGCTGTGTTCCCCACCTTGAATTCTGTGCTGAGATCAAACTGCCTATGGTTCCCCACATGGTCCATTCCATGTTATGCCTTTGAACCTTTGGCGGTTCCGATGCATTTTCCTCTCTCTTCCTCTTTAAGACTTCCACTATTATATTGGAATCACCAAGTCATTCATTTCTCTTTCTCCAACAAAAATGCTAAACTAAACTCCCTAAAGGCAGTGTTCTTATTTTACTTAGCACCCAGCACATGGTAAACAGATAGTATTTGTGATCAGAACTGAGGCTACAAAAAGATCTCGGCAATCTAAAAGGCAGATCACAAAATTTAACAGGGAGATAAAATTTAACAGGTATCTATTTGGGTTTAAAGCAAATAAACAAAAGAAGTCTTGATCTGAGTCCTGAGTACAGGTGGTAGATGGGTGACCCACCACCGTCAGCAGACCATGTGAAAAGGAAAGGCCTGCAGTTTCAGTTGACCCCATGCTCCACACGAGTCACTGGCGTCATACAACTGCAGCAACCTCGTGTCAGAATAGGGGCAGCAGCAGTCCTACTGCTCAGACCACGAGGGAGCCATGTTCCCTTCTCTGTGGCCTGCCTGAAGAGGGGGTGAGGCATGTCCAAAGGAAGGGGGGCTCAGAACAGTGAGAGAGGGTGGACCCCATCATCTGGGAACTAGTTGAAGGCAGTAGGACTGTTTCATATGGGAAACACAGGCGGGATACAGTAACTATTCAAATGCCTAAAGAGTTCAATGGGGACCTGATAATGCAGAATCGGGCCACTCAGTGGAAACTCCAAAACGAACTTTGTGACAATTAGATCTACTGAACAGTGAAACAGTCTGTCTCGTGAGCTCCAAGTTGCTGTTGGGTTCCACCAAGAGCCTCTGAGAAAAGGTGCTGTAGAAGGGATCTAGCTCTTCAGGGAGCTTGGACTAGATGTCCTTTTATCCTGCTCAGCTTTGAGACTTGGTGATGCAAGAGGTCACTGAGTTTGCATGTATTGGATGTTAGGGAAAGGTACCAGGGACACATTTTCTGATACGAATGCCTTCTGTGACCCTGGGGTGGCGAGGAGGGAATTATTTTACCTGAATAGGAAGTACTTCAGGGCCAGAATTCTGAATCTTAGTGGCCTCATCACTTCTTACATGGTTTATATGAAATCTACTCAGGAAGGAGGTCTGGTAGTTCTGCCCAGGGTATCCAGAGCCTTGCATATTCTCCCATGTCCTTTGTGGACCCCTGAATAAAGTGATCATCTCTTTTAATTTGCCTTTCTGTTTTTTTTAGTTCTGGAGCATCTTGGCTTCTGGGAGGAAGTCAGAAGGATCATCTCAGGATCAGAGCTGATAACAGGGTTCCCCTATACCTACACGGTGCCAGGCCTACCCCAGTATCTCCAGAGCCTCACCAAACTGGCCATCGCTGCAGTGTGGGCAGTAGCGGCCCAGGCTGGAGAGCAGAACAGGGATGTTCCCATCTCCTTCTCTCAGCTGTTAGAGTCTTCCTTCCCTGAAGTGCGCCTGCTCACGCTGGATGCCCTGCTGGAAAGGTTCTCAACAGCAGCCTCTGCTCTGGGAGAGAAGGGACTGCCGCCCTTACTGTGGAATATGGGAGGGACATTCTTGACATTGGTGCTGAAGGAAAATCACCCAGAATGCCTCTGCAAGGTAAAGTCTCATGACTGACGGGTACACTTTCCTCTCCCCACACTCTCTGGCGAGCCCCACTCGAGTGGTAAGGTCATGAGGCAGGACTGGGTGTGGCATCTCCAGGATAGGAAGGAGATTCAGCATCCAAAGGGCAAGGACTCTTTGCACAATGCTTGGCATGGCTTCATGCCTAAAAGGGCACTAAGAAAAGTGTCTGATGATAATGGTATTGCCAACAGAGTTTAAGCAAAGACAGAGATTGAGAGAGTAGGCCACTCAGTGCCCAAGGAGACAGAGCATTGAAAATTGGCTGTAGAATGTGCTAAAGGGTAAGTCTCTGCTGACATGGCTCTTGAGGGGCAGATGGTTACCTGGAAAGCACAATCAAAAGGAAGGGGAACTGGGACTTCCCTGGTGGTCCAGTGGTCAAGACTCCATGCTTCCATGCAGAGGGTGTGGGTTCGATCCCTGGCTGGGAGCTAAGATTTCATATGCCTAGTGGTATGGTCAGAAATTAAAAAAAAAATTTTTTTTTTTTTAAAGGAAAGGGCACTGACCTAGGAATATGGCATCTAGCCTCTGATCTCAGTATGCCACTGCTCCCAACTGTCTTGTTCTCTCAAAGCTGTTAAGCGGGGTGGGGGGGCAGCGGGAAAGAAGACAGTGGGAGCTTTTGAAAGCTAGACTTCCTTATCCATACAAGTGATTATTTTATTTAGATTCTGAAGATTCTTTTCTGAGGTTTTTGTATGTTTGTTTGTTTTCCATGGGTCTGGCTCACACAGATACTGAAAATTCTCCATTGCTTGGACCCCAGTGAGTGGCTCCCTCAGACGGAACACTGTGTCCATCTCAGCTCAAAGGAGTTCCTGATCTGGACGATGGATATTGCTTCCCATGAAAGGTTTGCCCCCAGTGTTCCTTGTGCAAACTCGGTACAACACATGGTCCTGTCAGTTATTTATGCAATGAACTTGAGCACAGCCCTGGCCTAAGGACTCAGGTCCTGTATTTCTTTCTAAGTCTCAGGCTATGTTCTCAGCCCAAGCAATAGAATGATGTCAGAGTTTCCCATTAATTACCAAAAGGTAATTACTTCCAGAAGCATTTGTGTAGCCACGAGATAGAGATTGCCAGTCTTCACAGCCACATGGAGTACAGACTGTCTGCAAAAACCATATATATATATATATATATGTATGTATGTATGTGTATATATATATAAAATGATTGATTTTACTTATTTTCATAATTGTATATTTATTGAAGTGTAATTGCCTTACAGTGCTATATTAATTTTAGGGTGGTTTTTTGTTTGGTATGTCTTCTGGCTCACCTTTCTAGGTCTGAAATTCAAAGTGAAGCTCTGAGACTCACCTCCAAAGTGATTGCCTACCACATGCAGATGTGTGACGAGGTAAGGCTGATTCCCCTGTTCTAGGGTCTAGATTTCTGTTCTCTGATTTCCCTGGAAGGTATCAGTAAAAGTAAATCATCCCACGGGCAGAATCTGTGGCACGGGTGTGTAGCTTCTACAAGAACATTGTTCATGTTGATTTTTCACTTTGGTTATAACTTGAGAATTCTGTGAGCACCATGTTTAGCATCTCTCTTCTTTTGTTCTAGGCAGTTTTGATTGGAGTCCATGAGGATGACTCTATAATCCATTCATGTTATTTTTTAAGATTTCACATATAAGTGATATCATATGATATTTGTCTTTCTCTGTCTGACTTACTTCATTAATATAATAATTTCTAACCATCCATGATGCTACAAATGGCATTATTTTGTTCTTTTTCTGGGCTGAGTAACATTCCATTGTGTATATACACCACATCTTCATCATGGATAATAAAGTTGGTGGGTGCTTAGGTTGCTTCCATGTCCTGCCTAATGTAAATAGTGCTGCTATGCACACTGGGGTGCATGTATCTTTTTGAATTAGAGTTTTCTTCTAATATATGTCTAGGAGTGGAATTGTAGGATCAATGGCCGCTCTAGTTTTAGTTTTTTAAGGAACCTCCACACTGTTCTGCATAGTGGCCTTACCAATTTACATTCCCACCAACAGTATAGGAGGGTTCCCTTTTTTCCACACCCCATTCAGCATTTAATATTTGTAGACTTTTTAATGATAGCCATTCTAATTGGTATGAGGTGATACCTCACTGTAGTTTCAATTTGCATTTCAAGAGTTGACTCACTGGAAAAGACCCTGATGCTGGGAGGGATTGGGGGCAGGAGGAGAAGGGGACAACAGAGGATGAGATGGCTGGATGGCATCACCGACTCGATGGACATGAGTTTGAGTAAATTCTGGGAGTTGGTGATGGACAGGGAGGCCTGGCATGCTGCGATTCATGGGATTGCAAAGAGTCAGACACGACTGAGCGACTGAACTGAACTGAATAGTGGTATTGAGCATCTTTTTGGGTGCCTGTTGGCCGTCCGTATGATTCAATTTATATGAAATGTCCAGAACAGACAAATCCATAAAGACAGAAAATAGACTAATGGTTTAGGGTTGGGGGGAGGGGGAGCTGACAGGATGGGGATGATAACTAAAGGATACAGGGTTTCTCTTTTTGCTGATTAAAATGTTCTAAAATTGATTCTGGTGGTGGTGGTACACACATATCTGTGAATGTACTAAAAATCACTGAAGTATATATTTAAAAGGGTGAATTATATGGTATGTATATCTCGATATAGCTGTTATTATAAAGAAACAACAATAGGGTTTTGTTTAAACAATAATGTTGGTTAGGATGCTGCTTTAAATGTAACAGAGGGAAAAAAATATAACAGAAACTCAGAAATACAGTGGCTTAAACCAGAAAGAAGCAGTCCAAAACATAGTGATTCGACAATATTGGCCCCCAGACCCTTCTACCTTGTTGTTCTGCTGTCCTTAGCATAGCTTCCATTCTAAGGTCCCAGATAGTTGCAGCAGCTCCCATCACCTTGTCTTCACTCAACTAGCAGGAAGGAGAAACCCAGGATGTGAGGTTCACACCTGTTTCCTTACATATGACCTGAAATTGCACAGATACCACTTTTAATGGCACCCTATTAGTCAGAACTTAAACACATGTTATGCCCCAACACAAGGGAACCTGGGAAATGTAGTCTTCAGCTGAGCACCCACATGCCCAGGCAAAACTCTGGGGTTCTATTGCTAAAGATAGGGAATCTGGTTTGGGGGACAACAGGTATTGACTGCCAGTCTTCCCCCAAAAGTTTTGTCTTTACCAAAGCTATCAAATACATCAGTGTTCTGATAATCTGATTTGCATCCGAAAAGACTCCTGGAACTTGTTCTGTCATTACAGCGCCTCCATATTACTGAAGGATCACATTTCCTTCCCTGGAGTTGTTTTTTTCTCCCTAGTTGGGATGGAAAAGCAGCTAATAAACCTTTCTTCCTTCCTCCTTTGCTGAGAGCTAACTTGCAGATCCAGTGTGGTGTACGCTATGTACTTATCCCTAATTCCGTGTCTGCTCATGTTGCCCCTTCTGAATTGGTGTGTGTACACTTTGTACTTTCAGACCAGAGACTTGGTGGCCCCCAACCTGCAGCAGTGGGTTCAGTTGGTTGTCTCTTCCTGTGGAGATCATCTTCCCACAGAGTCCAGGCTGGCTGCTGCTGAAGTTCTTGCCAGCACTGCACCATTTTTCCTCACCAACCCCCAGCCCATTCTCGGTAAGTGCAGTGAGCTGCTGTCTGGCGGGAGTTGGGGAGGGATGGGGCATCCAGTGTACCGAATGCACTAGAAAAATGTGAATAGATGCTCTAGGTTACAAAAGAAGGGAGGATGAAAGATGAAAGATGACAGCATGCACCATACCTTTATATCTTTGAACGATATTCCCATCCTCTCAGTTCCTACTCTAATTACTTTTCACCAACAGCTTCCTAACTGGCCTCTTTTCTTTTAGTCTTGTCCCCCAAGCCATTCTCCTTATGCTTCCAAAAGCCCTCTGTGGTCTTTCTGAAATACAGATCTGAGCATTTCCCTCCACTGCTTGAAGCCTTTGAGTGGGTGCCCATTGCCTTCAGGATGAAACCTAAATACTCTTTAGCCTGGCTCAGAAGGCCCTTCCTCTTCCATACCCTGGCCGCTTCTCCTTCCTCACCGGCCCCTAGGCCCCACGTGTCATCAGCAGGGAACAGTTCTCTAAACAAACTGCTGCTTGACTGACTTCTCTTTGTCTTTCAAGGCAGCCTAACTATCACCTCTCTCAGGAAGCCTGTTGCAGTGATCTGGATGAGAAATGAATGGGTCAGAGTGAAGAGTAGCCTTGAGGAAGAGAAAAGGCCAGGCTTGAAGGCATTTAGGAAGTAGACTCAGCAGGACTTGGTGTTGAGGTTACTATAAAGGAAACAGTCAAGGCTTCTGGCTTAAGAGACTGGAAAGACTGCTAGTTCATTTCACTGAAAGTAGTTTTAAGTTTAAAGCATCTTTGGAATTCCTGGCGGTCCAATGGTTAAGACTCCATGCTTCCACTACAGGAGGCATGGATTCTATCCCCGGTGATGGAAGTTTCTACATTCTGCACAGCATGGCCAAAATATAAAATAAAAAGATTTAAGGCATCTTTGGGAAAGAAAGGTAGAGATGTTTTAAAATCAGATGGATGTACAGCTCCAACTATATTGACCACGTTCATGTCTCTTTCCTCACTGTTATCCCCTATCATTCAAGAGTAATAATTAGGAAAGAGCATCGTATCAGTGGTGGTTGGGAAAACCAAGCTTTAGGAAATCCAAAGGAATTGAAAAAGCATAGGGGTTTTTGTTTTCACTTAAAGATATTTTTTCAGATTGTAGTGTTTTGTTTTTTCTTTTTTTTTTCCTAGGGTATAGCTGATTAAGAAACAATGTTGTGATAGTTTCAGGTGAACAAGAAGGGATTCAACCATTTTGTTTTGTTTTAAGCATAGGGTTTTATAAAAGGAAAACTCAGGACCCAGAGCCATGTCTCAGTACTGACCCTGCCCCTCTCCTGCCATCTTATACTCACATTAACCACACTGGGATTCTCTTCCATCCGTTACTGGAATTCTGTTTTTGTACTCCTCCTCCATGCCCAACCCTGGAGAATAAATCATGGTCCCTGCATCCAGGGAGCTTTCAGTATAGTTGTGGAGAAAAGATTTTCAGAATAAAAAAGAGAATTGCTTTTTCAGATGGTGAGTTTCAAATTTTAAGTGTTATCGGAGTTCAGACTAATCAAGTGTCTCATGTCCCTGGATCTCTCTGAGGAACAGTTGTCTTTGGTATCTTCTTAAATCTTTCTTCTAAGTGACTTTTAGGCCATTTTTTTCACACCCACAGGGGGACTTAAAGGGGGGCTGCTACCATTTTTGTTTAATCATTGGACCCAGAAGAATAAGAGCCAAGGTTTATATACTGCAGTGACACTTCTCCAGGGAGGATAATATCATTTTGCAGCACATTTTCTGGGTAACTTTGGCTGTTCTAACCCAAGTTCATATCAGGAAACTGTATATGGAATAATGTGGAATTCCTGAGTGAAATTGAGTCCTGGGCAAAA
Organism: Dama dama; assembly: GCF_033118175.1. Taxonomy (NCBI): domain Eukaryota; kingdom Metazoa; phylum Chordata; class Mammalia; order Artiodactyla; family Cervidae; genus Dama; species Dama dama. The sequence continues at coordinate 78,003,851 of NC_083691.1, forward strand.
GCCATTAGTTCATCATGAATTGCTGGAGCTGGTTAGAGCATTACAGGCAATGAGGAATTAGGTCGGTGGCAGCTGATGGCCTGCCATAACATAAAAAACAGGTACAGAACTGAGAGGCAAAAGACATAAAAGTGCGTGGGGACAAGTGAAGGACAGACCAAAGTTGTTTAAGGAGAAAGAAAAATTGAAATGGACTAAAGAGGAAAGATTGAGGACTTTGGGGGTATAAGAAAATATTAAGAAAGGAAAATTTGAAACCCTAGAGGACAAATGGAATGGATAGATTCTTGAGAGAGTAGCATTGACATATATACAGTGTGTGTGTGCATGCTAAGTTGCTTCAGTTACTCCCAACTCTTTGAGCCCCTATGGACTGTAGCCCACCAGGCTCCTCTGTCCATGGGATTCTCCAGGCAAGAATACTGGAGTGGGTTGTCATCCCCTCCTCCAGGGGATCGTCACAACCCAGGGACTGAACCAGCATCTCTTAAGTCTCTTGCATTGGCAGGCAGGTTCTTTACCACTATCACCATCTGGGAAGCCCCATATATATATACTACCATGTGCAAAACAGATAGCTTGGGGGAAGCTGCTATATAATACAGGGAGTTGAGCTCAATGCTCTGTGACAACCTAGAGTAGTGGGATGTAGGGGAGGCTCAAGAGGGAGGGGATATATGTGTCCTTAAGCTGATTCACACTGTGGTACAGCAGAAACACAGTATTATTATAAAGCAATTATCCTCCAGTTAAAAAATAAAAATAATAAATAAAAAGAAAAAAAATGAATGAAGTCATATTCAACTCCAAAAAAAAAAAAAAGGAAAAACTGAGTAAAATGTAAAGCCAGATTTATAACAGACCAGAGAGCACATACCCCAGAGGAGCCATTGCTATTCTCAGAATGACTGAAGCGTTGGTGGCAGTGCAGCCGGGTGCTCTGTGGACGGATGTGGGAGAAGGTGGGATAAGGAGGGTTCTCGGGGCAGAGCTGGTTCCCCGCTAAAAAGGCAAGGGATGGTGAGTGGTGGTCTCCTGTGGTGACCCAACCAACCTGCACAGCAGTGTCCTTCCTCTGAGGCCCCACCCCCTTCCCTCCCTCATGCAGCCCAGCTCCTTTGTACCAGCCCCCTGGGACCTTTCCTCTGGAGCGTGTCACAGCCACGCATGCCCAGCCCTGCCTTCTCCTTACCGCGTGTTCTCCACTTGATGTCCATTTCGGTCGCTCAGGGACAGGCGCTCTCTGCTCCTTCTCTGTGGCCCCAGCAGCACCAGGCACGTGGACTTGATGGGGTCCCTGCCCAGGGGGCAGTGGCGGTGGTCAGGACATTGCCCAGCCTATATTGTGGCTCTTGGCTTTTTTTTTTTTTCGGTTCTTGCCCACCCTCCCCCCCAACCAAAGCATAATCTTGATTGAAACTTTGCTTTCGGAATTTATAAGCTCAAACAGTCACTCAGATCAACACTTGGCTAGTTTCCCCAAAGCACTCTTGAGGCATAAAGTTTCATTCCTGAGAAATATGAGTCATTGTGGACAGCTAGGCCTGAGTCAGCCAGGCCATATCTTCTCGTGGGGGCCTTGCCTGGGGCCGGTTGCCTCCAAAAGCCTTTCCTATTCCAAAGGACATTTCCAAACCTGTCCCCTTATGGTCCTCGCTATTCCTGTTTTATCTGATGCTCAGGTCTCCCTTCCTTGCAATACCCACAAAAAAAGGAATACCTCATTCAGTACTGGATTTGAAGCAGTTATTTGTGCCAGCCTGTAGATTTCGTCCTAGGTAATCTGAATTCTTTTTGGCCTTCTTAGGACTGCAGGATACGCTTGCTCTCTGGAAGTGTGTCCTCACCCTCCTGCAGAGTGAGGAGCAAGTCGTCCGAGATGCAGCCACGGAAACTGTGATGACCGCCATGTCACAGGAAAACACTTGCCAGTCAACAGGTACCTTGTTCTTATCTCTCTTCAATGCCTACAGAGCTCTTAGACAGGAGTTGACGCATTTTCTGTGAAGGGCCAGAGAGTGAATCTTTTAGGCCATTCAGTCTCTGTCTCAACTCTGCCATTTTAGTGGGAAAGCAGCCTAAGCAATAGGCAAACAAGTGAACATGACTGTGTTCCAATAAAGCTTTATTTACAAAAGCAGGTGGCTGCCCAGATTTGATTTGCTAGCCACAATTTGCTGCCACCTTCTCTAGGACATTATAGAGAAAAACTGCTTTCAAAGATAAATATCTATCAGTACCTTCTCTTGGTCACATGGTCATCCTTTTTAAATAAGGCCAAGTCTGGATTTTCTGTGTGGTTACATAATCCAGGAATTACAGATCCATCATTTGGTTCCTCCATGCATTTCAAGTTGATCCTCCTCATGTCTTGGCTCTTCATTTGGTGGTGACAGGAGGCCGGAGGGGAGTGGAAAGAGGAGCAGCCTAGATGAGTAGTTCTGAGTTCATAACCACTCATAATATGAGCATTTTTAGAGTTCTTGGCCCTGGTCACCTGTATGTGAGGGCAAGTGCTGTGGAAGCAAACGGGAACTCCAGGCTAAAGACAGAAAATGGACTGCTGGGTAGAAGGGACAGGGCTAAGTGGAATAGAAGCAAGGTCACACCTCTGAGCAAATGGCCATATGGGAAGGTGACTGCTCTGGTAGACTTGGATTCCCTGCATTTGGGGCTAGATGTCAGGAAAGATCTCTGGGCCAGCCATCCCAAAGGGGAGAAGAATACCATTTTGAGATAGATAGTCACAAGCTGAGCAAGGAAGTTTACATTAATGGATAGCAGAATGGGAGGGGAAGCAGCCATACAGTGTTGGTACCTGATTCGGGGTCCCTCATTCCCCTGGGTCACCTGATTTGGCCACCTGATGCAAAGAGCTGACTCATTTGAAAAGACCCTGATGCTGGGAAAGATTGAGGGCAGGAGGAGAAAGGGAGAAGGATGAGATGGTTGGATGGAATCACCGACTCAATGGACATGGGTTTGGGTGGACTCCGGGAGTTGGTGATGGACAGGGAGGCATGGCGTGCTGTGGTTCATGGGGTTGCAAAGAGTCGGACGCGACTGAGGGACTGAACTGAACTGAACTGAATTCCCCTGGGAGCTTCTTCTGGAATGTGTGAACTTCCCTATACCTGAGTCCTCTCTTATAATGGTCTGGTCACTTTTCTCTGCATATGTAGAGGAAGCTAGTGTGTTAGTAATCTCCCATGATACTACTGAAGTTTAGCCAGGATCAGCTTGGCCTCTCAGTGGGAAAACCTTCAGTTTGGCCCTGCGAGCATTGTGCAAGCAGCCTTCTCCCATCCCTGTCCCAAGCTTTCAGAGTTCCTCATACCCAAAATTCTGCCGTTGATGATTTATTCCTTTTTCCAACTGTACATGTTCCTTAGAAGGATACATGGAGCACCCAGCGAGTGCTCAGTGAGCATTTGGTAGAATGTAATACTCATTAGATTACTGCAGGACCGACCCTCTCACCAAAGATGGGAAATATCATTTCATGCTGTAATTCATAAGTGGACTTCTTCTCTCCTAATCTTTAAAGTATTTGCCCTACTACTTTGATTTCTTTCCTAATTTTTCCATGTTCATTACCATGTTCTCCCTCCTTTTGGTTTTTCTCAAGAAATAGAAATCAGTAATTATATATTCAGTGTCTTGCATGTACAGTTCCATGTGTGAAAGCCTTGAGGGGTAAGTAATGTAAAAGGCTACTTGTCTTTGTATTCCCCATCTTGATCTATAAAAGATGATTTGAGGTGTGAAAAAAGACAAGAATCTAAAATGATTAAATGTAATATGTTACCCTGGACCAGATCCTGTACTGGAGGGGTGAAAAGCCATACAGAAAATGATTAGAGTAGCTGGCAACATTGAAATATTGTCTGTAGATTAAAATCAATATTAAATTTCCTGAATCTGATAACCGTACTATAGTTTTGTAAGAGTATTTTTATTCTTAGGAAATGCACATCTGAAATATTAAAGTGGAGAAGGGCACAGTGACTGCCACTTACTCTCAAATGGCTCAGAAAAAATAAAACTGTGTGTGTAAGTGTTAAACACAAGTAGTTGCTATACTTGCATCTTTTCTGTATGTTTAACATTATTTCAAAATAAAATGTTTTTTTAAAAATCCAATTCCACAACTAGAAAAGACTAATACAGTATATATATTGATAGATCATCTGCCTGGTTATCGAGTATTCCGCCCCCCAGTGTAACTACTTCCACGTAAATTATGTGAAAACATCCTGCCCCACCTCCATCTTTTTTAAAAACTCATTTTGAGTGAATTTTGCATCCAAAAACTCAAACCCAAGCCAGATTCCTCACATTCAGAGATCCCAGCAGCATGACATCACTGTGTGAGGATATCGTGCACCGTGTCCCCGTGTGTTCCCTGTTCTGCCTGATAGCATTGCTTAGACAGAACTCCATAATGCAGCGTGGTTTTCTTAAAAAAAAAAAAAATGCACATCTTTCTGCTTTAGATGGAAAGTAACTGAGGACTGGGCACCACCACCCTGATTTTTCACTCTAGTCAATATTTAGCCAGCTGATTCACGAGAACAGTATTGTCTTATTTTGACATCTCTCAAGGATACCAAGCAGCTGATGGTTAAGTTTTCACATTCCTTCAGCATACAGGGGTTTTCTAGCATACTCAGCTACTGGCTTGCTCTTTGGTGTTCCAAGTTAGTTGCTACTGCTGAGTCTTAAGTACATTGAAAAGGGTGGTGGTGGTTTAGTCGCTAAGTTGTGTCCGACTTTCGTGGTCCCAGGGATTGTAGCCCACCAGGCTCCTCTTTCCATGGTATTTCCTAGGCAAGAATCCTGGAGTGGGTTGGTTGCCATTTCCTTCTCCTTACTGACCTTGAAAATGTGCTGTGTGTGTTGTGCTTAGTCACTCAGTTTTGTCTGACTCTTTGCAACTCCAGCCAAGCTCCTCTGTCCATAGGGATTCTCCAGGCAAGAACACTGGAGTGGGTTGCCTTGCCCTCCTCCAGGGGATCTTCTCAACCCAGGGATCGAACCCAGGTCTCCTGCATTGCAGGCAGATTCATTACCATCTGAGCCACCAGGGAATTTAAAAATACACGTACATAATTTTGTCCTCAAATCAGTGGTTTAAAAAGTGCCACAGTAAAATAATCATATTAAATGAGGCTAATATTTAATGGCTTCTTTGAGAAGGCTAAGTGTTAATTCTTCTCCTCCTAAGAAAGAAAGAAACCATGAGGAGTCCTTGCCACTGAGATCTCATCCTGTAAGTGATGGTTGGATAGGGACAGAAGGAGCTCTGTGCTCATACTGACAGCCTGTTGGGGATGTGGAGAAGTTGGGGTGCATTTTTTTTTTCATTTATTTTTATTAGTTGGAGGCTAATTTCTTTACAATATTGTAGTGGTTTTTGTCATACATTGACATGAATTAGCCATGGATTTACATGTATTCCCCATCCCGATCCCCCCTCCCACCTTGGGGTGCATTTTGATTGTGGGGCCTGGGGAGGTTCCTCAGAGTGGAGCTGCCCAAAGCAAGGGATAAGCTGCACACAAATGAGAGCATCTCAACATGGAAGAAAAAGCCGGAGCCAGACTTGAAGTTGAGGGCAACTTGAGAGCTTTCTAAGGAGCAGCTGGTGGATGTGTGTGGCCAGAACACAGGCTGAGGCCAGGGGAGTGGAGCAGAAATCAAAGCTAGAAAGGCAGGGGCGGCCACCACATTTGGATGGCTTTGAATGCCAAGCCGAGGACCTCTTCCTATAGGTGAAGGGAGACTGGCGAGGGCTCAGAGGAGTAATGCTGCCAGGAATGTGGACCTGAGGAGCTCTTTCTGGAAGCCTCGTGTGAGATGGATCAGGGCTGGAGACACGTCAGTGGGGGTGAGACAGATCAGCTGGGAGCTGGTATCAAGCATCCTCGGGCTTCCCTAGTGGTTCAGACGGTAAAGAATCTGCCTGTGATGCCCAGGTTCGATCCCTGGGTTGGGAAGATCACCTGGAGAAGGGAATAGCAACCCACTCCAGTATACTTGCCTGGAGAATCCCATGGACAGAGGAGCCTGGTGGGCTAATGTCCTCATGAGCTGCCTTCAGCAGTGATGGGATGGAGAGAGTGTGGGGTAGACTCAAGAGGGTTTGGGGCTGTGCTCGTGGGCGGTGGTAGAGAAGGGAAAGCGGAGATGACTTCAAGGCTTCAAACCTGGGAGGTGTCCAAGGGAGGTACCTGAACACGCCTCTGGCACTGTCAGAGCACTGGGACTGTAGCGTTCCAGGAAGTGAAACTACCCGGGAATCAGGAAAGGCATGTAGAGGCCACAGTCACCGTGATCTGGGACAGAGTATTCCTTAGGCCTTGGAGCATCGGCAATGGAAAAGGAGAGGGCAGAGGGGGATCTTTATCTGCTGGAGGAACAGCGCGCACTGTTGGCTCTGTCCTTCCCTCTCCAATACGCAGCGCAGTGCCCCTGGGAGGCCCAGCACTCCCTCACAGAGCAGCTGCTGGAACTGGTGGCTCTGGCTAGAAACCATGGAAGAGGCCTGCGTGAAACCAGTCACTGTGCACACAGCTGCCTTGAGGTGGAAGTTTGTGGTGTGAATGGGTTAGTGATTCTGCAAGGCCTGGAGGACATAACTTGGTGTTCAGATAGCCCTCATGAGGGTGGATTTGTTGTTTACCTTGTTGCCTGCTGAGTTCCACTGTGTTCCAGCCCGTGCTCCACCCCACATGGTCACCTGGAAAGTGGAACTCCTCGGCTGTTAATAACACTCTGAGCACCCCTGAAGCTCCCTCAGCTTTGGACGTGAGGAAGCCCCATCAGCGGGACCTGCCCCACCGATCGCCCCCCCTCCCCTCTCCACCAGTCACAGCATGCTAAGAGGAACAGAAGAAATGGCGCGCGTGGTGTTTCTTGAGTGCGTGCATGCTAAGTCGCTTCAGTCATATCCCACTCTGTGACACCATGGGCTGTAGCCCAACAGGCTTCTCTATCCATGGGATTCTCTAGGCAAGAATACTGGAGTGGGTTGCCATGCCCTCCTCCCGGGAATCGAACCTGCGTCTCTTACATCTCCTGTGTTAGCAGGTGGGTTCTTTACCACTAGCACCACCTGGGAAGCCCTGGGACTCAAGAGGAGGAGATTGAAAGTCTCAGGAGGGAAGAGACAGTGTTCGGGCAGGACTGCAGGTGGGGCTGCACCTCACTCCTGCCCCTGCTCTGACTTGACATCAAGCCCTGAAATGCTCTGGAAAGTGCTCTCATGGCAGATGCAGGAGACACTAAAGGCCATTGTCTGGCTGCTCCCACTTCCTGGGCTCTCCGCTTCCACCCGAGCAGCTCACTCACTTCTGTCTTACGGATTCATACCCCAGGATTTCACATCTGAGCTCATTTGAACAAGCGCTTCCATATGAGGCAAAAAACCCCAGCCTGGACACTATTTAAATTGGAATCACTAGATTTGTGTGATTCTGCATGAGGCAGAGCTCTAGGTAGAAGCAGCAGAGGAGGCACTTGTGAAGATACAAACTTCAACAGCCTGTTGAGGAGGAGAGGATGAAAGGCACCTTCAAAAAACAACACACCCAGAGGTGTAGAAGATGGCCAAAATTCAGCAATTTGAGGTTATTCCTTAGCCTTTTTAAAAAAATTCTATTGAAGTGTAGTTAATTTATAGTGTATTAATTTCTTCCATACAGCAAAGTGATTCAGTTATACATACATATATTCTTGTCATCTTCTTTTCCATTGTGGTTTATCACAGGATACTCTGCTATATAGTAGAACCTTGATGTTTATCCATCCTGTGTATGATAGTTTGCATTTGCATAGCCTTTCTTTTTTTGTAGAATCCTTTGTCTCTGATACATGGTCTCTGCTGAGTCTCACTTGATACAGTAGTGTCAGACTTGAAAACTCTAGGATAAGAGGACGGAGGGTCTGACCTGAGGGGTGCTGCCGAGATGCCTGAATCTAGAGGCCTGAGGGGGAGCCCTGCATGCGCACCTTGCAGAGGAGGTGCTCACTGTGAGCCGGAGGAGATGCAGGGGCAGGGGGTGGGCTGTGGTGCTCGAGCAGGCAGGGGGCTGGCCTCCTCACCTTCTCTGGCTCAGGATCTCCCTCTATCCCTCCTCTTCCAGCTTCAGCCAGGGAATGCCACCTGACTCAGAAGCCCTCCTTCCTTTCCTTGTTTCTGTTTATGAGATTCAAAAAAGCTTCTGATACCCAACAGTCTCTTTGGTTGATGCAGGAAAAGAAAGAGGCCAGTTAACAAGGAGGTCCAGACCTCAGACCACTGTCAGTGTTTAGGTTCAAGAATGATGACTGCAAAAAAAAAAAAAAAAAAAGAATGATGACTTCTTGGTAGAAACTTTTTTTTTGTTTTTGTTTTTTTAGATATAATTGACATAAAAGGCAGAAACTTTCTTATGAAGAGAGTGTTATAAAAGAATAGAGGACTTTTGGGAGAGAGAGACAGAGACAGAAAGGGAGAGAGAAGTGAGCACACGTTTCCTTGTGGACATGAGCGATGGGTGGTTCTTTTCCTTGGAGTACTGGCTCCAAGGAGTTCTCATCCCTCCCTTCCACCACGTCCCCACCCACAAAACAGTCATAGAATGCCTGCTCATTCTGCCAAATAGAAATGTTTAGGGGTGACACCCTAAATCCCACCTTCTCTGCAATGCCCCCCACCTTCCAAGATCTCCCCTTTTTCTGAACTCCTGCAGCAGTTTGGTTATAAACAGCCCTTGATTTTCTACTCTTTTATCATTTGCTCTTTCATACACTTTAGTTCTGTCTTCCCAACTCGCCCACGAGTTTAGAGACTGTCTTCTGTTAGGTACACAGTAGGTACTCCGTTGGTGTTGATGGCTGATCTTCCACAGTAGGCCGCCTACCAGTCGATAGTTGTGTCAGCAGTCGTGAGTACCCTGAGGATATTACAGTGCCCTTTGAAGCAACGAAGCTCCAGAACAGGCAGACTGACCCTCCCTGCTGGGACTGGCCCACGGGGCCATGCGTGGTGATGTTCATTGCTTCGAACAATCTGGAGAGGCCGTCTTTGCGCATGACTCACCGTCTGGGGCTCATGGGGTAAGAGTTGGCAGCCCCGCCGGACTGTTTGGTCCTTCCTTACTCACACCTCTTGTGTCTGAGTCTCAGACTGAAGGGCCAGGGAGCCAGCCTGGGGACTGTGGGCTGTGGCCCTGGGATAACCAAGAAACAGTGCCGGCGCCTCCATGCTCTGCATGAGGGCCAAAGAAATCCTAGAACACTGATGGAGCTCAGCAGGGAGGCGGAAGAGTATAGACAGGAGCAGGATGTAGAAAACTTGAGACTCAGAGGTGAGAGAACTAGGCAGGAGGCAGGTGGCCATAGTCTATTTGTTGGGCTAATTGGAAACAGTTACACAGCCAGGGCAAGGTGAGGAAGAAGAGAGGAAGGTGAGGAAGAAGAGAGCCGACGCCTGGTCAGTTTCCCCCCAAACATGTTCCTCCCCCGACCACACACACCCCACCCCTCACACATAGACACGCACACGCTGTCATCACCACACAGAGCCCAAGGGACCGCATGAGAAGTGTGAACATGGCTCACACGCTCCAGCCCTTGAGCAAGCCGGGAGGGAGCCTGGGTCACTGTGACATTGCAAAACAGCCCTGCGGTGACCGCTCCATCAGCAAAGCCTGAGGCCCACGGGCTTCGTGCTGAGTCACAGACAGTTCCATCCTGGAACGTCCGGAGCCGCCCCCGGCCGTGTGCCCAGCGGAAGGTCCTGCTCTTTTCCCGTTCCTGCAGGTTTATAGGGTCCGGTCCTCTGGGTCTGGCCTCCCTCCTGCCTCGGCCTTCCAATAGCTTCTTTCCTCTTCTACTCAGATACGCTGTCTCCAAAGTGTCTCTTCTGTTCGGAGGCCCCGGAGACTGGCCCCAGCCTCCATTTTAGATGACCTTTAAGCCCCCAGGAGTGTCATCTCACATGCAGGTACCAAGTCCCTGTTTCTCGAGAACAGTGACCACCACCCTAGAATTCCCCTCATAGCTGCCTCCAAGCCTGACCTAAATGCCCCTGGGGACAAGCTGAACTTACTTGCCTCTCTCATTCCTTGTGCGTATTTTTAAGTTCTGAATTGTTTTCTCACTCCTCCTCTTACTCCTACATAGATAAACCACAGGTTTTTCTTTTACTATTTAAGTATGAGGCCAGAAGTGATGCCATCACGCATATTCATCCAACAAATATTTGCAAAGTGCCTGTCCACAAGGTCTGTTTCACGTGCCAGTTCAAGCCACCAGGATCTCTCACCTGGACACCAGCGAAAACGTCCAGCCTGGCCTTCCTGCCTCTGTTCTCATCTGCCTGCAGTCCACAGTCCCTGACATTGTTGAAGGGCCCTTCTCAGGAAACAGATCAGAGGATGTTGCCCCCTCCTCAGACCTTCCCTTCCTTCTCAGAATAAAACCCCACTCCTGAAGTAACAGACAAAGCCCTCCCCAACCTCACCCCTGCCTCTCTCTCCAGCCTCATCCCCTGTTAGGCCCCCTCCCTCTCTCTCAGCTCCAGCACCCTGGCCTCCTCTGGGGGTCCTATGGCTCACCAAGCCTCAGGGCCTTTGCACTAGTTGGGCCCACTGCTTGGAATGGTCTCCTCTGGTCCCACACGGCTGACTCCTTGTCTTGTCAATCTCAGCTTCAGTGTCCTGTCTGCAGAGATGCCTTGACCACCCCACCCAGTTTACAGTTTCCACTCAATCATTTGCTGATACTTCACCCTGCTGATTTTATTCTCTGCATGGTTCTTGGACCGTCTTATTATTTTACTGTCTACTTACCTTGTTATTTGTCTCTCTCCACCAGAATAAAGGGCTTCCCAGGTGGCGCTAGTGGTAAAGAACCCACCTGCCGACGTAAGAGATGGGAGTTTGATCCCTGGGTCGGGAAGATCCCCTGAAGGAGGACAGGGCAACCCACTCCAGTATTTTTGCCTGGAGAATCCCATGGACAGAGGAGCCTGGTGGGCTACAGTCCATAGGATCTCAAAGAGTGGGACATGACTGAAGCGACTTAGCATGCATGTACCAGAATAAAAATTCCAGGGATTTAGGATTTTTGCTTGCTTTGCTTGTTACTGTATTCCCAGAACCGGGTACATAATAGATGCTCAACAAAAATCACTCTTGATGATCAATGGAGTGGAGGGATGTACAATCACAGTAGTTAAACCCAATAGAGGTTAGTATTTTTAGAAACGACTTAAGGTAGAAGAGGTGGAGCTGTGTGGATGCTGGGCTGTGAAGTTGCCCTGAGATGGCGGGTCCTTGTTAGGGTGGGTTAACTCAGCCATAGTTAGACCCACCTCTTCTGCAGTGGCAGGTCCTGGATTAATTCCCCCTCTCCCTCCCATCCCATCCTGCCCTTTACTTGAGCAAGGGTTTCATCTGTGGGGGTCCCTGGGTCAAGCTTGGGGCTGGCCCTGGGAAGTGCCCAGCCAGGGAATGCCTTTCAGTTGATCATCAGGCTCTGGTCAGTGGGCTGGGACCTGTGCCAAATGAATCCATCTGGAAGGCAAACATTGGTGGCTGCAGCTCTGAGAATGATGGCCCTTTCTTCCTGGGGCCCTTGTCTGGCTGTGTAGGCCAGGGCAGGGTGGGCCAGCAGGGGAGGAGAACATTTCCCTCTGGAGGCTTCTGCTTCATTTTACCTTTTGTGATCTTCACAGCCACTCTGTGAAATAGTTTGCTCTCTTCTCCATTTTACTATCTTCTGAATTTCTCTGAAATTCAGAGAATTGAGGTAGTGGACCCTGGGTCTTGTGGGAGATAAGTTTCAAGTTGGAATTGGCTAAGTTTCAAGTTGGAGCTCAGGTTCCTGTGGTGACAAAGGCTTTGCACTCAACACTTCTAAGACAGGAAAAGGAGTCTAAGCCGAGCCTCTAGGTTTGGAACCTAGGAGTTAATAGAAAGCGGGCATTGGGAGTCTTCTAAACTCACTGCTGTGTTTAAAAAAGAAGACACTGGAATCATTACCCAGGAAAATGGATTGGAGACCCTAGACTTCAGATAAACAAAATCTGTCCTAGAAAAGGGAATAGAAGTTGTGGCGGCTGGGGCAGTTGCAGCCAGATGTGGCAGGAGGTCCTTGGTGAACGCTGAGTGTGTCCCCATTTTCCTGTCCTTCCTAGAGAAAAGGAATCACACAATCTGAGGGTTTTAGAGCCTCTACTTAACAGTTGGGGAAACTGAAGCCCAGGTAAATAAATGATTTCCCCAGTGTCACATAATTAGTAAGGAAATGAGGCCTAAAACACAGACCCCCGAGACGCAGAAAAGCGCTTCTCTCCACTGCTCCCCAAGCCATTATTAATTTATAGAGACAAAGTGACAGAAATGTCATGTGCCCACTGAGAATAATCCAGACTTCTGGGTTGGAGAGAACTCATCGAGGGTAAGATTGATGCTGTTGCATGAGGCAGAGGCAATGGAAGGTTCCCTGGAAGAGAGAGCTTGGAGGAACTCCAGCATCACAGGGGTGGGAAGAACAGAGTGTTCTGTGAAACCAGGCATCTCCCAGCAATAAAACCACACCCTGCCGTCAGCCCTGAGATTCCACGGCCTTGCTCCCTCCCGGGCCTTCTCCCAGGACCATCTGGATGTCCATCTATATTGTCAGTAGGTTCCAGGGAAGGAATCACAACAAGTTAGCAATTGCAGTGCTAACTCCCAAGCAGACCGCTGGCATTGCCTGGGCAGAGGGCGAGGGGAAATGGCTGTTGAAGCAAAGTAGCTGAGCAGGAATTAGTTCTGTATTTTCTCATTTATTCCTTCAAAACTAGCATGCTTGATCAAGGCAGGAGCCCCACACACCCACCCCAGGTTCAGTGGACTAACCTAGCAGAGCCCCAGTTAGCACGTACCAAATGCCCTTCCCATTGTTGCTGTCCCAGGAAGCCTGGGCTCCTGACGTTCACCTGCGTCTCAGTGAGTGCGTCACTGGCAGCCGCCCCACCTGATGTGCAGAAGCAAACGCAGACTAATGCTCCGGTCTTAAATCGGAGCAGGTTACCACCGCCACGTGGTACCCTGCCTCCACCTGGTTGCTAGGGTGATGGGATTGTTTCCATGGCCTCCCAGTGACTAAGCCTCAGAGGGACAACAACCGGCTCCTCTAAAGGAAATGACAGTCATTTTTGCATCATTTTGCCTCCCCTGTTGCTGCTCGTGGAAGCCAGCTCCTAGGGCACAAGGTGACGGCCCCATGGGTAATGATGAACCCACAGTCTGGGGCTCAGGCCATATGGTGCTGGTGTGGGTTTCATCTTCCCTCTTTGTCAGGGCGAGCCCAATGTCCTGTGAGCCTCATTCTCCTGCTTGTGGCCTCAACTCTCCTCTTCTGTGCTTTCGTTCCCGACCTCAGGAGCCTCCACGTTCCCCCGAGAGGCCATGTCAGGATATAAGGGTCCTGTGTGCACCTGTGTGTGCAGTCTTCCGTTTTGAAACCTGGGCCAGTTTCATGAGTTGGGGTCCCTTCTCTGTCAGGGATGACCAGAGATGGCCTGCATCTCCATTTACTCCTGGACTGCTTAGGATGACTGAGGCCAGCAGCACCCCTAGCTTCCACCTCAGCTTTGGGCCTGACTTCCACTCTGAGAGTACCGAGCCCCACCGAGTACTCTCACCGACAGACTTGCCAGAGGACATCTTCTTCTGGTCCCAGCAACCAAAGGATTGTCTAACGCAAACTGTTACAACATAGCTACTGCCTGAAAAGTCACGTCTGGCCACCATGCTAGCCCCTCGTTCCTCAGCATCCTGTCAGAGACTTGTAAGGCCCTCATCCTGCCTATGAAACCCTCGAGCCATGTTCTCAAGTCTCTCAGAGCGATAGCCTGGTCTTCCTTGACTCTGCTGCTCTTTTTTGACTTCAGGAATCCATGTAGCAGGAGCTGGTGTAGACAGAACAGAAGGGGAGGTGGCTCTGGTAGTGGTAGGGCATCTCCAGGAGTGTTTTTACCTGTGTGCACAGGAAAGGTGTGTGTGTGTGCCTTTAGATCATGTATGGGTTGGTGTGTTATAAATCCGTATGCCCCTCAGGGTGGCTCTTTGTAGACCCTACACAGAAGCAGTTAGGAGATAAGTGTATCGAGAGGAGTTCTGAGGAGAGTGGGATTCTAGGAGATTATGGTCTGGCCAGTTTTCTGATGTATCAGGATTGAGGAAGGAGGAAGTGTTCCCACCATCATCTAAATGAGGAACTCCTCACTGTATGGCAGTAATTCAGCTTTTCCAAAGTGGTTTCTCGTGAGGCTTATCCACAGGAGTGAGGGTGAAAGCATCAGGTGAGAATCAGAGACAGAGGCTGGCCTTGCCGGCAGCTCACCTCCTCTGTTTTTTCCTCTCTCTCTTCATTTCCTTCTCTACCCTCCCCCCACCTTCAGCTGAAGTGCCCCAGTGACAGGAGCACAGTTAAAGATCTTAGTTTGGGGCCCATCTTAAAACGGACTTTCTAAAGTGTTTTCTTGGAGTTTCAGACTGGAGAAAGCTGACGTATTGGCCAGGGTCTAGATTTGGCACCTGTAATAGACCCAAGTGAAAAGCAGCCTAAATGAGTGAGTGATGTGTCTCTCCCTTCTCACAGAAAGGCTAGTGGACGGCTGTGAGGCTCCACCATCATCAGGGACCCACACCCCCTTTCTTGGTGCCCCGCCAGTGTCGGCCTCAACTGTCCCTCTCCTGGTCCAAGACAGCAGTTCTGGCTCCCACTGCCACATCCGCCATCCAGTGAGCAGGAGAGAGGGAGTCACAGACACCACTTCCAGTGGCACTCCATCAGCCAGGACTTGGTCGTGTACTACACGGCTCAGCATAAGAGGCTCGGAAATATGTCGCCTGTGCAGCTGGAAAGTCTGTTCCTATGTACGGAGGGGATGTTGATTTGGGGAGATGGGACCATCACGTCTCACCATTTCCCATCTTCTTGTTTTCATATAGATACTAATTACTGAGTTCCTGGAAAGTTCTGGCCACTTGCTAATCGCCAGGGACACAGACATAATTAAGATAGAGCCTCTGGCCTTAAGCTATTGGGAGTTTACCCTCTCAGGTGTTATTTACTTAAAATCAACAGGGTTTCCCTGTATTTGCATCCAAATTATTTTTTTTAGCAGCTCATATGGCCAATTTTGTGAGAAAAGGAGGTTAATCAATAATCCACAATAAGAATTTTAATCTACAATTTCTCACTGCCTTGATAAGTTTAATTGCTTATCTCTGTTACGTTTCTTAGGAACACACATCACCCAAATTGCGAACAAACTTTATTAGGAGGCAAGATTACAACCCTTGCAATGGCAATACCCGTAGCCAGAATTCCCTGGAAAAGTATCTCTTTAATGGGGAAACCACATTTAGAAGAGACCCAAGAATGGGGAGTGGGGGAGAGAGTCCCAGGGTCATCTCTTTACATACATCTTGCCAATTCCCTCTGTGCTTTGGCCCATATTGGTGTTGTGCCTGGTATGTCCTCATTTTGTTGTTGTTTAATTGCCAAGTCGCGTCTGACTCTTTGCGACCCATGGACTATAGCCCTCTAGGCTCCTCTGTCCATGGGATTCCCCAGGCAAGAATACCAGACTGTGTTGTATGCCCTTATCTACCAACATAAATGGATGATTCTATAAGGCCCAGCTCCAGGTCCTTCTTTCCCACAAAACCTTCCAGGCATTTGTATTCTCTTTCCTTTTGTCAGACTCACACTGCTAAGGTGTTCCATTGTTTCTTGGTTATGATCCCACCCACACCATAAACTTCTTAAGGTCAGGAGCCTTCATCAGAGCAAAAATGGGTAAACTTCTCGAGTCACTTGTGTCAGGCTGACATATCGTCCTAAAGCATGTTTTAGTTTTTTGGGGTTTTTTTTTTTTGAGAGAAATGAGGACACCAGATTTGAGGTGGGCAGCTCCCCGTGGGTCAGAGTCCCCTTCCCAGCCTCATGACAAGTCCAAGGGTTCCCAGTGATCCAAACAAGGCTCGGTCTTTAGATTAGGATGGATTGGCAGGGGCTCCTCAACCCCATCCTGTCCCATTACACTAGAAAATGAAATTTTCCTGATCTTTTTCAAAGCCAGTCATAGAACATAGTGGTTCTGCTTTAAAGTCACCAGTGTGTTACTTTTTTTTCAAAAGCAAAAGAAAAAAAAGTCAGATTCTTACCCTCTCCTCCTCCTTAATCCGTTCCAAATGAAAGCTTCGAGGAGGAAAACTCCCAGAACCTACTGTGTTCAGCAAATTGGTTTCTGCTGTGAAGCGGGGCTGGGCTGGGGAATGGAGTTAGGAAAATACATGGAACGTGACGTAAAAGATTCGCTTTGTGTTTGGAAAAGGATTCAGGTTGTTTTCAGGTTTTGAGTTACAGCTCCGGTGAGTTTGAAGAAGCAGCATTGAGCGGCACCTTTGCGGGCTTTTCATTCGACTTTTCCTACCTTGGCCATCCCGGTTCAAGATGCCTGGCTTCGCAGGCTGGCTGGGGAACCTTCCTTCATAAATAACTCCCCGGGAAGACAGGAGTGATAACAGACTTTAAGTGGGAGCTGAACTGCCTTAAGCACTTAGGAAAGGCCATGCAGAAGTCTGGTCCAGGAACTTTTCTTGCAAAGGCACGTGAGTGCTCTTCAAGTTTTCAGTTGGGTTACTCTAATTTTATTATTCCTCTAACCTCTCTAACCAGCAGGGTGATTGAGGCTCTGATTGTGAGCCCTGTTTTTATTTTTCACACTCTATTTTTATACTTTGAAGCTGTGGTTATAAAATAGACACTCAGAAATGTTGGCTCTGCACCCACAAGAGCCAGGAGGCTCTCCAGATGCATGGTGACAGAGTTGCTCCCAGCAGGGCTCCTCCCCCAGCCCTGGCCTTTCAGGGAGGAACAGGGGACAGCAGTTGCTGGTAAGAGACTGGTTCTACCACGAGCAGAATTCTGACCAAGAATGTTACATTTGACTCTGAGAAATTGGCAGGTATGTTTTTCTAGTGGCTCCCCAAATGCCCTTGGACAGCAAGAAAATCAAACCAGTCTATCCTAAAGGAAATCAACCCTGAGTATTCACTGGAAGGATGGATGCTGAAGCTGAAGCTGCAGTACTTTGGCCACCTGATGAGAAGATCTGACTCACTGGAAAAGACCCTGATGCTGGGAAAGCTTGAAGGCCAAAGTAGAAGAGGAAGCACAGGATGAGAGGGTTGAATTGCATCACCGATTCAATGGACATGAGTTTTAGCAAACTCTGAGAAATAGTGCAGGACAGGGAAGCCTGGCATGCTGCTGTCCATGGGATCACAAAGAGTCGGACACGACTGAGTGACTGAACAAAATGCACAACAGTGGGGCAGAACTCTTAAAAGCAGAAGTTCCAGTTTCAGACAAAAGATTCATTTATCTTAATGTGGACAATTTTTCTGGCCCCCATCTTCCTCACCATCCATGCAGGAGGTGTGAGCCTCAGAACACTTAGGTAAAGACAATAACAAAAAACAGCTTCATTTATGTATCACTGCCATTAGCCAGAAATGGTTGTCAGTTCGTGTCACTCTAGAACTCAGAGACTGGGCACAAGAAATCATCCCAAGTGCCAACCATCTTGTGTTCTCCTCTGCCAGTTCCAACCCCTCCCTCCATCCTCTTGCCATCTTTTTCCCCAAGCTCCTCCCTACCCTGTCCTTCCTCCAACCAGAAAACATCTAGGAATCTCCTGACATTGTTTCCACCTTGGCTGCAAGCAACGCTGGGTCTTTTTGAACAGACTTGTCCATAAATCTTAGATTGTTTTTCATCTTTGAAAAAGCCGCTTCTATCAGCAAGTCATTATTCACATGTCAGGAGCAGGGAAAAGTTCACTGAATTTCAAACTTTAATTTCTTTTCACTCCAGTTTACATCTACTCCCCAGAAACCACAGAATTTTTTTTTTTTAATCAGTCCCAATAGCCAAGGTACCCCATGACACAGCCTGCTAGAACCAAGGCCAGCCACCTGGGTGTGGAGGAGGGCAGGGTATGGAAGAGCAAGCTTAGGTTTGCCTAAATGAGAGTGGGCTGGCTCTAACCCATGGGGAAAAATAATTTTGGCTTCTCAGAGAACAAAAAACCCACTGGTCTCACTTTAGAGTGATGGTTTGGAGAATCAGGTAACATAATGAAAAGCTCAACTTAGCTGTGACTATAAATTACAAATAGGCGATCCAGTATAATATAGCTAATGAGCTAGAATATACTTCACTTCCATGTTATAACAGCTAAAGGATAGGTGAAGGGAGAGTGAATTTGGAGCCAATAGAGAAAAGAGGAAAGGAGGAAGAGAGAAAAGAGGAACGGGGCAAAGAAACCAACTCCCACACCAGAATCCAGCTCTTCCTGTCTTTCTGCTTTGTGATCCTCAGCAGGTTGACATTTGACCTCTTGCTGGTTGTCATGGTTACAGTATGATGTTTGAATCTCCAGATAGCTGCTCAACATTCTAGGTAGGAAGGAAGGAGCAAGAACATACAGTTTGCTTATCCCAAGGTTCTTTATCAGGAAGAAAAAAATGCTCCCAACCGCCTACCCCTAGTAGATCTCTCTGCATGTCTCCCTGACTAGATCTGGGAACATGGCCATCTGAGCTAGCCAGGTAGGCCAAGAGAGGAAGAATCATGCAAAGGAGAATGAGATGGGGCCACATACATCACCTACAGCTGCATGCATCACCTTCCATAACAGAATTGAATCTCTGTTAGCAAGGAAGAAGGGCGGTGGCTATTAGGTGGCTCCAGATGAGAACTCTGTATGTCCCCAAGGAGTGCCATGACACATTAGGGGACTGTAAGTGGTCCAGCATGAAAGTATGAGTAGGATGGGAGAGGAAGGACCAAAACTGGAGAGGTGAGGGCGAGATCTTCAAAGGCCAGGAATGCCCTGCTGATGAGTTGACTCTCTTAAAAGAGTCTTCCCAGGGTCTAAGTAGGAAATTGAGACAATAATGAACATTATCCAGAAGAGCGGAGGAGGCACCAGTGCCCTCTAAAGCAGTGGTTTTCACACTTAACTGTGTACACAGATGACCTCTGAGGATCTTGTGAAAATTAGCTTTTGATACAGTAGGTCTAGGATTCCACATTTTTTCATAGATTCATGGAGGGTGTTGATGTGGCTCAAGAGACCATACTCAGAGCTGTAAAACCTGAAAAGGTTTTTCTTGAAAACCTGTCCAGATGTGATTGTTAAGTGTTTTTAACATAACTGCTAATATAACTGAAATAAGAATTAAGACTCAAATCTTTAAAGAAAAAAAGACAGTTACTCTTAGATTGAGTTTTCCTCCCCACCAAAAAGGTAGCATCTGATGTAATTTTTAGAAATCTGATATCTCCATGTAACAGAAAAACCAAACCGACCATAATTTGAACACAGTGGAAGTTCCTGCCTCTCTTGAGTTAAAGGGGTCCCCAGGGCATTGTCCAGGCTGATTGGCAGCTCCCAGTCACGAGGGACCCCCTTTGACTTCCTCTGTCTTCCTGCTTCCCTCTCCTGACATGTGGCTTCCATCCTCAAGGTCACATCTTGGTCCCAGGTAGCTGCTGGAAGCCTCAGCCGCCCCATCCTCATTTCAAATGAGGAGAAAGGAAAGAACGAAGAGCAGTAAAGCACTCGCGCCCTGTCCCTCTTCAGGAGCCCTCCCAGAGCCCCTTAGAACACTCCTGTGGACCTCTCACTGGCATTGATACTGTGGCCATATTTAGCTGCACTGTGTGCAGAGAAGTGTTTTCTTTTGGCCTAGATGTATTACCTAGAGTTCTCTTACTGAGGAAGAAGGGAGTACCTCTAGCTGTGTCACTTTGACACAAGAGATACACCAAAAATGCCTTGGAATGGTTGAAAATAAAGGGATGGACAGAATTATTCCAGGCAACCAAACAAAAGCAGAGGTGGCAATAGAAATAGTAGGCAAACTAAAGTTTCGACAAAAAGTAGGAAGATGGTCGGGCTTCCCAGGTGGCTCAGTGGTTAAAAAAAAAGAATTCAACTGCCAGTGCAGGAGCCACGTGTTTGATTCCTGGGTCAGGAAGATGCCCTGGAGAAGAAAAGGACAACCCACTCCAGTGTTCTTGCCTGGGAAATCCCATGGACAGAAGAACCTGGTGGGCTATAGTCCATGGGGTTGCAAAGAGCCGGACACGACATAGCAACTGAACAACAGGAAAGTTGTCAGAAAGGGATGCCCTGGATAGTGATAAAACATGTAATGTACAAAGAAGATGTAACATGTATAAACTTTTGTGTATCAGGCAAAATAACATCAAAATATATATCCCCTTCAAAAAAGACAGGCTATAAGAAATATTAGGGAAAAAATTGTTAAAATGACAACCAAAGTAAGATACTTTAACTTTCCTTCCTCAGAATTTATAAAGTCAAGCAGATTAAATGTGAGTAAGATTATAAAAGATTTGAATGCCATATTTAAAAGCTGGGTTATGTCGAATTTAGTAATCTGAGGACAGAAAATAAGCATCCATTTCAAATCGCTACATAACATTTATAAAAGTTGATTATATTTTGAGTCATCAAGAAAATTTCAGTTCCATAAAGTAGGAACCTTTGCAGGCCGCATTCTGACCAAGTTGCAAGCAAACTATAAATTTAAAATAAAAATACAACAGTAAAATACCACTTGCATATTTATACACCGTCTTGTAAATAAGTTATGCCAATGACATAAAAAAAATTAAAAACTCCTCTGAGGCAGAAACACTATTTGCCTTAGTTTATTTTTTAAATTTTTTGGCCTCGCCTTGCAGTATGTGGGACCCTAATTCCCTGACCAGGGATCAAACCCACGTCCCCTGCAATGGAAGCACAGTCTTAACCACTGGACCACCAGGGAAGTCCAACTTTGCATTATTTTAGACAGTTTAATTTTTATCCATAGCCTACAAAGAATTCTTTGAAAATCAATAAATGAAGATAATAGAAAAAGAGGCAAACAATTTAAACCGAGCACTTTGTGGAAGGAAAAAAAGTAGCCATGAACAGTACACATATGGGAAAAATGGTCATCCTGACATAATAAAGACATGCCAACTAGAACAACAGTGCCCTGGCATTTTCCCCATATGTTACTGGCAAAGGATAAAAAGATGGCTTTTAACCCAGGATGGCTAAGGTTATGAAGGAACAGGCATGATCATAGCCGGTGAAGACTAAATTGGTACATTTTTAGAGGAAATTCAATATTATCTTCAGAAATTTTAATGTATATATGTATGTGTGTGTGTGTATGTCTATATATATGTGTATATAGCAATTGATCCAGTGATTCCACTTCTAGGAATTTATCCTGTAGAAACTATATGCACAAGTGCGAAGATTTATGTACAAACTTAATCCTTTCACTCCTGTTTAAGAGAAAAGCAGGAAACAAAGGAACAACCTAAACATCCATCAGGATTATTGTTGTTGTTCAGTCACTTAGTCATGTCCAACTCTTTGTGACCCTGTGGACTGCAGCACGCCAGGCTTCCCTGTCCTTCACTATCTCCCGGAGTTTGATCAAATTCTTGTCTGTTGAGTCGTTGATGCAATTCAACCATCTCATCCTGTGCTTCCCTCTTCTCCTTTGGCCTTCAATCTTTCCCAGCATCAGGGTCTTTTCCAATGAGTCAGTGAATCTCATTGGCTGACTCCAGTGAGTCAGCTCTTTGCATCAGGTAGCCAAAGTATTGGAGCTTCAGCTTCAGCATCCATTCTTCCATTGAATACTTAGGGTTGCTTTCCTTTAGGATAGACTGGTTTGATCTTTCAGGGGACTCTCAAGAGTCTTCTCCAGCACCACAGTTCAGAAGCATCAATTCTTTAGCGCTCAGCCTTTTTTAATGGTTCAACTCTCACATTCATACATGACTACTGAAAAAAACCATAGCTTTGACTATGGGGACTTTTGTCAGCAAAGTGATGTTTCTGCTTTTAATATGCTGTCTAGGTTGGTCATAGCTTTACTTTTAAGGAGCAAGTGTCTTTTAATTTCATGGCTGCAGTCACTGTCCACAGTGATTTTGGAGCCCAAGAAAATAAAATCTGTCACTGCTTCCACTTTTTCCCCATCTACTTGCCATGAAGTGACTAGGACCAGATACCATGATCTTTGTTTTTTGAATGTTGAGTTTTAAGCCAGCTTTTTCACTCTCCTCTTTCACCCTCGTCAAGAGGCCCTTTAGTTCCTCTTCACTTTCTGCCATTAGGATTACTTAAATAAACTTGGATGTATCTCCATACCACAAGACAATTAAAAATAATGAAATAATGTAGTAAATCTATAGGAACTGCTATACAAAGGTATTCATGATATATCATTACCTGAAAAAAGCACATGATGTAAGAGAATTTATAGAATGATCCCACTTACAAACAATAGTAGTTGTATATAAATACATAATTTTTTAATATCTAGAAGGCCATGTAGTGGCGGTTTAGTCACTCAGTAGTGTCCAACTCTTTGCAACCCCATGGACTGTAACCCACCAGGCTCTTCTGTCCATGGGATTCGCTTCATTACCCCTCCACTGAGCATGGTGGCCTGGGCTCAGTCATGTCCCTCGGAAAATGACAGTGATTAAAATTGAGGTTAATGTTTCTTAGCACCCTGGATTATATACTGTGTTTTATTTTGGCTCTACTTGTCCCTCAGTGTTCCGCAAGCTCGCTCTCCACCTCAGAGATTTCAGAATCTCACGGAAGCCCCTCACAGGCCAGGTCACCCACAATCCCTGTGTACCTCTGTGTACAGTTTTTAGCCTTTCTGACTCTTGGCAGGGAGAGGGGGCCACTGACACAGTCTCAGCAGGATATAGTTCAAGAAGGAGACAACTTGAGAATTGACACTTTGAATTGCTGGCTACCATCCTGCCTGGCAAATCTCTGTGCTGCCTCACTCCTCATTTCCAAAAGTGACCTTCCACTTGATTTTTTCCCCCGACCCTCAGTGTACATATTGGCCAGGTCTTTTGAGTTCTGGTCCAAAGAATAGTTTGACCTCCAGTGTACGATTGCCAAATTTAGCAAGTAAAAATACAGGACACTCAGTTAAATTTGACTTTCAAATAAACCACAAATAACTTTTTGTGTAAGGTGCCCCGTGTAATATTTGGGACATATGTACACTGGAAAGATGTTCACTGTTTACCTCAAATTCAAATTCAACTGGACGTCCTCTGTTTAATTAAATAAGTTTTCTCCCATGGACTCTTGTGGCTTCCCCCATCCCAGGAGGGGGACCTGAGTATAAAGGGTAGAAATCAGTAGGAGTTGGAGGTGATAGTTACCCATGGACAAGCATTGCCCAGAGTCACTTGTCACTTCACTCCCAGACCCTACTCAGCACTGTCCTTTCTCTGCCTCCTGCCTCCTCCCTCCTCTCGCTTGCTTCCCTGCTTCTGAGCTTGGGCCTCACTTCCTGCCCCTGGGCTTTCTCCCCTTTAGTTTGTGGCTTTCCCCTACCCTCACCTCTCCTCCTTTTCCCTCATTTTACTCTCACTGGTCCAGAACATGTAATTAAAGTTTACATATTTGAGTGTCGGTTGTACTTAACTAAATAAGGATTTATGTCCCTTGCTGTAATTTAAATAGCAAGGGGAATTGAACTTTGTGTGTGTTTCATTTTCCTTTTATTGATAGGTGGCCTTAAGTTTATTTTTAGCTACGTGAATCACTGACCTTCACCTTGAGTGGGAAGAAAGGTCTCCCATTTCCGGAATGAGCTCATCTGCATCTTCTGAAGGCATCTGCCAACAGGAAAGAGGAGAGGGGAATAGATAGAAGTCGGGGGACAAAAGGGGGGCCCTGATATATGGACCCATGCAGGGAAGGAAACTCAGAAGCTTCCTGTCCTGCCCCACAGTGGACCTTTTGGAATTGGACCCAGCTGCCCAGGGCAGGGGACAGCTCTCTCCTCTTTGTGATGGATCACCTGACTCCTTCCCAGGGAGCAGCAGCCACTAACAGACAGTGAAGAGCACGCTGGGACTCATTATTAGGGTCCCCCTGGCATTCTGCTTCTACACTCTGCCTCTCGCAATGGAAGCTGACACTTGAAGAAAGTGCCCCCCCGCCAAGCTCCCTTCCCCTAGCCCCCAACACAGGTGAAGTCTGGGCAGATCTCTGAGCTCCCTCTGTGTTAGACCCTCTGATTTCTAGCTGCTTACCTGGGGGAGCTTGACTTCTGTTTTCTCCCTCATTCTCTCCCTCCCTTTGTTTCTCTGTTCCTATTCTCCACCCACCAGCAGAGGGCTTTCCCATCTGGGAAAGACACCTTTGAAGGGCATTGCCAACTTGTGAGAGAACAGTGATCTGAGAATCAGTCACCGCTGTCCTGAACTAGTTGGCACTATTATCGTGGCCTCAGTTTTGTCTTCTGTACAATGGGGGTGATCACATATCTCATAGCTATATTAAAATAGGAAGAAAAACAAATGTCAAAAAGTGAATATTTCTGTCCTCAATCCAAACGCTAAATGATATTTCTTTAATACTGGAAAACTAGAAATTTTGTTTGTTACAGGATCCTTTTCATGCACTCAATCAGAGAGCCTTACCACTGTATTTTGGAAGCGTCTTTTCATTCCTTCTTTCCTATAGAATTATGAACATCTGGGGGTTCTTTCCCATGTCTCTTTTCAGGCAGGGGAGAATTTAAAAAAGCATGAAAGAATAGGTCTATCCCCCTTGACATTCCATCTGTGTTTCACTAGAGAGCAGTTTGGCTCTTTCAAAAGTTTGACTGTTTAACAGTTTGTAACTAAGTGGAGGTATCTTCACTTTGTCAAGAAGGCAGCTGCCTGAGTTTGGGGTTCACACTTGCCAAACAGCTGGAGCTATCCAAAGATTTTGGGGGCAGGTCTCTCAGCTTTGATGGGAATAATTAACAAAGCCTCCCCTAACTGGAAGCCTGGTCCTGAGGGAGGCCTGAGAGCCTGGACTTGCCAGAGCATGGGGGAAATGGAAGATTGGAGGCCACCGCATTCCGACACCGTACTTGGACAGAGTTTGTCTGTTCCCTTGGTTACAGCTGTGCGGGGCTTCAGTCAGAGCCCACCTCACCAGGTACCCCGCTCACCTAGCAGCGCCGTTCAGTCCTTACCTTCGAAGCAGGTCCCCCCACCGCCGGGGACCAACAATGGAAGTCAGCCATACCCATGGAAATTCATGTGGGGGAGAGAAGGCAGATCAAAGCCTCTGTAACCCAAGAATTCCTCAGCAGCTTGGAGTCCCTTAATAATTATGGTTTGGAGATTTGCCAGAAAGCAAAACCACTTAGCATGCTGGGTTTAACAATGAACGTTTTCTGTGTTTGCAGTAGCCTCTGTGCAGAGCAAATAGGCACCTTGAACAAAGGGTAGGATATTTGTATGTGTATATAAAATAACCTGCGCTGCCTTCCCCTAGAGTGCGTCTGCATGGAAGAATGCAGCACTCCGCTCTGTGCTGGTACCTGTTTTATGAGTAAAGTGGAGAAAGGCTACACGTCCTGCCCCCATCTCTACCTCTGTGTGTTAGAAACAAAAACCTTTGTTTAACTCAGAATTTTCCAGACTTATTGAATAAGCCAGATCTTTTTTTCTCCCCACTTGGGTCAGTTTTAGATTTTGGAGTTTTCTGTTTTGAGTATCTACGAACCTTCTAAAAAACCAATGCACATCCCAAGGGAAACTGGGAAATGATGGCCAAAGAGGGTAGGATTCAGGGATTTAGACCAGTGGGAAGATGGAAAAAACAAGTCCCAAGCCCTGAGGGGGTGACGAACAGGATTGCTGGAACTCGGGTCTGGACAGGAGTCTGGTGAACCCCCTCCTTGGACCCTGTGTCATTGTTTGTCCAGTTAGTCATTTATTCGACAAACATTTGTTATTGGGGGAAACTGGAGAAGAATGGCTTCTTGGATGAAAGTCTGTTAGAGCTGAAGTTTTATAATTTGAGTGAGAGGAAATGGAAAAGATGGGAAACATTCCAGAAAGAGAGAGATGGCCAAGTGTGAGGCACATTCAGGAAAAGGAATAAATTAGTATACAAGCCTTCATATTCGAGTAGGGGAGTAGGGCAGGGCAGCGGAGGATGTTTGGATTAAGCAAGACTCTTGTACATGCAGAGGACAGAAAGTCTGATCCAACCCGCTCCAGCCCAGGGTGGAGTACACTGGGTCGTGTAACTGAGAGTTCCGGGGGGAGGCAGCTGGCTTCAGACGCAGCATAGTCCAAGGGCTCAGACAGTGTCCCAGGGACCTGGTTTCTCATCAGAAGAAAAACTTCTCTGCTCTTAGGTTGTTTCTGTTTTCAGATGAGCTCTCACTTCCCTTGGAGTTCTAAGATGGCTGCAGCAGCGCTAGCCTTTGCATCTTCATTTATTCAAGGCCTGTATCAGTAATGTCTCTTTACTTTTAAATGCTTTCTTTTTATTTGGCTGTGGCATGAGGCGTGCAGGATCTTAGTCCTCGACTAGGGATTGAACCTGCACCCCTAGCAGGGCAAGTGCAGCCTTAGCCACTGGACCACCAAGGGAGTCCCTGAATGCTTTTTAATAGCTGTAGTTGGGTTCCAGGCCCATCCTGGAACGAATCTCTGAGGCCCAGAACATGATGCCCCGAATGACTTAGACCTGGGGTAGGTGCCCATTCCTGGAACAGGAGCAGGTGGTGTCAGCGATGCCCAGACCATGTGGACTAAAGACATGGAAGGGCTGACTCTCCAGGGAGGATCAGGTACAGCTATCCAGAGAAGGTGAATGTCAGCCAGGCCACAAAACAGCACATGTCCACTGAAACCCGGTGTGCCAGGGCAAAGGATCTGGATATCATTTACACCAGAGAACCAGTAAAAATTTTTGAACAAGTAAGTAACATGACCGGAGCTATACATTAAAGTTAATTCAGCTACAGTTTAATAGCTGCCATGTGCTTGGCACATGGTAAGGGCTCAATAATTTATATTTGGAAAGAGAGAAATAAATGGATGAATGGGGGTGGGGAGAGAGAAATGAAAGTTGGGAGCATCCATCAGAGGCCATTGTAATGGTGTGGGAGGGGAGCCAGCAAAGGAAGTTAACGAAAACCCATCAAGAAAACCAAGAAGTTCTGTCATTAGGAAACCCACATAAGGAAAAACTCAAGAGGGCGAGGTTAGTCAGCTGTGCCAGTCACCATCAAAAGGTCAGGTCAAGGGGTATAAGGACTGAGGAAATGTCGTAAGTGAGTGTTGAGAGAGAAGGTCCATTGGTGGGAAGGTCAGAAGCTAGCTTCAAGGAGTTTAAAAGTACACTGTGTAATGGGCTTGCCAGGTGGCTCAGTGGTAAAGAATCTGCCTGCAGCGCAAGCAGACCTGGGTACAATCCCTGTGTTGGGACGATCCCCTGGAGCAGGAAATGGCAACCCACTCCAGTATTCTTGCCTGGAGAATCCTATGGACAGAAGAGCCTGGTGGGTTACAGTCCCTGGGGTCACAAAGAGTTAGACACGCAGGCGCACACTCTCTAACATTATCTATCTTCCTTCCAACTCAAAAACAACAACAAAAAGTGCTCCTTAACCTCTGCTCGTTCTTCATGCAGCACCTTATGCCAGCCCTGTGACCTGTCTCCAGCCACAGTGCCCTTTTCTCCTCTGCGTCTTTCTGTTCTCCTTCTCCCTCTCTAGGCTGTCTGTCATGTAAATATTGACATAACTCCCTTGTCCTAAAACCACATTTCCTAGACCTGGCTCTGCCTTCAAGCTAACATTTCAAAAGAATCATTAGAGAAATTTTGAAGTTGGGGTGGACAGAAGTTTGAGCTTATGTTGAATGTCTTCTGTAGAAGACAAGATTATCTATAAGAATGAGTGGTTAGGGAGTAGGATATAGGGACAGGGAGATAGTTGAAACAGTTTATATAGAAGTTCAGTCAGAAATCACCAAAAAATGAGTGAAAGAATAGTCAGGGGTGAGAGGACAGCTGAGATTAAAAAGCATCAATGGGGACTTCCCTGGTGGTCCAGTACTTAGACTCTGAGCTTCTCCTGTTGGGGGTATAGGTTCCATTCATGGTCAGGGAGCTAAGATCCTGCATGTTACACGGCCAAAAAATACAGCATGAATGCATAGAGAGCCTAAAGAGCATCCTGCCTCTCTCCAGTGCAAATCAGTGGCTCACAGTGGAACAGTAAATGGGTTTGGGAAGAGACTGTTGAGCCTGGAACAAGATCAAGTTGATAAGGGAGATGGGTCAAGGAAGAGCATCCCAAACCCAGAGAGCCCAGGATATACATAGAGAAACAAGTGATGGCCTGAGAGAAGGGCAGGGTTAAGACATGGTCAGGATTAGGGTGAAAAGGTAGTTCCAGTGGAAGAAGTGGAAGGTTAAACCATTGTTTTAGGGATATCAGAGAGGCCATACAGTGTAGGAGCCCCAGTGGATAGATGATGGTATTTAAAACCCATATCCTCACCTGTGTCTCTGCTTACGTCATTCCTAAAATGGGGCTCATAAAACCTTCAAAAGATCATTGTAATGAATACAGATGTGATTAATTTATATGAAGCACTTATGATAGTGCTTATACATAATGAGTGCTTCATAAATGTTAGTGATGTTGATATTCATTTAAAAGTGACAAAAAAGGTTAGAATTTAAGATCTTGAAGTCAAAACCATTCTAAGCAACAGCAAAGCCTCAGATGCTATCATGGTTGTTGGGAGTTCAGTGAAATGGGAAATGGAGAGTATTGGAATTAAAAAGGATCAAGAATGGCAAAACCAAATACTGGGAGGGATATCTTTATGGCTGTTGATGTCACCAGTGGAGTGGCAGTGACTGTGTCATTGAGAAAGGTCAGGTCTCTACTTACAAGGTTCACGAGAACAGGGAGGTGGTTAGTATGGACCTCAAAAGAAGTGAGGTTGTTGAGTGAGAAGGAGGCAAGGCTTGTCTAGAAGTGACAGAAGGCGTGGACTGATCTGTCCACATCAGAGACAGGAAATGAAGAGCCTCTTCTGAAAAGTTAGGAGCATGGCACCTTCTGCCAGGAGGAGAAAGAAGCAAGCGAAGAGTTCTAAATGTGGAGAATTTGCTCACTGTAGAGCAGGTTTGTTTTTTTGTTTTGTTTTGTTTTGTTTTGTTTTGTTTGGTAGAGCAGGTTTTGATTGAGAAGAGCTTCAAAAGGGCTTTTAAGGAAAAGCATTCCCCGAGTCTGGGGGCATGTCTGGAAAGTTAGGGGCATGGCACCTTCTGCCAGGGGGAGAAAGAAGCAAGAGAAGGGTGAGAAATGTGGAGAATTTGCTCAGAGTAGAGCAGGTTTTGATTGAGAAGAGCTTCAAAAGGGCTTTTAAGAAAAACCATTCCCCGAGTCTGGGGGCATGTCTGAATCAGGCATGATTTGGGGGGGGGGGCGGTGCAGAGAAGTTGAAAGGAGGTTCTGGCTGAAATTCCTGGGAAAGCCTGGAGAAGGAGGCTCAATTCCTCGCCTTGACTGTGAGATGTGTGACCTTAGGCAGGGTGGCTCAGGAGTGCGTGCCGGGCCCCAGAGCCGGACCCCACTCCGTGATGGCCCCCCCACATCCCTGGGGGGGTCCCCAGTTCTGCATGCACTTCCCAGCTGGGCCCTCTGACAGAGGGACCGGGAGAGCTGGGATTGGGGGGCTTGTGTCTTTAGAGAGAGGACAAATGGCTTTTAAAGAGAAGGAAACAGGACACCAGCAAGCTTCGTGGCTGTGTTCTCTTCCAAGAGCGCTGCTCTGTAATGTAATTGTATTCAGACATTTTTTTTACATGACATCAGGGAATAGCCTCCCTTAAAAGCTTTCATGAAAAAGCATGACTATAAAACAGACTCAGGCAATGAAATGGAAGCCAGACGAATGGGTCTGTGTAATTCGGGTAAAGAGACTGCTCCTTACAGCTTTGTGACCTGATCTCTGCTCTGTGCATAAAACTCTATTTCACGGGCTCCACTTACATATGACTCTTACCTGGCAGGTGCTTCTAGATGTGAAATGTCTTGCTTTATTACAAAACATGATGAGGTGTAGGAAAACAAGGC
Organism: Dama dama; assembly: GCF_033118175.1. Taxonomy (NCBI): domain Eukaryota; kingdom Metazoa; phylum Chordata; class Mammalia; order Artiodactyla; family Cervidae; genus Dama; species Dama dama. The sequence goes on from NC_083691.1 coordinate 78,033,940, forward strand.
TTCCCTCCTCAGTGGCCACTCAGACCACCCTCCTGGGCTTGCTTGCAGCCTTTCTAGTCCTCTAAGCCCTAAACCTCTGTCCCTGTGTGGGCCGGTATCCTCAGCGGGGAGGGAGAGCTGGCCTCTCTTCCTTCTTTGCCCTTTTAACCCCTGTGTACACCCTCATCTGTCCATCTACCCCTCATGCCCTGAGCGGTAGGACACATTCTTTGGGAAATGTGTCCTGGGAAGCAGTACTCATTGAAGAGCCCCATTCTCACCCATTCCTTTTATTTAAAGCCACAGAGGTACGGAAGTCGATTACCCACCATCCTCTGTCCTTGGCACACCCTCTGGCTCCATCCACAAAGAGTCTTTGCTGTTTTGGATTTTTTTTTTTTTTAATTAAAGTGAAATTCACATAACATACAATTAACCATTTTAAAGAATACTGTTCAGTGGCATTGTGTAATTCATAATATTGTGCAACCATCTCCACCCTCTGGTTTCAGAACATTGTCATCACTCCCCCCTAAAATCCCATATCCATTAAGCAGTCACTCCCTGTTGTAACCTCCCCTCCCAGCTCCTTGCAACCACTAATCTGCTTTCTGTGTCTATGAATTTTCCTATGCTGGATATTTCATATAAATGGAATCATATATGACCCTTTATGCCTGCCCTTTTCCCTAGGCATAATGTTCCCTGGAGGCTTCCCTGGTGGCTCAGATGGTAAAGAATCTGCCTGCAGTGCAGGAGACCTGGGTTTGATCCCTGGGTTGGGAAGATCCCAAATTTTTAATCTGAATTATACCAACATTCCCTGAATATTTATTGGATGGACTGATGCTGAAGCTGAAGCTCCAATACTTCAGCCACCTGATGCAAAGAGCCAACTCATTGCAAAAAACCCTGATGCTGGGAATGATTGAAGGCAAGAGGAAAAGCAGGGTGACAGAGGATGAGATGGTTGGATGGCATCACTGACTCAATGGACATGAGTTTGAGCAAACTCAGGGAGATAGTAAAGGACAGGGAAGCCTGGCGTGCTGCAGTCCATGGGGTCACAAAGAGTCAGACAGGACTTAGTGACTGAACAACAACAATACCAACATTACTAAATTTTCATCAAGAAATTATTTTCCAGTGTAACTCCATCAAGCCAGTTTAATATCTTCACTAATTTTCTGTATAGAGCAGTTAAAATTTTCTAATGTTCTCCCTTATTTTCTTGAGTATCAACTCTTTAACCTATGTATTTGGCAATGAAGGTTTGCTTTTTCAGTCAAAAATTTTAGTAAGAGCTTTACCATACCTGGTTTTGTTTGTTTCCACCAAGTCACATTTTCCCCCATAGTTGTTGTTATCATTGTTTGCCGTTTGCAACGTCACAAACAAAATGACTTCTTTGGCCCGTTATTATGAATTTTATCTTGTGCTATTTAGCCATTGTCAGTTTAGTTTTATGTTGATTGTTTTTACCAGTAACATTCATAGCAAGATCAAAACATCCTCAAGGTCAAAAACAACCTGCTTCTTCCCAGAGTACCTCCTCCTCTTAATCCCTCCTCCCACCCTCCCCATGGAAGAGCTGATACTGAAAACAAAGGAGCTGTTCTAAGCAGTGGCCTCTAGGGTCTCAAAACCCTTAAGACCCAGACGCTCTTCTTAGCAGTTCATTTAAATCCATCCTACCAACAGTTTGATCTTTTCTCCTTTTTAGTTGCTCAAAACCCAGAGCTTGTAGTCTCTTAAATGATCATCGCTTCCTTGGCTTGTTCTTAAAAAGAGAGGTTTTTCTGTGGCCTCTCCCTTCCCTTCCCTCCCCCTCACCCTCCCCAGGCTTCTCCAGCCTCAGCCTCACCTCCCCCAGCCCAGGGTCTTGGCAGCAGGCAGTTCGAGATGCCTTTGAGAGCTGGACAGTACTCCAGGGAGGGTGTTGGGGTATGTTGGTCACAGATAGGAAAGGCCTTGGGTAACCTGGGAGTGAACTCAATTTCAAGACACAAAATCCCCAGGAACTTTGAAATCACAGGCACTTATATTTTGAGCAGTGTTTATAAATCTTAAAATCACTTTGTGAGTTTAGGAGTCATTTATTCGTTGTTTTGTAAAGAATCCTCCTGCAATGGAGGAGACCTGGGTTTGATCCCTGGGTCGGGAAGATCCCCTGCAGAAGGGAATGGCAGCCCACTCCAGTATTCTTGCCTGGAGAATTCCATGGACAGAGGAGCCTGACGGACTACAGTCCATGGGGTCACAAAGAGTCAGACACAACTGAATGACTAACACTTTCACTTTTCACTTTTGCTCATTGCATTACCAAGGACTCTCTTTGTTCTGTTTAGAGCCATAAAAGCCTGAGAATGAGGAGTGGGCATCTAAAGAGTAGCTTTCTGGATTTGGGAGAAGGCAGGAGGTGATAGTGGGAAGGTTCTCAGGAGAGAAAAATGACCATCCTGGATGTTTCTTTTTCTTCTTCTTCTTTTTTTAAATGTAGCTATTTGTTTGTTTGACTGCACTGGGTCTCAGTTGTGGGATCTTTGATCTTCGTCATGGCATGTGGGATCTAGTTCCCTAGGGTCAAACCCAGGCCCTCTGCATTGGGAGCTCAGAGCCTTAGCCTCTAGACCACCAGGGAAGTTCCACCATCCTGGATGTTTCTGATTTCAAATTTCTAGTCTTTAGATACACACCCAGACCATCCTCATCTTCCACCTTCCATATCCCACCAGTGTCTTAGGGAAGCTGGGCAGCCCCCCATCTGAGGGCCAGAGAAGCTTCACAAAGAACTCGGAAGGAGCTAGTCAGTCCTGAGCACTCAGGCTGAGAAGAAATTCCCTGTAAGAGAAAGAAATTCCAACAGTGAGATAAAGCAGAGAAAACTAGAGTGACTTCAGGGAAAGGGAAAGGGAAATGGCAAGATCCAAGCTGGTGAGTGAGTCATGTGGAATGTTCCTGCAGAGCCACTGAACTCTGCCCAGGCAGAGAAAGAGGAGGCTGGTGGAAGAAGGAATCTCAGGTTGCCCAACCTCTCCCCACCCCTCAAAAGGACTTCCCAATCTGTAGACATCCTCATTGTACCCCTGCTTCCATCAAAGTCTCTCCTGCCTGCCCTCACTGGCTCCCTAGGCAGGGAGAGAGGGAGATGGGTATCAGATTGCCTCTTCTGGGAGGAGAGCTTTGGGATTGATAGTGTAGAGGGGATAAAACACACAAGGCACTCACTTTCCACGAAGAGGTGGAGGTGACTGCCCACTTTGGGAGGCTCCGCAGAGTGAAACCAACAAGGAGCAGGCCGAGTGCAGGGGATGCCGGAGAGGGCCTGGTTCACCTGGGGACCAGAGACTGACTTAGCACATTTCACAGGAGGGGCCTGACATGATTTGTCCTCACTGAATGGAGGAATGCCAAGTGTGGGCCCAGTGCTATCATGCAGAGCCTCTCTGGTCTGGATCCAACTCACTCCTCTCCCTGTGGCCCTGTCACCCACCAGGGCCCCAGGAACACGCCTTGGTTATCCTGCTCTGGAGGAGCCACGGACAAAGCCCATGTGTGACTTACTCTTCCTGCTGACCATGAGAAACAGGACTGAGTATCACACACAGAACTGCAGCCCAGGAAAGGAGAGGCAGTGGGGGCTGCGCCCCTCTCCTCAAGATGCAAGCTTCTAGGAGGACCAGGTCTTGTCCACAGCGTTGCTGCCTGAGGGTGATATTTGTTTGAATCCATTCTTATTCTTTGGTGTGGTTGCTGCTGCTGCTAAGTTGCTTCAGTCGTGTCCGACTCTGTGCGACCCCAGAGACAGCAGCCCACCAGGCTCCCCCGTCCCTGGGATTCTCCAGGCAAGAACACTGCAGTGGGTTGCCATTTCCTTCTCCAGTGCATGAAAGTGAAAAGTGAAAGTGAAGTCACTCAGTCGTGTCCGACTCTTAAGCGATCCCATGGACTGCAGCCTACCAGGCTCCTCCGTCCATGGGATTTCCCATGCAAGAGTACCGGTGTGGTTAGAAGTGAACAAATGCGAGTATTTTTATAAGCTTTGAGCCAAGGACACTGTTAACCAGCTGTAATTTATCAACCCCTTTTTGGTAAAGTGTAGCCCTACTGAATAAGTGCACACTTCTAGGAAATGCTTATTTGTTTTCATTCATGTTGACTATATCCATTTTTTAAATGGGGGTGAGGGGAGGAAAACACATCTATATGGGCTTCCCAGGTGGCGCTAGTGGTAAAGAACCCACCTGCCAATGCAGGAGACATAAGAGATGCTGTTCGATCCCTGGGTCAGGAAGATCCCCTGGAGGAGGGCATGGCAACCCACTCCAGTATTCTTGCCTGGGGAATCCCCAAGGACAGAGGAGCCTGGTGGACTACAGTCCATAGGGTCACAAAGAGTTGGACAAGACTGAAACGACTTAGCATGCAGGCATGCAGACAGACAGACATATATATAGATATATATATATATATATATATAGATATATATATTTACCCAGTGATTTGAGGTGGACCCATGTTTTCTAAATTGTAGTTTTTTAACTTTAAAAATAAATGTTTTTAAATATATATCTTTTTTTTTTTAATGGAAGCAAAAAATTTGCTGCAGTATTTCTGGTTTCACGATAGGTCACCAGGAAATGTGTGTATCAGGCACATGACTGTATCTGTGGGGATCTCCATCTTTGGGAACTGGGTCCTTAGGAACCTCTGGGAACCCAGGCCCTCTGTTCCATATGAAAATAGCTAGAAAATTAAGAAAAAGCAAATTACTAATATTTGAAAAAAATTTTTCCCAGGACTATTTTTAGAACTTCAAACGATGGTATTTTTATCCTTTCCCTTCAGAACTGGAAAATGTTTCCCTTCCATATAGAAAGGGCTCTGTAGCAGGCTGTTCATCTCACATGACTGAGTTCCATGTGCTGCCCCATCTCTGCCCAGAGAGCTGGGAGTGGAGGGTGGGCCTAAGGATTGCTTTCCAGAAAAGGGAGATGAGGAGGTGAGGTCCTCCTTGTCTCCCCCAAATAGAGAGTCAGGCCTCTGGTTCCTGATGAACACTGAGAGTTCCACCCCTCCCTCCCTCCCTCCATTACTTGCAGAGACTTCACGGAAGGGACTCTGCAGTTGTGCAGGGTTGTGGGGAAGGTTAAAGCAGGGTTTCTCAGCCTCGGCACAGTCAACATTTCAGAGAGGGGACTGTCCTGGCATTGTGGGATGTTTAGCAGCATTCTTGGCCTCTACCAAGCACATGCCAATAGCACCACCTCCTTTGAATTGTGACAATGAAGAATGAGTTGCGTCCTGAGGCCCAAGAAGGCCTGGCTAAGTCAAGACGAGGAACATCTGTCAGACAGGGAATGATGAGGAAACAAAGCCAGAGAGGTGGAGGGAGAGAGACGTGGGACTGATGTGAGGAGAGGCCTTTGGTCGTGGGTCTCGTCTGTAAGATAAGGGGCTGGCTGGAGGCCTGCTGCCCTCGTGGGTACCCTAGTGTCAGCATCACAAGCTCACATGCCTGCAGGGGTGAGGTGGGAGGCAGTATGGTGGTCCCAGAGAGGACACACAGGTGCCTCCTGTAGTGTGTGGCCACTACTCTGCTCCAGGCAGCACATTAAACTACAGACCTAGAGATAAAAGTTTTAATTTTCTGAATTTTCAAAAGATGCTGGACATTTGGATTTTTATGAAAAATCTCCCTGGTTTTTAAAAAACCTTATGAGCTGTTCCAAACCTGTGTGAAGACCCAGTAGTCCATCTGCACCCCTGCCGGGTACTTCTGCTGGGTCCCTTGGGGCCTGGGAACCCCTGAGCTGTGTGCCTTTGATTGGGTTCTGCCTCCATGTGTCCTGTCTTTTAAACAGTGGTTTTCAGGGCTTAAGAAACCAAAAGAAAAAGAAGTAGGAGGAGGGAGAGGGGTCTACCTGGGCCAGCTGAAGTCGGAGTTCCCGGGCAGACTTAGTACCATGGGCAGGTTGGGAGTGAGGGGAGGGGCTGGCTGTCATCCAGGGCACGACGTCCAGCAGTGGATGCGTGGGCTGTGGTCTGTTTCCGCTGGGGCTGCCCGTGGGAGCATCGACCGGCACATGGGCTTCTTCTTCGTTGATGAAATTTTCAAAATATTCAGACAAAGAACAGAGACTAATACCATAGATACCATGTTCCCCGACCTAGATTTCCTGCTGCCTTCATCAGAGCCACCCAAGGGGCCAACCTGTCTCTGTTCCTTAGGACAGAACCTTCCTCTGGGTCATTTGTCTGAGGTTGGGGGCATGTGGGAGCTCTGTTATGTGGTAAAGTCTGAGATGATGACCTCTGATGGTTTAGGAAGTTCTCTCACTGACTGAGGTGCCTGGAAATCCCACCTCTGAGCCCTGGCTACTGGAGAGCGGAGAACCGGGGCTCTAGGGGTCAAGGGTCAACCGAGGCAGGGGCCAGTGAGGCTCCTGGAGCCCCTGCAAGAGTTGAATGGCAGAGTCAGCAGCTGAGCCAGGCTTTGGTCCCACGGTTGTTTCTCATGACTAGTTACAATACTGGCTCTTGACCTCCTGAGGGGATGTGAAGAAATCCACGGAGAAGACTGGAAATGAGGAAGCTGGTCTGGAAACAGCCTGATGAAGCCTTAAAATATTTTTACTCAGAAAAAAGAGAGCACAGTTGTACTCACTCAGCTCTGCCCAGCCCCTCTCCCCCACCACCAAACCTGCCCTAGGCTGTCTGCCCCTCCATCTTCACCTCCAGCTCCCCCAAACCTCCCTCCTCAACAGGCCAGTCTAATCTCCCTACTCCTCTTCATCCCAGCTCTGCTTGTCCTCTGACCCTCATCTGCGCAAGTGTCTCCTCTCTGAAGCTCCCCCCTTCTCCCACCCCGCGCTCTTTCTTTTTTCCCTTTTCCGTCCTTTCATTATGGCTAGTAATGGTATAATCAGTCTGCATCGTGCACCATCTTGGACTATTTCCTGACACTTCATATGTGTCAGCTTGCCTCTGACTAAAGTGTTTGCTCTCTGAGAGAAGGGCCTGGAATTTTTCTCATGTTTCTCACAGCTTCCCCGCTCCCCTCCTCATCCCCACAACAAAAACCCCTATCTGGTGATCAACAAGTACTTGTGGGGAGATAAAAGCTTGAATTGATGGGTAAATGGGTGGTGAGGGGAGTTGGGTGGATGACAGGGTTGAGAGGTTTTCCACAAATGCCTGACAGGATTCTCTAGAGCTGGTGGGAGCGCGAGAATCCAACTCCTCACCATTTGCTCAGCATTTCCTCGGCTGACTTCACCTATGTTGGAAAGGACTGGGAAAGAGGCTTGACCAATGGCCTTAGTCTCGAAGGCATCTCCCTCATAATACTTTATCATCAGACAGTAGGTTTCTAATCCATGGTCTGAATTGGTTTTCATAGTTGGCAACACAGAAAAAAATCCATGTCAGCATTTTCATTTTAATCAGTACAGTTGAAAATGACCCCAAACCTGCCTAGAAACGAAAGATCACTTGTCTTAGTTGGGACATTAACTAAGCTACGATCTTGAATGATCCGGCACACTGGGTGAAGCCTGGGTTTTCAGCTCCCAGCCCCAAGGTGGGCCTCTTCGTGGAGGTGGGAAGGAAGGCAGCAGGGGATCAAGTCAGATGACTTCTGATCCCCAGGTGGCTGCCTTGGCAGGACACCTTGACATGCCAGGGCACTAGCGAGAAGAGGTCTGTGCGGCGGCAGCCCTGCAGCCTCTTGTCCGCTGTCCTCCCCTGCGATCCAAGTGAGTTATCCATTCTTGAGGATGGAAAGCATAGGATTAACCAGTTCTAAATGCCCGTTTGTTGGGCTTCCGACTTGCTTCCAAATGACTGAGTGTTAATCCAGTCTGCCTTGCATAGGCGCCCCCAGACACATATGTACCAGCACCCCTTCCCCACTTGAAGCACCCCCAGAGGGGTCCCAGAGGGGTCTTCCTTAGCTATGCAGCCAGTGCGGGGAGAGTCTTGGAGATGATTTATTCTCCCAGGCTGACCTCTCCCCTTCCTTGGCTTCTGCGGCTCTTGGGATTCAGACCACTGCATTGATTCCTCACTGTTGCCCGAGTGTTTGCCTGACCTTCCCACCTAGACCACCAGCTTCCTGCGGACAGGATAGGACGTGTCAGTCTCTTGCTTTGTTTTCTACAGTACTTAGCATATCACTGGCTCAAAGCGGACCATTAGCTCCTATTTCCTGATTGTCCGGTGAAGGGCCAGGCAGAGTCCCACCTCCTCCAGAATCCTTCTTCAGCCTTCTTTCCACCTTCTGACCAACCATTCACCTCTGCAGAGCCCTCCAGCACCTGAGAACTAGGCCCCACAAGCATGTATGAGGCTCTAGACGTTTGTCCCGTCTCCTCAGTAGACTGGTCCTTTCCAGACAGACTCTGTGGTCAGGCTTCCTCCGAGCAACTGGACCCAACTTGGGCACATAGCAGATTTTTTTTTTTTTAACATCCTAGTCTTACTGAGATGTATCATACATTTACCATACAAGTCACCCATTTCAAGAGTACAGTGCAGTGTTTTTTAACATACTCATGGAGTAATGCAATCATCAGCACAATTTTAACATATTTTCATCACTCCAGAGAGAAATACCACAACCTATCCTTTGTTCCTCCATATGAGCTGACTGTGGCTACTGTAACAAATGACCACAAACTTGGTGGTTTAAAACAACACTGATTTATTGTCTCACAGTTCTGGAGACCAGAAGTCAGAAAATAAGGTGTCAGCGGGCCACACTCCTTCTGCAGGTGCTAGGGAAGAACCCAGTCCTTGCCTCTTCCAGTTTCTGGAGGCTGTCAGCATTTCCTTGCTGGGATCACTTTAGCCTCTGCCTCTGTCTTCACATAACCTTCTCCTTTCTCTGTGCGTGTTATGTGTATGTTAGTCACTTAGTTGTGTCTGACTCTTGGCGACCCCATGGACTGCAGCCCACCAGGCTTCTCTGTCCATGGAATTCTCCAGACAAAAATACTGGAGAGGGTTGCCATTCCTTCTTCAGGAGATCTTCCTGACCCAGGGATTGAACCCAGGTCTCCTGCATTGCAGGCAGATTCTTTACCGTCCGAGCCACCAGGGAAGCCCTTCTTTCTGTGTGTGTCTAGTGTCAAGTCCCCCTCCCCCTTATTAGGACAATGGTGATGACATCTAGGGGCCACCCAGATCATTCAGGATTATCTCCTCATCTAAGTATCATCAACCAAATCACATCTATAGAGACCGTTTTTACAAGTAAATTAACATCAACAAGGTCCAGGGACTTTACATAGGTATCTTTTGGGAGGCCATTTTTCAGCCTTCCACAGTCTCCATACCCACCCACCCCCCACATAAAATACATCATATAGCAAAAGACATGTAAAATTTAAGCGTACATGTGTACAAATTTTAGTATATTCATAAAGTTGTACAACCATCAACACTACCTGATTCCAGAACATCTGCATCAGCTTAAAAAGAAACACTGTATCTATCAGCAGCCATTCCTCATTTTCCCTATTCTCCAACCCCTGGCAACCATTAATTTACTTTTTTGCCCGTATGATTTGCCTGTTACGGACATTTTATATGAGTGGAATTATACAATATGTGCTCTTCTGCCTGGCTTCTTCTCCTAGCATGATGTTTTCAAGGTTCATCTGCATTGTAGCATGTATCCTGCATTCCTTTTTATAGCTGAATAGTATTCCATTGTTTGGATGTACCACATTTATTTATCCCTTCATTGGTTCATGAACATTTTGGTTGTTTCCACTTATTTGCTTTTATGAATAATTGTCTTATGGACATTCATGTAAATGTTTCTGTGTGGATATATGTTTTTAGGTATATGTATATGTCTGAGAGCTGGAGAGACTTTCCAACAGTCAGTTTTCCAATGTGGCTGGCACCATTTTACATTCCTGCTAGCCATGTATGAAAGTTTTAATTTTTTCACATCTTTTACCAAACTTAGTATATGTCTGGATTAAAGTTACACTAGTAAGTATGAAGTGGTTTCTCATTGTGGTTTTGATTTGTATTTCCCTGATGATTAATGATGCTCAGCATCTCTGCATGTGCTTTTTGATCATTTGTATATCTTTTCTAGAGAAATGTCTATTCAGACCCTTGGCACATGTTTTAACTGGATTATTTGTCTTTTTATGCTTGGGTTTTAAGAGCTTCCCTGATAGCTCAGTTGGTAAAGAATCCACCTGCAATGCAGGAGACCCCGGTTTGGTTCCTGGGTTGGGAAGATCTGCTGGAGAACAGATAGGCTACCCACTTCAGTATTGCTGGACTTCCCTTGTAGCTCAGCTGGTAAAGAATCTGCCTGCAGTGTGGGAGACCTGGGTCCGATCCCTGGGTTGGGAAGATCCTCTGGAGAAGGTAAAAGCTACCCACTCTAGGATTCTGGCCTGGAGAATTCCATGGACTACACAGTCCATGGGGTCACAAAGAGTCGGACACGACTGAGTAACTTTCACTTTCACTTTCTCTGTATGTATTTTAAATACAGACCCATTGTATGTTCTCCAGTTTTGTGAATTTTCTTTTCACTTTCTTTTTTTTTTTATTCTTTTCACTTTCTTAATAATGTCCTTTGAAGTATCAAAGTTTTCAATTTTGATGAAGCCTAACTTTTCTTTTGTTGCTGGTGCTTTTGACGTCATGTTTAAAAAAGCATTTCCTACTCCTATATTTCTCTGAGTTTTATAGTTTATTTTGAGTTAATTTTCATGTGTGTTGTGAGGCAGGGGCCTGGTTTCATTATTTTGCATGTGAACATTCAGTTATCTTTGCTCCCTTGGTTTGGAAGACTGTTCCTCCCCCCAGCCAGTTATTTTGACACCCTTGTCAAAAATCAGTTGACTGTAATTGTGAGAACTTATTTCTGGACACTCAGTTCTATTCCACTTGATCTATATTATGTCTATCCTTATGCCAGTTTCGAAATCAGGAAGTGTGAGTCCTCCAGTTCTGTTGTATTTTTCCAGATTGTTTTGGCTGTTCCAGACACACAACAGATTCCTCCGACACGCTTGTTGTCTGGTCACTTGCTTCCTTGCTTCCTTGAGGGACCAGCAAGCCTGTGAGAGCCTGGCTGGTCTGCAGAGTTAGGTTGAAAATCCCTTTCCCTACCCTTCAGCCTCCCTTTCAGAAGGCATTTGGCCAGTAGAGACTGGGCTGTTCTGGCTGAGCTGTCTTAGTCCAGGGCAAGGTAATAAAAGAAGGAACTTGGCGAGGTGCATCTGGCCCCTCAAGCAGGTGGTCTAAGTCCATCTAATCCTCCCCTCACCCCCGTCCCAGCTCCCCTTCCTCGTCTCTCACCTGGTGGGGTCGGCGTTTGGATGGTTGTAATTCTAGTAGATTTGCTTCCAGACAACACACCAGCTCTCCTCTAGAGCTTCAGTCATTCCCAGGACTCCCCTGGCACTTCCTAGGTGTGATGCCCAGCCCCATGGTGCAGGACGGGGGACACTGGTCCTCAGGTGGGGCAGGTGCAACAGTCCGGCCTTCCTGGTGGCATCTCCGATCACTTCCGAGTGGTCTTCATGGACCCATTGGGAGTGCTGCACGAGCTGCAGGCACTGGTTTTGCTGGTGGATGAAATTATGTTCTTCCCTATAGGGCTGTCAGCCCTTGCTTTAAGGAGACAAAAAGAAGAGTCGGGGCAGGGAGGGATAAGTGGTGAATCAGAGGGAAGATTTTTCTGGAAGGCTTCAAGAGAAGCTGAGCTGATGCTGGTGCCACAGTATGAAGGACTCACAGCTTTGACCCTTTCTTCAAAATACGGCCCCAGCTGGGAGCTCTTTTTAATGCATGAAAAGTGAGAGTCTCTCAGTCATGTCCGACTCTTTGCAATCCTATGGACTATGCAGTCCATGGAATTCTCTAGGCCAGAATACTGGAGTGGGTAGCCTTTCCCTTCTCCGGGGGATCTTCCCAACCCAGGGATTGAACCCAGGTCTCCCAAATTACAGGCGGATTCTTTACCAACTGAGCTATCAGGGAAGCCCCACTTTTAATGCATAAAAATAAGAAAACTGAGTCTGACTTCATCTCCATGGGGTACTGGGAGTGTTTCTCCAAGGCTTCCCTGCAGGATGGGCGTGGCCTGTGACTGATGCTTATTAGCTCAGTGCCACCACTGCTAACTGTGAGATTCTGGACCCGTTACCCAACCTCTGTGAGCACAGCTTCCTCGTTTATTAAATAAGGATACCTCCCTTCTGGTGGTGGGAGAAGCAAGGGTTCAAATAAAAGGAAAGTCTCTGTTATTATCAACTTATTGTTTGCTTTCTTTGTGGCTGTCCCTGTGTTACAATTTAAACCAAATCAATTGGGGTAAAGGAAGTTTCATAATCTCCAAAGTCATAAACTGGAATGTTCTGAGCATCTGCTGTGTGTTTCATTGTATGCTAGTCTGCATGTATATTTTCAGTCTTTGGGGCTTGAAAGATGCCAATTAATGCTGTTCTCTTCCCCTTACAGACTCTAAAGTAGTTGAGAACTACACAGGGAAGTCAGCAGAGATAAAAATAGAGATTGTATCATAGGCAAAGCCTAGACCAACACATGGCTCAGTCCTGCAGCCAAAAAGGCACCTTCACACCTCCCCTCAACTTTTTCTGTTTCCCAATTTGAAGCCTGATGCCAAGCTGCAGAGCCTAAGGGGCAGGTGTCCTGGGGGATTGATTTCGGGCTCTGAAGATGGTAACATTGCTCCTTTGGCTGCTTCTGTGAGCCCAGGCTCCACTTCATGGGCTCAATGTAGTGCTGGCCCCGATGGAGGGTCATCAGCTCTGTTCCTCTTACCATGAAGAACTACATCCCAGGAATGCTGGTACTAGTTCTCCAAATCTGCACTCTACATACACCATGAAACTTGCTGTCAATTCCAGTTTCTTTATAGCCATTTAAAGCTCTCTGACTGTATGCAAGTGAGATAACCTAACTGTGCCTGGATTCCTCATCCGTGAATTAGGAAAGGTAATACCCAGCCCAGAGGATGTTGAAGGACTGGAGAGAAAGGACTTGGTTAGGTGACTGGCACTTAATAGGTCCCCAGAGGCTGGTTCAACACCCTAGGGAACTCAGCCTTCTATTCCAGACTCTGAGGCTTCTCCCTGTGTGTTGAGCAAGACTCTTTGGGGGCCAAATGGTCAAGGACAAAGTCTGTGGGCTGCAGTGAAGATGTGGATTAGAGAAAGATGAGGTCTCAGTAGAAGTGGGTCATTGAAAGACAAGCATTGGTGTATGGATGGGTCTGTAGACATGTATTGTCTGTGTGGCAAGATTTCAGTCCCACGTTTCAGGCCTGCTCTAGGTTGGTGGTGGAAGGCGCAGGGTTGTTAATGGGAGTGTCAATGCCCAGAGCCTCCCTGCAAACCCATATTTAGGGCTGTCTAAAAATCCTAAAAGATAATGCTGTGAAAGTGTTGCACTCAATATGCCAGCAAATTTGGAAAACTCAGCAGTGGCCACAGGACTGGAATAGGCAGTTTTCATTCCAACCCCAAAAAAAAGCAATGCCAAAGAATGCTCAAACTACTGCACAATTGCACTCATCTCACATGCTAGCAAAGTAATGCCCAAAATTCTCCAAGCCAGGCTTCAACAGTACATGAACCATGAACTTCTAGATGTTCAAGCTGGATTTAGAAAAGGCAGACGAATCAGAGATCAAGTTGCCAACATCCGTTGGATCATCAAAAAAGCAAGAGAGTTCCAGAGAAACATCTACTTCTGCTTTATTGACTATGCCAAAGCATTTGACTATGTGGATCACAACAAACTGTGGAAAATTCTGAAAGAGATGGGAATACCAGACCACCTGACCTGCCTCCTGAGAAATCTGTATGCCGGTCAAGAAGCAACAGTTAGAACTGGACATGGAACAACAGACTGGTTCCAAATCGGGAAAGGAGTACGTCAAGGCTGTATACTGTCACCCTGCTTATTTAACTTATATGCAGAAAACATCATGAGAAATGCTGGACTGGATGAAGCACAAGCTGGAATCAAGATTGCCGGGAGAAATATCAAAACCTCAGATATGCAGATGACACCACCCTTATAGCAGAAAGCAAAGAACTAAAGAGCCTCTTGATGAAAGTGAAAGAGGAGAGTGAAAAAGTTGGCTGAAAACTCAACATTCAGAAAACTAAGATCATGGCATCCAGTCCCATCACTTCATGGCAAATAGATGGGAAACAGTGGAAACAGTGACAGACTTTATTTTGGGGGGCTCCAGAATCACTGCAGATGGTGACTGCAGCCATGAAATTAAAAGATGCTCCTTGGAAGAAAAGTTATGACCAAGCTAGACAGCATATTAAAAAGTAGAGACATTACTTTGCCAGCAAAGGTCCATCTAGTCAAAGCTATGGTTTCTCCAATAGTCATGTATAGATGTGAGAGTTGGACTATAAAGAAAGCTGAGCACAGAAGAATTGATGCTTTTGAACTGTGGTGTTGGAAAAGACTCTTGAGAGTCCCTTGGACTGCAAGGAGATCCAGCTAGTCCATCCTACAGGAGATTAGTCCTGGATGTTCAATGGAAGGACTGATGCTGAAGCTGAAACTCCAGTACTTTGGCCACCTGATGCAAAGAGCTGACTCATTGGAAAAGACCCTGATGCTGGGAAAGATTGAGGGCAGGAGGAGAAGGGGACGACAGAGGATGAGATGGTTGGATGACAACACCAGCTCAGCAGACATGAGTTTGAGTAACAAGGCAAAATGGTGAAGTAAGCAATGGTTTCCCCAAGTCAGTTCAGTTCAGTTCAGTCACTCAGTGGTGTCCGACTCTTTGCAACCCCATGAACCACAGCACGCCAGGCCTCCCTGTCCATCACCAACTCTCGGAGTCTACCCAAACCCATGTCCATTAAGTCGATGATGCCATCCAACCATCTCATCCTCTGTTGTCCCCTCCTCCTCCTGCCCTCAATCTTTCCCAGCATCAGGGTCTTTTCAAATGAGTCAGCTCTTCGCCAAAGTATTGGAGTTTCAGCCTCAACATCAGTCCTTCCAATGAACACCCAGGACTGATCTCCTTTAGGATGGACTGGTTGGATCTCTGCAGTCCAAGGGAACTCTCAAAAGTCTTCTCTAACACCACAGTTCAAAAGCATCAATTCTTTGGCACTCAGCTTTCTTCATAGTCCAGCTCATCTCATACATAACCACTGGAAAAACCATAGCCTTGACCAGATGGACCTTTGTTGGCAAAGTAATGTCTCTGCTTTTTAATCTGCTGTCTAGGTTGGTCATAATTTTCCTTCCAAGGAGTAAGCATCTTTTAATTTCATTGCTGTAATCACCATCTGCAGTGATTTTGGAGCCCAGAAAAAGAAAGTCAGCCACTGTTTCCCCATCTATTTGCCATGAAGTGATGGGACTGGATGCTATGATCTTAGTTTTCTGAATGTTGAGCTTTAAGCCAACTTTTTCACTCTCCTCTTTCACTTTCATCAAGAGACTCTAGTTCTCCTTTACTTTCTGCCATAAGGGTGGTGTCATCTGAATATCTGAGGTTATTGATATTTCTCCCGACAATCTTGATTCCAGCTTGTGCTTCCTCCAGCCCAGAGTTTCTTATGATGTACTCTGCATATAAGTTAAATAAGCAGGGTGACAGTATACAGCCTTGACATACTCCTTTTCCTATTTGGAACCAGTCTGTTATTCCATGTCCAGTTCTAACTGTTGCTTCTTGACTGGCATATAGGTCTCTCAAGAGGCAGGTCAGGTGGTCTGGTATGCCCATCTCTTTCAGAATTTTCCACAGGTCACCCACTTCCTTTTTCTGTGCCCCATTCTACTCTTTCACCGCCCTTCCTCCAGTCAGCTAAGATGAGTGTCTGAAAAATGAGTTCAGTCTAACACAGAGGGCAGTGGACTATGAGCTAATTCCAGTTCCCCACCTGTCATTGGGGAGCTTCCCAGGTGGCTCAGTAGTAAAGGATCTGCCTGCTAAGCGGGAGACACGGGTTCAAGCCCTGGGTCAGAAAGATCCCCTGGAAAAGGAGATGGCAACCCACTCCAATATTCTTGCCTGGGACATCCCACGGGCAGAGGTGCCTGGTGGGCTACAGTCTGTGGGGTTGCAAAGAGTCCAAAATGACTTAGCAATTAAACAACAACTTGTCATTGTACAGCCTGTGAACTGCTATTGGCTTTACATTTTTTTATTGGTTAGAAAAAATAAAAAGAAGAATATTATTTGTTGATACCTAAAAATCACATGAAAGTCCACTTTTATTGGACCATAAATAAAGATTTATTGGAACCTAGTAGCCACAACCATTTGTTTACATATTGTCTGTGGCTGCTTTCCGCAGAGTTAATTGTGACAGAGACCATAAGACTTGCAAAGTTGGGACATCCCTGGTGGTCCAGTGGCTAAGACTGCCAGTGCAGAAGGCCCAGGTTTGATCCCTGGTCAGGGAACTAGAGCCCACATACTGCCAATGAGACCCGGCATAGCCAAACAAATATTAAAAAGACTCCTAAAGTCTAAAATATTTACCTTCTGGCTCTTCAAGAAAAAGTTCGCTAATGCCCTGCTCGGAGAAGTTAGAGATTTAATGTGTCATGTGCTCAGTGGGATTTGCTTTAGAGGAAGGGGCAGAGTGATGGAGATCAGCAAGCCTGCAGAGGAGATGCTGGGTGGGATGCTTTCCTGATATCCTTCCAATTGGCTTGAGGGGACAGAAACATCTAGTCCTGTAGATGGGGCAGCTTCGATCCACACTGGGATAGGGGGCATGGCAATGGTGGAGTTCAGGCCTACGACTCATTCTAGTGTATAGACAGCAAATAACCCTTAGTGAGCTTGTCCCACCAGCTTCCCTGCCAGGCGGTGGCAGTGATTTTACCGGGGACTTTGACTGTCCCCGAATTCTGCACAGACCCCCGGCTGGCACTCAGCAGCACATTCACGGCTCACCTCTCTCGTCTGCAGAATTCGCCTTCTGTCAGGTGGATGCCTCCAGCGCCCTGGACCTGGCTCTGGCTGTCCTCTGTGACCTGCTCCAGCAGTGGAATCAGCTGAGCCCCGGACTCCCAGTCCTGCTGGGATGGCTGCTGGGGGAGGGTGAGGACCTCGTGGCCTGTGAGGAGAGTGCACATCAGGTAATCCCCGGGGGCTCAGGCAGCGGAGGTGTGTGCGAGTGTCCTACCTATGCCCACTGGAGGCAGCACTTACAGGCTTTCGTGGGCTTGATGTAGCTTGAAAGTGTGCTTCCAGATGCTCAGATACAGAGCAGTAACTGATTAACAAAATCTCCACATGACCCCAGCCGGCTGGGTGCTCCTCGGGCAGCTCTCCTGCTGATTTAGGGGTTCCAGTGGTAAGCCTTCCCATCACTGTGGGGGAGGGGACTTCGAAAGAGGTCCTTTGGAAGTTGAGAGTTTAATTATGGAGAATGCTTATTCATCAACATTAGAGTAACCAGGGGCTCCCCACAGTTAGGTCTGAAGCTGAAACACTTCCAGAGAATCAGGGTCCTTCCAGGGTCTCGGCTGCTAGAAGAAAACTATTAAACCCTTCCAGTTTAATAAACTGCTGTTTTATTAAAATTAAAGTTATTTTTATTAACTATTAACTATTATTATTAATATTAATATATTATATCATATTATATATGATATGTAATATAATATTATTATACATTAATATTATATAAATATATTATTATATATAATAAATTATTAATATTAATAATAACTATTACTAACTATTAACTATAAAACTATTAAACCACTCCAAGGGGAGCAGTCAACAGATAGGGAAACTGCTGCTGCTGCTGCTGCTAAGTCACTTCAGTCGTGTCCAACTCTGCGACCCCATAGACGGCAGCCCACCAGGCTCCCCCGTCCCTGGGATTCTCCAGGCAAGGACACTGGAGTGGGCTGCCATTTCCTTCTCCAATGCGTGAAAGTGAAGTCGCTCAGTCGTGTCCGACTCTTCGCGACCTCATGGACTGCAGCCTACTAGGCTCCTCCGTCCATGGGATTTTCCAGGCAAGAGTACTGGAGTGGGGCGCCATTGCCTTCTCCGATAGGGAAACTGAGGACCCAGATAAGCAGCAAAAGCATCCTGAGAACTGAAATGCCTCTTCCCTAGTGTCTGACTCAGCTGGCCTTCTTGGCATCACCAGCAGGCCAAGAGTTCAAAAAGCAGTCTGTTTATGGGAAATGTGGAGACAAGATAAAGTGTCTACAGTAAAAATGACCTTGAAAGTCCCCAGCATTATAGAACTGGGCTTCGTCCTCAGAGAGCAGTGTCTCGCGTTTGGCAGTGCTTCGCTCTTTGTTCTGCTGCTCACATCTCCCTCCCCGCCCTCTCTGATTTCTAGATGCACCTTCAGGTCTAGGGCCCCCTCCTTTGTTGAGGTCCCCTTTTCAGCACCAGTCCCCCAAGGTATCTTGGCTGAGAACCACAAACACATCTTTATCAAAGGTCATGTTAAGTCTGCGGGGGGAGGAATTCCTCTCCGGTGGAGAAGTACGATGAGTGAACATCGAAGGTGACCTTCAAGGCTGCACGCGGTGTGCGTACAGGGGTGTTGACAGGCGGAAGTGCGCCTGCTGTCAGGTGGGGGAGGGGACACACTGCTTCTGCATCTGCCAGGACTCCGCTCTGGACTGGGGCTGGGTCAGCATCCCCCGTAAGGCTGGGTTATGGCTTTTTCATCTGATTCAGGTGGAAGAAGACTACCCGTTTGAAAAAACGGAAATCAACTTTTGGGCCGAGACCCTGATCTTCGTGAAATACCTCTACAAGCACCTCTTCCGCCTCCTCTGTGAGTCCAGAGGGTGTCCCCTCAGCCCGGAGATGCTCCGTCATTTTCAAAGGACTGCATCGGAGCAACGTCACCTCCTTTCCCAGCTCTTCAGAGTGCTGCCTCCCACTGCTGAGTTTTTGAAGACGGCGGAGTTCACGAGACTGCGCATTTGGGAGGAAAGGACTTTGGCTTGCCTGAGGCTGCTGGCCATTCTGGAAGGGGAGGACACCCTAGTTCTCAGGGCTTTGGATTCTTCTGCAGCAGCGAATCAGTTAACGCTTCCAAGAACAGAAACAGCTTGTTGAAGGATTTGTGGGATTGGGATGGGGTGGGTTATTCCTCCACTCAATCAATAGGAAAATGTTCAACAGAAACTCCAGCATCTTCTCCCCCTTCACACCGCGCCCCCTCCCCCCACCTCCCTTCTGTGAGTCGTTTTCTGTCCCACAGAGGATTTCTTCTTCGGTTCAGTCATTCAAGGCAGCCTCGTTTATTGCAGCTACTGTAGGAAGTGAGGCTACCACAGTGAATATTGACTCTGTTCCCAGGTGCAGGCCACCTGCAGGCCTGAATTAACCTTTCTCATCCCCCAGGACCTCCAATGTCCAACCAGAGCCAGCCTGCATTTTCCTCTGAATTGACTACACAGAATTGGGTTTTAAGACATGATTCCCCACCCCACCCCCCATTTTTGGCTGGTTGTAAGAGTTGGATTAGTTAGCAAACAGCCCACTTGGTCTGAATTTCAAATTTTATTCCATTTTAGTGAAGTAAGAAATATGTTCCAAATGTTGGATCCTGGGAGAATTAAGCATTAACTTCATACAAATAATTTTGTTTTTAGTGTCTGCATGTTTAAGCCTTCAGTGACCTGCACATGCCATCCTAATTATTAAAAGAGCCATTACAAGCTCCTACCCCCGACCCCCAATAAAAAGTATTTGTGCTATTGTTAAGAAATCATATTTTACCACCCACTGAAACCATAGCCTCTTGGCTGTTAGAAGGAACCTGGGAGGAGTCAGAATAAATGACTTATTTGATGTCTACGCTGTTTACTATCATTTTCTTGGTTGCAAAAAGATTCTTACTTAGGATCACAGAAAATATTTATGCATTTTAGTGATTTAATATACAAACCTTAGGATTTTCTGCTTTTCTAAATCCAGCCCTCCCCACTTCCTCAGACACCCAGCAGGTGTCGCTATTGCATACGTTTTGCTGCTGATTTTGTTTTTCACTGGCTTACCGTTTTTAATTTGTAATTTCAAAGCGTCACCCAAAGACAATTATCTTGAAACTCATAGCTTGGATAGGTCATAACCTCATCCACGTTCACTTCATCCTAGTTATCTGAAGAAACCATTTCAGTAAGTGTATGTACACTTGTTTCAGCTTTTAGAGTCTAAATATTTTTAAATACTTCACAGGTGAGCAACCAGTTAGAATTATTTTATTGATGTTTGAGGGTTTGATCAAGCAGTTTAGCGGGGAGAGGGTTTGGTATGATCATTTCCTACTGCAGAAAGATTTATATTTCAAATATAATTTGTTTCTTTTTGAAAGAAAACCACCTAACACTAAAAAATAGAGCCTACTAGTAAAGAGCTGTAGGAAGAGGCATGCAAAAAAGTTAATTTAGTGTCCAAAGTTTTGTCCTAAAGAGAACAGAAATTCCCTGGTGGTTTTGCACTATTCAGCTCAAAATGTGTTGTGATCCTGAATTAATTACCTGGTTAGGCATCTGTGTAGCCCACACTTGATGGAAAGTTGCCAGCTTAACATTTCTTTTTGTTCTGAGAAGACATGGCTGGTGAGAAGTCAGGTAATTGTTGGTACAACATAATGATAACCATGGTAGAATAATTATGAAACTGGCTCTAATAAAGCTCAGCTCACTGGAAAAGGCCAGCATTCCTTTTTTCTCCATTTAAAATGAAATAAAAGCAGTTATATGATAATAAAAATATTTCTACCAGCAGGTATTCTGTACCAAAGCATGTACCATAGCATGTTTACATGCAAGCTCCAAAGTCTTCTACCCAGCTCACAAAGTGGGTGTTCTCATAGGTGTTGACTGGGAATTACCCGATTTTGATCTTGGCTGGTTGTAGCCAGCTTGGGAGTACAGGAGAGACAGATGTTTCCACTGGTTTTTGTATCTGAAATGTTGTCACTGACCTTCAGTAGCAGAGGTGGTGGCCTGGGAAATGGCTGTTTCACACTTTCCTGATGCATTCCCAGGGGCAATTCAGAATACCCCACTGTCAGAGCCACCCTCAAACTCTTGGGTTCATTTCAACAAAGAACAAAACAGGGTCAGGGTTCTTGGGTGTTCCAGGCTACAAGTCTCCGCCAGGATTGCCCAGCCTTGTCTAACGATCAGTGTAGGCTGGGTGGTGAGACTAAAGCAGTCACTTCTTCTGAGGTCACTGCCCTTGGCTCCAAGCTGGAGGGTCCAAGATTTGGTGCCCTCTCAGCTCTGCATTCACCATTCTTTGGACCTTCACCCATCCAGCCATGCTCCAGAGGTCTGACTTGCTCCATTTTTTTGCTTTGTCAATTTGTTTTAATAAATAAAATGGAATATACTTGTTTATCTTTTAAACACCATAACTGGTAACTCATTTGCATTGGCACCTTGACAAAAGGTGTAGATTAGTAAAGCAGGAATTATGTTAGTTTTACAAGGAAACCCAGGTGCCCAAGTGATTATGTGATTTGTCTAAAACCATGTGGTTTATAAGGGAAGGAGGCTGAACTCCAGCCTTATGATTCTGATCCTGAAGTACTTGCAGCCCTGCCTTGGCTCAAGCACCCTGGATGGGTGGAGAGTCCAGCAGTTGGCTCTGCATGCAAGCTGAACTTGAAGGAGTTGGTTTCCTGAGAGACAGGCCTAGTTCATTCCTTCCCAGGGTACTGAGAGGAGTGAGTGCAGCGGAATGTAAATAAGCACAAGGAAACACAGCCAGAAATAAGATCAACTGGGCAAGGGGGGTGGGTCGCGGGAGCTTCTTTCCCTGGCAGGTACTGGACCTTCCAACTTAGGCCCAGTAACAGCCTAGGCTGCCAGGTGTGCGAAATCATGGGCCGGACTCCAGCCTTTCAGAGGCAGCGTCTGCGTAGACGGGAAGTGTCCTGGACCGGACCCCAGATCTGACAGCGGCTTAAGCCTCACTGGGTGCTGGGGCAGGGTGGTGTCTGCCTCAAACCCGGAGGGCACCGGTTGGCAAAATCTTATACCAATGCACGCTTCTGGGGTGTGGGACTGGCAAGAGAAGGTAAGGCGAGCCCACTAGGCGAATCTTCGGTGCCCAGCCTTGCCTGGCTGCGGGTCGGCCTCAGCGGGAGCCCGCAACCCAGGACGAGCTAAGGCAGGGTGCAGCGCCCTAAATGGCCAGGGAGGGTCTAGGAGGGCGCGCCAGGCCAAGGTTGCGGCGGACGGGAGCCTCGGCTCGCAGCTGTACCTCGACCCCCAGGAGGACTGGGGAAAGCCGGACAGACCAGCAGACGGACAACGCGGCGGGAAGTGGCCTCCCTGCCTGCGCGGCTCTCCTGGCCTTTCCTCCCGTCCTCCCAGCCGGCTCTCCCGCCCGGGACGCCCCGCGCCACTCTGCGCCTTTGGCCCTGGCTCAAGGTCTTGTGATGTGATTAGCCAAGCCAGCGCCTTGTCCTCAGACACTCAGCCCTGCCCGGCAGGCCTCGGCATTCAAGCCCTGTTTACTGCAGTCTGGGCGGGAAGAGGGGCGGAGAAACGCGCCCAGGCTCCTCCGGGAGAGACTGCCCAGGCGGCCGCCCGCGTGGCCGCTCCCGCCCCCACCCCCACCGCATCTCCACGTGCAGTCGGGACGCAGCCACCACCCGTCAGACTCGGGCCCAGAGTCCCCGCCCCCCGGCCAGAGAGCCCTTTGCAAAGCCGCCGGGCCGCGCGGACGGTTGCAATATTCTTGCACTTTGCAATTCCCGCGCCCAGTATAAAACTGAGAGTGGGAGATAAAAGCTCCGCAATTTCGCCAAGCAGGATCGGGCGGGGAAAGACACGTTCAGGGCTGCAGAAACCCGGCCACGTTAGGCGTGCTGGGGATTTCCGACAGAACAGCCCCAGAGGAGGCGAGCCGTATCTTCCCGCCACCAACCAGCAGCACCTCTCTCGGCCGAGATCTCCAGGCCGCCCCGGGCGCCCAGGCGGCCAGCCCCGCCCCGAGGCCTCTCCGTCCCCTCCCCCAGAGGAAAAAAATTGGCGGCGGCCAATGGGAGGCCAGGAAGGCTCCTGACGTCCGCCAGCGGGCGGGCAGCGTTGCCTGGAGACCCCGGCGGGGTCAGCGTTCTGTCCCCTCCCCTGGTACGCCCGCCCCGGGGCGGCCGCGCTCCGGGGGCTCTATATAGGGCGCGCGCTCGCGGGCCGCTGAGTTCCACCAGTCCGCGAGCTGCCGTCGGCTCCGCGCGGGGGGGCGGGCCGGGCACCCCGGGGCGCGGAGGAGCGCTCTAGCTTCACTCTTCTTTCCCCCCAACTCCGCACTCCCGGGCACCCTCAAACCAGTCCACGCTGCTGCCCACGCTCCCTCTTTTCTCGCCCCCCAGCAAACTTTCGGTCCCTCCCTCGCCCCTCGCCCGTTACTCGTCGTGGCTCGGGCCCGGCCGCGCCGCCCCGAGGGCTCCTCCGGATCTCCCAGTCTGCAGCTCCGACCATTAGAGGATCCAGAAACATGTCGACCACACTTCTGTCCGCCTTCTACG
The DNA here is from genome assembly GCF_033118175.1 of Dama dama. Classification (NCBI taxonomy): domain Eukaryota; kingdom Metazoa; phylum Chordata; class Mammalia; order Artiodactyla; family Cervidae; genus Dama; species Dama dama. The sequence goes on from NC_083691.1 coordinate 78,057,459, forward strand.
ATATCGACTTCTTGTGCAAGGTACGCGGGTGAGCAGGGAGCCCATCAAGTTTTCAGGCTTGGCCTTCTGTCCTCGGCTTTGGGGGTTCTCTTCCCGCTCTGACTTTTTTAGATTCGGGAAAAATCCCAGAGTTTGCACTGCTGCTCGAGCCTTGTGGGCGGGGAGAAGGAGCAGTTGGGAGGAAAGGCAGAAGGGAGTCGCTGTAGCTGTTAGTTTCTCCGCAGCCGACCACAGCCACGCTGCCCGGGGCTTCCCGGACGGGGTTTGCGCCGCCCAGGCCTGCGGCCCACGGCTGAGGATCACATGTCGCGACGCAGCGCGGCCTAGGGTGGGAGAGTCCGGCTCCTCCCAATGCTAACTTGATTCTTGTGCGTGTTTAAGGGTGGAGGTTGGGCCGAATCGAGATCCGAAAAAAGGAAAAAGAATCGGAGGGCTGGTAGTGGCTACTCGGCAACTCGTCCCAGCTCTTCCCTCCTCCCTTTTCATCCCTTCCCCGCTCCCCTCCTCTTGGCAGACGGAGAAATCCCTGGCCAATCTCAATCTGAACAACATGCTGGACAAGAAGGCGGTGGGGACACCCGTGGCCACCGCCCCCAGCTCGGGCTTCACGCCGGGCTTCCTCCGACGGCACTCGGCCAGCAACCTGCACGCACTCGCCCACCCCGCGCCTAGCCCCGGCAGCTGCTCGCCCAAGTTCCCGGGCGCGGCTAACGGTAGCGCGGCGGCCGGCGGCTCGGCCTCCTACGGCACCCTCAAGGAGCCGTCGGGGGGCGGTGGCACCGCCCTGCTGAACAAGGAGAACAAATTCCGGGACCGCTCGTTCAGCGAGAATGGGGAGCGCAGCCAGCACCTCCTGCACCTGCAGCAACAGCAGAAGGGGGGCGGCGGCTCCCAGATCAATTCGACGCGCTACAAAACTGAGCTGTGCCGACCCTTCGAGGAGAGTGGCACCTGCAAGTACGGCGAGAAGTGCCAGTTCGCTCACGGCTTCCACGAGCTGCGCAGCCTGACGCGACACCCCAAGTACAAGACCGAGCTGTGCCGCACCTTCCACACCATCGGCTTCTGCCCCTACGGGCCGCGCTGCCACTTCATCCACAACGCTGATGAGCGGCGACCCGCGCCGTCCGGGGGCGCCTCCGGGGACTTGCGCACCTTCAGCGCCCGCGACGCGCTGCACCTAGGCTTCCCGCGGGAACCGCGGCCCAAGCTGCACCATAGCCTCAGCTTCTCAGGCTTCCCATCGGGCCACCACCAGCCCCCTGGGGGCCTAGAGTCGCCCCTGCTCCTAGACAGCCCCACGTCGCGCACGCCGCCGCCGCCCTCCTGCTCCTCGGCCTCGTCTTGTTCGTCGTCCGCTTCGTCCTGCTCCTCGGCCTCGGCAGCCTCCACGCCCTCCGGCGCCCCGACGTGCTGCGCCTCTGCTGCGGCTGCGGCCGCGGCCGCGCTGCTGTACGGCACCGGGGGCGCGGAGGACCTGCTCGCCCCCGGCGCGCCCTGCGCCACCTGCTCGTCGGCCTCGTGCGCCAACAACGCCTTCGCCTTCGGCCCGGAGCTGAGCAGCCTCATCACACCGCTCGCCATCCAGACCCACAACTTCGCCGCCGTGGCTGCTGCCGCCTACTATCGCAGCCAGCAGCAGCAGCAGCAGGGCCTGGTGCCCCCCGCGCAGCCCCCGGCGCCGCCCAGCGCGCCCCTCCCTGCCAGCGCCGCCGCGCCGCCCTCGCCGCCCTTCAGCTTCCAGCTGCCACGCCGCCTGTCCGAGTCGCCGGTGTTCGACGCGCCCCCCAGCCCCCCAGACTCGCTGTCGGACCGCGACAGCTACTTGAGCGGCTCCCTAAGCTCGGGCAGCCTCAGCGGCTCTGAGTCCCCCGGCCTTGACCCGGGTCGCCGCCTGCCCATCTTCAGCCGCCTCTCCATCTCCGACGACTGAGGCAAGAGGGCGCCAGTGAGGAGGAGGAAGGGAAGGCCGTTCTGGGGGTGTTGGAGGGCGCCCCTGCTTAAGGGCAGGGGGGCGCAGGAGTGTGGGGGGTAACATCGGCCACAAGTAGACTGCAGGCTGTGCCGAGCACTTGGACTCGAACTTGAGTGCCGGGAGGGGCCCCCACCCCTCCCCTTTCGGTTCCCTCTTCGTTTTTTGTTTTTTTTATTATTATTATTATTTTTATTATTATTACGAAGTTTCATTCTTGTTGAGCGGGAAAAAAGCCAACGAACTTTTTGTATTGATGAACAAAAGACTCACAACAGAGCAGTTGTGATGCGAATAGAACAAAAAACCAAACAACAAACTTTGTTAGGTCTCCGATGAGTTTGGGATTTTAGGAAAAATCAACCCAGCACCAGCAGCTATCAACCACCATTCCATATCTTCACTTGAAAAGCATTAGTTACAGTCCAGATGTCGGGACTCTTATCTTGAGAGAAGTTCCTAATTGTTTGTCCCAGACCAGTGTAAACAAACCAGCCAACCACCGCCTTGCTAAACCTATAAGCTTTTAGAATCCAATATTCTGCCAAGAATATGCCTTGATAGTAGACCTCAGCTCCATAGGTGTTTTGTTTTTTAACAAAGTTATATATGTCTGGAAAAAAAAAAAACCCTTGCATTCCAAAGTTTCATACTGGTTACTGGTTTCATTGCTACCACTTAGGGGATGTTTAATTTAGAACCATTTTGTCTGCTCTTTCTGGAAGCCTTGGGCAGAGCTTAGTTCGTAATTGTTGGGGAATAACTGCTGAATTTTTAGCTGTTTTGAGTTGATTCGCACCACTGCACCACAACTCAATATGAAAAAAACTATTTAACTTATTTATTATCTTGTGAAAAGTATACATTGAAAATTTTGTTCATACTGTATTTATCAAGTATGATGAAAAGCAATAGATATATATTCTTTTATTATGTTAAGTTATGATTGCCATTATTAATCGGCAAAATGTGGAGTGTATGTTCTTTTCACAGTAATATATGCCTTTTGTAACTTCACATGGTTATTTTATTGTAAATGAGTAAAAAAAAATCTTAATTTAAGAGATTGTATGTAATATTTATTTCATTAATTTCTTTCCTTGTTTACGTAAATTTTGAAAGATTGCATGATTTCTTTACAGAAATCTATCTTGATGCTGTGGAAGTAGTTTGAGGAATATCTTATGAGTTTTTCTTAGAATGTATAATGGTTGTAGCCCATCCAACTTTAAAAGAAAAAAATGACCACATTGCAATCAGGCTTACATGTGGCATGCTTTTCTCATTCCAACTTCATAAATTAGCAAAAGATGTTTTTTGTTTGCTTATTCCACCAGTTCTACTGTGACATACTCTGCATATAAAGACATGTAGCAATAATGGGGGGGGGGGGGGTAATCTCACAGTGCCTTTGGAAGGGCCAGAACTTGCCTTAAATTTTCTTCAACCAAATAAGTATTTTGTCTATTAGTGCTTGAGAGAATCTGAATGTAGGATGGGTTCAACTGCACAAAAGGAGAAGATTTTTACCACTTTTTTTTATATAGATATAAAGTGAAGAGGCCACCTCTTAGTGCTAAAATGGTATGTAGTACATGAATATGCCTTGTTTAATTACAGAAAATTCCAAAACTTGTACTATTTTTTTTCCCCGTGTGGAAAGGCAGGAATGCTTTTCTGGACAGCAGCTGAATGAGCAGTAGCTTTAGTTTGTACGTAGGTACAGTTGGAGCACTATGTATGTATGTATTGTGGACTACTTTGACAGAAGTAGGTATTTTGAATGTAACAAGGTTAAGTCAACTTGAGTTGTAATATATTTGGGGAATCAGTTCACTACAAATTGTGACTGTAAACATTGTACTGTAAATGTTTTTGTAGTTTTCCCCCAATAAAACTTCTGGGAAAAAAAAAAGGTATTAATGTGTAAGATAGCTTCCTTTCTTATAATGGGGATACCTACAGAGCTTTCTAGCTTCCCACCACTGTCAGGCATTGCCCAGGTCTTAGAGAATTGGGTGCTAGGGTTTAGAGGGCTGGCAGAGCCCGAGTTCAGAAGAGCTTGTCTCCCTATGTGTTTTAATAGCAAGTTCTTTCAGCTGAAAGAAAGTAATTTAGACTGTCAAGGGCATTAGTTTAGCTAGCTGTTCCCTTTGCTAATAAGATGCATCCCCGAGTTGGCTGACTGGTAGCAGGTCCTGGCTGGGAGGCCTGAGGGGTGTGGCCCGCCTGTGAGTCACCAAGCGATCACGTGTCCGCTGTGGCAGCTGAAGGTCTGGATTTTTTTTTTTTTTTTTTTCCAATGGGACACCCGGGAAACAACTGCTTGGGTGAGGAGGGTCTTGCCAGCCCCTGGCTGAATTGGGGGTAGGAAGTTAAAGCCCAGCCTTTCTGGGCCAGAGAACCAGGGTTTGGCCTGGACTTTGGAAAGCCTGGTTGTGCTGAGGACGGAAAGAGAAGGAAGATTAAACAAGTTAAACTTATATCTGGGTAGTGTTTGTTTATGTGGACGGCTTCCTCTGGGAGTGAGCACACACGTTATTTATGCAAAAGGATTAGTGTTTGTGCTTGAGACTACTATAAGCGGCCAGAAAGCAAATTCAACCCAGGTCTGGAAAAAAGGAAGGATGAAAAAAAAGCTTTCAATCTCTCTGCTGATTCTCACACAACTGAACAAAACCTGAGTATGGTTCTTTCCTACAGTTGCTTTAAAGCTTAAAAATGTGCTTCATAAAACAATTCCTGTTTTTCCTTCTCTACCCCTCACCCACCCCTAACACACACACAGTTCACTTTTTCCAAAGTAAATAAGAGCTTTAACAAAAGTTTGTTTCCTCATCTGCAGCAACTGGGTTCTATCACTCTACTCCCATCCCCTTGACCCAGTGTTCACTGGGGTCTCCTGAGTCTCACAGCTGAGTCTGGTTGGGTGGGGGTGATCAGTGGAGCCCGCCAGGCCTTGAGCAGCTGCTTCACGCTAACAGTGATTGCGCTGGTGTTAAACTGGAGCATTTTGGTGCTGGGCGCACGCTGCCAAAGGGGATCGGGAACAATTTCAAAGTTCCAAATGCCTGGCCCCTGGCTGAAAGCTTCAGCGGTGGGGGAAGGGAAGCTTGTGGCCCTGGAGGACTGGACGGGTGAAGACCTGCGGGCTCAGAGTCCTCTTTACCATAAAGAATGTGCAATGGCAAGGAAAAGTCTAAAATGTGGTGCTATGTAGGGCCAAACTGCATTTCAAAGGCCTTGTTTCCACTTCATTCCAAAACTGATTTTCCTAAACAAGTACTTTTTGATCAACTGGAACGTTCGACTTCTTTTTGGGGTAAGCCACATTCATTTTTAAAAATCGGTTTGTTTGAAAGCCCAACTGCTAGGAGCTGATGTTTTGTATTTTAGACCCAGTGGAGCGTGCAAAGCTGCGGGGGGTGTGGGGGGGGGGGGTCATTCAGAAATTTCCTCTTGCTGCAGATCAGTGGAGGGTATGGGGTCATTGTCTTTCTGCAGCGGCTAGAATTAACAGCAAACAAAAAACGCTCTACTATTGCTGGATCACCCTTAGACAAGTTTCCTTGTAAATTAAGGGAACTTGAAGTAAAAACTGCAAGTAAGAACAAGCCAGGATTCCTATCACAGGATGGGGAGTGGAACTAAAACTAACTCCTGTCTTATACCCAAGATAAAATTCTTTTGTAGTTAGTAGTGAAAATGAGCCCAGAGCATGATGGTGTTGAGAATGGCTCAATAGTAGCATTTCTACTAGCTGTTAAAAAACTAAAACTAAAAAAAAAACTAAAAAACTAAAACTATTTTTTAAGCAGCCCAATTAGTGTACATCACTTTCTAAATTATTTCTGAGACAGGCTGCGTGCATGTAGATACTTCCCACCCCTCACTGTCTGAACCTACTGCTGAGTGTATGAAACGGGGGCGGAGGGGGCACACAAAAATACTATTGAGAAGGCCAAAGCTTTGCACCCGCCCTTGGGAATAGATGGAGGATTGTGAGCCCTGCCATGGTTCAGGAACCCACATGAAAGGACCAGGCCTGGAGGGCCCAAGGTGGGAAGGACAAACAGGCATAGCTCTTGGCTGCAGATCTGGCCCAGTACCAGGATGCTTGGTGGTGAAATTGGCCTGGGGGGTCTCAGAAACTTCCAGGCTAAATGTATGCAGAGAGTAAGCCCAAGAGAGAGCATTTGAACCTGGAAGGGAACTGTCTCCAGGCATTTGATCATCATTGTGCTCTAAGTGACAAGAGTGAGGGCAGATATGGCCTCAAGAGTGTGGCAAACTCTGGCCACATCTTCTTGAAAGCAGAAGTTGGGTCCCTGCATCTTCCCTGGCCTTTGAGTTCATGGGAGCTTACATGGCCCTTGGTAAGCAGCCAGGCTTACCTTCTATCAAGAGCCTATAACTATTCTCCATTGTTGTTACATCATTGAACTGTTTATTCTTGTTCGCTTTCTGGGGGATGTGCAAATTTGTGGCCATCCAGGGCAGTTCCAGTTTGTGCTGCTGGCAAGGCCAGGAGGAAGGGAGAAAAAAGAGGGAGGGTCAGGGGGGAGCCAGAGCCTGGCAGCTGAACATGCCTGCCCCTGGAGGAACCCTGTGGGAAGGCGGCCCCCCACCCCAGGGCAGTAAGAAGCCATAGCACCTCCAGGTCCACTGCTGCCTAGGGGGGTTCTCCCAACCTCTCCTGACAGTACTTGCTGGACCTGGAAAGTGTATGAGTGTGGATGTGTGTCTAAGGGTATATCTGTGTGTGTGGAGGGAAGTCTTTTGAGAGGGTATCCACAGGGAGGGTGTTTCTGGGTCCTTGTCTCTCTGGCTGGGCGTATACACGGGCATGCATTGCTCTATGTCAGGGGTCTGTGTCTGTGGGGGGTTGCTGTAGAATCCTGGTAAATGTGGCTGCAACTGTGGGGTGAATGGATCTGTTACATTTGTGATATTTGTGAGGTATGTATGTCTGCAGGGTGTGGGAGTTGGTGAGTGGGTATGGAACTCTGTGAGTGTGGGTGTGGGTCTGGGTGTGTCTGTTGCCCTGTGTATGTGTGCCTGAATGTGGGTATAGGTCTGAACGTGTCTTGCTGTGTGTGTGTAGGTATGTGTGTGTATCTGTGTGAGTGTAGGTTTCAGCGTGTCTGTTGCTCTGTGTGTGTGAATGTGGGTATGGATTTCAGTGTGTCTGTTGCTGTGTGTGTGTTCTGTTGCTTTGTGTATGTATCTGAATGTGAGTGTGGGTGGGTTTGGGTGCGCCTGTTGCTGTGAGTGGGTGTGTCTGTGTAGCTGTTTCTGTATGGGTAGGTGTGTGGGTCTGTGGGGTGTGGGGAAGGATCTTTGGGTGTTGCTGTATGTTTGGATCTGGATGTGTCCGTGTGATGGAGGGGGGGTGTCTCTGTTGGGGAGTGTTAACAACACCTTCCGAGGAACAGCAGTCCTTTTTCACAGGCTCTTTCAAGTTGAAAACTGTTTTCAAAACCCGGAAATGGCAGCCAGGCTGTCACCCGCTTCCTGCAGGGCAGTGGGCAGAACAAGGCTGAGTGGAAGGGTGGCAGACAGGCCTTCAGCCTGCAGGGACCCCAGACCCACTTTATGGCCGCTCACACCTGCCAGGCACAGGCCTCCTGGGCCTGACTGCAGGGACGTATTTAGAAACAATTAATTCTCTGGTTGGCCGGGGGGAGGGGCCCTTTTATTTTCATCTGTTGCAGAAATAGCTCTTGTCAGATAGAAGTTCTTGTGCCCTCTGGGGTGAGAGGCAGCACTGAAATAGAAGTAAAGATATTAAGGATTTTAGACAGACAAGAAAACTCCTGAGCTCGGCTGAAACAGAGTTTAAAATATTTCTCTAAAAATAAGCTTTGTTTTCCTTGTGGATTCCTCTGGCAGTCAGGCCCTCCTGTCAGGGTGTTTAGCTGGCCTGGGAAGCCAGGCGGAATTTTTTTAAAAAGCAAGTGTTTCCCAGCTGTGGCCTTGGAAAGTTCTCTGTTTTCCACTTATTAAACTCCTAGTTTCCGGCTAATTAAAATTATTTGCAAATACAACTCCATGGCCCCCACAATATTTGATGAAATGCAGAATTCCCAGTGACCCCTCTGCAGGAGGCCGGACCAAGCTGTGGGGTGGCCTGTGACCTCTCTACTGGGCCTGGTGCCAGTTTTATGAGGAGAGGAGACCCTTTGAAATGTAGGCCCAGGGCCTCGTCTTATCAAGTCCCACCGCCTCTGGAGTGGCTGGAGGCAGAGGCTGCTCGCACACAGCCTCTGAGCCCTGCACCACTGGAGAAGGGGCTGTAGGCCCTTGGCGACCTGCCATTTGTTCTCCTGCATCCCTGAGTGCAGAAGGGGTACACCCCAGAGGAGAGGAACTTGGCTAAGGTACCTGGATAGGTAGGTGACCCTGGTTATTTCTCCCTGGCCTGGCTACTGCTGAAGCTACAGGCCAACGTATCCACAGGATGTCTGGACTCTCAAGGTGATGCGTTGTGAAGATGGAAATCCCAGGTGCCACAGGGAAGAAGGCATATATTGCTGAGGGCCTGGGCTGGTGTGAGTCAGACAGGCTGCCAGGCTCCCTTCCACTGCCTTGGGATGCTGACCGGGACCTTTCATTCATCCCATGGATCCTTCTTGATCGTCTGGTACCTGTCGGCATTGCAGGAACAGAGGTGAGCTGACATATGCCATTCCTGCCTTCACGGACTGTGCTTGTTTTCAAGGTTCATTTTTGTTGAATTAGCCTTCATTCTTTCGTACGACAAGGTAATATTCCATCCTAGGAATAAAAGCCTTTTGTTTTTCATTCATCAGTTGATAGACACTGGAGTTGTTTTCCACCTTTTGGCTATTGTTGAATTATACTGCTGTGAACATTGATATACAAATTTTTGTGTGAACATATTTTCAGTTCTTTTTGATATATAGCCAGAAGTAGAATTGCTGGATCATATGGTAACTCCCATTTAACTTTTTGAGGAACTGTTAACTCTATTTTCCAAAGTGATACATTGGTTTTTCTTTCTTTCTGTGTTTGTGTGTTTTTTGTTTTTTTGTTTTTTTTTAGTTTGGCCATGCCACACAGCATGTGAGATCTTAATTCCCCAACCAGGGATAAAATCCATGTCCCCTCCATTGGAAGTGCAGAATCTTAACCATTGGACTGCCAAGGAAGTCCCTACATTGGCTTTTATAACTCTTTTATTGTCTGTTTCCCCTACATAATGATGCATGCTGCGTGGATGACCACATAAAAATACTTGTGCACTCATTCCCAAGAGTCAAGACTGAAGCCCTGTTACTGTCCCCATTTCAAAGACAAGGAAGCTGAGCTCAGGGGAGTTGTCATAGGCCTGAGGCCACGCAGCTAGTTTCCTAGCTGCAGCAGAATTCAAAGGAAGCTAAGCAGTGGCTCTTCACATCATCCCAGGGTACCTCTCAGACTCCTGCTTTACTCCCACACTATCTACAAATAGAAATTTCCAGGAGGCCTTCCAGAATTTCCTTCCAGGGTAGACCCTGTCCTGCCTCATCTCTACTTCTAAAACACGATGAGTTTGAGTCACCTTTGAGCTCAAAATCCTCACTCAGAGTAAAATCTAAAAATCTTACCAAGGCCTTCCAAGGTTCTTGTCTACCCCTCCCTGTCCACCCGTTAGCCCTTTCCCTTCGGACCTTGACTCTCCCTCCCCTCATCCTGCTCCTGCCACTCAGGCTCCTTGCTGGTTCATGATCATGCTGGACCTACTCTGTCTCAGGACCTTCGCATATGCTGTTCCCTCTGTTATGCTCCTCACACTTCTTCAGTTTCCTGTAGTCACCTTTTCAGGGGGCCACCCAGACCACCCTGTCAACCCAACAGCCCCATCTGGCACCTCTCATCCTGCTTTATTTTTTTCCCTAGCATTTTTCATCCTCTGGTGTATTATAAATGCATTTGTTTATGTCTATATGGTCCTTCCTTCTTAGACTCTAAGCTTTACGAGGGCAGGCACTGTCCCCAGGAAGAAGCCATTGAAGTGTTTTAAGCTGGGGAGTAAGACAGCCCCAGTCACATGTTAAAATGATGTCAGTTGTGTGGCAAGTAGACTAGAAAAAAAAAAAAAAAGATTCCTTACAAAAACAACTTTTTAAAAAAAATTTATTTGGTTCTGCTGGGTCTTAGCTGTGACACACGGGATCTTTGATCTTCATTGTAGCATATAGGATCTTTAATTGTGGCATGTGGGATCTAGTTCTATGACCAGGGATTGAACCCAGGCCCCCTGCATTGGGAGCACAGAGTCTTAGCCAATGGACCACAAAGGAAATCTCTAAAAACAATTTTAATGCTAAAAAAAACGTTTAAAAAACCATGCCCTAGTGTAGCCCTTTCATTCCACAGATAAGAAGAGTAAGGGTAGGAGGACCCTTCTGGAGATTTCCCAATTTCTGGGTGTCTACATAACTCCTGGGAAAAGAGACCACCCAGGACACTGTCCTCCCTAGGTAGAGCTGTTGGTATTGACTCTTACCAATGCAGACCTAAAACCCTGTGGGCCGAGAGGCTCAGATCATCAGGTCTGGATATTCTGTTCATCTGGCTCCTCAGGGAGGCCCTGGAGGGTTTACAGGGTGGACATACCAGGAGTTTACTCAGCACAGCCCTGGGAACTCAAAGTTCTGCAGGGCCTGGAGTGTGAGAGGGCTCCTGGGAGGTATCACTACCCCTCTATGCGGGGTCCCAGTCTTCAGGGGTTACCGGCCAGGGCTCCCACAGACCTGGGTTCAAATCTCACCTCACAGCAACCCCCTACCTGTATAATCCTGAGCCAACTCTGAGCCTCAGTTTCCTCATCTCTGAAATGGGGATGATCATGCAGCTTCTGTTACACAAAGCCCCCAGGAGGGTCAAAATATGTAATCATGGGTGAAGTGCTTAGGAGAGGGCCCAACTCAGGGTGTCACGATGACACTGTGGGCAGGCAAGTGGAGTGGGTAGCAGAGAAGCCATCAGGTTCAAAGCCTAGCTTCGCTACTGCCTATTGTGAGATCATGACCAGTGGCTTGTCGTCCCCATCTATAAAATGTCGCACCTATCACCCAGGGCTTTCATGAAGTTCAGATGAGTCAGTCAACCCAAGCAGTAAGGACAGAAGGTAGGAAGTAGGATGTAACAGTTCGTTACTGCACTCTTGGTGTCTTGTTTTTTTTCCATACTCCATCAAATAGACACCAGTCTGAGGGGATTCAGGAAGTCTGTCTCACCTGCCACCAGCAAACCCACCCAGCCACTTGGGCCTTAAGATGAGAGTAACCACTGCCTTCCTAGATAGACCTGTGCTGCCCCATAGGCAGGCACTAGCCACATGTGGGTATGGACATTTAACTTGAAATTTAAAACTTACTTCATAAGTCGCACCAGCCACATAGCAAGTGCTCAGCTGTCACTGGGGGCTATTGCACAGATCATTTCCATCATTGCAGAAAGTCCTGTTGGACAACACTGCTCTTCTGGAATATTCTAGTAAAAGGCAAACAAGGATGGAAACTTCTATCATCTAACCCTTGAAGGGTTAGTCCTTTCCCAAAGCAATTCCTGGGATACACCCATGGTGCCCTTGATGGATATCCCTCCCTCCACAAGCCAAGAGACTCCAAAATATTCCTAAATTGCCCCTCTGTCCCATAGACTGTAAATGCCAGTGGAGGAGAGATGAAGGGACTGCTCACCCCTGGTGCCACCTCACAGCCCCACCCAGCAGCCTGGGACCCACCCCCAGAAGCACAGACCCTCATTCCCACCCCTCCTGTTGTCCCTGTCTCCACAGCTGTGACCCCATATCCATCCAGTCACCCATGCCAGAACCTGGGGTCCTCCTTGGAGTCTTCGTCTCGCTTCCCTCCACCCCTTCCCTCAGGCTGCCTGACTGGAGGACTGTGCTTTCTAACCAGGCGTCTGTTCTACAGCCTCAGCAACTCAGGTGCCTCCTCATCTGGCCAGTGGGGAATCCAGCCCCCAGCTGCTCCTCCTTTCAGCCACCACCACCCGTGCCTACTTCTGAAACATCAAGGTGGGCCCCTCCTGCCCTGTGACCCTGACAGGTGCCCTCACCCCCAGCTCAAATCCAAGCTTCCAAACATGCTCTTGGAGGCTCTGCCTCAGGCCTGACGGCTCCTCACCTGGCCGGGAGCATGGATGGCCGATGATGCCTACTGCTCTTCACCACCCTGGTCTCTGCTCCCCCAGGACATCCCCCCATGTTCCCCGACTTCCTCTGCCTCAGCTGAAAATCAACCTCAGATCTAACCTCTCTCTCACTGCGTCCCCAGGGCCCCGTGCAGGCCTTTGTAGGAGCACTGAGCTCATGATCTGACACCAGCTGCTGACGGCTCTGTCTTCCTCTCTGGCCTGGAAGTTCCTTCAGAGCAAGAATGTCATGTCCCTCCTTGCACGCCCCAGCCTGGCCCCTAGAAGGGCCTCAGTGACTGTTTGTGCAACAAAACTAGCTCCTCCTGACCCATGAGAGTGGTACCATCCACTCTCATTTGACAGTTGAAGAAAATGGAGCTCAAGGGAAATGAAGACAGTTGCTCACCGCCCCAGCCCATGAATGGTGGGGCCACAGTGCCCTCCCCACCCCCTTCGAGGCCCTTCAGAATGGAGGAGGGTGGGGAATAAACTGTTCCTTGGTACGCATGACCTCCCCTTGAGTTTGTCCTCTTATTCCAAACTCATGCATGCTTGTTCTGAGTATCCAGTGTGTCCACATGGAAGCATTCCTCCAGAGCGTCCTCTTCAGCCCCACTCGGCACAGCTGACCACACAGTAGCTGCTTTGGGTGAGGCCTTCCAGAGACTTGATTGTGTGACTATATCTCTACAAACTCGCACACACTTCAGTTCACAGAGCGGGGTCACACTTACCACCCTGGCCATGGACCCACCCTCCTCAGTCAGTCCACCAACATCTTCTCTCATGGAAGCGTGGTACCCACCCACGGTAGGAGGGAGGGCTTGGTGGCGGCCACCAAGGCCCTGCACTTTTTCACTTTTTCATGAGCAATGCAGCACAAACATGCTTACCCACAGACTTTTGGGTGAGTCTTTGCCTCAGATGAATTCGTGGAGGCAGCATTGCTGAGTTGCAGGCTAGCCCATGTGTGGAGCAGAGGTTCCCAAACATTTTGGCACCAGAGACTGGTTTCATGGAAGATAGTTTTTCCACAGATCCGGGAGGGCAATGGTTTTGGGATGATTCCCGCGCATTACTTTTATTGTGCACTTTATTCCTGTTATTATTATGTCAGCTCCATGTCAGATCATCAGGCATTAGATCTCAGGGTTGGGGACCCCTGCAGAAGGCAATGTGCATTTAAAAGCTTGAAACCGGCCATCATAGAAACTCCCCCAACATGTCGCACTACATCCCTCCCCCCCAAACCCGCCACCCCAACTCTGAGCCTCCAAGGCCATTCCCATCCCTGTTTGTTCCCTCTGTGCCTGTACTGAGGTTTTTTGGAGTCCAGGTAACAGGGGCTGTCCCCTGGGGTCTGGTCTTTCTGTCTCCCTGTCCTGTTCTCAGTTCTTCCCATGTTGAGCCCCAACTCCCCACACCCCCAGGCTCTTGGAGAGCAGCTCAACTTTGTCCACCCCCATCCCCTGTTGAGCTGGAGCCAAAGACTGAGGCTGTCACCCAGGAGCCCCTGGCAGGCCTGGGTCAGTCCCGCTGGCTCAGGGCACCTGGGACTTGAGGGCCAGGAGGTGGGAAGACTCTCCCCCTGAACCCAGGGGGGAGGCCTCATCCGTGTGACTGTGGTTGGTGGCGGGGAGCCCGTAAAAATCCTCCCAAGACAAGAGCGTTTGCCCACTGAGGATGTGAGACTGTGGAGGAGCATCTCAGCAAGAGCATGTGGGTGAGTGTGTACGTGTGCAGAAGCGTGTGTCAGTGTGTGTGTGTGTCTCAGGGGCCGTTGTGTCAGGGGTTATGTAAGGGAGGCACTCCCTGGGGCCAACAAACCGCAGTGGTATAACCGCCGGCCAGCAGGGCCACCAGGAGGAAAGGAGGGAAAACATGAACAGCATGCTGGGCCTGTCCCTCACCCGCCACAAGCGGGCCCTGGACAGCACAGCCCTTCCGGCCCTCCATTCCCACCACCTCAAGCCCTGTGGGCTGGCCTGTGAAGGGGTGATCATGGAGGCCAAGGAGTCCAAGGCTGGGGGTCACAGGAGCCCTACAGGAGTGGACATCCCCAGCTCTTGATCTGGGCCCAGAGGACAGACCAAAGGGTCTCCCTGGGCTCCTCCTGGCCCTGCTGTAAGGCCATGCACCCCCTACAAATAAAGTATGCTACCTTCCTTACCACCAAAGCTGCTCTCTTCTTAAAGCCTTTGGGGATGTGGGGTTTCTGTGTCCCAGAGGCCTCTGTCTGGCATGGAGCCAATCCCTCTGCCCTGAGCCAGCGTGGACTCACAGTTCACCTGCTCATATCCTTGGGGTGGCCTGAAGGCCAGCTGTCTCTGCCGCTCTCTCACAGATGAACAAAGGTGCACCAGTTCCCTGCCCCCACCCCCCACCTCATCCCAAGCCCAGACGCCTGCCTTCCAGTCAACTCCCAGCCTCAGCCCTTAGCACCACACCTGAGGCCCTCTCTTCCAGGAAGCCTCCCCTGACTGCTCCAGCCTAGAGTCCCCCTCTCTGCTCTGAGCTCCTGAGGTGCTTCTGGACACACAACCTGACATCTGGCCATGCAGAGATGTTCCTTCTTCTCCAGGTCATCTTAATGATAACGGCCAACACTCATGCAGCATATTCTCCACCAAACCCAGTCCCTTGAAGTTGCACTAGCCCTAGAAGGTGGCTTTCTAACTGCCATTACGTGGTGGGGAGCACATGATGGAAGCTAGAGGTGTCACAGTACACGTGTGGGTAGACTGCTCAGCCCCAGGAAAGTCAGGCTCTGACCCAGAGGACCTGCAGCCAAGACTCACCCCGGTGGCTCCAGTGGGCTGAGAGGTTCAGGGGTCCCTCGACCTTGAGGTTCTCCCCTGAGAGTCCTTTGGAGTTGCCACTGAGCTGGCTGTGTGTTCTTGTGAGTATAAAGGAGAGAGTGAGAGACAGAGAATTCTTACCAAGGTGGAAACTCAAACTACGGAGACAGGTGAGTAAAAACCAGAAAGCTAGAAAGCAAAGATGACTCAGGAGACAGCTGTGGGTCTGGCCAAAGTCAGAGACAGGGCAGGACAGCAGGAAGGAAGGGGGACCCTGGGGAGAGGGAGCGGTGGCCTAGGGCTGGCTCTCTGGCTCCCCATCCCCCTCTGGAGGAAGCATCCTGCCCGCTCGCCCTGGTCTGTGAGGTCCCAAAAACCCAGGAGAATATCTCCTTCCCTCTGTTCCCCTGTGTCAGTGGGCCCAGGGCAGTCACCCACCCTCAGAGGGTAGGAGCTGGTCAGGAACTGGAATGGCTAACCTCCCCCAGCAGGAAAGTTGTCTGCTGGGCAAGGATTAAATGAGGTAAAATATACCACACCTGGCACACAATAACACTAGAAAATGTTAGGGCCCAGCTTTCTTTCCCACCCTTGCACCATCCATGCAAACCTTCCTCTGGTCACTTGTAGAAAAGTTGGGAGTCTACAAAGGGCCTCCCTGGTGCTAGGTTCCAGGGAGGAGGGACGCAGAGAGGTGGCAACTCCCCTCTCACTCCCCTTGGGTGAGCACTGGATGAGAAGGTGCCTCTGCCTCCTTTAGCCCCTATTCATCCCCAGCCCCTTCTCCACCTAGCTTACTCCAGCCCCCGGACATTCCATAACGTCATGCCTTCCAGCAGCCTTCGTGGTCCATCTGATTTCCCAGGGCACAGATTCTGGAGCCAGCCTGACTGGTTCCCTCCCAGTTTTCCCACTTATCAGCTGTGTGAGCTTGGGCAAGTTCCTCAACTTCTCTGTGCCTCTGTTTCCTCATCTGATTGCCCTGTCCCCTGGAGGTCCAAGGGGAAGTTTTGTTTCATCAAATGAGCTTCAAGTTTCATAAAGGTAAAGGAAGCCTGCTCATTAGACCACACTGTCCTTTAAAAATCTCTCCCTCCACTTTCAGAGGGGATGATCCCATACTACAGAGACAGAAACTGAGGTTCAGAGAAAGTTCATGCCTTGCCCAAGGCCACCAGGCAAACCTGCCTCCAGTAGCTCCCTCTGCTTGCCTTGGGTTAATTGCACATCTGATTTCTAGGCTCTGAGACGGTTCCAAGAGATTCTGGCCCAAGAATGACTGGGGGTGATTAGGAAAGAGGTGAGTAAGCATTTAAAGTGCTCTAACAGACTGCACGTCACAAAGAGACCTGTTTGCGGGGGCCCAGCTCAGCTCCAACAGCATGTCTGTGAGATGGTAGAATCCACATGGCCCAAAAATTGCCTGAGTCTGCATGTGCTGGCCAGAGAGATCTCTAAGTTATGAGTTACGAGAGCAAGGGAAGATCTCTGTTACAGCACTGCTTCTTTTCCTGTGCCTTCTGTTTAATGGGTACACATGCATGCATTTATATGCTTATATCAGCCTAACATTTTTTTCTGGCAGGTAACACAAGAAACTGTTACCTGGTTACCCTCAGATAGAGGTTGGAAAAATTGAAGGCAAGGTGGGGGAGAGTTGTTTTATTTTAAATCTTTCTCTTTTGTTTGATTTTCCTCCCATGTCCATATATTATTACAGGCATACCTCAAAGATATTGTGGGTTCAGTTCCAGACCACTGCAATGAAATAAATGTCACAATAAAGCAAGTCACACAAATTTGTTTGTTTGGTTTCCCAGTGCACATAAAAGTTATGTTTACACTATGCTGTGTTCAGTGTGTAGTAGCATTATGTCTAAAAAAGTAACATATATACCTTAATTTAAAAATACTTCATTTGCTTAAAAAAATGCTAGCTGTCACCTGACAATGCAGACTTGCCACAAACACTCAAATTTGTAAAACATGCAATATTGTGAAGTGCAATAAAGAAAAACACAATAAAACAAGGTATGCTTTCATTTTTTAAATGCCAACAGGTGTTATCTGAGTGCTCAGGAATAAAAGCCATTCTGCTCTTTTTCTGTAGTGCCAAAAAAAAAAAAGAGGTGAAATGTAAATGAGTAGGAGGTGTGCATGGTCTTCTTGGGTCGCGTTGCTGGAGGCAGGGCCTAGCTGGGAACAAGAAGCTAAAGGGCCCAGAGACCTCCGGAAGGGGGTGGGGGAGGGGCGCTGTCTGTTGATTCTTCTTCCCCCACAATTGGCTCAGGAGGACTTTGAGAGGCCTCAGCCAGCCCTCAAAGCTTTGAGGCCCTCTCTCCCATTTGAGCTAAACCTTCCAGAACCCAGAACACAGGCTCCTTTCTTTTTTTAAAATATTTATTTATTTATGTATGAATTTGGTTGCACCAGGTCTTAGTTATGGCGTGCGGGATCTGTAGTTGTGACATGTTAGATCTAGTTCCCTGATCAGGGATCAAACCTCGGCCCCCTGCACTGGAGAGCACGGAGTCTTAGCCATTGGACCACCAGGGAAGAACCCTCTAGGTTCCTTCCTAATGAAGACAAGAACCAGGACCTCTATCTGTTTGCCTGAGGTTTGCCTGCAATTTGCATGACCTACCATTGGCTATCCTGCTTTATGAATCTCTGGTCTCAGGCTTCCCTGGGGGAGCGCCCTCTGTGGACAGGTTGCCACACCCTGCTGGCCAGTCCTGGAGGACCTGGGGATCTGCTGGGGGGTTCAGTGACCCCCTGACTCTCTCATCAGCCCTGGCCTGTGGGGCTCCTCATTTTGCAGTCACTCCTGGCCGAGTACCATGTGAGAAAGCCTGTGGCTGCGGGCTTCACTTGCCGCTGGCCACCATACCAAGCCATGACCATATCCTAGTGAGGAGAGACACTTTATAGGCTAAGAAACTGAGTCCAGGTTGGTAATTGACTTGCCAAGGCCAATGGTGAGCCAGTGACTGAACAGTGCCTAAGATTCGGGCATTTCTCCATCCTGGGTACTTGACCCTCAAGAGTGGACTGATAAGAAATGAAGTTAATATGATCCTAACATTATTTGAAAAAAAAAAAAAAAACCTGCCTTAAAATTGACCCAGATGATCAGCATATGCCATTATGAAATTATGAATTAAAACAACAAGATACCACTACATACCTGTTAGAATGGCCAAAATCTGGAACACTGATAACACCAAATGCTGGCAAGGATGTGGAACATCAAGAACTATCACTATCACTAGTGAGAATGCAAAATGGCAGAGCACTTAGGAAGGCAGTTTGGCAGGGCTTTTTTTGCTTTTTTTATTTTTACAGAACTAAACATACTATATCTTGCAATCATGCTCCTTGATATTTACCAAATGAGCTGAAAACTATGTGCACACAACTTTCTGCCCACAGATGCTTGTAGCAGCTTTATTCATAATTGCCATAACCTGGAAGTAACCAAAGTTTCCTTCAGTAGGTGAATGGATAAATAAACTCTGGTAACTCCAGACAGTGGAATATTATTCAGTGCTAAATGAAATGAATAATAAGCTAGGAAAAGACATGGAGGAACCTGAAATGTGTATTTCTAAGTGAAAGAAGCCAATCTGAAAAGGCTCTATACTATATGATTCCAACTTGATGACATTCTGGAAAAGGCAGAACTCTGGAGACAGTAAAAAGACCAGGGAGCGTTAAAGAGGAGAGAACGATGAATAAGCAGAACACAACTACTCTGTCTGATACTATAGTAGTGGATACATGTCATGACACATTTGTCCAAACCCACAGAATGTACAACACCAAGAGTGAATCCTAATGTAAACTATGGGCTTTAATGATAATGTGGTGTCATGTAGGTTCATCAGTTGGAACAAACATACTACGCTGGTGGAAGATGTTGATAATGGGGGAGGCTCTGCATGTGTAGGGGCCGGGGTGGGGGGTTTGGGAGGGGGGTAGTGTATGAGAACTCTCTTGTACTCGCTATCCAATTTTGCTGTGAATCTAAAATTGTTTAAAAAAATAAAATCAATGAAAACACAAAAGTCACCCAGGAGCGAGGGTTCTAAAAGACCCTCTTTCCCACAACGTCTCCCATAAGAGGACAGTGTTTCCCCAGGGCATGCTTGGGTCCCTGCCATCCAGGAGGTGGGTTGGGGGTGCTCAATGCCTGTGGTGGGCTTCTAGCATGGGGACTGCAGGGTGAGCAGCCCTGACTTTGCCCCTGCCACCTCCCCACATGTTTCCTGAAGGAGACTCAGAGATCCCCAGCCGTTAGCCCCCTTCTCCCCAGCTTCCTGTTTGGGCTCCAGAGAGACGTTGGGCCGTTTCTGCAGCTGAACTGGGAGCCAGTTGGGCTGGTGGGAGGGAGGACTTGCTTTGTGGGCGAGCAGGTCAGGGGGCTTTGAATCAGTTGGGGCCTCAGCTTGGATACTCAAATCCTGACCTGGAGGCCCTTGAAAGGTCAGCAAGTTCAGCCCCCTGCCCTCAGAGCAGGACATATTTGGGTCCTGCTCTGAGGTCCTAAACACCACGTAGCCCCAAACAGCAGGCAGACCTTCTTTCTGGCCAGTGTGCCTTGAGGAGTCACTTTACCTGGATGAGCCCAGGCTCATCACCTGTGACCACCTACTCTGTAGAACACAGTATGACACATAGCAGCTCTTATCCCTGTGGCAGACACAGGGACCCACACTCCACACATGTCTGAAGGGAAGAAACCCTGACTTGTCCCCCCTCACACCTGTCCCAGCCTCACTGCCCTGGAACACCTGAGAGTGTCGTCCCAGCTGCAGAGCTGCCGGGGTCATGGAGAACAGATGGGACAGCCTGGCCCTCAGGAAGCCCCGGGCTGATCAGGCCAGAGCCACACACAGACAAGTGTTTTCTGAGGGAGCAGCCTGGGAAAGGCCAGGGAGACACCAAAGTGACCCTGAGGTTGCTTCAGGAAAGGTTTCCTTAGGAAAGAGCTTCTCAAGGCAGACGTTTGGTGATGAGTGGAGTTAGCCTGGGACAGACAGGGTCCATTAGCAGAGGCCCAGTGGCTGGAGAAGCCCCATGGACAGAGGAGCCTGGCGGACTGCAGTCCACGGGGACACAGAGTCAGACATGACTGAAGAGACAGCACAGAGGCAGGCAGTCAAGTATGTGACGCAGGCAAGACTGTGGTTAAAGAAGGTGCTGGGAGGGGAAGCCAGAGGTGGTTGCAACAGCCCAGCTGGCTGATCCCACTTCCCCTCCTCCAGGCATGGGGGATCTAGGACTGGAACGTGGCCCTCATTGCCCTGGGGTCTCAGCAGGCTAGCAGCCCTGCAGCTCCACCTCTGCATCCACGACCATCAGGCTCTGCCTGCTCTGGCAGAGGCTCAGGCCACTGCCCCCACCCCACTTCGTGGCTCGAGTGGGCGTGGGGCCCTGGGGAGGCCAGACCACACACCCTCAGGGCCTGGGAGCAGGGAGAAGGGAGGATGGCTGACCCAGGCTCCTGAAGGAAAGGAAACTGCAGTCAGGGGCGCCTGTCCTTGATGAGACCAATTGCTAGCCGGAAAGGCATTGCCTCAGGCCCCCGCAGGGGTATGTTGGTAGACAGGGTTCTCTTTGGAGATGCTCCAAGAGGTGCTTTTGGAGTTGAGAGCTCTGCAAGGTGAGGACTGAGTGTGGGGCGGTCTCCAGCTTCTGTTTCTCCAGGCTCAGAAGCAGCCCACATCCCACATGAAAGTGGGATTCACTTTCACCCCTCCCTGCCACAATGTGCCCTCATAAGATGAGGACCTTCCTGGGCCAGGAGCTTGACTTCTCCATCAGACCAACAGAAGTCAGCTTTCCTTCTAAGACAGTCAGGGTCTGTGCCCCTTCTGTTCTCCATGTTCCCTGGCAGTTCCTGAGCCATTCTCCCCAGGTGGCACTGAGGATGTACAGAAGATCTGTGCTTCTGTCCTATGGGCAGGGAGTTCTGACCATGTGAGGCCAGACCTTCTCCCTGGGTCAGTGAGGGCCCCACAGTGAGGTGAGGCTCAGGAGGGCCTGACGGGAGGAGAGGAAGCTGGGACATAATTTGGGGAGACCACCAGGACAAAAATGAATTGGGGCACCTTATTCAAAAATTTAAACTCCAGGATGCCATCAACAAGAGTAGTAAACCAAGGAAGAAGGTCCTTCCAATCCACAGGGACTTGCATAACTGCACAATAAAGCCAGAAGTGGGGGCACTCTGTGGAAAGAGGAAAGGAGGCTGGAACAAGGAGCAAGGGGCAGGGAGGCCTTGGGCCTCCTGGACTGCTGACACCAGGGGAAGATGGGGCTAAGTTTGTTGGACCAGATCCAGAAAGACCCTAAACACTCAAATTTGAACTTGATCCTGAAGGTAAACACGAATGTTTCCTGAGCCCCCAGGGAACCAGGAGAGGCTGGACCAAGCTGGAACAGGAGGGGGCCGATGGGAATCAATTGCCCCGTAGATGATTTCCTGGAGAAGAAATGAAGGCCCAGAGAGGGACAGACTTGCCTAAGGTCACCCAGCCAGGGGTACAGAGCCAGGTCAGAGCTCCAGCTGCCTGCAATCTCCTCTCAGCTTCTGTGGGGAATAGACTGAGAACGGGTGTGCAGCGTGGGAGGCCAGGTAGCGCTGGACCTCTGACGTCTGGTCTACCTAACGAGCAGGAGCACCCCTCCCCCAGAATGCTCGGTCTCCGTGAGTTCCACCCCCGACTCCCCCTCACGGCGCCTGCCTGTCCTCTTCTGGCCCTGCCTCTGTGTCTCTTGTGCTCCCCTCGTGCCAGGCCCATCCTCAGGCTTCTCCATTACCTTCCCTACCTTCCCCCAACAAAGTTGTGCCCCTCCACGCACCTGAACCTTTGACTCACCACCGCCCCCCAACCCCTACCCCCTGGCCTGCAGTGGTGTGCAAGCGAGTCGGTGCCCAGAACAGGGGTCTCTGCCCTTGGAAGGCAGACAAGGCTCAAAAGCTTCTTCCAGGCCCCGCCCAGAATCTACTGTTTCCCCTCCCCGCATTCAACTTGGTGCTCTGCCCCCTCTCTACCCGCTCCTGCACTCCAGAACCCAGATCCTGAGACCCACTCTAGGCGTTCGGAAACCTCGCTGAGGCCTCGGTGCCCCCTGGGGCCCCAAAATCCGTTACTTCTCTGTGTTCTTTGGGAAAATGGAGAGCTTCCAAATCTGCCATGCAAATAGATGCAAAATAGATGCAAATGAAAGGTTGAGAGTCGTCTATTTAAAACCAGTCTCGGCCTTGGGCGGTAGCTTCCCTCCTTCCTGCCGTACTGGATTCACCTAAATTTGTGAGTGTTTGTCAGTGACTGTGTGTGTGTGTGTGTGAGAGAGAAAAAGTCAGAGGCAGAAACGCAGAGCCCAAGGAACAGCAGGGTGGAGATGGGCCTCTGAACCTGGGTGAAGGGGCGGGGCCTGGATGAAGGGGCGGGCCTTGGTGAAGAGGCGGGGCCTTGGCGGCACTTCCCTGCCCACAGGGTGGCCCTTGTCAAAGGGTGTATGTGGGGGGCGGTGGGAGATGGGAATATTGCATGTGGCTAAGTTTCTTGGGGTTCCTCAGGGTCACTGTCAAGGGTGGGGGAAGGCCGAGTCTCGAGGTGGGGCAGCGGCCTGCGGGGAGAGCTGGGGCAGAGGGGATCCGGATGAGGCTGCCAGGGTGAGCTGGGGGGAGGGGTTCTGCTTTGAGCCTCATCTAGAGGCTGTAACTCCCAAAGGAAACCTGCCCAGGCCTGGAGGCCCCCATTAGTGCCAGGCCGAGGCCATCGTACCCTCAGTGCCACTGCCACCCTGAAGAACTCATGTGGAAGGTGAGGTCCTTGACCTCTGGGGGCCTCGATTTCCTCATTTGTAAACACAAGTGATGGTGTGAGGAAACCGCTGTGCAATGCTGATTCGAAGCAGTCTGGGTCTGGTAAGATGATTTACAACCTGCAGAAAAAAGGAAGGTGGTAAGTCCTTCTAGAAGTCTCTATGAGAACCTTAGCAAATTTAGGAGGGACTTGGAAATAAATCCTCATCTGAAGTTCCTGAGTCTCCGTGTGGCGTCTTCTTGGGTCACATCCTCAGATCATAGGAAACAAGGGGCATATTTGCTGGGAAGAGTCCCACACGGGGAGACTCTTCAGGACTGAGTACAAGTATCAATATGGGTGAGAGTTAAAAGAAAGAAAGACATGGTCAGTAACTGGTTTGAAGAACTAGATTTGGGGTTCCCTGCTAGGTTCTTTTAAAATTTTGTATGACTTTTGGGTCAGGCAAGCCAACCTCTTGCCACTTTCTAGCTGTTTAACCTCACCCAGCCTCAGTTTTCCCATCTGTAAAATGGGGATGATCATGTCTGTCCCCAGGCTTGCAGTGGGAATGCAGTTCTGCAGGATACATAGAGAGGGTAGTCCAAGGCCAAGTGGGTATTCAGCAGGGAAACCGGGGCTTCCCCCTGAGCAGAAACTGAGAGCTTTTCAGTACCATTATTACTTGAATAGAGAATTCAGTTTTTTCTAGAAAAAGACTGAGTGAGCCCTGTGTCATCCTGTCTGTGGTTCCTGCCGTGGAGAGGCTGACCACGGGCTTGGGTGTGATACAGCTGTCCCCGCCCTCTGCCTTTGGAGGACCACATGGGCTGCACGGTTGAACTTCAAAGGACGGTTCCAACAGATGCAGCCAGCTTCCTGCAGCTGTAGGCAACAGCCCACGCCAGCCTGAATCAGCCAGGGCTGAGGGAAGCTGGGAGAGCAAGGTCCAGGACGGCCTAGAGCTAGGTCAGTCTCAGAGACTTCCTGGAGGGGGCTGACCCCCAGATCCTCCCTGGGGAAAAGAAGAGCTTGATTGGGGAGGGTGCCTCTCTTTTGTGATTTCTTTAGTGAAATAAATCCTTGTAGCCTGGGGTGTTGGGGTCTGGGAAGCATAGGTTCAGAGAGGTCTCTAGGTGGAGGAAGGACTTGGGCAAGGAGATAAGAACGCTGATAAACCAGATCACACTTGGGAATGCAACCTTCTGACCCTCCAGTCTCCAGAAACACAGAGCAGTTAGCTTCAGGCAAGTCCTCCTTTTCCAGTAAGCCCACCAAGACTGCTTTCAGCAGTGTGGCGTGCATCTGTCAAGCTACAGGAAAACCTCTTGGGTCTGTGCTGTGGGTATGGGAGAGCGCTTGGATGAGAAGAAGCTGGATTAGGGACGGGGCCAGGGTGGCTGCATGGGAAGTGATGGGGTGGGCTTGGTGAGAAGAAGCTGGGTTAGGGACGGGGCCAGGGTGGCTGCATGGGGAAGTGATGGCCAGAACAAGGGGCTTATAGGCCCTGTGCAAGGCTGGCCCACAACAGGTGGGAGGTATTTTTAGGTAGGCTCAGGTGCAGACAGAGACATTACGCCACGGCCCAACAGGTGGTTAATATTTAATCCCTTCCTTAATCATTAACTCCGTGGCTGGCTGGAGAGGAACAGGACTGTTGTCAAATCAGTAACCACAGGCTGGGAACAATGTCCGCTGAGCTCGCGGCCCCTCCTGCAGCTGGGAGTGCTGGCTGGGTTGGGTTGTCCCTGGCCATGGAGGCCCTGGTTCATCTCCTTCCAGCAGTGACCTCAGGACACAGAGAAGTTACAGGAGGTCAGGAAGAACCCCCTCCAAGCTGGGGATTGCCCTCTGACTCCAGGCACTTACTGGTAGGGAGGGGCTGGGGGTGGGGGGGGGTTGTCCATTCAGGTGTGAGGTTTCTAGACCCTGCTTCCAGACTGAGTGACCTTGGATGAGTCATGAAGCGGCCCCTCTGAGCTTCAGTTTCATCATCTGCTCACTGTGGATAAGTATTCTTATCTTAAAGGATGGTCATGAGATTTGAATGAGATATGGGTGTACAAGGAAGTACTCTGTAAGCTGAACATTGAGACAGCAAATAAGTTAGAGAAAGGGTGGATGGAAAGATACAGTCAAAGAGTTCAGAGCTGAAAGAGGAAAGCTAGTGGGCTGTAGTTTCCAGTCACCTAAATGCGTTTCCTTTCAATACAGTTGGGTTTAATTCAGGTCAGGAGTGTGTACTGGGCAAGGTATTGTCCCCTGTCCCAAGCTGGACTTTGGGGTAACTTGAAAGGAGTCAGCCTCGCCCCCAGGGAGCAAGGGTGACCAAGCTCCGAGCCTGAACCAGAGCAAGATGAACAGTGTTGGTAATGTAGGTCAGCAGGTCAGGGCTGCAGGGTCAGCAAGGAGGGGCAGCGAGAGGACAGTGGGAGCTGGAGGGTCAGAACAGGCTTCAGGGGTGAGGTGGGCCGGGGCACACCCTCAGGGATGAGTGGGAGTTGGGTGTGTAGGGGAGGGAGGGCTCCTGAGTACTTGCTCGCCTGTACCCAGAGCATTCACGCATTTAAGCAGACTGTGCAAGGACATACATGACTCACACTTGCACACTCACATATACAAATTTATTCACAGTCACCCATGGCATGTACACACATACACACACACTCACAGAGGCACACCCCCTCGGGCACGCATGCACCTCCCCTCCCTGCCTCAGCCCTGAGACCTTCCAGCTAGTTGAGCACATCTGAGCCTGGCTGACACCCACCAGAGAACTGAAGCCTTCAGGGTACATCTGAAAGCATGCTGTAAACTACCCATAAAGCAGTGTAATTTTTCATCTGTTCCCTCTTTCAGCTGAATTTTTAAGACTGAATTTCATCATTTATCTAAAGAGAAAATATGCAAAATAACTGGTCTTAAGAGTGCAATATTATATTTTTATATAGAAATAAAAATTAAATTGGGATTATTCAGCATGAAACGTAATATCGTATATTATTTAATTAATATAATATTGTGGGCTTCCCTGGTGGTCTAGTGGTGAAGAATCTGCCTTGCAATGCAGGGGACACTGGTTCGATCCCTGGCCTGGGAAGATCCCGCATACCATGGGGCAACTGAGCCCATTTCCCACAACTACTGAAGCCTATGTACCCTGAAGCCAGTGCTCTGCAACAAGTCCTACCACCACAGCTAGAGCATAGTCCCTGCTTGCCGCAGCTAGAGAAAGCTCGTGCACAACAACGAAGACCCAGAGCAGTCAAGAATAAATTAAAAAATATATATATACACATATACAATATTGTATGTAGTTGTATGCTAAGTCGCTTCAGTTGTGTCCGACTCTTTGTGACCCTATGGACCGTAGCCTGCCAGGCTCCTCTGTCCATTGGATTCTCCAGGCAAGAATACTTGAGTGGGTTGCCATGCCCTACTCCAGGGGATCTTCCCAACCCAAGGATCAAACCTGCCTCTCTTACATCTCCTGCATTGGCAGGCAGGTTCTTATTGTATATTAATATACAATATGCATATTGTAGCAAATATTTCTATAAATTATCACAAGCTCTGTTATTGTCACTGCCTCTTGAAATTGGGAATCAAGTTCATAAAAAAAAAAAATTTTTTTTTCTGGTCATACCACATGACTTGTGGGATCTTAGTTCCCTAACCAGGGTTCATCCCAGGCCCTCTGCAATGAAAACCTGGAGTCCTAACCACTGGACTGCCAAGGAAGTCCCATAGAAAAAAATTGTTTTAAAAAAGAGGTACAGCTAGAGTCTCATGTGGATATGGGGGAGCTGCAAAGCAGAAAGCCTAGAGTCGACATGGGCATCTGGACACATCCACCAGCTGGGACAGGAGACCAGCAGGAGAAGGACAAAGGGACTAACTAGACAGTGGCAGGTCTAAGGGAAGCAGATACAGCTTCTTAGAGGAGGTGGGTATGGACTGGCCTTTAGGAAAGAAGGACTGGAGGGGCAGAGAGAGGTCCTGGGGGCTACTGGGACCCCCCAGGAGCCTCATTGTCAGCCCCGCTCTGGCTGTGCCATCTACATCCCATGCTCAGGCTGGGACCAGGCCCCCATAGCCAAAAAGAAGTCAGGCAGAGACTCCTTGGAATTGGCCGTAGGGATAATAGGAATAGAATTCTGTCCTTCCCTCCAGGACTGTGTAGGAGTCTGGGGTAAAGGTCCTTCACTGAGCTCTCTAAGCGCATCCTAAGACTCCTGTGGGAAGCCAGTCCTGCATGTTCTCTGCCCCCAAGGTGCTTCTATAGTGCAGTGTAGCCAAGGAGGGGGCCCTAATGGCCAGGGTCGGGCCACTGGTGGTTTACAGCTCAGGCTCTGGATCCAAACAACCGGAACCTAAATTCTGCCTCTGTCCCTTTCCAGCTGTGTGACCTTGGGCCTGCTACCTGACTTCTCTATGCTTCAGTTTCTTGTCCACAACATGGGGATGATAATAGTAAAGTACTTGATACTCATGGTTGTTGTGAGGGTTAAATGAGACACAGGGCCTTACCTGTGCCTGGGGCATGGTAAGTGCTAAATCCGTTTAAAGGAGAATTAGTTTCTGAGTCGCATATTCAGGAAAGCTTCCTGGAGGAGTAAACATTCCAGCTGGTCTTTTAGGGACCAGCAGGGTTGCCATAGATATAGGTGAGGGAAAGGTGTTGCTTTCCTAAGGAGGGGCTGGAGTAAGCAGAAGCCAAAAAGGACATGGCATGTTTGGGGACCATGAGGAATTTTGTGTGGCCATATCCACTGCCTGGAGGATGGACATGGGAGTGGTGGGTGGGGTTGGGAGTGGTCAGGGAAGGTTTGGAATGTCCAGCTATCCTGGAGCAATGGGAACTCAAGAAGGCCGGTAAGTGAGATCCTGACAACACTTAAGGCTGAGTTCTGGCAGCAAAGATCAGGTTTTGTTGCCAGGGAAAAACCCAGGCAGGAGGACTTCTGGGGGCAGGAGCCCTGAAGGAGGCGGGTCTCAAGGCCCTGGGCTTGGGTGACTTGGGAGGATGGCCTGAGACCTCTGGGGACGTGGGGGTGCTGAATCTTCATCTGTGTGTCTTTCACTCTGCTTAGACTCAAAGTATAAGTTTGAGTCCAT
The DNA here is from genome assembly GCF_033118175.1 of Dama dama. NCBI lineage: Eukaryota > Metazoa > Chordata > Mammalia > Artiodactyla > Cervidae > Dama > Dama dama. The sequence goes on from NC_083691.1 coordinate 78,085,334, forward strand.
GGAACTCCATCGCAGAAGCCTTTGGGCACGTTCTCTGAAGCTCTTACAGTCCCTGCATTCTATAGGTCTGGCCCAGATACCTTGGGCAAGTCACAGCATTTGTCTTGCTTCCATTTTCCCATCTGTCATGTGAGTATAGGTATTCCCATCCACCCTGGGATATAGAAGCCCCAGGGGGATGCTTTGCTGCTTTTCTGGCCAAGGTCAGGCAGGCAAGAAGGTTCAGGGCAGTGTAAGACCCAGGCCACAGCTTCCCCTCTGTCTTGCTGGGGTGGCCCCTCAGCTTATCTGCGTCAGGGCAGATGGACGAGGAGGAGATACTCCTTCAGGCAGCCAGATAGTGTGAGGGAGTGATAAAGGGCACAGGCCCAGAAACCGACTTAGAGAGGGTGGGACAGTGAGACTGTCGCTTCCCTGACCCCTTGCCCACCCCCATGCACCCTCCAGGTCAGCTGGGTACAGCCCAGTCTTCCACCATGCCCCCCCCCCTCCCATCCCCACCAAGGGGCAGGAGGAGGGAGAAGAGGCCATAGGAACTGACTTTGAAGGTTGTTGGTAGCCTTTGGACACTGTCTCAGGGGACCAATGGGGGCAGAGGTCAGACTATGAGGGAAAGAGAGGGTGACCACCCTGTCCTTCCCAGTTTTAACGCTGAAAGCCCATCCTCAGAAAGCCCTCAGTCCTGAGCAAATCAAGATGGTTTGCCTGGGACTGTCCAACTTTTTAAACTGAAAGTCTCCCCAGTCCCAGGGAAACCAAGACAGTTGGTCACCCTAGTAGAAGAGAGTAAGTCTTAGCAAGAGTGACTAGAATGCGAAGCAGACAGCTCTTTTCTGAGTTTCCATAGCCCTGATTCTTTTTTTTTCTTCCAATTTTAATTGAGGTAACATTGGTTTCTAACATTACATTTCATATACTTCTGTATATATTACGGTGTGCTCACCACCAAAAATTTCATTTCCATCTGTCACCATACACTTGATCCCCTTTTCCAGTCTCCACTCCTTTCCCTATGGGAACCACTGTTGGGTTCTCTGTATCTATGTGTTTATTTCTCTTTGATTTGTTCATATACTTTGCTTATTTGTTTGTTTTTTATATTCCACATATGAACGAAATCATATGGTGTTTGTCTTTCTCTGCATGACTTATTTCACTTAGCATAATAAGTGAAAGGTCCATCCATGGTCCATCTCAAGGTCCATCCATGTTATCACAGGCAGCAAGATTTCACTGTTTATGGCTGAGTAGTATTCCACTCTGTGTGTGTGTGTGTGTGTGTGTATCTTCTTTATCCATTCATTTGTTGATGGGCACTGAGGTTGCCTTCATATCTTGGCTATGTAAATAATGGTGCAATGAACATAGGGGTGCATATATCTTTTTGAATTAGTGTTTTCGTATTCTTTGGTTATATGCCCAGAAGTAGGATAGCTGGATCATATGATAGTTCTATTCTTAATTCTTTGAGGAATCTCCCTCATGTTTTCCATAGTGGCTGCACCAATTTATATTCCCACCAACAATACAGGAGTGTATTTACATTCTCCACATCCTCACCAACACTATTTCTTTCTGTAGCCCCACTTAGTAACCGTGTCTACCTGTCCTCGGTACACGCCCTGGGTGAGGGAACCACTCAGGCTGTATTTCCAGTGGAGGGATCTGGAAGTTTGGAGCTGCTTCATTAGAGGGCTTCTTTGCCAGGCTGAGGCTAGGAGGGAGGGGTGGACACTTCATGTGAGAATCTTTGATGTTGGCTGCTCTGCCCACCAGGAGCCTTCAGAGATAGAGAAGGGGCTTGGGATGGGTTGCGTTTGGCGCTCTGATGAGTGAGATGTTACAATACTGCAGAGGGAACCAGCAGCCAGATCTCTGGGATCAGAAATTGCTGAAAATCAAAGTTAGGGTGCCTGCCTGGCTTTGGGGGTCCAGTCACAATGCTCTGCTCAGAGCCTCTCATCCTGCCTATCTCTCAGGCTCTCTCACTTGGCCCGGTCCTGTGTGGGCCTCTGAGATTCAGGCAGGTTCTGGAGACAGGCCAGGAAAACTGTTGGGGGCATGGGAGGACAGTCAGAATCTCCTCCCAAGAGAGGACTCGGAACCGGACAGGGGTGTCAGAAGGGCGGTTTTCTGCTGCCTTCAGTTCAGGTTGCGGCCTCTCTGCCTCCGGGCTTGGTTTTATCTCATACTCACCTGCAATGCGGGAGATGCAGGTTTGATCCCTGGGTTGGGAAGATCCCCTGGAGGAGGACATGGCAACCCACTCCAGTATTCTTGCCTGGAGAATCCCATGGACAGAGAAGTCTGGCGGGCTATGGTCCATGGGATCTCAAAGAGTCAGACATGACTGAGAGACCAATACTTTCACTTCACTGTCAGGCTGGAAAAAGGATAGACTTTCCATTTTCCAACTTGGGACTTAGAGATCCCAGAGACCCTTGTCCCCAGCACCTCTGTCCTCAGAGCAACACTGGCTGGTCAACATGTGGCTAAAGCCTGATGGGGCTGATGAGAGCAGGGCCTGGGAGACACAACAGGGCACCTGAAGAGAAAGGCCTAGGACTATCTGTGGGGAGATGGGCGAAAGGGATGGGAGAGGAAAATGGCGCCCAAGGAATCCCGTAAGACATCTCCCTGTCTACTGGCTCAGCTAGAGAAGATTCTGAGACACTTCATGGGCCCTGGGGAAGTGTCTGAACGAGATACCCACAGAACAACTATTTCTAGACTTGATGGAAAATCTACACCACTTCCCCTTCTGAGGATCCCTGAGTTGGTTGGGTGGGTGAGGTCTGTTAGTGAAGTCAGCTGTGGTCTTCCTTTTAACATCAAGGTTGGCAAATGGGCCAAACTGAGCTGACTGTGTCCTAACTCTAGGCTTGCTTGCTTCCAGAAAGTTGTCTTCCCTGCCTCTCTGCTCCCTCAGCCCCACCAGAGGTGAGGGCCTTCTCAGAGCTCAGCTCATTTTACCCGTATCAGGCCCTATTGCTTTCACTATATTCACTTATCCAGCACCTTTCTGAGTTGTGGTCCTGTCTGGTCCCCTCTGAGCCCCTAGCGGCTCCCAGAAAGTATCTCAGCACATGTCTGGAAGCTTAATGTGTAGTGGGCCACGGGAGCCCCCCAACAGTGACCATGAAATTCCAGACAGGCGAGGGGCCTGGGGAGAGGAGCTGGTAAGGGAGCTGGAGGAAGGGTCCAGAGACCAGGCTAGGTTTCCTGGCGGGGGAGAGAGATGGCGGAAGTCTCAGGGTGGGCCTGTTCTGGGGCCCTTTGTGTCTCAGACTCAGCCTTCTCCGCCTCCCACACCGACTCAGCCACGAGGCCAAACTGTGTGAACAAATGGTACCAATGGTCCAGGGGCCAGGACGGAATCCCCCCAGACAGGCTGGCCAAAGGGTCCCTAGGCTGACTTCCTTGGTCCGCAGGGAGCCCCAGGGAAGGGGGCCGAGGGGGTGAAGGGAGAGGCTGGGGGCAGGGCTACCATGGGGGGTGGGGCCGAGGGGAGAGGTGCTGAGGGCAGGGGAGCCAGGCCTGGTTGGCCTTTGAAGGGTAGGCCTTCCTGAGGTGGACACTTTAATCGCCCCCAATTAAACCATTGCCGGAAGCTTTTAACAGCCCCATACGGCCTTTCAAGGACTGCCCTTTTGTTAGACGGCCAAGCTGTTATGTAAAAGGAGAGCAGGCTGGGGGCCTCTGACCACTCACCCCAGGCCCCAAGGCCAGCCAGCCCCAAACTCAGGCCAGCCTCTGTTGGGTCTGCTTCTTTGCGAATAAAAGGCTGAGGAACCTGCTTTGATCTGGGGGAAACCCAGCCCTTCCCTGGCTCCCCAGAGTCAGTTCCCTCACTGAGGGTGTGGATCCTTCAAGGAAGGCTTCACCTACACAGTTTCCAGGTCTGGGGCCAGCCAGGCTGATCCCTGGGGTCCTGGGAGTCTGCCCCTCGCTTCAAGAAGCAGGTCCACTGAGGTGGTGAAAAATTTCACTGCTCCTACTGCCTGCCTCGGGCAAGGAAACCCTCACCCCACCTTCTCCAGCTGCTCTAGGGTCTTCTAGCCCTGGTGACAGGGTATAGTCATCAAATGAGTGTCCTCTGGGACCCTGTCAGAAATGCAGACTTTCAGGCCCCACTCCTTTCAGACCTACTGGATCAGAATCTGCTTTTAAACAACTCCCCCAGGTGAAGTTTGAGAAATCCTGCTCTAGTATTTCATCCCCTCTCTGCATTTCCTCTCCCACTCCCCCCACCTCTGCCCCCAAAAGCAAGATTAAGTGTAGAAATGATACTAGCCATGATAAGTTATGGACAATATAGCCCTCCGCTTTGCAGACTCTACAACATATACTTTCTAGAAAGTCAACAACAAAGCCCTTCTTGTCAATAGCAGTTTCTGGAGGACCCCAGATGGCAGGCTTCCGTTTGGTCATTTTGGTTAACATCGAAACCCTCCATCCTGACTTCCACACCTGCTCCTTCATTTCATTCTCAGAACTACCCAAGGAAAAGAAGACAAGCACCCCCGTTATACAGAAGAGGAAACTGAAGCTCATGAAGATTTGTGAATAGACTGGAGGTACTGGTAAAGTTGAGGGGGTGGGTAACCTAGAAAACCCTCCTCGGGGTCTCCCTGCTGTTAGGTCCAGCAGGGCTGCCATCCACAGCTATGTGGTGTGTGCAGGAGCTAAGGTCCATTTCCCACTTCACTCCCCAAAAGTGTCCTGGGGGTGGGCAGGGCCCCCTGTGTGGGAGGAAGCCAAGCCTCTTTCTGTTACAGAAAAGCCTGCTACAGGCAAGGAAAAGCCTGGAGCTTCCAGAATTCCCCAATTCCTACCTCTTCCCCTTCCTCCTCACAAAAGCTGCTGGTCATCCAGCATCTATGACATGCAGGCCAGTGTTCAGGCTTAGCGCTTTCTCTTTCACCATCCCACTTAGTCCCCGGGACAAATCTCCACTGCATTCTTCTGGATAAGACTCAATTCTTCTGCTTCTTTCCTTGAAGTTGATTCCTTGAAAACCAAACAAGGCCAGAATAATCAGATCCTGTCGGGACAAAGGTCTCCCACTGCCCACCCTGGATGAACGGCCTGGCTCAGCCTGGGGAATGACAGCAGGGGCTGGTTTAGAAGAATTTCTTCAACATTCTCAGATGCTGAAACTTCAGTCCCACCTGGGGCAAGTCTTGAGTACCTAGGGATACAAAGAGGCTAAAATTCACCTCGTTTTCCCACCAAGATTCTACAGCAAGCACAGCACTTAGAGAAGGACGGCAATCTGTAGAGGCAGATGGTGTGTTTAGAATTCCATGGGTTTGAGCGTCATCAACAGGAGGCAGCCTGGTGGTGTCTTTTGGAGCTAACTTCTGTGAAGGATCAAAAAGTAAAAATTTTAGGCTGTTCTCCATCACAAGTCTGCCATTGTAGTGTGAAAATAACTGTCGACAACGTCTAAACAAATGGGTGTTCCTGAGCTCCAATGAAATTTTATTAATGGACACTGAAATGTTAATTTCATGTGCCAAAATGTTATTCTTCTTTGGATTTTTTTTCCCCCTAATCATGTAAAAATCATTCTTAGCTCTTAATTTGCACAAAAGGAGACAGTGGGCAGAGTGTGGCCTTCAGGGTCATAGTTTGCTGGCTCCTGGTTTAGAGCAAAGGTTTTGAGGTCAGTCATCAGTCTTGGATTCAAGTCCTGGTTATTTCACTAACCGACTGTGTAACTTGGGAAAAGTCACTGAACCTCGCTGAGCATGCTTCCTCCCTGTCAAAGGGAGATGGCGGAGCCTGTCTTTCAGGGAGAGCACCTACTGACCTCAATGACTGACATGTGGCAGGCACACCCTCAATGTGAGCGATGAACACTGCAGCAGACTGGTTGGAGGTCAGTGGCAGGGGGCTCTGCGGTTGGAGAGCGCAGGGGGCCCTTCTGGGAGGGAGGAGGTTTGGGGTAAACTGGGCTGGAAATGATTTGAGAGGTGTGGTGACAGCGGAGGGGATGGTTGAGAGGTCAAGCCAAAGAAACTGACTTCAACATTATTAAAAAGTCTACAAATAACAAATGCTGGAGAGGGTGTGGAGAATAAGGAACCCTCCCAAACTGTTGGGAACATAAACTGGTGGTAGACATTATGGAGGACAGTATAGAGGTTCCTTAAAAAACTCAAAATAGAGTTGCCACGTGATTCAGCAGTCCTACTCCTGGGTATATATTCAGAGAAAAGTAAAAGTTTAAGATAATGCACCCCCAATGTTCATAGCAGCACTATTCACAATACCGAAGACTTGGAAGCAATCTGAATGTCCACTGACAGAGAAATGGCTAAAGAAGATGTGGTATATATACACAATGGAATACTACTCAGCTGTTAAAAATGAAATAATGCTATTTGCAGCAACATGGATGGACCTAGAGATTATCATATTAAGTGAAGTGAGTCAGAAGGAGAAAGGCATATACCATGTGATATCACTTATATGTAGAATCTAAAATATGAACTTATTTGCAGAACAGACTCACAGACATAGAAAACCGACTTACGGACCAAGGAGGAAAGAGGGTGGGGAAGAATAAGCTAGGAGTTTGGGATTAGCAGATACAAACTTCTATATATAAAATAGATAAACAAAGCCCTACTGTATAGCACAGGGAACTATATTGAATATCCTGTAGTAAATCATAATGAAAAAGAATATGTAAAAAAGAAAAAAAAAAGGAATTGGCTTCAATCCTAGGGTCTGGGATGGCCACTGAAGGCCCTGGAAAGGGAATCCTTCAAAATAGGGTCAAGGGACTTCCCTGGTGGCTAAGACGCTGAGCTCAGGAGTGGGCCTGGGTTTGATCCCTGGTCAGGGAACTAGATCCCACATGCTGTAACTAAGACCTGGCGCAGCCAAATAAATAAATATTAGAAGAAAAAAAAAAGTGGGGCCAAGGGGAGGCCCATCTGCAGGGATTGCTCTGGCCTAGGGCAGGGGGTGGTGTGTGTGTGGGGTGGGGGAAGGGTAAAGAAAGGAGGAAGCCTGTAAGGGAAACACCAGGGACGTGTGATAAGGTTACTACTGAGTCCAGGTGAGTGGGAGCTGTGGGGTGGAGGGGAGGGGGTTATTAAGGGAGTGTCAAGGATCAATTGGTGGTAACATAGCCAGGTGTTGTGTTTCATTTTTAGTTACCTGCGGGTACTAATTAGCCCCCTTTCTTGACTGCAAGCTCATCTCCAGGTTAATAATTTGGACTGCCTTTTGTTTTTGCTGACCTGGCAGTCTTCCTTCCCCTCCCCCACCCCACCCCCACGTGACATTGTAGATGCCAGTCCCTTTGTTCCTCCACCCTGAGCCACTGAGCAGGGGAGGAGGAGGTACCCGAACAACGTGGAACCGTGGCGAGTCCTTCCCTGAGATTCTGTTCCTTTGGGATCAGAATATAAGTCCCCCTCTGGTGGAGGGAGCATCGGGACATGAAATGCAGACGGGGTCAGCAGCTGCACGCCCCTTCACAGGAAAGACGCTGAACCCAACAGGAAGCAGAGCGAGAGGAGAGGCAAGGTCCTTGGAGGGACTCGGTTCTGCCCTTTGTGCCGTGGCTTTAGTGATTCAGTTCTTCCCCTGATTGTAGGAGATATCCTGAATCCTTTGAAGAAACTCTTTTTCTGAAACTAGTTTGAGATTCTATCACTTGCAAATGAAGGGAATTACCAACCAAATCCATCCTCGAAGCTTTCCTACTCAGAGTTTGTTGTGCTTCTGTGTGCAGGCGCCTGGTAAAGTGCCTTATATCCATTACTTAATATAATCCTCAGTTATGCTGTGAGCCATTGGGTATTATTACCTCCACTTTAGAGATGATAAAACTGGGGCTCCTCCGTTTCACTTGACATTTAAATGGGGTGCACCTCAGGTCTTTGGCCTGGTCCTCTGACTGTCATAGATTACTCTCTCCCAGGCAGTCTTATCCATTCCTATGCTGATTCCATTTCTACAATTTCCAATTCTCAATCTAGACCTCTCTTTTAAACTCAAGTCTGAAATATCCAGCTTCTACTTGATATAGGTATTTCAAACAAAGATCTCTAAAACTAGACTTCTGTTATCCCCCCTGCCATGCAATCTGCCCCTGCTCTGGGGCTTCTTTTCTCAGTAACTAGTCCTACCCTTCGCCGAGTTTCCCAGGTCAGACCCTGAGCATTATACTCGACAGCATCTCCTTTGACCTTCATAGTCACCCTATTACCAATCCCTATTGTACCCACTCCCTAAGCATGTCGTGACTCTGCCCACATCTCTGTTAGCCCAACCACAACCCCCTCTCCCTTGAAAGATAGTCTGCTCCTTGGTCTCTCTGATTCCATTCCAAGCCATTATCCATTGACCTGCTGGACACATTTTTGAAAGCACTCTAACTGTATCCCCCACTCCTTAAAACTACCCAATGGTTCTAGTCCAAAGTCTTTTCCAAGGTCTATGTGGTCCCACCAGATCTAGATCTTTCTATTCTTCAACCTCATCTTGAACCTCTCTTTGGCTCATTCACTATAGGCTCCCTTCAGTAGGAGAACCAAAGTCTTCTGATCTCAGGGCCTTTGCACTTGTTATTTCTGCCATCTGTACAGTGTTCTTTCCCTCTTCCTTCCCAGCTCTTATTTTTCATTCCTCAATATCCTCCAGGTCCTGGCTCAAGCCTCAGAAATACAGTCTCTTGAGCCCTCCATGAAATACCATTCCACAGCACCTACACTCTCTGTCAGTCAGTCAGTGAAGTTGCTTAGTCATGTCCGACTCTTTGCAATCCAAGGGACTGTAGCCCACCAGGCTCCTCCGTCCATGGAATTTTCCAGGCAAGAGTACTGGAGTGGGTTGCCATTTCCTTCTCCAGGGGATCTTCCTGACCCGGGGATCAAACCCAGGTCTCCTGCACTGCAGGCAGATGCCTTACCATCTGAGCTACCAGGGAAGCTCTCTGTAGCACTCCATAATTATGTTACTGTATATACATTTAACATTTGTCTTCCTTGACAGACTATGATTCTCTGATCTCAGGGATTGGATCTGTCTTTTTCATTGTACCTGCAGCACCCTGTACAGTGTCAGGCACAGAAATATTTGCTGAATGAATGAGTGATAGAGGCTTGTGACTCGGGACTCACTGCTAGTAATGGAGGAGACTGGATGTCAACACCAAGTCTCCAGTGCTGCTGAATTGGACTCAACTTCTTTCCCCCACTGGGGAAACCAGGAGGGAAACGGTTCAGAAGCCCGCCTAGGTCCTTGGATTCATTACAAAGGATGCAGGAAGCAGGGGTGGGGAGGGGTATCAATCTACTGCCAAATGGAGTCCGGCTGGAGGTAAGGAGATTCTCTGGTCTCGGGTGAGGACAGGGGTGGGGGTGGGCTAGAGGACACCCATCGATGGAGTCCTGCCCCCGGCAGCCTCACACTAACAGCTTTGTCTGTGTTGCCTCATTTAATCCCCTGCCAGCCCTGCAAGGCAGGATTATTACCTCTTGTCACAGACAAGGAAAAGAAGCTTTAGAGAGAGAGAGAGAGAGTAATTAACATGCCCAGAGTCTCTCAGCTAGTGAGGTCAGAATCAAGATTTGAATTTGGTACTTGAGCCTAAGAAATCAGGCTGTTTGGGAAATTCAGTCCAGAAAAGAAAACGGAGGGACAGGTACCCCCAGTGGACTTCAGGGAAAGTTTGCTGCACCCCCCCCCCACCCCCACCCCCTGCCCTGCTCGGCCCCGCTCCCTCACTCCACCCCAGCGGGCTGTCCATTCCTGGGGATTCTTTTTGAAATTCTAAAAGCTCTTGCAAACCCTCTCCTTGCAGCCCCTCAGGTGGCCAGACCCTCCCAAGGCTGGCGCCTACCTCCCTTGAGGATTTCCCCTGCACAACTTCCATTTGAAAAGGAGCTTGGGACCCCAGTGCCTACCTGCTGGGGCCCATCAATGCCCTTTGTTCAGGGATGCAAAGTAAAGAAGCTTGGCCCACTGAGGGGGGAATGAGTGGGAGATGGTGGGGATAAGGGACTGGGAAATGCCCTCAGAGCCTGGATTAGGGTGTTCATTATTATAGACCTTCCCCTACCCTCATTTAATACCACTTATATAGAGCTCTTTTAAAAAAAAAAATACAGTATTTATATAATCCATTTGGGCTTCCCTGGTGGCTCAGTGGTAAAGAATCCGTCTGCCAATGCAGGAGAGGAAGGTTCAATCCCTGGGTCTGGAAGATTCCCTGGAGAAGGAAATAGCAACCCACTCTGGTATTGTTGTCTGTGAAATTCCATGGACAGAGGAGCCTGAAAGGCTACAGTCCATGGGGTCACAACAGAGTCAGACATGACTAAACAATAACGACATATAACTCAGTTTAAATATGGACTCATCAATGCTCAGACAACTCTGAAGTAGGTACTGGTATCCCAATATTTTGTAGACCGGGGAGGTCGAAGCAGATAGGGTTGGTGACTTGCCCAAGGCCACCCACAGTAAGTGGCAGGCAGAGCTGGGATTTGAATGTGGGCACCAGTCTCTGGATGCTACCATCTGAAATCCCTCCCCTTTGCAGAGGAACCTGTCAGGGGAGAGGAATCTCTCTGGTCTCCAGAGATAACAGCCCCTTCTCTTCTCACATGTCCAGAGACAAGTGTGTTTACTTCGGGTTAGCAAGTGGCTGCCTCAGACAAAGGGGATGCAGGCAGAGATAGATAACCCAATCATCCCAGGCCTGCCTGGGCCGTTGGGAGGGCAGGGATTGAACCCAGCCTGCTTTGAGGCTGGACTTCGAGAAACTGCCAGGGTCTGGCCGCCTGTTTGTTGCAAAACAATGAGTCAGCCTGGCAGGGACGGGAGTGGGAGGATGGGGGGATGGGGGTAGAGGGGCCCCTAGCCCTGCCTCTGGCCTTTAGCAGGGTAAAGTCTGCCCACCCCCACCCTTCTAGCCCTTAGAAGGTTCACCAGTTTCCTTTTTTCTTGTTTGGCTGAGTTAGGAAAAGTATTGAAAAAATAGAAAGTGCCCTAGACAGGAAAACACTCTGAAAGCTGAAACCTGCCTGCTAAGGCCAACACCCCACTGGAGAGTGATCAGCCAGCCAGGAGTCCATCCCTGGCCTCCTTCCCAGGCAGTGACCCATGGCACCTTAAGCCCTGGGCAGGAGAGAAGAGAACTTGGAAGTCCAGGGATGAGTGGTGACCAGTTCAAGGTCACAGCTGTGCTGATGGCTGGGAGGGAGGGTGGGCAGATCCTGTGGGGGGCTCTTGTGGGCCAGGTTACTGGACGGGAAGAGCCTGAAAACAGAGACCTCTTTTTTTTCAGTTGGCCTTGCCAAGGGACCCTGCTCTTCCATCCTCATGTGGGGAGAGCCCTTCACCGGGGGCACATCAGGGTATGGGGCAACTCCCTACTCTAGCTGTCACTGGTCAAGCCAGCATGGTTGCCCCTGGGGGATCCCATCTAGCCACAAGCTCTTTCATTCCTCTCCTGGCCCTGCCCCTTCCACCTTGGGGCTCCTCCCTCCTACTTATCCAAGAAACACAGTGCTTTCCCCTTGTTAGAATGGGACAGAGGGGTTTTGCTCAAGGTCACAGAATAAATCCATCAATTTATTCATCAAAACATTGGGCTGCTGTTGAGCCAGACTTGGCAGGGGGTGAGATGGGGCATGGTCTCTTGGAAGCCAGTTGCCTAAACCAAGAACTATTCTATAACAGTGTGTTGATCAGGATGTATCTACTGTGCTTGCAGCAGGGACACAGAGGGGCCTGACTCAACGTGAGAACCAGGGAAGGCTTCCTGGAGGAGGCGAGACAGAGCAGGTCTTAAAAGATGGAGCAGGAGTGTGCTAGGGCCAGGGATGGCAGAGGAGGGTGTTCTGGGCTAGGGAGAAATCAAATCTGCCAGCTCTGGGCCCGCTTTCTAAGCTCTACACCCTGGCCTACAAGTATTACTGAACTCCTACAATGGAACAACAATAGCTAGGACCTAGGGAAGATATAGAACAATGGTATCTGCCTTTAAGAACTTTCCTGAGTCAGTGGGAAGACAAAGAGTCCTCCTGGGAATGCTGAGGAATGCCAGCAAGTGTTGGGGGCTCCACTGTGTATCTCTATGTAGGATATATCTCATTTAACCCTCACCCAACCCCTACGAGTGGATACTGTTGGCGTCCCCACCTTACAAAGAGGAAACAGAAGCTTGGGAAGTATCAGTATCGGTAACTTGTCCTGGGTCACCACTTGGTAAAGGGGGTAGAGCCAGAATCTAAACCCAGGGGCCTGACTGTGGAGCCTGAGCCCCCAACCACTGTGCTCACTGCAGCTTGGGGGAGAGAGGCAGCTGTCATAGACTCTGTTTGGTGGGCAAGTGCAGGTGGCAAAGGCTTTGGAGGTCAGGAAGGCATGACACAACTGTGTTTTGGCACCATAGCTCCAGAGGCCACTTGGAGGATGTATTAAAGGCACTGAGAAGAGCGAACACTTACAGAGGTAGAAAGTCTGGCCTTAGCCCTGCCCTGGCCTCACCCTCAGGAAAGTCATCTTTGCTTGACCTCCTCTGACTCCCCAATGCCAGTGAAGCCCAAACAGTGGCTGTTTGTCCAACAGACACAAACTGAACACCTGCCAAATGCAGGCCTTGTCAGCTCTGGGAAACAAAAGGGAGCCCAGAATCCTGTGGTGCAATAATTCCCAAAAAGTTAGCAGTGTCACCTGTGTTCTTCCTCCTACCCTTACACATCTTCAAGAGGAGCTGAGTTTCCATTTACACACTTCTCTAATGGTTTAGGCACAATTCTCTCCCTACCACCATCTCTCCCAGGTCTCCAGGAGATCCTGAGACTCATCTGTCCTTACACTTTCCACAGGACCAAGTACCATATGGAGTACAATACTAAGTACTCCTTTAGAATTTGCTGAGACTAGTTAGTCTCAGTGAGGAAAAGCTCTTCTCCAACTATCCTCTGACCTTGAAACTAGATCACAACTCCTTAATCTATCCAAACAATTTTCAAAAGGCGCTTTTGGTCCCAGAGTTGCTGTCAAAGAGTGAAGCTGACTGATGGGCCAATTCTGTGAGATCAAGTCCCTCAATGAGGATGACACTGCTGAGCCTTTAAGGCCACCTTGTATGCAGAGGGCAGACCTCTGAAGCTGTCAGTCACCCCAGATGAGCCAATCAGCACAAGATATCTGGAACTGCAAGCTGAACTAGGGGATGAATGGGAGGGCTCAGGCTAGGGTAAGGATAGGTGTCCTACAGTATCATGAACTGAAGGCTACTCCAGACTTTGATTGTTGTGGCCACTAAGGTACAGGCAAGTTGACTATAGAAGAATGGAACCCTGTGAGGTATCACTGCTCTATGAAGACTTCAGTGAAGGCAGCTCAGAAGAGAGAAATGGGGCAGGGCCTGGGAGCCCTGAGTGGGAAGTGGCCATGGGAGGTGGCCAGTGCTGGTTTGTATTTTAGGGAGGGGGTGTTTTTATTTCCTTTTTGCCCTTCTTTAGGATTTACTAAAGCCCTCTGGGACGTTTCAATGGCCTCAGCTGTGTCAGTGTGTGTGATCTTGGGTGGTGAGATGACCAGTGGAGAAAGGGTTGGATAAGGACCAGGAGGTGGGGGTGCTTGCTGAAGCTTGGGTTTTTGAGAGGGCTACTCTCTCTTCCCCTCCTACACCTTGTCCGGGTAGCTGGCCTAAGGCTGGACTGGAACTATTTCTTCCTTTTATTTCTGGCAAAAGCTACAGAAGGGAGTTCCCCTTCTCTGTTTGTTTTGATTCTGTTGTTTTCTTAAAGAGAGGAAGGAAAACCATCATCACTTTTTCGGTTTTGTGAACAAAGGCAGGCAGAGAGGATGTTCGCTGGGGCAGGGGATGTGGGGGCTGGGCCTCAGCTTCCCCCTCTCACTCCCCCTCCCCTTCCTTCTGGCAGCTTCCACGCTACCCCCACCCCCCAGAACCTAGATCAGGCCCCACAGTGCGGTGTCAAGTTTAGGTGCTGGCTCTGCCTTTTAAAAGCTTTTCACCTCAAAAAAATAAATAAAATAAAAGCTTTTCACCTCTCAGAGGTACATCTGTCAAAATGGGAGCTATGGGATCTGCTTTATAGGATTGTTGAGGTTAAAAACAAAAGAAAATCCTAACCTGTAAAAACAGACTGCTCCAGAAATGTCTTTCCTTTGCTTCCTTCCTTTGGGGAAAAGGGGGTGGTCTATCCCTTTGGCCCGGTAGTGTGGAGTAGGGGTAATTTCCCCATTGATAGCCCCCTCCCATCTTCCTTCTAGTCACACAAATGAAGGACCTACAATGCCGGCCTTAGGAAAAGGCTCCTAGAAGAAACAACAGGTAAGGCTGGTACTCTTGGGTCCTAGAATTGTCCCCACCCTCTGGGAGACAGTGAAGCCCCCGAATTTCTCCTAGCCCCTTTGTCCCTCAAGCTCCAAGCCCCACTGGGTTGTATTCCCCAGAGTCTACCCCTGAAACCCTAAGCAGGCTCCCTTCTGCGATGAGTTCTTGGGGGCTGCCCTGACCAGATAGAAAGGGAGCCCCGCCCCACTTCTAGTACCCTCTCTGGGTCCCCTGTTTGGTCTGAAACTTGGCCAGGAAGTGCTACCTCTCAGGGCATGGGTGTCTTAGTCTGTAAAGTGGTTTCTGAACCTTTTTTTTTTTTTTAAATAAACACTCTTAGAGAATTGAAACATTTTGCAGACGGGCTCCCTGCTTCACGTGATAGCAGTCATACTTTAAAAAATCCTTTGATTGAGAAAAAATACAAATGATCATAAACAAATATGCATTCATTAACACTTCTAAATGAGTATGGGTTTTATTCAACAGTTTCTACATACATTTGAAAATATGTCTCCTTATGGGAAGATGTCAACTTGTAGATGGTGCCAATACCTAAGGGATCTTGAAGCTCCCATGGTACCCCCTAGTCTCTGAGGGCACCGGGAGCCTGGGGAATGACTGGTTCCTCCTTGGCCCTCCTGGGGCTGACCCAGGGACTCAGGGACACCCTAACAGTCAATCTCAGGCCCAGATGATACAAAAGCTCAGGAGTGACTGACAAAAATGCAAATAGTGTGGTGGCTTTTCTCCAACACATGGTTGCTGCCTGGGCTTGGACACTGCTTGGGCTTGAATCCTTGCTCTGCTACCAATAAGCTGTGACCTGGGTGCATGGTACTTAACCTCTGTGGGCCCCAGTTTTATCATCTGTAAAAATGAGAGTCATGGTCATGTTGACTTTTCTTGAGGATTCAATGAGATAATAAATTCATGGACTTGGCACAAGGCCGAGTCAATGCTTAATAAATACTTCATTTTAAAACAAAAACAAATCCACAAGTACCCCTGCCTGCCTTCTTGCAATGGCTGCCGGCCATCACGTGGGCTGGTGCTGACCCCTTTAAGAATGGTCTCCTGGGCTTCCCCCACCTGTCCCCCTGGGGACAGAGCTGGCAGCGTGCCCTTCCTGCACTGTTCCCTGCCTGGCCCTTATCTACCTGAGGCGGGATTCCAGTCTCCCCTCCACCCCAGGCCTGGCCTCTACTCTGGGGGCCAGCGCCTCGGTTTCCGACCACTTGAAGGGAAGGCACACGAAAAAGCCATAAACTCAAAAGGCTGAGAGGGATGTTTGTCAAAGCAGGACAGAGCTGTGGCCAGGGACGGGGAGGGGGCGTGCCGGGCCTTGAGCGGAAGCAGGCGTTTGGGGGAGAGGGGATGAGCACCCGGGGAGCTGGCTTGGGCAGGGCAGGAAGGAGGCCCATTAACACTTCGGCCGGACCGCGCTTCCTCCGGCACCTCGGCCAGGGCGGACACAGGCGCGTTTGTCCCGCTTTCACTGTGGCGCTGTGTTCGCAGCAGCGCCTGCCCCCCAGCCCCAGGTGGGCGGTGTTGCCCGGGCACAAACGTCCTTTATGGATGGGCAGTTGGAGGAAGGCAACACCTCCGTGAACAGGGACCACCCCCCAGAATTCCGAATTGACCCTGGAGCCTCCTCCCCTGGCAAGGCCGGCATGCAGGGAGCCTGGTCAGCGGGGGCGGAGGGGCGTGGCTTTGCCAGGGTTTGGGGGGCAATCATGGGGTGCGTCCTAGGAGAGGAGAGGGCAGCCACAGCCCCTTCCTTCCAGGTCCTGTACTGGGGGACAGTCCTCTCACCCTGACTGCTGCCACCTCCTGCGGCTGAGGTGGGGGACCTTCATCTCCTTGAGGGGTCCTTGGGGAGGGCCGTGCCTTGGTGAGACCTGAGGAAGAGGGAGGAGAGGGGGAGAGAGAGAGGCGAAGAGAGAGAAGAGATCTGAGGAGAGGGAAAGCAGGCAGACTCCAACTATTCCACATCCCCCTCTCTCCCAAATCCCGTGAGGAATTTTTTAAATAGATTTCACACCTCCCCAGTCCCCCCTCCCCGTGACATCTAGCAGCATGCAGGATCTTAGTTCCCCGACTAGGGATCAAACCTTCGTCCCCTTAATCGCTGGACTGCCATGGAAGCCCCAGCAGTGGGGTCTTAATCAAGCATCCAGGGACAACCTGACCATCCCCTCCACGGGGCGCAGTCCTTGAGAGCCTGGGACTGAATTCGGAGGGCCTACCCCCCCTCCCTCCTCCCCGCTTCCTACGACCAACGGGCGACAGAAATCACACATCTCCCAGACAAACCCTCCCGTCAGGCCCCACTGAACTTCCGTCCCCGATTCACACAGATCTTCAAGCCCCTCTCCCCGTCCCAGGCCTTTTGCTCATTTAATCCATCGACAGGTGCAGGCCTAAGCCGGCTGCCTGGCAGCGCCCCCTAGAGTTTGCCCATGGACCTGCAGCCCCTGCCCCCAAAGGGAAGGTCTGACTGAACCGTTTCTCTGGAGTCCAGCAGGAGGTGGCGAAGGGAGCGCGGTTCTCTGTGCATGTGACTTCAGGCTCAGCCAGGTGCGGGTAACCCCTACCTGCAGGATTCCTTGGCTTCCTTTTATACATGGAAAGACTGAGGAGAAGAGGCCCAGCATTCCGGGGTTTGCAGTCTGGCTGGGAGCAGGGTCTGGTGGGGGGCTCACAGTGGGGGATAGACCCATGTGCTGGTGGAGGGGCACCCTCCCTGTGGTGCCTGAAGGGAGAATTGCCTGGCAGTGGTGTTGGTGCCCTGTGTTCTCTCTGCTGGACTCTGCAGGGTGGGGGACCCCTGGGGATAGGGAGAGCAAGGCCCTGCCTTCCTTTCCGTGTCTCCTGAAGACCCCTGTGAATGTGACACTGCTCTGACCATGGCCACCAGGGCTGACTTGGTTTATCTCTGACCCTCTGTCCAGGCCGAGGGAGATGTGAATGGGGGCAGCACCACTGGCCTTGATCACAAACCCACTATTTCACATCCTGCAGAGTCAGAGGCTGGGCTGGCGGCCCCGACACAGACACTCCCAACGCCTGCATGAACACGGACAGAAAGGTTTTCTCCACCCGGCACCCACCTCCTCCATGACTCAGATATCCGTGCAGACACTTCTCAGGCACTCACAGCATGCCTCTAGGGTGTGTGTGTGCATGCTCAGCCACTTGGTCGCGTCACTCTTTGCCACCCTGCAGACTGTAGCTTGCCAAACTCCTCTGTCTATGGGGTTTCCCAGGCAAGAATACTGGAGTGGGTTGCCATTTCCTTCTTCAGGGGATCTTCCCAACCCAGGGATCGAACTCCTGCCTCCTACGTTGTAGGCAGGTTCTTTACTGCTGAAGCACCTGGGAATAGACACACAACACATACTCCTATGCCTATCCCAGCAGTGATGAGGGCACAGCACCCCCCCCCCCAACCCTGCACCCATAGAAACTTTGGACCACAACCTCACAGACCCTTGTATATGCTCCCTTCACAGATGTCCCCTCCTGATCTCAGTCATACAAATGAACTCACACAGAGACCCAGTGCATCAGAGACTCTAGAACACCTGTGGGCACACACACACAGACACATCCACGCAGATGCACATATGCTTCAGCTCTCTGAGCCGTGCTTCTCCCCTCACCCAGTGCTGGATGGAGGTGTTTATGCTGATAACCATTCATTTACAGTTTATGGATTCTGAAAGGTGGTTGCATGCGTGCGGTTGTGTTTGTGGGTGTATGTGCGTGAGTGTGAGAAAGAGAATCTGTAAGGTGTCGGGCAAGCAGAGTGGAGAGGAAGAGAAGGAAGGAAAAGCCCTGTGACTCACTTCCAGCTGAACAATGCCACATTTCAGCCTCCGTGGCTGGGGGAGGGCATGTGTGTCAACACAGCCAGGGCCTGGCTGTGAGATGGTCAGGGAGGTGGGGACCCCATCCAAAGAGACTGGCCCTTCCCCTCTCTGCACCCAGGGGTGTGAATGCAGCATCTCACATCCCCCAACACCTGTCTTGTCTATAGTACAGTACATGAGCACATAGTCTTATGAAGAGCAAAGACAAAGTCAGTGATGCCTCAGCATGTGCCCTGTGCTCAGTCATGTCTGACTCTTTGAGACCCCATGGACTGCAACCACCAGACTCCTCTGTCAATGGGATTTTCCAGGCAACATTATTGGAGTAGGTCGCCATTTCCTCCTCCAGGGGATCATCCCCACCCAGGGATCAAACCTGAGTCTCCTGTGTCTCCTGCATTGCAAACAGATTCCTTACCGGCTGAGCCATCAGGGAAGCCCCTCTCTTGTCTGTGAGGCACCTATCTCCAGGTGCTTTGGCTGTACTCCTCATCTCTGACCAAAGAAAACTCCAGAGCTGTCTATGTAGCCTCACCACAATCCCTGAGGTCAGACGACCCCACCACTCACAGCCTTTACTCCTACTGCTCCTGTCTCTACAGTCCCTCATTTGCCACCTGACTGCTCCCCACCAGCTGCTCCAGGCCTTTCTTGCAGCCATGCCCACTGCTTGCTCCCCCACACTCATCCTGTCCATCTTCCAGGCTCCGGCTCTGTCCCTGAGCTCTTCCTCCCCCAAACCATGGCTTCTCTTCCTTGTCTTCTGCATAGTCAGCCTCCCCCCTCTCTCCTCCCAGTTCATACTAGTTGCTGTAAAGGGCAGGCTCTAGAATGTCTTCCTCTGCTTCCAGAATCTTCTCTCCTTTCCTCCCAGCAGGGCCCTGGAAACCAGCTAGTTTCCAGCAGGGTTTTGAGAGGTGAGAAGAGTAAGGGATGAGAAGGAAAGAAAAGGCAAGGGGATCTCTACTTGGGCCTCTACTCACTAGGTAACTGGTTTCCCTCTGGACTTGATTCTCCTGGACAGGCCCCTCCCCATTCTGCAGCTCACACAGTCTGGGGCAGCTAGGGAGGGAGGGAGGGCTTCTCACCAAGCTCCACCCATGCCAGGGCCCAGAGAGCAGGGGCAGGAGCAGGGCAGGGCCTGGACTATTGCATACCACCAGAGACTGGGCCTGCATTAGCTTTGCTTGTGAGCTCACTTACCCCCCAGTAGCCTTTTGATGGGGGTCGCTCATTGGCCTCAGTTTACAATTGAGGAAGCTGAGGCTTCAAGAGGCTGGATAATTGCCCAAGTGATCCAGCTGGTAAGCGGCACAGCCCCGGATTCTTGCTCCCCACATGACACCATTCGGCTCCTCAACAGCTTTGCCTCTTGTTCCCAGTTTGTCCTGGCTCTCATGGGTCTCTGACTTTGAACGTTTATTCTGCTTCATCTGCTGAAACTCTGCTTGTTTCTGCCCCATACTCACCTCTTGGCCTGACTGTGCCTCCTTTAACTGGCTCCTGGAGCAGAATGAAGTCTGCCTGTGGTTGAGGGTAACTCTTAACTGCTACTTCTTATAGGGAGCCAGGCTTAGCACACACATTTGGATGTGGAAGGCTTTTAAAAAATCTGGGTTAGAAGCTTGATGGAGAGACCTGTGCTTCCTTCTCCTGGGCACCAGCTGGGCTCGACTGACTAGACGCTCCTCATCAGCCCGTAACCTCCTTTCTGGCTCACTGTCTTACACACTCACACAAATACATGCACATAGCAGACTTGCCCTCAGAGCCTGCACAATCCCCATTGCAAACAATGATGGAAAAAACAGGTAATGGACTCTGGGAAATGCATAGGGCAGACTCTCCTTGTGGTACAAACTTGTGTGTGATCCCAGCCTGCAGATAGCATGTAATTATTTGGTAATAAATCGCATTCCAACCCCAATGGTTGGAATCACATTCTTTCCCATGCTCCTTGCCAGACCCACAATGTCTTCTTGGTGTTGGATATGAAATATGGTTGTGATTTTTCATGTCTAACCAAGTAAAGGCTGATTCCTCGATGAGTGCAGTTTCGCTGAAAGATAAAGACTGACCCAGATTTTTGTGCATTCATGTTATGAAAGAGAAGAGGTTCCCAGGGGAGGAGAGAGATGGGTACCCTTTAGATAAGGGAGAGGTAGAGTCTCTGCCAAGGGGAATTTGGGTAGCCCAGTTGGGAGTGGCTGTTAGCACAACTAGGAATGGTCCTGACCCACCTTGTGTGGCTTTCATGACATAGAGTTAGGAACACAGGCCTGGCAGGATGGAACTTCATCACCCCCTTGAAGTGAGTGTAGCAGAGTGACGCTCTAGACAGTGAAATGTGATTGATACATGCCACGTCCAGATAGTAACAACAAGAACTAAGGTATGAATCCTCAAATCCCCTTCTGGCTGTCATGGTGATTGTGACCAATGATGTTGATGGAAGCTTCCTTTGGCCTGGGTCCCTGAGTGAGAACAACGTAGCTCAGAACCCTCCTGGTGACCTACAATGCTCCTTTGGCATGAAGGAGAAGTGAATCCTTTTTAAAATTTTATTTTTTAAATTTATTTTTGGCTGTGCTGGATCTTTGCTGCTGCACCAGCTTTTCTCTAGCTATGATCAGGGGCGGCTACTCTCTGATTGCAACCCATGGGTTTCTCATTGTGATGACTTCTCTTGTTACAGAGCACATGCTCTAGAGCACACGGGCCTCAGTGGTCGTGGCATATGCGCTTAGTAGTTGCGGTTCCCGGGCTCTAAAACACAGGCTCAGTGGTTGTGGCCCAGGGGCTAAGTTGCTCCATGGCATGTGGGATCTTCCCGGATCAGGGATCGAACCTATGTCTCCTGTATTGGCAGGCAGATTCTTTACCACTGAGCCACCAGGGAAGCCCGAGAGATGAATCTTTAAACCACTGAAATGTTGGGATGTTTGTTACTGCAGCATAAACTAGCCCATCCTGCCTGATCTGCCTATCTTACAGGGTAGATGAGAGGATTCATAATGTAATATGTATGAAGAACTTAGCTAAGTGCCCCTCAATATGCTACTTCCTCTTCCTCCTTCTCTTCCTCCTCTTCTTCTGATGTTATTTCACTTTGTATTCATTTTTGAGCCAAGTCACAGAAATTGACCCAGGCCCGTTAAATGTCTGGGACAGGAACGCAAAGATGAGGGGGAGGGCAGCTAGAGATGTGAGGGCAGCTAGCATGACGTGCTAATGCTACATTACCCGTATGAGCCAGAGCAAGGTGAGCCCAAGGCGAGGAGTGATAAATCTATTGGGGTCCTCAGAAGTGAAGTCTGAACTAGATTTTTGAGGGGCTGGTTTGATTTCTTCAGACAAAGAAAGGGAATTGTTTTTGTTTAGTCAGTCAGTTATGTTCAACTCTTTTCGACCCCATGAACATCAGCATGCAGAGGGAATGGCATGGTCTAATTGTGAGGGCAGCTGCCATGCAGCTGTCTGCTACCTGCCAGATCCTGAATCCGGCACTTCAGCCAATTCTCCCCAGTTGTCAGAGCGATGACAAGATCTATGCTGTGTGCTATTGTTATGCCCATTTTCTAGATGAGAAAACCGAGGCCAGCGAGGGCAGCTGGTAAATGGCAGGCAGCACGCGTGCATGTATACAGAGGTGTGGCAACTCCTGACCGGCCTTCAGTCTCGAGCCTGTCAAAGGGCCGCGTGTTACAACAACTCCAGGGAGACCGATCTAAGGGCGTGATCACACTCCACTCTATGACCTGGAGACATTTCCAAAACACGGGCTCTGGGAAAGTCACATTGCTGCTCACTAACCCGCTTCAGCTCCGCACTGTGTTCTCCCCACGAGGTCTGGCAGTCTGGCCAACTCCTTTGAGCTCCGCCGGAAAATTTCCAGCATTGTCTGTAGATACAGCCATTCACGTTCCCAGGCTTCTCAGCTGTGCCTGAACATTTCCTGCCATTTCTGCCTCCTGGGTTTTGCTCAAGCATTCGTTTGGAATGCCCTCTCCCTATCGGTTCACCTGCCTGAGGCCTACCATTCCAGCAGAGCTCAGCATGACCTCTGCCTTCTCTCTCTTGCCCAGGCGTCCCTGCTGGAATTGAGCCTCAGGGAGTGTCAGTGGGTTTGATTTGATCTGGTTTGAATGATGGGATGAGAAAAGTTGGCTCATTGGGGTGTAGATATTTGCTAATATTTAATATGCTGTCTTCCAGTAGTGCAGGTGTGTGATTAGTGGATATGTATAAAAATATTAAAGGTGTGTGCTGAGAGCTATTTTTCACTGATAAGAGCACTCAATCAAGCAAGTCTGGAGACCACTGCAATGTAAGACTACCATCTGAGGGAGAGATTTGCCATTTACTGGCTGTGTGACTTAGGAAAGTTACCTCTCTGAACTCAAGTTTTCCTGTCTGTAAAATGGGAATTATCTCGGTTCCTACCCATGGGGCTACTGTGAGCTCAATGAAATAAAGCTATAAAGTAAATGAGGCTCCAAAATGTGTCTAGAGAACCAGTCTAGGGAAGTCTAGGCTGCCGGGGGGATCCTGATGGGAGAGATGGAAGAAGGAGGGGCAGGTGGCGTTCCTGTCGATGAGGACTCTGTGGCTTGGCAGCCTGGGCTGAGACAATCCCAGTGGTGTTTGATGAAAGGCGGGAGCTCTTCTCTGTCAAGTAAATATTATAAGAAAAGTCCGTCTCCAGGGAACAGCTCCCTCCCTCGAGGGTCAAAGTCCCCAGGGGCCAGTCTGGAGGCTCCTTTTATGTGACTGTAAAGTAATCCCGGGCCTGGCAGGGTCGAGGCTGGGCGGGCACTGACGCGCAGGGCGGCATTGATGCAGTCAATGATTACCTTTTATGCCTAGCCATAAAGGCAACCGCCCAGTCCCCTGGACAATGCCCCCTCCAGACAATGCCCCAGAGGGTGGGTACACATGCGATCGCGCGCGCACACACACACACACACACACACAAAAGCATGGCTGCTGGGCTGGGGCCCATCCCTGCCTGAGTCTCTGAGGACATCCTCAAAAGGCAAAAGGCATCTCTGTCTCCCCTGGGTGGCTCCTGGAGACCTGGCTCACGAGCTAAGGGGGTTGGGGGTGGTAGTAAGTGGGATTCAGTGAGGTTCAAGACACAAAAGCGCTCCATCCAGGCCCCCGGATCCTGCTCCAGGTGGTTCTATGCAGGAGGGCCCTGTGGTCACTCAGACTCAGGTACCATATCTCACTGGGAAGGTGGTTCTTCTGGGACAAGCCAAGGACCATTCCGGGTTTACAAGTGATGCAGTTGAGGTGTGGGTTCACAGTGACTTGCCCCGGGACCTGAGAGGGAGACAGTGGCCAAGCTGGGAGTAGGACCCTGGTCTTCTGACATCATTAGACCAAGGGGGTCCAGGTAGAAATGTCAGTCAGGTGTCAGGAAAGGACTGGGTTACTTTTCAGAGAAGCCATCTCACCTGAGCTCAGAGGGGAGCTGGGAAGGACCTGAGGGCCTGGCCTGGAGGCTAATATTGGGGAGAAAGCAAGAAGGACCCCCTCGAATGCCCATGGGCCACATGCAGGGCCTGCCTTGCTTACACAGGCCCCTTCCATGGCCTTCGTACCCTGTCTGATGGGTACACACCCCGCCTACCTGGAGTGGGGTGGCTGGCTGTGAGGGGGCAGGGCTGGGGCATAGATGGCCAGATTAATACTCCACCTCTTGGGCTGATAAGGCCCTGGCAACCTTGGTTCTGGCAAGAGAGCTTGGAGGAGCAGGCTGGGGCTGCAGTCCCTGGTAGGGGCTTCTAGCAGTTTGGTTGCCTGGGGCCTCACTGCTGGGGGCCTGAGATTACAGGTCAGGGGGCCTGGTACCAGCTTCCTCTCCTGGCTGAGGGCAGAGTGCTGTACTATCATACTGGTGGGCATGGTGGGGGCTCCATAGTGATCTCTGGGACAAGCCGTGCTGATATCTTGAGGAAAGAGGGCTGTTATTCACAGCGGTTATAAATGCTTCGTGGAATCAGAGTGAAGTTGCTTTGAGCCTCAGCCAGAATCCTCCAATCAACCTTTGGCTCTGATAAAGATAAGCGGACCCAAGGTGATAACACACAAACCAGAAACTGTCAACAGGTGCTAATTAGGGCACTGGGTACTGAGCCACACCCACTACACCTGACCCGGGGAGAAATCTCAGGTGGGGAACCAGGGCTCGATCTGGGTGGGGGAAGATATGGGCTTACTGCTGTATTCAGCCTTATCGCTTTCTTGTCACCTCCTCCTTCCAAGGCTTTCCCCACCCCGATCCTAACCCCCACCCCTGCCTACCTGGCACTACAAAACACGAAAGAACAAAATATATTCCAACATTGTGTAATAAAACATGATGACTGTGATGTAACATGGTGGAAAGAGACCTGGGCTGGGAGCCAAGAGACCCGACTTGCGTCTTGCTCTGTGTAACCTCGAGCCAGTCATTTCTTTTGGAACTCCACTCACCAGCACTCCCACCCCGCCCTCTGCAAAATGGGGGGTAGAAATGGGGCAGTTGTGGAGTAATCCCATGCTGGGGTCCTGGCCATGTCTAAAGTTCATGCTTTTCTGCTGCAAGATGCTGCAATCGGTGAAGCCCGAAAAACATGTCGCTGTTGCCACCCAGCCACATTGGGGTGTGTGTGACACTTGACAGAGTCACAGATCCGTTTGCAAGAGAGGGGGCCGTGCGGAGTGCACGGAGGCGTAGACAGTTCTCAGGGCCCCTGGAATCCCTCTCTATCTGAGCCAGAGGTCAGCGTGACTGCTTTCTGCTCTTGGGGCACTCGGGGGCTATTTTTAACTCAGTGCCACTTAAATAAATGTGGCATTGCGCTGCTGGCTCATTTCCCTGCCTGCCCCCAGTTTGTACACACACACACTGAAGTGGCTGCCCAGAGGTGACCCAGGGTGCGTAGCTGGGGCTCCCAGACTTCAGGTCCACGCTGGGCCGGCTTGAGCTGGGGTGCTTGACCAACACCCAGCCCAGATTCTACTTCCCGGCAGCGAGGCCCAACCTGAGAGCTTGGCAGGAGCTCGCCACTTTCCCCTGGAATCTCGTAGGAAAGGTGGGGACAGAGCTGGACTGGGATAGATGTAGAGAGGAGGAGGAGAGGGGGGAAGTGACCGGGGAATGGGACGAGGGCCCTGACCGTCCTTTCTCTGGCCAACATCTCCAGGCAGCAAAGAGTTACCTGCCCAGCCAGCTTGCCAGGCTCAGTGCTGGGCAGTGGGGCAGGCGATGACTCAGACCCAGGCCTGCCCACAGCTCTCACAGGGCCCTCCGCTCAGGACAAGGGCAAACATCAGTGCCTAGGGGCTGAAGTAACAGCCTCAACAGAAATCACTGGGGGTGGGGCGGGAGGGCAGTGGCTCTAGGCTGGGGGCAGTGAGAGGAGAAGGGAGGGCCCCAGGAAGGTGGGGCCCAAAGTGAATCTTGAAAGATGGGTGGAAATAAATGCATCACTCCTTAACCTCCCTCAGCTACAGTTTCCTCATCTGAACAATGGGTACAATTAATGGGACTTTCCTCCTGGGCTTCTTGTGAGGATTGCATGAATGAAAATATGTCAAGCTCTTAGAACAGGGTCCAGTTAATGGTCAGTGCTCATGTGCTGACAGCGGACTTTATATCCGGAAGACAAGTAGGCAGGGCATGTTGAGCAGAGCCAATGGCAGGTCCATGGGGGTGAAAACAAAAGAAAATGGAATGCCTTGTCCCCGGCGGTCCAGCACGTCCTGGGAAATAGCATGGAGCCACATCATGTGGCCCTGTGTGCTGGAGCAGGAGCTGGCTCGGCCAAGGTGTGCGGATGGTCATGAAGCCATCCATTGCCAAGTCCAGACTGGGGAATGGGGTGGGGGTGGGGGGGAGCCCAGCAAGGCAGAGCCAGGGAGGGGAATCCCTTGAGACTGGGGACTCATTGGGGCCTGACCTCAGTTTTTGAGGGTTGAGTCAAGGGCCAAGGCTTTGTGGAACGTGGATACTTTGTCCCAGAGGCTAGAGTAGTAGGGAGGAGACCTTGAGGATTTGCAGAGGAATCTAGCTCTGTGTGTGTGTGTGTGTGTGTGTGTGAATGAGACAGAGGGCGGGGCTGCAGGGCTGGGGCACAAGCAGAGGCGCTGGCCCCGGAGGCAGCCAGGATTTGCGCCTATTCCAGGGGTGGGGGGGATACCCAGGCCTATACCTGGGCTTCCCTGGTGGCTCAGATGGTAAAGAATCTGCCTGCAGTGCAGAAGAGGCAGGAGACCTAAGTTTGATCCCTGGGTTAGGAAGATCCCCTGGAAAAGGAAATGGCAACCATTCCAGTATTCTTGCCTGGAGAATTCCATGGACAGAGGAGCCTGGCCCCAGTCCTTGGGGTTGCAAAGAGTTGAAAATAACTGAGCAACTAACATGGAAGGAACCAGAGGCACAGGCTCTTTCCCAGGCCCCTGGCTCTGCTGTCCTGTACTAGAGGGTGCTGGGGCCTCACACAAGAGGCCAGGAGGCTGTGCCCCACACAGGCTGTTCTGGTTCAGTCCAGCACCTCCACTGTTTCACCTCTGGTCAGAGTGTGGCCGGGTGTGAATGAGTGTGTGTGTGTGTGTGTGTGTACACATGTGGCATTTCTAGATCAAGGAATGCTCAGAAGGTCCTGCTAAAGGTCAGGCCAGTGCGGAGTGAGGGCCTGGCCCATCTCCTCAGGCCCTGGCACCAGGACAGCACCTTTCCACCCAGATCTGCGGACGGGCCTCTGAGTCAGGCTGAGCAAGGAGGAGGGGCCCGAGTGGCAGGCCGAGGAGTGGGTTAGTTATCTGCCCAGCAGCAGGGGTAGAGGGTGGGGCAGTGTTGCTGGGGCTTTCTGACAACAGCAGCGGAGCCAGGGGTCAGCACTCAGACTTGGATGGCTCTCCTGAGCAGCCCGGGGAGGTCCCAGAGGTGTATCCAGGGCCACTCCCTGAGCACAGTCCGGGTAGACCTTTGGGGATGTGCTGCCACCCCAGGTCACCAACAGCCCATGGGAAGGTTGCACGGGCCGTCCATGCGACCCGGTGAGCTGTCAGGGCAGGTCCGCAGCACCCAGCACAGGGCTGGGTGCTCAAGAGCACGCTCGTGGGACTGAGCGAAACTGGCGAAGAAGAGTGCTGGCGGCCTGGACTCCGCTGAGTGGCCAGAAGCAGCCCCAGAAGACACACTGGGATGGGGAGGTGCACTTCGTGGGTTTCACAACTGCCCAGGCCTCTGCCACGGAGAAGAGGAAACACCCTGAGGCCCTGGGGCCGTGCCACGCCTTCTGACCCCAAGATGGAGCCGCCACGGGATTCTGGGTGGGAACCTTCTAGGCTTATCCCAATTTCAGCTGCAGACAAAAAATCTCCTCTGAGAGGAGCTGCCTTTGAACTTTCCAGGAATGCTGGCCTGGGGGTGGAGCCAGGCTGGCAGTGGAGGGGAGAGGTGTAGGGTGGAATGTTCCAGAACAGACTTGGACCCAAACCCAAGGGCACCGTGTTCCCATAGACCTGATGCCTGACCGTGGAGGAACCAGGAGATCATGGATGTGCCTGGCAGCACCAGGATGAAGCACTGTGTGTGTGTGTGACAGAGACACATCCACACACACAGGACTGGGAACGACCTGGAATATCGTGAGGTCATACCCCTAGGCCAAAGGCAGCCTGGATCAAGTAATCTCAATTTTACTCTAAAAAAAATTTAAAAGAGACATAGCATAGTCATTAAAAGTTTGGACTTTGGAACCAGACAGCCTGGGTCTGAATCTGGATGCCTCTATACATTCCCAGCTGCTGTGACTTTAGGTAAGTTGGTTCATCCAGCTCAAGTTCTCAGTTTCCACAGTGGTAAAATGAGCATCAGAATAGCATCTGCCCTATAGGGTCACTGCAAAGATCATAAATAAAGTACTTAGAAACGGGTGACTCAGAGTGAACACAGTACAGGTGTGATTGGTCCTGGCTGAGGGAATGAAATGCCATGTCATTCAGTCCATCCATCAATCAGTCAATCAATGCCAGGCCCAGGCCCAGGCCCAGGCCAGGGTGAGCCATGGCCAACTGAGCCCCAGTGAGGTGTGGAAGGGCTGCCAACGTCAGCACATCTGAAGTCCCTAGACCTGTTGAGTTGGCAGAGTTCCGGCCCTGACATTCTCCAGCCCTGAATAAAGCCCTAGAAAAGTGCCTAGACTCCCCAAAGTGTCGGAAGGTGGAGGGAACAGGGGATTGGGAAACCCCAGCCTTAGCTTGAAGTCTCCTTCTGTGGCCTGCTAACCTCCTCTGCTCTTGTTGTAGAGCTGGGCCTGGCTGACTGGTCAGTTGTGCATCTTTTCTATGGCAAGTGGAAGGTCAAGGGTGCAGGACTCACTCCGTGGAGACTGTAGTGATGAGCGTGTGCTTCTACGGGTTCAGAGTCCCCAGCCCATGAATGCTCCGCACTCTGACTAGCCCATCCCAGTCTTTTCAGCACTAATTCTTAGCTGACTTATATTTCTAATGACTTCATCAAGCTGGTCAGTTGGTCAGTCAATCAACAAACACTTATCAAGGCCCTACTGTGTGTCACATTATTAAACCTTAGGTATACAGAGATCTGTCTTGAATGAGAGGACAAGCATGTGGGGTCCAGGAGTGAGATGGGAAAGAGGTTCCTGGTTGCAGGAATAATGTGGATCGGAGCATGTGGGAAGGAGAGAACCCACCCAAAATGTGAGATGTTGCCAGAGAGAGGGCAAATGTGAGGAGGTAAGGCAGGAGGCAGGGTTGGAGAGTGAATCAGGAAGAGCTCTGTGGGCCCAGCTTTTTCTGGAAGGAGTCACGGAAGACAAGACTTCAGATAACAGGAGGGTGAGGTGGTGATCTGGACAGCCAACCAGGTTGGTCCAGAAGCTGTTCAATGTACAGGTTTAATGACAGTGTAGCATTGGGGCATATCTGAGGGTCCAGGTGGCCCCATACATTGTAGCCCACACGATCAGCTCATTCTGTTGCTCTGCGTTTTGGTGGCGGTGGCATTTGGGGGCCTGGTGTTTGGGTTGTCAGCGACTGGGTCTCCACCTGTGCATGCATCAGCATTTGTGGGGCTGATTTAGCCGGTGTGTGTGTGTGTGTGTGTGTGTGTGTGTGTGTGTGTGCCATGAGTGGGGCACTCCCTAGCTGCTGGGGGGTGATTTTCAGAGATATTAGCCCATAGATTTGGCCCCTACCCCATCCCCACCGGCTCAGGTGAGAACACCTGGAGGTGGTTCCTTATCTGGACTTGTACTTGGCTGGAAGTGCATCTCCAGGCATCAGGCCAAGCAGGTGATGGCCTCCCTGGGAGGGTGGTCTGGGGAGGAGTTAGGGAGTGGGGCTTGAGAGGTGGTTTGGTGGGAAGAGCTGACTCTTCCGGCCTTGTGGGGCTTCAGAGTGTGGTTAAGGAGATGTACAGTGGCCATGCACTCATTTCTGAGTGGACCACTTGTCCATTCATCCTTCTGTGTCTTTCAGACCATCTGCTAGTCTATCCATTTGTCCATGCATTGGTCACCTCTCTGTCCCTGGTCCTCCCCTCCATCCGCTTGCCCCTCTCAGGCACCTTTTCCTCCAGTCTTCCAATGCAGGCTGTGAATACAAGCCCCACCTGACCCTCAGTAGCTCCTGGGATCATGATATACCTTCCTCACCCATGGTGCTCAGTCCACCCATCGGCCTCCACTTCGCCCCACGGATATCTGAGCACAGACATGGTGCTCCTTCGTCAGCCCCAAAGTCAAAGGAACTCAGACGCCCCTTCCAGCCCTCTTCCCAGGAGGGTGCTCCTGTCTCTCACTGTACAAGGGCCTCTCCTCCAGGGAGTCCTCCCTGAGCACCCTGCTCTGCTCCCACGTCTCCTGGCCTCACTCCGTCACAGTGGTGTGCAGGCTGTGGGAAGCCCAGCCCAAGCCCTAGGGGAGCAAGCCGAGGGTTCCTAGATGGGGAGGTGTCACCTAAAACAGGGGGCTCCCTCAGATGACGGGGCCAGGGAGGGCCGTGGAGCTGGTCACATGTTCCCCCTCTTCCTAGGATGTGGCCCAGCCAGACCTCCACAATCCAGAACTCCAGCACACTGCTGTGGCTCCCCCGGGCAGGTTTTTCCTGTAGAAAACAAGGATTCTCACATATTCCCAGACAGGGATTCGAAGCTGTCGATCTCTGGGATGCCCTCCCCACCCCCCACCCAAGCCTTCACCCTGGCTTGGACTCTGGCTGTGGGGGATTGGCCAGGCCAGAAAAGGACAAGCCTCCTGGTGTTGCCCTCTCCAGGGCTTGTAGCACCTGAACACAGGGGCAGGGATGGAGCGAGGGTGAGGGTAACTAGTTATAGAATGTGTGTATGTGTGTGTGAGTGGAGGTGTGCACACATTCATTTATAAAGCAAACGACTTCCCTGGTGGTCCAGTGGCTAGGACTTTGGGCTTCCAGTGGATTCCATTCAATCCCTGGTCAGGAAACTAGATCCCACATACCACAACTAAGAGATCACATGCCACAATTAAGACCTAGCACAGCCAAATGAATGAATAAATAAAAACACATATTTTAGGGACTTCCCTGGTGGTCCAGTGATAAAGGGTCTAGGCTTCCACTGCAGGAGGCACAGGTTCAATCCCTGGTCAGAGAACTAAGATCCCACATGCCGTGTGGTTGTAGCCAAAGAATAAAGAATAAAAAATACAGTGCAAACATTTCCTGAGCACCCAATGTATGTCAGGTACTGTTACAGACATTGAAGAAACAGCCGTGGGCAAATTCAACAGGGTGCTACCCTGGAGAAGCTGGTGTTCTAGCTGGGACGGCCTCGGGTTTGTGTGTGTCGGTGTGTGTTGGGGAGTATGAGTGCATTGAGGTTGTATGTGGACCAGGGACCTATATATAAACAGGATCAGGCCTGAGCAAGGTTGTGTGCATGCAGACTTGGTGCATGTGTCTTGGGGGTGTCCGTGGGTTCCTGGGATCTGCACAGGCAGCTGATGAGATGTCTGTGCAGGTCCAGAACTGCATATCAGCCAGGTTGGGAGGCTGTGTGGCAGCCACACCCGGCTGACTCCTGGGCTGTGGAGCTGTATTTTTAGGAGTGACAGCCTGTAGATCCCCCTAAATACTTCCTCAGGTTCCCAGCCACTGGGGAGAGGGCACAGCTGGTCTGTGGGTGGGAGCGAACCTGTCTCAGCCAGCACCCCCGCCTCTCTGCCAGATGGACCCATGTTTCAGAAGAAGCAGCCTCTGGTCAAGCAAGTGGGCTGTGCCTAAGGGCCCAATGGATGATCGATGGGGAATCTCAGCGCCCATGTCCCACACCTGCAGCTCTACCTCTTATGACCCAGTAACACCCTGCTCCACCCCTCTTTGCAGGAGACCCACCTCTGGAACCCTCTGGGAGGCTGCTGACCCACCATACCCAGCTCAGTCACCCTGAGTGGGGGACCAGGCTGGGCTGGAGGTGGAGGAGAGGAGGGGGAGGTGGGTCAGGGATGACCTCCTCTCTTACTAGACAGTCAGGTCCCTCCATCACAGCGTCCTTCCAAGGGGCTGCTTTTCTGGCTGTAGGTGGATTGTCCAGAGACACAGAGCAGCCGGGCGGCCTGTGTGTCACTCTTTTCTGCCCCTGACCCCTCCTCCTTTTCTCCCCTTTGTGTTCCATCCCTCGCCCACTCTGTCCCTTGTCCTCTGAGTTAATGACACTGTGCGCTGAACTCCAACTGTATGGCAGGCATGGAGCCAAGTGCTGTACACACATCTCATTTAACCATCACAGTGACCCTGTGAGGTCTCTGTGATTGTCCCGCTTTACAGGGAGACGGCTGAGGCCCAGAGGGACCCAAATCACCCAATGAAGAGGGCTCAGAGTAGGGGTTCAAGCCCAGGCTCAGGCACACCATTGGTAATGCTTGTCCTTGGGCTCACTCTGCTCTTCTTCTCCCAGACTTAATCTTGGTGGGAGCAGGATTGTGGCCCAGGACCCTGTCCCTGGGCTGTGGGAGGGGTGCACAGAAGGGAGAGTGACAAACACCATTAGGGTCCAGCTAGCGGCTGTGGATCCAAGGCTCGGGCCCCTCCCTTGCTGCAGAACCTTCCATGGCTCCCTATAGGCATTTGGGGGCCAAGCTCAAAGTCCTCGCTGGCTGGCAAGCAGGCTTTCTTGCTCTACCACCATCTCCTCCTCCCTGACGACACACTCTTAACCAGGTAAACACTTGCTTTCCCTCCAGGGCTGCTTAAGTGTAAGAATAAAAAAAAAGCCCCACCCAGGGTTAAATGCCTTGCTGACTTCATTTCATTTCATCTGCATCATGTCCCTGCAAATGAAGTCTTTTGGTGCCCTTTGTGTGAATGAGGTAACTGAGCTCAGACATGGGCAGTACCTCAGCAGAGGAGGGTGTCACAACAGCGGCAGAGAGCAGGAGTGGGATTCAAAACCACTCATCTGACTCCACTGTGCCCTTCAACTCGATTGGATTTCATGGACAGTGAGTGTAACAGTGCTAAATCCTGTCCCAGAGGCTGGCGATAGACACAGTGTTGGGGAGGGGGCACATGTACACACACACACACATGCAGGCATGCATGCTTGCATGCATGCAAGACATACTCAGATGGTTCTAGTGCCACTTCCCGCAGGTCCTCTCTGCCCTTTTTCCTCCAGGTTTCAGAAGGGGACAGGAGGCAGACAGGGAGGAGGAAGAGGTGCTGAATTGGTCACCTCCCTGTCTTAAAACCTTCACACTTGCAACTTAGCCCCCCAGATGGTCCCTTTCAAGGACAGAGCTCTATTTCCCTTTAAAGGAGGGCGAGAATAGGGAAGAGCAAGACACATTTTGCTCTGATGTCTCAAGACATCATTTGGGAACAATTTGTCTCTTTTCCTCCCTATCTCTGTCCACCCACCCCTATTCTCCACCCCCACCCCAGACTGGTCCTGAGACCACAGACAACATCACCTCCACCCCATCCTTCCCCACATGGCTCCATTACCCCATGGAGCTTTCCAGAATCCCAATGTTCAATGCTGAGTCACTGGGCTGGGGGTGGGTGTGACACAGGAGACAGTTTTTTCTCTGTGGCAGTCGGGGATTAGGAGAGAAACCAGGGGTCCTTGGCTTGCCCAATACTCAGCTGCAATCCACTTCACTGCCTCTCCTACATCTGTTGAGAAGGCAGCTTGTTCTTGGGTCAGAAACTCCATAAGACTGAGACCTTGTCTGTCTGATTCAGAGGGTTATAGACTTTTTAAAATAAAACCACCATTGGTCCTTGACACACTTACTTTTGGAGGCCCCACCCAAATCACATGAAACATATTAAAATGCACTCTGATTCCACATTGAATGTCATTTTTTAAAAGGGTTTTCGATTCATTATGATTGTGAAATTATTCAATGCATTTAATTTAATGTGTTTAAATTAAAATGGACTCTAATTTCTTGAAAAGCATTGTGGATACTTGGAAATTTTTTTAAATGAGAACATCTAAACCAACAAATTGCTTTTATATGTAATGAAGTGTTCACGAGTTTCAGTTTTCAGTTAATGAACTTTTTTCATATGGTTTCATTTCGTAAACATTAAGTTACATCATCTTAGGTTCAGTTTTCTGGTCTTTAAAAAATATTTTCAAGCCAATACATTCCCCACCCTGCTAGGTCTCAAACTTATGTTGTAGGACCTTGAAAGCTCCACAAGTCCCACACATGTTGCCTATGTGGCTATGAAAATGAACAGCCTGGTGTACAGTGACTCCTTAAACACTACTGAGGAGAGGTAAAGGAAAGAGAAATACAATGATATGGAGACAGGAAAAAAATGCAAATGCCTCATAATTAAAGTGAAAGTGGCTCAGTTGTGTCCGACTCTTTGCGACCCCATGGACTATACAGTCCATGAATTCTCTAGGCCAGAATACCGGAGTAGGTAGCCTTTCCCTTCTCCAGGGGATCTTCCCAACCCAGGGATTGAACCCAGGTCTCCTGCACTGCAGGTGGATTCTTTACCATGAGCCACCAGGGAAGCCCAAGAGTACTGGAGTGGGTAGCCTATCCCTTCTCCAGTGGATCTTCCGGACCCAGAAATCGAACTGGGGTCTCCTGCATTGCAGGTGGATTCTTTACCAGCTGAAATACCAGGGAAGTCCCTCATAATTAAAAGTGTAAATTAAAATGAGATACTATTTTTCAGATTGGCAAAGACCAAAAAGTGGCTTTTTGTACAATCTGGTATAATGTTTTTAGAGGACTGTTAGATGATATCTATCAAAATGCAAAGTACATGTCACCTTTACCCCAGAAATTACTCTTCAAGGAATCTGCGGCTGCTAAGTCACTTCAGTCGTGCCCGACTCTATGTGACCCCACAGACGGCAGCCCACCAGGCTCCGCCGTCCCTGGGATTCTCCAGGCAAGAACAATGGAGTGGGTTGCCATTTCCTTCTCCAATGCATAAAAGTGGAAAGTGAAAATGAAGTCGCTCAGTCGTATCCGACTCTTCGCGACCCCATGGACTGTAGCCCACCAGGCTCCTCCATCCATGGGATTTTCCAGGCAAGAGTACTTGAGTGGAGTGCCATTGCCTTCTCCGGGTCAAGGAATCTAGGCTTCTATAAATGTACAAAGATCTGGTAACAGACTATATGTCGACCAATTAGGACTGACGTAAATGGCAGGACATTCCCACACTGGAATAATACACAGCTGTGTAGGAGTGTGCTGATATGGAACAAATACCTCACTACAGTGTTAGGTGAATAAAAAAAAATCTGGGTGCAGAACAATGCATAATACATTACTGCTTTTGTGAAAAAAGAAAAACAATACACATGCATGTGCATGCATGCATGTTAAGTCACTTCAGCTGTGTCCAACTCTTTGCAATGCTAAAGAGTGCTCACCAGGCTCCAATGACCATGGGATTCTCTAGGCAAGAATACTGGAATGGGTTGCCATGCCCGCCTCCAGGAGATCTTCCCAACCCAGGTACTAACTTTCATCTCTTATGTCTGCTGCATTGGCAGGCAGTTTCATGTATTTACATTTATACACTAGGAAATACCTGGAAAGAACTGGAAGGAGACTTAGAAACTGGGAGGGATGGTTGTCCCTGAGAGTGAAACTGGGAGGGTGGAGGAGAATTACTTGTTGCTTTTGCTACTTTTTTTGTTTTTTTAACCATCGGTACACGTCTCTCTTTTTTTTTTTTTTTTCATGAAAAAAATGTAATTAACAGTCAAATGTCTGTGGAATAAAAGAAGTAAATGAATGAATGGATCGTAGGTGCCACATGGAGGAAGGAATTGCTACAAGGGGCTCCCGCCTCCCCATGGAGAAGATCCGCAGGAAATACAGAGTTCAAATGTTTATTTGACTGAGGGAGGAGGGGAGGAGAGGATTCCAGAGGCTTCTTCCAGGAGGACCTGAAGGAGGCAGAAGGCTGGGCAGGGGGAAAGGAGTGGTGGGGGAAGGTTGGTGGGCTTTCGTTGTGGGAAGGCTCTCCATCCATGTCCCTACCCCCTGCTCCTCCCTAGAGTGTGTATTCTATTTCAAGCCTGGAAAGTCCCAGCTCCTAGCATGATGCCTGGCATATAATCTGTGGCAATAAATAGTGGTTGACTGAATGGATGGAATCAGTCACTGGTTAATCCAGGCTACAGTGTTAGTCACTCCTGTCCCTTCTCTAAACAGCTCCCCTCTGCCACACAGCAACAACAAATGACTCTCTCAGGGCTGCCGTGTACAGCTGTGTATTGGGTTCACTGCACAACGGCAAGAGGTGCCATTTTAATAGACGGGCATGTAAGTGATGCCTCCTGAAGTTGTGGGACGTGGTGCACCTGTGAAACAGTTTCTTCTTCTTTCAGGCTTAGAAGAACCCTAGCCACACTAAGGGTGAGAGAGTTCAAGGAAGGGACCCTCCTAATCCAGGCACAGCAGGCCCACCCCCCGCCCTTTTCCTTTCTAATTCCTAAGGCCCCTTTCTTTGTTCCTCTCTACCTTGGGTTTGAGGTGGCTTAGCCACATCTGACCAATGACTCTGTTCCTGGACTACAGAGTTTAGGACTGACAGTATGATCTTGAGTAAGTCCCAGAACCTCTTTGGGTCTCTGTTTCCCCATCTAAGAAGTGAATAGATATGCAGGAAGCACTTCTTTTTTAAAATTGTTGAAGTATAGTTGATTTACAGTACTGTGCTAGTTTCAGGTACATGGCAAAGTGATTCCGCTGTGTGTGTTGTGCTGGTCTTCGCTGTGGCACTTGGGCTTTTTGCAGCACACAGGCTTCTGTCATGGAGCATGGGTTCTAGAGCACA
The DNA here is from genome assembly GCF_033118175.1 of Dama dama. Taxonomy (NCBI): domain Eukaryota; kingdom Metazoa; phylum Chordata; class Mammalia; order Artiodactyla; family Cervidae; genus Dama; species Dama dama. The sequence goes on from NC_083691.1 coordinate 78,121,874, forward strand.
CGGGCTCAGTAACTCTGGGTGTGAACTTTCCTAGTTGTGGCTCACAGGCTCTCTAATTGTGGCATAACGACTTAGTTGCCCTGAGGCATGTGGGATCTTAGTTCCTCAACCAGGAATCTAACTCACATCTGCTTGTATTGGAAAGTGGGTTCTTAACCACACTGGACCACCAGGGAGGTCCCTACATATATTTTTTCAGATTCTTTTCCGTTATAGGTTATTACAAAACACTGGATATGGTTCCCTATGCTATACAGTAAGTCCTTGTTGATAATCTATTTTACTATAGTAGGGGAGCAATTCTTGATGACCCTCCTTGGCTTGATGGGACCTTATAGGGATAAAAGGTTGAAGGAATGCATCTTTGCAGGATGTGGCATTCTTTTTTTTTTTTTTTTTTTTTTTGCTGGGCAAGGATGTGGCATTCTTGTAGGGGACGAATCTCCCAATTCTGCCCAGTTCTGCCTGGCCATGCATGCCCTCTGGCCCTGAACTGAGTTCAGGGGGCAGCATCCTGAAACTCAAGGAACCTGTGTGGGGAAAAGGAGCCCAGGTTGAGTCATAACTCTGATGGTAACTGCTGTGTGCTACTGACAAGCCACAGCCCTGCCTGGGCCTCAGTTCCTGCCTCTGTAGAATGGGTTCTTAGGCCAGATCAGTGTCAAATGCTACACCGAGCCTGTCATGGACTTTTATTTTTCTTTTGAATTTCTATAATTTTCATTTTTTTCTTTCTGATTGCAAACATCACGTATGTTCATAAAAATTCAGACAGTGCCAAGGTTATGTACCAAGTGAAACCCATCCTTATTGAGAATCACTGCTAACTCACTGCTTTTTTGGGTAGTAAGGGAGTAACCTTTAATTCTGATATAATTTCAAATTTACAAAAAAAGTGGCAAGAATACTACAAAGACTCTGGAATAGATTTTATGCAGATTTATCTCTTATTTACACTTTGTCCCTTTTGCTTTATTTTTCCTCAGTGTATGTGTGTATAATTTCTTCCCAAACTACTTGAGACTGAGTTGAGACAGGTGCCCTTTTACCTCTAAATGCTACAGGGTGTATTTCCTAAGAACAAGGACATTCTCTTACCATGTAAGACTTACAAAACCCCTGCAGTTAACAAAATCAGGAAACAGCATTGATAAATACCATTATGTAGTCCACAGTCTATATTCAATGTCACTTGTGTCTTTGAATGCCCTTTACACAGGCTTCCAGTGAAAGCAGAAAAATCCAGTTGATACCCTGAGGTTTTCTTAAAGCTAACATATATTTAATTTTAAGGATTGTGCTTATTCTAAAATTGCACTCTCCACTCTCCTGTTTTTTGGTTGTTTGCTGTTGTGCTGTTTAAGATGTCCCCACTTTTATAAAATGACGGTGAGGGTAGAAGTGGTGTATTTATTTGCTTTTAAAATTCTTGGCAAGATAAAAAGTGGGTGATCATATGTTAGTCTTCAAACTTCTTTTGCAGGAATTCCCAAGGTGTGGTTCCCCAGTGCCACTGTTCTCTGATTCCAGGTAACTCACACCTCCATACTTTCCTGAAGCCTGTTTAAGAGTATTTTCCTAATGCTGGGAGTGGGAGATGGGACAGGCAGCCACAGGCCCTGCCCTTCTGGATAGCAAATGGTCTCTCACTCAGCAGAGCGCACCTTTATCCTTCCCGTGGCTCTCCAGCATCTGTTCGGAGCATTCCCTGCCTTTCGAGTCTCCCTGGGAGGCAGGCCCCTCCTCCTCCTCCCCTGGAAACCAGACCTCACCTTCCCAGCCTCCTTTGCGGTTGTAGAGCAGGCACGTGACACAGCTCGGCCAATCGGATGCAACCACCTAAGGCCTCTTCTCTTAAGCAGGTCATACAAAGGAGCAGAAATGGAATGTGTCTGACAAAACTGGCGGTAGCAGCAGCAAGAAGAATTTTCAGAGTCAGTGGAGCCTCAGGGCCAGTTGCGCTGTTGTCTTGCCTGGTCTCTCACCCTGTGGTGTGCTTTAGGCTGGGGTTCTGTCTGTGGTCTGGTGCTCCTTGGTTTCTGAGCCAGCTCAAGGAGTCTGTGAGCCTTCTGTGCTTGCAAAAGAACCAATAAATACAGAGAAGTGAGTATTATGGGAACAGAGAGGAGCTGAGGCCCGAAGTACGGGCACATAGGGAGTTGGTAAGCAGAGATTCTGTAGAGTGGAGGCCACCAAGGAATCCAGTTTCCTCATCTGGAAGGTCATCTTGTCTAGGTGCTAGGTAGGGTGGCCCACACAGGAAGTGGTGGGGGTAAGGGGCAGGAGGGATATGAGAGGAGAAAGCCTGGAGCCTGAGGATGAGGCTGGGAGGAGGGAGAACTCAAAAGGAAGGAGTGTGTGTGTGTGTGGGTGTGCATGTGCACACGCGTGCATGTGTGGTTAGGGGGTGTGGGGGACGACTTTGTAGTAAGAGACAGTCTGGCTCACACGGTTCTACCCAATATTTTCTGACCCTTTTCTATATCCAGGCAGTGTCTTGGTTAATAAAACAGTCTGAGGAATGAGTATTGTTATCCGTATCTTATACATCAAGGAAGAGTGATACAGAGGCATGACACAACTTCTGTAAGATCAGAAAAGTAGAAAGGGACTGGGCCCAAATTCAAACCTGGCTCTACCTTCTACACTGAAGATCTTAAGAACCTCAACAAATGCTCAGATGAGGGAACACAGTCTCTGCCTCAGTCCCTGAGTTTTTATATACTTCCAATGAGTACTTTAGGTAAAATATACTCCCTTTAAGTACCTGAAGCAATACAGTTGATTAACAGGATCTGGGAGCCTGGCTCACTTTTTTTTTTTTTTTTTGGCTCACTTTGTAAATACCAATTCTTTCCTCCTCTTTCCCTACCTGTAAGAAAGCAGGGCCCAATCAAATGAGCTGCAGCACACACAATTGGTTACCTACCCAGTGGCCCTCCCACTTCCCCCCCACCAGGACCCACTGAGCCTAGGTTGGTTTTTGGTGCCTATGCTTCTCCTTCTGTGCTCAGGTTAGTACTATGGCATTAATAGTGGCATTTTCTCCTTTGTTTGGGATAGATTCAGGCATGGAATGTGACTCCCTTTTGACCAATGAGCAGGAAGAACAGCTTTCTGGGGCCTTCTGAGAAAAATTTTCCTTGATTTTATAATGGCACACAGGGAAGTCCCTGTGGTTAGGTCCAATGGTTAGGACTCTGCTTTCACTGCAGCAGCCTGTGTTCAATCCCTGTTCAGGGAACTAAGATTCCACAAGTAGCATGATATGGCCCTCCCCGCAAAAAAGAGGGACACAAGAATGAGATGTTTCCTGGGGTTTTGTTTTGCTGCCGTGGACATTGAAGGGCAATGTGATGTCTTCAGTTCAGTTCAGTCACTCAGTCGTGTCTGATTCTTTGTGACCCCATGGACTGTAGCACGCCAGGCCTCCTGTCCATCACCAACTTCTGGAGTTTACTCAAACTCATGTCCAGTGATGCCATCCAACCATCTCATCCTCTGTCGTCCCCTTCTCCTCCCACCTTCAATCTTTCCCAGCATCAGGGTCTTTTCAAATGTGATGTCTTGGGTGGGAGCAATCATCTTGTGACTATGAGGCAAGCTAGCCAAGGACAAAGCAACTTGCTGAGAATGGTAGAGGGGAAGGAAAAGAAATGATCTGGATCAATGATGATGTTGAGTTGCAGGATTAACCTCTTCTGAAGTTACTGTTCTCTGGACTTCTTGTTCAATGAGAGAATACACATTTGTTATTTTCTAAGCTAATGGAATAGAAGTTCTGTTTCTGGCCACTGAAAATATCTTTACTGATGGATGAGCCATGGGATCAAAAGAATAAAACACCCAACAGACTAATTTGATATACTAATAGCTGACAGCTGGGACAACAGCTTTGGTTAAATGAGGAAAACCTGATTCTTTGACCAAGTGAGGCCCCCAAGAACTCCTTTCTCTGCTGGTGCAGAGGGGAAAGAGTGTGGCGGCCTGAGGCCCTACACTCTGCATCTTGTCTGGGCGTATGGAAGGCCTCCTATCAGAGACGTCCACTCCTGGCCAGCTGAACTTCTGACTCCCATTTCCTGTAGGGTCAGCAGAGGAAAGCAGCTTTATTTACTGAGTCAGGATGGAAAACAGATGTCTAAGCACCCCGCTGGGCCCAGGGTCACCCTGGACAGAGGCAGGGCCTGTTCTCAGCCCTGACCTGCCCACTAACCCCTTGAGTCCAGATGTGGCCACTTCCAAGCTCTAATAATAATTTTGATTTGTTGCAACTAAGTAATTTACACCCCCTCTAGCTCAACCCTCAATTCTCCAAGGAGAGTAGGAGTAACACTATGAAATATTTGAAGGAAGCTCTGATAGGGCAGAGAACGTGGACTTGAGAAGCAGGGCAGTGTGGGTTCAACCACAGCCTGATCTCATATTAACTGTGATTTCAGCCATTGTATCAGTCATCAACTGCTGTGTAACAAGCCACCACAAACCTCAGTGGCTCAGAAACAGCAAGGGTCTGTTTGTTCATGGGTCTGGAGTTTGGGCAGGACTTGGTGGGACAGCTCACGTATTCTCCACGATGTGTAGCACTTGGCAAGGGAAGTCTGATGGGATGATGGAGCATGCATGTAAGCAGAGGAATCAGTGTAATCTGTGTGACCACCTGGCTCCTTGCTTCCTTAACCCGCATAGATCATTCCTTTTCCCCTTGTCCTTCCTTCCTCATCAGCATGCTGAAATCAGAGAGCATTGCAGGATGTGTGCATATTAAGAAGAGAAGCTCTTCCCACAAGTGGACTGAAATCATCTCAGAAAATGGTTCGTTGTTCACTTGATCCAGAAAACCCCACAAGATCATGCAAATGAAGAGGTTCAAATCTTCTTGCTCACTTTACGAACATCCATGAAACTGCCCAGGCCATCGAGGATCTGAAGGATGTCACTTCCTAGAAGCAGTGCATGCCACCCAGTCATCACAACAGTAAGGCTATAGGTCTGTTCCAGCCAAACAGCAGGCCTGGACGCAGTGGCCCAAAGAGAGTGCTGAATTTTTGCTGCCCCTGCTTGAAAATGGAGAGAGTACTGTGGAGTAAATACTGAAGGGTTTAGATGTAGATTCTTGGGTCATTGAGCATATCTAGGTAAACAAAGTCCCCAAGATGCACAACCAAACTTGCAGAGTTCCTGGTCTGATGAACCCCTACACAAACTCACCCATGAGCTCACATAGAGATGACTGTTATTGCAAATGAGCAGACTGTTCCTAAAACAGAGGAAGAGGTGGAACAGAAGAATAATCTATCCCAGAAGAAACGGAAGAAACAGAAGAAACAAAACATATGGCCTGGGAATAAATTCAGCATAAAATAAATGCAAGTAAAAGCGAAATCAGAAAAAAGGAGAAATAGAACTTAGTTTTGTGCAGTATTTTGTGCAGTGTTTCCAGTGTTCTGGTAAGAATGAAATACATATGCATAATATGAGCTATGAAATAAGAACTGCATCATTTTGGTGGTTCCACACGGCAGTTAGATGCTCTCATATTTGCATTTAAAACTGGCATTGAAAAATATAAAGTTGAACAGTAAAATTCATGCTAATATTTAAATTTTTTCTTAGAACAGCATTAAGTAGCAAAAAATGATAAGAGAAACTATGGAAGGAGAGCTTTATATTTTAGTACCAATAAGGATGATTTTGTCTTGTTTTTTGAACAAGGGGACCCATACTCATCTACTTTGAACCCTGCAAATTATGTAACTGGCCAAGGGGCCAGTTCTCTTAAGACCTTGACCAAAACTGACACAGCATCACTTTTGCTGGTTCTGCTGGTCGAAACAAATCACAAGACCAACCTGGAGTCAGAGAGGAGGGGAAACAGACTCCAAGTCTTGAAGTGAGGAGCCGTGTTCAGTGCTGAGATGGGAGGGATTATTGGTGACCATCTTTGAGGTCATAGGTCATCACCTTTCTGATTCCAGTCTTCTCATTTGTAAAATGGGAATAATTCTATTTACTTCCCAGGGTTGTTTGAGAATAAAGGAATATGTATTGTGGTTGCATGTCCTGGAACACAGTGATGCCTCACTCAGCTCACTCAGGGTCCATCCCTCCTGTTGTTTAATCTTGCTTTATAGATAATTGCTCTCTCATTCATTCATTCACTCATTTAATATTGAGTCCTATGACCCAAGTACTGCTCTAGGAGTGGGCATCAAAGCAGAGAATAAAACAGAAAGATGCCCCTGTACTGTAAACAGACAAAAGGTATAATCAAATAAGTGGTAGGTTCAGTGGGGAGAGATGCTAAGAACAAAAAAGCAGGGTAGGGCTATAGAGAGCACTGAGCTGGGGGCTGCAGTGTTAGCTGATGTGGTTCGGAAGGCCTCAGTGAGAGAATGTCATCTGAGTAAACCTTGAAGGCGGAGTCCTGAGGATACTCCAGGCAGAGGGAACCACTAGTGAAAAGGCTCTAAGAGGGGATTTCTGGGTGTGTGCGGAATAGCCAAGGCCCAGGGTGGCTGGAGTTGAGAGTGAAATGGAACAGAGGGGAGAACAGGTCCGCATGGGTCACTGTAAGGACTTTGCCTTTTACTGTGGATGAGATGAAAAGCATTCTGGCTGGTTTGGAGGGGAGAGTGAGGGGCAGCCAGGGAGGCAGGGAGGCCAGTGGATGGTGGCCTGGTTAAGGTGATCTCCTGGACATGGGAGAAGTGTCAGACTAAGAACAGGTTCTTGGAGGTAGACTAGGCAGGGTTTACCCATCGGCTCACAGTTGACTAACTTGCCATAGAAAGCAGGTGTCAGTGCACTCTTGTTTCACAGAAGAGAAAAATCAAGCCTTGGCGAGGTCGAGTGACTTCACAAAGTCACATAGTGGCTGAGTGGTGTCTCTCGCAAGCAGGAAGGGTGACTAGGATGTGGGCACAGGTGCCATCTGCATGTGGGTGTGGCTATGACGCACCTTTCTCTGCCTCCATATCTATCACCCCATCTCCACCAGTCCCCCCACCACTTTCCATCCTCCTTTCTCCTTCCACTTTGCAGACACATCTTCTCCCAGGCCCGTTTCCAAGGGGCCTGTGTGCTTCTGGTGCCCAGGGCACCCTATCTCTGTCGATGAGAGTGTGTCACTGTGGTCCTGCTGGCCCGCCTTACACGAGTGTGTGTCTGAGTGTTACTTTGGCTGTGTGTGAGGAGTATGTGGATATCTCTGGAGGTGAGAACCTATGCGTCTTGGGGAGTGGGTCCTTAAGGGACTGAGTGCATGTGTGTGAAAGTACAGACGTGTCCTGTCTCCTCTCCCACCCATTCAGATTTGCTGTCATCCTTAAAGGCCCAGGTCAAGCCTCCTCCCTTTATGCTAGTTCCTGACCTCCCACTGCCCCGTCTGTCAGCATCACACCTTGGCTAGCCCTGCTTTCTTTGGTGGTGGTCTGCCTGATTTAGAGGGGATCTGTCTTCTGGAATGTCAGTTCTCACAATCTTTAGGCAGGAGGGGCTGCATGCACATCCTCGTCCCCTGGTCAACCATCAGCCTCCATCTCCTGAGACCAACTGCCCCTCCTTCCTCCTCCCAGTGGGGTGCTTGAATGGGAGAGGGACACTGACCTTGGAAGGGTCTGGCAGCCCCAGGAGGCAGATGGGTGGTGTCAGGCTCCTTTCTCCCTGTGGATGGCCAGCTGACCCCAGTCCCCACCCCAGAAGCAGGATGAAACCCCACACTGCACTCTCTGAGTGAACTCCCAGGGCAGAGTTATAGGGGCCCTGGGACCCCTGAGACTTCTCCCCACTCTATAAGCCTCCTGCCTAGGGCCTTCTCCCTGAGCTCAGCCGTAGGCTCTTTCTAGTCTAAATCCCCTTTTCCTCTCTGTCCACTACTTCCCAAGACATTGGTTCCTTAGAGAGCCCTTGGCCTTTTCTGTAGGTACCACAGGGCTCTTTTTCTTTAACCCGTGGACAATCAGGCCCTCGCTTTGAGCAAGGTGAGCAGATGCCAGGAGGAGTGGAGCCACGTCAGTCCATGCTCAGGCCAGCTTGTCCTTCCCTCAGTCCTGACCAGACACGCTTCTACCCCAGGGCCTTTGTTCTGACTGCTTCCTCGGTCTGGAGTATTTCCTCCCAGACCCTACTTGGCTTCCTCCTCCCCATGCTTTTTTTTTTTTTTTTTCTCTTTCCAAGCTTTTGTTAAATGTCAGCTTCTCAGTGGGGCCTACGCAGACCATCCAGCTTATCAATAATTCTGTGACCTGTGTGCATATGGACACATACAAATGCCCTCAGAACACCCTTCTTCACATACACAGCCCGGTACACACACCCCCTCTTACCTACCTGGCATTCTTCATCTCCCCTTTTTCCCCATGGCTCCCACTAACTACTTACATACATTATTTTATATATCCCATCTACTGAGTCTCCCGAGCAAGCACGAGGGTGGGAGCACGTTGGCCCCATGAGGGTGGGGATCTTGGCTTTGCTCACGATGTTTCCTGAGTGCTGGGACCTGTGTTAGGCATTATAGCTGCTCCACAGACATTTGCACCATTGTTGTTGGGCCTGTGGCTCAGAGAAGGGCACCTGTGGGAGACAGGGTTAGTCCTCTGTGGGGCTGGGGGGGCTGCTGGACCACAGGACCTGTGGTCAGAGGGGGTGGACTCCATGCCCTGCTTCCCAGGGGGGCAGTACCCTTCTGTCCTGCCTGCCTTCCTCCCTGGAACCACACCCCTCAGGCCAGCCCTGCACACACAAGGGGCACACCCCCACACCCTGCATCCATGGCTCCACCTCCCCCCAGCCCTGGTGCACACACCACTGACATGGTGGCTGTGGTTTCTGGGCCCGAGGTGCAGACTGGAGTTGAGGCATCCTGTTCTCTGCGGCTGCAGTAGCAGGTGGGGGTGGGGGACAGGTTCCCCTGCAAACAGGCGCATGCAGAGGCCCCCCTCTCCTTGCATTTTTATACACACACACACACATGCGTGCACACGCCCATGTGCACACAGACAGGTGGACAGCCAGATGGCCCCAGCAGGCTGGCTGCTCTTAGACCCCAGGCACAGGAACTGTGCACCCGTCTGAAACAGGGCCACTTGGGTGAGGAGAGCGGGGCAGAGGAAGCAGCTACAGGTTCCCTTCCCGGTGCCTAAGCTCCCACCACTACTGCTCGTGCCCAACACAGGGCTGGCCGACCTTGTCATCAGACCTTTCCTTTGGAGGAAGCATTGTGCTGTCTTGTCATGTCAAAACCACAAAAGCCAGTGAGAGGGGTCCCACATTCAGCCTCGGTGAGGTTGTTTGTCTGCAGTTGTGCGCACACGGCCAGTCCTGGGAGCATACTGGTCCCTTGCTCAGAACACTGCCATGACTCCCTGGTGCCCACCAGGTCCAGCTACACCCCTGATCCCAGGTCTTCCCTGTTCCAGGAAACCCCAATTCAAGGGGAGGTGAGTATGGCCTCTGCCTAGATTGAATGCCAACTCTGTGTGACCTTAGGCGAGTCACTTAACCTCCGTGTGCCCCAGTTTCCTCCCTTGCAGAGCTGTTGTGAGAATTCTGTAGATTCATATAAGTGAAGTGCTTAGTGCAGCATCTGTTGTGCAACAAAGTTGTCTATAAGTGTTAACTGTCTCCATTATTGTTTCCTTGCAGGAGGGACCTGAGCTATGACCTCAGTTGGGGCTTGCAGCCCAGCTCCGGCCTTCCAGACTGAGCCAGAGGCTTCCAGGCCACCTGGGAGCTTATTGGAGGCTCAGAGTGTCAGGCCCCCCTGGGGATCCTAAAGCAGCAGGTGGGTGGCAGGAGGGGCCTGCACACCATGGCCCGCAGTCATCTGTGGGACAGGAGTCTGTCACACCCCCCGCCCCAGCCTCAGACCAGTTCACCACCTGCGCTGTCCCTCATCTTCCTGCCTCTCCAAGTCCCCTTTGCCTTGCAAGGCTCCTCTTGGGACATCTAACCCTGCAGCCTCAGTTTCCTCAAGTAAGAATGAGGATAAAAATGCCCACAAGTGGGATTCACATCCAGAGAGGTCATGGATAAACAATGCATAGCTGAGGCAGACAGTCAGGGCTGACCCTTCTTACTGCCAGCACCCCATGTCTGGTGGGTCTGTGCTGGGGTTCTTTCAGGGATGCAGGAAAGACCTCTTCATGGTATGGGGGGGGGTGCTGGGATGAACCCTAGGAGCTGAGAGGGAGCACAATGACTGGAGCTTACTCACAGCAGCCTGATGAGGGAGGAAGGAAGGGAGGGCAAGCCGAGCACACCCTGGGCCCCAGAGGAAGTTGAAAGCCGGGCCGTGGTGTGACAGTTCAAGGGCCCACATCACAGCACCCCACCCGACTCCTACCTGCTGACGTCAGTGGACTCCAGCACGGAGCCCTCCCCCAGGCTCAGGGTCTGTGAGGCAGAGCCCTGGCCTGGGGGGGCTCCCTCAGCTGTTCTCTGTACACATGAGCAGCTGGCAGAGCCTTGAGTCTTTAGGGCAGCGTTACCCTCTCTGGGCTCTCTTAATGAAAGGCAACCATTTGTGGCCCCTCTTTACAATGCCCCATCACCTCCCCTCTCCCAGGTGTGGCCCTAGAGTCTAATAAGCACCTCCTGTATACCTGGTGGTGACATATCCACTAGCTCATTTAATCCTTCACAATACCCTGAGGAAGGCATTTTACAGATAAGAAAACAGGCTCAGAGAGACTAAGTAACCTGCCTGAGGTCACACAGCTTGGAAGTGGTCAAGCTGGCCTTCCAACTCAGGCCCTGTCATGGAGTTCCTCAGGCCCCCAGGTGGGTGGATTCCTGCTGGAGGAGCCCTCAGAGAAGCAGGGCAACTAGGCCTCTTGTTTGTCAAGGAGGAAATGGACACCCCGCGCTGGAAGTGAGTGCCCCAGGCCATGCCACAGGCTCCTGGCAGAACAGGCAGGATTAGAGAACTTTCTTTTGGCATTGGATGCCTGGTGGGAGGGGCTCTGCCGGGAAAGTTCCTTCTTTTACTGACCCCAGGTCTCCACTCTTCTCAGGGAGAAGACTTTCTGGACAGTCTTGGCAGAAGCAGAGCCCTGTCACCGTCCATCTCCAGGCCTGGCTTTATTTTTCTTCTTGGCGCTCACTGTCACTTGCAATTTTATGTGTCAGATTATTTATTATCTCCCTCTTCCTAGAATGTGAGCTCCGTGACTCGGGGAGGGCCTGTCTTGTTCCTTTGCCTAGAAGAGGAGGTGGTACAAGCTCAACAATTTTTTGTGCTATGAATGCATGAATGAATGAATGAATGAAAGGATTCAGGTGGTAAAGGGAGATGTTTACCCTCACAGGGGAAAGTTGGGTGTGAAGACAAGCTCCTTATGGGCAAGCTAAATAGATCATTCTAGGTGGAGCAGGGGAATTACAAGTAATTTAGCAAAGGGATGGGGCCATGTAGAGCCATGTGGTCTAGCACATAGACTATAAAGCGAACGGTACCCCCACCAGTTGTACAATTCTCAACCTGAACAACAGTACATGGTGCTCCTGGGGAGGGGAAGAACCCAACAGTTTGGGCCCCCTCAGCAGGGCTGAGTGGAGGCAGCTCTACAGCTGTGGGGACAGGCTGTACCCTCCGGGAGGACGCCACGTGGTCATGGTTAGCAGCGTGCCATCCGGTGGTGCTGTAGCCGCAGACGGTCATCCAACCAGGGCAAGCAGCTGTTCTGCTGTTAGTGATCTCTGGTGCCTGGAGTGCCCGGCGGGACCTGGTTGGGGAAATCACCCTGACACACCCCACAAACACACACCGAACGCGGTGGACAAAGATAATCACACACAGTGGGAGGGAGGGCTGTTTCCTGACCCAGCTGTGAGCTCTGGAGGCGTAGGACACTGTGTTCTGAGACCACATCTCCACGGAGTGGAGGGCTCGGCCAGGAGCCTAGCCAGGCCCCCTCCTCCTCCCGGGCCCCACTGGCTGGGCACAACAACCACCAGCCCGCGATGGTGGGGCTCTGTCTGCGATGAGTCACCTTGCCCACAGCGAGACTTGCTGGGCGATGTTATCAGCTCCTCTGCTTACTTAATCCCTTGGTTGACATCACCACCACCTCCGACCTCTCTTCTCGGCACTGCTGCCTGCAGCTTGGTGTGTCCTGGAAGGAGAGGTGCTGGAGGGCCCTTGCCAGAAGCTAGCGGGGCAGGTAAATCAGGACCCTCAGCTCTTTGATCTTTAGCCTTGGGCACTTGGCCGAGTTCCTTGCTGCATAGGAACCTTGGTTTACCTCCCAGGAAATGCCGTCTGGAGTCAGGTCTAAGAGACCCCTTTTCCCCCCTGCCCGAAGCTTATTCCCTCTCTCCTCGTTCACATACGGGCTGAGCCCCGAGCCCCTGTGTGTCCTGCTGGATCCTGGGGGTGCAGCCCTGGAATCCAGCCCTCTGCTGCCTCAAGCATGAGCTCTCAGCTCTGTCTTATTCAGGCACAGCTGCCCCTGGGCCTTTGAGATGGGCCTCTGAGTTCCCAGGCCCAGGCTGTGCTGCCTTGCTGTCCAGTCACCCTGCCCCAGGGACTAGCTCCCTCAGACCACCCCTCACCCACCCCACCCCGCTCCAGGCAGCCTGCGGGGAACCGAAGCCCGTCCTTTTCATCCATAGCCCAGGATCCTCTCCTCCCCTCACCTTGTCAGTGTCCCTGAGCTGACCCAGCATGGTCAGTGGCACATGGAGGGTGCCATGGGGTCAGTAGAGTGGTGACAGGGGTGACCAGAGACATGTGCTGTTTCATTTCAGCCTCCCCCTGGTTTCCCCTCCAAGGCCAGATGGGATGAGAAGGGGGGGGTTCTGTTCCTGCCCCCCCCCACTGTCCTACTCTGCCCCTCCCCACCTTCAGAAATGGACAGCAGGGCAGTGAGGCCGAGAGGCCGCCAAGAGAGGCTCAGGGTCCAGTCTCTGATGGAAGGCTGCCCAAGCCTGTCCTGCCAGGGAGGCGGTGAGGGAAGGTTGCAGGGGGGTGGGGGGGGGGGTAGGGAAAGGAGCCAGCCCTTTGAACTGCCCCAATCCCATCCTCTGTGGCCCCAGGAGACAGCTCCTCAAATGTCACTGCCTGGGGCCAGGGAAGGGGGATGGGGAGGCTTCTCAACACCCGCCACTTTTACTCCAGTTGTGAGACCAAAATGAATTGTTCTTAGAAGGAAAAAGAAAAAAAAACAAACAAACAAAAAGACCAAAAAAACCCACTGCTGAGGTCACTCCTGTTGCCCCAGCAGCTGATGAAAAGATCCTGAGAGCAGATAACACACCTGGGCAGGGTCTGCTCCCCTCCCCCACCCCCACTCTCCCTGTCTGCCCACTCTGCACCCCAACACCAGCTGCTGCCTTGGCTTTCTGGAACAGGGCAGAATGCTGCTCCAAGTAAGGAGGGGATGGGCCCTGAAAGAGACATGGAGAAGCACGCCTAGGCTCAACCACACCCAGCCCAGTCTTGCTGGGTCTCTGTCCCCCAACTGCCCCGCCAAGTGGGGGACACCACTGAGGAACCAAGGACATAATAAATGTGAAAAAGTGCTTGGCAGTGATCACTAACCAGCCAATAGGCTGGGGTCCTGTAGAGAAGGAAAAAGGGAGTTAGGGAGGGTTTCAGAGAAGAGGTCACTCCTCAACGATTTAAGAACATTAAGTCAGTTGATTCCCTTTTGAGTTCTTATTAATGCTCTTCAGCAACGTGCACACCTTGAGAATGACGATACCATTGTTGAACTCAGCTTGTGGTCTGCTCAGACCCCTGGATCCTTTTCAAGTTTGAGATCACAGGGTCATCAGCTTAGTCTAGTGGGTGTTCTGCTGTAGTATTCTCCTCCTTGGCTGCAGATTAAGCTCAAATGCTAGTCAACCAGACTGCTTTCCTCAGTTAGAGAGTATAGCTTGATTTCAGCTGCAGTGTGAGCTCTTATTCCTTTTAACCCTGAGCCTGAAGCTCCCCTACACTCTCATAGCCCACAGACACCTCTCCTCGTTGGCTCAGCCGTAAAGAATGTCTGCAATGCAGGAGCCACAGGAGACTTGGGTTCAATTCTTGGGTCAAAAAGATCCCGTGGAGCAGGGCATGGCAACCCACTCCAGTATTCTAGCCTGGAGAATCCCATTGACACAAGACTGCCCATAGAGTCGCAAAGAATTGGACACGACTAACGTGACTTAGCATGCACACACTTACTTGTCATCTTTCTCTCACCAGCCCCTTCCGTCACTTGTGTGCTAAGATGTTGGTTCATGGTAAGACTCCCTACCATCTAAGCCGAAGGCTGAGTCATCCTTAACCATGGCCTCTGTCCACCACATCTGATTAGCCATCTCATCTAGTGGATTCTAACACCAGTATCTCGAGTCTTCCTCCCTTCTTCCCCATTCCCCACAACCCCCAGTGTTTGTAACAGTTTAGATCTTTTCTTAAGATCTCATCTCTTTTCTTAAGCGTGGCCAGTGGAACCAATGAGACCTCCTGGGCCATCCTCCACCCAGCTGATGTGACGGCACCCTCCCCTCCTGGTGGCTCCTGCCTGCCTCTCTGCCCTCCTGTCCCAGCACCGCAGGACAGGCACAGCCCACGAGCATGCTATGCTGGAAACAGCTGGGCCAGACTGCTTCCTTATGTTTGTTCAGGCCGCTGAATAGATTTCTGGGCCACTCCTTCCTCAGTGCCCCACTTTGCCCTGTCCACTCTGCTGAGCGGCTGAGAGTACATAGCCCTATTCTGCTCCCCCAGCCACAGACTCAGCCCTGACCCCAGACACAGAAGGGCCTTCAACCTCTCTCTCCCTAGACCCTGATACCACCAAGAGTGTGGGGGTACACACCAGGGAAACCTGGGTGGGATCTTGTTTTTGCCCCTTTCCCACTGGGGACCTCAGACAAGTTATTTTATCTCTGAGCATTCTTTTCCTCATCTCTCAAATGGGGTAAAATCACTACCTGTCTCCCAGGAGGGGTAATCGAGTCTGTCAAGTGCTTGGCACAGAGCCTGGCACACCATGAGAGGGTAGCCAATAGCTTTCATGTTTTCCACTCTTGTTATTAATCACTAGGACCTGGGAGAAAGTGCAGATAACTCAGAGTGGCTGACGCCTCAGCCCTTGCCTCCCCTCCCCAGACTCTCCAGCACATCCTTCATCCCCTCTGCACTTGTTCAGAGCCTCCTGTTCATCTCCTTTCTGACCGTCTGCTCTCATTCCCTAAACAGCAGCTTAGGCAAGGCCACCTCGTCCCCTTCTGCCAGCCCTTCCTCCCAGGACCCAGTGCTGTCCCCACGGGGCTGCGATCCCAGCATCAGAATTGAACTCAGCCTTGGGGTGGTGTGGGCTGCCATGTTCATCTTTTTATTACGACGGCAGTGGGCTTGCTCAGTAAGGCCTCAAAGTCTGACCCCAACCACACAGGAAGTGAGATGCTGAACTGGCATGCTGGCAACCCAGGTCTTCTGGCTCCGAAGCCAAGACTCTCTCCATTCTGCCCTGCTACTGTCCCTTCCAGTCTTTTTTGCCTCTGTATGACTCAGTCTCCTCATCTGCACAGTGGGCATATAAATTCCTTCTCCTCCTTCTTGATTCAGAGGAGGGAAGAATGGGGTTGGGATGGAAAGCTGGGAGGAGGTGGAGGCCATGCTGTGTGCCAGGCAGGCAAGCCTGGCTGGGGTGAGGACTGTAAGAGGGTAAACAGGAGGTGAGGGAGGCCAGACCAGTCTCCACCCTTCCAGCAGCACAAGAACTGTGTCTGAGTCCACAGCGCCCCCTGCTGGCAGGTCACCCAGAAGCTCCCTGCGGGCAGCACCAGCCCCAAGCTTCACATTTCCCTTTGGTGACCGCTGGGAAGGTGTCACCCTTCCCCTCAGGGAGCCCAGTCTGAGGGTGGACGTGTATCCAAGGCTCAGGAAGCCCAGACTGGGGGGTGGGAGCCAGTGTTTCTGTCTGAGAAGGGAGCTCCCTAGGCCAAGGGGCTCAACATTCTCTTCCGGAGAGCCCTTTGAAATCTCTGCCAGAAAGACCTGCAGACCGGCAGGAAGCCAGCTGGTCTGCTCCATGCCCAGCAGCTACCCATGGTTAGAGCGCCTCCCACTCCCCCACCCCTATCCCACACGGACGACGGGGGAGACGGGTGAGGGCAGACGCTGAGAAACCAGGGCCCTTGCTTGCCCTCCACCATCTACAAATGGTCCTTTTAGCCCTCCAGAGCCCAGGCCCACCTTCCTCCTTGTCAGGACTCTTCCCTACATCGGCAGTAGTTTCATCATCTCTGCATTTCCTTAGCCTGATTCCGTGTTAGGTGCTAGGGACTCAGAGCAACAAACCCCTAACAAGCCCATCAGGACCTCCAACATGGCAGTATTCTCCCCATCTTCTCCCTTCCCACTAACCCCCTGGATGTTCCATGCTCTGGGCTCTAGGACCTGTTCTGCAGGGCAGTCTTAACACACCCTAGATTAAAATCCAGCAAGTTGTGGTCACCCTCCTGCCCCCTCCCTGGAAAGTCACCACTCAACACCTCCAACTTTGGGCTCTCCTCACTGCCTTTGAGACTTTTCCATCAACCTGCACCCTTCCTGGACTGTTTACATAAGGACCAGATTGCGATCCTCCTCTTCCAGGAAGTCTTTCTGGAGGAAGTCCAGTGATTTCCCTGAATTCAGCCTTTTCCAGGATCTCCTGGCACCCCCACACTGCTGTGTCCTGGGTACATCTGTTATCCTATCTGTCCCACAGAAGCTCTGAGCCTCAGGAGGGAATACCTCTGTCACCTCCTTCCCTGGTAAGACTTGGGACATCCATACATGAGCCTTTAAGTCCACTTAGATCAGTGGTTCTCAGCTGGACACAGTTTTGCCCCAGGGGACATTCAGCAACCTCAGAGACGTTTTTGATTGTTAGAATTGGGAGGTGGTGCTGCTGGCGGCCACTGGGTAGAGATCAGAGACACTGCCCACCATCCTACAGGGCACAGAACAGCCCCTACAACTAAGATATGCCCAGCCCCAAATGTCAATATTGTCAAGGCTGAGAAACCCTGGTCTACATAAATCCACAGATTGAAACCTTCTAGGTGGTGCAATGGTAAAGAATCTGCCTGCCAATGCAGGATAGGTAGGAGATCTAGATTTGATCCCTGGGTTGGGAAGATCCCCTGGAGAAGGAAATGGCAACCCACTCAAGTATTTCCACTTGCCTGGAAAATCCCAGGGACAGAGGAGGCTGGCAGTCCATGCGGTCGCAAAGAGCCAGACATGGCTGAGCACCTATGCACATGCACAAACTGAGGAATAAAAGGGTGGCCAAAAAAGGGGCAATAGCTCACGCCGGGGAAGGGCCAGAGCAGATGTCTCCAAATAGACACAGGCTTCCCTTCTGTGTGGGCTTTATCCTCCCATGTGCCTCCCGCACCTCTCTGTGGGCCAGTCCTGTCTTGCGTAAGTGGAGGTGAGCTGATCCAGAGGAGAAGCCAGGGCCTGCCTAGAGTCCGTGGGGAAGTGGGCTCTGTGTGGGGAACCCTTTGGGGGCAGAGGGTGCTTTGGCCTCAGTTTAGTCATCTGTAAAATGGGGTGGGTGTTCCCATCCAGTCCAAATGGTCCTCAATGGTATCTCCCTGATGGGCGCAGTCACTTCCCACCCTGCTGATGAGCAGGAGCCCTCCCACAGGGCTGAGGGTGGAGTACCTGCCACCAGCCCCTTAAACAGATGTGAGGGTTTATTGTTGTTCCAATTGCCCTCCCAGGAAACAGCTGTTAAGAACAAGGCTTCTTTGAAAGACTTCATCAAAGCTGCTTCCATGTTCCCTGGAGACTGAGTAGGGAGTGGGGGTGGGGCAGAAAGAGCCTCCATCTGAGAACAGCTAGTGGCCAAGCCCCAGCACAGAGCTGGAGGCTGTGAAGGGCGCCTTCTTCTTTGGTTGGGGTTAAGAACGTCCCTGAGGCAGGTAACCCTGACACAGCCCTTTTGGGGGGCTCTTCAGGGAACTTCTCTGCTTCCTCCCTGGGTGGACTTGGGGGACCAGCGCTCTTGGCAGCTGAGAGCTCTTTCACTGTGGTTCCCATTCCCCAGAGCAGGGGGTGAATAAGGAAGATAGAGGGAAGCCTGCTTTCTCAGTTGCCTTCACCCCGGAAGGTCCCTGGGACTCTGGTCAGGGAGGAGACCCTGATGACATCTCTCCCCAGAGCTCCCAGGGCTGCCTCACGCAGGGACTAAGCCTGTCCAGGAAAAGGACTGGTCTCTGAGGAGAACCAGCAGGAGGAAGAACTAGCTTAAATCCTCTCTGCCAGTCAGCGCCCCTCCAGCACTTTCCATGATGAAAATGTTGCCCAAGAGCTCCTGCTGCAGGGTGGGGTGTGGGCATGTCCACCTGTGTACACGTGTGTGTGTGTGTGCGTGTGTGTACACACACTGTCTGGAGACTGAACTGGAACAGTCACAAATCTTGGGGTTAAGGGTGTATTTTGGAGTTAGCCCCAGGCCAGAGGCTGGAATCTCTACCAAGACATTCATTTAGTTCCTCAGTTTTCTCATCTGTTAATGGTCCTAGTGCTGTTCATGGGGTTCTCAAAGCAAGAATACTGAAAGTGGTTTGCCATTCCGTTCTCCAGTGGACCACATTTTGTCAGAACTCTCCACCATGACCTATCCGTCATGGGTGGCCCTACATGGCATGGCTCATAGTTTCATTGAGTTAAATAAGGCTGTGGTCCATGTGATTAGATTGGTTAGTTTTCTGTGATTGTGGTTTTCAGTCTGTGAAATGGCAACCCACTCCAGTACTCTTGCCTGGAAAATCCCATGGATGGAGGAGCCTGGTAGGTTTCAGTCCAAGGGGTTGATAAGAGACAGACTGAGTGACTTCGCTTGGCTCGCCCTCTGATGGAGAAGGATAATAGGCTTATGGAAGCTTCCTGATGGGATAACCTGACTGAGGGGGAAACTGGGTCTTGTTCTGATGGGAAGGGCCATGCTCAGTAAATCTTTAATCCAATTTTCTGTTGATGGGTGGAACTGTGTTCCCTCCCTGCTATTTACCTGGGGCCAAACTATGGTGGCTGCTCAGCGCTGGAGCAGCAAGTGGCAACTGCGCAGATCTGGAGTGGCAAACCGTGGAAAGGAGATACCCCACAGCCAAGCTCAGTGGCGGCGGCCGTGAGGAGATACTCCATGTTCAAGGTAAGGAGCAACGGCTGCACTTTGCTGGAGCAGCTGTGAAGAGATACTCCACGTCCAAGGTAAGAGAAACCCTAGTAAGACAGTAGGGGCTGAGAGAGGGCATCAGAGGGCAGACAGACTGAAACCACAGTCACAGAAAACTAGCCAATCTGATCACATGGACCACAGCCTTGTCTAACGCAATGAAACTAAGCCATGCTGTGTAGGGCCACCCAAGACAGACAGATCATGGTGGAGAGTTCTGACAAAATGTGGTCCACTGGAGAAGGGAGTGGCAAACCACTTCAATATTCTTGCCTTGAGAACCCCATGAACAGTATGAAAATGCAAAAAGATAGGACACTGAAAGATGAACTTCCAAGGTCAGTAGGTGCCCAATATGCTCCTGGAGATCAGTGGAGAAATAACTCCAGAAAGAATGAACAGAGCCAAAGCAAAAACAACACCCAGTTGTGGATGTGACTGGTGATAGAAGCAAGGTTCAATGCTGTAAAGAGCAATATTGCATAGGAACCTGGAATGTTAGGTCCATAATCAAGGCAAAATGGAAGTGGTCAAACAGGAGATGGCAAGAGTGAATGTCGACATTCTAGGAATCAGTGAACTAAAATGGACTGGAATGGGTGAATTTAACTCAGATGACCATTATATCTACTATCATGGGCAGGAAGGCCTTAGAAGAAATGGAGTAGCCATCATAGTCAACAAAAGGGTCTGAAATGCACTACTTGGATGCAATCTCAAAAACGATAGAATGATCTCTGTTTGTTTCCAAGGCAAACCATTCAATATCATGGTAATCCAAGTCTATGCCCCGACCACTAATGCTGAAGAAGCTTAAGTTGAATGGTTCTATAAAGACCTACAAGATCTTTTAGAACTAACACCAAAATAAGATGTCCTTTTCATTATAGGGGACTGGAATGCAAAAGTAGGAAGTCAAGAAACACCTGGAGTAACAGGCAAATTTGGCCTTGGAGTACAGAATGAAACGGGGCAAAGGCCCTAAGAAGCATCACTGAGAACAAAGCTAGTGGAGGTGATGGAATTCCAATAAGCTATTTCAAATCCTAAAAGATGATGCTGTGAAAGTGCTGCACTCTATATGCCAGCAAATTTGGAAAACTCAGCAGTGGCCACGGGACTGGAAAAGGTGAGTTTTCATTCCAATCCCAAACAAAGGCAATCCCAAAGAATGCTCAAACAACCACACAATTGCACTCATCTCACATGCTAGCAAAGTAATGCTCAAAATTCTTCAAGCCAGGTTTCAGCAATATGTGAACCGTGAACTTCCAGATGATCAAGCTGGTTTTAGAAAAGGCAGAGGAGCCAGAGATCAAATTACCAACATCTGCTGGATCATTGAAGAAGCAAGAGAGTTCCAGAAAAACATCTACTTCTGCTTTATTGACTATGCCAAAGCCTTTGACTATGTGGATCACAATAAACTATGGAACATTCTGAAAGAGATGGGAATACCAGACCACCTGACCTGCCTCTTGAGAAATCTGCATGCAGGTCAGGAAGCAATAGTTAGAACTGGACATGGAACAACAGACTGGCTCCAAATAGGAAGAGGAGTACATCAAGGCTGTATATTGTCACCCTGCTTATTTAACTTATAAGCAGAGTACATCATGAGACATGCTGGGCTGTATGAAGCACAAGCTAGAATCAAGATTGCTGGGAGAAATATCAATAACCTCAGATATGCAGATGACACCAACCTTATGGCAGAAAGTGAAGAACTAAAGAGCCTCCTGATGAAAGTGAAAGAGGAGAGTGAAAAAGTTGACTTAAAACTCAACATTCAGAAAATTAAGTTCATGGCATCCGGTCCCATCACTTCATGGCAAATAGATGGGAACTTCATGGCAAACAGTGGAAACAGTGGCTGACTTTATTTTTGGGGGCTCCAAAATCACTGCAGATGGTAATTACAGCCATGAAATTAAAAGACACTTGCTCCTTGAAAGAAAAGTTATAACCAACCTAGACAGCATATTAAAAAGCAGAGACATTACTTTGTCAACAAAGGTCTGTCTAGTCCAAGCTTTGGTTTTCCAGTAGTCATGTATGGATGTGAGAGTTGGACTATAAAGAAAGCTGAGCACAGAAGAATTGATGCTTTTGAACTGTGGTGTTGAAGACTCTTGAGAGTCCCTTGGACGGCAAGGAGATCCAACCAGTCCATCCTAAAGGAGATCAGACCTAGGTGTTCATTGGAAGAACTGATGTGGAAGCTGAAACTCCAATACTTTGGCCACCTGATGTGAAAAGCTGATTCATTTGAAAAGACCCTGATGCTGGGAAAGATTGAGGGCAGGAGGAGAAGAGGATGACAGAGGATGAGATGGTTGGATGACAACACCAGCTCAGCAGACATGAGTTTGAGTAAACTCTGGGAGCTGCTGATGGACAGGGAGGCCTAGCGTGCTGCAGTCCATGGGGTCGCAAAGAGTCGGATATGACTGAGTGACTGAACTGAACTGAACTGAAACTATGGTGGAGGTAATGAAGATAATGGTGACCTCCCTCAAAAGATCTCATGCATGTACTGCTACACTCAGTGTCCCCAGTCCTGCAGCAGGCCACCACCGCCCCATGCCTCTGCTGGAGACTCCTGGACACCCACAGAGAAGTCCAGGACAGTCTCCTGTGGGTTCACTGCTCTTTTCACAAGGTTCTGTCATGCCCTCCAAGAGTCTATTTCCCAGTACTGTGTAAGTTTTCATTCCAATCCTAAAGAAAGGCAATGCCAAAGAATGCTCAAACTACCACACAATTGCACTAATCTCACATGCTAGCAAAGTAATGCTCAAAATTCTTTAAGCCAGGCTTCAGCAATATGTGAACTGTGAACTTCCAGATGTTCAAGCTGGTTTTAGAAAAGGCAGAGGAGCAGAGGAGATCAAATACCAACATCCACTGGATCATTGAAAAAGCAAGAGAGTTCCAGAGAAGCATCTACTTCTGTTTTATTGACTATGCCAAAGCCTTTGACTGTGTGGATCACAATAAACTGGGGAAAATTCTGAAAGAGATGGGAATACCAGACCACCTGATCTGCCTCTTGAGAAATCTGCATGCAGGTCAGGAAGCAATAGTTAGAACTGGACATGGAACAACAGACTGGCTCCAAATAGGAAGAGGAGTACATCAAGGCTGTATATTGTCACCCTGCTTATTTAACTTATAAGCAGAGTACATCATGAGACATGCTGGGCTGGATGAAGCACAAGCTAGAATCAAGATTGCCGGGAGAAATATCAGTAAACTCAGATATGCAGATGACACCAACCTTATGGCAGAAAGTGAAGAACTAAAGAGCCTCCTGATGAAAGTGAAAGAGGAGAGTGAAAAAGTTGGCTGAAAACTCAACATTCAGAAAACTAAGATCATGGCATCCGGTCCCATCACTTCATGGCAAATAGACGGGTAAACAGTGGAAACAGTGACAGACTTTATTTTTTGGGGCTCCAAAATCACTGCAGATGGTAATTGCAGCCATGAAATTAAAAGACACTTACTCCTTGGAAGGAAAGTTATGACCAACCTAGACAGCATATTAAAAAGCAGAGACATTACTTTGCCAACAAAGGTCCGTCTAGTCAAGGCTATGGTTTTTCCAGTGGTCATGTATGGATGTGAGAATTGGGCTACAAGAAAGCTGAGCGCCGAAGAATTGATGCTTTTGAACTGTGGTGTTGGAGAAGACTCTTGAGAGTCCCTTGGACTGCAAGAAGATCCAGCCAGTCCATCCTAAAGGATATAGTCCTGAATATTCATTGGAAGGACTGATGTTGAAGCTGAAACTCTGAAACTTTGGCCACCTGAGCAAAGAACTGACTCATTTGAAAAGACGCTGATGCTGGGAAACACTGAAGGCAGGAGGAGACGGGGTCAACAGAGGATGAGATGGTTGGATGGCATCACCGACTCAATGGACATGAGTTTGAGTAAACTCCGGGAGTTTGTGATGGGCAGGGAGGCCTGGCGTGCTGCAGTCCATGGGGTTGCAGTGAGTCGGACATGACTGAGTGACTGAACTGAACTGAACTGAATGGGCCTAATATCAGTTCCTCCCTTACATGCTGTCGCCAGGGTTGAGTGAAATGTATGCAGAGCACAGAACACAGTTCCTGGGGTAGAGCTAGCACCCAGGA
This sequence comes from Dama dama, assembly GCF_033118175.1. Taxonomy (NCBI): domain Eukaryota; kingdom Metazoa; phylum Chordata; class Mammalia; order Artiodactyla; family Cervidae; genus Dama; species Dama dama. The sequence continues at coordinate 78,145,197 of NC_083691.1, forward strand.
AATGCTGGTGATTGTGGTTGCTGTTATCACCGCCATCATCACTATCTGGGGTAACATCTTTCCAGGTTCCAGTTTCAACGTAATCTATTACTTCAGCCTGATTAAAAAAAAATAAAACACTTTCAAGGTTGAGTTGTTTGTGTTTTAGCTTCTTCAGGAGGTGTGGTTGGGAAAGCCTTGGACTCCAGCACCATCTTGGATATCTCTGGTTCAGGATGATGACCCAGATGGGGATGAAACTGTGGGGCATGTGTGTTCTGGGTGTTTGCTAAGTGGGAACTTTTCCCAGCCTCTATGCCTGTGAGGCTTTCTCACTGTGACTGATCCTCTGGGTTTATCAGCCTCACTCTTTCCATCTTTCTTTCTCCCACCTTCTGTTCTTCCTTCCTTTTCTCCTTTCTCTTTCTCTCTCACTTTTCTCTCTCTCTTTATTCCTTTCATTTTTTTTTTTTTTTTGGCTGCACCTCAAGGCATGTGGGATCTTAATTAACCCTACCAGGGATCATACCCACACCCCCTGCATTGGAAACATGGAGTCTTAACCACTCGACTGCCAGGAAAGTCCCCTTTCTTTTGTTTTTACATTTCAGATTTTTTTTAATTCAAATAACATTGGTTTATAAGGTTATGTAAATTTTACTGTATACAACATTGTTTTCCTACTTCTATATACCATACAGTGTGCTTACAACCAAAAATATAATTTCCATCTGTCACTGTTCATCTGAACTGAGCCCCTTTACCTATTTTGCTCTCCCCACCCCTCACACCTTCCCCTCTGATAATTGTTACTCTGTTCTCTGCATCTAAGTGTTATTTTGATTGTTTATTCATTTTTGTTTTGTTAATTTGTTTTTAGAGTCCACACAGGAGTGAAATCATATGATATCTGTCTTTCTCCATCTGACTCATTTAGCATAATTCCCTCATGCTCCATTCATGTTGGCACAAATGGCAAGTTTCATCTATTTTTATGTCAGAGTAGTATTCCATTGTGCATGGGTGTGTGTGTGTATAGATAAAACATCTATATCAGTTAATCTGTTGATGGTACCTCACTGTTTCTTTTATTTTTAAAAATATTTAATTTATTTGTTTATGGTTGGGCTCGGTCCTCATTGCACAATTCGGCTTCTTATTGTGGTGGCTTCTCCTGTTGTGGCTCAAGGGCTCTAGAGTGTGGGCTTCAGTAGTTGTAGTATGTGGGCCCAACGGTTGTGGTTCCTGGGCTCTAGAGCACAAGCTCAGTAGTTGTGGCACACAAGCTTAGTTGCTCCAAAGTATGTGGGATCTTCCTGGACCAGGGATTGAACCTGTGTCTCCCGCAGTGGCAGGCAGAGTCTTTAGAACCGAGCCACCAGGGAAGCCCCGCTGGTGCCTCACCGTTCCTTAAGTGAACGCATCTGTGTACCTGTCCATGCTTTGACTTTTGCTGCCATGTGTTTTTTTTGTGGGTACCTGGTCATTGGGTCCTTTCCCATGGTGTCCTGGTAGGTTTATTTGCGGGAGCTGTGGTTGAGTGAGGAGCTCCGAGGCTGAGGTAAATGGGGGGATAGGCTACTTCCTAAGGAGGACTGGGCTTGGAAATGTCCTTTTCATGCAGGCAGAGGTTAAAGATTCTCCAAAAGTATTACTAAGTCTAACCCTGAGCATGGCGGGAGCTTAGAATTCCTCCCTGGACCAATTCTCTCCTCTTACTGACCCGAGGGCGGGGGTGTCCTGAGACTAGCCGGTGAGTGGGAGTGGCTGAGGGGTGGGCTGCTAGGGCAGTGGGCCGCAGTTGGGCATCTCCCTGGCCCCACTCCTTTCGTCCTATGGTCTTGGAAAGGACCCTGGATGGAGGCAGGAGTCTCAGCTGAGAACCTGGGATCGGGCATAGCCTTTAGCCAGACCTGGGTAGGGACCTTTCTGGGAACAGGCTTCTAGAGGAACAGGTTCCTCAATAAACAAAGAATCTTTTAAAGTATTAGTATATCCCAAATATTACATGGGACATACTTACAGTAAAAATGATTCGCTATTGGTCTGAAGTTCAGATTTAACCAGGTATGTTGTATTTCCATTTGTTGGCTGTGACAACTCTATTTCAGGGCCAGGAGGCTGGGGGCTGGGGAGAAGTAGGGGTGGGGGTGGGAGGGGCATTAGTCATATTCCACCCAAAGACAGCTGCCTCAGGTCCACCTAAGCCAGCTTGTATCTGTTGAGTATTTCCTGGGGCCAGCCTCATGCTGGGAGGAGTGGGAGTGACATGCTCTGGGTCCCACGGTTCTGCTTAGATTCACATGCTCATCTCGGTGGGCCTGCATGCAGGAGTGGGTTACTGCAGGGGGTCTGGAAACCAGATTGATCAATGGGAGCTCTCCTGCAGATGTGGCCACTGTTTTCCAAAAGTCAAGAGATACCATTGTGATGGATAAAATGCACATTTGTTTAAAGACAAGGATTAAAAAATAAATAAATAAAGACAAGGATTACATAACAGCTTTTGGCTCTTAAAACTTTCTCTCAAGAAAATACCAAAAATGTAATTACTAGGGTAGAGGAACACTTTTGGGGTTTTCTTTTTTTGGGGGGGGGTTTCATACTGGGAAAAAAATCTAAGAACTATTAGGACTGAGAACTCTAAGACATGACTTTTCATGGACCATGGACACAGTGGACATTTGCTGAAGCCTACAGACTTTTTCTTGGTGTTTTCAAACATATACAATCAAATCCACAGGTCTACAAAAGAAACCAGTGGTGCAAAAATACAGAGATCAAACCATGAAGGAAATAGCTTTATGAAAGAGTAACAGGCTTCTTTACTGACACTTTGGTGGTGGTCATTTAAAAGTAGAGCTGGGTAGATATTTCAAAAGATGGGCAATAATTCCAATGTGATCTCAAAATGATTTCTACTGGTGACAATGTCACAAATACTATATCACAAACACGACGTCACAAATGTCTGCAAATACTACTGTAGATTGTTCCCTGCATTTACAGTAAAAGGAAATGGTAAATTTCAGTTTGAGGCTTGTGCAAATATATATATTTTTCTCACCCAAAGTCATGGATCCCTGAATTCTACTCACAAAACTTTTGGGGTAGGGTTCAATGGGCATTGGGATCTGGACATTCTGGAGACAAGGCCTGAGGGGAGGGCTTTAGGCAATGCTGATAACCCATTGAGAAGGAGGCCCTGGTTTATATATATATATATATATATATTAATTTAAGTGGTAGAAAAATTCACACAATACAAACACAAATGCAGGACTTCCCTGGTGGTCCAGTGGTTAAGCATCCAACTTTGAATGCAGGGGACATCCATCCCTGGTCAAAGAACTAAGATCCCACATGTTGCAGAGCAACTAAAAGAGAAACCCATCTTGCAACTACAGAAAAAAAAAATTCCATTAAAAAAATAATAAACATAAATGCAGACATGAAAGTACCTGGGCAACTTGATAAGTATATTGTCAGAGGAATTAAGACTTAAGATGAGGATGTTCAGAGTTCATAAATAATGCCCTCTTGCAGGATGTCAACTCTCACCCCAGTTTGACTGCTTGTTAAAGCCTCAGGCTGAGCTAATCAAGAATATCTGCATTCCAAATATTCGACATTGGAATTAATCTTGAGCTCGCTGTGGATCGGGGCCTTTTATTTTTGAATTTAATTTTTTTCCAGGCTTATTGAGATATAACTGACTCATAACATTGTGTGTAAGTTTAAGGTGAGCAACAGTGATTTGACAGATGCATACACTGTGAAATCATAATCATAATCATAATAAGATTACCCAACATCTATCAATCACCTCACATAACTATAATTTTTTTCTTGTGATAAAAACTTTTGAGATCTACTCTCTTAGCAACTTTCAAATATACAACACAGTCATGTTAACTGTAGTCACCCTGCTGTATAATGCATCCCAAGAATTTATTAATCTTATAACTGGAAGTTATAAAACTTATAACTGGAAGTTTTACTTTTTGACCACCTTCACTCATTTTCCCCATCCTCTACCTCTGCCTCTGGTGGCAAAAAAAAAAAAACACACCAATTTGTTCTTTTGTTTCTATGAGATCTGTTTTTTCAGATTCCACAACAAGTGAGATTATACTCCTTCTGACTTCTTTCACTAGGTCCTGGTTCTGAAAGGATTATGGGTACATTTGGAATGAGGGGGAGTGAGGCAGAGAGGGTGGGTAGGTCCAGTCTGGGTTTTCCCCTGGTGGGGTGGGAATACACAGTAGATAAGATACAGGGGGTAGGAAACCATAAGGAGGTTTCTGGAATTCTGTGTCTTTTGCCTCCTTTCTTAATTTCCCTTCCCCTCTTCTGAGCCCTCCTCCCACCCAGAACCAGGATCTAATTTTCTCTTCTTTTTTCGAAAAACAATTTAATCTCTGGGGATTTTTCTGTGGAGGGAAACTAGAGGCTAGTTGTTTCTGCCATTGTAAGAGAAATACATACATACATATATATATTTATCAAGAGTCTGAAAATAAAAAGTTCATTTGAGATTTCCCTGGTGGTCTAATGGTTAAGATTCTGCCTACCGATACAGGGGCCATGGGTTCCATCCCTGGTTTGGGAAGGTTCCTCTTGCCTTGGGGAAATTAAGCCTGTGTGCCACAACAACTAAGCCTTTGCCCTAGAGCTCACAAGCTGCACCTACTGAGCCCACATGCTGCGCCTGTTGAAGCCTGTGTGCCCTTGAGCCCATGCTCTGCAACAAGAGAAGCCACTGCAGTGAGAAGCCCATGTACCACAACTAGAGAGTAGCCCCCACTCGTTGCAACTAGAGGAAGCCCACACGTAGCAATGAAGACCCAGCACAGCCAAAATAATAGTAATAATAAAAACGAATCTTAAAAAAATTCCCTTTGGCATGTGAAGCTTCTTGCATCTCTGGCTACTGGTCACCTGTGCCCTACCTACAGTGAATTTAACCTGGGGCCACACCTGAGGGTTGGTGTCCCTCTGATACCCCCACCCCATTGGGACCTTTCCAAAACAACCACATGGAGACCCTGGGAAGGGACTAGCACCCTGGGACCCATGGTGGAGGCCAGGAATGCAGATTCCTGGGCCCTCTTCCAGGCTAATGCATTGGATCTCCTGGTTGCCCCTGGAGATTCTGCTGTAGGCCATCCTGTAGACAATACTACTCTGAGTAACCTTGGCTGGCTGGCCAACAGCCCTGCTTACTCTGCTCAGAGCTGAGGCCTCTCTTTCTGCAGCGCTTTGGAGTCTGGGCTTTGGGAGGGAAACTTCAAGCCCTTGAAAAGCGCCTCCTGTTCTTCTCAGTCATTCTGAAGTGGGGTCAGATGTGGTGGGATGGGTGGTGTTCAGTGTGTGACCATGTGCCAGGTGCAGAGGGGGTGCAGAGTGACACAAATGATGTGTCAAGGTCCCCTGCCGTGTGTTGTCTCAGCCCCTCCTCTAGTGGTGTAGGAATGATGCTCCCTGACCTCCCATCACTCCTGGAGACAAACAGAGAGTCCCACAGACACCCTGGGCCTTCCAACCTGGTGGGACAAGATGTCTCTGATACACCATGGGCCACCTGTGTCTGTGACCCTAGGAGTCAAAAAGCCTTTTCCACCAAACTTTCTATTCCTACTATGGTTCACTAGGCTGGAATTTCCCAAACTGTCTTCCCAGCATGTTGTGGAATATAATAAAATACAGTTGACCCTTGAACAACATGCAGGATTAATAGTACCAACACTCACACTGTTAAAAATATGTGTATAGCTTATAGCTGACCCTCTGTTTTGGTGGTTGTGCATCTTCAATTCAGTCAACTGCTGATTGTGTAGTACTGTAGCATTTACTCAGAAAAAAATCAGAGTGTAAGTGGACCCACACAGTTAAAACTCATGTTGTTCATGGGTCAACTATATACTCCCACAAATATGCAAAACTAGCAATATTTTCCTTTAAAATTATTTTGAAAAAATATATGTATGGAAAGTGACAAATATGTGCATACACTTATTATTCTATGATAATCTGCTTTTACAAAATGAGATGCTTTATCCAAAGATGGCAAGAATTCACATTGGGGCTTGTGTTTGCATGAATGGTGTTAAGATGCTGTGGCGCAGTACTACTCAGAAATGCTGTGCTGGACTGTCAGATCCTTGAGGACAAGAGTCAGGACTGGTGTCCCTCATATGTTGGCTGCCTGTTACATTGGAGACTGTGTGACCTAAGGAATCATGCACATTCTGGTATTCATGCCCCTGTATAGTCCTCTCCCACAGGTGGGTTTGAGCATGTGACTGGCTCTGGACAATGTGCCATCAGAAGCATGATTCAAGCATCGACCTGACAAGTGCTTGCTTCTCCTCTTGAAATGCTCTTGGGGAAGAAAGCCATAAGCTGTAAAAAAAAAAACATGACAGACTATAGACTGATGAGACAGCACTTGAAGATGAGAGATCATGAGGTACCAAATAGTTCAGTCGAGTCTTCTTGGACTTTCTAACCTAGCCCAAATGAATGAGTGGCACAGCTGATGTTGTCTGGAGCAGAAGAACCACCCAGCTGAGCTCTGCCCCAAATCCTGATCCACAAACTCATGAGAAAGAATAAACTGTTGCTGTTGCGAGCTAATAAGTTCTGGGATAGCTGGTTATATAGCAATAGATAACTGAGACATTTATAGTAGGTGTGTGAGAAATGAGTGGATGGCAAATCACAGTGCCAGCTTTAGGGTTGATCCTTTGCTTACAGTGGCCCTGATACTCATTAAGCTTTGATCACATATACTTTCTCATGTGATTCCATGTGATGGTTAAGTTTATGTATCAACTTGACTAAGCCATGGGGTGCCCAGATAATTGGTCAAATACTATTCTGGGTGTTTCTGCAAAGATATTTTTGAATGAGATTAGTATTTAAATTGGTAGACTAATAAAAGTAAATTGTCCTCCTTTGTGTGGGCCTCATCCAATCAGCCAAAGGCCTGACTAGAACAAAATGTTGACCCTCTCTTGAGTAAGAGAGAATTCTCCTGCCTGATAGCTTTCAAAGTGAGACGTTGATTGTTCCTGTTTCTATAGCCACCTGCCAGCCTTTGGACTTGAACTCGGACATTGGCTCTGCAGATGTTGGACTTCCAGCCACCATAACTGCATAAGTCAATTCCTTATAATAAATTTCCCTTTTAATTTTTGTTTATCCTATTCATTTTCTTTCTTTAGAGATCCTTAAATAATACAGATTTGGGTACCAAGCATAGGGTTGCTGCTGTTAACACATACTTAAAAACATGGAAGTGGCTTTTCTCTAAAAAAAAAGTGTTTATTTATTTAATTTTGGGCTGCATCAGGTCTTAGTTTTAGCACGAAGGATCTTTCATTGCAGTGCCTGTACTTCTCTCCAGTTGCGGCTTAGTTGCCCCATGGCATGCAGGATCTTAGCTCCCCAACCTGCGTCCCCTCCATTGGAAGGCAGATTCTTAACCACTGGACCACTAGGGGAGTTCCGGAAGTGGCTTTTGAACCGGGTAATGGGTAGAGGCTTGAAGAGTTTTGAGCTGGAAAAATCCTAGATTGCCCTGAAGGGACTATTGGTGGAAATATGAACATTAATGGTGATTCTGGTGAAGACTTAGAAAGAAAAGTCAAGAGCCACAGAGAAAGCTGTAGAGAATAGATACATCATCTGAAAGAGAATGCTGCTGGACTATGAATAATAAGGCTGCTTCTGATGGGATCTCAGGAGGAACGTGGAACTGGAAGCTGACAGCAAGGTGATCCTCATTACCAATGAGAAAGGAACTTGTCTCAGTTGTGTTGCAGTGTCTTGTGGAAGGTAGACATTGTGTGTGACAACCTTGGATATTTAGCAGAGAAAATTTCCAAGCAAAGTATCAAGAAGGTGGCCTGGCTTCTCCTTACTGCTAATAGTAAAATGTGAGAGGAGAGAGATGGTTAAGCAAAAGGAACCAGAATTCAAAGATTTAGAAAATTCTCAGCTTATCATATTTCAAAAAATAAGAAAGCAGCATTTTGGAGGGAAACACCAAGGGTGTGGATGGATGATCATTCTGTAATGAGATTATCCACGAATTGAATCAGCCATCTCAGCTGAGGCCAGGAATAGAGGTGGGATTATACCTGCAGAATCACTGCCAGCAGGGACTAAAGGGACAGAGAAAAGAGTGGAGGAAGGCTGTCAGATTTTTGGAATCTACAGAGCAGGACAATAGAATAGCCAACTTCAATACTGCTATCTTTCAAGAAAAGGGGAAAATGACCATGAAGATGATTCGTAGATTATCAGGGCTGCTGTTCCCACTGCAAGGCCCTTCAAAGGGTGGGGCCACTTCCTTGGTTTCAGAGGGCTAGAATGCCCTCAGCTAGTGCCTCGGGGGCAAGCCTGCCTAGCACAGCGGAGGGGGCAGGACCACTGCCTAGGGTCATGGGGTTATGCTCCAGTGGGCACAGAGGGTAAGACATTGAGCTAAAGAGGATCAGTCTGGAGACTTAAGATCAACTGGAATTTGCCTTGCTAATTTTGGACTGGCTTGGGACCTGTTACCCCTTTCTTTTTTAAAAATTTCTCCCTTTTGGGATAAGAATGTCTATTCTATACCTGTTTCACTATTGTGTGTGTGGTTTTTTTAAACCCAACTTATTTTAATTTTTTAAATGCAATTAAAAATTAAAAAAAAATTTTTTTTTTTGGTTGCCCTGGATAGTCTGTGGGATCTTAGTTCCCCGACCAGGGGTCAAACTCCTTCCCCCTGCATTGGAAGCTCAGAGTCTTAACCACTGGACCACTAGGGAATTCCCCCACCATTGTGTTTTGGAATTCATAACTTGTCTGGTTTCACAGATTCACAGCTGGAGAGAAATTTTACCTGAGGATGAATCATACCTCCAGCCTCACTCATATCTGATTTAGATGACATTTAGTGAGACTTTGGACTTGGAATTGATGCTGGAATGAGTTAAGGCTTTTGGGGCTGTTGGGATGGGAGTGAATGCATTTTGTATGTGAGAAGGATGTGAATTTGGGGGGCCAGAGGGCAGAATGTTATGGAACTGAATTTTTCCCCCAAAATTTACATGTTGAAACCCTAACCAGTGTGACTGTATTTGGAGATGGGGCCTTTAAAAAGGTAATTAATAATTAAGGTTCAATGAGGTGATAAGGGTTGGGCCTTAATCTAACAGTACTGATGTCTTTTAGGAAGAGACACCAGAGATCTCTACCCTCGTGTGCACAGAGAAAAGGCCAAGAAGTTGCATCTGCAAGCTGAGGAGAGAGGTCTCACCAGAAGCCAAACTGGCAGCACCCTGATCCTGGACTTCCAGCCTCCAGAACTATGAGAAGATAAACTTCTACTGTTTAAGCTACTAGTCTGTGATACCTCTGCTTAGGTAGCCTAAGCAGACAAATCAATTCCCCAGAACGATTGATGACTGAGGGGTTCATACGGACTTGGAGTTTAATTCTAGCATTTACTGATTCAATTACTCTGCCAATATTTAAGTCCTGCTATGAGTTAGACACTGTCAGACACTGGGTTTCAATAGTAAGCAACATGGTCACAGTTCCTGTCCTTGCAGAGCCCAAAGTCATGGGAGGGAGATGACCTTCATCAAGTAATTACTCAAATAGGCATAAGATAATAACAGAGATGACTGCTATAAAGGGACGTCCCCTAGACAAGAAGGTCAGGGAAACTTCTTGAAGAAGTGACACCAGAACTGAGATAGGAAAGTTGATTAAGAGTAAGCCAGGCCAAAAAGGGAAGGACGGGTATTCCTCACAGAAGGAGCAGCATGTGCTCCCACCAAGGAGGGAATTGGAGGGTATTCATGGTACCGATGTTCTAGAGGAGAGAGGAGGGGCAGGGAAGAGGTGGGTCTCTCACACTGGGCAAGTCCATGGCAAGACTTTCTCATACGAGCAGCAGGAAGCCACTGAACTTCCTAACCTCGGTGTTGACATGGTCAGATTGGCATTGACCAGCCCCAGGGCTGCTGTGTGGAGGTGGAGCTACGTGGAGGCCAACAGGGAGGCCATTGCAGGGTCCAGGAGAGAAGAGCAGGGGATTGGGCCAGGGTGGCGGCAGCAGAGGTGCAGGGAAAGGCTAGACTGGAGAGCTACTCAGTATAATAAGATAAAGTAACTGGGCTTTGGTGCTGAAGTGTGTGTAGGAGGTGAGGGTGAAGAAGGAGTTAGGCATAACCAGAGGTCCCCGAGTTGAGCTCTTGGGTGTGGGTTGGTGCCATTCAGTGGGAGAGAGATGGGGAAGACCAAATCAAGAGTGGGGCGGCCACTTACTGAGCGGGTGAACTTGCAGGCACTTCTAAAACTCTGTGTACCTCAATTCCCTATCTAAGCGCTTTGAGATGATGTTTGGAGAGTCCGGCTCAGAGAAGCTGCTCCTGCATGTCAACGCCCCCCACCCCCACCCCCCATCTTTCCCTCTGGGTGGTGGTGTGGGCAGATTCTATTGTTCCCATTTTAAAGATGAGGAAGCTGAGTCTCGGGAAGTCCCATACTGCTGTACTGCCAGAGCCAAGCTTAGACAGCGGTAGTCAGAAGCACCTCCCCTCTCTGCCACGCTGCCTTTTGTATCAGCTTGCAGATCCAGAGAGAAGCAATGATTCATTCATCAGCTGCTCAGTCATCCCCACAGGCTGAGTGTGGGGTGGGGAAGAGAGGACAAAGTTCAGGTGGGAAATGCAGTTGGGGGAGGGGACAGAGGCGTGTTGACCTGAGGGCAGGGCCCAAGTCCTTAAAAAGGCAGGAAGTTAAATACCGAGTAGCCAGCCAACTTCCCAAATGAAGGATCCTCACCAAGTTTATTTTTTATTCACATAAAGTCCAAGATGAGTGCCCTGATTGGAAGGCAGCCTTCCTCCCAGCAGAGGTTCTTTCCATCTTGCAGCTCTGCCATCTCCTAGATCATGAGGCCATGGCTATAGAGAAAAGAGAGGTGGAAGGGACACCTGTCTGCTTCTTAACATCCTCAGCCCAGAAGAGAGAGAGACTGCCTCTGCTCATGCTCCACCAGCTTGACGGCAGGGGAGCTGGAGCTGGAGTCGAGCTGGGTATCTGGGAAGAGGAGATGAGTTTGGTGACCAGATACCCAATCCTACTACAACAGGTCAGAATGACCACTTGCTTGATAGGGTGGGGGATGGGGAAGGGGAAGGATGCCCAAGACCTGCAAGAAATTTCCCCAGAATGGGAGAGGACCGGTCCTGGGGTCAGTGGGTTGGAGAAGCCGGGCTCGATTCCAGTACATTGGCTGATGTTTAGCAGGGAGGGTCCTTCTGGTACACTCTCATGGGCCAAGGCCAACGGGAAATCTACCCCAAGTTCCACAAGAGAAGAGGCTGTGAGGAATCAGTGAGCGATGCCTTCATGTATTGTACCTACTGAAGCATCTGTGGCCTGGCAGAAGAGGGGACATTGTTGTGACCTTTAATTGGGTGGTATCAGTGTAGGGAAAGCCTCCTGAGAAGGCACCTTTGAGGTAACACGTGAAGACACTTGACTCATGGGGACGCTTGTGGAAGGGCAAAGGGAACGGCAAGTGCAAAGGCCACGTGGTAGGAGCAAGCTCACTGCGTGCAGGACCCAAGTGTAATAATCCAGGCCAGAGAGCAGGGTGGTGGCAGTGTGCATGGAGGTTGGGGGCAGGGGAGAGGGGGAAAGTGGTTAGCTTCTGGATCCCTCCTTTTCTCACTTCCCTCCTTTCTCAGTGTTCCTAACGAGGACACGCTGACTTGGGTCCACTTCTGTGCCCTTCTCTGGACAGGAAGCCCCACGATGGCAAGGGCTGGGTGGAAGTCCTCTCTTCAGCCTCACACCTGGCACCACAGGGGAGGGCCCTGGCCGTCCTGATGAACACGTCTGTGGAGGGAAGGCACGTCCTCCTGAGTCATCAGTTTCCTGGGGCTGAGCCCGGGCCCTGCTTGTCAGCATATTGCTCACTGATCTGGAAAGCTTTCCTGTCGTCTAGACACTCCCATCCCCGTTCTAAAGAGACCTTCTAAAGGAGGTCAGTGTACACAAAGAGGTGGGCGCGGAGGAGCCAGGAGGGCGTCGCTGGGCCACCTAGTCGGAGGACAACTGCACAGGTTCTATTTCGTCCCGGAGGTGCCCACCTGCTGGGGTCAGCAAGCGACAGGAATCGCCTGTCCCCCGGGCGGGACGCCAGCCCAAACCAGCCTGGTCCTGCGCTGCAGAGCGGAGTGTTGGGCTTGCACTGCTCCTTCATTGCGGGCGGAGGGATCCCCAGCAGCCGCTGAGGCGCCTCTTGAGCTTGGTCTCAGGGTCCTTTGCCCACTTTCCCGTAGCACCCCTCGCACAACACCCCCCCGCTCCTGCTATTTACAGACACTTGGATGCGACTGCCGTTTGTAGCCCAGCCGGGCTCTGGACCCCCGAGAGGGCTTCTCAGAGCCCGTGGGCCTTCAGTTCCAAACAGGGCTGCCGGCTTCCGGCTTTCTCCGGAATCACATTCTGAGAGTCACGCGTTTCCTGTGCTCTGATGCCACAACTTAACTGCCTTTTCACTTTCCCCACAGTTTTTATCTCTCCTTCTACGTGAGGGGTGTGATGGCGCAGCGGTCACACGCGTGTGAACTCTGGAATCGGCCGGATTTGAGTGGGCACCATACCTTCTCCTCTCGGCTCACTGTGAGAGCAGCAAAGCCCTCTGAGCCTCAGTTTACTTCTCTGTAAACTGAGGACGATCAGAGCTTGGTTGTGAAGATTAAACTGACGTAGTGACAAAATGCTTAGACCCACAATGGATGCAGGTTATTATTACTTTTAGTAACAACCCAAAAGAGAGGCCAGGCTACGGGGCAGGCCAGCAATCCTGTCCCAAGTCCTGCTCTGAGCCCTGCTTTCTACTTCCTCCAGCCTCTCAGGCAAGTTCCACTTTAGGTCAGAGCGAAATGAGAAAGCTCTGAGTGTTCTGGGCCCTTGGGGGAGACTGAGAACAGCTGAATCCATGAATGATGCCTCTGAAGGTGCCAGGGACGCCTGGCCCCACCCTCACCCAGCGCCAGAGCACTGCCTGCCAGACCCTTGTCAGCGGTTACAACCTCCAACTGCCTCCCGCTGCCCCAGTTTTATCAAAAGCTCAGTTGAGAGAAATAAAGTTCATGGGGGTTATTTAAAGGCCACACATTCCATCCATTCTTCCAGATGAGACTTATCCCTGAAACGACTTGGGCTCTCATGGAGCCAAGCGCCTCTTGGACCATGTTATTTAACCACCACAAAATCTTTCTTATGTTCCTCCTTTATGGTGGGGCTTTCTGGAAAAAAGGCCAGAGGAGTCTGCTACTGCATTTATTTTGGGATGCTGTTGTCTCTAGTAGTCACTGCCTCAGCCAGTGCTGGCTATAAGACCTGGGAGCTGAATATATTTCAGGATCCAGTTTCTGGTGAAGCTCTGTATCCTCAGAGGAACTGGTGGGCTTCTGATTATGGGCAATCCACTCATGAAACTGGCCCCCATTCTCATTTCATTTGGACTACCAGGAATCTCAGAGCCAAATTTGGGGCTCAGCTTGAAGAATCTTAGAAGGTCTCTGGGCCTGCTGTGTAAGGAAGGTGATTTCTTTCCAGATGCTGATTGCTAAGAGATGAGATGATGGTAGCGATGATGATGATGATAATATTGTATGTATCTTGTCAATTGCTTTAGGGCTCTAGGGGGACCAGAGTGGGAATTTCCACCCTGGAAAACAGGGATGGATAATTGGCCAGGGTCGGTGGAGAAGGAGGAAGTGACAAGGAGGAGATAGTGCCAGCCGCGGTGTCCACGGGATGCATCTCTTTCTAGGCCACAGTGGAGGTGGTTAAGGGTCTAATTTAACTGAACCAGAGGGTGTGAAAAGAGGATTTTCCATGAATTTGTGAAGAGAACCACAGCCATTGCTCAACTTCAACTTCTCCCTGTGGCCCACCCCGCCCCCTGCCTTTCTGGGTATTTTTGTCATATTGTGAAACCCCGAAGCTTGCAGTGTCGCCTTTCTCTTCCTCTTCACTCCGCGGCCCAGGCACTCCCACCCACCTTTCCCTTTTTCCTTCTTGGCCCTTCTGCATTTTCCCCCATTCCACCACCCCCTGGGCTCAGGGGCGAGAGCTGGGCTGCCCACTGTGGCTGTGTGCCCATCTCTGGGTGACAGCAGAGGCCCTCTGGTCTAAAGCCCACAGCTTTGCCGGCTGGAGCAAACATAAGGGCGATGAGGAGTTCAGACCCCTCCAGGGAGCAGCAACAGAGTAGTGACCATTCATTGAACTTGTTACTGTCTGCCAAACACTGAGGAACCATTACCACCACCCTTTTATTGGATTCATTTTAATGAGTCGTATGCCTCAGCAGCTCATTGTCCCAGCCAGGCCCGTTCATCCATCGGTTTACCCATCTATCTAGTCCCAGGATTCTCAGTTTCAACACTGCTGACCATTTGTGGCCAGATTTGTCTTTGTTGTAGGGGCTGTTCTGGGCATTATAGGATGTGTAGCAGCATCCTTGGTCTCTACCTACTAAATGCCAAATAGCAACCCCCCTCCACCCCATGACTACCAAAAAAGTCTCCAGACATTGCCAATTAACCCCTGGTGAGAGGGGGCAAAATCATCCCTATTGCCCCAGTCCTCTCTGATAGAACCTCTCTGACATGTTAACAGGTATTTCTTTTGTGTATGATCTTGCAGCTCTGTTAACTGCCTGCTCATATCATTTGCCCAGTTTTCTATTCTGGTTCCCATTTTCTTCTTTTGATTTGCAAAGGGCGGTCCTTGTATATTTTAGATATTGGTCCCATGTTGATTTGGATCTGTGTTTTCTTCTCTTTTTCTGCTATCCATGTATTAATTCTCACCTTACAGGTGAGGACACAGGGGCACAGAGCTCATGACTCTAGTAAATGGCAGAGCCTGGGACACAAGTCCAGGTCTCTGTCCTCAGAGCCTAGGCACTGGACCTCTGGGGCACAGTGACATCCCTTCCTTCCAAATATGTCTTCACAGGAAAGCAGGTAAGACCAGGCACTGAGACCCAGGGAGGGAAGGGAGGTGGCTGGCTCAAGGTCACACAGCTAGCCAACAGCATCACTTGGGTCTCCCTGATATGGTGCCAAGCATATTGAGAGTTGGATTTAGCCTATGCTTTGCTCTAGGAATGGTCAAGTTTGATGGCCAGTGTGTGATGAGAGACCCCGCTGCTGAAGGGCAGAGGCAGTGGAAATCTAAGAGTGCTGGGCGGGGAGGGCTCTTTGCTAGCTCGGCCTAGAGGGCAGATGGACCAGGCTGCAGACTCAGAATTGGCAGGTTTCTGGACCTGGGCTTTCTGTATGGGCAGCAGTGCTGTCTGTGCCCAGGGCCCCAGCAGAAGAGTGTTTCTTACCAGGCCCAGGGGGAGACTGATGAAGGGGGAGCAGGGGAACAGCACTGGGGGCTTTGTTCCCTAAATGCCATTCACATGACTCTCTGACCTCAGAGTCCTTCCCCTTTCTCTTGTCTTTTTCTCCTTCACTGCCTTCAGCCCCGTTTCAGTTTCCCTTCTCTATTTTCCTTTTTTTAATCCGTACAAAGCCCTAGGAGGGCTGGAGTTGCCCTGGGGCCTCCTGTCTCTTGTGAAGTTGGTTGCCAGTTCTTGGACTGCAGCCTCGGGGCCATCTGCCCCTGGGGGTGCTCGGGAGGCCTTGGGGCCTGTTAGGGAGCAGGCAAGGCCAAGGAGCCAGCATCCAGAGGCTGGTCATGTACCAGATGTCCTGCGGGGGTGTGGGGGTAGCAAGCCTCAGTGTCTGATGGCACCCGTGTTGCATACCCTCACCTCACGACAGACAGGCCTCTCTCATCACAGGGCTCACCCCAATGGCCTCAAGTCCTTCTCAGCAAAGAAGGGGCAGATGGGGCACCTTGGGCTTAGAGCTTCATCTTTAGTTTCTAGAATCTTCTCCCACAATGCTTCTGAACCCTATCTGCTCATTCAGAATTACCTAGGTAACTTCCCGAACAGACTGATGAGCAGGCCCCAAGCCGAGACTCTAGTTTCTTTGGTCTGGAGTTTAACCTGGGATGGGCTTCCCAGGTGGTGCTAGTGGTAAAGGACGCATGTGCCAAAGCAGCAGACGAGGCGTGGGTTTGATCCCTGGGTAGGAAAGATCCCCTGGAGGAGGGCATGGCAACCCACTCCAGTATTCTTTCCTAGAGAATCCCATGGACAGAGGAGCCTGGCAGGCTATACCGTCCATAGGGTCGTGAAGAGTCTGACATGACTGAAGCAACTTAGCATGCATGTACGCGTGTAGACCGGGATGCATACTGTGCGGTGTCCCCAGGTGAGTCCAATCAGGAATCTAGAGTGAGAGCTTCTTTTTTACTGAGGGCTG
The DNA here is from genome assembly GCF_033118175.1 of Dama dama. Taxonomy (NCBI): domain Eukaryota; kingdom Metazoa; phylum Chordata; class Mammalia; order Artiodactyla; family Cervidae; genus Dama; species Dama dama. The sequence continues at coordinate 78,161,588 of NC_083691.1, forward strand.
CGTGTCACAGAGAGAACAGGGGATGCAGTTTAGGAAGCCTGTGCTTGAGTCAGACCACCCTCAATGAGACGCTTGTCCCTGGGCACAGTCCCTACTGTCTGCTGTCCCTGGGGACCCTAAGGAGAAATTTACCAATTTGTGGAATTTCAGACTTGGAAGGGACCCTGAAGGTCAACCAATCCATCCATCCCTTGTCCTCCAGACGAGAGGACTGTGGCTGGAGGGACTTTGTGGAACACCCAGGGTCCCAGAGGACTTGAGCAGGGTCAGGAAACCAGCCCAGTATGCAGGCGGTCTCTTTCCCCTGGCTACACTCAGTCAGGCCCCTTTCGGGGAGTTCTCTCTAGATTAGATTGCTGAGGAGATTGTGTCTCGGTGAGCAGATCTGGAGGGGCATCTGGTCTCCCCACTGTTTCCTGAAGGAGGAGATGGGCCTTCTGAGCCTGGGGGGAGGAGGGGGGAGCAATGACTAGAACCAGCGGGGACGTTGCTCTCAGCCAAACTTTGCAAGAGAACTTGCAGAGCTGCTGACTTTTTGCAGCTGTTTTATGAAGCCTGTGAACTGAAAGGGGAAGTTTGGCTGCATTTAGCAAGCTGTCCACAAAGAGGAATGGCGGGGGCAGGGGTGAGGAGGGTGGCCGAGTTGCGGAGCTGGAGGAGGAAGGTGGGCGAGCCGGGAGACATGCCAGCAAGGGCCTGAGGACAAGGGTTTGATTTGGGCCCACATGTTGTCACTTTGGAAGCTCTTGGGGTTGGGGGATGGGGGTGGGGGAGGGGAAAAGCAAAGGAAGGGGGGATGGTAGGAGTTCCCAGCCTGGGAGACTGGCTTTTTCTTGGATTGAAAGCAAACGTGGAGAGTGCTGGGAGCACGCCCAGTTCTGCCTCCAAGGCCCAGCCGGTGGTTTCCTTCAGAGGGGCGCAGGGACACGGCGAGAAGTGCCGAGAGAGGGAGAGCTTTGTCAAGATGGCGCAGCCCACGGTCGGGTGATGTTAAAGGGGGAACTTCCCCTCTTCCCAAGATGCACAGAGATTTATCTGGGCAGCCTGAAATGTCCCTTCTTTTACGGCCAGGAAGGTGTCCGGCTCCTCCTGGACTGACGTGGGGCCCAGGATCCAAGGTGGCAGCAGGAGGAATACGGCACAAATCTCCAGAGGCCTGGACGGTTCCCGAGGGGCCTGATTGAAGATTCTCATGCCCCAGTTTCCTGTTCTTGCTGGCACCCAGGAGGAGCCGTCCCACTGCCCTGTACCAAGTGCCCTGGCACAGGGGGGACAGTGGTGTTCCTGGTGACCATGTGGTCACACTCCCCCTGCCCCCGCCAAGCCCGCTGCCCTGCCAAAGACGGCACCTGTTGGGTGCCGCACTGTGCTGCCTCCAGACCCAGCTTTGCCCATGCCTGTGTTTGTGGGGGTGGAGTGAGGGGTGGAGGTGGGGGGGGCACTGTAACCTTCACCCCAAGCTCTCTCACAGAAGATCCTGCCCCCACCAGAAATGCGCTGAGCAAAGCTTCTCTTCCCAAGGCGGCCTCACCCCAGAGGACCACGAGAAGAGACACTAAGAGGCAAGAGGGCCCCTCTGTCCCAACACTGACCATGCCACCCTGGCCGCAGAGATGGTGCTGCCATATTTCTTAGGAATGTCACAGAACTGGCATCCAGAGGGACTGCTCTGGGGATGGGCAGAGAAGGGGGGCCTGCATGGGTGGCACCTCTGTGGCCGAGCATCTGAGGCCAGAAGTGCACCTCTCAAGAGCCTGATTAGTGTGTCCTGGCAAAGAAGGCCACTGGACTCAACTCAACTCAAGACTTCCACTCACTTTGTCATTCAATGAGTCTTTACTGAGTGCCAACTGTTGTGCTAAGTGCCGGGGATGCAGACGAGAGCAGACCAGACATAGTGTCCCTGGTGGGGGAACTTGAGGGCTTATTGTGCATCTGTGTCTCCACCATACCCATGAGGATGGCCATGGTGCCGGGGCAGAAAGAGGCAAGACCCTTCCTCCCATGGTCTCACTGGGGAGAAAAGATGCACACACATGAAACACTCAGAATGAGACAAAGATGAAATAAACACCTGATTGACTCTGGTAACCACAGGTTGAAGTGAACATGACCAGGTTTCGGGTTCAGGCTATGAAGGTCTGTAAGTGCTGTCAGTGGACCTGATGGGGCAGCCCCACTGGGCCTGAGTTACTTTTTTCAGGCTTCTTGGAAGAATCTGATTAGGTGGGCCTGATTATTAACCTTGAAAAAAGGCATCAGTTCTGCCATGAGTGTATTGCACTGGAAAATCTCTATAGATTCTGCCATCTTTCTTGATTCCTTTTTCCCATTTCCTCCTTCTCCTCCTCCTTCCTGCATTCTCACTTAGAACAGAAAACCTTCCACGGTCAATGACTGGATGCCAGGTTTGGTTAAATGTCTTTTGTTTACAAAGCATGGTGCTAGCTGCAACAGGATTATAGAGATAAACCACACAGACCTTATCCCTAAGTGAGTGAAGTCCCTTAGTTGTGTCCAACTCTTTGCGAGCCCATGGACTGTAGTCTACCAGCCTCCTCCATCCATGGGATTTTCCAGGCAAGAGTACTGGAGTGGGTTGCTGTCCTCTAAAGATCTGCAAACCAACTTGGGTTCACAGATTGATATAATAGGAGAGAGTGAAAGATGTGTGCAAGCATGCAGACAACAAGAAAGTCGAGTCCTATCCCTGGTATAGGATTTGGAATATTGATTCTGTGTTATTTGTGTGTGTGGTATGCTGCCTTCTCTTCGTTGTTCGTTTTTATCTCAAACTTCAGAAAAATTATAAGAATATTACAGGTAATTTCTGTTAGCCCTTTTCCAAGATTCACCAATTTTTTACATTTTATGGAATCATTTGAGAACAAGTTAGAGACATTTTGCTCTTTTACCCCTAAACACTTCAGCGTGTATTTCAAGGACATTGTTTTACATAGCCTGGTTTCCTTTTAGTTGAACCTTTTTCCTCTCACTTTCAGAAAGTGTTGGATCACTCTATACTCTAAATAAAGTTTATTTAATAGGAGACAGCTAGCTTGATTTTCTGCTTGAGGCTATGCTGGTGGCCTGGCCACTGGGGACTGCTGGGTCACAGGGTCCCCTGAGAACCTCTGCTGGTTTCAGTGGCTGTGCCTGAATTGGCTTGCTGCTGGACAGCCGAACTGCCCCCTCTGAGGCCTGGCCAGGCCTTGGCTGAACTCTTGCTCTCTTTCTTTCCACTTTGTTCTTAAGTTTTCTGCACATTCTCCCGCCCACAGATATGAATGTCGCATGATGTTGACTTTCCAGTGTCTGGCATGGCCTGGTGGAAGCAGAGTGAGCTTGACTAGACTTTCTCTCTGGGCCTTAGAGGCCAGCCTGGGCTCTCTGAAAACACAGAAGGCTTCCTTTCCCTGACTTGCAGGAGCGAGGCGCTATGGCATGCTCTGGCTCCCAGGCCTGTGGTCCTGCTCAGGACTGGCCGTCTTAGGCTGAGGGAACATTTTCCAGAGTACAACTGAGGGACAGAACGTCTCCATGAAATGCGTTGGGATGGGCAGGGTTTTGGAAAGGCCCCTGCTTGTTCTGGGAGGTGTTCAGGAGGCTGAGGTTTTGGAGATCCATGGTGGTTTTTCATGACTGCTCCCGGTGTGGGGAGGAGGAATGGATGGGTGCGCATTTCCTTGGGTTCAGTGGCAGAGGTGAAGCCCAGGACTGTTGGCCCTGGACAAGGCCCTCTGCTGGGCCCAGGGAGGGTGCTGGGCTTTGAAGGGGAACACTGCCTGGAGGACTGGCACGTGGAATCATGAGATGCTGTTCACATACGCTGAGCCTTGGCCAGAGCTCTCCCAGCACTGGGCAGGACACAAACCCCAAATGATCTTCAGTTTCCACTCAAGGGTGCCTCTGATGGAGCAGGTAGGAGAAAACCCCAGTGAACCTACAAGACAGAACATACTGGAATAACTAGACAGATCGATCTCCTGCAAATAAAGGCCATAGAAGAGGGAGCCCAGAGCAGGCCTGAGCAGTCAGGAAGTGTTCTGGGGAGGAGGGGAAGACTCCTTTTCGGCAGCTTCTCCCTCTGTTCTTGCACACAGCCACCCAGGGTCCCGTTCCAGCTCTGTTCTATCCCCTTGGGCAGGTGGATTTACATCCCTGAACCTGTTTTCTCCTCTTTGAAATAAGAAATGGGGCACCTGAGCCATCTCTCGGGGGCAGTGAGTACTAAGAGATAATCCAGCCAGGTCAGGGGGCTGCAGCAGAGCTTGGAGAGCTTATGAAAATGCAGAAACCTGCGCCCTAGCCCAGACCTTGGGAGCTGATTCTCTGGGGGTGAGGCCCAGGCTTGTATAGGTTTCCTTTTGAACAGGCTCCCCAGGTGGTCCTTGGAGCAGAGGTCAGGTAACCGTGGGGTCTTTGCATTCTCGACCCCTGACTCAACCACACGCGGCCGGGATCTAGACTCAGGCCTCTATTCTTTGCAGTATTTTCCCTGGTGTCGACAGCGGTGGGTACAGGTGGGGGCACCCTGGCCTTCCCACCTGGCGATCCAGCACCTCCACCCCCTCCCCGCCCCTCACGCGGGAGCTGAGCCGAGGTCCTGAATGTATCCGCTCTCTCCTTCCCTAAGAACCAGTCTCAATGCCTCCCATTACCATCTCCATGGCAGTCGCCTCCAGGGCCCCATGGAAATCACAAGGCTTTCTGAGGAGTCGTGCAGACTTGAGAAAAGACCCCGGGCCCCCTGCCCACCCCGGGCTCCCCGGCCCTCTAATCCTGCTCGGAGCGCGGACACAGAGCTCCCTCTCTCCTTCGCGGCCAGGCCTCTCATTCTCCCACAGAGCTGACGTTTCTCTGCGGCCCAGCTGGCTGCAGTTTTTAGAAATAACAATATCCCCGGGGGGAGGAGCGGCGGGGTGAATGGGCGCCTTTGTCCTGGGCCCTGTGAAGCCCGATTAATTATGCGCTGCGGAGCGCGGGCAGCGCGGCGGCCCGGGCCCCCGGCGACTGAAAGGCCCCGGCTTGGGAGCGCGGCCGCCGGCTCCGCGCCGCCGCACAAAGGGCCGCGAATTAGAAAACCGCCAATTACCCCGCATTTTGTATTTGCCCTTGTCTCGCTGACACTGTGGACGGCCCCTTCCCGGGCGGCTGCACTTTGAGGGTTTTCCTGCTCTTTCTCGGTTACCAGGGGCGACTGGACAGAGGACTGGGGGGCATGTGCAGTGCGGTCGTGGGCGGGGGGCCGGCGTGTGGGGATCCCCCCGCCCCGCCCTTCTCCGGGACGCGGGTCTCATATCTCACGCTCTTGCCAAAGCAGGGACCCGCTCAGAATGCCGACCCCTGGACCCTGTTCCAGAGGGCCAGTTGACTCAGTAGGTCTGGGATGCCCAGGAAGCTGTATTTGAACAGGTAGTCTGGATGATTATATTAAAAAAAAAAAAATTAAAGTAGAATAGTGACATGCAGATTATTTTTTTTACAATATAGTTTATTAAAAAAAAAATGTAGTATGATAGTGTTGTACATGCATAGATGTTAAGTGTACCGTTCCATGCACTTTGAGAAATGTATATACATACGTATGTGTTACCTTCATTCCATCCAGATTTTGAGGGGCTTCCCAAGTGGCAGTACTGGTAAAGAACCTGCCTGCCAATGCAGGAGACATAAGAACCACTGGTTAGATTCCTGGGTGGGGAAGATCCCTTGGAGAAGGAAATGGCAAACCACTCCAGTATTCTTGCCTGGAGAATCCCATAGACAGAGGGGCCTGGAGGGCTACAGTCTATAGGATCTAAAACAGTCAGGACTGATGGGACTTAGCATGCTGAACCACAGATTTAGAACAATTCTATCTCTCCAGAAATTTCCCTGGATCTTCTTTCCAGCTCCCCCCTCCCCCTTCCAGCCCCCAGCCAAACACAGTTCTGACTTATGTCATCATCTGTTCAGTCCACTGTTTTTGGACTTCATAATAAATGGAGTCATACCGTATCCACTCTTGTTTCTGATTTCTGTCATTCAGTGGAATGTGTCTGAGATCCACCCACGCATCACCCATGTTTATTCCTTTTTATTAATGGTTTTATCTGTTTACCTGTTGATGGGCACCTGGACTATTTCCAGTTTTTGGCTGTTATAAATAAAGTCGCCATGATCATTTTGTGCAAGCCTTTTTTCCAGACATATGTTTTAATATCTTTTAGGAGTAGAACTGCTAAGGAAAGTATTTAGCTTTAGTGGATACTGCCAAACTTTTCCAAAGTGGATTTACAATATTGCATCCCTACTGGCAATGTAGGAGAGTTCCAGTTGCTCTTCTTCGTTAGCATTTAGTATTGTCAGTCTTTTTTATTTTAGCCATTCTCATGGGTGGTATCTCACTGTAGTTTTCCAGCTAGGTGATTTTCATAGTTGAGCTCCACAGACTGTACTTGGAGAAAACGACCATCTAGTGTAATTCTTGCCTTTGTCTGCAAGGTCCAGCAGGGTGAATGGTGTCCCCAGAGCTGACAGCTGGTTGGACAGAGATGGGATTAGAACATAGGACTCCTGACTATGAAATAAGTGCTGTCTCCTTGATATCCTTAATGTGAAATGCTACAGGTCGTGTGTGTGTGAAGTGTGGGTCTTCCTCTGCACAAGACCATTCAGAGTAGACCTGGAAGGCCACTTCTGAAGAGTCCCTGTCTGCTACCCAAGCAGCAGCATCCATGTCTCTCTGGGGTCGAGAGACTGTTCTTGACCAGGTAGATGTGAACACATGCACCCATGGAGACAAGGGTAGGGGCTGGTGTCTGGTTACCTTTGACCCTTACTCAGAGGGCACAGGCCAATTCTGAGAGTCCCTTTGCTCAGCCACTCATAGAGGGAGAGTCTTAGATATTCTCTCATCAAACACAGAGGAGGTGCTGGGTGATGGGAATGAGGGGACAGGGATCCTGGGGCTTCCAAAGCCCTCCTTTGCCTATAAGCATTCTCCTAAATGGGTTTTTAAGACTCTCCAGAACCTGGCCTGATCTGTCCTTGCAGCCTTGTATCTGGTTGCTTCCACCTTGCATATTGTACTCCAACAATAATGGACACATATCCATTCATTGTTGTCTCTTTCTCCTACCTATCAATGTAGGTAGGATTGGGAATTGTATTATCCAAGGATGGCCCGCCAAAATAGATACCCCACCTGCCACACTGTTCTTGCAGTAAAACTTACAGTCTTCCTGCTGAGAGGTGGGAGTCTATCTTTCCTCTCATTGAATCTAGGCAGGGGCTTGCTACTGCTCTGGCTGATAGAGTTTAGCAGAAGTGATGATTTTGGATGCTAAGTAGTCTAAAGGATATAACTTCCACCTGGCTTTTTCACTTTTTTGGGATGCTCCCCCTAGGAACCTAGCCTAAGAGAGACTAGGGTGGCGAACAAAGATCAGAGGAACAAATAAAACAAGAGAGGGCCTTGCATGAAAGGAACAGTGATAGGGCTGCCATGTAAAATAATTGACTCAACACCTGCACCTGAGGTCCAAATGAAAATCAAAATCTCTTTTGGAAACGATACTACTGACTTTATTTTTTCCCTATTAATAATTATTTTAATTTTTGAATATTTTTTCCAGAAGTATATAATACTTGTTTTGTATAATTACAAAATAGCACATTCATATTCAATGAATATGATAGGAAGAGTTCAAAGGAAATGTTTTATTGAAGGGAACCCATGTCTGTGACAGACCATTCTCTGAGGACAGATGTCCTGAGTTTCAATATTTTCCTCTATTCCTCCTTTTTCATTTTCTTCCAATTTTATTGAGCTGTAATTGACATATAACACTGTATAAGTCTGAATAAACTGTATGTGTAAGCACAGCACAATGATCTGACTTATACACATTATGAAATGATGAGCACAGTAAGTTTAGTGAACGTACATCTTCTCATATAGATAGAAAATTGAAGATACTGCAGACTTTAGGATGGCACTTATCTGTAGGCAAAGGGGAAGAAGGATATGGGGCAGAGATGTAGCTATAGCTCTGTAAAGGTTTCTTTCTCTAAAAATTAAAGAACTTTTTGGACTTTTCTGGTGTCACAGTGGATAAGAATCCATCTTGCAATGCAAGGGATTTGGGATCAATCCCTGGTCCAGGAAGATTCCACATTCTGCAGAGCATCTAAGCCCCTGTGCCATAATTACTGAGCCCACAATTTAGATCCCGTGCATGCATGCTGAGTTGCTTCAGTCGTGTCTGACTCTGTGACCCCATGGACTGTAGCCCACCAGGCTCCTCTGTTCATGGGGATTCTCCAGGCAAGAATACTGGAGTGGGTTGCCATACCCTCCTCCAGGGATTCCTGACCTAGGGATTGAACCTGTGTTTCCTGCGTCTTCTGCATTGCAAACGGATTCTTTACCCACTGAGCCCCTTGGGAAGCCCTTCAAGAGCCCACAAGCTGCAGCAAATGAGCCCACACTCTACAACTACTGAAGCCCACCCATGGTTCTAGAGCCTTGCTCCCTGACAAGAGAAGCCAGTGCAATGAGAAGCCCATGCACTGAAAGGAAGGATAACTCCCACTCTCTGAAACTAGAGAAAGCCTACACACAGCAATGAAGACCCAGCACAACCAACAACAAAAAAAACGATAAGGAAATCTGAAGCAAGATGGCAAACTGTTGACATCTGTTATATCTGGGGAGCAGATACATAGGGTTCTGTTAGGTTATTTTAACTGTGTCATCATGTAAAAGGTAGAGGTTGCTCTTCAAGACACTGAAACCTAGTTTTGTGATTTTGCCAGAATTCATTTCTGGTCGTAGAATTGGCCTCTGAGTAGTTTATGGAACTGAATGACTGCAGGTCTGTCAGAGTCACAAGTCCCAGTAAGAAGCAGAATATAAAGAGTTGACTTTCTATTGATGATAATAGCATTCATAAATAAGATCTTTGGCAAATGGAAAATGTCATTGCCAGCTGCATATAGAGTGAAACCAAACGGCTGAACAGTCACAAAAATCTTTTTTTTTTTTTTTTTGGACTGATTGGATCAGATCAGCCTCTCAGGACTTTGTGGGAAGGACTTCAATTAGCTATTGGCCTTCCTAGGGATGACCAATACTAGACAGTTTTACAGAACTGCTGTAGACAACTCTTGGAGGTCTGTACAGTTCGCACTTAGGGCCTCATGGTGAGGGGCTCAGCAGTTTAATCTACTGTCTAGATTTTTTTTTAAAATTAAAAAAATTTCTTTTGACTGCACTGTGCTGCATGTGGGACCTTAGTTCCTGGGGCAAGGATCGAACTCGTGTCCCCTGCTTTGGAACTACAGGGCTTCCCTGGTGGCTCAGATGATAAAGAATCTGCCTGCAATGCAGGAGATCTGGGTTCGATCCCTGTGTTGGGAAGATCCCTTGGAGAAGGGAACGGCTACTCACTCCACTATTCTTGTCTGGAGACTTCCATGGACAGAGAAGGCTGGCAGGCTACAGTCCATGGGGTCACAAAGACTCAGACACAACTGAGCAACTTACACTTTCCTTTTTCACTTTCAACCACTGGACTGCCAGGGAACAAGTTCCCTACAGTGTGGATTCTGTACTAGGTGACTCCCCCACCATAGTTAGTGGGTATGGAGGGAGTAACTGAACTAAGTTGGGCTGATCAGATTCTTTATCTCAAGATTCTGGATTTGGAGGAAACCATTGGAATGAGGCTGCTTTAATGCAAGTGCTCTAGGGAGGAGGTTCATTGACTCTAGGTGCTTAAGCCCTTTGCATTGCCCTGGGTCTGGCCTTTCTCGAGATTCATTTGTTCATCCTTTTCTTGAAATTTAATAAATTTATTTTTTTAAAATTTTTATTATTTATTTATTTTAAAAAAATTTTAAATTTTTATTAGTATAAATTTATTATTATCCCGTGACAGTGTTGATTTCTGTTACTTGTCCTATGGAGTAGGTAAATGCAATGTTTCATTTTATCTTCCATACTTTCCCTGGTGCTGCCGCTAGTGCATGTGGTGTTTTTGTTGGGTTAGAAGAAGGTGCCTCTCTGGGCGGACAAATTAGAAAAAGCTGTTTTTTACCTCCAGGCAGACACAGTTCATCACCCGAGTGGAAGGTCTGGCCAGTGGAATGTGGGGTTGGGTTTCAGGCCTCGTTCCACTCACTTCCTTGGCCAGGCCCCTTTGTGCAGTGCACAGACCGCATAACCATCCACGGTGACCTTGCCTGACCACCATTTGTATTCTGGCTGATTCATCCTTTGTATCAAGGTGCCATCCAGAATATGAAATTTTATTCCAGTTAAGAGTTGCTAGAAGTGTTGGTCTCTTATGAAAACTCTATTCAGGACTTGATGACAAAGATGTCATTTTTCATCTGAAATCAGTTGAAAGTCAAGATTTAAAGGAAATTTAGGAAAACTCCAGGGCCTGGTAAAATAAAAAGCTTCATTTTCTGATACATAATCTGCAGGCTTTCATGGAACCTCTCCATCAAATGGTCTGGCAGACAGTCTTGAAATGTCAAGGGACATGACTCTTTCCCCTATGTGAACACATTATTGAGAAGGTGAGAGCGGGTGCATAGGAGTGAGGCAACAAGGTGTCTCAGGCCGTGATGAGAGTAACATGGAAACCACAATAAAGGCACGGATGGCCACAGGGAAGAAAATGATCTCAGGGAGGAGAAGATGCCTTGGGAGGTGGCTACACCAATTCCCATTCACTCATTCAGTTTCTTGCAGCTAATATGAGTCTGGCTACCTTTCTGAAAACTGAGTGTGGAAAATCAAGTCAGGAGCTTTCCCAAGACAGAGGACCCACCTGCCCTTACATCATGTACCATCTGCCCGTGTCCCTAAATATAGGAGGCAGTGTAGACTAGTAAACAGTTAAGGATGTGAGTCTGGCGCTGCCTCTGGAGAGACCTGTCTGCAGGTCAGGAAGCAACAGTTAGAACTGGACATGGACCAACAGACTGGTTCCAAATAGGAAAAGGAGTACGTCAAGGCTGTATACTGTCACCCTGCTTATTTAACTTACATGCAGAGTACATCATGAGAAACACTGGGCTGGGAGAAGCACAAGCTGGAATCAAGATTGCCGGGAGAAATATCAATAACCTCAGATATGCAGATGACACCACCCTTATGGCAGAACGTGAAGAGGAACTAAAGAGCCTCTTGATGAAAGTGAAAGAGGAGAGTGAAAAAGTTGGCTTAAAACTTAACATTCAGAAAACTAAGGTCATGGCATCTGGTCCCATAACTTCATGGGAAATAGATGGGGAGACAGTGGAAACAGTGTCAGACTTTATTTTTTTGGGCTCCAAAATCACTGCAGATGGTGACTGCAGCCATGAAATTAAAAGATGCTTCCTCCTTGGAAGGAAAGTTAGGACCACCTAGATAGCATATTAAAAAGCAGAGACATTACTTTGCCAACAAAGGTCCGTCTGGTCAAGGCTATGGTTTTTCCAGTGGTCATGTATGGATGTGAGAGTTGGACTGTGAAGAAAGCTGAGCGCCGAAGAATTGATGCTTTTGAACTATGGTGTTGGAGAAGACTCTTGAGAGTCCCTTGGACTGCAAGGAGATCCAACCAGTCCATCCTAAAGGAGATCAGTCCTGGGTGTTCATTGGAAGGACTGATGTTGAAGCTGAAACTCCAATACTTTGGCCACCTCGTGCAAAGAGTTGACTCTTTGGAAAAGACCCTGATGCTGGGAGGGATTGGGGGCAGGAGGAGAAGGGGACGACAGAGGATGAGATGGCTGGATGGCATCACCGACTCGATGGGCATGAGTTTGAGCAAACTCCGGGAGTTTGTGATGAACAGGGAGGCCTGGCGTGCTGTGATTCATGGGGTCACAAAGAGTTGGACACGACTGAGAGACTGAACTGAACTGAAGGATGTGAGTCTAGAGCCAGAATGAAAAGTGAAAGTGAAAGTGTTTCACTTAGTTGTGTTTGACTCTTTGTGATCCCACGGACTGTAGCCTGCCAGGCTTCTCTGTCCATGGAATTCTCCAGGCAAGAATACTGGAGTGGGTAGCCATTCCCTTTTGCAGAGGACCTTCTTGACCCAGGGTTTGGACTTGGCTTTCCTGCATTGCAGGCAGGCTCCTCACGCTCTGAGCCGCCAGGGAAGCCCAAGAACCAGACTGTGCTGTGCTGTGCTGTTTCTTCAGTCAAATCTGACTCTTTGGGACCCCCTGGACTGTCTGTAGCCTGCCAGGCTCCTCTGTCCATGGGGTTCTCTAGGCAAGAGTATTGGAGTGGGTTTTGCCATTTCCTTGGCCAGGGGATCTTCCCAACCCGGGGACTGAACCTGTGTCTCTTGAGCCTCCTGCATTGGCAGGCGGGTTCTTTACCACTAGGGCCACCTGGGGAGCCAAGAGCCAGAATGGCTGGGTTCAAATCTCAACTCTGTCACTTTCCGGCTGTGTGACCTCGGACGTGTTATTTAACTGCTTGTGATGGTTTGATAATGTGCCCACAACCCTTTACCTCTCCTCTCATCAGAATTCAAGTTGGGACCTCCCTGGTGATTCAGTGGTGAAGGCTCTGAGCTTTCAATGCAGGGAACCCAGATTCGATCCTTGGTCAGGGATCTAGATCCCACAGCCCTCAGCTGAAGATCCCACAACCAAGATGTGGTACGGCCAAATGAATAACTATTAAAAAAAGAAAGAAAGAAAGAATTGGAGTCTTTGGGGAATTCCCTGGTAGTGTACCCGTTAGGACTCTGGGCTTCCACTGAGGAGGGACCAGGTTCAATCCCTGATTAGGAACGAAGATCCTGTTAGCCACTGGAGTGGGGAAAAAAAAATTGCGGTCTCTGACCCTTCCCCTTGAACCCGGGTATGGATTTAAGAGTGTGCAAACAGAAAGCAGCAGAAGTAACCATATAATTTCCAAGGTTAGAAAAGACCATGCAGTTTCTGGTGGTTTCTTTGGGGTCACTCATGTTGGGAGCCTTCAGCCAGCCACCCTAGGTTACCTTGTGGAGAGAGATCACATTCAAAGACAGAGATACCCGAGGAACCCCAGCCATCTAGTCCCAAGCCATTTAAGTCTTCCTAGCTTATGTCCCAGGCATGCAAATAAAGAAGCATTTGAGTTGACCTCAGCCCCATGCACTGACTGATTAGAAACTCCTGAGAGAGATCCTGAGAGAACTGTCTGACTTAGTCCCAGACAACCCCCAAATCTGTGAGCTAAATAAATAAGTGGTATTGTTTTCAGACCATCATTCTGGGATGGTTTGTCCTAATGCAGTATAGCTGATACAGACTTTTTGATATCTAGACCTGGAGAGCTGCCTAGTATATGGCGTGGGACTAGGAGGTGGGCAGAAATCATATGAGTTTGAAGCTATTGTTAGTGGAAGCCTGATGGCCCTCCAGGATTCTGCTGGTGAAGACTTACAGGAAAGTGAGGTCAATGTTATTAGAAGCATCAGGAGAGGGATATTTATTATGCAGTAGAGGAAAATTTACAACATTTTCACTCGAGGTGATGTGGACAATAGAAAAGGGACCTGATTAGCCAATGATTCGCACTGAGGGGATTTTTGAACAGAATGTTAAAAAATGCCAGATATGCAGATGACGCTACCCTAATGGTAGAAAGTAAAGAGAAACTTAAGAGCCTCTTGATGAAGGTGAAAAAGTAGAGTAAAACAGTTGCCTTAAAACTCAACATTCAAAAAATGAAGATCATGGCATCCGGTCCCATCACTTCGTGGCAAATAGATGGGGAAACAATGGAAACAGTGACAGACTTTATTTTCTTGGGCTCCAAAATCACTGCAGATGGTCACTGCAGCCATGAAATTAAAAGATGCTGTCTCCTTGGAAGAAAAGCTATGACAAACGTAGACAGCATATTAAAAAGGAGAGACATCATTTTGCTGACAAAGGTCCTTATAGTCAAAGCTATTTTTCCAGTAGTCATGTATGGATGTGAGAGTTGGATCATAAAGAAGGCTGAGTGCCAAAGAATTGATGCTTTTGAACTGTGGTGCTGGAGAAGACTCTTGAGAGTCCCTTCGACTGCAAGATCAAACCAGTCAATCCTAAAGGAAATCAGTCCTGAATATTCATTGGAAGGACTGATGCTGAAGCTGAAGCTCCAATACTTTAGCCACATGATGCGAAGAGCCAACTTGTTGGAAAAGACCCTGATGCTGGAAAAGATCGAGGGCAGGAGAAGAAAGAGGGGACAGAGGATGAGATGGTTGGATGGCATCATCAACTCAATGGACATGAACTTGAGCAAACTCTGGGAGATAATGAAGGACAGGGAAGCCTGGTGTACTGCAGTCTACGGGGTCGCAAAGAGTCGGACATGACTTAGAGACTGAACAACAATTACAAATGATAAAGACAGAGAAAGATGAGTTTAAAGGGAAGCTTTAATTTTTAAACAAAATTTATAGAAAATATAAAAAAGCCAAGGATTTGTTGGGTTTGCAAGTAAATCATGTTTCTCATTCTCAGACTCCCCAGGTAAGAATTCTCAAAGTATGAAAAGTCTTCAGGACAAAGATAAGATTCAGAATAGGACTATAAGAACCTTTGATAAAACTTCAGAAAGAGCCAACACTTCCTAAAATCTTTCAGATAGACAAAAGCCCTCTAACTATTTCAAGAGTGTGCCTCACAGATTCTCTTCATTAAATGATGGGGCTTCTAAAACTGTAAGGGGATTATCCTTGAAAGTTAAAGTCTCTCAGTCATGTTCGATTCTCTACAACCCCATGCACTATACAGAATTTTCAAAACCAGGACACTGGAGTGGGTAGCCATTCCCTTCTCCAAATCTTCCCAACCCAGAGCTCGAACCCAGGTCTCCCACATTGCAGGCGGATTCTTTACTGTCTGAGCCACTAGGGAAGCCGCAACAGCATCCATAGGAAACTCACAAAGTTTTAAACTGAATTACATTGGCAAAAACACCATCAGCTTATACTAAAAGGGATAGAGTAGAACAAAATGATCCCCCTGAAATTTTTTTTTTTTTTTTTAACTTTAGACCCCCAAATTCTGTGGGAAGGAAGAAAACTGAGAAAACAGCTTTCTGGCTGTTTCAGCTTTTTTTGGCTCAGTTGTCAAAAAACAGCCACACTTTTTTTTTTTTTTTAATAGAAAAGAAAAATTAAGAAACTGGAAGCAACAACCCAGAGGATAGAGCTAAGAACCACTGAGAAATTTTCCCAGGCAGCTGAACAGAGCTCTAATCATGAAATTGACCATATGCGCCTGGCTGGATTTCAAAATTGCTATGGACTAGTGACTCCTGTGTGCCTCCTTCTCCACCCATTTTGAAGTGGTCCACCTATGCCTGTTCCATTACTGTGTATTAGATGTGCATGGAAGAAATAACTTGTTTCTTTAGCTCACAAGTCTTTAGATAAAGAGGAATAGTACTTAACTAACTGTGCCTGAGGAATTGCCTCTGAGGACCCTCTTCCATAGCTGGGTGATTTAGATGACAGGAATCTAGACCTCTAGTCTAAACCTGATGCCATAGTAGATGAGACCTTGGGGAGATCACTGGAAGCAAGTGAGTGTATTTTGCATGTGAGAAGAATGGAATGAATGGATGTGCAGAGAGTAGTCTATGATAGTTCTAAACATGGCTCAAATTTATTGACACATTTTCTACCAAGAAACAGAATTGACGTCCCCTCCCCCATGTCGGGGTAAGCCTTTGTAACAGCCTTAACAAATAAAATATGGCAGAAATGACACTGTATTACTTCCAAGACTAGGTAGGAGAGGTACACAGCTGCTGTTTTGCTCTCTCTCCCAGGACACATGCATTTGGATTTCTGAGTTGCCATGGAAGAAGTCCAGTTATTCTGAAGCTGCCATATTGGACAGCTCAGGTGGAGAGGTCATATAGAGTTAGAGATGCCCCAGGACCCTAACTGTTTCAGCCTGCCCTTGTTTGCATCCTCACAGCCCAAGTGCCAGGTATGTGGAGGAGCCTTTAAGACTAACCCAGCCTCAGTCACAGTCTGACTACAACCTCATAAGACCCAGAATTTCCCAACTGAGTTACTTGTTACCTGAGCCCAGAATTTCCCAACTGAGTTACTTGTTACCTGAGCCACAGGATCTGGGAAAGGTAATAAACCATTGTTTCATTGAAACCCACTAAGGAGTTCTAGAGTTGTTTGTAACTCAACAATAGATAACCCCTCCTTTTTTTTGGCCACACTGTGAGGCATGTGGGATTTTAGTTCCCCAACCAGAGATCAAGCCCGTGCCCACCTGTAGTGGAAGCACAGAGTTTTAACCACTGGACCACCAGGGAAGTCCTGGTGGTAACATTTTTTTTTTTCTAAAAGAGAATTTTAATTTATTTATTTATTGTTAGCTGCGCTGGGTCTTCGATGCTTTGCGTGGGCTTTCTCTAGTCGTGCAAGCGAGGGCTACTCTTGGTTGTGGTGCACCGGCTTCTCATTGCAGTGGCTTCTCTTGTTGCTGAGCACGGTTCTAAATGTACAGGCTTCAGAGCTGAGGCATGTGGGCTCAGTAGTTGTGGCTCACAGGCTCTAGAGCTTGGGTTCAAAAGTAGTGGCACAGTGGCTTAGTTGTTCCACAGCTTATGGTATCTTCCCAGACCAGGGATTGAACCCATGTTCCCTGCATTGGCAGGATAATTTTTATCCACTGTGCCACCAGGGAAGTTCGTTTCCCCAAAAACTTTTTAAGTAACCTTTTCATTATTGATAAATAGGGCTAATGATAATACCTATTTCAAAGAAGCATAAATGAGTTACATTTGTGAAGCCTTGAGCATGGTGTGAACCTAACATTCAATAAACGTTACTTATCTTTTGCAGAGTTTCTGAGGGTTGTTATCCTGAATGATAACTTCGGATCAAACAAAAGTGATTTTTAAAGTTTACTCCATCCAAGAAGAAACTGTTTACCTGACAGTGTTTATTTGTTGAGTAAGTGAAAAAAGAAGAAGAAAAAGAACACTTTTGGGCATTAGTTGGTCTCCAAAGATGACGCTTCCTTATATTCATTGCCTTGTAGAGTCTCTGCCCTCTGATCAAGAAGGATAAGAGGCTTATGGAAGCTTCCTGATGGGAGAGACTGAGAGGGGGAAACTGGGTCTTGTTCTGATGGGCAGGGCCTTGCTCAGTAAATCTTTAATCCAGTTTTCTGTTGATGGGTGGTGCTGTGTTCCCTCCCTGTTATTTGACCTGGGGCCAAACTATGGTGGAGGTAATGAAGATAATGGTGACTTCCTTCAAAAGTTCCCATGCATGCACTGCTACGCTCAGTGCCCCCAACCCTGCAGCAGGCCACCGCCGACACACACCTCCACTGGAGACTCCTGGACACTCACAGGCAAGTCTGGGTCAGTCTCTTGTGGGGTCACTGCTCCTGGGTCCTGGTGCACACAAGGTTTTGTTTGTGCCCTCCAAGAGTCTGTTTCCACAGTCCTGTGTAAGTTCTGGCAGATCTATGGTGGAGTTAATGGCGACCTCCTCCAAGAGGGCTTATGCCATACCCAAGTCTGCTGCACCCAGAACCCCTGCCCCTACGGCAGTCCACTGCTGACTTGTACCTCTGCAGGAGACACTCAAACACCTGACCTGCCTCTTGAGAAATCTGTGTGCAGGTCAAGAAGCAACAGTTAGAACTGGACAGGGAACAGCAGACTGGCTCCCAATTGGGAAAGGAATATGTCAAGGATGTATATTGTCACCCTGCTTATTTAACTTATACGCAGAGTACATCATGAGATATGCTGGGCTGGATGAAGCACAAGCTGGAATCAAGATTGCCAGGAGAAATATCAATAACCTCAGATATGCAGATGACACCAACCTTATGGCAGAAAGTGAAGAGGAACTAAAGGGCCTCTTGATGAAAGTGAAAGAGGAGAGTGAAAAAGTAGACTTAAAACTCAACATTCAGAAAACGAAGATCATGGCATCTGGTCCCATCACTTCATGGCAAATAGGTGGGGAAACAGTGGAAACAGTGACAGACTTTATTTTTTGGGGCTCCAAAATCACTGCAGATGGTGACTGCAGCCATGAAATTAAAAGATGCTTACTCCTTGGAAAAGTTATGACCAACCTAGACAGCATATTAAAAAGCAGAGACATTACTTTGCCAACAAAGGTCTGTCTAGTCAAGGCAATGGTTTTTCCAGTAGTCATGTATGGATGTGAGAGTTGGACTATAAAGAAAGCTGAGCACAGAAGAACTGATGCTTTGAACTGTGGTGTTGGAGAAGACTCTTGAGAGTCCCTTGGACTGCAAGGAGATCCAACCAGTCCATCCTAAAGGAAATCAGTCCTGAATATTCATTGGAAGGACTGGTGTTGAAGCTGAAACTGCAATACTTTGGCCACTTGATGCAAAGAACTGACTCATTTGAAAAGACCCTGATGCTGGGAAAGATTGAGGGCAGGAGGAGAAGGGGACGACAGCAGATGGAATGGTTGGATGGCACCACTGACTGATGGACATGAGTTTGAGTAAACTCCAGGAGTTGGTGATGGACAGGGAGACCTGGCGTGCTGCAGTCCATGGAGTCGCAAAGAGTCGGACATGACTGAGCACCTGAACTGAGAGTCTCTGCCCACACTGAATCTAGTCTGGGACTGCAACTCTCCTTAACCATAGAATATAGCCAAAGGGGGCTGCCTCAGTGTTGGCCTAAGCTTTGGGGAGGTGGGGGGGGGGCTCCCATTTTTGCACTTTTGAGAGCCCTGCGCTATTAATGTAAGAAGTCTTGTGCCCTGCTGGAGAATTCCACATGAAGACGGAGAAACCCTGAGACTAGTTGGAGACAGAGGGAACCCCAGCAATCCTAGAGTCCCAGCTGAGCCAGCCATTCAGGGTCCTGGCCAGGGTGACAGACACAAGAGTTTGGCATCTTTTTTTTTTTTTTTTAAGATATTTATTTTTATTTATTTATTGCGCCACACGAGATCTTAATTGCAGCATGCAAACTCTTGATTGCAGCATGTGGATCTAGTTCCCTGACAAAGAATCGAACCTGGGTCCCCCTGTATCGAGAGCACAGAGTCTCAGCCACTGGACAGCAGGGAAGTCCTTTGATTTACTTTTGCTAGGTTTTGTGTTCTCGGAATTTGTCTCTTTCATCTAGGTGTCTGGTTTTTTTCTTTTCTTTTTTTTTTTTTTTTTTGGTGTACAGTTGTGCATAGAATAGCACTGTCTTATAATATCCTTTTTATTTCTTTAGCATTGTTAGAAATGTCCCTACTTCCATTTCTGATTTAGTAATTTGAGTCTTCCTTCTGTTTGTCTTAGTCCATCTAGCTGAAGGTTTGTCAATTTTGTCAATCTTTCTGAAGAACAGTTTTGGTTTCACTGACTTTGTTTTTTCTTCTCTATTCTGTTTATCTATGCTCTTGTTTTCATTATTTCCTTCCTTCTGCTGCCTTTAGGTTTAGTTGTTCTTCTCTTTTTCTAGGTTAATTAAATTGCAAAATTAGATTGTTGATTGGAAACATTCCTGGGTTTTTTTTTTTTAACATGTTTATAGCTAAAAATTTCCCTGTTAGCACCATTTTTGCCATGTACCCTAAGTTTTGGTATGTTGTATTTTTTGTTTTCATTCATCTCTGCTGCTGCTGCTGCTAAGTCACTTCAGTCGTGTCCAACTCTGTGCGACCCCATAGACAGCAGCCCACTAGGCTCCCCCGTCGCTGGGATTCTCCAGGCAAGAACACTGGAGTGGGTTGCCATTTCCTTCTCCAATGCATGAAAGTGAAAAGTGAAAGTGAAGTCTCTCAGTCGTGTCTGACTCCTAGCGACCCCATGGACTGCAGCCTACCAGGCTCCTCCATCCATAGGATTTTCCAGGCAAGAGTACTGGAGCGGGTTGCCATTGCCTTCTCCAAGAGTCTGGCATCTTGACTCAGACAGTCAAGTGCCCAGATGACTGCCATCCCAGGTGCCATCTGACTTGTAGCAGCATGAGAGACCCTAGCCAGATTGATAGAAGAACTGTCCAGATAACTTATAAAATCTTGAAAGATGATAAATATTTGTTGTCCATTTTAAGCCACTATGTCTTACAGTGGTTTGCTATATTGCAGTAGATAACCAAAAAGGAAGTACCCAGGACAGCACCTGGCATACGGTAGGTACTCAATGAATATTGCTGACTAAATGAATGAATCTCTTCATTCTTTTCCTAGGACCTGGTGCTCTGAGATGCCTCCCAGCCCCCTGCTTACCCCTCTGCACCTGCCTTACCTTATTGCCCAGGGACTACTGGAGCTAAAATGAAAAGGGGGTTTCTGTTGGGCTCTTGAGTGCTCAAAAGCCTGAAATGAAAATTTCCTTTATGAGAAAAATCCCAGCCTCTGGATCTCTAAGGCAATGTCTTCCCAGTTTTTGGTAAAACAGGGGCAGATTTTCTATATTTCTTTTTTAAAAAAGTATTTATTTATTGTTTGTTTAGCTGCATCAGGTCTTAGTATGTCCTGCAGGATCTTCTGTTATGCCACATGGACTCTCTAGTTGCAGCACAAGGACTTAGTTGCTCCCGCAGCATGTGGATCTTAGTACCCAGACCAGGGATTGAACTCGTGTCCCCTGCATTGACAGACAGATCCTTTACAACTCTTCCGCCTGGGAAGCCCAGGAGGTGGATTGTTAACCACTGGACCACCAGGGAAGTCCCTCGTCTATATTTCTGAAGAGGAAAGAATTGAGAATCAGCTCTGGAGTCCATCTACCCTGGGTTTGAGGCCATGCTCCTCCAAGTCCTGACTGCGTGACAGTGAACTGCTGATTTAACCAACTTCCTTATCTGCCAAATGGGCTCCAGATAAAGCTTCAGTGCAAAAACTCAACATGCTATCCTCTGTATAGCACCTGCAGCACAACAGGTACCACAGAGCTATGAGTGTGTCTAAACAAGGGTAAATCTCAGAGACAATGCAGAGCAAAATATGCCCATGGCCAGAGCACATACCATTTGTGATTCCACTGAAACAAAGTCCCCAAAAGGGGAAAATTAATTGACGGTAAGAGAAAGAAATTTCTGAGAGTGGTTACCACTTAAGGGGGGGTTATTGACTACGAAGGGCTCCAGGGAAACTTCTAGGGTATTTGAAATGTTCTATATTTTGATCCATTGAGCCATACCATTTAAGACACAGTTTGATGCCTATATGTTACATCTTAATAAAGGAGTTGAGAAAGTGTTAGCATATCATCCCTTCACTCAGGCATGATCTTTAGGAATTTCCTAACTTCCAGGCCTTTTGCCCCCATGGGACTGTCTATCCTTTCCTGCTCACCCCCAAGTCCACCCTGAGAGCAGCCTTGGGTGACGCTATCCTAGAGCTTGGCGTGAGTTGGCTGTCACTGCCAGGCTTGACCTGGGGCTGATTCCAAGATGGGAACTAAGTTGGGACATGTGCTGACTTTTTGCTCTTGGGATGGACTCTGGCTGGGGCTTTTCAAGACCTGAGTGGGGAGTCCTGCTTCAGGATTGCTGGGGAGGCAGCTGTGGGATCCTCGATGCCCTTGGGAGTTCGTGAGTGGGAAGGGGGTCTTACTGCCCCCCAACGAAGAACTGGGGGCTTTAAGGAGGTGCTGCAGAGTGTTTGGAATAAATGAGCAGCAGGAGCACGTCCTTGGCGTGGCGGGCCCAGTTCCTGGAAGGAGTGCCGGGAGGGGTGGTTGCTGAGGGCGTCCGGGCTAGGCAGAAATAAAGAGCTTGTTCTGCTCACAAGCCTGCTATTTGAGGACCTGGAGCCATGACGTCCCTCAAAGTTTCCATTCTCTGCGCTGCAGCTGTTGGTTACGTGTTTCATTCAAAATGCTTTGCAGGAAGCAGCAGGCTCCACATTCCAGGGCTTTTAGTCATTTTTTCTCTCAGAGCTTTGGGGCCAGGATTAGAACGTTCTTCAAACCACACTGTCCTCGGCTGGACTCCCAAGAGGAAGTGGGTGGGCCCCTGGAGGATGAGAACATGGGCCCCAATTCAGAGATGGAATGAAAAAAAGATTAAGGCCAGCACAAGTAAACTCCTAGAGAGATGGCTGAGCCGGTGGCCCACGTCGGGTGAGGGCGGAAGCCTAAGCGTGGCGACTCTTGCCTTCCCAGCAATGGGCCACACGTGTATGTGTGTGTGGTGTGGTGTGAGACAGAACTGAATTCGTGGAGTGTTTCATCCTGAGGGACCCACACACTCTGCCCCTTGCTTTGGTTCTTGCCCTGAGGCCAAGCAGAGTGTGACATGCTGCAGGGGTGGGTGTGGTGACATATGTCTGGATTTGTGAGGGAAGGAGAAGCACTTTAGCAAACGGACCCCACAGATACATGAACCGAGAGAAACCACAACAAACGTTTGCTGAGTGTCTGCTATGTTCCTGGAGCTGGTCCTAGTGTTGGCAATACAACAGGGTACAAGATGGAATCCATCCCTGCCCTCACAGCAAGGCCTGGGAAATAAGGCCTGGAAAGAGTCCACTGGGATAAGGGGGAGACAGCAGATGAAAGGAATAGGGATGGGTAGGGGCCAGATTCTGGTGGGCAGAGAGGAGGCGAGTGTGGACGGCCTCCAGAGATCATGTAGGTGGTGCAGTGCAGAGAGTGTGAAGGGCAGGGCAGAGCCCGGTAGAGGTTTGGGTGGGATGCAGTGGTTGAAGCTTTGGAAGGAGAAGGTGATTAATCCAAGCAGAGCTCCAGCGATTCTGAAGCAGGATCCACCGCACCCCCCAACCCAACCCCCTGCCCAGGTCTGAAAAAGCCTCAGAGTCTGTTTCAAGGAGAAGAAAAGGGCCAGGGGTTCCTGGGCAGCCATGCAGCTGGGTGCCACCTTGTCCCCTAAGCACCTGGGGCAGAGGGAAGGAAGTCCTGCAAGGAGTCTAGTCCAACATGTAGGCAAAAATGTCAAAAAAGCTCCTGCGTGTAGGCAGAATTTAAAATATGGCCCCTGAGATTTCTCATCTTAATGCCTGATTATGAGAAGATATCAAGCCCCTGATTCTGTGACATTATATGCAAGATGATTTTTAAAACCTAATTAGGGTTTTTAGTCAACTTTAATCAGTCAACTTTAATCAAAAGGGAGATTATCTGGTCGGTGTGCCTAATCACACAGGCCCGTTAAAATGAGTAGGGGGTTTGGACTTCCCTGGTGGCCTAGTGGCTGAGAATCTGCCTGCCAATGCAGAAGACACAGGTTTGATCCCTGGTCTGGGAAGATCCCATATGCGGTGGAGCAACTAACCTCCTGTACCACGACTACTGAATTCTGCATGCCCCAGAGCCTGTGCTTCACAACAAGAGAAGCCACCACAATGAGAAGCCCATCTACTGCCATGAATAGTAGCCCCTGCTTATTTCAACTAGAGAAAGCCTGCACATAGCTATGAAGACCCAGCAGAGCTATGTATAAAGTAAATAATAAAAGCAGACAGTTTTCTCTGGGCTGCAGGCAGGAGAGGATATGACAGATTTGAAGCACGGGGGTAAGCGTTGTTCCCTGTACTTTTGATGACCTGAAGATGGAGGAGACCTCCTGGAAGAGGTGTAAGAGAGCAGCCTCTAGGAGCTGAGAGGGACCTCTGGCTGACAACTGGCAAGAAAAGAGCACCTCAGTCCAACAACCACAGGAGCAGAGATCTGCTACAATCAAAATGAAATTGGGAACAGAGTCTTGCCCCAGAATGTCTAGACACCCACCCAGCAAGCTCACACCTTGATTCTGGCTTTGCAAGCTCTGAGCAGAGAGCCCAGCTGAGTCCACCCGAACTTCTAACCTATAGAACAGAGATAATTAATTTGTGTTGTATTAAGCTGCTAAATTTATGGTAGTTTGTTATGCTGCAACAGAGACCGAATACACTTCCACTTTTTTGTTTTATCTTGAGAAGTGTCTGAGGACGCCTCCTTTGCATCGGGGCAGCCTGGATGCACGTGTCCAGGCTGAGGCTCAGGCCTGGACACGGCTGAACGGCAGGCACTAGGCCTTGGCCAAGAGGATCTTGTTTTGTACTCAGGAGGGAGGGGGAGGACAGCATCCTACAGTCTTCTTTATAAGAACCACCCAGCAGCTCCTTCCACAGCGCTGACTTCAGGCTGCAAAGCCTCCCAGTACTGCATTCCCTGCAGAACAGCAGAGCTCTGGGCGGAAACCAGAGAAGGGCAGTGACCTCGGCCTCCCCCTACTTCTCAGATGACAAGTCTGGGCTCTGTCAAGGCAAGAGAGGGGGAGCTGGGATGCAGGGAGCAACAGAGTTCGGCTGCATCCTTCCCCACCCCCCATAAAAAAGCCTCCTCTGACAGCTTGGGACAGGGATTTTTAAGTTTTATACTTGCTTCCTTAATAACTTGGACACAAAGTCAGGCACCCCTGGGAGTCCAGAAACGTTTGCAAGGAGGAAGATTAGGTTTCTGCTTTTTTGATTAAAAGCCCTAATGAAGGATTTCTCATTCCCACATGAGGTCTTTTCTCCAAATCTTCTCTGATTCTTCCCAGATGGTGTCCAGCTCTCCTCACCTCAGCCTCTGGCAGGGTGGGGCTTCAGAAAGTAGGAGG
This sequence comes from Dama dama, assembly GCF_033118175.1. Taxonomy (NCBI): domain Eukaryota; kingdom Metazoa; phylum Chordata; class Mammalia; order Artiodactyla; family Cervidae; genus Dama; species Dama dama. Next base: position 78,186,159 of record NC_083691.1, read on the forward strand.
GGTTTGTGTCTGAGGGACTTGGGCTCTCAGCCCTGTCACTTAACCCTCTGAGGGGAGGGGAGTGGGTGGGCAATGTCCTGAGCCTCAGTTTCTCCCCATCGGATGTGAGCCAAGAAATACACAGAAGGTGCCTGGTGGGCAAGAAGGAAGGAATAAATATTTTCCTTATGGCCTGCTTCACCTCAACACAAAGCTACCTTGGATTTTTTTTTTTTAATAACTAGAAGTTTTATTCTGGTGATAGGAGGGCCTGGTTAGCCAGCAGCAAAAGTCTTCAGTCAGCAAAGTTTGCCTCTGTGCTCCACCTTCTCAAAGCCACTTCCTCTCTCTGTATCCCCATTCTTTCTTTCACCCCTGCCTATCCAGATCCCAGGGCCATGGGGGTGGACACCCTCTGAAAGTTTCTCAGGGTTGTGTTAGTGAGAATCCCAGACTTGGGGCAAGCAGGCTGGTTGGGGGTGTTTGGGGGCAGGGGAGGGGGGTGAGAGGTTATGCCGGGGTCTTCTGGTAGGGACTATGAGACATGCTTGTGCGAGCCTCCCTCCTGCTTGCTTTCTTGGAAGCTTGATCTAAATCCTCTTAGATGGAGGTTTTGCTGTCAAGGAATCTCTGAGGGGAAGTCAGCTTGATTTCACCTTTTCAAAGTTTCCATGGCAAGGACTGAGCTTAGTGGGTCCTGAGGACAGAAGATGGGGTTGTCATGTGTTTTGGGGGGAGATGAGAGGAGCTTCAGGGTCTGGGCTGCAGGACATCAGCCCCATGGCAAGAAGGAAGTGAAGGCTAGGGGAGGCAAGGTGGTGACTGGTCTTTCCTCCTGAGGAGATGGAGACCGTGGGGTGTTCTGAGAGGGAGAATATTTCAGGGTCCCTGGGTGCTGGGAGCAAAGCTGGTTCCTCACAGGATTACCTTCCGGGGCAGAGGCTGAAGGAAGTGCCATGTGGGCATCGTTGCCATCGGTGCAGCGTGGTGGGGATGTCCAGGCTGGGGCCAGAGCATGGCCCTCAGCTGCCTCAGCCCTCCTCCCTGGGCTGAGGGCTCCAGGCTGAGCCAAGCATGAAACAGACAGCCTCTCTCCGCCTCTCTGTTCCCACCCCCATCCTGTAGGAGTCTGGTTTTCATCACCCATTAATCACTGAAGCTTCCCACAGCCTGCGTCTGTCTGTCCACACTCACCAGCCCCCTGGACCCTGGGGGGAGCGGGTGGATAGACAGACAGGCAGATGGTCTCTGACTTGGGGAAATTTAGGGTCAGGCCAGGGGCTGTTCTATCCTCCAAGGCAGGCTTCCTGAGCTTGCTGGTTACCCCCACCACTCTCAGCCTGGCTTGAAGCTGCCAGCCTGGCCACCTCACCCCAGCAGCAGGCGGTGGGGGCCGTTAGCTGTCCTGTTCACCAGGAAGGAAATGGGTTGGAGGGCTGAGGAATTCTAATGAAGCTTCCCCAGCTGGCAGGCCGGCTGGCGGGTGAGAGCTGGCACCTCCAACCCCACTAGAGTTGGTGCCAGCCCTGTTCGGCCGGGCCCACTGGATGCCCACCTGCTGCTGTGGGAACCCTGGTTTCGGGCTGCCTCGCAACCCCCCTGAAAATTCCCAGACACCCGATTCTCTCCACACCACTGCTCTGGCCCCACCCTGATGCTCTTCTTCCATCCCCTTGTCTTGCCTGAAGGAGACAGTCTCTGGGCTGGGCTGTGGGGCCCTACCTGTTCAGGCTGTCATTGTTTCCCCTCCCCGCCTGGGCTTCCCCGGTGGCTCAGGGTTAAAGAATCCGCCTACAATGCAGGAGCTGCAGGTTCAATCCCTGGGGAAGATCCCCTGGAGCGGGGCAAGACAATCTACTCCAGTATTCTTGCCTGGAGAATCCTATGGACAGACAAGCCTGGAGGGCTACAAAAAGTAACAAATGGGGACATGGCAGAGCAACTGAGCATGCACACTCAGCCCTGGAGACCTGGGTTCTCATCAGGCTCTGCCCTGACCCACTGTGTTGCCTTAGGGCCACTCAGCTCTCTGAGCCTCAGTTTCCTGGACTGTGACAGTCCCAGTCCCAGTCCCAGTCGCTGACCAAAGAGGGTGCTCATCAGTGCTGGGAAGCCTCTCGCTCCTCCAGTGACCATGGTCTACCCACCCCGTGCAGGTCCAGGCTGGTGGGCACCCCAGTGAGGCCTGGGAGTGGTCATGGCGAGTGGCAGGCAGCCAGCAGCTTCCATTGGTAGTCACCGCAGCGAGCTGAGAGAGTCTGAAGACCTGACCGTGACCGTGATGCCAGGGGTGGTCTGCTCCTTCCTGGTCTGGTATTCTGGGCTTGCCCCCCTCCACTCCTGCCATGCTGTGTCCCCAGAAACCAGGCGTCTCCAGCTCTGGCTACATCTCCAACCTTTCTCCAGGGCAGGTCTCAGCCAGGCTGCCTGGGCAGGTTTCCACCAGTGCTGAGAGCTGTGCAAGGGCCACTTCCAGCATCCCAGCTTCACCACTCAAGATCCCCAGCAGACACAGAGCCTCGAACTCAGAGGGCGGAGCCCACGGGGCCAGGATTCTCAAACCAGATGCACATCTGCTTATCACAACACAGTGATTTACATTCATTTGCATCAAGATCCATATCCACCCCACCCTACACCCATTTCCACTTCTAGGAAGACTACATATTTAACCAGCAACTCCAAAGGTGTAGTATCTAAGCCTCCCACCCCATCCCATCCATTTCAAGTGGGTTTTGAGGACCTGGGTGTGCACGGGCCTGTACCTGGGCTGCTGGGCAGATGAAAGATACAAAAAATAGAGCCCTGGCTCTTGGGGTGTTAACAGCCTAGAGGGGGAAACCAAAGTCAGAGGTGGGATCCTGGGAAAAGTATTAGATGGACTACACTCAAGTGTGTAGTGATGCAGATGGTGGGGTGTTAGGGTTGGGCTGGAAGTTCAGAGTGGGCTGGAGGAGCCCAGGCGGCAAGCTCCAGGGTCCCTGACACAGGGCTTTGTGCACGTAAGCCACTGTGTTGAAGAGGGTCCTGTGACATCTGGAGGGCCAGGTTTTCTTACTCAGTCCTAGGTCCAGTTGCCTTGGGTGGTATCATTGATCTGCTCGCAGCCTGGACAGCATGGCTCAAGGGTGAGGCCAACCAAAGCTTGCATCCAGGCTGAACCTGAGAGCTCTGAGCGTGCAGGAGTGATTGCCCTTCCCAATCCAATCCCCGGCCAATGAGAGGAGTGAGGGGTGATATACTAGAGACTAGGTCACATGTGCCAGCAGCCCCCCAGGAACAGGAGGAGCCAGGACAGGAACCAGGCAGCCTGGCTCTTCGGCCTGCTCCCCCAGCCTCATGTGAAGGGATGAGCTGGACGGGGCTCCAGGGAGGGATTAGCAGAGATGGGCTCTAGAGTCCAACTCAGTTCAGTTCAGTTCAGTCACTCAGTCATGTCCAACTCTTTGCAACCCCATGAACTGCAGCATGCCGGGCCTCCCTGTCCATTACCAACTCCCAGAGCCTACCCAAACTCATGTCCATCGAGTGGGTGATGCCATCCAACCATCTCATCCTCTGTCATCCCCTTCTCCTCCTACCCCCAATCCCTCCCAGCATCAGGGTCTTTTCAAATGAGTCAGCCCTTCGCATCAGGTGGCCAAAGTATTGGAGTTTCAGCTTCAACATCAGTCCTTCCAATGAACACCCAGGACTGATCTCCTTTAGGATGGACTGGTTGGATCTCCTTACAGTCCAATGGACTCTCTCAAGAGTCTTCTCCAACACCACAGTCCAAAAGCATCAATTCTTCTGTGCTCAGCTTTCTTTATAGTCCAACTCTCACATCCATACATGACCACTGGAAAAACCATAGCCTTGACTAGACGGACCTTTGTTGGCAAAGTAATGTCTCTGCTTTTTAATATGCTGTCTAGGTTTACCTGGGTTCAAACCCTGACTTCATTGATTACCAGCTGTGTGACTTCAGGGAAACCGCTTGATGTCTCGGCTGAGGCTTCCTCACCTGTAGAGTGTAATAACAGTACCTGCCTGGTGGGTCGCTGACTCAGTCTGCATAGCAGTAAATGATCACCACATGTGTCTGCCATTGGGTGGGGACTGAGGGAGGAGGAAGGAGGGTGGCCGGCTGTGGGCTGTGTGAAGAGATCAGGCTGATGTGGCGGGAACTAAACAGGGAAAGGGAAGGGGACAAGGCCGCGTGCGGGGGAGGGAAGCCCCAGTATTTGGGGCTGTCGCCCCCGGTTACCTCCATCATTCCAGAGGCAGATGTGGCAGCCATGTTCAGAGCTACCCAAGGCTAGGCAGCTTCTCTTCACTGAAATTACTTGGTCATTTGTGTGATGATGCTGCTCCAGGGATACAGGAGGGCCATGCCTTTGAGTCCCAGGTCCTATAATGTCACCATCTGCCCATGCTGAGCCTTCAAGGCCTAAGTGTGGTGAGACTCTGAGTTATTTGTCACAGCCCTGAAAAGCAGTTCCTTAAGGTTAAGTTTTGGGTTCCTTCTCTGGGTTCCTTAAACAATATCTAAGAAGAATGAGGACTTGATCTCTCCATGTTGTTGTGAAAATCTAATCCCACTATCAGGGCAGGAAAACTGGGGGTATCTGTGGAGAAGGGCAGGGATGCTGAGCAGAGGGGGTGGGGGGCTGAGTATATGAAGATAAAACCAGAAGAGCCCATTATAAGGAAATGCAATGCACAGGAGCAGACATACTCTTGAGCATACATTTCTGCCCACTCACACCCATAGACCATCATCAAGATGCAGGTTTTTGGAATACTCTTTCTTTCTTTTTTGGCTGTGCTGGGTCTTCATTGTTGTACCTGGGCTTTCTCTGGTTGCGATGAGCAGGGGCTACTCTTTAGTTACAGGGCACCGGCTTCTCATTGTGGTGGCTTCTCTTGTTGCTAAGCACGGGCTCTAGGGTTTATGAGCTTCAGTAGGTGTGGTGCGAGGGCTCAGTAGTTGTAGCTTGTGGGTTCAGTTGCTCTGTGGCATGTGGAATCTTCCCAGACCAGGGATCAAACCCATGTCCCCTGCATTGGCAGGTGGATTCTAAACTACTGGACAACCAGGGGAGCCCCGGAGTTCTCTTTCTTATGAATGATTCCATCCAGGAGTTTAGATAAAGCACGCAGAATGAATAAGCTCTCTCCTTGACACGTATTATTTAAGCACATTAGGGCAGATTGAGTTTATGTATTAATAGTGGATGAAAGAGAGGTTTGGAGTTCAGACTATTCTTTGCCCCACAAGTACAGGCAGGGTAGGAAGCGGGGAGACAGATGGTCTGAGACCGGCTTCCACGTTGGGTCCCAACCACAATGTCCAGCCCTGTGCAGGACACACACCGAAGGGTATCCTGACCTGACACATATGGGGTCAGTGGGAGGGTCATGTCCTTCATGTCCTACCCACTCCTTCATGGCGGCCCCTCCTTGGCCAAGTCACTCAGTTTGGGAAGAATACTCCGGGCCCTCTCTTTGCCACTCTTGGCTTCACTCTTTTCCTGTTTCCTGGCCTTCGGCCCTGTTCCCTGAAGAACTCCTCCTGTCTGCCTGGGTTAGACCCTTTGTGACTTGGGTTGCTCACCAAGTAAAATGTATGTACATTAGTGTAAACTGTGCACAGCTGGATGGATTCCACAAGTGTGTCTGTGCCCATGTGACCAACAGAAAAAGAGATAGAACGTTTCAGCACTAGGGAGGGTCTCCTGTGCCCCTCACCAGTAAACACCACCCCTAGAGGTAACCAATGTCTACCTTCTCCCACCATTGATTCATGTTGACTGCTATTACCTTCTACGAATGCTGTCTGGCTTATTTTACTCAACATCATGCCTGGGAGATTCATCCATTTTTGTGTGTTTTGTGTGTGGCAGAAGCTCTTGTTGAACCTATGGATATATGAGTCCATTGTATGGATACATCGCAGTATGTTTCACTATTCTCCTGTCAATGAATATTTGGATTGTTTCAGTTTGAGGTACTGTGAAAGAAGCATTCTTGTGCATACCTATTTATGAACACATGCATTTGATCCCCCAAGTATGCAACTAGGAGTGGAATTGCTGGGGGATTTGGAGTTTTAGGAGACCTTCCTTCTCACTGTCCTGGCCTTGGGACAAGGCAACGTTAGCAAAGCAAATGGTCCCTTCCTCTCCATGTCCTCCCATCTCCTGGGTGCCTCTTCTTGGAAAGTTCAGGCAGCTCTTACACAATGCTGGGTGTGAGGAACTGCGCAACCTACCCTGGAGGGCTCTGCACTTTGAAAGAGTCACTTGAATAGGCCTGAACAGCTGCAGAGGGAGTTGTGGGTTCTCCTTCAGGAACTGGACAGAGGTCAGGAGAGGGTGAGGGCCAGGGCAGCGAGGCAGCAAGAATGTGATTGCCCAAGATGCTGGTGGACAGTAAGCTCCAGGGTTAACGACCTGCCCAAAGTCACATGGCCAGGATGGGGCCAGCGAGGTGGTCAGCTCAGACGGGCCTCACTCCAGTCCAGAACTCTTTCCATGACAGCAGGCTACCCGCTCCATGCGGGAGCCCTTCAAGGACAGTTAGGTGTAAGGGTCATGGTCCTGTGGATTGTTCCACCCTGAGATCAGACTTCAGGCCACCCTTTCTGGGCCTCTTCACTCTTGCCTGCCCAGCAGCCTTGCCTCTGGCTGGGTCACCTCTCCAGGAGGCATTCACAGGCCTTGGATAGCCTGAGTCCTGGCCATGGACTGGAGGAGAGATAGAAACAAAGACAGAGTCTGGGGGCTCCAGTGCTCTGGACCCTGTGTCGGGGCCCGCCACTGAGCCAGCGTGGGAGAGTGGGGGTGGCCCCCAGAGGACACCCCTGGAGAACAGCCTGCCCTGCACAATCACTTCAGGCTTTCTTGGCCAGACCATCATCACATTAGGTTCCAGATTGGCAAGGGTGATGGGATAGCTTTATTAACATCTGGTGAGGCTGTGGCAGGTCAAGGGAGGAGCTACCTTGGCCTTCTGAGAGCTGGTGATGGACATCTCCACTGGAAGGCTCTGGATGCTGTGTTCCCAAATAATAATACTAGGTGTGGTTCATGGTGTGAAGACTTCAGGCTGTGGAATCAGAGATTCTCTGACTTGGCTGTTCTCTGGGAAGGGAGAGAGGCTAGCTGGGCATGCACACGTGTGTGTGTGTGTGTGTGTGTGTGTGTCTGGGTAGTGGGTGTGTGTGCATCCACTCAGTAGCCGTTCGGTCTGCAATTATTTACTGATTGCTCATAATGTAGGGATCCTGCTGTGAATAAGAGAGACAAAGTCCCTGCCCTCAGAGGAGCTTATTAAACCCAGAACATGTCTCCACGCAATTGTGTGTATATCTGAAAGTATGTGTTATATGGCTTCCTCTGTGTGTCTATGTGTGATGTGTGTGCATATGTGTGTGTGTGTCTGAAGGGGGTGGGGTGTGGAATATTTGGGTATGTACGTGTGTGCGCCTGAACATATGTGTCTGAGTGCATGTATATGTATATTAAGGGGAGAGAATTACTCATCCACTCTGAAGACTATTCAAGAAAGGCCTCTCCCAGGGCAGTTACATTTTCACAAATAAAAATAATCAGATAATGAGTTCATTTCCGATCTCAAGTTTGATGCCAACATTCCAGTGAAACAAGACCCGCTGGTGGGCGGGCTGCTCTTTGTGTGACTTGGATTAGCTGGGGAAAGTGCAGGGGTGAGACCTGCCACTTGCAGGCTGCAGGGGGGTGACGGGGGAAGAGGGAGTGACCTGCAACCAAGGGAGCAGCTGCACATGTCTGGGGCTGAGACGCCCCTGCCTCTTCCATGGGCATCAGGGGGCCCCCCACAGCCTGCACAAGGCCTGGACTTCCTCCATTCATTCCTTCGGGGGCAGGAGTGGGCAGAGTCCGTATAGCTTTGTAAATGCAGCTGGCTGCAGAAGGGGTGGCCTACCAGGCTTCCCAGGGTCAAAGAGGCAAGCAGATCAGTGCTCACAGATGCCTGCCAGGGGAGTGGGCCGCGGGATACAGACAAAGCCTTGAGGGGAGAGAGAGACATGGGGGCCACAGCTCCTGCGTCTGCCTGGATTCACAGCAGGGGAATCAAGAGGGCACCTTGGCTTGTCACGCAGAGCGCGTGCCCCAGCCAGTCCTACAGCCTGTTCTCGTCCACCTCCCCCTCACCCCTGCTCCTGTCAGGCTGGGCCATCGCCTCTCTGTTCCTTCTCTTCACAATGCTCTTTCTCCCACTCTGAATGTTCCAACCCATCCAACCTTTAAGATCCACATGTTACCCCCTTCACATCTGCTCTGATTCTGCCAACTGGGAACGCTTTCTCACCCTCAGCAGTTAACACCTCCTGACTGTCTCCTGTTTTCTTCCTTGAGTCCAAGTTGCAGAAGAGCAGGCTTTGGGCCTCACACAGCTGATTTTCCTCGGCAAGTCCCAGCCAGCCTGAAGATGGGCTGTTCCTAAAGGGCTCTCCAGAAAGGTGACCTGAACTGGAGTTGGAAACCTGCTCCTGACCTGAATCAGGGGAGTCTGTGAGAGCTTGTGCCCTAAGATTTGCCCCTGTGCTGAATCTGAGAACCAGAGCCAGATGAGAATTCCTTGGCAGTTGGATAGAAGCTGGGAGCAGGGCATTTGGGGAAGAGAGGGGTGAGGAAAGAAAGGGGTTTTTCCCAGAAGCCACAACTTGGAGCCTAAATCAAGACATCTGTGAGACGTCAGGGAACGGCGCCGGGGTGGGGCAGCGACGGCTAATCAGTTCAGAGGCAGAGGCGATTGTCTGCGAAAAGGAGAGTTCACAGAGGCCAGCTGTCCATCTGTCCGTCTGTCCATCCACCCATCCATCCACTGTTTACCCATTCATGCATCCAACAAGCGATACTGAGCACTTACTGTGTGCCAGGATCTCAGGGGGCTCTACCTACATGCAACCACATACATTATTCAGCAAGTCCTTAGAACAGCTGGGTGAGGAATGCGTCAAGATCTCAGAGAGGAAATCTGAGCCTCAGAGAAGCTGAAGTCAATGTTCAGGGTCACACAGCTGCTGAGGGCCTGAGTGGGATTTACACTCAGGTCAGGCTGCTTCTCCGAAGACTGAGCGCTTCCCACGCCAGGCAGGAACAAATGGCTTATTTCTCCGTCTCTCCACAGCTTCAGGCCGAGCTGGATGGAGGCCCTCTGGCAGTATGATTAAGCCTTACTCTTTGTCTGGGAAGTTCAGCCTGGGTCCCTACCCACTGCCCCCACCACAATGTTGCTATAAGCCAGCTGTCTTTATCTTTTAAAATCTTTGCTGACAAGGCCATTTGTAGGGGCAGGATTCTAACTCAAAAGGACCAAGTTCCACTAGTGGAATTTCTAGCCTAGAGGGAAGCTTGGCTGGGCAGGGGGTCCTCTTATTTTGCTTAGCAGTAAAACAGTCCTGGCAAGAGGGCGTAGCATTAGGTAAAGAGGTAGGCAGAGTTGAAAATGTTCTCAAAAAATCACTGGGGAAGTGGTTGAAAATACATCTTCTGGGGCTTCCTCCTCATAGAGCCTGAATGAACAATCTAGGTGGGCCCCCAAATCTGAATTTTTAACAAGCCCCAGAAGTTTTTGAGTGGTCAGTGGACCCATAAGAAATCCCTTAATGGGATTCACAGGACAAAGAAATCTTGGAAAACAAGAACTTCCTCAATGTAGCTGAAGATCACATCACTGTTTTGTTCAGATTAATCACACAGTTGACTGGCAATATGCTGAATACCCCAGATCCTTCCATGTTTTTTTTACCCCCCACACGTGCTGAGGCAGGTGACTTCTTGGACCCCATAAGCAGAGTGTGACATTGAGCCGTCTTCAGACTCATCTCTGAAATGGGCCCTATTTACCCAGCATGACCAAATCTGTTAGCTTATATCATACAGTGTATTTCCTACTCTTCTCAGATTTGATGGTCTGCAAACTTGAGAAGTCTACCACTTACAGCTTCATCCAAGTGCCTGCAAACATGCTGAAGGCTTCAAGGCTGCATAGGAAGTGCTCTCCTTGCTGCCATGGGCCTTGAGGCTCATCCCTGGAGGACTCACCAGCCCTTGGACATAACTAGCTCCACCCTCAAGGTCTCCATTATGAAGGATGCTATGAAACACTGTCTGGACTCCAGCTACAGAGGCTGTGCATCTGGGTATCTTCCCTCATTCCCATCAGCAGAATTCGAGGGCTCCCTGGGTCAGACCTTGAGGTCATGCTTTGTTCCTATTGTTGTTCAGTCACTCAGTCCTTTCCACCTCTATGCAACCCCATGGACCGCAGCATGCCAGGCTTCCCTGTCCTTTACTATTCCCCAGAGCTTCACCTTCTCCCGGAGCTCACTGCTTACTGCATTGTGAATGTTCAAGCCCATCTTTCCACAGTGCGTGTCCAAAACCATGATGTCAAGTTCACCAATGGGTAGAGCAGGTTTCTCTCTGTACCCTCCTCCTGAGCTCCAGGCCTGCCTTGACATCCACGCTGCAGCTGGTCATCTCAAGGGCTCTAGGTTGGAGGTGGGGGGTGCAGGGGAATGAGCAGAGCTGGGAAGAAAAAAGAGAGACACTTGGGGGAATTTGACTTTCCTCCAGGGTGGAGGCTTGAATACGCAGGCAATGTAATTAGCCTGAAGCCTTGGAATGAAATTCCTCCTCTCCCCTGGTGGAAGGGTGGGCTGTGCCTGAGCTTCCTGAGCTGGAACTTGAGCCCTTGTGCTGGTTACGTGCAAAATGGGGAGAGAGGCGAAGAGAGGGACTCTGAGATTTCAGTGTTCTGGCCCAGGCTGGGAACGCAGGACTCAGAAATTTGATCGGGGACTGTAAGAGCTCCAGAGTTTTCCCACATTTCTCGGAAGTCTTTCTCACCAGAACTTGGGTTTCTTTGGATTAATCCTGCCGCTTAAACATGTCTCCCATTCTAACAGGGTGGGGTGAGGACAGGAAGCAAGCACTTACTGCGCTTTAAGGATTCTGGCCTCGCTGTTTCTGAAACCACCATCCGCTGCCAGAAGGGCAGAGTGGGCAAGTGCTAGAGGAGAGAGGGGAGAGCCCCCCAGGACCTCCAGAGCGCTCCAGTGGGGCGACGAGGTCCAGTGATGGGTATTCCTGGGAGAGGAGAAAGTTTTTCCTGGTTCTCAGGTTCTGAGCTGTCCTTTCCCCCGTGGAACTGTCCCATGCTCCTTGAGGGCAGTGACGCCTTTCTCTGTCCATCCCTGTGGTCTCGGGCACCCTGATCTGTGCTCTTTTAGGGGCCGGGAGAGAGAGTGGCCTGACCCCCTGCTTGCCACCACTGCCCCTTAGCCATCCCTCCCACAAGAAACACCCCCCCAACCCTCACCCCAGGGCATAAGACTCTCCCTGCACCTTGGCCTGGGTCAGAGGTTGGGAGCGCTTTGCTACACAGCCCTACGCCTCTCAGGAGCTAGAGGCAGCAGCTGCTGTGGTGTAGTTTTGTCTGTAAAAAAAGAGAAGACGTGGAGGTAGCCGAGAGGAGGAAAGGAGAGACTGTGTCCTGGCTTTGTGGGGGCTGGGGGCTGACTCAGTTCTGAGCCAGGCAGGGCCCTTCCCCCCAGCTTTCCATGAGGCAGACCCCAGGAAAGACCTCGGGGATCATGGGGACCAGAGGAAAGACCTGAACAAAAACAAAACTCCTTTATTCCTATCATGCTCCCTGAGGAAGTCAGGGTCTTGGGTTCAGGGCTACTTTGTCACGAACTGACTTTGGGGGCTGGTTCCCCAGCCCCGGCCTCTCTCTCTTGTGGCTGTGGACTGCTGTGGCTTCACAATGAAGTGCCAGGGTTTGAAATGCCACAGGATAAACATGGCTCATCCTCCCAAGGTCAAGCTTACCAGATGATCGGAGGAAAAACTCCCATTATTTTTATATTGAAACACCATGTCTATGTTATGAAGTGGGAAGCAAAATTCACATCAATTGTTAACATTTCAAAAAATTTTAAACTTGCTATGGCCCCTAGATGCTCACTCTCTACTCCTTTCAAACACATACTCCAGCTCTCCAGGTCTCAGTTTCTCCATCTGAGAAATGGGATTACAGCAATCTTACCCTCGCTGAGAAGTTCATGAGGGTGATGGAGCGAGAACTGGGTGGAAGCTGGCATTTCCTCCTCCTGTAGCCATTTTCACACTCCAGCACCGCAGAGAAACTCTCTTTTACTGGTTCACTGGGCTTTCCCTGGCCGAGCTGGAAGTGACAACCTCCAGCTTTTGGCTGGGCACCAGGTCAGTCAGATCTCAGTGGCCTGGAGGTTGCCTGCCTGACCCCTCTGCATCATGGGACAGCCTGATGCAGGGCCTGGGTATCTGGCAGGGGCTGGGCATCCTCCAGCACCCATCCCTCACCCCTTCCTCACTCACCGACACTGGAGAAGGTGGAAGGAGAGGGTGTTGGGGGAAGGGATGGGGCATTTCTTCTTCCTGAGGCTTTGAGTACCAGGAGCATCTCTAACACTACACCTAGGAAAGGGGTTTGTGAACTGCCAATCTGTGGGCTGAATCTATGTTAGTGTGCTGTGCTTAATCACTCTGTCATGTCCGACTCTGCGACCCCATGGACTGTGGCCCGCCAGGCTCCTCTGTCCATGGGGATTTTCCAGGCAAGAATACTGGAGTGGGTTGTCATGCCCTCCTCCAAGGGATCTTCCCGACCCAGGGATTGAACCCAGTTCTCCCGCATTGCAGACAGATTCTTTACCATCTGAGCCACTAGGGAAGCCCCCCACAGCATATTTTAAAATTGGGAGATCCCACCCAAAAGGCTGGATTACTTTCTCTCTCTTGAAAAGCTCAGGCCTGGCCATTTTGGCCCATGAGGCACTAGCGGGCCAGAAGGAGCAGTCATTGCCACCTTCACTAGAGTTTGCCACAGTCCCCCTACCCCCAAGGCCTCACACCACGCTCCCCTGCCCGCTTTGCCCACTTCTCCCACCCCCATCACCAGCTGCTACTGTGGGCAGGGTGTGTGTTCTCTGACTACACCACCTGTGAGGACGGTGACACCCATGGCTCAGAGGATGCTCTTCATTCAAAACTGGAGTATTTCGGGCCCTCTGGAGTTCAACTGAGAGCCAGGGGGCAGGAGAAAGTCCCCGGTCCTCTTCTTCCCGCCTGCATCAGTCATCACCAGCTCCTCACACTCCTCTGTGCATTGCAGAGGCCTGAGGGGCTGCAGGCATAGATCCCAAGGAAGGTACAGTTCTGCTGGGGCTGCTGGAAAGGAAACCTCATGGTCGCATTTCCTACCCCTCAAACCCCCGACCCTAGTGACCAAAATTCCCTGGGTGAGTGGAGGTGTTAGTACCAACACACACCCCTGCACAGATCTCCTAAAACAGCTTCCTAGAAGGGAGTGGACCCGAGTGGCAGGCTGGGAGCTGCCACTTCGTCAGCCTCCCAGGTCGTGCAGGAACCACAGAGTGAGGTCTGGGCCAACCTTGTCATTCATTTATTCATTCACCAATTCATTCATCTGGCATGTACTTGTTGAGTGTCTAGTCAGGGCCAGCGAATGTGTGAGACACCATTTCCTACTGCAAGACCTTGGGCAAGTCACAATCTCTGCCTCCACCTCCCTTATCTGTAAAATCGATCTTACACATCAGCCCTGAAGTTCCTCATGAGGATCAGACAAGGTGATGGCATCTCTTGGCATGCAGCTGGTACACAGTAAGCGCTCAATAAATGGTACCCATTTTGCCAAAGTGCTTTTACTAATAGTATTAATAGTCCAGATCCCCGATCAGATTCCGAGGCTGGGCGGGGCTGCCGTCTCGTGCCTCTGTTCTATGTTCCCTGCTCTCCTCCCGCACCCCCAAGTCAGGACCCCAAAGCCAGGCCCCATGAGGTGCACAGAGGCCCCATTCTCTGGCCCCGCGTCCCCTCGGCCGCTCCTGGGGGACCCTGCCTGGTGACCCCGCGAACCCGCCGTTTGCACGGGCAAAGAGGGGCCTTTTGTTCCCGACCGGCCCGCGAGGCTCCCGCCCTAATCCGGCTAATTACCGTCCACATGGCGGCGGGGCGCGCGCTCGCCCACCACTTTCCCACGGCCGCGAAGAAAGCCCCTCAGTGCGGCGCGGAGAACAGAGCGGCGATTCAGCTGCGCCCGCCTGCCCGCCCCGCGAGCCCCTCGGCCGCCCCTTCCCTGTCTTCTGCTCCTGTCCTCCGAGTCTGCTTGCCGGGTCTCCGGGGCTGCTTCCCCGGCTGCTGCTCTCTCTCATGCCTTTCCTCCCTGCCTGTGCGTGTGTCTTCCTGTCCCGTCTCCTCCCTCCTTCCCTTTCTGTCTGTCCACTCTGAGGCTCTCCCTGTCTCTCTGTTTCCTGCATCTCTCCCAAGGCCAGGGTTCAACTTGCCTGCTCACCTATGGGTCCATCTGGGGGCTCAGCAGTCCTCAGGCCCTTCCTTCTCTTCTTCCCGGGGACCCGAGCGACTCGGCTCCTTAAATGTAAGGAAACCAAGGATGCTTGGGGTTCAAGCCATGTCTCTTGCGGTTTGGAGGAAGCTCTGGGTTCTCTGGTGTGGGCAGCTCTGAGATAGTGCTGGCCCCGGAAGGTGTGGGGTGTCTCCTACAGCAGGGTGTGAGCACAGGCTGGAGTGGACCCAGGACACTTAGCACATGGCCTCCTGTGGCCAGACCAGAAAGGGGAGCAGCTCTGAAGCAGCCTCAGCCTTGTGGGCCGCCACGAGCCCCAGCAGTGTTGGCCAAGGAGAAGGTTGGGTCTGGGTCATCTTTGGTGTGGGTCTGGCTGGCTGCTCTTTTAGAATTCATTGACAGTATATATCTTGGGGCTTCTCAGGTGGCTCAGTGGTAGAGTCTGCCTACCAATGCAGGAGACGCAGGAGATGCCAGAGACGCGAGCTCAATCCCTGGGTCGGGAAGATGCTTTGGTGGGGGAAGTAGCAATCCACTGCAGTATTCTTCTTGCCTGGGAAATCCCCAGGACAGAGGAGCCTGGTGGACTACAGACATGACTGAGCACACACACATATATTTGAGGAATTCTGGACAGGCTATGGAACAGGTCTTTTGGGCCACATTTAGGCCTAAGAAATTCATTCACTCATTCACTCAACCAATACTTATTGGGTGTTTACTCTGTGCTGGAAACCATCGAAGGCCACAAGGGAGAAAGACATGAACAAAGCAAAGTTCCTGTGTTACATTCCAGTGGGAGAGTCCTCTGGAAAATAAGGAAACCAGCTGTCAGATGGTAGGAAGGGCTATAGAGAATGGCAAAATCAGGAAGGGGGGTCTGGGAACTGGCGGGGGGATTGGGTGGTCACAGGGGGCCAGTCTGAGTTGGTGACACCTGAGCAGAAACCTAAAGTGAGGTCAGGTGCTTTCTCTCCAGGGGGGTCCTGGACTTGCTGGAAAGTTCCCACCAGGAGCCTTTTCCTGGTGCCTCAAACCCCAGGCACTGGGAGATGCTGAGACCCTCTGTGGCCTGGTGGAGGCAGCCGGCTCACCAAGGGACTGTAGCCAGAAAGGGGCTGGCCAGGAGGCCTGTGCTGTGGGAAAACTTCCTGGCCCTCACTTTTCTTTCCTTTTCCTCACCACTGTCAAGGATTTCCCAATGGTGACCTTTGAATGAACAGATCACAATAAACCACAGAGCCCTGTTGGGCGGGGTCCTGGCCTGGGCCTGGTGGTCCATGCCTGAGGGAGAAGTAGGGCCCTCTTGTCTGCAGAGAAACCAAGGGCTTCTTTACATCGAGGTGTTTGAGGAAAAAGTGTTAGTGAGTTTTGTGAGCTTGTAAATCACAAGACAACAGTTTTGTTGTGGGTGTTCAGATTAGGAGGGACAAGAAAGAAGGAAAGGGACAAAATGCATTCCCCGTGGGCTCATATTGATCTCAGGCAAAGCAGGAGAACCTGGGGAACAGAGGCAGGACAGATGGACACATTATAGGATCCGTGGTCACTCCGGGCTGGGATTCAGGCCCTGAGGGAGACTGGAGTCCCAGCCAGAGCGTGTTTTTATGAGTGTGTTTGCTAAGTGTGTTGTGTGTGGCATCTGGGTGGAGGCAGGAGGCCCACGGGGTCTTTCCCAGCCTCTCCCAGCAGCCCACTCTCCCCACCCTAATTGCCCACCCTGGCAGAGCCTTGGTCCTGGCTGACCTCCCACTGAGTCTGCTTCTAGGAGGGGGTGATGGTGGGTGGATGGCAAACCCGCCTTTCTCCTGCCAAGCTGAAGTGGGGTGGGCTAGGCTGAGGGGTCCAGACACCCCCAACTTGGGCCTCCTTCCCATGGACTATGCTGCCCAGGACTTTGTGAAGCAGACAGTGCCACAGTTCTGTTTGGGGTCAAATGCAGGAAAGTCCAGCTGGATCTGGGAGCTGGGAGAGTTCTTCTTAACCTTCCCCTCACTACCTAGGAGACCTTGAGTGTAGCATCAGACATCTCTGAGCTTATTTCCTCACTGAAAAGTAAGGATGATAATAATAAACCCTCCCCACAGGGATAGGAAGAATAAAATGAGATAAAGTTGTAGAACGTGTTCTGTCAGCCAGCAATTTCAACCTTTTTTGACCAATACATTTTACATTTTGACCCATTACCTTCACATAGAAGGAAAACAAAAGTTTACACTTTTTCTTATTATGTTGAATGCACTGATCTAGCTAACTCTATTTCATTCTATTTTTAAAAATTGCAAGTCATGAGACTTGACTGGTGGCCCAGGGGTTAAGATTCAGTGCTAGCAATTCAGGGAACCCAGGCTCAGTCCCTGGTCAAGGAATTAGATCCCACATACAACTAAAGATCCCACTTCCTGCTACTAAGACCCAGTGCAACCCAACAAGTAAACAAAAATAAACATTTAAAAATAAAATAAAAATTGTAAGTCATGACCCATTGGGTCTTGAACTACAGTTTGAAAAACACTGCCATAAACCATGGAATGGGATACAGAAGCTAGTGTAGTTTCACTGCCTGGAGAGCTTGCTGGGGAAAGAGCAGGATGGGAGCTGCCACCCTGGGGACAATCCGCTGACCACAGTGAGGCCTGCCGCTGCTTCTCCATGGTTGACTGCAGCTTTGCTTCTCAGCTGCCTCTCCTGACTGCCCCCAAACCTCCCTGCTGACTGTGCTTGGCTCCGTGCTGAGGCCAGGCAGAGTTTGCTAAACTCGAGTAGGACCCTGGGATCACCACGCCCCTCACGACTTTAGAGAAGAGGAAACTTCTGTAAATGTCCCAGGCAGGGAAAGCGGTTTAGTCAACACCATCTGGTGTAGTCAGTCAGCAAAAACAAGACCAGGAGCTGACTGTGGCTCAGATCATGAACTATTGCCAAATTCAGACTTACATTGAAGAAAGTAGGGAAGACCACTAGATGATGTGACTCAAACCCTTACGATTATACAGTGGAAGTGACAAATAGATTCAGGTGGTTAGATCTGATAGAGTGCCTGAAGAACTATGGATGGAGGTTTGTAACACTGTACAGGAGGCGGGGATCAAAATCATCCCCAAGAAGAAGAAATGCAAAAAGGCAAAATGATTGTCTGAGGAGGCCTTACAAATAGCTGATAAAAGAAGAGAAGTGGAAAGCAAAGGAGAAAAGGAAAGATATACCCATCTGAATACAGAGTTCCAAAGAATAGCCAGGAGAGATACGAAAGCCTTCTTCAGGGATCATTGCAAAGAAACAGAGGAGAACAATAAAATGGGAAAGACTAGAGACCTCTTCAAGAAAATTAGAGATACCAAGGGAACATTTCATGCAAAGATGAGCACAATAAAGGACAGAAATGGTATGGACCTAACTGGATGCAGAAGATATTAAGAAGTGGTGGCAAGAATACATAGAGGAACCATACAAAAAAGGTCTTCATGACCCAGATAACCTCGATAGTGTGATCACTCACCTAGAGCCAGACATCCTGGAGTGCTAAGTCAAGTGGGCCTTAGGGGGCATCACTACGAACAAAGCTAGTGGAAGTAATGGAATTCCAGCTGAACTATTTCAAATCCTAAAAGATGATGCTGTGAAAGTTCTGCACTTAATATGCCAGCAAATTTGGAAAACTCAGCAGTGGCCACAGGACTGGAAAAGGTCAGTTTTCACTCCAATCGCAAAGAAAGGCAATGCCAAAGATTGTTCAACCTACCTCACAATTGCACTCATCTCACACGTTAGCAAAGTAATGCTCAAAATTCTCCAAGCTAGGTTTCAACAGTACGTGAACTGAGAACTTCCAGATGTTCAAGTTGGATTTAGAAAAGGCAGAGGAACCAGAGATCAAACTGCCAACACCCATTGGATCATCAAAAAGCAGGAGAATTCCAAAAAAACATCTACTTCTGCTTCACTGATTATGCTAAAGCCTTTTACTATGTGGATTACAACAAACTGTGGATGTTTCTGAAAGAGATGGGAATACCAGACCACCTTACCTGCCTCCTGAGAAATCTGTATGCATGTAAAAAAGTAACAGTTAGAGCTGGACAGGGAACAACAGACTGGTTCCAAATCAGGAAAGAAGTACATCAAGGCTGTATATTGTCACTTTGCTTATTTAACATATATGCAGAGTACATCATGCAAAATGCTGGACTGGATGGAAGCACAAACTGGAATCAAGATTGCCGGGAGAAATATCAATAACCTCAGATATGCAGATGACACCACTCTTATGGCAGAAAGCGAAGAGGAACTGAAGAGCTTCTTGATGAAGGTGAAAGAGGAGAGTGAAAAAGTTGGCTTAAAACTCAGCATTCAAAAAGCTAAGATCATGGCATCCGGTCCCATCACTTCGTGGCAAATAGATAGGGAAACAATGGAAACAGTGACAGACTTTATTTTCTTGGGCTCCAAAATCACTGCAGATGGTGACTGCAGCCGTGAAATTAAAAGACGTTTGCTCCTTGGAAGAAAAGTTACGACCAACCTAGACAGCGTATTAAAATGCAGAGACATCACTTTACTGACAAAGTGCTGTACTGTGCTGTGCTTAGGTTCGTTTGGTCATGTCCAACTCTTTGAGGCCCCATGGACTGTAGCCCACCAGGTTCTTCTATCCATGGGGATTCTCCAGGCAAGAATACTGGAGTGGATTGCCATGGCCTCCTCCAGGGACTGACAAAGGCCCGTCTAGTCAAGGCTATGGTTTTTTCGGTGGTCATGTATGGATGTGAGAGTTGGACTATGAAGAAAGCTGAGTGCCGAAGAATTGATGCTTTTGAACTGTGGTGTTGGAGAAGACTCTTGAGAGTCCCTTGGACTACAAGGAGATCCAACCAGTCTGTCCTAAAGGAAATCAGTCCTGAATATTCATTGGAAGGACTGACGTTGAAGCTGAAACTCCAATACTTTGGCCACCTGATTCGAAGAGCTGACTCATTGGAAAAGACCCTGATGCTGTTAAAGATTGAAGGGAGGAGAAGGGGATGACAGAGGATGAGATGGTTGGATGGCATCACTGGCATCACTGACCTGATTGACATGAGTTTGAGCAAGTCTGGGAGTTGGTGATGGACAGGGAAGCCTGGAGTGCTGCAGTCCATGGGGTCGCAAAGAGTTGGACACAACTGAGCGACTGAACTGAGCTGACCTGGTGAATGGGCTTCCCAGGTGGCACTAGTGGTAAAGAACCTGCCTGCCAGTGCAGGAGACGTATGAGACTGGGATTTAATCCCTGAGTTGAGAAGATCCCCTAGAGAAGGAAATGGCAACCCTCTCCAGTGTTCTTACCTGGGAAATCCCATGAACAGAGGAGCCTGGCAGGCTAGTCCATGGGATTGCAAAGAGTTGGACACGACTGAAGTGACTTAGCAAGCATACAGGCACATCCGGTGAATAGGTGGCAGAACCAAAATCATAGCTTGGGTGTCCCTGTTTGCCCACAGCTTGTTTTCTGTTGCGGCCTGGTCTCCTGCCTGCCTGAAATCCCTTCCTGCCTCCACCTCTAGGGTCTGGGAGCCACCCTTGACCTTAGTAGGAATAAAGCAGCAGGACCACTCAGGTGTGCACACACTAGCCATGTAGCCAAAGGCAAGCTCATTAATGCTTCTGAGCCTCCATCTCCTCTTCATGAAGTAGGAATGATGCTTCGGCTCTTTTCAACCACTTTTGCAGATTAAATAGGTAATGTGCATAAGAAGAACTTCGAAAAAGCATTTAAATATGCTCTAAAATTGAAGACTTCTTGAGGATGGGGGAAAGGTTGAATAAGTGAAGCCCAGGGTTGGTGGGTTACAGTCTATGAGGTCACAACGAGTCAGACACGACTGAGTGGGCATGCAGGCATGCATGCAGGTTTTTTTTAAGAGAGTGAAATTGTTCTACATGATCTTTTAATGATAGGTGCATGACATTGTGTTTGTTGAAACCCATAAAACTTTACAGCACAAAGAGTAAATCTTACTGTGTGTGTGTGGTCTGTCACTCAGTCATGTCTGACTCTTTGTGACCCCACAGACCCCACAGAACACCAGGCTCCTCTGTCTACGGGATTCTCTAGGCAAGAATGCTGGAGTGGGTTGCCATTTCCTCCTTCAGGGAATCTTCCCCACCCAGGGATCGAACCAAAGTACTGTATCTCCTACATTGGCAGGCAGATTCTTTACCACTGAGCCACTTGTGAAGCCTAAATCTTAATGTATGCACATTTAGAAAAGTCATTTAGGAGGTCTGGAGATCCCAGGATGGAATACAGACTATGACAAACTTATTAGTATGACAGATGTATGAAACAACCTCAATGAAGTGGGTGGGGGGGAAAGGTTTCAATTTAAATAAACTTTGGAATGCATAGTCTGTAAGACTAAAGGTAGAAGAAATTGTATGAGCACTGTATGCTAGCTGATGAAGCAGTTTCCTGTAGGGTATGGATTAACAATTCTGAAACCTCTATACATGTATATTGGAACTGAACCACTCAGTAAAGGGATGGTGGATGGTGAGATCCAGGTTTCTCTCTTTGGGAGTGAGAAGTGGAAGTTACAGATAAGCAAAGGGAGAAGGCTGGTGTGATCCTTGTGATAATGGATTAAAGCTGTAGATAGCAACATGAACTCAGGTTTACCTTAACATAGATACAGAAGGTTACATATAGAAACATTTATAGATTTCTCTATATTTGGTTAGTTTGATAGACACACAGGTTAGTATACATACATATTATATTGTTGTATCAGCTGAGAGGGCCTAGAAGCAATGACACTCCAGTAGCAATGAGCACACTTACACCTTCATTTCTAATACTACTTTCCAATAAAAAGAACTAGGGCTCCATGGAAAGATGACTGCTTCTAGGACAGGAGGCAGGAAATAACACAAGATGAAGCTGGAGCATCTTGTAGTGCCGGAAAGCAAAAAAGTGCTTAAAAAAATATAGATGGGAGTATGCCAAAGAGATACACGGGCCAACTGAAAGAGCTCCAGTGACCAAAGCTGGAACAATCTGAGCAAGAAAATAAATATAGTTGTATTGGATTATTACCCAAAGTATAAAATAAATATTCGTGAGCCTGTACTTAAATAAATAAATAATTCAACAATTAATGACATATTTAATTGAGTTATTAAATCAAATAAATGGGGGAGGAGAGACAAACTCCAGTGCAGAAAAATTCCCGGTGGTTTATGCAGACATGTCCCCCTCAAGGAGGAGCCTGGCTCCCCACTCCTTAAATGCGGGCTGTACATAATGACTTCCAAACAGAGCAGTGTGGAAAGGGGACAAAAGGGTAACTTGATACTAGAGAAACCGCGGCCAGGTGGTCAAGGTCAGCATCAACAGTGATGAGTCATGTTGGTATCGTGCACCCTTGCTGTGATGGGATGACAACAGCTTTACCTCTCTGGTCTTCCTTCCCGAACCCGTGATTCCAGTCTAACTATGAGAAAAAGCACCAGACAGTTCTCTCCTGAGCCATGGTCCATATAGTTCCTGACCAATACTCCTCAAAACTGTCAAGATGATCAAAAACAAGGTAAGTCTGAGAAACCGTCACAGCCAAAAGGGACCTACAGAGGCATGACAACTAAATATAATGTGATACCCAGAAAAGAAAGGGGACATTAAGTAAAAAACTAAGGAAATCTGAAGAAAATATGGACTTACACTATAATAATCATGCTTATCATAATATATTGATATTGGTTTATTCATTGTGACAAATGTATCAGACTCTCAGCTGTGAGGTGGTGGTTTAGTGCATAGATTCTGAAGCCAAGCTCTGGTGTGTGTGTGTGTGTGTGTGTGTGTATGTTAGTCACTCAGTCTTGTCTGACTCTTTGCGACCCCATGGACTGTAGCCTACCAGGATCCTCTGTCCATGGGGATTCTCCAGGCAAGAATACTGGAGTGGGTTGCTATGGCCTCCTTCAGGGGAATCTTCCCAATCTAGGGGTCAAACCTGGGTCTCCCGAGTTGCAGATGGACTTTTTACCATCTGAGTCACGAGGGTAGCCCAAAGCCAGATTGTTGGGATGCAAATCTGACCCTACAACATACTGATTGTATGACTCTAGGCAAGTTACCTACTCTCCCGGTGCCTCAGTTACTTCATCTCTAAAATGGGGATATTACCGAATTGTTGGGAAGATTAAAGAAACATAAAGTACACAGACAAGCACCTGCATGTGCATAGTTACTCTGTCACGTTACGATGCCAGCCCTGCTGGGTGTTGGGGTGCTAGCCAGCTGGGCCTACCTTGGAGGATCTGTCATTTTGTTTCGCCACTTGGGTCCCCAAGCTGACTTACCAGGTGCCACCAATCTGTCTCTCTGGAGGAGGAGTTATTGCTCTGACTGTGCCTTGCTCACTGTCATGGCACTTGGGCTTCTGATCTCTTCTACACGTCTCTCATTCTGACTGCCTATCTTACTTGCTTTGGGCAGGTCATTGAGAATAAAAAAAGAGTTGTTAGGTGCATGTAGAGTCCCCCACTGTGGAGAGTGGTGTATGATGGGGTGGATTTTTAATTCATAAACTTCTCCGGGAAACAGAAGTTTATCATCCACACATCTCATGGGGAGACATTGATCTGTTGCTGAAATAAGAGTCCAGAGAGAACGGGACACATTTTGAGTGAGTCTTGCCTCAGGGAAGCCAGAGTTTTCACAGCCCCTCTCAGGACCTGCCTGATGGATGCAGCAGACTCCCGAGGAAGCTAAGGTTTCATCTTAATTAGATGTAGCCAGAGAAAAATGAACACACTCTAAGAGATTTTCCCACATACATCTTCTAGAACTCAGACGTGCTTCTGGTCCAGCCTGCACCGCAGGACTCAGGTTTCACCATCTCAAGGAGCCTCCTTTTGATGAAGGAATGCAGTGACCTGGGGAGTAGGAAAATTTCTTTGAAATTCCTTTGGAAGGAGGAGCCCTTGCCCTAGCCTTAGGAGCAGAGAGCGGGGACCTGGCAGGCATGGGAGAACAGCCTGCATATTGGAGCTTGCAGAGCCTACAGCTCTCCTGAAAGGTGGTCATGTAACCTCCAGCAACTCTTCATTGAGTGTTCCCTGGTGCCTTGCACTCCACCATTGCACCTGGGAAAATGACCCACTTTTTAGTGTGGGAAAACCATTTTGATGATGTGAACTTGCAGAAACAGAACTTGGAAACTGTCCACCTTCCTTCCTACCCACAGGGGAGCCAGATTGCTGGAAGGATTGCGAGCCTGCACCAAGCCAGACCAAGAAGGTCTGGGTGCAGGGAAGGCACTAGCCCCCCGGCAGGGAGGACAGCATGGGCTCTGCCGTATGTGAGGGGCTGGACAGGAAGCAGACTGGGGCCAGACTGCAGGGAGAGACAGTAGTCCAGCTGGAGAGGGAGCTGAGTGAGTATCTTGCCCATCTGGGGCTACCTGACTCCCAGGGGGCGTTGCTGAGAGTGCCATTTCTAGGGGGGTTTAGGAGCATTGAGTGGGGACGATGTGCAAAGTGGAAAGAGGCCTGTGTCTGAATCGGCACTCTGCCCGACTGTGGGGACCACATCAGGCAAATGTCCTAACCTCTAAGAGTCACATTTATAAAACAAGGATAGCATTGCACTATGTGCACACATGTACACACACACACACACACACACACACTCTACCACCACCAAGAACAACAACAAGTTTCCAGAGGAAAGACTTTTTTGCTCAGGAAATTCTTTGAAATGTGCCCTGTGAATCATTGGGAAAGACTCTGTTGTTGGGAAAGATTGAGGGCAGGAGGAGAACGGGGCGACAAAGAATGAGATGGCTGGACGTCGTCATTAACTCAATGAGTTTGGGCAAACTCTGGGAGGCAGTGAAGAACAGGGAAGCCTGGCATGCTGCAGTCCATGGGGCCACAAAGAGCTGGACATGACTGAGTTACTGAAGAACAACCACCTGTGAATCACCAAGAGGAGCTAGAGTAGAAGCCATTTCCCAAACCTCATTGATCTCAGAGCCCTTTCTGGAAAGATGAGCCTCTCTTGGAGTGAACGATCAAGGCATTCACTAGCTGGCTGGTGGCACAGTAGAATAACCTTAAGCCTAAACATAAATGAATAAGTGAAACATGACCTTCCTCCAGAATTATGCAAACCTGGTGTGGCCCAGAGACTGCATTGCTTTAAAGCTCAGGTGATCCTTAGGAACACGTGGGATTGAAGGATTGAGGTTCATGGAATCAGACTTGGTGGAGGACCCCTCCATGGATACCTCTCCCAGTCCCCACAGGCAGGCTGCTGTTAGAGAGAGGGCTTGCTCCCTCAGTCACATGTCTAGATGCCACCAGCTCCAGGCAGGGCTTACTGGATGTTACCACCTTGAATGGAGGCTCAGCCTTGTTGCCTCCCAGGACCTCTCATGTCCCTCAGCCTCTGCTTCCTTCAGGGCACGTCCAAGGCCATGGTAGCTGGGCTGCCATCATATGCTCCCTGGCCCTGACTTCAGCGGCCCCACCAGCCTGGCAGAGCCGGGATCCCCCCTCACAGGTCTGTCATGCAGCTGGCTCGAGGCCCAGAATCTGTGGGCCTTCAGCTTCATTAAGATGCTGCCCCAACTCTGCCCTAGTTCAGATTTCAAAGCCCATGGCATGCACCCCAAGGTTTCCCTGCTCCCTCTTTCACTCTGGAAACAGGTCTCAGTTTCTGGGGGCCCAAGGAGCGTGGTGGGCTTGTCCCCTAGTGCTGACCGGTTGAGATGGGAAAGAGCCTGCCGAGTCATGCAGCCATGGGGAGGGCCCCGGCTGGCCCTGCAGAAGAGGCCCTTTCTGAAGTTCACTGACTTTCACTGGGGGTGATTTCAAAGTTTGTCTCTCTCCTTGAGGGTGCCTTTCTAATACGCACAGAGAGGTTGCCAGGGTACACGGTGGCCTGCTCTGGCTGCTGCTGCCTGCTGGTGGCTGGTAGGGTTCAGCCCTAGCATTCTGACCCAGCCCCACCCCAGGATGAAGGGAGGAAGTGCCTTCTCCTCCTGACTCCAGGCCAGCCCAGTGCCCCTGCCTGAGGCCAGGAGGAGAAGGCAGGGTGCAAGGCTCTACAGAACCTGTCTCGAGTTCTCCAGGCATTTCCTGAGCCCCGAATCCCTGTCAGACCCACCTGGCCAGTGACGTGTCTGTGGGAACAACCAGGTGATGACAACGGTTACACTGAGCTTCCTTGCCTTTGAGACTCCGTGACACTTGTGGGTCTTCTCTCCCCAAACACCCACTGTGCATGGGCCACAGCCAGCATGAGATTCCTGGGGCAGGCACAGGTCTCTGACCCTCAGCCAGGGGCTCCTGCCCCAGAAGTAAGGGCCTGGCTCTGCTGCTCTTTTGTCACCTGTTCCTGGGGCCCCCCGTGCTCCTCTGGAGACAGGGCCTTTGCACTCCCCAGGCAGTGCTGCAGAGAATTAGCTGAGGTGAGCCTACAGGCTGGCATGTTGCTGGTTGCCTGGGGGCTCCCCACCTGCAGTGATGAGTGTGGTCGCTGCTGTGGGTGCCTCACACAGGTCCCTTTACCAGCTGCTGTAAGACTTGGTGGCTAAGGTTCACTGCACCCACTTCTCTGGAGCATTTTCTTGGCTGCCATCTCCCAGGAACCCACCCACCGGTTCCCCACCCACAGCCAATGACTGACCCAGGGCATCATGGGCTGGACCAGCATAGCGTTATAAGTCATCTCTGGGGCTCCACAGGATCTAGCTGGAGCTGGAGGCTACATCCTTGCTTTAACTGATCCCTGCCGCACCCTTCTTCCCTCACTGCCCTGCCCCCAGGAGTGCTCTCCCAGTTAACTATTTTTACAGGGTTTGTCATTTCAGGCTTTGCTTCTAGGACCCTAACCTGAGGTTCAGGCGGGTCTATGCATCTCCAGGGACTCCTATCTCCAGACGCGTATGGCCTTGGGGCAAGGATGAAGCTGATCAAGGCACGGGCTGTCCTTGGCTGCAGGGCTAAGAGCAGACAGAGGATGGAGGAAAACTGGGAGCCTAAGCCGGGGGCTCTAGTCCAAGCAGAGGAGGAAGGTCGGTGGGGGTGGGGGTCTGCTCAGCCTGTCTCTTCCTTTCCCTCGGCCTCCACCCTGAGCCTGGCCTATTATTAGTCCCATCTTCTTGATGCGGCAACTGAGAACAGATAGTTCTCTAGGCCTCAGTGTCCCAGGGAACTGAGGGCCTCTGCCAGGCTAGCTCCCAGTCTCCTGCAGACACCCAGCCCCTTCTGCCCGATGGGGGTGGTGGCAAGGGGCGTTGGCAGAAGCCCGACACTCCGCAGGAAAGAACCAGGGGAAATTGAGTACCGGGTCTTCCTGTGGTGGGGAGAGAGGGCTTAACAGGGTTGGAATGGCTGGAACAGCTGGCCTGACCCACACAGATGGCAGCTGAATTTATGAGTTTGGGGAAGCAGTCTTCCTGTCACCTTCCTTCCGCTTTCCCCCAGGAGGAAGAGGTCTCCCAACTTCCTTCCGTCCTGCTGACTCAGAGGCTCCCTCGTGAATGGGCAGGTGGACAGTTTCAGACACAAAGGCAGAAGAAGGACAAGGCGGACCTTTCAGGCACTGTCTGTCCCTGGGGACTTCTCAAGGCTCTTCTCGTCATGTCAGAGACTGACCCTGATCCCAGAGGAGAGGACAGGCCTTTGACACTCAGGTCGTCGTGAGCTCCTCCCCTACGCCCCTGCACGCAGCTGCCCGCCTGAACATCAGGGCACCCTTTGGGGATTTGGGGAAGGGAAATCTGTAAGAGGTTCAGAGAGAGACCAGTGCCCAGAGGAAGGGCTGAGGAGGAGGAAGTGCTCGGGGTTTCGCTCAGCCGCCGATGTCCTCATGTCGGAGGGGCCTGCCTCAGCACGCCTAAGCCAGTGCAGCTGGCCCCACTGTGCCCGGCCTGGGGGAGGCCAGCGGACACTCTGGCCGTAGCAGGAGGAAAAAGGGTGGTGGCCCCGGGGCCCCAGCGCTTGGCCCTGAGGGCTGCGACCTGTGCTTTCAGCATGTTTATCCTAAACCTTCCTTCCTTTCACTGCCAGGAGCCAGGAAAGCCTTGGCTCTGTAGGCTTTGGGGACAGGGCTGGGCACGTTCAAACAGGGAGGGACTGTGGAGTTTGTGAAAGCCTCTCAGCCACGAGCACACACGATTAGTGCAAAGGGGAAAGGATGCACCCTCTCTGGGGACAGCTTAGCGTGTGGGTCTCCAACCCCAAAGATGTACATATCTTCTGACTCAGTGATTCATTTCTGGGAGTCAATCCTAAGGAAATAATTATAAGTTCACACAAGGTGTGTGTATCAGGACGCTTATCTCCGCCTGATTTAGAGTTGATACGGAGCCATGGGAGGTTGGTACGTGTATACAGTGGAGAACTTGGCAGCCAGTTACACTGATGGAATTATCAATAAAGCTGCCATGAACACTCTGGTTCGTGTCTTTTGGCAAGCATAAGCATGCTTTTCTCTTGGGTATGTACCTAAAATGGAATTTCTGGATCAGAGGATAAATGTGTGTGCAATTTGATGGCGCTAACCAGTAGCTGTTCCAACCAACCCAGCCACCACCATGGCGGCCCACTTGGCCCCCGTCTTCACCAGCACCCAGTATCATCAGCCTGTCTCACGTTGGCTTTTCTAGGAATGTGTAAAGGTGTTGCTTTGTGGTTTCCATCTGCATTTCTAAATATATGTCAGCAGAAAAAGGGATAAACATATTGTGGTATACTTACAAGCTGAGAATTGGCACAGTGATGAATAAGAATGAACTACAGATTGATTTAACCACATGGATGAATCTCAGAAAACAGGATGTTGAGTGGAAGAAACCAAACACAGAAGAGTATATATACTGTGTGAATCCATTTAGATGCAAATCCCAAACAGGCAAAACTATCTACGATGATAGAGACCAGAAGCATTGCCTATGGGGACAGAGAGGTATTGACCAGGAAAGAGATGAGAAAACCTTCTGGGGCATTGGAAATATTCCTTATCTTGATCTCGGTTGTGGTTAAATGGATGATATATATGTAAAATATTTTATCAAATCAAATAACTTTGCATTTTCAATCTTTTTTTTTTTTTGGCTGTGCCGTGTGGCATGTGGGATCTTCATTCCCCAAATAAGGATCAAACCTGCATCCCCTGCGGAGTCCTAACCACTGGACTGCCAGAGAGGTCCCTATCTGCATTTTGTTGTATCTAACATTTACTTATATTGAAATTTTAAAAAGTATTTAAGCAAAAAAAGGAGGAAAGAATGCAGATCTATGTTGATTAATCTGGTATTATGTTTGAAAAGTGAAAGTGCTAGTGAAGTCGCTCGGTCGTGTCCAATTCTTTGTGACCCCATGGACAATAGCCTGCAGCAGGCTTCTCTGTCTATGGGATTTTATAGGCAAGAGTACTGGAGTGGATTGCCATTTCCTTCTCCAGGGAATCTTCCCAACCCAGGGATCGAACCCAGGTCTCCTGCCTTGTAGACAGATGCTTTACTGTCTGAGCCACTGGGGAAGTCAAAATATATTAAATACATAAAGCAGGTTGCAAAATTCTGTGGACCTTTGGGTGCGTAAGTCATAAACTCTTCCTTGGTGGAAGTCTGGGGTATCTCATTTTAAACTAACATTAGATGTAGGGTAACTGAATATCGGTTTTTGGAAAGGATCCAAAGTGCATAGGAAGTTAAAAAATTGGGACTAGAACTACCATACGACCCAGCAATCCCACTGCTGGGCATATACTCTGAGGAAACCAGAACTGAAAGAGACACATGTACCCCAATGTTCATTGCAGCATTATTTACAATAGCTAGGACATGGAAGCAACCTAGATGTTCATCGGCAGATGAATGGATAAGGAAGTTGTGGTACATGTACCCAATGGAATATTACTCAATTATAAAAAGGAACACATTTGAGTCAGTTCTAATGAGGTGGATGACCCTGGAACCTATTATACAGAGTGAAATAATTCAGAAAGAGAAAGACAAATCCTGTATGCTAACACATATATATGGAATTTAGACAGATGGTACCAACAATTCTACATGCAGGACAGCAAAAGGGATACAGGCATAAAGAACAGACTTTTGGACTCAGTGGGAGAAGGTGAGTATGGGATGATTTGAGAGAATAGCATTAAAACATATATATTACCATATGTAAAATAGATGACCAAAGCAAGTTCCACGGATGAAGCAGGGCACCCAAAGCCGGTGCTCTGGGCCAACCTAGAGGGTGAGGGTGGGGAGGGAAATGGGAGAGGGTTCAGGAAGGGGGGCGGGGACACATGAATACCTGTAGCCTATTCATATTTGATGAATAGCAAAAACCATCACTATATTGTAAAATAATTATCCTCTAATTAAAATAAATAAAGTAAAATAAAAAAGAAAACAAAGTGCATAGAAAGCATTGTATAGACATAAGAAATAACAATTTAAAAATTGAATGAGACATGAAACTTCTGAGAATATAAAGAAATACTATGCTGTTAAAAAAAACAAGAAATTAACATGTGATACAGTATTATTAACTAAAGTACAGATTTTTTTCAAATTTCACATGTGTCCATTATTTGTTTTCATACCTTATTCAAGATTCCACATTGTATTTAGTTGCATTGAGCAACTTCAGCTGCAAACAACAAATTCTGGTAAATTCTCTTTTCATTTTTATTCTGTTACAAATATTTTTTAGTTTTCCTTGTTATGGCTTCTTAGATACACTCTCCATTTTAAAGTGGACATTTAATTTCCTCATATATGGGATTTTTAAATTATCTTTGAAATTAATTTTTCATTTCAATGCAATCATCTCTTCAGTCACCTTCTGTGTTTTTTCAGACTTCTAACTTTCTTGAGGCTTTCAACAACTAAGTCAAAGATCGCTCTTGGTAAATGTCACAATGTACCTGAAAATATGTGGGTTATTTTCAAATATCTTTTGGTATTGATTTCTAACATATTTCCACAGCGGTAAGAGAACAGACTGTATGATTTCAATACCTTTAGACCATGAAATTTTTGCACCTTGTTTTATGTCCCTGGCTATGTTCCAGTGTCTCCTAGTTTATAGTCTATTGGAACTTGAATAGAACCTGTATCCCGCTGTTGTGTGAAAACTGTATAAATCTTAATGTTGAATTGATTCATGGTCCTTTTTAGGTCTACTATATCCTTCTACCTTTCTGTATATTCATTCTATTAATTTTGGGGAGTTTGATATTGAAATTTCAACCAAAAATCTTAATTTATTCTCTTAAAGAATAATTGTACTATATAGTGGAACTATATGTAACTTTGTTATGTATTTTCCAAGCCTCTTGTAAATATGTTGTCATACTTTCATAATTTAAAAAATAAAAGAAAAAAAAAGAAATAATTTTACATTGATGAGGAAACCCAAATTTTATAGTAGTCAGTACCACATTTTAGGGCTTCCCTGGTGGCTCAGGGGTTAAAGCGTCTGCCTGCAATGCAGGAGACTGGGGTTCGATCCCTGAGTCAGGAAGATTCCCTGGAGAAGGAAATGGCAACCCACTCCAGTACTCTTGCCTGGAGAATCCCATGGAGGGAGGAGCCTGGTAGGCTACAGTCCACAGGGTCGCAAGAGTCAGACACGACTGAGCGACTTCACTTCACTTCACTTCACTTCTTCATCACATTTTGAAGGACTGAAAACATATCCTGTGTCCAGTGGGCCACAATACAGCAGGAATATCTATAAATTATATGAAATGGAAGCAGATAAAAAAATTTGGAGAGTTTTTTTCCTTCCCTTTCTTCTTCTCTCTCCTCCTTCCTCCTTCTTCTTTCTTTCCTTGTCTTCCACCAGTTCTACCAGGGGAGACTCCTGGTTCTCTCTTCTGTGGATGCGAATCGTAGCAGCAGGAGGACGTGTGTGACTTAAACTCAGGTTGGAGCCCTGGTCCTGACGCTGCCACTTCCTGGAAGGGCAACCTTGGGATGATCACTTGTCCTTCTGAGCCTCAGTTTCATCACTTGTAAAATGGGGAAAATAATGCCTGTCATGCTAGGTGGCTGGCAGGATCAAGGGAGCACATGATTGCAGACATTGATAAGTTGCCAAAGAACTGTGACGCCTCTAATGCAGAATTGTCATCGCTGAGGTGAAGGAAGCACAGAACAGACTATCCTGTCGGGTGGTCCCAGGCTCCAGTTCCTCACTTACTGTGAGGCCTCAGGCATGGGGGTTAACCTTTATGCCCCTTGGTGAGTTTGTCTTTAAAACATTGATGAAGATAGTGTCTCTAACTCAGGGTTGCTCTAATGATTAGAGGTCATGTTCATAAAGTAAGTAGTGTAGTGAGAGCTTAGGTGGAAAAAACACTCAGAAAACAAAACAACAGCAAACAGACAGTCACAGGCTGCTCCTGGGGCGTCGTTATCCTGTTATCATTTCCAGCACTGAAGCATCGAGCCCCTCAGGTTAGAAACATGGACCCTCCCTAAGGGTGGGAGCTCACCGCTGCCTGGGAGTGGGAATGGTGGCCACCCTTGTCACTTGGATGCCCCCACACTGGTCCTGCCTCTGCAATGATTCCACCTGTGTAACTGAGCCTTATTCAAATATGGCTGGGTCCCAAGAGAGAGGACAGTGCCCATCAAGTGTTTCACTGAGGTCAAGGCTCCTGTATGGAGTTCCCCTGATGGCTCAGCCAAAGCAGGAGACACAAGAGACACAAGGTTTGATCCCTGGTTCCAGAAGATCCCCTGGAGAAGGAAATGGCAACCCACTTTAGTATTTTTGCCTGGAAAATTCTGTGAACAGACTGTAGCCTGGTGGGCTAGTCCATGTAGTCCATGGGGTCTCAAAGAGCCAGACACGACTGAGTGCACATGCACACACACACACAAGCCTCTTTCAGAGTTGAGAATGCCAGCAGTGTCTCTGGAACCTAAGCACAGAACCTGAACCACACTCAGAGGCCTGGGAAGGCTGTCCAGGAGAGGGGATCTGCCATGGTCTTGCCAACCCTGACTTGTCCACAAGGGTGGGGAAGGCTTGCCACAGGAAGTGGCCTCTTAGCCCAGTGGAGAGAGCACCTTAGCCCAGTGGAGGAGAGCACCTCTCCTTTCTTTAGGATGATTTCAAAGGGCAACCTCTGAAATGCTCCATATTCCCACATTTGATAGAGGGTCCCCTTTAAAGTTTCCACTGTCCCCTTGTCTCACCCTGCTCCATCCCCCTTTAACAAAATTTCCAAGCTGAAAGGACAGTAGAGCTGCTCTTTGTTCAGAAAGCAGGGAGCTGAAAAGTCAAGGAACTCAGCCAAGGTCTCCCAGCTGGTCCTGGCTGAGGCTGGAGACCTAGACCCCCTGGGTCCCCATCCAACATTTTTCCACCATGTGCGTCATGAGGCTGTTTTGGAGGCTGACCAGGGTGAGCTCTGGGCTGTGGGCTCTGGGGTCTAGAGAAGATACAGACAGTCCTTAAAGCCATGGGTCTGAGCTGGGCTGGAATCAATAGGATCCGGGGTTTTCACCCTGGTAAGGGCAGAGTTCTTCCTGTTCTGCCTTTGGTTACTGCATTTTCTTCCTTCATTGTTGGAAATCATTTCAGCCTGTCCTAGTGTTGGTTCTGCCCAACTCCTGGTGGAGGTGGCCATTCCGTGTATGGATCGTACTTGGGTGGGGGTATCTGTGTGGGTGTGTGACGAGCACCCACCATGGCACATTTGTCCGTCTGGGTCAGTGTCTGTCTGTCTGAGTGTGATGTGACTCAAATGTTGAGGCTCACACTCCCTTAGCCTCTCCCACCCTCCCCCGTCACCCCGCTGCTCTCAAAGCAGCTGTATCCCGCCCCCAGGGAAAGAATGTCCCTGGCAGCCTCAGTGCCCACCCCAGGCTGGAACGGCAGCACAGGTGGGGGTGCTGTGTCCAGCTGGCCCCATCACAGGGCCTCCCGGGAGGCCACCCCTCCAGCGTCCCCATTAGTGCTGCCTGCCACAGCTGTTGCCCTAAGGGACCGACTGCCCTGAAGGGAAGTGTCTGGAGGCAGGGCAGCCAGTCCACGGGAGCCCTCCTGTGTTCAGCCCGGGGCCTAGTCCAGGGAGTGGGTTTGCCCCGGAACCCCTAGAGGGCAAGGGTGCCCCACCAGCACCTACAGTGTGGTGGGTGCTGGGGCCTGGCCAGGGAGCCTTCAGTGAGGACGAGCAGAAGCTCCCACGCTGGTCCTGGCTGTCTGGCTGTGGCCTCAGGAGGGACGGGCTGCCCCCTGGAGAGGAACTCTGTAGTTATCACGAGTCCCAGGCCCACTGCTCTGAGGGAGTGGAACCCAGACAACATTCACTCATTCTCACGGCAACAGTGAGCAACCTGACCAGGGTGGTGAGAAAAGCCCAGAAATGCAGTTTTGGTGATTTTGAGTGAGGCACATGTGTCCTTTGCGAAAGGCAGGGTGACTCCTGTGATGGGTATTAAAGGGTTGGTGGGAACCCGGGGAAGATGGGAAGGGCAGAGGAATGGCCATCAGTGGGGGCACTTGTGATTCCTTGGAGGGATCATACCTGGTGCCCAGATAAGAATCGGTAGGTGTCAGTGTGTGGATAAATGTCTGTTGGGAGGTGTGGCAATTCTGGGGAGAGAAACTAGGCGAGCCTGGGTGGGTCAGGAAGGCCTCAGGGAAGAGGGAAGAGCACTTCAGGGGAATGACATCCATGAACCCTGGAAGACCCCCTACTTCCCACCTGGACCTCGCAGGCCAGAGGCCTGGGGATGGAAGGCCAAGGGCACTGTATCTGAGAGAGCAGCGACACTCAGCTTGTCCCAGCGAGGGGCGGGCAGGGCTTAGATCAGGGAAACAGGGGCTCAGTGCATCTAGGGAGACCCAGCCTAGCCTCACCTCCCTCTGGCCCATCTTCTTCATCCCCTAGGAAGGGCCCTGCCCCTCCACCAGCCATACCTGTGGAGCACAGAGCTGAGCAGATTGAATGGTGCCGTTGGACCTCACAGAGTCACTCTGCCTCTTTGGACCTCATTTTTCTCACCCATAAACCAAAGGGGTTGGAATCTGTGGGCTCTCAAATGATTCCCAGATAACCTGCCAGCCCTGACTAACTGGTAAAGCTAAGTGGAGGACTGTGACACCAAGTCCAGATTAGGAGGAACAGATGCTGTGATCCACTAGTGATGTCTGATGTGGCCTTCTGATTGGGGGTGGGGGACGTGGTACCCATGCCTTCTACCTCCAGTTTTCATACATTTTAAAAGCAGGCAGGGGGTGAGGGGGTGGACCAACCTTCTGTGAAGAAAGGTGCTCCTGGTCCTTGTGACAAATCTTCTGTGTATTCTCCAGAGCCAAACATCTAGATGGAGTGTAGGTGTCGCCAAGCATCTGTCTCTTGGCCTGGTATAAACACAGGAAGAGCCACAGTTTCATGAGGAAGAAGAGGGAGGGTAAACACCCCCACATCTGAGTTCTTGGTCTGTTTGTTTTTCTGGCATTTTGAAAAATGTATGTCCAGTTGCATTTATTTATAGCTAATAAGAAGGAAAGTTTTGTTGTTGCTCTGTTGCTTTTTTGATGAAACAGAAAAAAAAATCCATAAAAATTATAAAGAAGGAAAAGGACAGTCCAAAAGAAGTTGATGAGTTATATAAATGGGTTTCATGGGAAACTAAAATCTTGAGAACTTTAATCAGAAAATAGAACGTTTGTGAAATGCATGGGTATCTGTGAGTGTGTATACATGTATGAGTTGGTGAATGCTGTGTGTGTTTGGGAATGTATTGTATGTATATAACTCATGTTGATGCACGAGACGTATTTGTGTAGCGTAAGGGTAGCATGATCATGTGTGTATACTTAGTGTGTGTTCTGCAGCTGGCGTGTCCGTGGAGCATGGACATGGTTTGTGTTCTGAGTCGGCAGTGTGTGGAGTACGTGCAGCGTGCTGCTGTATACAGCAGACAGCAAAATAGGTAGGTATAGTGTGTCCTTGTGCAGGATATGTGTGCACCATGTATGCGTGACCTGTGACACGTGTATTCTGGGTAGGCACATGGTGTCCTTGTGCAGAGCTGTGATGCTTGTGCATCCCATGAAGCTCTGGCCTTTGAGCAGGTCCTGGATATGACGTGAAGTATCATCAGAACTTGAGAGCAAAAAGCCCTGAGTCTTTTTTTAGGGTTGGCTCTTCCGAGAAGAAATCAGGAATCTCTGAGCTCTACTTTCCACATCCTGTGAAGTCCAGACAGGCAGAAAAAGACTGGATCCAGTGGGCACCCAGCTGCTGGCTCATGAAGGATGATTAAAACCTTCAGCTTGCTGTTTCCAAGAAACATTGCTCATCAAACTTTTCAGACCTTCCCTCCACTTGACAAAGGTGGAAAATGTTCCCAGTGACTTTTTATTAGAAAGCTTAGCAGTTTCTACAATGAAATTGGGGTATACCTTTTTTTAAAAAGTGGCTCCCTGCTAAGGGAGAAGGTTGCCGGAGAGCTGGAGCTCCTAGTTCAAGTGTTCACAGTAAGAATCGTTCCCCTCCCCACCAGCCCACTGGAAGCCACAAAATGGGGCAAATCTACATCTTCTATCTGTCATCAGGCAAGGGAGGATTTCATTCTCCCAGGCCAGGGGGCAGCAGGGGGAGTGAAGGCTGCTCTGTGGTGTGCCTTTGAGGACTCTTGGCACCTTCTTGAGCCTCTGATTCGTCAGGAAGCGTTGTCCAGAAACTTCCCTGGTGGTCCAATGGTTAAGAATCTGCCTTCCTATTCAGAGGACATGAGTTTGGTCCTTGGTCCAGGAACTAAATCCCACATGCTGCGGGGCAACTTTGATGGCCTGCTGCAACTACTGAGCCTGCACACTCTCGAGCCTGAGTGACACAGCTAAAGAGTCCGTGCACCATGACAAAAGATCCTGCGTGACACCAGGAAGGTCCCGCATAGCGCGCATCACAACCAAGACCAAATAAACAAGCAAAATAAAAAAAGAATTTGCAAGGCACTGAGCAAAGATTTGTTATTAAAAAAAAAAAAAAGAAGAAGAAAAAGTGTTTTCCATCAGAGCCCTCCCTGCTACACAGGGCTGTTGTGTGGGCCCAGAAGCCACAGTCGTGAATATTTTTGCCGAGTGGAAGGGACAGTCCCGAGGGGCAAGGTTGTTCCTGGCACGGGGCCTACCACCTAGTAGGTGTCCAGTAAATAGCCCTTGAATGAGTGAGAAGCCGGGAGGGACCATCCAAGAGAAACAGCCTGGTTTCCACCCACCGCCAAGCAGAGCTTCCAGGGCAAGGCTGGGGCGGACGTGCCTGCCTGTCCCGGTTGCTGGGTTTCCCCTCCGCTTTTCCTGTCCCTCTCCCCATAACTTCGGCTGGTTCCCACGCCCTCGCCCAGGGCCTTCGCTGTCATTGTTCCACTGTTATCAGGGCCCAGGCCTCTGCCAGCCTTGCCCCTTTATTGGACCAGGAAAAGGAACGGGAGGAAGATTATGGAGAGGGGCAGCTTCAGGGACGAAGAAGAAAGGAATCAAATGCAGCTGATCAGTGCAGCCTCGGGGGAGGGAACCACAGTTTAGGGAGGGATGGGGACATTCCCAAGGTTAGGTGGAAAGGTGGAAGACTAGTCACGATCATTGTAACTATGGTAATAGTAGCGACTACTATCCATCCCTGGGTTGGGAAAATCCCCTGGAGAGGGGAACGGCTACCCACTCCAGTATTCTGGCCTGGAGAACTCCATGGACTGTATAGTCCGTCCATGGGGTCGCAAAGAGTAGGACATGACTGAACGACTTTCACTGCATTTTCACTATATAAAATAGGATACTTGCTGGGATGATACTTTTGAAAATATGCAGGGGGCCGGGAGGGATTGGGCGATTGGGATTGACTCATACACACTATTGATACTATGCCTAAACTAGATAGGGTTTCCCAGGAGGTGCTAGTGGTAAAGAATCTGCCTGCCAATGCAGGAGACTTGGGTTTGATCCCTGGATTGGAAAGATCCCCTGGAGGAAGAAATGGCATCCCACTCCAGTATTCTTGCCAGGAGAATCCTATGGACAGAGGAGGCTGGCGGGCTACAGTCCATGATGTCACAGAGTCAGACACGACCGAGCATCTGAGCAGAGAGAGCAGATAAAAGAGATAACTAATGAGAACATATTGTGTAGCACAGGGAACTCTACTTAATTCACTGTGGTGACCTGCATGGAAAGGAAATCCAAAAAAGAGGGGATGTATGTATATGTATGATTCATTTTGCAATGCAGTAGAAACTAACAGTGTAAAGCAATGTAAAGCAACTGTGGGAGGCTGTGTGCCAAGTCACTTCAGTCATGTCCAACTCTGTGGACATGACCCAGGGATTGAACCCATATCTCTTACATCCCCTGCACTGGCAGGCGGGTTCTTTACCACTAGTGTCACTGTACTCCAGTAAAAAAATTAATTTTTAAAAAAAGATCACAAAAAATAATAAAATGCTCGAGACTTCCCTGGCCATCCAATGGCTTTGATCCCTAGTTGGGGAGCAAAGATCCCACATGCCATGGTGATGTGGCCAAAAGAAACAGAAAAGAAACCATTAGTCTTTCCCCCCAGTGTTTTCTTGCACTCAATAGCTTTGCCCACTTTCTGTAGCTGGTTTGCTTTAAGGTGCACAGAGAGAATGGGTGTTCACATGGCACTTGGGATGACTGAAGGAGGCCTAGAGAGGCTGCTGGGGGCTGGAACTGTCAGTCACGGGATACTTGGTGGGAAGCGGGATCTTGGCCATTCCAGCACTTGTTGGCTCAGAGACTAGACTAGAATTCATGGGTTTTGAGTTTCAAAAGCCAGAATATAGAACTTCTAAAATAAAAAGCATAATCACTGAAATTTCAGTGACTTTCTTGGTGGTCCAGTGGCTAAGACTCCGAGCTTCCATTGCAGGAGGCCTGGGTTCAATCTCTAGTCAGGGAACTAGATCCTACATGTTCCAGTTAAGAGTTCACATGTTACAACTAAATATCCTGTAGGCTGCAATGAAGACACAACACAGTCAAAAATATTAAAAAAAGAAAGAAAGAAATTTCAAACTCAGTGGGAGAAACAGAGCTAGAGAAGGAAATCTCAGAATTCACCCAAAAATGCAGCACAAAGAAGTAAATAAGTGGAAAATAGGGAAGAGCAAAAGGTGTGGAGAATAGAATGAGATGGTCCGATCTGTGTCACACAGAATTTCATAAAGACAGATTGGAAAGAAGGAAAGGCAATCTTCAGAGAGACAATGTCTGAGAAACCTCTTGGACTAAAGACAGACGTGAGTCTTCACACAGCAGAATCACACCAGGTTCTGGGCCATCATACTGTAGCTCCAGATATCAAGGACAAGGCTTTTGGATCCCCTTGCTCCCGAAATCCCTCTCTTCTGACCTTCTCAACTCTAACCAGTGGACCTTGGCTTCTGCCTTGAACCTTAGACTGCTTCCATTCACCATTCTTTGGTGAGCAAATTTCTCCTCCTCTGTGAAACTGCGAGCTTCCTGAGGGTAGGGGTCCTTCTCTTAACCCCTGGTACTGAGGAAAGATGGCAAGAAAC
This sequence comes from Dama dama, assembly GCF_033118175.1. Lineage (NCBI taxonomy): Eukaryota > Metazoa > Chordata > Mammalia > Artiodactyla > Cervidae > Dama > Dama dama. The sequence continues at coordinate 78,225,119 of NC_083691.1, forward strand.
CTGGTCAGAGATCTGATCAGAGTCCTGGGCAGGTAACTCAACTCCTTCTGTCCCACTTTCTCTACTTCAGAAGTGGAATTAGAAATACTTGGTCAGAGAACTGGAAGATTATACACTAGATGATTTCCTCAGACACTCTGCTCCTGTTCTGTTTAATCTATTGCTTTTTAAATTTCACTATTTTTATTTCCAGATTCCCTCCCTCCTTGCCTAGACCAATTCTGCCTATCTATTTCTCTTTCTTCATATACTCATGAAGAATCATAAAATGATTGCTTTCAAACTTAGTTTTAGCTGCAGAACCCTTCTGCCCAATAAAACTGTATTGTTGGAAAACTGATTCAAGCAGAATATAGGACCTGCTGGTGAAACTGGGTTGGGATGGAGAACCGGCGTCCAGCTGGTTCATTTCCCCCTTTGCCTTAGATCACCCCTGGGACACCTTGGCTGGAACAAAGTTAGAGAACCACCCCCCTGCAGAGCTTTATTAGAGCTTTCCCCAGAATGTGTTTCTGGGAACTCTGCTTTATGGTGTTTCAAAAAAAAAAAAAAATGTTCCATAGTCAAATAAGCTGAAGAAACAGTGAATTAACTGAAGTTAATTGGGTCTCGTCAAGATTTTTTTTGAGACTTTATTTTTTTTAATTAAAAAATATTTATTTATTTGGCTGCATTGCATCTTAGTTGTGGCTCCAGTTGAGGTGCATGGCCTCAGTAGCCCCGCAGCATGTGGGAATCTTAGTTCCTTGGCCGGGGATCAAACCCATGTCCCTCACACCGGAAGGCAGATTCTTAACCACTGGACCACCAGGGAAGTCCCTTTTTGAGACTTTAACATTCAAATTGTGCACTAGGAGTCTTTAAGAGGGTAGCTGATGTGCCAGGGTCTGTAAACCTATTTTACCAAGGATTATGCCTGTATGCAGAACACACTAGAGAAATGCTATGCTGGAGAATAACAACCACAACAATAGGAATTTTTCCTATGTCTTCCCAACAAGATCTAGTACAGGGTTAGACCATGAAACGGGAGGAGAGGCAATAACTACTCTGGGTTGAATTTAAGCTTTGGTCTCCCTAGTCCCAAAATCTGAAAAGGCCTGTGGGAAGCCCAGTGATTTCTAGGCTTTCTTTTTTCCTGCCTCAGCTCTGCAGCCACAAACGTTGCCCAGCGGGCGTGGACCTGGCCAGGTACGATTCCATTGGTCAGTTCTTCTGACACCTCTGGCTGGGGTCCAGACTCTGTCTCAGGGCTGATTGGCCTTTGGCCCAGGCAAGAGGCCCCAGGTCTCCAGCCTGGCCCGTGAGACCTATGGGAACCCTGGTTCCCATTTGCCCGTCCCTTTCCCGGCAGCCCAAGAGGCTCTCTAGGCTTCTCTTTCCTCTTCTTACTAGAGGGAAGAATTTCTGGAAATGAGGCTGGGTCAGTGACAATAAAGCAGGATGCCCCCCCTCCCGCCCTGACCATGTCAACCTCCCCAGCAGACCTAGCGCCTCTCTGGGCTGGGGCCACTAAGGTAACCCTCTCTGGCCTGTCTGCCTCTGCAGAGGTAGGGGACAGCCAGCTGAGCCCAGCCCCTCCCTGGCTGCCCTCCCCAACCTCAGGCTCCAAGGCCAAAAGAGAGGAGCAGAGAGGTACCCTGGAGCCTCTCCCAAGAGGCCACACCCATGGTGGTGGGTTTGTGGGATCACCTCCTGCCCAACATCTCTCCCTCTTTCTTTCTTACCTTGAATAGACAGTGAAGGGGTGTGGCTGCCCCTGCCCCAGGAGCTGCCACATAACAGTGAACAAGGCTGGGGGCTCCAGAGTGGGGTGTGGTGGTCCAAAAGGCAACTCAAGGGTGTTAATACAATGTTTTAGGGTTTTGATAGACATGTGCGCTGTGGAGCATTTAGTCCAGGCCTGATAAGGACTGTCATCCAGGGCTGGGGAGTGGGGTGGAGCGGGGGACATAGTTCATGAGCATCTTCCCCAGCTTCAAGGCTGAGGATACACAAACTGAGTGAGACCCAGCCCTTGCTTTCAAGGAATTTCCTCTCTGGGTCACTCTGCCTCTCCCTGTCTTTCCTTCTTTTTTTTCTGGTTCCTCTGGCTGGCTCCATCCCACCTTTCTCTCTGTTTCCGACTCCACATCTTTCTGACTCCCTGCCATGCCCTGTAGACCTGTTATGTTATTTCCAGGAAAAGTGAATGAATATTAGATACTCAGCAGACCCCTTTCCACAGCTCCCTGGCTTGGTATCCCATCCGGGGTCTGGGGGTCTCAGGAAATCTTCACCATTGATGCACCCCTTGGGTCCGCTAGCTTACTTTGTTTATCTTCTCAGCAACTCTGTTACTATGGCTATAGCCACATCACCCAGCCATCCTTCCTGAGGGGAAGTTGGGCAGAAATTTTTGTATTTTTTTAAAAAAGTTGTTTTTGTCCGAGGGGAAGCAGCCAGGAAAAAAAAAAAAAGAGGGGTTTTATCTGCAGGCTGGACTTGGCTTTTCGTCACAAACTAATGGGGTTTCCGAAGAAGGCATTCAATGAGGTATACTTGGGTCCAGAGGAGGAAGCAAGGTCTTGGGGTGTCTGTCCCTCCCTTAGACTGATGGCTCAAAGATGCTGGGTTCCTTGAGGGCAGGAGCCCTGCCTCTGCCATCTGACTGGAGTGTGACGATATAGCCCACCCTCCTCCAGGTTTGAGTGGGCCCCGGATGTTGCCAAGACCAGTGTTTCTTGGGCTTGCTCGTCAGTTAACATTCATCTCTTCCCAGACTCATCTCTTCAACCATCATTGGACTACTCTGTCCTCTCTGCTCCTGGGCCCCAGAGTCTACCAGGCCTTGCCTTTGGACTGCTGCTGCTGCTAAGTCATTTCAGTCGCGTCCAACTCTGTGTGACCCCATAGATGGCAGCCCACCAGGCTCCCCCATCCCTGGGATTCTCCAGGCAAGAACACTGGAGTGGGTTGCCATTTCCTCCAATGCGTGAAAGTGAAAAGTGAAAGTGAAGTCGCTCAGTCCAGTCCGACTCTTAGCGACCCCATGGACTGAAGCCTGCCAGGCTCCTCCGTCCATGGGATTTTCCAGGCAAAAGAGTACTGGAGTGGGGTGCCATTGCCTTCTCCATGGCTTTTGGCCATTTACATCCTCTGTAAATTCCTCAGCCTGGCCCTAGCCCTCCTGTCTCATCAACCCAGGTTCCCTTGCCTGGAACCCCTTCAGCCTGGTTGCTCTCCAGCTTCCTTCCCATCCTCTGTACAGACTGGACTGCTTCCCACCTCTGAACCTTTGCTCAGGTCGTTCCCTGGACCTGGAGCTCCCTTCCCATCTCCCCACTGCCCGGTTTCACCATCCTCTGGGACCCAGGACTGGTCCCACCTCCCAGCAGCCTGCCCTGAATGCCCCACCCAACGCCGGGCTCTCCTCCCTTGCTGCTGTCCCTCCATGGCCAGGCACCAGTCATTTTATGGAGACTGACACCTCAACACTCAGCCAATGCCCCCTACCCCAAAAGACACACACACACACACACACACACACACACACACACACCAGCTGAGGGAGGAGGCCCAGGGCTGCAGGATGATGGATGAGGCTGCAATCGCTCCCCTCCTTGCTGAGGCTGTGGTTAGATCTCCCCTTGAAGAAGCCTGATATTTTCCAGGAATTTCCTGAGGGGAGGGCCCAAGCATTCTGGAATGAGAGCCAGCTGTGGGGTTGAGGCCTGGGGATGGAGAGGGGGGTGCTCTGGGCTTCCTGGCTGAGTCAGCGACCATCCCCATGTAATTTATGGGCTGAGTCAGGGCCTGGGGGAAGCAGGGGTGGGTGTGGAGGTAGGGATGGGGAGGGTGGGGTGCCTTCTAGGAAGCCTGTTAAGGGGAGGGCAGTCTGACTGCTAAGAGGTTGGCCGGTCCAACACAGACCTCCCCCCGCTCCCAGGTCCTGCTCTCCGGCCTGGAGCTGGCAGAGGCAGCAGCCAAGAAGGGGAGGGAACTGTAAGGGGATGGCCGGAGGCAGCGGAATGGGGAAGACTCTGGCAGGCCCTGGGGACTCAAGAAGGCAGAGGGGCCTTGGCTGGCAGGGAGTGGACCTGGGAAGGCCTCAGGGCTGAGATGGGGGTGAGGAGAGCTGCTGATTCTGGCACCCCAGTCTGAGAGCTGCTTATCCTTCCTCCCTTCCCTCCCTGACCCTGACCCCACTCCCAGCAGGCCGGGCCAGCACTGACAAGAGGATCTGTCTTTTGACCCCCTTCTGCCGTGGACCTGCTGGGCCACAAGGGCTTGGCGGCATCCTCCTCTCTGAGCCTCAAGTCCTCACTTGGGCAGGACGGCCTGGCTCCTCCGAGCCCTAATGTGGGGCTGCTCAGCTATAGCCAGGGAGTCCAGTCCAATGGCGGCGGCTTGGAAAGCAAGACCAAGCTGAGCCTTAAAGGGAGGTGCAGCCGGGGTAGGAGGGCCAGCTGAGAGAGGCTGAGACTGATTACCGTCACCTCCAGGTTGGAGGAGTTGCGGGCGATGCGGCGCAGGTGTGTCCTCACCCGCAGGAACACCCGCACATCACAGTGTCCCAGGAAAAACATGTTCCTACCCACATCACCCAGCAAGGAGCTTGACGTCCCATAGAAAGATGAGTCCTGATTTAAGCTCCTAGGAGGAACTCCTTCCTGCTGACAAGGGTGGTGAAAGCATCCCCCAGGGCAAAGGGGCCCAGCTTTCCCATGTCATTCAGGCACAGCTGTTGCATCATCGCACCTGCTGCAAAATCATCACAGCGGTTTCCCAGCAGGGCATTGCTCTGCTGGGGCTCCACCATCCCTGGTCGCATCATCTCAGAGAGGCCCCTGCATTGCTGACTTTGTTGTTTGGAGTGAGGCTTGGAATCCTCATGCCAGAGAGGAGTCCCTGTGAGGATGGTGGATTTCATAAACCCTGGATTAGGATGGAAGATTTGAAGAATTTGGGAGATAGTGATATCTTGTAAAGATATAAAAAAAATCTCATTTGTACATGATGAATGAACTGCTTTTCTTGGTAAGACTGGCCAAGATGCAATCAAATCTGGACAGGAGGGTCCTGAACACACATGAGGGTCAGTGGCAGAGCCTCCATCCCCACCCAGCTCTGTCCCCTGGTTATTCTATAGAGCAGGGACACTGGGTGGAAGTCTGTTGAAATTATTTGGGCAAGAGATGCTAGAGCAGAAATAGTGAGCAGTGGCTGGGGTCTGGACTATGTTAGAATGCAGCTGACAGGACTCTTGAGGGACTGAACCCATGTTCTGAGAGAAGAGATTCAAGGTCAGTTCCAAGGTTTTGACCTGAGCACCTGAGAGCATAGAGTTAACCATTAACTGAGAGAGAGAATGAGTTTTGTTGAACATTTAAACTGCTTCAACCGCCGAAAATCAGGAATGGCTTGAAAGGAGTAGGACATCTATGGGTTCTCCCACCACCCACCCACAGTGGGTGGCTCATCACACCACCCACTGCAGCCCTAGGTGGTCCCAAGAGTCCCTGTGGAGAAAGAAGGAGGCTCACCTTCTTGCCTCAGGGTGGGGAAAGGGCAGCAGCCTGAAGAGGTTTGCTCCCTGCGGCCATCCCCCTACCCCCGCCCCCCAGTCCTCCAGGCTGGCACAGGAGACCTGGGGCCCAGGTAAGGGGTGGCACTGGAACAGGAAGGGTGATGTGTGGGCCTCTGTCTGCAGATACCAACCTCTGGCCCACAGAGGCCCTTCCACCTCAAACTGCTGCTTCCAGAGCCTCTGGAGGAAGTGTCCGCAGGAGTCTGAGGACGCTGCTTTGATTCTCCGGCCACAAACCCTCTAGGCCTGGCTGACAGAGGAGAGCCTGTGCACCCTGGCAGGCCAGCGCCTGGGGACGCACAGCCAGAGAGGCTGTGAGGGTGGCTTTGTGTGGCTCTCTGTTTGTCCCTGGCCAAGTCCCCCTGCCAGGAGAGGCCCATTTGGCTGCCAAAGCTCCTGAACTCAGGTTACCTGAGGAAGCAGCCTGGTAGCCCATCTGTTTGTTACTGCTTTCCCCGCCTTGGGCCTGCTTGACTCAGGGGCCAAATGCCCTGTCCCCCCACCAAATCAACAGACATGAGGGACAAGAAGCCAGCTCTGTGCGAAGAACCGGGAGGACCACCCTATGTGAAAATATGGGTTTCAGGGAACCTCTCCTGACCCACAAAGCCTGTGTTTCTGGGGAAGAGGTCCTGGACCCCATGTATTTATAGAGCTCCCCTCGTGTGCTGACAGGGTCAGGAGCCCCATGCTCCCCAGATTACATGGAGAGACACCAAACTTGAAGAGGGTCAGAGATGTGACACAGGACAGGCGGGAAGGAAGGTCAGGAACGTGATCTGATTGTCTGAACACAAGGGAATCCCGGATATTTGTGGGGTCTCATGGGGGCATTGGCAGAGTTTGAGCCTAAAATAAGGATAAAGCCCTAGAGAGGGGATTGCTGCACATGCTCAGACAGAGGCCTGAGCAGGATTCCAGAAGCCAGCACCAGAGAGGCCTCATGGAGGTACCCCACGCCCGGGCATGGGGATTTGGGAGACTCTGCTTCTCACGATGAGTGATGTGGTCACATGGCTCACAACCCAGCTCCGCCTCTGAAGAGTGGAATCCTCACTGCCAGCTCAGCCGTATCAGTGATGTTTCCTGAGCCCCAGGTTGGGAGGCAGGATGTGGAGGCTGGAACTCGGGACGGGATGTTCTTGGGGTGATGGAAAGTGGGGCCCCCTCTGGCCCTCATGGGGTGAGCCCTGGAGCTGGTCGCTCAGCACTCCATGAGCTGTAAACTCTTAACCTCGGTCTGGAGAAAGGTGATCTCTGACATGGAGGCTGGCCCGCCCAGAAATACATTAAATAAATAAATGTGCTCTGCCCAGATTTTATCTCATCAGGATTCCAGAGCATAAGACAGATGGCCTCATGTCCAGCTTGGAGGTGTAATTCACTCCTCAGGTGAGCCCACAGCCTGGGGGTGTGTTTGGGAGAAGCGAGGAGGATGACTTGAAGCTTGTGGAGCATGCAGACTTGGGGGCTGGGCGGGCCCCAGGACTTGGCGCCAGGCTGAGTGCACAGACTTCTAGAAACACCCAGCCTTCCCTGGGGCCTGCTCAGTGATGAAAACAAAACCTAGAGCCCTTTAGTTCAGGGAGTTTATTCCTGAGACTTTATTCTAGGGGCATACATATCACATGTGTGAAGATAGCTATAGGGTTGTTCTTCATTGTTATTTCTAAGCCTGAAAAACTGGAAACAGCCTAAATATCCAATGAGAGGGGATTGGTTAGATAAATTATGAACCATCCAGGAAATAAAATGCCTTTCAAAGATGGTGCTGAGACTCCGCTGTTGGTCTAGCGGTTAAGACTCCATGCTTTCAATGCAGGGGCATGGGTTCAATCCCTGGTTGGGGAACTAAGATCTCACATGCCAGGTGGCCAATAAATAAATAAAAGATGATGCCATAGAAGAACAGTTAATAACTCAGAAATAAATTTAAAGCATACTAAGCAGAAAAACAAAAGGCTGATGAGTATAAAAATCAACCTGGTTTAGAAACTATGTCGATTCATTAAAAATACTGGAAGGATATACACCGAAACAGTGACTAGTTGTGAGATAAGGAGAAATTTTAGATTTCTTCTTTTTCCTTTGTTTTTATTTTGATTTTGGTGATCTGAATTTTTAAAATTTTCTAGACTTGTCATGAATTTATTTATACAGAGGACAAAAAGTGATTTTTAAAAGTATTACTCGTGTTAGTACTTTACAACCAGAACTTCCAAGAACTAGTTCAGAAAGGAGAATTTCCAGGCGGGAGGACCAGTAGGACCAAACAGCCCTAACTCTCTCTCCCTCCACATGTTTTCCTCTTTGGGTCACTTTCTTCTTTCCCATTGTCTCCTGCTGCCAGATCCTCAGGAGGCCACAGTCCTTTCCATTCTCTGGTCTGAGTATAGCTGGAAACACAATCTTTGGCTTCTTTTAGCATAGCGCAGCTAAGAAACCTGGGACAAGTTATACTAGAGTTAACAAACCCTGTAGGGAGACAACAGGAACAGAAACACAGCACCTAGAAGGACCATGAAACCAAGCAGGAGACTTCCTTTGTGTCCAGTGGTTTAGACTTTGCACTTCCAGTGCAGGGGGCATGTGTTTGATCCCTGGTCGGGGAACTTAGATCCCACATGCTGTGGGGTGCTGCCAAAACCCAGCCTCCCCCCAAAATCAACCAGGTTTCCTTCAGCAATGGCGTCAGGCTCCCTCCAGAGACTCCCAGGTCCTGCCCACCCTCTGAAGATCCATGAGAGACAGAGGCTGTGAATCTCTGCAAAGTTTTTGGTGTCTCCCATCAATGCATACTCGTTAAATTGTATTAATGAGAACAAAAGTAATAGGGAACACCAGAGCAGGGCTTTACCATATTTGCTGCACTTTCTGAGACCTATAGAGATTTCTAGGGTTTCGGGTGTACCCTCTCCACCCACCTAGTATGACTGACTGTCTTTTGGAGCCTGGCTGGAGGCTGAAGCCAGCAACCCCTGGTGCTCCCTGGTTGCATCTGGCTCCTTCTTCTGCCACCCAGCTGTTCCCCTCAGCTTCTCAGAAGCACCCTGGAGCCCAGGGGGAACTGTGGTCAGCTGAGCAGAGGGAGGCTGGGGGGGTAGTTGTTGTCCTGGGCTTGGTGGGCAATGCACTACCTGTTCAGAGCCCCCTGGGGGCTCCCAGCACCTAGTGTGGGGCACCACGCCCTCTTGTAAGTTCCTTCACCGAGGATTTCCTTCCAGTCCATCCTTGTGGCCTCTTGGGGAAGATACAGAATAGGGATCACGCTTTCCTTCTTCACATAGGGCATCCTAGTCTCAGAGGGGCAGAGAGGGCTTGTTTGAGGCTGGCAAGGTGTGAGAGACAGGATAGGATCCAGAACTCCAAGACACAGCTCAAGTTTTCTCTCCACCACCCAGTGTTGCTAAAGCACAGGCCTATACAGGACACTTGACATCTGTTGTCACGAACCTTTGAGGTTAAGGGGCTCTGCCGTGACAGCCTTCTCTGGACTGGAAGACAAGAGGAGAGGGGCAGGGGCAGGGTTCTATCTCCTGGTCAGACTGTGGGTAAGGAGAGTGTTCTAGAGTTCCATCCATCCCACTGGTTTAGGTGCTGAGGGTCCAAGGTTGATCAGGCTATGACTCTTCTAAGGGTTTCACAGTCCCTTAGGGCCAACAGATGGGCAGATTTAACAAGCATATGGCAAGGAAATCCTGTCATTTGGGACAACTTGGGTCATCCTGCAGGGCATTATGCTAAGTGAAATCAACCAGACCCAGAAAGACAAATACCGCATGATCGCAATCATATGTGAAAGTTTAAAAAGTCCAACTCACGCAAGCAGAGAGTAGAATGGAGGTTACCAGGGGTTGGGAGATGGGAGAAATGGGGAGATGTTGATCAAAGGGTTCAAAGTTTCAGACATGCGGTATGAATAAGTTCTGGAGATCTAATGTATAGTACTAGACTAGAATTAATATCCCCTGGAGAAGGAAATGGCAACTCACCCCCGTATTCCTGCCTGGGAAATCCTACAGACAGAGGAGCCTGGAGGGCTACAGTCCATGGGGTCCCAAAAGAATCAGACATGACTTAGGGACTAAACCACCCCCACCCTCACCATAGTTAGCATTATATTATATTATTAATTTGAAATTTGCTAAAGGAGTAGCTCTTAATTGTTTTCACAAAGGGAAAAAAGGTAACACGTGAAGTAATATGTGTTAATTATCTTGATTGTGGTAACCACTTCACAATGTACATGTATATCAAAACATCATGGGGCTTCCCTGGTGGTCCAGTGGTTAAGAATCCTTCTTCCAATGCAGGAGACACAGGTTTGATCCCTGGCCAGAGAACTAAGATCCCACACGCTGCAGGGGAGCTAAGCCCGCATACTGACTGAAGCCCATGGGCTTTAGAGCCTGCATAATACAACTAGAGAGAAGTGTTAGTGCCTCAATGAAAGATCCCCCATGCCGCGACTAAGACTCAATGCCGCCAAATAAGTTAATTAACTACTTTAAAACAATCACAAAAAATCACATTGTACACCTTAAATATATGCAATTCTTACTTGTCAATTATATGTCCAGTAAACCTGGATGAAAGGAAGGAACAGAGGAAGGAAAGAATTAAAGAAAGAAAGAAAAAGAAAATGCCTCTCTACTATATAGATTTGAGTGAAATGAATAATGTTAATAAAAGCTGGTCACACAACAGCCTATGAAAAATAAGTGCTCCTCAGGAACTTTCTGTTTAATTTTGCTGTGAACCCTAAAACTGCTCTAAAAAAAATAAAGTTGGTAAAATAAAAAAACAAAACTTATTTAAGATAAGCATGTGGCATGACAGACAGAGAAGACTTCCTGGAGGAAGTGACATTTGAGCTGGACCTGGAGGAGTAAACTGGTGAGCCAGATTTCGACAGGCGGGGAAGGTGGAAAATGCTTTCGGATAGAGATGGTGGTTTGCTGAGGAGGGAGCAGGAAGACCACTATTAGCAGTTGGCTATTGGGGTGTGGAGCACATGGCCTTGATTTTGGGGTCACCCCTGGAATGTGACACTCCTAGAAAGTAGAAAGTGAGCAGAAAAGTAGGCTGAAAAGAGAACCCTGGGACACACAGCCATGTTGGGGGTGGCACAGAAGAGCATGAGGAAGGGGCTGAGGAAGAGGACCCAAGAGGCAGAAGGACCACCAGGGGAGTGGGTGGATGTAAGGTTTAAGAAAGAGCAAGGTGGAAAATATCGAACATTGCTATGAGGGCCAAGGACAGCAGTGCTAGGAAGGGCCCAAGTGTTGGCAGGAGTTTGGTCCCAGGTGAGGACTGGGTGGTGGGGTGGACAGGGCAGAGGTCAGGAGGTGTGCATCTTTCTCTTTTTTAAAAAGGTACTTATTTATTTAGCTGTCCTGGGTCTTATTACAGCTTAGAGGGTCTTTTTTAGTTGTGGCATGTGAACTCTTAGTTGCGGCATGTGGGATCTAGTTCCCTGACCAGGGTTGAACCTAGGGCATCCATGCACTGGGAGCACTTAGTCTTAGCCAGTGGACCACTAGGGAAGCCTCAGCATAGGACTTTCTTATTTCTATGTAACAAATAACTGCAAACGGAGTGACTTAAATAGTAAAGCTTCATTCTCTTATGTTTCTAGAAGTCCAAAGCCCAAAATCAGTCTCGGGCTAAAGTCAAGTTGTCAGAGGGCTGGTTCCTCCCTGAGGCTCCAGGGAAGAACCTATCTCCTTGCCTTCATCAGCCTCTAGTTAGCCGCCTGTATTCCTTGGTTTGTGGTCCCTTCCTCCATCTTCAAAGGGCATCACTCTGATCTCTGCTTCTGTCATCTCATCACCTTCTACTCTTTGATCTGCCTCTCTCTTAAAGGACCCTAGTGATTACATTAGACCAACCAGAATAACCCATGATAATCTTCCCATCTCAAGATCCTTCATTTAATCATGCATGCACAGACCTATATGAGGACAGATTCCAGGGACTGGGACATGAACATGTTGCAGAACTGAAAGGCGTTATTCAGCTTCCCATTGTTCAGGTGGCAAGGGCTTAAGGTGGAGGAAGAAGAGGGAAGGGAGAAGGTGAGTGGAGACAATTCACTGGAAAACAAGTGAAAAAGGAAGGAGGGATGGGACAGAGTCATTCAGCGGAAGACCCAGCCTGGAGAGACCCAGCCAGTTGGAGAGAAGTGGCTTTTAGGATTTTCCTTCCTGATCCTGTTGTGTCTCCTCTCCCTCCTTCCCAAAGCCTAATGGGAAAATTAGAAACATAACCCATGCTGTTGATTCCATAAGACACTGCTTCAGCTCACTCATGATACCTACCCAGCCATTCCAAGCAACATGAGTTGAAATCTGCATTTTCTAAAGATTTACATTGTATTTCCAATGGCAGATTCTCCTTAATTAAAAAAAGCTGATTATATTATTAAATCTTCCAAGTTCAGATGTTAATGTCCAGCTTAGAAATGTGACGATTTAATTCACGTTCCTCAATCTCCACATGCACTGAAAAATCCCCGCTGAAAAAGTTTTCTTACTGTGCAACTGATTTTCATTCTTCAACTGACTTTACATGTAGCTTAATTTTTTCCCCAGCTTTTTTGAGATATAATTGACAAGGGATCTACATTTTTAAACCACAAGGAAAAAGAAACCCAGAGCTACCAAGAATAATATTTTATTGACTTGGAACGCATTTTGGAATCTGTATTTTTAACCAACTAGGTGATTTTGATGATCAGACAGTTTTAGGTGTTTTTTTTTTTTCCTCCCCTTTCCTCTTTCTCTTCCCTTCAGTAAACTGTTTTTCAACTTTGTTTTTCAGTGAAAACCATTTCCTCCTCACCGTGGACTTGATCCAGAGGCTGCGCCCATCTCGCCCACGTCAACAGCCCTGTGTCCTTGGCGGAGGACAGTGCTCTCATTCTGGGCCTTTCCCTTCTTCCTCAGCCAAACCCTAGTTTCTGCACCTCTGTGCAGCTAATAAACAGGCTGAGTTCCCCGCAGCAGGGTAAGCCCCCATCGGCTGTGATTCTCAGGAGTGAGGGGAACCTGGCACTTTCTCTACATTTTCCCCAGTGCAGCCAGCTCTGTCCCGGGCCTTGGGGGTTCCAGGGTGGAGGCAGAATCCAGCCACCCCTAACTTACAGAGCCAAAACAGTCCTGAGTGAACCTGCAGAAATGTGAAAGCTGGGCATTCCCAAGTAAAGTCTTCCCGTGAGAAGGTGTGAGTTGATTTGGGACAGAAAGCACTCGGTGGCCCAGGAAGGCAGCATTGGGCAGGGTTGGGGGTGGGAGAGGGCCCCGTGCTGAGTGGAAATGGGTGGGTTTTTTTCCCTTGGCTCCCAGACCCTCTCTGGTCGGGTGGGATCAGCTGCTCCAGCCAGGAGCCACCTGGCCCAGCTTTGGGAGATGTGGAGAATGGATTTCACAGTGGTTTCCACGGGGCCACGGCACTGAAACAGCTGCAGGAGGGGACACAGCTGGCGCGGCCCCTACCCCTTCCTGCAGAGCTGCTCTGGAGGAATGCCGCCTCCCCAGAGGGAGTGACAGGGTCCTACCCGCTCTGGTTCCAGGGGCCGTGAGATGGTACCGCTAAACTAAGCCTCTGATTTTGAGTGCACAAGTTGGCCTTTATTAAAATAAAACCCCATCATCACTTATTCCAGTGGCTCCCAAACCTGGATAAACATCAGGATCACCCAGGATGTTTACTAAAAATTAAAAGGTTGATAAAAATAATGAGTTTGGGAACCCATCCAAGACCTATCGAATCAGAAGCTCTTCGAGAAAGGCTGAGGCAGGAATTGGTATGAATCAGCTTAATCAGATTGCTTTTTTTTTTTTTAACTTATTGCACTATAGTTGTTCTATGAAACTATAAACGATAAGCTGTAATGATGCCATGCTAGTTTCCACTGTACAACAAAATGAATCAATAGTACGTTTACATATAGCCGGTCTTTTTTGGATTTCCTTCCCATTTAGCTCACTATAGAGCACTGAGTATATAGTTCCCTGTGCTACACACAGTAGGCTCTCATTAACTGTCTATTTTACACACAACATAGCATATACGTTAACCCCTATATGCCAATTCATCCCACCACCCCCTTGGTATCATACTTCTTTGATTCCAGAAGTTTGAGACCCTAGAATGAGACCATGAAGGGGGAATGGTCAGGGTTCCAGATGAGACAGACTATTTAGAGTCACCATTTAGAGGCATATCTATGTGCCAGAGAATTGCAGACTTCAGTTAAATAGAACATGATCTTATTTAGTTGTCAAAACAGAGGTATGCCAGTGATCATCCCCATTTTGCTGACGAGGACATGGGAGCTCAAAAAGGTCCCATAGCTCGGAAGAGGCAGAGTCAGAACCCAGATCCAGATCTCACTCTCAGCATCTTGACCACAAAAAGGATAATGTGAAACCTAGGCCCTATCTTGGGACTTAGGGCAGCACATGACCAAACTGTGGCATCACCGCTGAGGCTGACTTTGGACTTCTGACTTCCAGAACTGTAACAGAATAAAGTTGCTTTGAGTCACTTGGCTCCTGGTGATTTGTTACCACAGCGACAAGAAACTCATCCACTTACCTAGAGTGGTCGCGCCTCTTCTGGGCCAGCAGACTCACTTCTATGGAATCCCCACCCCACACTGGTTGGGGCTGGGCTAGGTGGTCGGGTGGGGCTTCCCTGGTGGTTCAGATGGTAAAGAACCTGACTGCTAATGCAAGAGACACAGGTTCGATCCCTGGATTGGGAAGATCCTCTGGAGGAGGGCACGGCAACCCACTCCAGTATTCTTGCCTGGGAAATGCCATAGACATAGGAGCCTGGCAGGCTACAGTCCATGGGGCCACGAAAGAGTCGGACGTGACTTCGAGACTAAAGCAACAATAAGGAGTGCAGTTGAGGCCCTGAAGGGACCCAGAGAGCATGGTTGGTGAGGTCCAGACCTCGGGGTGGTGTGTGCACGCGCCTGTGTGTTGGAACAAAGGGGAGAGCACACCTTAGTGAACCAGGAATTTCTGGGCAGACGATCCACCTAAGCCCTGTCCACGTTTTTCTCTCCAGGAAAAAAATAACTTAATCCCTATCAGAAAAGTCACAGTGTCACACACACACACACACACACACACACACACACACACAAACAAATCTGTGGGTCCTCAGGAGAAGCAAAATCCCCCTTCTGCTCCAGGCATCTTTAATTTTCACAGAGCTGAGAGCAACAGTTGAGAGGCTGGGGCAGCTATCAGCCAGAGGACTGTGGACACTGTAACATCTGGATTTCCCCAAAGCTCTGGGGTCCTGTGTTGTGAGTGCTCCACCCCCTCAGGGCTTCCCACGTCCACAAAAACTCTGGGAAAATTTGACACTTTTTTTTTTTTTTTTTTTTTTTTAGCAGCAGAGAGCACTTGGAATTTCCAGC
The DNA here is from genome assembly GCF_033118175.1 of Dama dama. Classification (NCBI taxonomy): domain Eukaryota; kingdom Metazoa; phylum Chordata; class Mammalia; order Artiodactyla; family Cervidae; genus Dama; species Dama dama. Next base: position 78,240,127 of record NC_083691.1, read on the forward strand.
TTAATTCCAGTAGTGCTGAGGGTGCTGGGGAGTTTGGCCTTACCAAGCATCCAGGAGGCCCGCCATCCCACTGGGACCCCCCGAGCGCTAGCCCGCACCATTCTGCATGTCCCCCTTCCTCTCCTCCGAGTCATGAAGTTGGGCTTTTCTGTGGGGAGCTGGAGAGAGCCCATGTGGGGTGGTTTTCTCACGTGTGGAGAGGGCTGGCTAGTGGGTGGGCCTGAGCTGGCAGACTGGAGCCCAAAGCATCTCCTGGGCAGGGAGTGGGGGCTGTGACGGGAAAGAAACCAAGGAGTGAGAAGCGCTCCGGGGGTGTGGATGGGGCCAGAGGCTGGGTCTGGAGCTGCAAGGGGGAGGGGGAGGTGAGCGGAGGACTCAGGGAACCCAGGGGTCAGTCTGAATGGAGATCATAGCTGGTGCCTGGCCAGGAGCTGCTGGGAGAGCAGGCAGAAAGAAAGGGCCCTGTACCAGCCAGCACACCCTGGTTCTTGGTGCTCAGTCCCTCAGACAAGGTGTCAGGACAATACTGCTCCTAGGCAGGAGTGAGGGTCCCACCCAGCGCCTCAGCATAGCCTCAGGAGGATTAAGACTGTCCGCCCTGGGAAATTCCTGGTGACTCAGTGTTTAGGACTCGGCCCTTTGACTGTCAGGGCCTGGGTGCAATCCCTGGTCAGGGACCTAAGGTCCCGTAAGCCATGGATGCGCCCCCTCCCAAAAAATGTCACCCCCTTTCGCCAGTTTGTCTGTGATTGTCCTAGTTAGTAGGCAGAATAATGCCTCCCCACCCAGGTGTCCACATGTAATGCCCAGAACCTGTGAATATGTTAGCTCACAGGAAAAGGACTTAGCAGACATGATCATGTTAAGGATCTTGAAATGAGGAAATCGTCCTGGATTATCTGGGAGGGTCCAGTGTGATCACAAGGGTCCTCATAAAACCTGGTCCAGAAGGTCAAAGTAATAGAAAGGCAATGTGACAGGGGCCACAAGGCAATGAATGCAGGTGGCTCCTAGAATCTGGAAAAGGCAAGGAGATGGTTTCCCTGGAAGCCTCGAGAAGGCACACAGCATTGCTAATACCTGGACTTGGGTGTGGTGAGGCTGTTTTGGACTCCGACCTCAGGTAACGTAAAAGAAATTTGTGTTGTTTTAAACCACTAAGTTTGTGGTGATCTGTTGCAGCAGCAATAGGAAATACTTTGTGGTGGGCGTCACCCTCTGCCCCATTCTCTTCCACCAGTGCCTATTCAACGTGACCCCAGGTGAGGGGAGGATCGCACCTGTCTCCCCCACGGCCCTGGCTGGGACCACCATGAGGAGGCCAGGAGGGGCTGCTGCCACCAGCCAGGGCCTCCAGCTGGTAGGACCCCCAGACTCCTGGGCCAAGACCTTGGTCCCCCGGCCACTGCCTTCCTCACCTGTGGATGAAGCAGCCAGGGGCCTGTTGTTTTCGCTGACCCTCTACCTTCCCCTCATTCTCTGGGGCACTGCTCCCCACTCCCAATGAGGAGAACAACATTCTCAAGCTGTGAAAGAAGGAGCCAGAAAAGACACACACACACACACACACAGCGTTCTGGAAAACCTGTTTCCTGGGAACTAGACGTCCGCTACACCTGCTGTAAACAGGATTTTAACAAACAAACTCAGGAACTGCGCTGAGTGAGGGCAGGAGGCGGCCCGGCTGGGTCAGCATCCTTGCCCCTAGAATGCTGAGATTCCACTGCATACCTTCTCACTATTTTTTTCCTCTCTCCTCACAAAGCCAAGCATAGATCATTGTTGTTGTTCAGTCATTCAGTCACGTCCGACTCTGCAACCCTATGGACAGTAGCACGCCATGCTTCCCTGTCCATCAGTATCTCCCGGAGCTGATGCCATCCAACCATCTCATCTCCTGTCACCCCCTTCTCCTCCTGCCTTCAATCTTTTCCATCATCAGGGTCTTTTCCAATGAGTCAGGCTCTTTGCATCAGGTGGCCAAAATTTTGGAGCTTCAGCTTCAGCATCAGTCCTTCCTGTGAATACTCAGAGTTGATTTCCTTTAGGATGGACTGGCTTGATCTCCTTGCAGTCGAAGAGACTCTCAAGAGTCTTCGCCAGCCCCACAGTTCGAAAGCATCAATTCTTTGGCACTCAGCCTTCTTTAAAATGGCCCAACTGTCACATCCATACATGACTACTGGAAAAACTACACCTTTGACTAGACAGACTTCCGTCAGCCAAGTGATGTCTCTGCTTTTTAATATGCTGTCTAGGTGTGTCATAGCTTTTCTTGGAGCAAGCATCTTTTAATTATATAGATACTTATGCACAAATCACAAGGCACCCACATGTACACAAATATACACAGGGACACAATTAGTACCAGTGCGTGCAAGAAGGAAACAGGCATACACACATGTACCAACACACAAACAGGCCGTGTGCCCGAGAACCGACAGACGTGGACAGGCCCACATATACAGATCCTGTACACACTTGCACAGACCCGCACTGGGCACACACACAGACATGCACCTGTGCACGAGTAAAGAGCACCCGTGCAGATGGACCCCTAGACTCCTGTGAGCGGGGAGGACCATCCAGTACTTCACACACTCCCGGCAGGCAGGGAGGCGGGGCGTCCTGCTCTGGAGGACTCTGCTCTGGAGCCCTCTGCTGGCGATGCCAGGAATAGGCTGCCAGGCCCTCTTTGGCCCTGGAACAGAGGGGGCCTGGACTAGGGGTTGGGAGGGCAGGGTGATGAGGAGAGAAAGGGGATCAATTAGAGCTAAATCCTGAGCCCTCAGCATCCTGTCTCCATCTGGTCCAAAGGACTTTCTGCAGCCTTGACTCTAGGGCTGAAGGAGAGGTTTCTCCTGCAAAATTTCCTCTTGGACCCCAGCCTCTTTCTGTTAGACTTCAGGCCTGCCTCGTCCTTTCAGTGGGCATTACTAGGTGGCCGTGTGCAGAGGAAGAGATCCTGGCCTGGCAGTATACACATTCCCCTCTCTCCAGGACAAGTCGGCTTCCCCTCCAAAGTCCAGGAGCCCAAGCTGGCTCCACCCTACTCCTTCCTCCCCCACTTGAGCCCTCTTGCAGAGGCGGATCCCTGACTCTCCTTGTTACAGCTGCCTGTTCAGTGGTAAAGAATTCACCTGCAAGGCAGGAGACACAGGAGACTCAGGTTCGGTCCCTGGGTCAGGAAGATCCCCTGGAGGAGGGCATGGCACCCCCTCTAGTACTTTTGCCTGGAGAATCCCATGGACAGAAGAGTCTGGTGGGCTACAGAGCATAGGGTCACAAAGAGTCAGACATCACGGAAGCAACTGAGCATGCACGCACTTTCAAACCTCTACTTCCTGTATCTCCTCAGAGGAATCACCCTCCTGCTGTCATCACCTTTCTCTTTCCATTTTCTCCTGGGGGGAGGGGGAGGAGATGAAGAAGATTTGGGCTTTGGAATGAGATGGACGAAGCTGAATGCAGATTTCATCTCAAACGTGGGATTCACTCACCAGTGAATGGGCCTCCTGGGCAGCTAACCTAATTGCCCTCAGCCTGGGTTTCACCAGGTAGAATGCAGATCACGTTACTTACACAGCGGGACGAGAGCATTCTCAGTGCCAACACCAGAGCTGGTGTAAGGGGCAAGCCAGTCAGGCAGCTGTGCTTGGGTGCCATCTACAAGGTGCTCAGGCATCACTGGAAATATAAGGAGATGAAGAAAATCATGTCTGGAACACTTTTATGAGTCAGTTGGATGTTCTACTTTAATAAGCTACTAGCAGTGGGGTTGTTGTTTAGTCGCTCAGTCTGTTCGACTCTTTGCGACCCCATAGACGGCAGCACTCCAGGTTTCCCTGTCCCTCACTATCTCCTGGAGCTTGCTCAAACTCAGGGCCATTGAGTCGACGATGCCATCCAACCATCTCATCCTCTGTCGCCCCTTCTCCTCCTGCACTCCGTCTTTCCCAGCATCAGCAATGGGGTGGGGGAACCCAAAAGAACAGGCCAGAATAATAGTTGATTTCTAAGCTGTTTCATAAGGAGCATGGGGCAAGGTCTCAGGTTTTTGTGTGTCTAATTGCAGCAGGTGAGTTCACAGTCAGAGCTGAACTGCTCAGAGGAGATGGAGTGTTGCAGCACGGATCCTCTCCTCAGCCTGCTCTCTCCTTTCTCCAAGCAGAGATTAGTTCCACTACAGTAAAGCTGAACTCATAGTAAAGGAATGCCAGTTTGATGGGGCATAGAATGATTAGGCTGTGTTGGGAATCCACATGCTTCCCCACTGGGCCCTTCCTGACACATGGATGGTGCTTAATAGATGTTAGTTGGGTCTGCCTCTCCAGTACGTGGCCCTAACACTTCTCCCCAGACCCCTCCACTCAGCCCAGCCCTTCCTGCATCCTCTCTGCCCGGTCCTTGGGTCTACAGCCTCACTTGGTTCTTCACCATACTGTCTCCTCCACCAGCCTTAGCCCACTGGCCCAGCCCATCCTGCAAGCCCCAAGAGTTCTAGCAGATTTATTTTCTTGGGAAATCAGATAGTTCTTGTACATTATCCTTTTTGAAACAACAAAAGGCCTTCACCATCTTGCCCTGGAAATTATCTCTTTATCTTAAATGTCTAGTCAGGTAGTCAGTCCCTGCTTACCAGTGAGCAATATTTCAAAACTTGGATTCTGGGAAGTGGGTCAGGGTTCCAGACAATGAGCCAAGAGGAAAAAATCTAGGACTCAGCGTTATGAATGGGGCTCAGTTTTCCAGGTTGCCATAAATGCTCATTTAACGCATCTCAAAGCTGAGTGCCACACACCCACACGGGGGAAAAAAGAGAAACCCTGCTGTTGCAAGACCTGTAGGTAGAAATGGAAAATAACAATGTGCATCTAGAGAAGTCTGTTTACTTTTTTCTTGAAAGCTGGTGCTTGAGGGAAAGGAGGTTTCTTAATAGAAGTATGAGGTGATGGGTGGGGTGCTCTGAAGGGAACTTCCAGGTGCATTTCAAGGGCTCTGAAGGCTGAAAGCTTTTGTTCTTCATCATTCTGATGGATCTTTCCGGAATTCAGTCTGCCTTTCTTTTGATGCAGGAGAAGTCCTGGCTCTATCCTGACAAGCAGTCAGCCAGCATTGTTTGAGCTGAAAGAATAAACTAGAGAAAGGAGCTCCTGAGGTAACTGTGGTTGGGTTGTTAGAAAGGAGATGAAGGAAGGGGGTTCAGGGTGTGAAATCTGGGTTTTAAAGATGCCCTGAGGAGAATTCCCTGGCAGTCTAGTGGTTAGGATTCCATACTGTCATTGCTGAGGGCCCAGGTTCAATCCCTGGTTGGGGAACTAAGATCCTGCAAGCTGTGTGGTGTGTCAAAAAAAAAAAAAAAAAACATCCTGAGGAAGAATGACCTGAACTGAACTGGTTGTGGAAGAAGAAACAAAGAACAAAAACAGAGTGAAGAGACTTCCCTAGTGGTCCAGTGGCTAAGACTCGGCACGCACAATGAAGGGGGGCCTGGGTTTGATCCTTGGTCAAAGAACTAGATCCCACATGCTGAAACTAAGAGTTCATATGCATAAACAACTAAGAGTTTGCATGCTGCACCTAAGACCTGATGCAGCCTAATAAAGTAATGAATATTGAAGGAAAAAAAAAAAGAGAAAAAAGGCAGATTATGGTACATATGTGACCCTCCCTTCAACTGCAAAAGAAGCAAAAGGAGGTGGGAACCGGACAGTTCCATAGCTGGCCATCAGGTGACACCACAGGCCCAGGACAGCTTGGTTGCAGTCCAGGGAACTCCGGAGGCCCCAGGGGACTAGGGGAGTCACGGGTTTGGAAGCACAGGGCGTTCTCAGATTCTGTCTTGTTCTGACTGAGTTGGAGAGAGATAGGCATGCACATTGCCTTCCTTCTCCAACCCCCACCCCATCTCCTCTGAGGGCTTTATGCTGATACAGGAGGCCTGGGTACTAGGTAAAGTGGTGATGGATGGTGCCCAGAGGGAGGGGGCCAGGGACTGCGGGTGAGTAGAGAGAAGAGGAAGAGGGGCTCAGGAATGCCTTGGCCAGAATCCTGATAGCAGGAGGGGACTGAAAACAACGAACCTTTGTTAAAAGTCCGCCCCCACTCACAGGTCCTGACACAGGCAAGCCCAGAGGGGAATCAGGCCGCCCCACCTATGGGGCTGCCCACAGATGCAGGTGATTCAGAGCTTAGGTTTGGCTGATAACAGCCCTGGATGAGCTGAAAATGCACCCTTTGTGAGGGTGGCCCTTCCTCAGGCCCCCTTCTCACTGCTGGGCTGGCTACACCAGGAGAGCTGCCTTGCAGGAAACAGAACTGACTGGAAAAAATGCAAAGAAATGGAATATTTCTCTGCAGTGAGATGCCGAGTGACAACTTCACGTGGCCTCAGACCAAACATGCAGGAGACTCGGTTCTCGGCCTTTTGGCTAAGAGCAAGTGAAATGTGCAGGAGGAAGCTGCCCCTTGTCTGGAGCCCACATTCTTTTCCTCCAGGTCTGCAGTCTCAGCGGGGTCCCCACCCTGTCACCCCCACACAAACCCCCCCGAGCTCCCCCAGGAGAAAGCAGCACTTTAAGTACTAAGTCAGGACTCTGGGCTCCAAATGGCCAAAACTTAGCTTGAATCAGCTTGGTGAAAAGGGACCGCTGACTTAACTGGTTCAATGAGGGCAAGGGTGGAGCTCACCCTGGTGGGACTCCCTTCTCCCTGCGTCTCTCAGAGACTGGTGGCACCTTGTCTTCTGCAGGCAGGCTTTGCCCCACTTTGGCAGGGAAAATGACCATGGTCAGTTCAGGGTTACCATTTCACAGTTTTATGACCAGAGAGGAAATTGTACCATCCACTACTTGGTTAGGGAAAGGTCCTGAGGAAGTATTCTCTTTGGCTCACCTTGAGTCATGCACTCAGTTCTGGACCAACTGCCGTGGGCAGAGGGGTGCATTACTGTGGTTTTCCTGGACTGAGTCACTTGCCCAACCCTGTGGGAATGAGGTACAGGACAGACACATACAATACGAGAACCTCCTTGCTGTGCGCTTGGGGTCTCATGATGCAGAGCTGCTAGCTGCTCCCCAAGAACAATTTCCCCTTTCCTTTAACAGAACAAAAGGTGCTTACTGGATGCATGGCTGCCGACAATAAAAACTGCACTTCCCCGTTTCCCTTGCTCACATCAATGGGATGAACTTCTAAGTGGGGAGCAGCCCCTCTGGACCCTCTTTCTCCTACTCTGCAGTCTGGAAGTCTGTGTGAGGATGACCCTCTTTGGATCCTACGGATGAGGACAGGGCCTCATAGAGATGGCACGATATCCAGTCAGTTAGAAAAGTCTGAGTCCCTGTAGTCATTTTGGCCCCAGTTTAGACACCGCTCTTGTTAGTGTGTGTTGGTCGCTCAGTCATGTCTGACTCTCTGCATGCCCATGGGCTGTTGTCTCTGTCCGTGGAATTCTCCAGGCAAGAATCCTGGAGTGGGTTGCCATTCCCTTCTCCAGGGGATCTTCCTGACCCAAGGATCGAACTCGGGTCTCCCGCATTGCATGCAGGTTCTTTACCATCTGAGCCACCAGTCTTATTTGGGGCTTCTGCTGATGGCACTAGTGGTAAAGAATCCCGCTGACAAGGCAGAAGATACAGCAGGTACGGGTTCAGTCCCTGGGTCAGGAAGATCCCCTGGAGAAGGAAATGGCAACCCACTCCAGTATTCTTGCCTGGAAAATCTCATGGACAGAGGAGCCTGGCGGGCTACAGTCCAGAGGTCACATAGAGCTGGCCACGACTGAGCAACTGAGCACAATATTACATCTTAAGTAATACATCTTGGGGCCTTCTATTGGTTCTCACTGCTGTGAGCTGAAAATGCCATCTCTTGTATCCAAGGCCAAATTTGTTCTCTGACCATGTATACTTCCATCCAAATCCAGAAAAGTCCTCCCTATAACCAACCCTTCATTTGCTGAGAATATGACTGGACATATCACAGAGACCTAAGAGATTAGGTCTCCCTAACCCAAGAGATTATGCCAAAGCCTTTGGCTGTGTGGATCACAATAAACTGGGGAAAATTCTGAAAGAGATGGGCATAGCAGACCACCTGACCTGCCTCTTGAGAAACCTGTATGCAGGTCAGGAAGCAACAGTTAGAGCTGGACATGGAACAACAGACTGATTCCAAATAGGAAAAGGAGTATGTCGAGGCTGTATATTGTCACCCCGCTTATTTAACTTATATGCAGAGTACATCATGAGAAACGCTGGGCTGGATGAAACAGAAGCTGGAATCAAGATTGCTGGGAGAAATATCAATAACTTCAGATATGCACATGACACCACCCTTATGGCAGAAAGTGGAGAGGAACTAAAAAGCCTCTTGATGAAAGTGAAAGAGGAGAGTGAAAAAGTTGGTTTAAAGCTCAGCATTCAGAAAACTAAGATCATGGCATCTGGTCCCATCACTTCATGGGAAATAGATGGGGAAACAGTGGAAACAGTGTCAGACTTTATTTTGGGGGGCTCCAAAATCACTGCAGATGGTGACAGCAGCCATGAAATTAAAGACACTTAGTCCTTAGAAGGAAAGTTATGACCAACCTAGATAGCATATTAAAAAGCAGAGACATTACTTTGCCAACAAAGGTCCATCTAATCAAGGCTATGGTTTTTCCAGTGGTCATATATGGATGTGAGAGTTGGACTGTGAAGAAAGCTGAGTGCCGAAAAATTGATACTTTTGAACTGTGGTGTTGAAGAAGACTCTTGAGAGTCCCTTGGACAGCAAGGAGATCCAACCAGTCCATCCTAAAGGAAATCAGTCCTGAATATTCATTGGAAGGACTGATGCTAAAGCTGAAACTCCAATACTTTGGCCACCTCATGTGAAGAGTTGACTCATTGGAAGAGACCCTGATGCTGGGAGGGATTGGGGGCAGGAGGAGAAGGGGACAACAGAGGATGAGATGGCTGGGTGGCATCACTGACTTGATGGACATGAGTTTGAGTAGACTCCGGGAGTTGATGATAGACAGGGAGGCCTGGTGTGCTGCAATTCATGTAGTCGCAAAGAGTCGGACACAAGTGAGTGACTGAACTGAACTGAACTGAACCTAAGAGAAGGAAATGGCAATCCACTCCAGTATTCTTGCCTGGAAAACCCCATGGATGGAGGAGCCTGGTAGGCTACAGTCCATAGGATTGCAAAGAGTTGGACACGACTGAGAGACTTCACTTGACCTAAGAGATTATTTTCATGTCTCCCCTGCACCCTGACTCCATCTCACTGGGCATGTTCCAAAGTGTTTCATCATGTGGGTTAGACCAGATTCTGCCCAGGGCTCCTACAGAGTAGAGACCCTGCTTCCTTATCAGACTAGGATTCCTGAATGCTGGAGCGGTGGAGAAGTATAAAGCCCAGGCCCCTTCCCGCCCCACCCCGGGGTACTAGCTAAGCCCCTCTTTTTAGGGTAAGGGCAGCACACAGATGGCCCATCTGCCCCTGAGGCAGGGCCTGGGGGCACCGAGTTACTAAGCCGAGCAATGGAGGACTCAGAAGAAATCACCAGTTCCTGCCTCTTCTGCTGCCACCTGGGGGTGTTTAAACCCCAGGCTCCTACTCAGATCCTCGTGGCCCATGGTCCTGAGGGAGGGAAGAGAAAGCACCAGCAGGGTAGGGCCTGGGTTTCCGGGAGAGGCTATGGCTGGGTCATGTGTGAGGTCAGTGTAGGAGAGGAGGCACAAAAAATAATCCAGGGACTTTGTGTCTAATAATCCCAGACTCTTGCTCCAAGCATTCATAGTTGAAGAGGAATAACTGAGTTAATCCCAGGTGAGAAATTCAGAAGGAAACCTTGCCTAAGACCATAGAAACACAGTCTGGGCTGGGCTGGACTCTTCCTTTCTGTACTGGGGTTGTTGAAAAACAATGGCTGGCAGGCTGCATCTTTTTTAGCACCATCCTTGGCTCCCAAGCAGCTGGCTTCACCTCATCTGCTTTCCCTCCAAACTCCTCCCTTAGAGGGGCCTCCCTAAGAGCCAAGATGTTGTCTCTAATCTCAGACTGGAGTCAGAAGACTTCTCATAGAGGAAGTTGGATGAGCCCAGGGCCCTGGGAGCTGGTAGGCCCCACCTGAACTGACAGGGAGTTGACAGTGGGGGTCCAGTATCCCTGGATCTCCTCTAACCAAGGCAGTTATCTGCACTGGCTTCCCCTGACTCTCTGGCTCCCCTTCACATGAGGTACACCAGCTCCAAGGGACACGCAGGGCTGGTGTCCCAGCGGCATGAGAGCAAGATGCTGAGCGATGACCCTTGCACACATTTGCCATGGCCAGGAGCAGGCAGCTCTCCTAGCTGGTGAGAGACAGCCAAGGCTGGCCATCCATCCATGAGGTCCAGGGCCACCTCCCCTCCCACCCCCGTGTGGCTTCCTCACGAGCCTCGCTAAGCCCTGAGACGCAGGCCCACTTCCCCATCATCATCCCCTGCTCTCACGATACACCACAGGCAGCGCTCTCTGCTACACCTTCAGCCTCCTCTCAGAATGTGTCCTCCTCCTGGGCCTGAGCTACCACCTCCCTACAACCCTGGGGAGTGGAGGCTGTTGAGGCTCACATTCTCTGCACCGCAGGGCTAAAACATGGAGCTTGTCCTTATTATTCCTCGGGGTCATTTCCAGCCGTTCCTCCCAGCCTCCTATAAAGCCCTGAACTCAGACACTGCTGCTTCTGGCTCTGCCATCCTCCTCCCTCGTTCCGCTCACCTCCCAGCCTTCCAGGCCTGCTCCCTCCCCTGCTGAAGACCCCCATTTGAACCTCCTCATCTTCTCCTCTGTGCCCCTCCTGCCACCATCCTAGACAAATAGAATGGCCTGTATCCACACTCTGACCTCTTGCTTCTGCCACCTATATCTCCAATTATCCCCACCTTAGCTATCTTTGCCACATTTGTCCCTGAAGATCTTATGGCCACCCAAAGCCTGATCACTTCTGAAGTCAGAAATTCTCATCCCCTCACTCTCCATCCATCCATCACCTCCACGGCTTCCTGCTCCCCAATCCAGGTGCCACTGCCACAGCTCTCGGGCCTCACAGAACACTCCGGGCCACTGATTCTTTCACTTTCTCTCTGTCCATCAGCCCCCTCCTGCCTTCACTTCTTTCCATTCTCAGCTTAGAGTCCATGGTCTGTGGATGAATAAACTGTGAGATATTCACATAATGGACTATCATTAGTTGTTTTTGTTGTTCAGTCACTGCCACGTCTGACTCTTTGCGACCCCATGGACTGCAGCATGCCAGGCTCCCCTGCCTTCCACTATCTCTGGGAATTTGCTTAAATTCATGTCCATTGAATCAGTGGTACTATGGACTATTACAGAGCAGGTTAAATAAATGAGCCACAGCCAAGTAAAATAACACAAATGAATCTTAGCAATATACAATTAGGCAAAAAATGTGCATCCTCGAAGACTGTGGGGGAAAATGGTATTCTTTTAATGAGATTAAAAACAATTAATATAAAATACATAAATTTTGGAAATATGCACAGATAGAATAAAACTGCACTAAAAGGATACGAAGGGCATGTGGTACACAGACTTGAAGATCATAGTTACTGTGGATGGGGGAGGCAAGGGATGCATGGGGGAGGGGGAATCATAGGGAAAGATGTGGGTCATTGTCAAGGCTCCAGTTTGGCGGGTGGTTTTGCAGGTGCTTATTACATCACTACAAACAACTAATTAAATAAAAATAAAGGATTCATCGATCAATGATGAGTGCATTGGGGAACAAATGAAATGTGGAGGAGTACGACCAATACAAGATTTCATGGGTTATAACAGCATCACTCTCTTGCAATTATCTTGAGTCTCCCTCATCTTCCCACCACTAAATTCACAAATATTCCTGTGTTTGCTTTATCACAATGGAAGACACATCCAAGTTTCTTCAGTGAAAGGAAGATTCTATCTCTTGTTTCCTGAATCCCATTCCTTCTCATCTTCTCAAGGACCTGTTCCTTCGGTTATCTGCCCACTCTTTCCTCATCAATCCCTCCCTCTTTAATAGGTTATTTTCATGAGCACACAACATGCTCTAGTCTCTCCCGACTTAAAAACAGATAAACTGGGGATTCCCTGGCGGTCCAGTGGTCAGGATCTGTTCTTTCACTGTTGTGGCCCGGGTTCAATCTCTGGTCAGGGAACTGGGATCCTGCAAGTCATGAGGCACAGCTGGGGGGGGGGGAAAGGAAAAACAGATAAACTCTTTATATTAGTCAGGATAACGCTAGGCTGTTGTAACATAGAAATCCCCAAGAGTAGAAATCAAAAGTAGAAGCTTGACTCTTGCATGAAAAGCCTGGGAAGGCAATATTGGAGTGATATGGTAGCTTCTTCTATCTGCTGCTTTGCCATCCTTCACTTGCAGCTTCTCTCTGAGATTTATGGCCCAGCCCTTGCCAGCACTTCATTCTCCCAGCCAGAAGAAAAGGGGAAAAGAGGAAGAAGGTATGCCTACTTCCTTTGAAGGCCAAGGCCTGCCAGCTGCATACATTGTATCTACTCATATGATATTGCTCTCAGGCTTGGTCAAAACATGCACCTAGTTGCAAAGGAACTTAGGAAATACATTCTTTCCTTGGGCAGCAAAGTGTCAGATTCCATCCCTATTGAAGAAGAGGAGAATGGCTGTCCAGGGAAAGCTAGAGATCTCTGCCATAGTCTGCACCTCTGACCACCTAAATAAATGCACATTCTTCTCATACTTGCAACATGCGCATCCCCTTCTCAAGCCCAAACACACAAGGTTTTATCCGACAGTGCAAGCAGCTCCAAGCCCAGGTCTTCCTGACAATTGTCAGACCTGTACATGAAGTTCACATGTAGGTCTGGGGACATAAACTGAAAAATAAGTAATTTACCCCCTAATCTTTACCAACCAGCAACACATACACATATACAATAGGAATGGGATGCGCTGTGCTGTACTTAGTCGCTCAGTCGCCTCAGACTCTTTGCGACCCCATGGACTGTAGCCCACCAGGTTCCTCTGTCCAGGGGGATTCTCCAGGCAACAATACTGGCTTGGGTTGCTGTGCCCTCCTCCAGGGAATCTTCTCCACCCAGGGACTGAACCCAGGTCTCCCGCATGGCAGGCAGATTCTTTATTGTCTGAGCCATCAGGGAAGCCCATGAATACTGGAGTGGGTAGCCTATTCCTTCCCCAGGGAATCTTCCCAACCCAGGAATCGAACTGGGTCTCCAGCATTGCAGGCAGACTCTTTACCAGCTGAGCTGCTAAGGCAGCCCAGGAATGGGATATCCACAGTTCGTTTTGCCATTTGGATGAGAGAAAAACAGAAAACACATAACAGGAGTATAGCAATTAGCAGATGCAGATCTAACTGAGCAAGAATTCCAGAGGTTCCCTAGCTCAGAGAGGAGAATATTCTAAAAACATTCTTTCAGACTCTTGGCTCCGCCCTCTGGGCCATCCTTCTTTGTCTACAAGGCCCCTCCTGGGCCATATCTGAAAAGAGCATTGGAGGATATAACCTTTTGGGTTGGTGAGGGTGCAGTGTTCAGAGCCTGTTTCCTACTGCTGCAGGTTTGGGAACTCACCGCTTGCTTTAGAAGTTGAGCCATCCTAGAGTTTGTACTGGCCAGCCCTGTAGACTTCTGTGAATTAATTTACCTCAGAAACTTAGCATAATGTACAAAAATTAAATATAAAAAATAATCCAATTGCAATCATATTGAAAAGGATTAAATAGGAACAAATCCAACAACAGAAGTTCCAGGCTTGTACATTGAAAACTATAAAACATCATTAAAAAAAATTAGAGAATAACTAAATTAATGGAAGTCACCCCATGTCTGTGGATTGGAACACTTAATGTTGTTCAGATGGTAATACTCTCCCAAATGGCCAACAGATCAGATTCAATGAAATCCCTATTAAAATTCCAACTGCTTTTCTTTTTTCTTGCAGAAATGGAAAATGTATCTTAAGATTCATACCAAAAAAAAAAAAAAAGATTCATACAAAGTTGCAAGGGACCCAGAGTAGCCAAGACAGTCTTGAAAAAGAAGAACAAAGTTGGAAGACTCATACCACCTTACTTCAAAACTTACTGCAAAACTATAGTAATTAACACAGTGTAGTACTGGCATAGGGACTGACATAAACCACTGGAACAGAATTGAGACTCTGGACTCGGAGACTTTTACAGATGGTAAAAAATGAGGTTCTTTTGGAGGTAATGAAAGTGTTCTAGGATGAGATAGTGGTGACAGTGACACAGCTCTGAATACACTAAAAACCACAGAATTGTACAATTTTAAAGGGTGAACTTTCTCATATATGAAGTATACCTCAATAAAACTATTTTTTAAAAAACCAATATAATTACAGTCTGTTTATTTCTAATCTGTCTCATAAGGAAGTAGCCCAGTGAAAAAAGCTGGTGTAACCATAATTTTTAAGCCAGAAGACACATTTGTGCACATTTATTTCCCAGCCTCTATAATCTGTCCATCTCACTCTCTCTTATTTATTTATTTATTTGGCACTTTGTTGCCCATGGGCTTTCTCTGCTTGTGGCGTGTGGGCTTCTCATTGCAGTGACTTCTCTTGTTACGGGGCACAGGCTCTAGGGTGAACGGGTTTCGATAGTTGTGGTACAACGGCTCAGTTTTCCCACAGTATGTGGGACCTCCTGGACCAGGGATTGAACCCATCTCCTCTATATTGGTGGGCAGCCTTCCAACCACTGGACCAGCAGGGAAGTCCTTCCTACCTACTCTTAACTTAACAATATTTCATGCGGTTACTTAACCTGGCAGGCCTGGGTGGAAAGACAACACCCTTAATTTACTCTGGGCTGTTGAACTGACTCCCACTGTCTGGCAGGCTGTTCTTAACGGGAACTGACTGGAAATGGCTTGAGCCACAGTCTTATCTCCTGGGAAAGCCCGCCTCTTCAGGGTCCCTTCACGTCACTTCCTCAGTTTGGGGTACAGAAGCAGTTGACTTTCTCAGCATGTGGAGGTTCCAAATACTAGATTATTCCTAGTCAACTTACATTACTGGCCCCAGACAGGAAGAATCTCCATAGACAGGCCTGTTTATTTTCATCTTTGCTTGCAAACTGCTGTTTCTATGCTGTTTTTCTCTCTTCCAGGACCTTGCTAAATGTGGGGAGAAGACTATACCCACCAACATTTGCACCTTTTCTAACCACTTCCTCCAGAACCAGAGGCTCAGTAGGTATGTGAACTGTCTTCCAAGATATCAGATGAGATACTGTTACCAACTGTTTTGCATAGCACGGGTCACCAGCCTCCCAACCTGAAATACCTGCTCACTGTCTGACAACAGCACAAGGCCTCATATTTACAATTTTGCCACATCTAACATTCTACTTCTGGATATCAAATTCTATGTTAATCAGAATATGGTTTAGACTGCTATAACAAAGACCTCAAACTACATTGGCTTAAACAAAATAGAAGGTTGGTTTTTCTTTCCTTCTTTTTTTTGCTTGTTTTTCTATCATATACCTTGATGGTTCAGGGCTGATACTGGGGCTTAGTGGTTTTAGAGAACTCAAGTTTCTTGTACCTTTTTTCTTCACTATTTTCAGCATACTGCTTCCAGAACACAGTCTAAGACAGCTTCTGTCAGGGGTTGGATTACTCAGGAAACGAACTCTGAGATAGATGTGCAGCCAGACATCCTACTGGGGAGTGAACTCTCATTGTGGGTGGCGGGGGCTGGTGATGGAGGTAAAACAGGGCAAAGTGCAGAGCTGAGCCATGATGCAGTCATAACAGAGGACTCAGCCAGTTCCGGAGGAGCTCAGGAGCTGGGATGGCCTTCAAAGTTATCTCAATTAAGGCGAGGAGCTGGGCTGGCTCCTCCACTAGTTATTGGATACAGGCCCCCTTTAACACCCCCCAGGAAGGAAACATAAAAAGCAGTTTCTGGGGGCAGATTCAGTTGAACTGTGAGTGAACAATACTCTTGGCAGACGGTGGAAGGGGGGCTTCAGTTTTCCACGGGGCATCAGGCAGGGTCTACTGGAGTCCAAGGCTACCAAGTCCATGAGAGCTACTCCTGCAGTTCTCACCATCCAGTGGGAAATGGAAAGCCCCCACGGGACTTTCACCCGTATCCTTTTAATCTGATTTAGTCCCGCAGTCGCACCTACCTGGAGGGTAGAGACTTGAGAAAGAAAGCAAAGGTGAATGTTGGAGTCCCATGTCCTTTGATTCCATCATGTCCATCTCCGGCCATGGTTTCATGTGTCTATCTCTCCTCAGAACCTGACTTCCTCCACTCCTGCATCTGTCTTTGTTCCAGAAGGCCCACCTGACACGTCCAGGATATGGTGTTAGTCTTATTGGATTGTCTCTTTCAGTCACATGGAGAAGTATTCAAACTAGCTCCTAGAGGGAAAAAAGATTTTATGAGGTCAGGTATTGGATCAAAGAGAGGATCTAGCTTCAGGTAAGGATGTACCCAGAGGTTCAAATGGTGTCGCCAGAGCTTAGTCTCTCTCCATCTCCTGATCAGAGTTTCTCCCATGTGGGTTTTATTCTCTGGCTGAACAAAGCCACTGGCAGCGCTAGCTGTACCTTTCCTTGTAGCTAGCAAACTCAGAGAAGAGTGCAGTCCTCTCTTCCTCAGAGGCCCCCACGTGTGCTTGTCCCAAGAACCATCTCTGTGTCCAGGGGTCAGTGCTCTGATTGGGCAGCCTGAATCACACCTTTTTGTGTTTCTGTGTGCTTGTAGAAGTGAGGCTGTGAATGTGACAACTCAACCAGAAACGCTTGCTGGGGCAGGGGGATAGGCAGTAGTCTTCTACTGCAGCAAAGGAAGGTAGGAATGCTAATGCTGTCATCTCCTGGGCATCTCAAACTTAACATGTCTACAGCTGAACTCTTGGTTTCCCTCCCAGCCCCAAATATGTGCTGTCCCACTTTTCCCATATTGTAAATGGCATCTCTGTCTACCTAGCAAGAGAACTGGGAACCATATTTGTGCCTCCTTCCCATGTCACCCTGCATCCGAGCTCCCCATGTACCATTTCTACCAGCCTGATGCTCTTGAATTGGTCTTTCCCTCCGTGTTTTCCATCGCCAGCATGATGCTGGGCCTTCATCACCTCTTCCTGTGTTATTCTGATGGGCTCCCCCATCTCTGTGAGCTCATTTTCTCTTATTGTTGGTTGTTAATGGCAACCAGAGGCATCCTCTTGAAACCTGCAAAGGAAACTGAATACAACTTGGTGACAAGGGGTCTACTAGAAACAAACGGTTCCAGTGCAAAGAAACCAATTCTAATTTTCCACTGGGGAAGTCCCAGATTAGACCTCACTGTCACTCATCACAGCATTTGCCACCTGAAGACTTTTTCAGTACCCATTTTTCTCTCCCAAACAGGAAGTTTTGGGAGGGCCAGGGTCTTTTCAGCCCCATAGTGCACTGCGTCCCAGGCACTGTCCAGAGCACATAGCCCAGCAGGGAGGGGGTGCCTGGTGAGCCAGGATGGTGTTCTTGGGGTGAATGGGAGGGGTCTTTGGAGTTAACTGCTTCCCCCACCACATCTTAGAGCTTTTGGACAGAGTTGCCCTCCAAGCTCCTTCTGTGGGAGAAGACCCAGAGAAGAGGAGGAAAATGGAAAGAGAGGCTGGTCCTATGGAGGGGGAGAGGCCAAGAAAGAAGGCAGGACAAAGCTGAAGATAAGATGGGCAAGCAGAATGAGAGAGGTGGAGGAGTCCAGAGAAAGGGAGACTAAGAACAGCATAAAGTAGGCTGGGGGTGAGGGGATGCGCAAAAAAGAGAAACCATTTTGTGTCTGGACTGGAGTAGGGGGGTCCCCCAACACACTGATTCTGAGGTGTGGGAAGCTGAGACGGCCTGCCCTGTGCTGTGGGTTTCCTAGTCAGTCCAAGACCCCTGGGAGAAGAGTGGAGGACCCCCAGCCAGAGGCTCCCCAGACAGGAGTGCCCACAGGATATGGTGACAGTCCCCAGCACTCTCACTGGGGTGCAATGTACAGCGGTGGCCCAAGCCCAGCAATGCTCTATCGGGACATGCAATTACAGGGCTTGGGTTACACCCCCAACGCTGGCAAGCGCTCGGTGGCAGGAGATAAGAAGGTGGCACCCGGAAGGGCTGTGTGTGTGCTGAATTGCAGGCTCGCAGCACACCCCCAAGGCCGGCTCACAAGGCCTCCATTGTTGGGGGCTGGCTCCCAGCCCATCGCCGGCCAGATAGGAGCTGCTGTTCTGACAAGGCAAGAAAAGCACACCCCAAGTTTGTCCAGATGCCGTTACCCCATCCTTATCAGGTGGAGGGAAGGGAGTTAGCAAAGCTAATGTTGATTCAGAGAGACAAAGGAAAGGCCGTATTAACAATCATGGCACATGTGAGTTCCGGCAGCAGGGGTGAGGATCATGGGTGCTAGTCTGGGGGGTTTTATAATGAGCAGCCGGAGGCAGGGGTGGGACAGTCAGGAGTGTCCAGTGGGCAGGGGAGGAAGTCCCACAGTGTGCCCAGCCCTGTGCTGGGGACAGAAGCTAGGCAGGTGTGTTCTGTTGCTTAGGATGTGATGTCTAGTTAGGAAAACAGGGTTCATTTCTTCACCTAAAGTAATCAAGGGCTCGCCATGTGCAGGTTCTGTTTGTAGGTGCTGTGGGTTCCCGGACTGGTGTTCTAGAGGAGTGTACCTGAAAATAAAGAGTCCTGAAGAAGACTCGCACTTAGGGGAGCATGTGAGCGGGTCAGACAGAGGGAAAGGGGCTCTGAGACGGCAGCTCGGGAAAGGCATCAAGGGCTGGGCCTGGGCTGGGGGCTGAGGGAGCAGAGGAGATTGTTACCAGGGGGCCCGGTGTGAACCCCAGTTCCTTCCTCTGCGGCCTGATTCTAGGCAGGGAAACTTGTCTCAATGAATCAGTTTCTTCTTCTGTAAAATGGGGACAAGAGAAACTACCCAAGGGAATTAACACTGAGATTGGAAAGAGAACACAGGTAAGCACAGCGGTAAATCACGGCAAGCTCTTGGTCATTCAGATTCACAAAGGTGAGAGAGACACAGCCACCCCTGCAGGGGGCTGACCGTCTAAAAGGGAAGTAAGACAGGAGGAAGAAAGGGTGGACCCAAGCCAGCGTGGTGGGCTAGAACTGGGTGAGCTGGTGAGGAGTGGGGAAGGGAGGCTGAGGACAGGAAGAGCAGGAGCGAAGAAATGATAGCCCAAGGGAGCCCAGCCCTTTGGGGGTGGAGGGGGCATTCACATACCATCTTCCCCTCTGTTTCCCGACCCCTCAAGAACACAGAGTGAGCACTCCAAAGACGGCCACTCAATGGCGTCACCATTTAAAAACTGCTGTGCCCTTTGGATATGCTTTACCATACAGATTTGGGGGGCAGGAAAAGCACTTCAAAGATGAAAAGTGCCTAGAAAATGCCAGTTTCTAGACTCTGCTGCCTTCAGCACAGTGAGTAAAGAAGTCCATTCAATGCTTCAGAGGCCAAACTCTGGTCTTGGTTGCGTGAGGGACTTTGGGTAATTTATTTAATCTCTCTATGCTTTTGGTTCCTCGTCAGTAAAATGAGTATCATTATAATAATCCATCCTTCATACTTCTATTGTGAAAATTAGAAGCATAAATAAAAACAAAGCTCGAAAAAAAAAAAAAAGCCCGTTCGATGAAGACTGAACCTGATTAAGAGGAAAGGGAATGGGCTGCGTGGAAAGTTGGTTTCTGGGGAAACCCGCTGATTAGAAGTGGAGAGGGGCACTGGTGTCATGTGCTGGCAGGAGTTTGAGACAAAGCCGTCGTGGGTAGATCAGGCATGGGAGGAACAGAGAGGCTTATTTGTCCACTCCGGCTGCCGTAGCAAAGCACTGGAGGCTGGGTGGTTTCAACAACAGACATTCATTTCTCATAGTTTTGGAGGCTGAAAGTTCAAGGTTAAGGTGGCAGCTGATCTGCTGCCTAGGGAGGGCTCTCCTCACGGCTGTAGACGGCTGCCTTCTTCCTGCGTCCTCTCATGGTCTTTCCCCTGTGCAGGTGCAGAGCAAGAGAAATCTCTCATGTCTCTTCCTCTTCTTGTAAGGACATCAGTCCTACTGGATTCAGGCTCTCATGCTCTTATTTAACGCTAATTACTTCCCATTTCCAAATACAGCCACACCAGGTGGCAAGGGCTTCAATATATGAATGCGGGGATGGTGGTAATACAAACATTCAATCCACAATAGAGATCTTCTTCAGTGTTCAAAGCAGAGGCAAGAGAAAGTGAATGTGAGTCAGTCTCTCAGCCGTGTCTGACTCTTTGCGACCCCATGGACTGCAGCCTGCCAGGCTCTTCAGCCCATGGAATTTCCCAGGCAAGAATACTGGAGTGGGATGCCATTCCCTTCTCCAAGGAGAAGGTTCTATCCTGACCCAAGGATCAAACCTGGGTCTCCTGCATGGCAGTCTGATTCTTTGCCATCTGAGCCACCAGGGAAGCCCAGAAAACACGGTTTTCCCTGAGATTAGCAGAACAGATCACAGATTTAGGCCTCCTCTTGGGGCGATCAGTGCTGACAGCACCAGAAGAGCTACAAATGACCCATTACTCCCTTGGAGTCCTGAGAACACATCCCAGAGAAATTCCTAAATTGGAATAAGGAAAACAGTTTCTGCTGGTCATTTGTGACCAGCAGAAACTTAATGATGGAAATACCTGACTGTCCCCAGATATGGGTCTGTCTTTAAATCTTAACCACTGGTGAATAACAAGTCCTGCTGATTCTCAGTTTATGAAAGTTTGTAAACACAGGAAATCTCACTGGGATATTCAAAGAGTGTGATGTTCCATCTCTTAATTATGAATACCTTAGAAAATCTTAAGAGGTTGATTCACATTAGATAAATGCCTCTGCTCTTATTATTCATGTGTGAATAGCAGGTGTGGTGCTTGGAGGAAAAGAAAATAAACCTCTACAGAGTCAATTATGTGCCTGCTCTTTTGCTTGCATCATCTCATTTAATCCTCCTAATGATTCTGCAAGTTTAGCATTATCCCCATTAATTTGTTGGCTTGCTTGTTTTAAGGTAAAATTGGGTGGCGTTTTCCCCATTTTGCAAAGAGGGAAAGTTAGGCTCAGAGAGATTAAGTAACTCAGTGGAGATTAACCAGTGAGTAAGTGACAGAGTGGGCTTCCCAGATGGCTTCGTATTAAGGAATCTATCCGCCATGCAGGAGATGCGGTTTCGATATCTGGGTTAAGAAGATGCCCTGAGGAAGGAAATGGCAACCCACTCCAGTATTCTTGCCTGAGAAACCCCTTGGACAGAGGAACCTGGTAGGCAAGAGTCCATGGGGTCGCAAAAGAGTCAGATACGCTTTAGTGACTAAACAGCTACAAAGTGACAGAAATCCGAACTTAAGTGTTTCTGAAACTCAGGCTTGTGTTTTTCACATTCTTTGCTGCTCTAGTCTTGCAAACTGAAACAAATGAAACAATAACAGATGTCATGCGCTCAGGCATCCAGCCACTTCACCCAGTCCTACGTGTTCACATGCATGTACATTCAGGTCTGTGTCTGGTCATAAACCCCTCCCTCAGGTCCAACCATGGGTCGGCTACCAAGTCAACTGGGGAGTTGTACGGTGGAAGGGAGGGTGTTGTGGTGGTTCCTGACAAAAGGTCAGTGTGACACCTGCCATTTCCTCTTCTGAGTGCCAAGTACTCAAGCTGCTTTTATAGAAAGCAGAGGCAATGCACACAGTTTGAGTTTCCTTTGTCTCTATCTGCCCAGTCTGGTATGCTAGCCTTGACTAGTGCTTCTCCAGATGCCTGCAGTCCTGTCCCAGTTGATTCCATCCAGGAGAGGGGGCCTCCAACTCTGGGGCCTCCTGTACCAATGCTCAGAATTGCACCCCGTCTTTCCTGTCCCCGTGCTCACTGGAGCTTCCTCATCCTTGAGTTTTTAAGACTCACTGTGGACTCAATATCTGTGTGCCACCAAAGTTCATATGTCAAAATCCTAACCACAACATGATGGTATTAGGAGGTGAGGCCTTTGGAGGTGATTAAGCCATAAGGGTAGAACCCTGGCGAATGAGATTAGTGCCCTTATAAAAGAGACCCCAGGGAGCTCCCTCATCCTTCCCATCATGTAAGCACACAGCAGAAAGATGGCCATCTGAAGCAGGTGGAAACAGGCTCTCACTGGGCATCAAACCTGCTGGTGCATTGATCTTGGACTTCCCACCTCCAGAACTGTGAGAAATGAATTTCTGCTGCTTATAAGTCACCCAGTCTGTGGTGTACTGTTATGGCAGCCTGAACAGACTAAGCAAGTCTTAAGTGAAGTGCCCTTCCTCCCAGAAGCCTTCCCTGCCCTCCCAAGACCACCAGTGTTGCTGCAAACAGGATGTAGAAGAGAATTAATTGCATAGCAATGAATGCTATAATTAAAATAGTTGCAATATAACTGCAATATATAACTAATATGTTGCTGCTGCTGCTGCTGCTAAGTCGCTTCAGTCGTGTCTGACTCTGTGCGACCCCATAGACGGCAGCCCACCAGGCTCCCCCATCCCTGGGAGTCTCCAGGCGAGAACATATATAACTAATGCAGGCAGATTCTTTACCAACTGAGCGATGAAGGAAACCGAATATATATAAAATATAACTAATATAACTAGGGCTTCCCTGGTGGCTCAGATGGTAAGGAATCCACCTGCAATGCGGGAGACCTGAGTTCGATCTCTGGGTTAGGAAGATTCCCTGGAGGAAGGCATGGTAACCCACTCCAGTATTCTTGCCTGGAGAATCTGCAAGGACAGAGGATCCTGGTGGGCTACAGTCCGTGAGGCCACAAAGAGTCTGACACAACTGAGCGACTAAGCACAGCACAGTAATGTAACTAACATAGTAATATAGATTTTTTTTTTTTCTGTTAGTATGGACTTTCTTTCCTGGGGCACTCATGGCACCCTGAAATTCCCCTATAGAGCCCCAGTCCTCTTTGTGGTAGGGCTGTATATACTTGTCAATCTCCCCCGCTACATTGGATCTCCCCCGCTACACGAAATCTTTCTTCACTGTATCTCCCAAACACAGCTCTTGGTAGGTGCTCAGTTAGGTCCTCACTAACTTGCTAATTTTATTGAGCAAATAAAAATTCAGAATGCCCAGTTAGATTTAAATAAATGATGAATAACAATAATAATGAATAAAAATACCGCATGATTGTGTCTGGTAAGCCTGCGCTCAATAAGTGCTTATTGCATTCCTCACTGTGTGAATGAGCAAAAAAGCACAGAGAAAGAAAAAGGCATTGTATTCGGAAGAAAGCAAGAACCTTCAGTTTTGGGACTTCCCTGGTAGTTCAATGGCTGGGACTCTGAGCTCCCAATGCAGGGGGCCCGGGTTCAATCCCTGGCCAGGGGGCTAGATCCTGCATGCCACAATTAAAGATCCCACATGAAGCAACTAAAATCTGCTGCAGCCACATAAATAAATATTTTTTTAAAAATAAAATACTACCAAACAATAAGCTTCAGTGTGCCTGGAACCTAGCACTGGTGCAGATCTGTCACAGAGTGAAATGAGAGGCGCCCAGCACAGTCGTGCTTAGAGGTACACCTGTACCATCACCAGTGACAGAGGGACAGGCTGAAGGTACACATGGGGGTGGGGTGGGGTTGGGGTTAAATGTTGGAAAAAGTAGATGTCAGATCAGAAATGGAGAGCGTGATGATGACAGTGGCTATGGTCATGGAGGCATGTGAAGGAGTGAAGCGACCAGCAGGCTGTAGCCCCCACACCCTCACAATTCAGAGTCACAGAGCGACCGTGTCCTAATTTGATGAAGAATCAAAACTCTCCTCCCAGACATTGTAGGGGATCTGTGCCCACCTTGAGCAGGACAAGAGCAAAGCCCAATTCTCTTCTCCCTGCCCAAAGAGTAGAAGAGGTCCCCAGTTCCCCTGAGGTTCCTGAGGCAGGAGTTACATCTCCCCTGCTTAGCCTGGGGTTCCCCACGAGCTCCTCATGGAGAACCTGGTCTCTTGGGGAGTCTCCCTAACCCTCTGCAACCGGTGGCTGGGCTCCCAGGCTCTCGGCCAATGTGGGAGGGGCTGTGGGGAGAGGGAGGAAATAGGCCCCCTTTGTCCCCCCGGGCCTGGCACACAATGGGAGCCTGTGCCATGCCAGCTGCTCTGGGCGGTCTGACTCTGGTGGACACCAGCCTTGGGGGAGCACACAGCCTGGGGGACCCCGTCTGTTTCATGTCCCTCCAAGGGGGCCCGTGGACAGGCTGCCTGTGCCTGAGGGATGACCTGTGTCTGGGGGTGCTGGCTGTCCCTAGGGGTGCACATATGTGTATTCATGCCGGAAGGTCTGATGGAGGGCAGGTAAGTGTGTGTGCTTGTGTGTCTGCCCATGGGGACACACTTGTGCCTGGGGCTGTCTGGGCGAGTCTGCAAGTACGTACACACATGGGTCTGTGACTGTGTGTTGAGGACAGACAATGCTGCTGAGCACGTGGGGGCACACTTGCCTAGGTCTTTCCCGTTGTCAAAATAGGGAGCCTTTCCCATGCACCAGGCCTAGAAGGGCAGAGCTGGCTGTGAAGCATCTTTGGGAAAGAAGTACTGAAAGACGGGAGCCAAGACTGCCCAACCGAAACTCGTGTTCTGCACACACATTCCCTGGGGCTCTAGGCTTGGCTGTCTCCTTCCCTTGGGCCCTCCCTGCCCCCAGCCTCTCCCTCCTGCTGCTTCCCTGCACCCTGGACCAACAGGGACCCTCATCTGGGATGGTGACCCTCAGCCAAGTCGCAGCTGAAAGGAAGCTCTTTGGGGTTCAGGATGTCCCTCCAAGGTCTGAGCTGCCCAGTTTGGCCTAGCGTCCCTCCCACTCCACCCCCTCACAAATCAGAAAGCCCAGCCCACCCAGCTTGACCTTCCAACCTGGCTGGAATCAGGAAATGAGATTTCAACTCCATTCAACTAAATCCAGCAAATATTTACGGAGGAACCTCTAAGCACAAGGCTCTGCAAAGCTGGGAGCAGTGTAGAGAGGCTCTTTGCCAGGGCCTGCCTCTCAAATGACTCCAGATTTAGGTCCCACCTTAAGGCTTTGCTCCCCACCAACACCCACAGCTTCAGCCTGCAGCCCAGGGGCCTGGTCCTCCCAACTGGTCACTGATGAAGGCGCTGCCTGGTGAGGGTGCACCCAGAGGCTCCCTGAGAAAATGTTCGCAGCACTGGTGGCCCCTTCCCACCTCTGGTGGGCGGTGGGGGGCTGCTTCTCCCCACCCTCCAGGATCAAAGGCAACCAGGGGAATAGGCAGGAGAGGAGAGGGGGTCCCCTGCCCCCTTTAGGAGATGGAACCAGGGACTGAGGAATATGGGAACCTGGACTTTTCTTTTGATTAGAAGGAAAAGCTATTCCTCCCTACAGAGGGGCTTCCAGCCTACAGAGTCCAACCCACAGGCAGGCCTCTCTCAGCAGACGCCCTGGAAGTCTCTCCCTGTATCTTGATGTCCAAAGTAAAATGTGCCAATATGATCCTTTGGGTGAAGCAAAAAATATTGAGTCAAGTTTTTTAAATTTAGAAACTTAAGACTTACCAAATATTTATTAAGTGGGCTGACCCCTCCCTTCCTCAGTCCCAGTTTCATATTATTCTGAGTCCTAGAACGTTCTCTGGGACTCCTGGGGGTGAGGGCTGTGTGGGGTGTTTAGGGGCACCCTCCCACTTGGGCTCCATTTGAAGCCAGTATGTGGCTTCATTCGTTCCTAAGTACCTGGCTTCATTCGTTCCTAAGTACATGGCTTCATTTGTTCCTAAGTACTCCAGCATATCACCAGTGCGGCTGCTTCTATAAAAACGAGGCCTTAAACAGAAGAATGTTTTCATACTTTGTAAAAGAGAGAGGTGTAACACAAAACTCTTTCTGAACCTACAGGTGTTCTAGGAATCAAACCAAAGCACAATTTGTGCATTTTTTTTTAACAGAAAAACAAGTATATTCTAGTCTCTGACCTTTTCTATGATGAGTGCCTATTGATAGTGTGTGACCTCAACCAATATTTCAGACAAAAATTCGTCCTTCCTGTCAACCTATAGGAAACATTTTAACAGTGAAAGAGGAACATCTTTTCAAGTATCTAAGGAGAGAACAATTTGAAAATGGTTATTTGGAAGTGTTTCCATCATAAGGTGATGTTTTTCTCGAAAACTATGTAAATATGTCAACTATTGAAAATTCTATCTACACAGTTAAAGAAATAAGCTTGGACAATTTTCCAAACAAAGAGTGTAAGAAAATTTTGAATCAGTTTGCTAAAAATGGAAAAACAAAGCTTTCCAGTTATTTTGCAAATATAATAACCAGGAAAGGTGGAAATTTACTAGCTAAATGGTGTCAAAATAAATTGCACGATGGATGGATGGGAGTGAAATACAAATGTCATGACTTAATGGGTCCAGTGAATGATACATACCTATCATTTAGTGAAGTATGTCTTACAGCTATGGCCATTATGAATACCAAGACTCAAAATGTATAAACATTCACTTAGCAAATGATTCAGCAATCCCACTTCTAGGTATTTCCTCAAGAGAAATGAAAAACATGTGCACACAAATACCAGAATGCAAATGTTTATTTGTTTTACTCACAAATTTTTTTTTATTCACAATTTATTTACAACAGTTTTATTCACAATTGCCCCAACTGGAAACAACCCAAATGTTCATCAACTGTTAAATAGATAAGCAAATTGTGGTGTGGAATACTACTGAGCAATAAAAGGAACATATTACTCATCTACACAGCATAGATGAAACTCAAAAGCAATATGCTAAGTGAAAGAAGCCAGACACAAAAGATCACATTCTCTGATTCCAATTACGCGACATTCTGGGGGAAAAGGCAAACATAGAGAGCAAGAAATCAGACCAGTGATTCCTAGGGGTTGGAAGAGGGGAGTGACTGAAAAAGTGCATAAAAGAACCTTGGGGTGATGAAAATATTACACATCTTGACTGTGATGGTAGTTAATGCCTCTATATACATGTCAAAACGCATCAAGACATACCCTTGAAAAGTGAATTTTACCGTACATAAATCATATTTTGATAAACCCAATGCTGAAAAAAGTGTTTAGCATATGTGCTCAGTCACTTCAGTCGTGTCTGACTCTTTGCTTAGCATGTAATGTTACATAAACATTGAATAAAACAAATATTTTAAAGCATAGAAGAAATCTAGAAGTATACAACTGAAGGGAATTCCCTGATTCTCCATGGTTAGGACTCAGCATTTTCACTGCTGGGGCCCAGGTTCAGTTCTTGACCAGGGAACTAAGATCCCACAAGTCATGTGGCCAAAAATAAATAAAAGATAAAATGAGGACTTTTAAAAAAAGAAGTATTACAACCAAAATATTATCAGGGATAATCTCTAAGTGGTAAATTATTGTGATTTTTACTTTTTTATTTTGTTTTCTGTTTATAAAAATAAGCGGAAGTTTGAAAAATTGACTCTAACATTCACATGGACGTGCCAGGACCTAGAATCATCCAAACAACTTTTGAAATATGAAGCTGGAAAACACTACCTGATTTCAAAATTTTTTATAAGGTTATGGACACGACTGAGCGACTGAACTGAACTGAACTACGGTAAATCAAGACAGTTTGATATTATTGACATAAAGATAGGCATCAATGGAACAGAATCAAGAGACCAGAAATAGACCTTAATACTTAAAAAAAAAAAAACCCAGCTTTATTGAGGTAAAATTGATCTATAAGTATTATCCTTTACTTATGTGGAGAAGTGATTTTCAACAAAGGGACAGAGGCAATGCAATGCAAAAACGATGGTGTTTTAAAAAAATTCTGCTGATGCCCATAAGCAAAAAAGTAACCCTCTATCTACGCTTTGCACCAGACACAAAATATAATTCAAAATGGCCATAGACTTAAATGTAAAATTTAAAACAGTAAAACATCTAGAGGAAAGCCTTTATGACCATGGAGTAGGCAAAAATTTCTTAGCTATAGCACCAAAAGCATGACCCATAGAAGAGTAAATTGATCAGTTGGACTTTATCCAAATTTATCCAAACAGACACTATTAAGAGAATGAAAAGAGGGACCTTAGGCTTGGATAAAGTATTTGCAAATCATGTATCTGATAAAAGACTTGGATCCAGAGTATATAAAGAACTCTCAGAAAGTCATAGTAAGAAAACAACCTAATCAATAACAGATAAAGCACTTGAGATACCACTAAAAACCTGTTGGAATGGCTCAAATAGATTGACCCTATCAAGTTTTGGCATGGATATGGAGGAACTGGAACTTGGCACATATCTGGTGAAAATGTAAAATGGCACAGCCACCAACCACGTTGGAAAACTTTTCGGCAGTTTCTTAAAAAGTTACACATACACTTGATCCAGCCAGTTCACTCCTAGATTTACCCAGAGAAATGAGAGCATATTTTTCTGCAAACACTCATTCATGAATGCACATAGTAGCTTTATTTGTAATAACCAAATACTGGAAACAACCAAGGTCCATCTTCAGGTGATTGGATACACAAACTGTGGTATATCTGTATAATGGAATATTACTCAGTATTAAAAAAAAATTGACTATTTATATGTTATGTAACATAGATGTGTCTCAAAAATAATTACTATGCTGAGAGAAAGAAGTCAGACTAAAAAGAGTTCCCATGGACTTTCCAGGTGGTCCAGTGGTTAAAAATCCACCCGCCAATGCAGGGGACACAGGTTCAATCCCTGTTCTGTGAAGATTTCACACGCCAAGGGGCAACTCACTCCATGAGCCACAACTGCTGAGCCTGTGCGCTGGAGCCCGTGCCCTGGAACAAGAGAAGCCACTGCAATAGGAAGCCTGAACACCGCAGCTAGAGAGTAGCCCTTGCTCGCCACAACTAGAGAAAGCCTGCACAACAACAAAGACTCAATACAGACAAAAATAAATAAAATTGTTAAAAAAAAAAAAAAAGTACATCTGGCATGATACCATTTATATAAAATTCTAGACATTAAAAAAAAAAGCAAGTTGGTGATTGCCTGGGAACAGGTAGATGAGGGAGGGGTAGAAGAATTACATGGGAGGAAACATTTAGGGTGATGGAAATGTTATGTCTAAATATGTCAAAACTTATATCACATTGTACACTTGAAGTATGTGTGCTTCACTATAGGTTAATTATATTTCAACAAAGCTATTAAAAATAAACAGATTACTTTTGTAACACAATACATTTCTTGAAGGACAGAAATAAGAGACTCAAGTCATTGTATTACATTATACACATCTTTTTGTGGTTAGTTACTGTGTGGCCCCACTTAATTATTCATATACTGTTTAGAAACTTCGTAATGTAGAGATTATGGGTATACCATTATGACTCCTGTGGTTTGGTTTTGTGGTCAGTTCTATAAAAATCTGTATATCAGGCCCATGGCCAGGAGAGTAATCCTCTTTTATAACATTGTTTCTGTGGGAAAAATTGAAATTGACTTGCACTACATTTTCATAGTTCCTTCCCTTTGCCCCCAGGCTCTCTCTTCTCAAATCCACCTTACACACAGTTGCCAGACTTACTTTTTAAAAAAATTATATCATTTCCCTGTTAAACCCCTCAGTTTAGTTCAGTTGTTCAGTTGTGTCCGACTCTTTGCAACCCCATGGACTGCAGCATGCCAGGCTTCCCTGTCCATCACCAACTCCCAGACTTGCTCAAACTCATGTCCATCAGGTCAGTGATACCATCCAACCACCTCATCCTCTATCATCCCCTTCTCCTCCTCCCTTCAATCTTTACCAGTATCAGGGTCATTTCCAATGAGTCAGTTCTTTGCATCACGTGGCGAAAGTATTGGAGCTTCAGCTTCAGCATGAGTCCTTCCAATGAATATTCAGGACTGATTTCCTTTAGGATTGACTGGTTTGATCTCGTTGAAGTCTAAGGGACCCTCAAGAGTCTTTGCTAACATCACAGTTCAAAGGCATCAATTCTTTGGCGCTCAACTTTCTTTATGGTCCAACTCTCACATCCATACATGACAACTGGAAAAACCATAACTTTGACTAGATGGACCTTTGTTGGCAAAGTAACATCTCTGCTTTTTAATATGCTGTCTAGGTTTGTCATAGTTTAAACCCCTCAGTGGATCCAAATGATAAACTCTCAGCTCTATAGCATGTTGTTCAAGATCCTTCCTAACTGGCTCCATCTATGTCACCAGTCCCATCTCTCAGAACTGCCTGTGTTTATGCATCTGGACCAGGTGCTTTCACCACTTTGAGCCTTGCTTCATGCTGTCCATCTGTCAGTATGTGCTTCCCTTTCACTTCACTTGTGCATCTAGAAAGTTCTCTCATCATTTAAGATGCATTTCAAATATCACCCCTTTCTGAGAGCCTTCCCAGATTTTCCCAGAATAGAATTCATCTTTCATTTCACTCTCCTTAGCACCTTACACATTCATCTGCTAGAACATCTATTTTATTGTATTGCAGTAATTTAGGTGCATCTGTATTACTTAGGTTAGCAGCTAAGATGGTATAACAAAAACAAAACCCCCAAATACCAGTGATTTGAGCAAGTTCATTTCTGTCTCACTTATAAGTCCCACCAGCATGCTGGCTCAGCTCCACAACGTTGAGAACCCTGGCTCCTTCTATCTTGTTGCTCCACCATCCTTAGGGTTTTGAATTCATATGCATAGACCAACATACATGACACTCCAATACATCTACCTTCTGGCCATCAGGACAGAGAAAGGGGATGGAGAGGGTGTCTCCTGCCTTTCTTGGATATGATCCACAACTTGTACCATCCCTGTATTCACATCCCTCTGGCCACATAAGGCTGCAGAGGGATCAGGGAAATGCAATTTTATCCTGGGTGGCCACTTGCTTCACTATACATCAGGTGTTATATTATTAGACAGACAAGGGCAAAATGGATCTTGGGGCAAACTGGCACTCTGCCACAGTCCATACCTTTAGCCGTCTTACTATCTGTGATCACCCTTTACACATGTAACATTGTCTTCCAAGACAAGTAACTTCAAACACCAGGCCATCTTGCACCCAACACCTCCGTCAGATCTGGAGATGGTTACCTGTGGTCTGGAGACCAACACAGTTAAAAGACACATCTGCCCCCCCACCCTCCTCCAACAGACAATGATGGAACAAGAACCACACACCACATTTTTAAAACAATTCTTAGGCGGAAAATAAAACAATGGGAACTACACAGATGGCCCCAGTCCACAGCAATTACCAACTCATGCTAGTCAGATGTTATAAAGACTCCTTGTCCTTCTGTTTTCTAGAAGTAACTCTTTTGTCCACTGTCCTCCTTGGCTCCCGGCTTTGCCCTCTGGGAGACTCTGGTCACCACCCTCCACAACCACATCTGAAGTGGGCATCGAAGAATATGCCTCTTTCAGGCTCCTGGACTTATTTACTTCCAGTCAGTTCCATGGGCAGGTAACTCAGCCAAAGGTCTTGTCCTGACAGAGTTTGTCAGGCTGAAAACTGGTTGTATTTTTTTTTACTGGCTTCCGTGCTCTGCCCAGACCCCTCTCTCAGCTTCATGGCTGCTATCTTCAGGCCATCTGAGACAATAGACCAGGGCGGAAAGGGAACACCCTTAATCTGATCTTGGCTGCTCAGCTGGCTCCCGCAGTCTGGCAGAGACTTCTCACCTGGGAAAACTTGAGAAAGGCTCAGGGCTGTAGTCTTAACTCCTACCAAGGCTGTGCAGAGCCAACTTTGGTCACACCTTCTATCTGGGGTACAGAAGCAGTTAGTGTTGACAACTCTTCGACATTCCAAGTTTCCAGACTCTCAGTCAATTTAGATGCAGGCAGCAGGCACGGTGCCCCCTTAGCAGAACTGCATTCCCTTCTGTCTCTGCTTGCAAACTGGCTGGGTCTAATCTGAGCTCACCTCTCCTTTCTAGGAATCTGCTGAATGCAGCAAGAAGCAGTCAGGACCCCCCAGTTCTCAAGTTCTCCTAGCGTTGCAGGCTCAGAGAGCATGGGATCTTCCTGTCAAGGCATTGACCGCAGATGACAGTTTACTAAATCTTCTGCCAGAGCCTAACAAGGGTCACCAACTTCCCAGTCTGCATATGTGTCCATCCCACCTGACTGTGAAGCCAGTGCCACATCTGTGAGGAATTTTTATGACAGTCCTCTACTGCCAAGTAGTCTTAAATCACATAAGGGAAAGATTTTGGCGACTATAACCGAGAGACCAAATATAATAACAGCTTCAACAAGATGGAAGTTGCTTTCTCTCTCGTGAGAGAATCCAAGCTGGTCTGATGGTTCTGCTCTGTGACATCATGAGGACTCTGGATTTCTTTTGCCTTGCTGCTTCTCTGTCCCAGGAGGATGTTGCCATCCCTGTGGTCCCACATAGTTCACTCCCAATTTTCCACTCCACGGAACAGGAAAAGGGAAACAGGCTGGGGAGTGTGCATTTCAGAATTTGTACACACCACTCTTGTTCACTTCCCTTTGGTCATATGGCTATACTCAGTTGCAAGGAAGACCATGAAAGGCACTCTTTACTCTGGATGGCCATGTATCCAGATGAAAACTCGGGTGTTCTATCACAAACAGAGAGAAAGGGAGGGAGTGATGTAGTTCAGGGGTCCCCAACTTCTGGGATCTAATGCCTGATGATCTGAAGTGAAGAGCTGATGTAATAATAATAGAAATAAAGTACACAATAATGCAATACGCTTGAATCACCCTAAACCATCGTCTCACTCCTGGTCCATGGAAAAATTTTCTTCCACGAAACTAGCCCTGGTGCCAAAAAGCTTGGGAACCACTGATGTAGGGGACAATTAGTCATGTCCATCACAGCCTGTCTCCTCTCGAGATAACTCTTTTTTTACCCCCAATTATTTTTATTAGTTGGAGGCTAATTACTTTACAAGATTGTAGTGGTTTTTGCCGTACATTGACATGAATCAGCCATGGATTTACATGTGTTCCCCATCCCGAACCCTCCTCCCACCTCCCTCCCCATTGGAAGGGGAGGGACCTGTCTCACCATCATCATCCTAGGCACAGCCAAGGGCCCAGCACAGGGTCAGTGACTACACGTATTCAACATCAAATTCCCAACATCATAACCCGATCCCATGATGGCAGACCTCTGGGACATGATCATGATTAAAAGGCATCTTTGCTGTTGTGTATACAGTCTTGAATTAGGATTCAGAATAAATATTTTGCCCTCTACCAAAGAAGAGACATCTTCACTAGTGTAACCTTGGTGCCCCTAAGCTGCGTGTCTTCGAGTTCTCCGGCCCTGCGGAGTCACCTCCCATGCTCAGAGGCCTTCCTGAGGTGGGTGGTTTGTTTCTCCCACTGCAGCGTGCCCCTCCAAGGGCATTGCTCCTCATCGAGGTCCTTAGCCCTGTGCTGGGAGTCCCCATTCAGAACCGCTTCTTTATAAGCTGGTGCCAGCCTCCTCCCTCCTCCCTCCCAACCTACCAGGAACCCAAGGCTCAACGGTGTAGCAGATATTTAAACATATTTAGGAATAATGGACAGTGATTTTAGCATCATGTGGGAAGCACTTCAAATTCAAGGTCACACACTGCTTTTTCAAGACGTGTCGATCTTTCCCTGCCCCAGGGAACTTCCCCTTGGCAGAATTCCTCTGTTGGTCCCCACTCGGCCCCACAACGTATTTTTCAAGCCTTCTCTCAACATCCAACATCTCTCTGTTCTCACTTGTTTCTGGGTCCTTTGAGCGCTCCCAGGAACTGCCCTCACAGTTTGTCAAAATTTCCCCCCTTGCTTCAGCTCAGCCACACCCCCTCCACACTGTGTTCACTGGTCCTCTGCGTTCTAAATAAAGGTCCATCACTGTTTCTCCAAGTAAAAGGGCCATCAACCCAGAGGTCAATCATGGCCTTCTCTAGCAGAAGGCAGAGGAGGCCACAATCCATCGGAACTTCAGTCATTTTATTTCCTCCACGCTCTATGTACAAGATCTCATTCAACCCTCGAAATCCCTCTGTGAGGAGAGGTGAGACACTCGAGGTCCAGAGGTGTTAAGCCACGGCCCAAGGCCACACAGAGGTGAGAGGCAGGGCTGGCCCACATGGTGGGCTCCAACGCCCCAGCCGGGGAAGCAGCCGGCATCACCGTCTCGGGTCACCTAGTGTGCTGTGAGACGTCAGGAACATCTCCGCCGTGTACGGCTCCCAGGGGACAGTGCTCGCTCTTTCGCCCAGATGCCTAGCCAGGCTGGGGCCCCGGCAGCCTCGTTCAGGCCCGCCTGTCCTGCCAACAGAACGGGATGGTTGTTGTGAGGAAAACCACTGTGCGGAGGGCAGACTGCCTAAAGGATGCTCTCTTAGGATGCACCCCACTCAATAGTCCCCCCAAACACACCCCTTCAGACTCCAGGCTCAGGCTCCCTAATGCCCTGTCCCCACCCACTGGCAGGGCCAGGTCAGTCCCCACTGGGTGGGGGAGGTGGGGGCAACAGGTGCGGGGAGGAGGGCAGGGGAGGGGCTGGGGGTGGGGGCCGAATTGAATAGCTGCTTTCTTCTCAGAGGCTCCCACCACCCCCAGTGGTCACTGATTAACCCTCCAGACCAGATAACCCCTGTATAGGAGGGAAAAAAAATGTGTGTTTATCTTGGGTCGTAAAACATCAATATTGACTCTCACAGGTGAAGCCAAAGGGGGAGAGGAGGTGGGGTTGAGTAGGGGGTGAGATGTCACCCGCCCCTCTCGAGGCCTGAGACACACTTGCCTGACACCCAGGGGCCAGCCCACCTGGTCTCCTTCCCTAAGGAGAATATTGGGTGTCAAGGCCGCAGCAGCTAAAGAAGCTGGATCCTTCCACCTCAGAGTCATCCCTGCCTTTGCACCCCACCCCCCAATTACTCTCCACTCTGCTGCTCAGGAGGCCTGTGCCCCTGCCTGCCCCCCTCCCCCCGATCCTGACCCCAGCAGATAAGACAGCGATCCAGGTCGTGGGTTGGAGTCAGCTCTGCTCTGCTGTTTCCCAACTCTGCGACGTGGACAGGGGATCGCCTTGAGGCCCAGTTTCCTCAGCTGTCACATGGGGGTAGTCACAGCACCCCGCTCACAGGGTTCCTTAGGAGGACTGACCGAGGTCACTTATAAGAAGCACTTGGAGCTGGTGCTGCTGTAAACAGCATCATTTCCCCACCTTGCTCCCTCTTTCCTCTCCTCTCCCCTCCCTCCTGTAGCTTGAAGTAACCATCACCACGGACCTTCCTCTCGGCTGAGGCCTCCCTGACGTGGCTTTGGGGTGGACAGTGCCGGACTCACTCAGGACCAGAGACCACAGGTGGTCTGACCAGGGCTGTGGGTCTGTAACCCTCTTCCCTCTGGCCCAGGAGTCAACGCAAACATTCTCTCTGGCTGGCATTTTTCATCAGAGGGCCTGAGGAAGGGGCCTATGGCCACACGATGTTTGGGAGAGGGCTGCCGGCTCTAAGAGTGTGGCTCTGTCCTCCTCAGGGAACCTCACACCTGCATCCCGGGGTCTTCTCTCCAGCCTCCATCCCCTTTCAGAAAGGTGCTCCTCCTGCCTCTCTCGGTCCTTCCAGCCTGGGCTGGGCCCTTTCTGCCCCTCACTTCATTCTGGGCTCCGGAAGCAGTGCGGGAGGCATCGGGCTTCTTTGATCCTCACCCAAGGCCAGGATTCTCTCCTCCCCAGCCCCAGGTGGGTCTCACCTGATGCTGTGGGAGGCCAAGGCCCCAGCCCCGAGTGCCCTTCATCCAGGTGGCCGGAGGGGCCCTGTCCCTGGGCACCTGGTCAATCATTAACACTGAGCAAACTCAGCCCGGTGGGCCCCTCGCAGGGTCAGGACCAGACAAAGGCCCTGCTGTCTCCCTGAGCTGCCATCTTGGTGGGGGGTTGCTGGCCGGCCAGTCACCCCACAGTGGCAACACCCCTGCCTCCAGCAGGCGCTGAAGTGGCTGCCGCTCTGCAAGGAATTGGGTGGAGATGGGCCCTGGAAGAAGAGGACGAGGGGGTGGGGTTTGGCCACAAGCCTGTTTTTAAGCCTCAGCTTCATATTTGTGAGCAAGCCTAGGATGGGGGCTGGGGAAGCAAGGGCCTGCCTCCGGGCTCCCAGCTAGGCTGCTACTGTAGCGTGTGCCGCGGGGCTGACGGAGGGGTGGTGGCCTGCCTCTGAGGGCAGCTCCCTGCCGCCTCCTCTCCCCCTTCATCCCCCCATCTTCCTTCATTTGGAAATGTGCCGAGTGTCTTCTGTGTGGCAGAAGGGTCCCCCATCTCTCCCCATCCCCCAAACTTCTGCTCCTTCCCAATGCCTTTGCTTGCACTCTTCCATAATCTGGGAAACCCTTTTTCTTTTTCCCTCTGAATCTCTTCCTCGCCCAAGAAGTCCTGCTTGCTCAACCTAATCCCTGGTTCCCTCACACTGAGGCTGTCATCTCATTGGGCCTGGGGCCCCTCCCCAGCTGCACCGTAAGGTCTTTAGTGACCAGGAGCCGAGACTCCGCTTTCCCCCACCACAGGCAACGAGCGTATTAGCAGATTTATCAGCAATGTCACCCTCAGCCACAAATCAAGCAATAAGTTACTCTCTTGCAGAACAGCAACTTGGGAGACAACTTTTACATTAGTCAGAAGATTCCAGATGCACAGCAGGGCCCA
Organism: Dama dama; assembly: GCF_033118175.1. Classification (NCBI taxonomy): domain Eukaryota; kingdom Metazoa; phylum Chordata; class Mammalia; order Artiodactyla; family Cervidae; genus Dama; species Dama dama. The sequence continues at coordinate 78,276,898 of NC_083691.1, forward strand.
CAGTCAGCCTTGCCAGCCCAGATCCCCTCCAGCTGACTCCCTTTGGTCTTTCTGACACAGGCATCCTTGCTGACATAGGCACCCTCCGGGTGCCACCCCCACCCCGCCCCCAACTCCATGCATCTCCAGCACCAGTTGATATCCACTCTGCCACAAATGAGCTGCCCCACCCCAGGGAAGGAAGAAGTGGGGAGAGAAGGAGGGGTTCTTCAGGTTTCCCTTCTTGGCTAAAGACCTCGAGAGTAGGAGGTACAGGACTGGTTATCAGCGGGAGGTTCACCATACTGAAAACTGACGTAATGTATTTTGTCCTTCATTCATTCAGAGCAAATGCTCTCTCTACCCTGCCTCTCCTGCCACTACTGAATGTTCCTGGTAGCCTCCTGGTAACCCCCTCCCTGAGTTAGGGGCGCTGAGCCCCTCCTGAGGACATAAGATGTGACCAGCCCTAGGGGGAGCCACTCAGGGAAGACCCCATGGTGACCTTCCCATTGGCAAATGTCTCTCCCCTGGCTGGGCCTAGAGTTCCCGTATCTTGTGATGATACCTCCAAGTGAACCAGCTCACAGACAGTGACCCTAGTTGAAGGCAGAAATGGAGGGGAGAGGGACAGAGGGGACGGGCAGGAAGAGCCTGGGAATGAAACCCAGACAGTGCGGAGGAGTGAAAGGAGCAGGCCCTCTGGGAGGGAGACGGGACTGGGGGCCCCCAAAGAGAGTGACTCCTCGCCCCTCCCACTCTCAAGCAGAGATTGCTGGCCCCACCTTAGGCCCCTCAGTCACCAATTCCAGCACGATGGCGCCATCTGCTGTGAGAAGTGAGCCGCACAGCTTACTCCATTAAGGGGTTTGAGAATTCGGGGTGAGGGTAACTCCTGTCTTGGGCTTCCCAGGTGGCTCAGTGGTAAGGAAGCCATCTGCCAGTGCAGAAGCCGCAGGAGATGCAAGTTCGATCCCTGGGTGGGGAAGATTTCCTGGAGGAAGAAATGGCAACCCACTCCAGGGTTCTTGCCCGGAGAATTCCATGGACAAAGGAGCCTGGCAGGCTACAGTCCATAGGGTCGCAAAGAGTCAGACACGACTAGGCGACTAAGCATGCAACTCCCATCTCATGAATCTCAGGGATCACAGCTTCTGTTCTGGGCTCTGGGAAATAGCCTTCAGTGTGGGGTCATCTCCCATGACCCCCAGACACTTCTCAGGTGGCCAGATTCTCTCTCCTCACTTTCCGGGTCCCCACAGATAGGGCTGGAACCCTGCCACACCTCTCCCCTTTGGTTGGACCTCTCCTGACTCTCTGACCCCAGGACAGCATCTCCTTTCCTCTGGCTGTCCTATGGTTACAGTTCCCGAGGGGCCTCCCCACCCCAACTTTTCCCATCTCACAGTTCCTCACCACCTTTCAGCTAAAGTCTGGGTTGGATCAAACTGAGCATGCCCTCCCACACACCCCGGGAAGAGGGCAGCAGGCTGGGGGAGGGGGTTGGCTGGGTCACTGCTGGGGCTGGGCCCAACACTGGAAATCTTCGCTGGGCTTAGCGCACGACTTCTCTGAGATGAGCTGAGACAGCTCGGTCTATGGTCCTGGCTGTCGCTCAATCTATAGGCAGGGTTGGGGGCTCTTCAGCCTTCTAAAGGCCTCTTGGGTTCCTTCTCTCCTTCCCTCCCTCTGCTGCTTCTCCCGCACCCACAGCCTGGGTTAGTGCCCTATCCTCCTGGACTCTCTCTCTCCAGATCCTCATCCTTACTGCCAGGACAATCTTTCCAAACTTCCAAGTGATCCCTTCCTGATGTTGTTCAGTCGCTCAGTCGTGTCCTACTCTCTGCGACTCCATGGACTGCAGCACGCCAGGATCCCTTCATGCCTCTGCTTAAATTCCTTCATAATCTCCCTGTTGTCTTCTGGAAGAAATCCAAACCGCCCCATCAGGCAGGCAGGGCCACACGCCCTCTGGCCCCTCCAGCTTCATCTCTCAACACCCTTCCATTCGTCCTGCTACGGCCATGCCAGGGGTGCCTTGTGGTCTGCCACATCTGGGCCTGTGGACACTTCCCTTGCCTAGAACACCTTCCCTTTGCTTGGCTTACTCCTCCCCTTCATGAAGCAGCTCAGACCTCACCTCCTATGAGAAGCCTTTCCTGACAATTCCCCAACCCTCCCTAAGAAGGTGAGCTCCTCATATATTATACAAACAACCCTCAACCTCACCAAGGACGGGGACCTGGTCTTTGTAGCAAGTAGATATGCAGGGATGAATGGATGGCTGAACAAATGAATGCATCTATGGCCAGAGGTGACCACCAGAAAAATGGCATGCTGATCACCAGAGGACCGTGTGACCCTCTGGGTTTTCTGCCCTCCCCTACCCACTGAGCCCTGTCCCTCACTTGACAATCCGCTTCCTTGTGTCACGTCTAAGCCCTTCAGGGTCCCTACCCTACCTCACCCCCAGAAACCCCCTGGCAGCCTCTCTCTAGTCTCAGAGTGCCCTCCTCCACACACCCTTGGTTGTCCGGTAAGCAAGAATCAGCCCCCTCACTCAGCCAGGCCTCTGCAGTTTTCTCCTTCTGACCAGTCCACAGGTACAAGGCCTCCTTCCACAAGGAATAATTACTGGGATCAGGGCAAGGAAGCAGGGTTTTTCTGCCCGTTCCCAGGAAGCCTCCTGCTGCCTGATCGCGCAGTTCACTTGGTCCTCAGAAAGCTCATATCACTTCACTTGGAACTCAGACATCATGTTTTGTAATAGGGAAATTTCATCTATTCTGCAATGCCATACCATTTTTGAGAGCAAGGACCACATGGGAAAGTGAGACTTCTAAGGCAAGGCTGTCCTAAAAAGACATTGTTCTTTCAGATGACTTACTCTGGATGAAACCACCATCATGTCATGAGGATATCCAAGCAGCCCTAGAAAGGGATCCATGAGGTGAAGAACTGAGAACCTCTGCCCACAGTCAGCACCAGCTTGTCAGGTGGATCTTAGAATCACGTCCTCCAGCCCCAGTCAAGCCTTCAGATGACCACAGTCTAGGCCAGCATCCTGACTGTAACTTAGTGAGAGATCCTGAGCCAGAAACCCCCTGCTAAATTGCTTCCAAGTTTCTAATCCCCAGGAAGCATGAATTTCAGCTAAATTTTGGACTAATTTATTATAGAGCAATAGATAATTAATACAGATTTGACAATTTTATGAGTCTCAACTCCTGGCCACAAGAAAGCTCACAGTGAGAGTCAAGGAAAGGGCTGATGACTAGAATTGAAAGTACACAGGTGCCCCAGCAAACGTGTACAGACATGATTATTGCAAAGCTGAGTCACATGTACCTACCCAGATGGGTCAAACCAGATTCATTCTTCATTTTTCTCGTACTCTTTTCATCTTGATCTGATCATTCCTACTATTGACATGAAGGGGAAAAAAGAAAAGAGGAAGCAAAAAAAAAAAAAACCCTTTAAATTGCTCCTTAGACATATCTCCATTTCCAAACATTTAGCTCGGTCTCTTTTGTATAAAATTGGTGAGTTTTCCAAGATTTTCTCATCCCTTCCCCTTCTCCTAGCCAACATAATTTCCTGGTGCAGGGAGATGTTTATGGACCTCATGGTGGTGGGAAGAGGGAGTTGAAGTTCTGAGTGGAGTCCCCTGCATGTTTATACATACACACAGGTGGGACAGGACTAGAGCCTCCTGGTCCCTGGGGCTCGCTGGTAGGGGTGAGGCTGGAGAGGAGTGATGCTGAAGCATGTGGTGCCTGCTCAGGGCTGGTGGTACAGATTTGCCCTCTGTGGTCCCCGGGACTTGGGACCACCTGGCCGCATTCTTCCCAACCACTCCAGAACAAGCAGTGTGCCATGAAGCTGTCTCCCAGACGACTTTCCCCAGCCATTTCAAACCACCTCCCGGGTGGCATAATATTGCTTTGGCAGCATCTAGAATCACTGCTTTGCACGGAGGGATGTCACTAAAGTTTCCTCCCCTGCTGCAGTCGAGTCAAGCCCTACCCACCCCTCGCAGCAGGATTTTCCCTCACACCTAACTGGGGTTTCTCCCACACAAGCCTCTGAGGTTGAAGGATGGTGCTACCTTCTTTGGATTCCCCTTTCCTGGTCCCATTGCCATTAGTAGCAGCTTCTCTGCAGCCTGTCTGCCTCAACCTTGCTTGAAGCCCCCTCTACTTCATGGGGCATAAGCTTCACCTCTAGCTGGTAGATTTCCATGGCTTAAATGCCTCCTGCCCCTCGAGGCTTCTGGACGCAGTCCCCTCCGCTGGGCTCCAGACCCCTCCGTCAGCTGCTCCGAGACTCCACTCTCTGATCTCCCAGCGGCTCTTCCAACTCAGCCTATCCCAAACTGACTCGTCCTGTTCCTTAAACTACCTGCTTCTCTTTCCCCAAACCCACACGCATTTGGTCCTCTCTGCCCCCTAAACAGCTCTCCTCTCTCCCTCCCTCTCCCACTGCACTGAGTCAGCCCTCAAGTTCTGCTTCCCATCTGGGTCTCCGCTCTCCACCACCCTCCCAGCCCTTCATGGTGACTGCAGGACTATTCTTAGGGCAAGTTTGGTCTTTAGTCCTTCCCGAACTTCCCAGTGCTCACAGGACAACACCCTTGGCAGAGAGGCACGCTGTGCCCTGATGCAGCCTACCCTTACCCTTCTGCTCTGATGTTTATGAGCTGCTTCACGGGTCCAAGACAGGCCTGGCTCTCTCTCGACTTCCCTGTCACACGTGTTGCTGGAATGCTCACTCCCTTGAGTGCCTGCTGAACTGCTCATTTTTCAAGATCCTGCTTGAGTCACATCCCCTGGGAAGGCATCCTGAGTCAGAGTTAATCACGCCCTTCTCCTGTTACCATGGAACCTTATTCAGGTTTCCCCTTGGGTGCCTCTCCCATCCTCCACCCTGCAGCCTGGCCACAGCACCACCACCTCCCACCTGGACTGTTGCAAGTATCTCCCGACCCAGCCCCCTGCCCTTGCCCTCGCCTCTTCCAGGCTACTGTGGACACAGCAGTCCAAGTGGCCCTCTGGAAAAACTAGTCAATAAACATCTCCCAGCTCAAAACTCTCCAGCGCCTCCCATCTCACTCACCATAAAAGCTAAAACCCTACAGTGGCCTCTGAGATCTCCTGGCCTGGTCCTCCTTACCTTTGGACCTCCATCCCTGCTCCCCTTTCCCTCTCCGCCCCAGACACACTGGCTTTCTTGCTACTCCTGAACACTCGAGGCCCTCTCCTGCCCCTGGGCCTTTGCATATCCCCCAGAAACCCACTCTCATCTCCCCTATCAGCTTCAAGTCTTTGTTCCAGTCTCACCTTCTCAGGGAAGCCCACCCTCCCAGGCTTGTGAACACTGCGACCAGCCTCTGGCTCCTAATCCCCCTTACCTGCTCCATCTTCCTTTCTTACAGCACATCAAAGAACTGATGCTTTCAAACTATGGTGCTGGAGAAGACTCTTGAGGGTCCCTTGGACTGCAAGGAGATCAAACCAGTCAATCCTAAGGGAAATTAACCCTGAATAATCATTGGAAGGACTGATGCTGAAGCTGAAGCTTCAATACTTTGGCCACCTGATGCAAACAGCCAACCCATTGGAAAAGACCCTGAGGCTGGGAAAGATTGAAGGCAGGGGGAGAAGGGGACAACAGAGGACAGGATGGTTGAATGGCATCATCGGCTCAATGGATATGAGTTTGAGCAAATTCTGGGAGATAGTGAAGGGCAGGGAAGCCTGGAGTGCTGCGGTCCGTGGGGTCGCAAAGAGTCAGACATGACTTAGCGAATGAACAACAATGATAGCCCTTTTCACCTTCTAAACATACTAATTAACTTATTTTTAAAAAATTTTTATAGCCTGTCTCCCCTTCCAAAACTATCTGGTTTGTTTACTCATAGATTCAATGAGCCTAAAATATTGCTGACACATGGTATACACTCAATAATGAATGCATGAATCAATTAATCAAAGCTATTTATTGGTGGGCTTCCTCAGTAGTCACTGAGGCCCTAGAAATGGAATCCATGCCCAATCACCTCTGGACCCTCAGGGCTTAGCCCACTGCCCTGGCCACAGTGGCTGTACAAGAACCATTTATTGAATGAATGGATAGCTGTAGGGAGGGATGAATAAAACTAGGCCCTGCCCTTTTGGCTGAGGGAGAAAAGCAGGGACCTGAGCCCTCCACACAAACGTCCAGTTTTTTCCTGGGTTCCTCCTGTGCCCTGATCTCCCGCATCGTCCCAGAGGGTCCTGCCTCAGCCCTTTCCCCTCAGGCCCAGGCCTCACCGGCTGTTTGTTTAGAAGGAGTTGATAAGTTTACCTCCACCCAGGTAAGGCTGTCCGAATACTGTCTAAGACCGGATGCTTTCCTAGAAAGGTGATACATTGCAACCAGAGACAATCCCTTAAGCCAGAGGATTGGAGCAAAGCGGTCAAACACCAGGTGTTTCAGGCTGTAAAAGGCTTCCGGGGCCTGGGCCATAGCTCAAACTGGGGCAGCGGTGTGGAGGCCGCTGTGGCCTCTGTACGGGGTGCCTTGACCTTCCCGGGTGTCCTCCTGAGGTCCGGGACTTGGTGCAGGGCTCAGCCCTGAGCTGAGAAGCAGACACTGCACACCCCACACAGAGTGAGGGCGAGAAGGCCCAGCAGCCAAGGCCCCCCTCCCCACCTCTCGCCCCTCCAGTCTCATGCTCCTGCTACTATCTCAGGGGTACCAAGGAGGTAAGGGGTGGGGGTAAGACTTGGCGCCCCACCCCCCAGGCCTGGGATGGACCCCCGACGACGTGGGCCTTGGGGGTTTCCGGGTGTTTTTGTAGCCACAATCACGTGTTCCTTCGTGTAACCTGAGCCTCCAACACAGCATGAGCCTGCACCCCAGCTCCTGAAACACATCTGCTTCTCATTTCCGCCCCAGGAAAATGGCCCAATTTCCATGAGTCGCTGGACCAAGCCCAGGCTGGAGCCTCTCCTCGGCCAGCCCCACCCAGCTGGGTTCCATTACTGGGGAGGGGGGCAGAGGCTGAGGGAACGTTAGCGGTAGTGGGTGTATCATGGAGCTGGTGGGTTTGGGGGGGCGGGCAGGAGGCCAGAGCGCTTGGCGTGGCTCTGTCAAGACCTTGCAGTGTGTCCTTGGGGAGTCCCCAACCTCTCTGAGCCTCGGTTTTCTCACCTTTCTCATGAATAACACATGTGTTACTCTACTGATGGACATCTTATGAGGACTTGGGGACCAGGATGATTCTTTAGGATGAAAACAATGGAATTTTCCCCCAAACCAAACTGAAGATAGAATGGCCTGGAAACAGAACCAGTGGAGCTGGCGCATGTCAGGAAGCTGCTGAGGACCCAGAGCCACTTCCCCTGATTGGGCCCTCCCCTGGGCAGTTTCATGGAGTTTGGGCCTAAGTCCTCATCTGGCAGGCTAATCCCAGCTCTCAGTTCTTGGTCTACCAGCATTTGTTAAGCACCTAGGATGTGTCAGGCCCTGGGAGGGCAGGGGTCAAGAGACCAAAGCGATGGATACAACTTAAGCTTCTTGTCAGGGAACTTCGAAGTAAATAAATACAGTCCAACGCAGCAGAGTGCAGAGGATATGAATGGAATGAGGCCAGAGGCTAGAAGTAACACATTCTATTTCTAGTCGTGCAGTGGAGATCCTTGACTTTTAAGATGTTCTTGATTTTTTTTTTCTAATAAAACCTACAGCAAACTCCATCCTCCTTCCAACAAAGACCAGGACCTTAGAAAGCGCCCCCCAGACACCTCCCACCCTTCACATTCTGAATCCCAAATGGGCTCTCTCCATGGGAGCTTGTCAGGGGCTCCACAAAGCAAGGTCTCACCTCCCACACCACCTCCCCTCCAGGCCTCCGGTGTCATCCTGCTACCCTCATCCCCACGGGCCATGGGGGGGGCCTCACCCCCACCATACCCCGTGCTTCCTGGTCAGGAGGCAGAGCCTGAGCTGGAAGCCACAGAGGGCTGGTGGAAGCAGAGAAGGGCGATGGCACAAGACCCTTGGCTTTGCCCCCATGCCCAGTCACGAGCGGCAGGACAAGAGCACCTCATGCACCTTCGGGGGACACTGTGTGGTCCTCACCGACCCCCCATGGGCTTCCCTGGCAGCTCAGACAATAAAGAATCTGCCTGCAATGAAAAAGACCCGGGTTCAATCCCTGGGTTGGGAAGATCCCCTGGAGAAGGGAATGGCTACCCACTCCAGTGTTTTTGCCTGGAGAATTCCATGGACAGAGGAGCCTGGTGGGCTACAGTCCATGGGGTCCCAAACAGTTAGACACGACTGAGCGACTTTCATCTCACCCACAGACCCCTGAACTAAACCAACACCTTGGAGGCCATTTTGTAGATGAGGACCCCGAGGAACGGAGAGGATCAGTAACTTGCTCAAGAACAAACTGGTTGGTCTAGAACCTCATCTCTCTGACCCCAGGGTCTGTGATCTTTGCACCAGCTTGTCACTACTCTTGAGCACTTAGGTTAAAAAACCTAGTTCTGACACTCACCAGGAATGTGACCTCGGGCAAGTCTTCAAAGTCTCAATTTTCAAAATATGTTTTTTAATAAATCGGCTTTATTGAGAGATAATTTACACACAAAAAACACAGATTAAGTGCGTTTGACTCCCCTGAGCTTGATGACTCTTGACAAACGTATACATGCATGTCACAATCAAGATACAGAACATTTCTCTCCCTGCAGGAAGGCCCTCCTTCTGCAAAAGGGTCAAATAAGAGTACCTGTCTCCTGGCATGTCAGGAAGGTCAAATGAGGTAATACTGACAAGAGACTTAGCAAGGCTCCAGGTAAGTACTCCGTAAACATGCATTGCTTTTATGACTGCATCTTGCCTCCCTGACTCCCCCTTGAGGCTGGGGCAGGGATGGGGCAGGTGCGGCCATGGTGTCTCTGAAGCCTTCTCCTCCCCAGTGTGAAGGTATCAGCCCATCTAAGAGAAGACTTGGGATAGACTCAAAATCTCTGTCTTCCTCCAGGAACCCCAAGGGGCTGAGTGCAGAGAAATGGGCTGGCTTCTGCCCTCAGGCTGGCCCAGAACATAGGTCCTCTGTTCTTCTGAGACCGTCCCACGTCTGTCTCCAGCATTGGAGGCAGGGCCAGCTTCATGAGTTGGCAAGCTGTCAGTCACTCAGGACTCCATGCTCAGAAAGCCCTGTACTTGGTTTAATGTTCTGATGTCACCTTCTTGCAATCTTCAATCATTTTTGAACAAGGGACCTTGCATTTTTATTTTATACTGGGCCCTGCAAATTATGTAGCAGGGGATGTGGTGGTGAAGGTAGGGTGAGCTGGCTGGTTTCCTCACTAGAGAAACTGGCGCCATCACTCTATGCATGTGCACACACACACACGCACACACACGCACGCACACACACGCACGCACAGTCATCACATGCAGTCACATATACTCATTCAGCACTTTCTCCATCCCTTCTCTGTCACTCCCCACAGAGGGGCAACAGGAAGGCCTGGGTCACACTGAGCCCTCAGCCACCAGGAGGCACCCACGGAATCTGGCAGCCTGCTCGTCCTGGAAACCCCCCTGGGGACAGCTCCTGCTCATAGGCCCTGCTGGCCAGGCCATCCGAATTCCCATCCTCTGACGGTCCTCTCCAGCCGCCTCCTCCCAACTCCGCAGCTCAAGTGTGAAACCACAGCTGGGCGCCTGCCAAGGGGGCTTGGGTTTCATCACACTCAACTTCCCACACCTCGGCCTGAGGCCAAGGTCTGATGGGGCTGCTGGCCTGAGGCCTGGCCTTGAAGGCAGAGTAGGGGTAGAGGATGGCTCCCAGTCCCCCTGGCTTCCTGTGTATCCTAGAGGACCCTCTCTCTCAGGCCACAGTTTCCCCTCCATGCAGTGGAACGGGATTCGGAAGGAATGGAGCACTTGCCAAGGGTGAGGGGAAGGCAGAAATTAGAGACGAAGGCATTGAGGGAGATTCTAGAATGTCACTGTCCAGTACAGTAGCCACCACGAGCTGCATGTGGCTATTTGAATTTAAATTAATTTATGTGAAAGTCAAATTAAATTTCATTTCCTCAGCCACCCTAGCCACATTTCAAGCACTCAACAGCGATGTATGGCTTGCGGCTGCCATTTTGGACAGCTCAGACCCAGGACATTTTAATCAAGACAGTGAGACACATCTGCCAGCTGGGGAAAATCAAGGTGCAGGGGATGCTGGGAGCTTTACTGACCCTGGGGGTGGGTGGGCAAAGGGCCGTGAGTGGGACACATTTGAGAAATGCTCTCAGTCACCTCTAGACCTCAAGAGTGAGGAGATGGACACACCATAGAGGGGAGTCAGGAATCAACCTCCAAGGGGCACAGAAACTCTCGGAAGGCAGCTTCAGCTCCTCACCCTGACTGAGTGACCAGAGGCCCCAGAGAAGAAGGTGGCAGCCAGAACAGGTGTCCTTCCTAGCAAAGGGCTCCTGGAGCCATCTCCAGGTGAGAAATGTCATCGCTCCCTCCTGCCTCACCTCTAGGCTCAAGGTGCACCTTTGCACTCTCTAGAATAATGTTCTCAAACTTCAGCCCTGCCTCGGAATCACCTGGAAGCTTGCTAAAGCACAGCTAACTAAGTGAAAACTCGAAACACTTATACTTTTACTTCGTTTAGGAGTCAACGTTGAAATACAGATATTTGGGTTGTGTTCACCTGAGGGTTCACTCGCGTTTTGCTGTCTGGGTAAATCATTGAAAGGTATTGAACTGGTTTAATCTGGGCACATTTTATAACTATAAATAGATCAGCAGAGGGTGATGTGGCGATCTCAGAAGAGACTGGAGGGGGCAGGAAAGAAAGGGAAGGGAAAGGGAGGAAGGAGGGAGCGGGGGTGGGGGGGAGTACTCTTTGTGTTCCCCTGCTGAAGTCGCTACCTCATCTCCTCCTCACAATGCCCTAAGAAGTTGGCTCTGAGAGGTTACACAAGCCCCGGCACTCCCACCCCCAGCAGACACAAGGTCACTCAGGAATCAAGCTGTACTTCGCTTCTTACTCCCCTCTCTCCAGCTCTGACTATTTTCAAATGAAATAAGCCTGGGAAGCAGGGAAGGCTCAGGGCTGTGAATACATTTTTTTGTTTTCTGGGCTTAGTTGACTTTGACAGGAAGCTTGGCTGAGTGCAAGCGTCTGAGCCCTTGCTCTCAATGGTGCTTTTAAGGCATGTCTTACCCAGAATGTAAAGAGTCACCATCAAAAATACCAGCAGGCCTTGATGGCCCATTCAGTCCCTGAGACCCAAGTCCACCTGCCCTCCTCCACCGCCCACCCCTAGCCCACACCTGCCTCCACACGTCTAGGGAGGGTAGAGAGCAGCAGATCCTGGGTTGGGAAACCAAGGCTGAGGGACCCAGCCCAAAAGTTGGCCTCTCATTTCAGGAGGACTGTTTTCAGCATTGGGGAAACTACACTCGCAGAACCAGCTTTGAAGATTCTAGAATGACCCTCATTCACGGGTGAGGGCATAGAGGCCCCTCTGGGAAACTTTTGAACATTTTCTTCCCTGGACCCTTCCCTCTCCACGTGGGAGAGTCTCACCTCGTCCTTCACGACCACCCATTCCACCCACAGTATGTCCCCACGGCATAACCACCCTATGGATGGCTGCTCTTATATTTGGGTAAAACCTCAGACTGTCTCCTCCACTCTCTCCACAACTGCCCAGTGAGGAAGGCAGGGTCCCATTTTACAGATGGCCAAAGGGGTGAAGCAACCACATGGCTGATCGCCCGGAGGACCGCCTGTACCTCCTCCTGATCACAGGGGCAGGCTTTGGCAGCCCGCCACCTCCACTCCCTTCCAAACACACCTCCTGTCTCCTCACCAAGGCCCAGAAGCACCGTTGATTTAGAATTTCCTGCCCTTCTGACAATCAGTGTGCACAAAACAGGCTTTATTTAAACCACTTTTGGAGGGCATCTCTTCTACCCCTTCCTCTGGTTTCAATAAGCCGCTAATCTGAAGCAGGATAAATCATTGGCATTTAACAACCTGATTACAAACATGTTCCTGGTTCCTGTCCCTGCCCTGATGGGAAGCTCATTTCTCAAAGGGTTAATTAACAGCCTTCACACAGGCCGCATTTAGCAACGAGTACAAAGCCGCACACATAAATAACGTCTCGAGCGGAAGACAAGGGTGCAGATGGTTTGTGACTTTGCCGTCCAGAGGTTTTAAACCGGTGTGAACCATGTCCTGTCGGGACCCGGGGCCGTGAGTCAGGGTCAGGCTTCGAGGTGGGCCAGGCCAGAGACACTGGTGGCCAACTCTGTGCTCTGTTGAAAGTCTTAAAGCAAAACAGAGCACTGAGCCAAGATGTGGGGGAGAGAGAGGGCGGGCCTGGAGTGGGGAATGGGCCTGCTGACTGACCCGGATGGACAGCAGCCAGGGAGGAACCAAACCAGAGACCCAGAGTCCTTCACAGGGTGCTGGGTTTACCATGGGGGCCTCCACCCAGAGAGTTATACCCTGGGGCACAGAGCCCCTTGCAGACCCTGTGGCCGGGGATGCCAAGAGTGCCCAGGCTAGGTAAGAGGAACTGTATGGGGCTGGGAAGAAGGCAGAGAAAAGGACAGCCCCAAGGAAGCTGGGAAAGTTCTGGAAGTGGTACAAAGGCATCGGCAGTTTTCTGCCTCCTTCATGGGTAAGCTCTGTTCCTCTGCAAAGCCTTCAACTCCCAAGAGGAGGTACGCAGGACTCACCCGCCCACCACGACGGGGACATATCTCAGATTTTATCAGGGGCAACTTTACAGAAACACTGTTGCAAGCAACCTGAAGCCAAAAAAGGACACAAAAGCCAAGAAACAGAAGGGACAATGTAAATATACTCTGGACATCAATGGAAGTGAGAAACAGGAAAAGGCAGAGAAAAGAAGAGATCAAAATGCAAGCCTTCCACATTCTGTCCCTTCCCATTTTCTTTGTTTCTCTGGTTCCTTATGTTCATCTTCTCAGCCTTTAAATAGATCCCATCCCTCAGCTTTCAGAGTCCCCCCACCATCCTCACCAAACCCTCTCCTCGTGGGAGCAGGAGGTGCCATCTGGGGAGGCGGACAGGGAGCCCCCAAACGCCGTCGACCCTGGAGGTGAGGGTGCCTCCTGAGTGGCAGAGAAGAGCCCCATCTCAGTGGCAGCCTGGCTGCCAGCCCTGACCCAGGGCTGAACCTGCCAGGCTCAGGCCAGGGGCTGCCTCCCCGGGCCAGGCTCAGCGCCCTGGGGGTGAGGGAGCAGAGAAAGAGATGGGGGCCAGGTCACACTGGCTGAACAGAGGGGCTCTGTGTCCAGGAGTGGCTGCTTCTCCCTGAGTAATTTTCCAGGGTTTGCCCTTCCCTCACAGAGCTCATATGGGGGCCGCCATCCTCCAGAGGGTTATCCTAGGCCAGTCACCTGTTCGATGACCCTACCTGCTTTGATTTCTAATCCCTGTCACTCATCCGGCTTTGCTTCTCAAAGTCCCCACACCCATCTCCAGGATATGATACCCCTGGACCCCAAGACACCCAACCCACCCGCTCCAGGCCCAGCTCTCAGGTCGTTCTGGGAAGTCCCAAAGGCGCCATTGTTGCTGGGCTGAGGCCAACATTTCTGTTTTCTCAGAAGGATCAAAGCCGCGTCCCAACCCTGCCAGGAGGAAGCAGTTGTGACTCGTGCAAATATCTGCAGTCCATTTGGGATTTTACTTTGGTGAGAAATAAATACACAGCCATCTGCAGATGATGGAAATATGACTTAAGTAACTTTTTGGTCGAGGTTATTGGGCCAGAGCCCAGATGGAAATAAGACCTTGTATCTTAGTCTCCCCTGCACACTTTTGGAAAAAAAAAAAAAAAGAAAAGCAGAGGGGAAGGAAAAAAAAAAGTTGATGAAAACTGAAGCTCAAAATGGAGTGTGCTCTATTACTTGGCCTGAGAAGGGAAAAATAAACACCAAACAGCTACTCCATTCAAGGGTGTGTTATCTGGCTCATCCTCGCTGAGAATTCCCTCTCCTCCCTGCTCTGCCCAGGAATTACCGCGCCTACAAACAGCCCCCACGCCCACCCCTAACCCGGGGCAGGCAGACAATGGGCCAGAAAACCATGCTGGACCAAGGCCTCTCCCTGCAGCCCCCAGAGGCCATAAGATTGAGAAACACAAGGCTATTTTTAAAGGCCTATTTGTCTACCCACTCCGGCTCTGCAAGCCTGAGAAATGGTATCATTTGTGGGAGGTGGCATTGATTTCTTTTTTAACTTGCTCAAAGCCACATTTTCGCAAGTTTGAGAAAAGCCAAAAAGGCAACAGTTTCCAAGGGTGACCCCTCCCCTGGCCTGCCCTCCTGCCCTGCAGGAAGGACTCAGGTGTATGTGGGAGCGCAGCCCCCTGCGGCTGTGCCCTCGTCTGCGGCGGGCACAGGCCCCCAGACCCAGGCCCAAGGAAGTGGAGTGAAAGGTCTGGACATACAGGAGAGCCAGTGAAAGAGGAAGGAGCAAGGGAGCAAGACAGAGGTAGGATCCGAGAGTGGTGGGGCACTCCATCTGTGGCACAGCTCCGCCCTGGGAGGCCCCTTTGGATGGAGGGGATAAACAACCACCAGCCCTGGAGATAGAAAAGGGTGACAGGTCACACACAGAGGAAATGGCTTCTCAACACCATCCAGCCCCCCAAGTCTACGGGCAGATGCTTCAAGCAGCTGGTGAGTCCGGGGGCCAAGAAGGTGCTTCCAGGTGGGTCTCCAAAGCTGAGGCAGGCCTTGGACTCTGGGCTGCAAAGATCCAATGGCAATAAGAGGAGCCTCTCTGTTCTTGAGATCTCTAAAGGTTTTTTCCTGTGAGGACACAACCCCACCAAGGCTTCAGAGGCCTCCCCACTACCCACTGCCAGGACCAAGAGATGGAGAAAGATGGAGGGGTGGCGAGAAAGAAAGAGATTCCAGTGAGACAGAGAAATAGAGGAAGCAGAAGCATAAAGATGCAGAGAGATGGAAAGATATAAATTGAAGAAGAGTGAGGAAATTCTTCTGTGGATCCGCAACCCCAGCTCCTATCTCTGATGCTGGATGGAAGGGGGACCGTTCACGAGGACCACAATAGAGGGACATGCTCTGTGGACCATTTCCTTTCTCCAGCGGGTCCATGGCCCACAGCCTCGCGGTATGGTGAGCACGAAGTCTCCAGCCGCTGCCTGAACACCACGAGAAGCTGTGTCCCCGCTCCTTCCCCACACCGGGGACACAGCTCAGCCCACACTCACTCAGATTCCTCCTATGTGCACTGGCTGCACAACCTTGAACGGGTCTCTGGTTCCCTTTATTTCTCAGTCCTCTCATACGCAAAAAGGAGATAGTACCTTCCTCCCTGGGGCGCACCGCATGTACGTGCTGTGTGTAAATGCTTCACACAGACTTGGCACACAGTGAGGGCTTGATACATGGCAGCCTTAATGCACGTGGCCTGTGGAGCATAAGTGGTGGTTATTGTTGCTGGTGTTCCCAGGAGACGGGCGGGGCTGGGAGAGTGCTGGAGGGAGAGGGGAGGGTGGGCAGGATGGGGAGGCAGAGGAGTCTGGGGAGAGGGGGCCAGAGGAAGGTGATGCACAGTGCAGGGAACCATATGTTCCAAAGCTGGATGTACGCTGAGACCACCCTGACCCATCTGTGGCACCCCTCGTGCTGACCCTAATGTGGACCCCATGCAGGGTCCGAGACTAGGAGAGCCGGGCTCCCCTGATACATGTCCCTGGTTCCATGCTGCCCAGGCTGGGACCACAGGTCAGCCTCCCATCAAACCCTAAGCCCCCCCCACCCCCACCGTGGGGATGTCTTCCCTTTGGTGATCTGGAACAGTGAGCGCCAAGAGGAGCAAAGCAGCAGCCAGATGGGCCAGCAGGCGACTCAAGGCCTGCCCCGGCCCCCAGGGCATCAGAGAAGAGCAAGAATCCAAGCAGAGTTGGTCATCCTGGCTGAACCATTTCATGTGAAAAGGCTCCCAGCAGCCCCCAGCGTCACTGTAGGGAGTCTGATCCTTCTGTCCCAGGAAGGGACAGAGTCTGATCCTTCAGGAAGCCCAGTTCTGGGGAGGGGACAAACCTTCATCCCTCATCACAGCCTTCAAGAAGCACCCCACCTCCACCTAAGCTGACCCAGAGCCTGCTCTGCCTCCCCAGCTGCCATGTGGGGACATAGGCACAGTCGCCACCTCCCTCCCAGAGAGGCACTCCAGCAGAATCACTTTCCCCATCTCAGAAGGGAAGTAGAGGAAGGGGAATCAGACTGTGCAGGCTGCCGGGAGGAAGTCCTGAGACCTGAGTTGTCATCCTGGCTCGATCCCTTTGCAAAAGTTGCTCATCCTCTCAGAGCTTCATGATCCTCCTCCAGAAAATGGAAATAATAATCTTTGCATGTTGGGGAGACAATAGCACATATCTAAGCACTTACATAACACTCTGACCCGTTCCTTTCGTGGGTGGGGAATTAGAGCAACTGGGTGTGTGTTTGTTGGCAACCTAAAGACTATGGCTTTCAGCAGGGCTGGATGTTTGCATTCAAACCACTCACTGGGAGGCAGATAAAATCAAGAGGCTGGTCCTCCAGAACCTGGAGGGTGCGTGGTGGATGAAAGCACTATTTCTGGAATAAGATGGCATGTCCCCTGACGAGGTTAACTCTCTACACCTCAATTTGCTCATTTGTAAACGGGGATGATAAGAGCTCCCCAGGCATTTGGTTAGAGGTGATGATTTAATAAAGCAGTCCACCTGGAAAAATCCTTCAGCACAGCACCTGTTGGCAGCAAATATTCAGGGCAGGTGGTCAGTTATGGTAAAGGTACAGAAAAGAGACACCTTCTAGGAACAGAATGGGGAGAGACCGCCAAGATGCATGCTGAGTGGAAAGCATGGCGTGTAGGATGCTACCATCTGGGCAGGGAGTGAGGAAATCAGACCATGTGCCCGATTTGCTTGCATTTACAGAAGGGGATCCTAGAAGGATCTTCCCTAGTGGCCTAGACTATAAAGAATCCGCCTGTAATGCAGGAGACCTAAGTTCGATCCCTGGGTCAGGAAGATCCCCTGGATAAGGAAATGGTGACCACCCCACCCCCCGCCCCGCCCAGTATCCTTGCCTGGAGAATCCCATGGACAGAGGAGCCTGGCAGGCTACAGTCCACAGGGTTGCAAGGGTCGAACATGACTTGGCGAATAAACCACCACCACCATCTTGGAAGAATACCTAAGAAACTAGTAAACGGGGTTACCTTGTGTTGGGAGAATGAAAGGGGATGGAGTGGGGCAGCAGGCCTTTTGACTGTACACATCTTCATGCGATTCTGATCCATCACCCATGTGAGTGAATTACCTATTGCAAAATATTTTCAGTTAACATAAAAGCGTGAGCTACTGATACTATTATTCTGTCTGAGCTTCAGTTTCTTCCCTTAATGAGGAAGGTGCTCTAGGCCTCAACTGCCTGACTAGGGTTTCGTAGGGATTCAAAGAGAAAGTGAATACACAAGTGCCCTGAGGAAGACTGGGATGATGAGGAGGAAGGGGCGGAGGTGGAAGAAGTGGGTAGCGATGGGAGGCACCCAGTGGGAGAATCACTGAACCGTTGTCCCAGGAGCTGAGCCATGCCAGCTGGACACATTTTGCTCTGGCCTCAGCCTTTGGCCTCGTTCCTCAAACACCCAGGGTTCAAATGGGGCCCCTCGTCCTGCCAAACACTTCAGGGGAGGTGGATGCAGGTGAGTGGGGGCCAAGGGTAGGGCTCATGGACACCTGCATATGACCCTTGACCACACTGGCCAGAGTGTTGGGAGCAGGAAGGGGCCCTGGGAGTGGAGTTGTGAGATGGATGAGACATTGCAAGGGGAAAGGCAAGATTCTGCCCAGCAATGGCTCAGAGAGACTGGACCTTGCCAAGGGTGTGGCTGGTGTGAAAGGAGATGGAGAGAGTCATCTCATTTATCATCACCCCCAACAATTCTGTCATGGATTCGATTACCATCCAGATGAGGAAACTGAGGCTTAGAATTTCGGGTGTGTCTATAGTCACAACCACTAAGTAACTCAGATCCAGATTCAGGCAGCGTCTCTCCATTTCAGTACCGCTCCACCCTAGCCCGTAACCCAGACAAGCTGGCCACTTTCTAGGTGACCCCATTATAGCAACAGAACAAAAATCACTAGAGCTTAGCTCAGAACTGGCAGCAGAAGCATCGTCGGTGGCTGAAGTGTCCCCACTCCAGGAGGTCTCCACATTCATTAGATACCCAGAGCCTGCAGGTAGAGCCTGGGAGGGAGCAGACTTGGGAATCCCTCAGGACCCCATGCCCCTGAAAATTCAGGGGCACGGGGCTGGAAGAATGAAAGTGCTTTTCATGGAATCCCAACAGGAAACCCACGAGAACATTCCTGCCCTGAGGATTCCAACAGGAAAACCACGAGAACATTCCTGCTCGTGGGATTCCAGCAGGAAAACCAAAAGAACATTTCTCCTTGTGGGGTTCCAGTTGGGAGTCAGAGTCCATGTTCCCTGCTACACAGGCTGGCCAGTGGGTGGAGGGGTGGAGGAGAAGACTTGCCCGCCCTCACCAGAGGTCCCCAGCCCCGCAGACACACTCAAAGATTCCTCTGGCCTCTCTGGGATGGGGTGGGCCATTTGAGAACTGGCCTGCCTGGCTCCCAGCCCTCCTGTCTTTGCTCCAAGCGGCCGTCCTATTACCCAGGTTCCATGCAGAACATATGACCCCCTGTTCCTCCAAGGGTCTTTGTAATTAGGGCAAGAGCTTGTGAGCATATAAAAAAATTATCTTAAATTTAACTGCCTCTTGAGGTGCCTCAGTCAACAGCAGGGTGCACTTGGAGAAATCTGGGACACAGCTGATTCTGCCCACCCTCCTGCAAATAGCTATTGTGTCCCGCCATCAGGACCCACCTGAAGCTACATGCTGAGAGGGGTCCTGAGGACAGGTTCTTGGCCCCAAGAAACTCCCACTCTAGTGGAAAAGCTGGGAGGCAATCCAACAGGAAGTGCTTCTAGAGTGCTGAAAGAGAAATGACCGTTAACCCCAGGCATCATCTAAGCAAACCCTGTTCATGGAGTACCTATCATGTGTCAGGCACTGTCTTAGGCTTCAAGGCAGAGTGATAAATCTCCTCCTCCCAAAAAACCATGGCCTGAAAAAAAAAAAAAAACCATGGCCTGATGGGAGAGATCAACAAATAAATGACTACCTCACAGTGGGAGGAGAGTTAAAATCAAGGTTTGCTCAGGATGCAGAGAAGAAGGGAAGGCTTCCTGGAGGAAAGGATATTGAGCACGCTGAGGAGTTCAGCTGAAAGTGCAGTGGGACTTCAGGGGTGGGGCTGGGAGGTGGTGGGGTTTGACATAAACCTCAGTAACCATGGTCAGGATTTGGGTTATGGAACAGTGATAAGACCTTAATAAAGGCAGGGACGGGTCACAGAAGAGTAGGTTTTGGACACAGGACAGCAGATGCAGACACCAGTGGGGTGGATCTGAAAGGGAGAGCTGGGAAGGACAGAGGTCCCAGATAGCTGGGAGGGCTGTGGGTCAAGATGCGACACGTTCCTTCACTCAGGGAAGGAGAGAGTCAGTGAATGCGGGCAGAGGAGAGGGTTGCCCTCAGGAAGATGGGAGGGAATCCAGACTTTGAGGGGGTTGCAGAGCACCGGGAGGGAAGAGTGTGACATTTGGAAAATGAAAGAAATTCTGAGTGAGATCCCAGGGCCTTTTCACCTGCAACCATCCAGACACCCCAGCCCCATGTCAAGGAATGGAACTTTATGTTCCATATGAGGCCTCAGGGCTGATCCAAGCAGGCTGGCAGTGACACGGAGCAGCTGAGGCCAAGGCAGGAGGGAATGGGTCCCTCAAGCCATCCATCCAGCCGCCAGAAGAGGCCAGGAGCAGGAATCAGGGGTCAGGACTCGGGGCCGGGGGGGGGGCGGCGGGCGGGGGGTGGATCATGGACACACACGGCAGCATCAAATTGTGGGCCAGGAGCTGAAACCCACAACCAGGGTCAGGGCGGCAGAGGGCCAGATCTGCCTCCAGAAGGAAGGAGGAGCCTGTGGGCCTGGACTAAGTGGATGAGGCACGGGGGTCAGGAGGAAGGGGCCATGGTGGACAACGTCTAAAGCAGTGGTGTGCCAGGGCACACTGTTAAATGTCAGTAAACTTGCAAGAAAGTTGTTTCAATGTTGGCGAAATCAGCCACAAGGCATTTATACCATGGAAATCGGAAAATGCTATTACCAATCCGGGCAAATTTTTTTCCTTTCTCAGAGAGATGGCTGAGACCTGGGCCCACGAGACCAGGGGTCTGGCCTTTCTCCACCATGTAGTTTTGTGCTGCTGTGGCCTCACTTGCAAATGACAGTTCTCAGCCCTGCCATCTATGAAGCACTGCTGGGGTGGGGGGTGGGGGTGGGCATCTCCAGGCTTTTCCCTCCCATAGCTGGATGATGCTCTTTAGGCCAAAGCATTACAGAGAGAGAGAATTGCAAGCGGCTTTCCTAGCCTCTCCCTGGATGTCTGATCTAAATTTAGGTCCTTTGAGTCTATGCTGAATCCCAGCCACTGCCTTTCCTTCCTTCCTGCAGGCTCTTTGGAGGCGGCCATAAGGAAGGCCCTGCTGGAAGGCAGCTGACCTTTGTTGTTTCACCTGCAAGTTTGTGTGTGGCTTTCAGGCCAAAGTCCCCCCAGACCTCCCCTGTGCCTCCTCCAACTACCCCTTCCCTCATACTCAGAAACTTACAGTGGCTCCCTAATCCTCTCCTGATGTTCCAGATGCCCCACCCCTGCCTAAGGCCATCCCCTGTTGTATCCACAATGATGACACCACGCTTTGCTCGGCCACTCACTCCCTGATAGAGCATGTCCTTCCACATCAGGACACCTCAGGCATGTCCCTACCCTTTCCAAGTCTTGTCTGTGCTCTAAGGATGATGTCTATAATAGACTCTGTGTGATTTTTCTATAGGTAATAGAAACTGACCAACAGGGACTTCAACCATAAGACCAAGAAGTCTAGAGGTGGGCAGTTATCTAGCTGGCTTGGAAACTTCAAGATGCCAGTGCTTTGGATCAGGGTCCAAATGGTCTCCCTCATGGTTGCAAAATGGCTGCCATACCTCCATATATCACATCTTCAGACTTCCTCCAATGTCTGGATATTGGGTGATAGTAAAAGTGAAAAGAGCTCTCTTTGTGTGCTTTCCCTATTTGATCATGGATGAAAAATCTTTCTCAGAAGCTTTTCTATCACGATTCCCCACAACTCCCAGCAATTTTTTCCTAGATCTTGTTAGCCAGAACTGAGAATGGCCTTTAGATGGCCAACTAGCATAGTGTTTAGTGGGTATCTGAAGATCAGACACAATGGCCATGAATGTACTCCCTGTTGTTAGGAGAGCTCACCACCTGCCAGACTCCTGCTCCGTCCCCTGACTGGTCACCCTGAGGCTGTAGGAACATCCTCTTCCCTAGGGGTTACTCTTCACCCTGAAACAACAGTGCGTGAATAGGCTCGAGTCCAATTAAGTGCAATTGCATTGATGATTCCAAGAGCAGGAAGAAGGTCTGAGACTTGCCACAGACAATCTGCAGATCTGTATTGGCCTCCCTGTATGCCCAGGCCAGGGGAGGCCAGAACCTGTCCCTTGTGTGCTAATCATCTGGGTAATCTTGCCTGCAAGTGACAGTTACCTGGAAAAACTTTTTAAAGTCCCCTTGCTCAAAAAAAACTCAAAATCCCAGTCTAATCATGAGAGAAGCTAACAGACAAGTTTGATATCCCTGACCAGTTTTCCTGTCAAGGTTCTCAGAAGCAAGGACAGGCAGATAAAATGCCATGTCCCTGAGTGGCCATGATGACGCAATGTAATATGGTATCCTGGATGGGCTCCTGGGATGGAAAAAGAACATTAGATTAACGTAAGGGGGCCTTGAATATAGCATGGACTTCAGTTAGTAATAATCTTAATCTAGCAACACTTGTTCATTAATTTTAACAATGTACCACACTAATGAATGATGCTAGTACTAGAAAAACTGTGCGGGGATATATAGGAACTCTTTTTACCATATGTTCAATTTTTATATAAATCTAAGACTGCTCTAAAAAATAAAGTGCTATATACATATATATCTCCAGGCCTGCACTGCAGACCAATGACATTAAACCACTGATAGGGGAGCTTCAGGGCTGCCCCATTCAGGTTTCAGCTCCCTCATTTTCTTAGCATCTCAGGGATTCTTGGATTCCCTGTCACTCCAGTGACTGTCTTCCCTTCCACTCCTTCCCAGCAAATGGCACAGCAACAACCTGATCTCCAGGCTTTTCCCTCCCTGGCGCAACACCGGGAATAACCCTGGGCTCCTACCTGGATCTTCCCCCAGGGAGTCTCCAGCAGGAATCAAGTTCCCAGATAGGAATCACAGTGAGGGGCAGAGACCCATGTTAGGCATGCTGGCTGCTCCTGGAGGCAGGTCGCCTGTTTTTGCCCAAACTCCATTCAATGAGAATGACGAGGAATATGGTTACACAGGAGGTTTATGAATGCTGAGGGAGAAAGCTGCATCTCTTGGAGGTCAAAATTCAGAGTTTACACAGAATAGAGTTAGGAGAACTGCAAATTTTGCATAAGATTCCTCCCAAAGAATGTTGATAATTTAGAGGAATAAGCTATGAACACAGGTTTTGGGGCCAGACACATTTCAAATTCAAGTTCTGCTGCTTATTAGCTGAGTGACATCTACATCAATCAGGATAGGCTAAGTTAGGCTACAAGAACAAATAACCCCCAAATGGCAGTGGCTTAAAACAACAAAGGTCTGCTCATGGACACAAAGCCTTGCTGCATGTCTGGGTGGCTCTGCACAGCTGCTTTCCATATGAAGACCCTGTGGTGTGCCTCCAGACTGACACAGCCTTTCCCGATCACTACAGAGGGGGCAGAATACTGGGGGTCAAGCACCAGTGATTCAGTGTTGCCACTGGGAAGGGACCCAGGTGGCAATATCAGCTCTATTCATATGAAAGTCACATGACCTCATCTAACTTCAAGAGGACCGGGAAGCACCATCCTCCCATGTTCCGGGAAGGAGAGGGGAACTCAGGGCTGGTGAGTAATAATGTTTTCCACAACTTCATGCTAGTGGTAAAGAACCCTCCGGCCAATGCAGGAGGCATAAGAGATGCAGCTCTGATCCCTTGGTCCAGAAGATCCCCTGGAGGAGGGCAAGGCAACCGACTCCAGTATTCTTGCCTGGAGAATCCCATGGACTGAGGAGCCTGGCAGGCTATAGTCCATAGGGTCACAAAGAGCCAGACACGACTGAAACAACTTAGCAGGCAGGCAGGACACAATTTCAAGTCCTTTAACCTGTTTCCACATCAATCTGCTCATCTGTAAAATGGAGATAATGATATTTTCCATAGAAGGTTGTTGTGGGGATTGAATAAGATCTTCAGGCTAGCCGTTCCAAGTGCGCAGTGCTCATGACAAACTGGCTCACCATCAGTGATGGACACACCTCAGTGATGCCAATCAGAAGTTTCTTTTTTAATTAAAAATTTTTTATATTACTTTGAATTTATTTATTTAAATATTTGTTTTTTGTTGCACTGTGCAGTATGTGGGATCTTAGTTCCCTGACCAGGGATTGAACCCATGCTCCTTGCAGTAGAAGTGTGGAGTCTTAACCACTGGACCACCAAGGAAGTCCCCAGAGTTTTGCTTAAGATTTCTTTATGGAAGCTGGAGAGACTTGATCTTCCTCTGAGATACTGAGTGATGAGATGAAGAGAGTTTGTAGCTCTTGTATATAACGAGCAATTGTTTTTGTCTTGATAGAAAATAAATTCCAGAAACTATGCGAGTCCCTGAACTCCATTTAACCTAAGACTAAGTAGCACCTAAAGAGGTTTCCTAGATCAACTCCCACATTGACTAAAAAATTCCATTTATTCCCACAGAATTGATGAGATTCAGTTCAATGGATTCATGGAACCCAGTGATTTCCCTGCATAATTTGTAACAATTTGTAATTTAATGCATGGAGAGACATTTAGGGTAAAAGAAACATTGCTTTTTTAATTTCCCTAAATAAATTACATCTAGCTACAATCTGCATTTGTCATGATGATAGGCAGTGGATAAAGAAAGTTTTATTGAATAGAAGGACCCCAGGCTAAGCCTGGCCCATGAAAATGGATGGCAGAGGCTTAATCATCAATTCATGGTTGTCCCTACTGTCACCGACACGGTCCATGCAGAAGGGGTACCTTGACTCTGAGGAAGACCTGGCCTGGGGACCTTTCTCAAGGTTCTGAGCCTCAGCGCCTGGGGTCCAGTTTCCCAAGGCACAGAACAGCCCCTCCTCCGCCCAGGGCCATACCTCAGCAACTCTTGGGGGGCTGATCTCTGGGGTTCATGCCCCATAGAACCCCCAGCACTTCTCTGCGGTCCAAGAAGGCCCACACTTCCTACAGGCCATGCCCCTCTGGGCCCTCTGGACATCCACCCCGTTTAACCACCTGATGGGCACAGGCCCTCCAAATCACAGGGCAGCCCACCCCAGCCTGACAACTTCTCCATTTGGCCGGAAACTCAGACCAAAGACTGTTATTTCCCTCCTGCTGATAAGGAAAGCTCAAACCTCAAGAACTCAAAGGCTGGGCTTTCCAGAAGGGTAAAGGAAAGGCACACAACTCCTTCTTTTATCCTGATAAGCCAGCAATCTGAAAAGTAGAAAAATTAGACCCCATTTCTTGACAGTTTGTTCTGTTGCTTTATATTGGCATCAGGCCCACCTGCCAAATGTATTCATATTATGTTGGTACAAAAGTAACTGCAGGTTTTGCATTGTTGAAATTTGCCATTTGGTGTTAGAACACGTTCTTAAATAAATGTGGTTATGCTATACAGCTTTTTAATGTGCACTTCTGGCTTTATGTATTTTTGTTAATGACTTATTAGTGCTGTTTATATTTTAGACTATGGAAATGATGTTAGACAAAAAGAAAATTCAAGTGATTTTCTTATTTGAGTTCAAAATGGATCGTAAAGCAGCAGAGACAACTCATAACATCAACAAAGCATTTGGCCCAGGAACTGCTAACGAACATACAGTACGGTGGTGGTTAAAGAAGTTTTGCAAAGGAGATGAGAGCTTTGAAGAAGAGGAGTGTAGTGGCTGGCCATGGGAAGTTGACTACAACCAATTGAGGGCAATTATCGAATCTGACCCTCTTACTGGAGAAGTTGCCAAAGAACTCAGTGTTGACCATTCTACAGTCTTTCAGCATTTGAAGCAAACTGGAAAGGTGAAAAATCTTGATAAGTGGGAGCTTCATGAGCTAACCAAAAAAAAAAAAAAAAAAATTCGTCATTTTGAAGTATTGTCTTCTCTTATTTTTTGAAACAACAATGAACCATTTCAGGATCGGAGTGTGACATGTAAAGAAAAGTGGATTGTATATAACAACCAGTGATGACCAACTCAATGGTTAGACCAAGAAGAAGCTTCAAAGCACCTCTCAAAGCCAAACTTGCATCAAAAAAAGATCATAGTCACTGTTTGGTGGTCTGCTGCCCGTCTGATCCACTAGAGCTTTCTGAATCCTGGTGAAACCATTACATCTGAGAAGTGTGCTCAGCAAGTCAATGAGATGCACTGAAAACTGCAGCACCTGCAGCTGGCATTGGTCAACAGAAAGGGACCGATTCTTCTTTCTCCACGACAAGCCCGACAGCACATCCCACAACCAACGCTTCAAATGTCGAACAAATTTGGCTATAAAGCTTTGCCTCATCTGCTATATTCACCTGAACACTCACCAACTATCACTCACTTCTTCAAGCATCTCGACAACTTTTTCGCAGGGCAAACGCTTCCACAACCAGCAGGAGGCAGAAATTGCTTTCCAAGAATTCACTGAATCCCGAAGCACAGGTTGTTATGCTACAGCAATAAGCAAACTTACTTCTCGTTGGCAAAAATGTGTTGATTGTAATGATTCCTATTTTGATTAATAAAGATGTGGTTGAGCCTAGTTATAATGACTTAAAATTCATGGTCCAACACCATAATTATGTTTGCACCTACCTAATAATATATGGGGACAGGAGGTCCTAACAGCTCATATCTAATCTGCTCACAATTTATCCCAGTCTCTGGCTCACAACATAAGCTGTAGGTCTCAATACATATTGGCTCAATAATTACTTATTAATCACAACTCTTTGAGTGCTAAGGAATAGAAATTCAAACTAAGTCAACTTAAAAAAAAAAGTCATTGGCTCTTGTAACTAGGAAAACTGAAGGCAGGCCTGGCTTCTGGGAAGATTGGAAGGATGTAGAACTGGATCTTCTCTCTGGCCCCCTGGCCTCCTTTCCTCAATGTGTTGGTTTCATTTTGCCAACAGCTTCTTTCTTGTGTCCTTGGGCAACGGCTCCAGTAGCTTCAGGCTCGCATCATTCAGTATCTCTTCATAACAGGATCTCAGTGGAGGAGAGACTCTTTTTCCAGCATCCAAAGCCCAAATCTTAAGTGAGACTCTGATTGCACTATATATGTACCCCTGAACCAATCACGTGGCCAAGAGGATGGTATACACCAATGGCCACTTGGGTCATACACCCCACTCTGGATGGTGGTGAAGAGGCTCCATAAGAAAAGCTTCACCAAGAAGCGGAGTAGCTCCTCTAATGAAAATGGGAGCTATGACCTCGAAAAGAGAGAAGAAACAGCAGGCATCCCCTACGCATAAGGCTGGGAACTAAAGCAGGTTGGACCTGTATTCAGTTAGGTTCAGTCATGACAAGTGTTATCAGTTAGGGTGAGTTAGCTGCTGTAACAAACAAACTCCAAATCTCAACGGCTTAACATACCAGACTCACTCACCTCAGAGTCCAAAGCCGGGTGTTGGGGTGCCCCTCATGCGGTCATCCGAGGACCCTTGTTTTGGTTCCTGCCTTACTCTCCAGGGCTCTGGAGTCCTGCGCTCCCAATTGCACTGATGGGAAAAAGAGGAGTGCACAGCAGGTCCTACAGGGAGTTTTCAGGGATTATGGCCAGAATTGGTGCATATCACTCTGGTCCAGTTTCCATTGGCCAGAACTTGGTAACTGCGTATAGTAATGGCAAGGTTGGCTGGAGAATGTTCTCAGGAAAAAAAGGTACACAGCACTTGAAGAGTTTATAGTCTCTGCCACATTGAGAGAGGGCCCCTCACAGGACCAAGTTGGGGGTTGGGAAGAGGTAGGGGCAGCAAGGAAGGTGGGGTAGGCTTGGAACTGAAGGCTGCCAGCCTCTGCCCTCCAGATTTTTTTAAACTTGGGCAGGTCACTCTCCCTCTCTGAGTCTCAGTCTCCCCACCCCAGCCCCCACTACCTGCCAAGTATAGCCCCCTTTATAACACTTCCCATGCAAATATTCTTCTGCTTCTATTATTCACACCCTACCTAAAGCCTCCATACCATTTCCAGGCTCCAAGTTTCTATGGTCTTATAACTTCTGATCTCCCCTTCATAAGACCCCCCTATCCGAGCTCTTCTTTGCCCCTTTTTTGATTTATTGTCCATACCACCTATTGTCACTTGATATATTCACTTGATATATTCACTTGATATTGTCACTTGATATACTTGATATTGTCACTTGATATATATATGTTTTGCTCATTCATTCATCCTCTCCTGCACAAGAATATAAGCTCCAAGAGGGCACAGCTTTTGTATTCAGTTCATTGCTGTACCCCAGGTATCCAGAAAGTGCTTGGCATACCATAAGAACTCAGTAAATATGTGTTGAATGAATGAATGAATGAAACGTAAAACCTTTCTCAGAAGAGAAACTGTCTAAAATTCCTAGCAGAGTAACACTGCCATCTGGTGCCAGACATTTGAATTGCAGGCACAAGGTCAGATGGGTGAGGGGTGGGGTGGACAGAACCCAGAGACAATCCTTGTTAAATCAACCCTACTTCGTTGCTTTGAACATTATGGTCTGACTTTGGTGTTCGGATGACTCAATGGACCTGTTGGGTCTGATTTTCTGTCCTGTGTGTGCTTCCCTGCTGATCACTGCATGTGACCTCACTAACCTTTCATAAGGTGTTCAGATGTACCAGGCACTCAACGCTTGCTCCGACACTGCTAAAATCTGTAAACCTACGCGCAATGCTAACTCTTCAGAAGATGAAATATCAGAAAAAGACCCCAGGATGAGAGAGGATGAGAGAATATACATGGCGAGACGAGTAGGAAGGACCAAAGCAAGAAGGAAAACCCATTGGGAAGAGCCAGAACACTGCTGCTGCTGCTGCTAAGTCGCTTCAGTTGTGTCCGACTCTGTGCGACCCCATAGACGGAAGCCCACCAGGCTCCCCCGTCCCTACTGGACCCTACCAAAAACCTGGCCTTGAATTCACTTTGGTTTCTCATTTGTGAGGTGATGGTGAGGGACTAATGGGCTCTAGCCCATACCTGAGCCCAGCCCTAAAGTCCTTGAGAAGGAACACAGGGTCATGGGTGCCTCCAATTTCTGGAGTTACCATCTAGAAAGAGCGCTTAGTGGTTTATCCACTGGTCAGAAACTAGTGTCCTCAGCTGGGGGTCTCCTCATTACTAGGCTCTTGTCCCAGCAAACCTTAGCACCTAGAATCAGGGGAGGGACATGGATTGGTGAGAACCCTCCCCCCATCCCTCCCCCATAGAGTGTCATTGAGATGTAAGCCTGGCCACCTCATGACACTGAAGCATCTAGATGCTCAGGACAATTCAAGGACCCCCAAGAGACCCTTTCTTCTCCTCCCTCCATCCTCCTCCTCCTCGGCTTCACCTACCATCACCAAAGACTCTTCCTCTCTTCGCTGATCCAGGGTCCCTGCTCTACTTACTGCTTTCTCTCTCTGTCTGTGCTCTGCCTCTGCTGCTCCTTCCACCTGGAAACTCCTCCTACCCTAGGAGCTCCCAGCTAATGGAATGATGGACAGATCATTTGTCCTCAGCTCAGCATCACCACCATCCCACCTTATGGCCCGGAGAGGCTAAGAACTACAATTCCCAGAATTCCCTTGATTGTACGGTTCCATCTTGGAAATGCTAAGGTGTCACTCTGATCAAATATTTGTCATATTTGTAAGAACATCGGAGGCCATGATTAAATCTACATACAGATCAAGAGTTTTCTATGAAAATTTAGCAGCCAAAGTGACATCCTATAAATGTAAAATACACGCTAGATTTTGAAGACTTTGTACCCTTAAAATGTAAAATATCCCATTAGTAATGTTTATATTGTTTCTATGTATTTTTGATATATTGAGTTAAATAAAACACTAATTTTGCCTGTTTCTTTGTACTTCGTTAATGTCATTACCAAAAAATTTTAAATTACATATATAGTTCATAGTATACTCCTATTGGGAAGAGCTAGTTTAAAGTGTTTGGGAAATGGATGGAAAACAAACACACAAAACACTTCATAGATGTGTGAGACAATGAACAGTGTCACAGTGTTGAATGTGGATTAATGCCACACGAGAGATGCAGATGTCAAGAGTAAAGAACTCAGAGAAGAAGAAGAGGTCCCTGGGGGCTCCACGATAGGGAAGGGAGGTGCTGAAGGCAGGACTGAACCACAGCCTGGAGTGTAGGAAGGAGACCATTCCAGGCAGTGGATTCAGTGTGCTCAGGGAGGAATAATTCAGGCGAGGCAAAAATGCAAAGGTCCTGGGGGTCTCAAGCAAATGTTAAGGGTCATTGTTTCCACCTGTTTTCAGTCACCCCTCCATTCATTCCATCCTGTAGCTAGAGAGTTGGGGAGGAAGAAAGGCATGCAGGAAGGTCCTAAGTAGGCACAAGGGTGCCATTGCCTAGGCACCTGAAGGGCTTTTGAACACCAGGTCACAGTGCAAACTCAAACCCAGATCCAAACACCTCCTCTGGCTTTGTCTAGAGTGGGCTCCCCAAGGGACCATGTTTTCCAGGGGTGCCGGGGTCAGAGGTGGGGTGCTCTACCCTGGCTCCAACCGCAGAGGCTCTGCCGCTCTTCTCCAGCCCCATCCCAAGCAGGCTCCTGGGCTGGGTCAGAGGGGAAACATGCTCCAGTCTGAGATGAACGCACTCCATCTAGGCAGCAGGGAGTCTGGTAGAATGAGACCGTGGGGACAGGAAACACGAAGCCCACGGTGTAAAAATGCTTGCGCTTGCATTTTGTAGAATTTCTGGCACAGCTGTCTCTGGTCAGCAGTAGGATCTTTCTCAGAAAAGCTGGGACCTCTGTGGTCCAGGCCTGGTCCTGTGGGACTGGCTGCCTAGAGCTGGGGGCGGGCCTGGAACTGAGTCCAAGTTGGATGTTGAGTCATTTCAGAAAGGGCCGGCTGTCATGTCCAGCCCAGGCCAGAAGACAGGCCCAGACACTGGAACCAGATGAGCATCAAGGCCAGCCAGACCAGAGGGGGCTTCAGAGCACCCATTGCCGGACAATCAAGAGCAGGTAGCACAGGGGCCTCAAAAAAGCGCTGATCCCCAAACCAGAAAGTGCACTGCCTTGGAGAGGCCTCCTGGTCAGGAGATCTTTGAAAATAGCAGAACTTTCCCACCACTGCTTCAAGGGACATTCATGCTTGATTCCTGAAAGAGGAAATCCTAGTAGCTTGATAAATCCTTCCTATGCACCTACTACCCAACAGTGAATCACGCCCCATGGGGGAAACAAGAGGAAAAGTAGAGAAACTTTAAATTTCAGGGCAGAAAGAGCCTTAAGAGGTCACTTTAAAATGACTTTATGGGGATTTCCCTGGTGGTCCAGTATGTAAGACTCTATGCTCCCAATGCAGGGTACCTGGGTCTGATCCCTGGTCTAAGAACTAGATCCTGCATGTCCCAACAAAGATCGAAGATCCAGACTGCCTCAAATAAAACCTGGCATAGTCAAATAAATAAAATTTTTTGTAATGACTTCCCAAAGTAGAAATTCCTGCAACAGTATCCAGGGCAGTTCCATGTGGCTTTGGTGCTCTGAGAGCAAACCGTTTAACAAAATTCAAGCAGAAGTTCTCCAACCTCAAAATCTCTGTTGCCTAAAATCTCACTATGAAATTATCATTTAGGATTGGGGGGGGGCGTTGAGGGACTAAGTTTTTCATTCTTAATTTTCTTCCTTCAAGATGAACATTTCCTTGCTGAGATAACATGTGAGGTTCCTAACAGGACATAAGATGGTGACAATCAAGTAATAGGCAGATAAGAAGGGGATAAAGACAAACTCTACTATTGTCTTGCCATCAATTAGCCAGTTCTTCTGGTGACTAGTCATGTCCACAAAAATGCTATGGCTCTTTGTGTTTGTGGCTCAACAAATGCTAAGGATCCAGGCCGCCCTCAGTATTCGGCTCTACCCCATTATCCAATGTGTCATTCAAGCTCCAGCCGGCTCTTCCCCTTCTTCATCCTCGTTATCATCTTCCTCACCACACTTTCAGAATACACACTGTGTGCCAGAAACCACCCTAATCACTCTTCAAATATCAATTCATGGAATCCTCACAATAACCCCATTACAGCAATATTATGTTTATTCCTGTTTTGAAAAGTGAAAGTCGCTCAGTCATGTCCAACTCTTTGCAACCCCATAGGTATAACCCATGGAATTCTCCAGGCCAGAATACTGGAGTGGGTAGCCTTTCCCTTCTCCAGGGGATCTTTCCAACCCAGGGATCAAACCTAGGTCTCCCACATTGCAGGTGGCTTCTTTACCACTGCAACATAAACTGTGGCATGAAAAGGTTTAAATAACTTGCCCAAGGTCACATGGGTTGAGGTGGCAGGGCTAGGGTTTGGTTTGGTTCTAGAGTCCAGCTACTAGGAAGGAGTTAAGAAGGGCATTTCCTGCCCTTCAATGATATTTGGGCCAGATCTTAGTCACAAGGCTCTATTCAACTGTAAGAGAGGCTGGGAAATGTAGTCTTTATTCAGAACAGCAAAAACAGGGAGTTCTTTTACTAAGAAGGCTTCCCTGGTGGCTCAGATGGTAAAGAATCTGCCTGGAATGTGGGAAACCGGGGTTCGCTCCCTGGGTCAGGAAGATGCCCGGGAGAAGGGAATGACTACCCACTCTAGTAATCTTGCCTGGAGAACTCCATGGACAGAGGAGGTCTCAAAGAGCCAGACGAGACTAGCACTTCCACTTTCTTTTGACTAAGAAAGACAGGGGAACGTATATCGGGGACCAATTTGCCATTGGTGGTATGGATCCCCATAAATTCATCCCCTCTCCCATAGTGGAGCAGCCCCACAATAATCCTGTATAACATGACATCTCCCCCTGCCCTTCTCCAAGAGAGGCTGGTTGATCTCCTGAATGGAGACTAAGAGAGACTCCATCTTTCCATATTGGACAGCGGCATTTGCCTTCCAGGGTGGTAGGCAGCAGATTTCAGCAAGGTTTTCAAGGCTACAGTCTACAAAGAAAATGCTTAAGCGAATGTTTTCACAAAGCATGTTGCCCAAACTATATTCTGGCTGCCAATGCCAGGGCCCAAGGTGCCGCAGCATTCCTGCTCTTGGGTGCTATAAGAGCAACCATATGCCTGTGGTGAAAATCCCTTTCTTTGCGCCAGTGGATTTCTGACAATTGCCATCAAAGAATTCTCACTCCTCAGGCAGGCAAGTGTGGTGAGTGCCAACAACAGTGTCAACACAAATGCTATGCTATGAAGATTTGGCCCTGCAGGGTCAGAGGAGGCTTCATAATCTAGGTTATTATTGCTGACACATAGAGTGCTGACCACGTGGCACACACTCTTCCATGTTACACTTAGTCTCACTTAATCTTCAAATACCCAACGAGGCAGGTATTACTATTACTACTCTCATTTTACAGATGAGTAACCAAGGCACAGAGGGTTAAGTAACCAAGAGGACAAACAATAGAAGTAGTAGAACTGGGTTTTGCACCTGGTCAGTCTGACTCTACCTTCTTTGTTCTACCATTTAAGTTTGGGTGCTTGATGACTAGGTTAGGTTTTTGCTTTTTTTTTTTTTTTTAATATTTATTTATTTGGCTGCACCAGGTCTTAGTTGTGGCATGGGGGATCTATTTCCCTAACCAAGGATTGAACCCAAGCCCCCTGCACTGGGAGCATGGAGTCATTGCCACTGGACCACCAGGGAAGTCCTCTAGGCTGGGTCTTAAACAAAGGGTAGGATTGTGATGGGCAGAGGCAGGCCTGTTGGTGGCAAGCAGAGGCACCTAGAGCCACATCATGGAGTCAGCAAGAGTAATCTGATTTGGGGAGCCTGGAGCAGTTGGGACACACGGGTTCTACCAAGCAAGAGTGAGGATCCAGGCTAGGAAGCAGGGTTGGGAGGCCATTCAAGATGGGGGGATTGTGAATCTACGCTAATGATTTTTGAGGGTGTTCTGGAAGTACTAGGGAGCCATCTAGAGTGTTGATGGTGGAAGTAGGACACTCCAGACCCGGCTTGGGGATGACTGCTCAGGAGGTCTGTGACTGGAAGTGGGGAAGACATTCAGGAGGTTCTCGCAAAAAAAGATTCAGTTCATGAGATTTCAAGAAGGATGAAGAAGGGAAGATGGAGATATGACCTCTAGGGTCTAGAAACAGGACTTGTAGCCGCCTGGGAGACGAGGAAGATGGTAGTGCCAAAGGCAGTTCCAGAGAGATTCTGGGCCTGTTGGTGGGCTGGGCTTCGATGGGGACAAGGGGAGGATGAATTCAGGTTTCATGGATTCAAATGCATGAATTTGAGGTGCCTATGGCAGCAGTCCCCAACCTTTTTGACACCAGGGTATTGTTTTATAGAAGACAATTTTTCAAGATGATTCAAGCTCATTACATTTATTGTGCACTTTATTTCTATTATTATTATTACATCAGCTCCATGTTAGATCATCAGGCATTAAATCCCGGAGGTTGGGGACTCCTGGCCTGAGGGCCACTCTCATGGATAATCTTACAGGCAGACCAGGAGAGAAGTTAGGAATGGGGACACAGCTTTGAAGTCATACATGGAGCGTGATTCCCTAAGCTGTGGGCACCCGCAGGAGGGAGACCCTTGACTAGGACCTGGAAGGAGGCAATTGAATGAGGAGTCAGAAGGAGCTGGAAGCAGCAGGTCGATGGTCTGAGGACAGGCTTTGAACAGGCTCTCCAGGAGGAAGGCAGGACCCTCAGTGCCCAGTACGGTGGGGAAGGAGGGCGGGAGGTGGCCCAGGGCCAAGGCCTCCGCTGGGGGCCCGGCTCCAGCTCCCTGCAGGCCCGGCCCTGTCAGAGCTCCTGCCAGCCTTCCTATTGCCCTGGAAATGGCTCCAGCACTGGGGCTCTACTGAGTCCAATCATTCAGATTTATGATGGAAAATGGCCCCGGGGACTGGGGCAATTTACTGTTCACAAACGAATTCCAACTTGTCCATGAAAGTGCCTCATTCCGGTCCCAGCACCCAGGCATGTTCACACCTCTGGTGAGGAGGCCGGCCTGCCCGGCTGGTTAGCATGCAGGCTGGGCTCTGGGCAGAGCAGCACTGCCTCTAAAGGAGGCCAGGACAGCCTTCACGGCCCGGCCTCTTCCCCCAAAGCATGATGAGGGCAGGGGGTCGAGGAGGGCAGGGTTGGAGGGCAGGAACCACTGAGCCACCTCCCCTCTTCTTACACCCGTATCCTTCCCGGAGGAAGAGTGCGCAGTCTGTTGCTCCTCCTCGCCCCAGCCTCCCTTCTCATTTGTAACGCCTCCAGGAAATGGGGGAACGAAGCAAGGGCCCAGCTCCAGAGGCAAGCACCTGCTTACAGTCGAGCCTCTAAACTGCCCAGGCGGAGGTGGAGGCCGGGCCAACAG
The DNA here is from genome assembly GCF_033118175.1 of Dama dama. Lineage (NCBI taxonomy): Eukaryota > Metazoa > Chordata > Mammalia > Artiodactyla > Cervidae > Dama > Dama dama. Next base: position 78,311,815 of record NC_083691.1, read on the forward strand.
GCTCTGGAGGGTCCGAGGCAGGAGGGCAGGGTGCCCTCATCTCCTTGAGCCTCTGGCCTTGCGGGCAAATGGGCAGCCCAGGGTCTCCTCCCCAGCTTTACATTGTGTTTCGCTATCTCTTCTCCCTTCTGTCATTATAATCCCATTTCCCCAGCCATGTCATCTTTACCAATCTATATGAATATGGAAGCAATTGACCAATTTTGAAACAAAGTAGAATTTTTCACGCTCTTGCCTGATTTTCACCTCTCCAGAAATGCTGACTTCCTCTACCCTTTGCTCAGTCTCAGGCAGGTTTATTTTCTCTGTTGTGCTCTTTTTCTTTTTTTATTTTGGAAAATTGGGATTGGCGCCAGGAAGAAGAAATAGACTAGGGATTTAACTGTTTCCATCGAAATGCCGGCCTTCAACCCCTTCGCTGGAATCCACCCTGGGCGAGAAGGCACTTATCAAAGGGAAACATCACCCTCCTGCCTGCCAGCCCTCCGCCTTTGTACCCATCCCCAAGGTGTGTGTGTGTGGTTGGGGGGGTGCTGTGACAGGGAGCTGCGGGAGGCGGCTTCATCCCAAGGTAGTTGCCAAGTCAGATAAAAGAAGGATCAGATGTGTTTCTCTTGTCCCCGCACCCCCTCACACCCTGGAACTAAGGTCCTTCACCCCTCGGGTGAATGCTAAAATCCCTCATCAGTCCCAACCTGGACCCCAGGTGGGTCCCAGGAACAGAGGGGTTGGTGGCAGGGGCTTATAATGGGCAGGAGCTGGGTCTCCAAGAAGATTTTTCAACATGCAGCTAGAGAGATGAGATTGAAAAATGTGAACCATTTAGAAACAGAATAAGATGTAGGATTTTAAAAGCTGAGGTTCTAGGGACAAGTCCTACCATTGTTTACAAGGACATGGTGGGCTCCAGGTAGGGCCCCAGAGAGTTTGAGAATGGGGCAGGCCTACACTGCTGCCGTAGAGAGGAGTGGATGAGCAAGGGCATCTTGAGGAGGAAGGCAATCAGGCATGGCCACCCCCACAGAGCCCCCAAGCACCCAGTCATGAGACCGTGTCTTGAAACAGTGGCCAACCGTGACCTGCTGTGGCTGAGGTGGGCCAGCGCCTTTCAGAGCCACTGGGGGAGGCTGAGGTTTGGGTTTTGTTTGGGGAGAAGCTTAAACTTCAATGTTTCTAACCAGACACTTTGAGTTACCTACCCATGAGCCCCTTATTGTGGTAGAGGCCCAGGAATGCCCAGGGGGTGATACCAGCACCAAGGGCCCCTTGGTGTGCTGGAGTGGGGACAGGGGACATGAGCTTTCTTGGCTGAAGGAGGGCAAGGAGTTAAGTGGAGCCAGTGATCTCTGGGGAAAGGAAGACAGCCCAGCAAATCCTGAGTCTCATGGACAATTGCAGGAAAAATCCCAACCTCACTTCAAGGGATCTCAGAGGCCCTAGCAACCCTGATTAAAGAACTTGAGTCTTCTTCTAACACCCCCATTGCCATCCCCTCAGCAGCACAAAGGGTGACCAAGAAGGCTTGCTCCTGATACTCTGATCTCTCCTGAGCTGAGGCCAGAGCCCCTAGAATCACTTTCAGTTGCACCCCGTCCAATGCAGCCCCACTCCACAAGCCTGCAAGGGTAGGGGAGGAAACCAAGAGCGTGCCACCCAAGATAAAGCTTTCTGTCCAATTTTGTGGTTCAGCCGAAGTCGTGTTCTTAATTGTCCAAATAAAGTTTTCAGCCTGGAGGCCAGAACACGACAAAACATGCCACTTCCATTTCTAGCACCAACTGGGTGCTACGGGCACAAGCCTATTTTCTAAGTTACAGCCAGCACTACACAGTGCCCAGTGGGCCGTGGTCGCCAGCAGGGAGGGCTGGTTACCAGCTGTGTGACCCTGGGCTTAAGGACTGATGCAAGGCAGCGCTGGGCAGGAGAAGGGCTGCTAACAGGGAGGTTAGAATCCTGCCATCCCAGCTGCACCATCACTTCCCGCTGACCTGGCTCAAGATGTTTCGTCCCTAACATTTGTAAAACGGGAGAGGAGGGCTGGTATCACGGTTCTCAGAGTGTGTCCCCTTTAGCACCATCATCCCTTGAGAACTTGTTAGCAATACAAATCCTCAAAACTGCCCCCTACCGAATCAGAATCTCTCTGCAGGACCCAGAAATCTGTTTTAACAAGCCTTGCAGGTGATTTTGATGCCAGCTAAAGTCGTTGTTGTTTGGTTGCTAAGTTGTGTCCGACTCTTTGAGATCCCATGAACTGTCAAGCTCCTCTGTCAATGCGATTTCCCAGGCAAGAATGTTGGAATGAGTTGCCTTTCCTTCCCCAGGGGATCTTCCTGACCCAGGGATCAAACCCACGTTTCCTGCATTGGCAGGTGGATTTTTTTTACCACTGAGTCACCAGGGAAGCCCAGCTAAAGTCAGGAGAGGTTTCTGTATTTCTGTCCAGCTCTAGTATCTAATGAGATGTGTTTCTTTTACCCAAAAGACCTACTTACTTCCCAGGTTATGTTATACCCTTGAAAGAAGGACCAGCTCTTCCCTTGAGAGAGACTGAGTGCTCAGTCTTGTCCCCATTTCCAGCCCAGTATGAAGTTGGCCTCACCAGAGCTCTGAGCTCTGCCTAAACTCAGATCTTATTCCTACTGTGCTCTGGGATCTGACCTGGGCTCAGGACTCTGGATTCTGGATGTGGCCTGAGATATAATAGGCCAGAAGAGCCAAGTTCAGGCAACCCCAGTGGCTGTCACAAAATCTCATTTCCAAACAGACTTCCAGGTCAGCTCTACCAGAAGATTTGGAGAAGGCAAAGAGCTAAATGGAAGACTATGCTAGCTCTAGGGATCACAGGCATTATAATGAGAAACAAATTTTATTTCATTGCCCCCAGCCTTTACTCAGAACTCCAAGGAAAGTCTCCCAACCCCTCTGCAAGGGATTTCTAAATGCAAACGAGACCTCTAGGTCATGCAGGGTATGAAGAGGTACCCTTTCTGGCTTAGATCCAAGCCCTAGATCTGTCCACAGGGACACCATCAGATGTTTGACTGTCCCAGCAGGGTGGCCTCAGCTGAGTGGTCTTTAGGAGCTGGTTTCCTGGGAAACACCAGCTCTGGAATTGGCATTGGCCAGCTCCCCACCTTACTGAAACTGCAGGGCAGGCCCAAGTCCAGGAGGGCCAGGGGCCCAGCCTAGCCTAGAATGTAGGGGGATCCTGGAAGCTGGACCCAGAAACAAGGGTGCAGTGAGTGGGGACAGGAATCCGAGACAGGCGCTGGACAGACTACAGACTATCAAGGCCTGGTAGGCCCCCTCGATCCCTCTAGTCCAGGGGATTTCTGGAGGAGGGGCTGCTCTCTGGTGAAGATGGGGAGAGGTTGGCAAAGCCAGACGCTTGGTCTAATCGGTAATACCTTCCTCCTTAGGCCCTGGGCACTGAACCATAGGGCCCATTTTCACAGAAATAAACACAATGAGTTCTAGCACTCAGGGAAGAGGCAAAGCTGAGAGGGAGGAGGTGGGCCCGACTGACACATCTGTCACTAATCACAGGGAAAGGCTCAGACCAAAACTCATTTTGGACCCAGAGCCTCTGGGCCTGTTTTGGGAAAGTTGACTAATCCCATAATCCTGCCCATCAGGCAATTTTTCTGCCTGGCTTCCAAGTGGGAGTGGGAGAGAACCCTGGGGGCAACTGGCCCTCTGAGGAGTGTATTCTCTTAAAGGGGAAAACCTCCTGAGTTAGGTTTCGTTTGCTCCACTGGGGTCTCTAGTTCAGGCGTGTCTGTAGTTGGGCCTGATGGCAGTGCCAGTCCCCGGTGGAGGTCAGCCCTTGATGCAAGGGACAAGGAAAGGGTACGGGGGCCCTGCAGGACCACGGCTGCTTCTCTGGGTCAGCTACTCAGATGTGGGCCGGGACGAGCAGCTCAGCCCGGCCAGGAAACTGTTACAAAGGCTGATTCTCAGCCCCTCCGAACCTGCAGCCCAGGTCCTGGAGTGGACACCATCCTCCCTGGGCCAGGCCACGTGGGGGGTGGAAATGGCCCAGCCTCTCCAAGAACTGCTGTCTCCTCAGCCCTGACAACTCAGCTTGTATACATCCCCAGTGCTGGGGAGACCATGTTCAGGACAGAGACACTCAAAAGGCAGCGATCGGGCACCAATGCAGGCTCTGAAGACTTGTGTGTACACACACGCACACACACTACTCCACCCCACAGCGACTCCAGCGCACCAACCCAGCAGTACACAAACGATACTATTCTAGACCAGAGCCTCCTCGAGTCACAAAAGAGTGAAGCTACAGGTTGTGTGCAAACTAGATTTGTCCTTTTTAATTGTATTTTCTCTTCATCTGATGTGATCACTTTAGAGATATATTCACTTGGTGGTGATAGGGGTGGTGGAGGTGGGGGAGGGGGGGCGCGGCTTGCAGAGATGCAAATATATATATAAAATCACACTTGAAAGGGAAGGAACCCTTTTCAGATCATACACACAAAAGAAAATAGTAGTCTCACAGTCAAACCTCACAAGTACCATTCAGGGCTACCTCTGCTACAGCAAAACCCCAAACTATTTTCTACCTGATTTGTGTCCTCCAGAAAGATGTGGGAAAAGAGAGGCCTCTCCTAGGATACTTTTCGGTAAACTGCTCACACTCCAGTGTTCTTGCCTGGAGAATCCCATGAACAGAGGAACCTGATGGGCTATATATAGTCCATGGGGTCGCAGAGTCAGACATGACTGAGCACCTAAGCACAGCACATCTTTGCTCAAAGGCAACTTCTTCCGGTGAGTGTCCCAGAGTGACCCTGCAACACCCCCGGCCCATCACATGTGGGTCTCTCACAGAGTGAGCAGGAATGAGCGCCCAGCTGGCAATAAGCATGCACTGTCTCTTTAAGAGCACGGCCTCAGAGTTTATTTACCAGGAGGTTTGTTTGGGACTCAGTGGGAGGAAAGGAAAAAGATAAAAGTGGGTTGGGATACTAGAAAGACAAAAGACAGAAAGAAAAAAAAAAAGCCAGAATGCAGAGAGAGCAAGATTATAAAAACTAGGTCTAGAACGAAAATTTATTTTTGCAACAAAGATTCCAGTCCCCCAGGGACTGTTTCCACTGAACAACTTAATCACCAAATGTGTTGGCTGATCAAAGAAAATCCATTGAGTGAGTCCGACCTGGCCACTTAGGTCCACCTCCCCAACTCAGGCTGTAGGCCCAGGCCCTGGCACTGCGGCTTCCTAGGACGGGTTTGACCGGGGTTGGTAGGAGGGCAGGGTAGGGTAGTCTGGTGACAAACCCAGCAGATGGGCCTGTGGGAAAGAGGAGCTCTCAAGCTGGGCTCTGGGTATGGGTTCTGGGGCACCCAGGGCTCTGTAACTGTTCCCATCTTTGTGTGCTGGACATGTGCACTCTTGGGAACCCACAACTTTCACAGCATCTCACGGGCTCCCGTGATGTTTGGGAGCAGCAGGAAGAGATCATTTGGGGTCAGGGCTGAATCAAGTCCCCTGTGATGTGAGGTAGGCCACTGGGAGCCCCTGCTTCAAGTTGTGCCAGTGAATCTGTTTCCCTAGGAGCTGCAGAGCCGCTGAGGGTGATCAGGTAGAAAAGTGGTAAAATGAGACCTGTTGATCCAGGTGAAAAAGAGGGTAACCTTGAGTCAACTAAAGGCTTCCCTGGTGGCTCAGGTGGTAAAGAATTCACCTGCAATGCAGGAGACTCAGGTTCGATCTCTGGGTCAGGAAGATCCCCTGGAGAAGGGCATGGCAACCCACTCCAGTACTCTTGCTTGGAGAATTCCACGGACAGAGGAGCTTGGTGGGCTATAGTCCATGGGGTCGAAAAGAGTCGGACACAACTGAGTGACTAGCACTTTGCCAGAGTCCAGAGTCCAACGACAGCTGACACCAAATGAACTTGTGGGACAGGAAGCACCCTGTAGGCTTGGACCCAGTCTTTGATGAGACGTTCTGGGTATGAAGTGAGACTATCCACAAACAGGCTGGACACACAGCACATGGAGTACTCTTCCTCGCCCAGCCCTCCTGGACAGCAGGCTCCCTGCAAAAACAGATCTGCCCAGGCTGGCTCTTTGAGGCCATGCCTCTGCAGAGAAGGCAGATGAGAGCTGCCAGTCATGCTGAGGACACTGTCTAGCCCCGCTTGGACAGGCAGAGGCCACCAGGTCCTTCTCAGGGGACAGCTGGGGCCGGATGTTCCTGGAGCAGGTTCCCAGGATTTTTCTACATGTCATGTTCCATGAACTGGGGAACAGCCTCTAAATGGGATTATCCCATCAAGGCTGCTTTAAACTCTGGCTGTGCCAGCTCCAGAGCACACCCTGTCTCCTGGCAGTGGGGATAAGAAGGGGGCAGTATGGGGTAGAGACCGTGTCACCCCTAGGTCATGGGACTGGGCAGTCAACACCTCTGCCCCTTCACACCTTTCACACCCCCCAAAGACCGTGCATCCCTTGAGTCCTGGCCCTGGAATGTCAGAGTACCTCTCTCTCCATTGCCACGTGTCCCAGGAAAAACTCCCTAGTTAGGGAAAAGTTTGCAATTCCCATTCACCAAGAGACTAGGTGATATTCTTGCCTCAAAAACTCAAAGTGTTCAATTTCTCCTGGGGAAACCAAGGGGAGTTTGCTTAAAAGGTTATTAGACTGTGCTTCTTGGGAAAAGGGGCTGTCCTACCTCTCCCCCTCCACCACAGCACCCCTTCACCGTTGATGTGAAGTACACAGGCAACTTACTACATGTATGTTGGTTAAAAGGATGAGAAGATGGACAGATGGACAAGCTATATCCAGCCTTGCATTTTGAGCTCCCCATGCTAGCAAGTTCAGAGCAAAGAGGCCAAAAGGAAGTGGAGCTGTCAGAGGGAGGCAGGGGGCCCTCAGGTGGGTGCCCCAGTGGAGAGAAGGAACAACAGTAAAGCATTAGTTGGTCAGATCGAAAAAGCCCTGCAGGGCCTGGGAGGGACTGGGCTGAAGTGTCCACTTGCTCGGAACCTGCCACAGGCTCCCATTCTCCGGCCCAGCTTTCACGGTGCCACTGTCAAGCTACCTCTTGTTAAATAAACCTGCCTTTGTATGTGTGTGTCCTGGAGGAGAGGGAAGTGACTGGGGGAGGGGAGGAGGTTCTGTCTGTGAAAATAGACCTGAATGCTTTTAAGGGCCCACAGTTTGGATGAGTAAATATTTTCCCTTTCAGATGAAAGGTGCAATCATCGCCGTTTTTTAATTACTTTAATTAGAAAAGATTGCCTTAATCTTTTACTTATCTGTACTATTGTGGGAACTGCCAGAAAATGAAGTGCAGGGAAAACAGGTGGAGTCTGACCTTTGCTCTGAGCATCTTGAATTTCTTCTAGGCTGGTAATTAAGAAGAATCAGGGGAAGTTCCTTGCAGAATCTAGGAAACGCAAACACACACACAAGGATAGAGGGGAATGTTGGCTCGCTCACTCACACACACACACACACACACAGGCACACTCTCACACACGTGTGTGTACACGAGTGGAAGGGAAAATGAACCCCAACGGGGCAGACCAGAAAGTTCCGACTTTGAAAGCAGCGTTCCTGCTCCAAGCCCTGAGAGGTGGCTTAATGAGTTTCCCAGGGTGGCCTAACATGATTAATTAAGCAGACAGCTTCTCGCCCCTTCCCCAGACAACGGAAACCCAGTAACGGTCTGTTTTGGGAGGGAACAGCAGGGGCCCCCTGACTCCAGGGGTGGCTGGGGACGTGGTGTAAGAGCCAGGAGCCTCAGATAAGGGACGATAGCAACGTCCTGTAACTGCCACCAAGGCTCCCCCTGCCCAAGCCCTGGTTCAGGGGCTTCCCTCTGCTCCTGGGCCCTGGCCCCCTTCTCTGTGCCCAGGCACAGCCCAGGCCCAAGGGGACCCTTGGCAAGATGGCAGTTTGGAAAGAGTTGTCTCTGGCCTCCCTCCCTCCCTCTGCCCATTTCTATCATGCAGTATTACTGGACTCCTAGCTGAACACTGAGGAGGGATTCTGGAGTCTACCTGGGTGTCCAGACCCACAGGCGTGGAGCATGAGGGGAACGGAAAGAGGAGAAGAGGGTGACAGGGCTCCACGGGGGCTTCCCTCTCAGATCATCCATGGGGGGAGAGCCTACTCTGTCCTTCAGAGTTGTCAGGGGCCCCCCGAACTCAGAATGAGCCATTCACTGACTCAGCGAACACACACTGAGCACTCCCAGGGGGAAGCAGTGGTATGAAATGCAGACTCCCAGGCCCCAGCCACTGGGGTCCAGATTTCATTGCCAAAGGGAGTCCTGGGATGCAGGTGATGCTTGTCCATAAGCAGAGCTCAGCACTCAGGTGGCCAGCAGCACCTCCGTCCTCTGAACCTGTAACCTGGACGGGCTGCCTCCAGAACACTATGGATATTTCTCTTGGAAGGCGCCCCGAGGATTCAGCTGTGGAGCTGTCCTCTTTCCACAGACAAGGGCATGGCCTTCCTCCCCAGATAGTCACATCCCCCGGAGACTGGGACAAGACCAGGACAAAGGCTTCGCTGGCATAAGGAACACCCAGCTGGGGCTCTGCAGTCTGCCCTTGTAAACAGACCATGAGAGGGGGACAGGGGCTCGAAGCAGGCCCGGACCCGGCCAGCCTGCAGGGTGGGAGGAGACGGAGGTGGAGGTGTGCCTCATGAGGAGCCAGGAACAATGTTTTCCTTTTGAAAATGCTCCGGGTGCTTGGGTTGGATTTCCAGCCTTGTGTTTACAGCATCTGCGGCCGCGTCCAGGACCGCGTCTGTCTGTACCTGTGTCTTACTCTCCAGGTGTATGCGTCTGCACCTCTGCGTGTTCTATCTGAGTGTCTAATCACACCTGTGGGCGTCGGTCCTTCTGTGTCTGGAGGAGGCTTTCTGAGAACAAATGGCTCTGGTTTCCACTTGTGTGAGCTCTTCCACCTCAAGACAGGGCAAAAATAAACCTCGCTGAAAAAGCTTTAACAACATTTTTTTTTTTTCCTTGTCCCTGGCACGGGCAATAGCACCAGCGGGTCTCCACGGTCAATTTAGGAAGCTTGGGAAAACACTGCTTGTAATTAAAAGTCTAAAAGGGCCTCAATTAGGGCAGTGTTTGCCCTGCCAGACCCGCTCCCAAACCCCACTCAGCAGCATTCCTCTCCTGGCTGGAAAAAGCCTTTGATTCGCACCAAATGTTCAGTGGCCACACGGGACCGGGCCTTGGCACTGCCTCCCCTTCCAGCTGCTTAGGGCGCAGGCAGGCCTCCACCCCAAGGCTGCGAACTGAGACCCTGGCTCTTCCCACCCCCTGACTTTCCAGCCCCTCCATCATCCTGAGCTCCTGAGTTCTGGAGGTGCAGACCTCCTGGAGATGGGGGAACCCAGGCCACACCAGCACCCACTCCCCATATGGGGAGTCAGTGTTTGCTTGAAGAATTCAAAGCCGACAGTCAGGGCTATCTGAGGAGGAGGCAGCTGTGGTCAGCGTGGAGAGAGGTGGTGTTGGGGTCCAAGGAACACCCCAGTGCCTCTTCTTACTTGGCAGAGACCCTCTGCATCTGAGCAGAAGGCAGCCTTGAGCCACAGTCACCTCAGAAAATGCAGCCAGAGGGCCCCAGAAGATTCTTTCAGAACCAGAGAACACAGGGCCCGGCTGGGAGGGTCAGGAAATAGCACAAGACCCTGACCTCTAGAGTCCCTACGAATTAAAGATAAGGACCTAATGGGACGGGGCCCAGGGTGCCATGGTCGCCCCCTCCTTTTGGGGGTGGGGCAGCCAAAGGCAAAAACTTGGTGTAGCCTCCGCCCTGGGGAAAGGGTCAGTCGCTCAGTTGGGTGGGTGGGAAACAGAAGCGCTGAGTCAGCTCAGGAGCAAGCCTCTTTTCCCTCCAAGGACACACACACACACACACACACACACTCAGGCCACAAGTGGGCCCTCAGTGTCCCAGATCACAGACACCTACACATACTCACATTCCTGCACAGGCTCCTACTGACACCCACTCAGAGTCACAGACAGGGCAAAAGTCGGACACACAGACCCTGGAAAAAAGGCCAGCAGGCCCCAGACAAAACCAAACTGGCTCCCGAGGTCCCCAAGTCCTTGACAGCCCCCTAGGCAGCTCTTGCAAGAGCAGAGAGGAATCACTATGTAGCAGACGGTCTGTGATGCAATGCCATGCCCTTTGGGGTCGGGTAGGAGCATTTAGGGTAACCTTGAAGAGGGCAGCCTGGGCATCCACCTCAGCTCTGCTCATGCCCCAAAGGGCGGGCCTGGACCGAGAGACAGGGTATGGCAGGGGAAGGGTTACAGGCTAACCAGAAAAAACAATTACTAACAGGAAAGGCAGCACATTCCAGCCCTGCTTAGCCAGCCGCCAGGGCCGTGGGTGGTTCTTGGATTATGCATTTCCTTGAAAACAAAAAGGAAAGTTCAGGGCAGTTCAGCTGTGCCCTGAATCTCACTCTGGGGCCTTTGTCTCCAGTCCCCACATAGCCTGCGTGCCCGCACACACGCACACCATCCCAGCAGCCCAGCCAAATGTCCACTGGGAAAGTGGGAACATTAATACCACTGAAAGCTTGCAAGAAAAGTAGGGAAAGACTGGAACTGAACCAAGAAAGGGGGAAAGGGTAGGGAGTGGGAGCCTTAGAGAATTCTTGTCACCCAGAAGTCTCCATTCTGTGGGTCTGAGGTCGTGGGGAACGTTTGCTGATTCACTCAGCAAACCTATCTGGAGCCCCTGCCTTGCTCCAAACACGATGCCAGGCACTGGGTTCATTCTTGAGGGTTCTTGGTCTTCTATTTTCCCCACAGTGGTCTCTTGCCCCTATTTCTATGTCAGGTCCCAGCACTCTCATCTATGAAATCTGGTCTCCTGATAGCTTCTGATGGTGGAATTCAGGCTGAGAAGTGGGCAGCTGAGAAGGCTGAGAGGAGACCCTCCAAGGGTGGTTTACCCTTAAAGGAGGATAAAGGCAGTGGTGCCTCCCTGAGGAAGAACAGAAGGGGCGGCCATCTTGCCACAAACATCGGAACAGATTCAAATGGCTGCTGAGTCTGACTGGACATGTCCTTCTTCCCATCCCTCACCAAGCCCCATGAGGAGGCAGCTTCCCCACCACAAAAGGGGAAACTGAGGTGTGAAGAGGGATGGAGGCCCTCACTCAAGCCACTGCACAGGCTGCCTCCCCTGGGGTCTTTCTTTCCTTGGCTCTCTGAGTGGCATCTTTGAGGTCTCAGCTTAAAAGCTGTCCCTTGGAGAGGGCCTGTCTGAGCACTTGTCTGAAGAGGTCTGCTCTGTATTGCCTCTCCGTTCCCTTCCCTCCGTGCACATGATTTCGTGTGTGTTTATCTGAGGTCTGTCTTTCTGCCCAGACTCTGACCTCCTAGAGGGAAGGGCTTGAGACTGTTTCATTCACCATGTATACCCCAGCTCCTGGGATAGTGCTAAGCACACCGTAGGTGCTCGATAAATGTTTGTGGAATGAATAAAGAAATGAGCAGCTACATAGCTTGGGTAGATGGAACCAGGTCAACTTCCCAGCCTCCTGTCAGATTTGTCTTGCTCTCCTCCATGAAGACTCAAGAGAAGACTCTTGAGAGTTCCTTGGACTGCAAGATCAAACCAGTCAGTCCTAAAGAAAATCAACCCTGAATATTCATTGGAAGGACTGAGGCTGAAGCTGAAGCTCTAATACTTTGGCCACCTGATGCGAACAGCTGACTCACTGAAAAAGACTCTGATGCTGGGTAAGATTGGGAGCAGGAGGAGAAGGGGACAACAGAGGATGAGATGGTTGGATGCCATCACTGACTCAATGGACATGAGTTTGAGCAAGCTCCAGGAGATGGTGAAGGACAAGGAGGCCTGGTGTGCTGCAGTCCATGAGGTCACAAAGAGTCTGACTTAACTGAGTGACTGAACAATGACCTTCATGGAACTCCCTCCAGAATGACATGGTGAGTAGGAAGCCAGGAGCCTCTCCATTCCAGCCCTGGGCTAGATGTAAAACAACCCAAACTTAAAAAAATAAAATCATACTCCATAGCTGGGATGTTTATTACTTCTGCAAGGCCCAGATGCCTTGTATACAGGGTGTCTTGGGGGCCTGTACAGTTGGGACCTGGCCTAGAAAGAGGGCAGGGGGCACTGGCCTATGGGTTTCACCCAGACATACTCATTCACTCCTCTGCTCCTTGGGCACTGACCAGGCGCTGAGCTGGGGGTCTCACATGGTGCCTGCCCTCACGCTACACCCAGGCTTTCCAGAAAGATGATCAAAGAAAAAATTTGGTGAATCAAGCTCAGACCTTATGGACAGAGATGCTGAGAGTGGCCACAGCTCTACTGGGGATATCAGGAACGACATTTCAAGGTGGTCAGGCATGGGCTGAGAGACGGGCTGACCAGCATGGATGTGCCAGAGATGGGGAACAGCACATGCCAAGTTACAGAGGCAAAGGAGCACCTACGCGGGCCTGGGTCAGGCCAGGAGTTTACTGGGCCTGGATCAGAAAGTTCAGGGAGGAGAGATGCTGGAGGAAGGATGGGCTGGGTCACTGGGGGCAAGGTCCGCTGACCAGAGGAGCCAGCACTTTTTAAAAGGGAAAAGACACGGCAGCTTTGCATTTTAGAAAACTCACGCTACCAGAAATTTGCAAAAGCCTTGATGGGACATAAGAGTGGACATTTGGGAGTCTGTGCCTGCACCCCAGTAAGCACTGATGGCTGGGACCTGGGGCTGTGGGGTTAGAGGTGAGAGGACAGGTGTGAGAGAGCCATGTGATGAACAGACATGAGGGGGCGAGGGCAGGGTGCTATCAAGGGTGACCCCAGGGTTCTGGTCTGCTCAGCTGAATGGAGGGGGCAGGCAGGAAACCAGGGGGAGAGGATGCTGGGTCAGCCTTGGCCATGTCTCTGGGGGCTGTTAGGGATGTGAGTCTGGAGGGGAAGGAAGGTGCTGGCCTGGAGCTCTGGAGTTGTCCGAACCCAGCCAGACAGGGGTGTTGCCTGGGCAGAGGACAAAGCAGTAAGGTTGAGCTTGAATGAGAGAAGAGGGCTAAAGGCAGAGCTGCCCCTGCCTCTTAGCCAAACCAAATCCTCACATCTCTGATATCCACTTCCTATTTGCCCACACCATCCTATGTGTGAGAGAGCATGCGGCGAAGATGGGAGGGAGGAAGAGAGCTTGCACGGAGCCTGAGGGGTGCAGGGCCTGGGATTGGGGAGAAAAGGTGCAGAGGTAGAAGGGACCACGTCCCAGAACTGTTGGGGTCCCCCTAGACCAAGGCCAAGACTGAGTGGCCCACTATGGGTCCTGGGAGCCAGATGCTTAGATTGACCTCCCTTTATTGGGGGTTGGGGGTAGGGAACAGACCCCAGCCCACTCAGATGCAGTTGCCAGATGCTATGGGGGCAGCCCTTTTTCAGGGGCCTGTTAGCCCAGGGACTGCTTGGTCCAACCCGGGGAGCTGGATCTGGGTCTCTTGTTTCTCTCCACATCGATTTTCCAGAGGCCAGGCACAGAGGGACAGGGAGACGTACACGTCCAGAAACAAGAACCTTGAGCTGGGAAGCATTTTCCACTCCCTTTCCTTTCGTGGTATCAAAGAGAAGATTTTACCTCTTTGCATTTAATAGGCTGTAGGCTGGTTTGTCGCAGAAGGCAATGGCAACCCACTCCAGTACTCTTGCCTGGAAAATCCCATGGACGGAGGAGCCCGGTAGGCTGCAGTCCATGGGGTCGCTAAGAGTCGGACTCGACTGAATGATTTCACTTCCGCTTTTCACTTTCATGCATTGGAGGAGGAAATGGCACCCCACTCCAGTGCTCGCCTGGAGAATCCCGGGGACAGGGGAGCCTGGTGGGCTGCCATCTATGGGGCCGCACAGAGTCGGACACAGCTGAAGCGATTTAGCAGCAGCAGCAGCCGCAGGCTGGTTTGTCCCAAGCAAGGAGGCCAAGGTCCTCAGGGTCCCACCATCAGCCCTCAGATTCCTCCCTGCGTCATTGCACAGGTGTCAGGCGAAGCCCACCACCCCAACTTGCCTCCTACTCCCCCTCTCCTCCCAGATGCCAATGCAACCCCACCCTTAACATGGTCTCCCCTGTTTGGCCAGGCACTGCTGGAAGAAGGTCCTGAGGACAGGGCTATAAGGAATCTGCATGGTAGCTGAATGGCCAGCTGACTGCTCTTGGCTCTCCTAATGATGGTGATGTGGCTAGCTGCTAGGGGTCCACCCTGTCCCACAAGTCTGTGCCCAGCCAGCCTCAGATGCCAGTGGATGGCCATCCTCTTTGGTACCCTTGACCAATCCCATCCATCTCTCTCTCATTTCCATTCCTGATATTCTACCCCGCTCCCCACTCCTCAGCTTGTGTATGTGTGTGTGTGTGTATGGGGTGCGGGGAGTGCCCCAAGCCTCTACTCTGGCCAATGAGATCTGCCCATCGAGGTGGAAATCATTGCAACAATTAACAAGCCTCCTTGGTGGCGCTGGTGGGGGTGGAGAGGCAAGGAAACAACCAGAGCCTGCCTAATGTGCCCACAAGCCCCCACCCCAACCCCGACAAAGGCCAGTGCTCCCTAAGCCACTCTTGGGGCCAGGACAGAGAACTAGCCCCTGTCCTGTGGAGATGTCACAGGCCTGGGAGGTGGCACATTCCTTGGGGCAAGAGAAATGGAGGTGTAAGGGACCCAGTGCGGAGGGCCAACTCCCAGCCCAGAAATGAGTCTAGCTAGGGAGGTGGGTGCCCCACAAATGCCCCCAGGGCCTCCGGAGTCACTTCCATCCCTACCAAAGTACTGGTCTCTCACCCAAGACTCTCCCCTGGACAACTGGGTGGGGGGACCTTGAAGGGAGGAGCTGGAGATGGGAAACCAGCTGGCCCCCATCCTGTTTCCTCTGGAGCCACTCTGTCCTCATCTCAGGGCTCCAGGTGTGGCCTGTCTCCTCCTTTTTAAGGCTCCAGCAGCAGACTTCAAAAGCAGGAGCTCCCCACTCCCACCCCAACTGCCTCCTCCCAGAGGTGGAATTAAGCACAGGAGAGTCATCTTCAAAACCTCATCGTCACCACAAGACTGGCACCAAGGTGTGGGCTCTGCCACCTACCCCCCGAAGCAGGGCTTTGTGCTGCATCAGAAGAAAGGGGAGGGGCAGTAATATTTAATGCTTTGGACTGAGGTAAGCTAAAGTGAGGACTTTCCCAGTGGCTCGGTGGTAAAGAATCCACCTGCAATGCAGGAGCCACAAGAGATGTGGGCTCAATCCCTGAGTCAAGAAGATCCCCTGGAGCAGGGCATGGCAACCTATTCCAGTGTTCTTACCAGGAGAATCCCATGGACAGAGGAGCCTGGCGGGCTACAGTCCATGGGGTCTCAAAGACTTGGACATGACTGAAGCGACTTAGCACACACGCACACACACAAGCTAAAGCGATGTGTGCAACCGTGTTCCTCTGGCTCTGTAGGTGTGCTGCGGGTCTTCCTGCCTCGGGCCTTAGTTTCATTGTCTGCAAAACAAGGATTGAGGATGAGGTTTGTGGGTTTCAAACTCTGCTCTCAGAGCTCAAGCATTCTACAGGAAAGAATCAGGGCCTTAGTAACTCCTGTTTTATCAGTTACACAACTGGGCTTTATCCCTAAGATTTCTTTTGCAGAACTAGCTCACAGCTGAGAAATGTTCGATCACTTCTGGGCCAAGTGATGCTTGTGTCGATCCCAGCTTGAAGCTTCCAGGGACAGGCAGCACCTCATCCACTGCAGGAGGATGCCTGGAGAGAGAGGATGGACCCCAGAAGGATGAACCAAAGGGATTTACTCCTCAAACCTTAGGTTGGGAACAACACTGGACACACAAATACATATATACGGCCAAGACGCAGAGGGATGGGATTGGCCATGGGAAGTAGGCTCAGGAGAGTCTGGGCAGACCCAGAGGAGAATATGTACCCAGGCTTACTCATATATGCTTATGTGTACACACACACACCACACACACACACACACACACACACACACACACACACAGTTGACATTTGCAGCCCCGCCTCCATGGCCAGGCGCCACCTGCAGGAATATCCTTCTGTCTCCCTCTGAACCCCACCCCACTCCCACTTACCTCCTTTTGGACTCTGAGCTGACCTCGCTGAGCTATGTCTAGAGAAGAGGAAAATGTCTCTATCTGTTTTTCAAATATTTGGGGCTTGCTAAAGACCAACACATTTTTTTTTTAAAGTCTGTATAATTTGAGGGCAATTTGATCCATATGTTTCTGATTCCTTTGCACTTAAATCATCAAAATATTGATTTTTAAGAGCCATTTGATGTCTAAGGAACCTTTTTAATGAGCTTTTAAAGCTCTTTAAACCCAGAGACTGGAGCCGGTGCCAGGGCCCAGGCTGGCTGCTGGATGACCAAGGCCCCTCCCAGGGGTCAGGATCACTTGGAGCTGAGACTCACTCCCCCACTGCAGGCCTCACCTCTGCCTGGCCTCACTGCCTCCCCCAGAACTGGCCAGGGGTCCCAACCCCAGCTTCTTGCTATTCCTGACAGGGGGCCCCTTGTCACAGATCACAGTCACCTTTCCTCAATGTACACTTAAGACACAAACTAAGAGGAGTGAACGGGACTTTTAATTTTTAAAGCCTGTATCATATTTTGCTGTAGAACTATGCTACAATTTATGTAACCACTCTGGAGAAGGCAATGGCACCCCACTCTAGTACTCTTGCCTGGAAAATCCCGTGGACGGAGGAGCCTGGTAGGCTGTAGTCCATCGGCTCGCTACGAGTCAGACACAACTGAGCAACTTCACTTTCACTTTTCACTTTCACACATTAGAGAAGGAAAGAACACTCCAGTGTTCTTGCCTTGAGAATCCCAGGGACAGGGGAGCCTGGTGGGCTGCCATCTATGGGGTCGCACAGGGTCGGACACGACTGCAGTGATTTAGCAGCAGCAGCAGCATGTAACCACTCCCTATTGGAGAACATGTAGGTCATTTCCGATTGTGCACCTTAGCGCACATTTCTGATTATTTCCTTTGGCTATGTTTCTAGAAATGAAAATACTGAGTCAAAGAGAGTGCACACCCTCAATGCTCTCTCCACACGTGCTGCCACGCCATTTTTCCAAAAGATGACACCAAGTTTTACACATCCACACATCTCCCCTCATGCACTCTTGAGAGGAACATTCATTTCTATTCAAACAATGCTGTCGCATTTGAGCAAAGAGAAGCTCCCTCACACAGCACAGACAGGAGGAGGCTCTAAAGCCAGAAGGCCTGCTGGAATTCCACTTCTGCTATTTACTAATTGGAAGAGTGACTTACTCTGTCTGTGCCTGTTTTCCCATCTATAATTTGGGGATAATAATGGCACCACCACATGTCTATCATGGGGACTAAATGACATCACGTACATACACATAAATGACTTAGTGGCTGATGCACAGTTGGTGGTCAAGTAATGATGACTAATATTTTTACTATCCTTTAGCTAGTCCTTCAACCCAGAATGCCCTCCTCTTTCTCACCTTTTTGATGCCCTTTTCCGCCCCCCACTCACCTTTTTGATGCACCCACTATCCAGGGCCTTACTTATCTCTACACTTAGCTAAGTTCCATTTCATTTCAAATCAATTCAATTCCATCCCCCAAATAGTGGCATTTGTGTAAGCCAGTGTCCAGGAAGTTGGGCAGAAACATAAAATAGATCATCTCTAAGGTCCAGGCCAAGATGTGCTCTTTGAAAACCAGAGTGGCACCCACCCCAGCACATGCTACATACCTTTGTGTCCATAAGGTTATTATGGAACAAACTATGTAGGGGTCTCCATCACAAATTACTTATGTGTGCATGGGCATATGCATGCATGTTCTTATGCATACATGTGTTTTTATGTGTGTGTTTCTGTGGGCATGTTTAAGTTTAAGTTCCTGAGGTGCAAAGATAATAGAGTGAGCTTCCTCTGACTCTTCCACAGATCTTATACAAAGCAAGGTACAAAGCTTGGACAATTATAGCTTATACAATTCAAGGAACACACGAATGAATGAATGAACAAAGGAATGAACAAAAAACCCTAAACTTCCACTTAGGCTGAGGACCTGGGAAGAGGGTTTGACTAGGAGTCAGAAGTTCTGCACTTGAAATGCAATAGGTCCTATGTGACACTGCAGGCCTTGCCCCTCCTGTTCCTCACTGTTCATCCCCCAGAGTGAAGGGATTGGATTAGATGACCTCTGAGGTTCTTCCCAGCTCCAAGGACACGCTAAAGCCCCTCTTCCCCAACAGGGCCCTGTTCCCAATAGCCCACCTGCCTCAGTCCCTCCAGACACAGACCTCATCAGACCCATGAAGGCCCCAGTCCCATTTGGGGTGGGCCTCACTTGGGGAGGGCCTTTTGCTCCCCTGCCTCATGGGGCTCAAGGCTATTTTGTCTAAATTCTCCAGGAACAGAAGAAAAGCACAGAGGCTTTTGCTAAAGCCCAATGGGCAGGTCTATTTGAGGACAGGGATTAAGTTTGTCTCTGTTGATCTCCCCTCCGGTGGACTCTGCTGTCTGTGAACCAGCTTCAGATTCTCTGAGGTTTATCCTCCGTCATATGGTTCCACTCCCTTCACATTACCCTGGTGGTGCCATTTTCAGCCATCCCTTCAGAGCGCTTCTGCAAAAAAGAATAGATCCCCAAAGAACAAAGCAAATTTTGGTTCAGGCTGGTTCTAAACGAAGTCCCTCTTCCTTCAACAATTGCAATTTGGAAGAGAAACGAGACCCTCCTGACTCCCCGGCCTGGGGCAACTCTGTCAGACCTCACACCAGACCTAAAAGACTATCTCCACTGGTGATGGGAGGTCAGTCTCAAGGGGCCCCCGCTTCCCTTCAGCCCAGCCCAGAACATTTCAGGCTCTGATGGAGCTGCTGGTGATGGGCTGGTGGGCTGACCCTTACTGGATTATCTGAATTTGGAAGGGTCACTCAGGGGTCAGCAAGTCTGGGAGGGCCAATCCTAACTCCACAATGAAGAGGTGGGCACAAGGGTCTCTGTCTCTGAGTGGCCCCTTCTGTCTCAGAATTGCCTGTCTACTCAGGGAAAGGGACCTGATGCCTCTTAAGGGTCTTACTCCCCGCAACTCTCAACCCTAGATATCAGTGTGGGGCTATAACGTGCTATTTCTAACACGGCGACAGGGATGTGAGCTTTATGTAAATAGTAGAGGATGTTTCTGAATAATTTATGTGATATTTTTAATTCAAGTTTTAAAAACCCGCATGTTCCCAAAACAGAGGAAACACTGATGTTGCAATATTCAAACTGAACATTTGCTTTTGCTTTTAAAGATAAAGACTTAGAGTTCTTAACCAACTGTGGGAATCTCAGAAAACTCATTTTAAAAAATGAATGAGCTGTGTGGCTTTCAGGATCTCAGTTCCCTGACCAGGGATTAAACCTGGCCCACAGGAGTGAAAACATGGAGTTCTAACCACTGGACCGCCAGGGAATTCCCAGAAAGCCTGTTTTTAATGATCTTGATTCTGACTCATTTTATTTAAAATGAATGATTTGTATGCCCCTTTTGTACATAATCACACCCACACACAGCAAACACACTTGCTCTGTGATTCTGGGACAGGTTTTGCAGTATCTCTGGGCCTCAGTTTTCTTTGGCCTCAGTTTACTAGTTTATAAAATATATACAATTTACATAATAAAAAGCTAGATAACTATGTCCCAGCTCCCTTCCAACTCTTGAATTCTATGATATTGAGAAAATTCTGAGCATATGAACTTACTGCTGCAGCTGTATAGCAAGGAGACTATTTCACCCTGGGTAATCCTCAAAGCATTCCCCTAGCCATGGGCCATGGATGGGCAGAACTGGCTGAACTAATGAAGGAGATAAAGCACTGCTCATGCTTTCAAGAAACACCTCTGTGAGCTAACCAAAGGTAACACCCCCTCTGCCTTGCTCACTGCTATGTTCCTGTCACCTAGCACAGGGTTCTGTACATGACAGTTGTCCCGAATGGTTGTTAAATAAACAAAGGAATTAATTAACTAATTCTTTAAGGCATGCATGCTGGGTCTCTTCCTGGATTTGGATAGCTCTTTTCCTCAAAAAATTCAAAACTTTTTTGTCAGAAAAACATTTAAAACATGAATTTTTTTCCAGAGGATTCTAGACCAGATATTAAATGTGTGAGATAATAAAAAAAATCCAACATAATTCCTTCTATCCCAAATATAACCAGAGATGACACGAGCAGACTGAGTCTTATTGACCCACTGCACTGAGGTAGAAGGTGTAGACAGACTCCTGAAACAATGTCTTCTTAGAAGAGAGGCCATGGTTTTCATTGTTCTAGTAGAAGGTGGGTATCAGAAGTGGAACCACTATTTGGACTGATTATTTTCTTAAGGCAAAGGTCGTCTCAAGTAAGGCAAGGTGATGAGTGAAGAACAAAGTGTTACGGAAATCCAGACAGGCCCTGGTGATAACTGCATAATTGATGGGAGAAGGGTACTGGTTCTTATCCTCCAGACCCTTCTCTTTATGGCCATTCTCTGTCCAAACCAAAAGGTCAGCCACAAAAGCAGCCTCTACATCACTGTCAGGATGCCAGGTGACGTTATCATCACAGAAATAACAGCTGGGAGTTGGATGAATCTGACCTCCCTGTTCCATTCGCCAGGTGATGAGCTGTTGAAACATATGATGTGATTTTATTTGTACACCTACAGTCAAGACTCCAGAGAGTCTGCACTTGGCAACCACCATGGACATGAAGACGAAAAGGGTGTTTAGGCTTTGTGGAATCCTACATTACTGAAACCAGGTTAAAAATCACGTCCTAGAATCCATTTGAGTTTATTAGAAACGTGGCCATCTCCTTCAGTTTCAAATAGGTTGTTATATCTAGTCAAGTAATACTTATCCAGGTGAAACACAAAATGTTGACAATGGCATTGATAACTCCCTGGCTAGCTAACAGAAAATATAAGATTATTTGTCCATTTTCATTGGGCCAAAGAATTTAAAACTCCCAGGGACAGGGGAGCCTGGTGGGCTGTCATCTATGGGGTCGCACAGAGTTGGACACTACTGAAGCGACTTAGCAGCAGCAGCAGCTGAAGAAGACTCTGAGAGTCCCTTGGACAGCAAGGAGATCAAACCATTCAGTCCTAAAGGAAACCTGGAATATTCATTGGAAGGACTGATGCTGAAGCTGAAGCTCCAATACTTTGGCCACCTGATGCAAACAGCCGACTCACTGGAAAAGACCCTGAGGCTGGGAAAGACTGAAGGCGGGAGGAGAAGGGGATGACAGAGGATGCGATGGTTGGATGGCATCACTGACTAAATAGACATGAGTTTGAGCAAACTCTGGGAGATAGTGAAGGACAGGGAAGCCTGGCGTGCTGCAGTCCATGGGGTGACAAAGAGTTTCTGTCTTCCACTGATATATCCCTCATTATAGAAATCACCATTTGGATGGTGCATGTAAAAAGTGAATCAATATTTCCTGCAGGTAATTTTCTAGAATTACCTGGTGTGTCTTACCATTTTGTAAGTTATGTGACTTCATTTTGTTAAGTTCCCTGAGGCATGCTTCAGTGAGACAAATTCCACAGAGGGTGTTGGGATCTTAAATACCTAAACATTTCTAAAAAGTTAAGGTCGGACTTCTACACACACACACACACACACACACACACAAGTCGTCCTCTAGTGGGGCACAGACTCTATTGAGGATGTAGATGCCTAATAATAAAGTTGGATAATCTCTTGATATCTCTTATGGATAGAACCAAAATAAGAATAACAGCAACAATAAATATGATGGTGACCACAGACATTTTCTCAAAAAAACTTAGGCAATGGAGAAGCAGTCATACTATCAGCAAACTGTTGCCACAAAAGAGCAAAGTAAAAAGAAATAGGCAAAAATGAAAAATTCCTCTAACACTCTTCCGAGTGTTAGACAAAGGAGAGTGTGTTCATTTGTGACTCTAGGCATCTGAGCAATATTATTCTGAAGATGTGGAAGCACGTCCCTCTCATGCTTTCATCTGCTTAATATGAAGGTCTGAGGGTAGTCTCCCCAGATTCTCAGAAATTTTTAATAGAGTCTCCTTTGGAAGATCTGCTTTGGGGGGAGTCTTAACCATCCTCACTGGGAAATTACTGTTTGAGATGGCCCTCCAGTTGCCAAGGATGATCTGTGTTTCTTTAATTGGGAAGCATCCATCCAGAAAGCAAACCCCTGGAATTCTACCACTCTTCTAGGTTGTTAGCAGTAACTGCTAACGTCTTTTTCTATCAGTGTCCAAGGGCTACATTTCTATGATGTTTCTTCCAAAAACCAAGTTTTTGTTTGTGCGGGCATGGAGTAGGAGGATGTTAATAGTAAAACTGGCCTATGATATGGAGCTCTTGCAGTATGTGGCTATCGAAGCTCCTAACAGGGTAGAGTCTAAGACTGCAGATAATAATTGGAGGTAATAGTCCTAGATACTTGGGGAGGCCTGTTACCAGCTCACCAGGAGAGAATTGACATACTCTCAAAGGAGTTGATCTTGGGATCAGTGGTTAGGACTCTGCCCAGTGGTTAGTTTTACTGGCCAGGGCTTGAGTTCGATCCCACAAGCTGTCCAGTGTGGCAAAAAAAAAAAATCCTATTTCAAAGGAGTTGAAAGGCTGAGGGCAGGATTTTGAACCAGGGAAATTCAGCTGTTTCTGAAAGCTGGGCTAAGTTTAATTTGAAAATTCCATTCATCCTTTCTACTTTGCCTGAAGTTTGGGGGTGGTATTGATGAGGAATTTGGGGTAAGCAGTAATGTCTTTTTGTAGAACTCTTTGATGATCATCTCAGGAATACAGGGTAGTGGGGAGGTCCTCATCACTACAGCAGCAGATGGGGACCCCTTTAGTAGAAAACACAAAATTGAATGGTTCATTCTGATGCTCTTCAACAAGGAAAGGTTTCAACAAATCTGAAAACAAACATGCTCCCAAAGCCAACAACAAACAAAAACAGCAGAACATATTCATATTCCATTAAAAGGGATAATTGTATTACATTCATTGGGAAGTTTTCAAATGGGCCTTGAGGTCTTGATTCCCAGGCATGCCCCACCTTTACTGTTTTGCCAAGATTATGTTGTTGGCAGCTAAGGTATGCACTAGAGCAGGGTTCAATAAACCATAGCCCACAGGCCAATTCTAGCCCATGGATTTTTTTTTTTGTAAATAAGTTTTTGCTGGAACACAATCATGCCTATTTGTTTATGTACCGTCTATCACTGCTTTTGCACCCCAACGGCAGAGCTGAAGAGTTGCCACAGACTCTGAGTCCCGCAGAGCCTGAAACATTGACTATTTGGCCCCGTACAGAAAAAGTTTATTGATTCCTGGTCTAAGGCACCATTATGATGGGCCGTTTGGGTGATATTGTAAGTTCCCCAACCTGGCCACTTTAATTCCAGACTGTTCTTGGAGAGGTTGTGCCATTTTGCAAAATATGCACAAGAACCTGGGTTACAATGAGAATCCTACAAAGAGTGGGCCTTCAGCCTGGTGGAGAAGTAGACTTGGACTGAGATGACCCCACGTAAGTTAATAACAGGTGGCCAAAAGAGTCACTTCTACACCTCCTATCTTAGGCTCCCAACCAAAGGTTAGCTATCTTTAGCAGCATTCTTCAGCAAAAGAGGTTTTGGAGATTTTGTCTCCCAAATCTACCCTCGGGGACATAAAGTCAGGATGGAGGAAAATGGAGCCTGCAGCATTTTCAGATGGACTGCCAAGCTACAGTTCATCCCCTTAAAGGTCACCAACCAAGCAAGACCT
This sequence comes from Dama dama, assembly GCF_033118175.1. Lineage (NCBI taxonomy): Eukaryota > Metazoa > Chordata > Mammalia > Artiodactyla > Cervidae > Dama > Dama dama. The sequence goes on from NC_083691.1 coordinate 78,335,692, forward strand.
TAAACTTATTCATCCTTGGGACTAGTTTTGGCTATGGACTCATTGGTACTCGTCTGCTGACAATTCTGTGGCCATTCTCTCCCCCTTACAGACAAATAAAGTTTATGACAAAGTAGTACAAGACAAGGGTGAGACTAGAGGGCTTTCTAAATTGTTAGATGTTATCAACGGAAAACCGCTGCTCAATTAGAGAAAGTTGTTGTGATAAAGTAAAACTGACTTTCACTGATCTAGAGCAGCAAGGGAGACTACTACACTGACAGTTCTTAAATAACATTTTGTTAGGAGAAATGAATGCATTTTATTTTACTCTTCCTTGTGGGGCTCAGAAGTTCTTAAAGCAGGATATCAGACTAGGACACATGCTTAGACTGGCTAGTTTCCTAAGGCAAGGATCAGTATATAAAAAGCAAAGTTCTAATTTAAAAAAGGAAGTCTTGTACTAGTCACCAGGTTTTCTGATGTTGTTACTGCACAACTGATGGGCACTTCTGGTTCTCAGCCCTAGTCATTCTGTGGTGATGATGGCCGTCACTTATGGAACCAGACAATGTAGATGATTTATCCTTGTGTACCCTGTACCAGGGGCTTCCCTGGTGGCTCAGATAGTAAGGAATCTGCCTGCAATGCAGGAGACCTGGGTTCGATCCCTGGGTTGGGAAGATCCTCTGGAGGAGAGCATGGCAACCCACTCCAGTATTCTTGCCTGGAGAATCCCCACGGACAGAGGAGCCTGGCAGGCTATAGTTCATGGGGTCGCAAAGAGTCAGACACAACTGAGCATGCACAGATTCTAAATGCATATTATGCCTAAAACTAAGAGCTTAAAAAAGATGAAGGTGACTTCCCTGGGTTCCAGTGATTAAGACTCCAGACCTCCACTGTAGTGGGCATGGGTTTGATCCCTGATCAGGGAATTAAGATTCCATATGTCACGCAAACATGTCATGTTTGGCCAAACAAAAAACAACAAAAAAACCAAACAAACCAAAAAAATGATGAAGGCGTATAGCATCTTCTATCCCACTCCATCCATCGCCACCCAATAAAGTCCATTTTCAAGGAGAAGGAGTTATAAATCCAGAGGGCCTGTGTCTGAAATGCCATACTACTGGTCCCTAAGACAGAGGTTCCCAGGTTCTGAATATCCCACCCAGCCTTGCACACACTGCAATGCACCCTTTGGTCTTGCATCATGAAAGTAACAGACTGGAAATAAAGAGGTTTTAGAACCAGATAGATCCCAGCTCTGCTACTTACTGACTATGGGGCATTGGGCAAGTCCCTTCATCTCTCCAAGCCCCTATTCCCCTATCTTCAAACAGAAAAGTAGCACATGCTGTTTACTGTCTACCCCTAAAATCATTTCCTCCTGCCTCTTTTCTTCCCATTACCACTGAGTGACTTCCTAGCCTCTCAGGTTGCTAGATTGTATGTGGCCCTTCAAAATGGGAGGACACTTGTGTTCGTGGCTGGCGCACTGTTGCCCTGACTCTGGACAATTGGAAGGACAAAGAGGCTTTGGGTGGTCCCTCCTGAGGGGCTTGAGAGGTTCAACTCCCCCCATTAGGATTGAGAGATGAGAGAGCTTTTTCCAGGCTGCAGGGTAAGTCCCAAAGGAGGTCAGGCTTATTGGATCCAACTGCTGGTTGTTCATTAGTGCCTTCTCATATCATTTTCAATAAATATTCATTCAATGCCTAAGAATGCCAGGGACACCACTGTGTGCCGGGGACACAGTGGTAAACAAGACAGGTAGGACCCTTGCCTATTGAATGGCCACAGCAGTTCAAATGAACACAGACTTTCCAGCTTCCCAACTTTCTAAATCACTGTGAGCATAATTGTGAGCATATTTCCACCTCTGCATTTTGAAATCCATCCATAACCCAAGGACTCTCCCAGAGCCCCTGGCTTGAGGTTGCTCAAGATGAATTGTTTTGCTGGAGAGTGAAAATTTATTGAGCATCTTCCACTTGTAAGACTTGGGTCTATAAACATGAGGCCTGTTTTCACACCTCAGGGAGTTTAAATTCTGGGATGGTTGGTACAGGACAAATATTTGATCTGAGTAACACAAGTTATCATGCCTGAAGGAAACATAGGGAAGGTCCAGAGCAACTGAGTCAGTTGTGGGGATGAGGTGACCCTAAAGGTGGTAGGATTCCATTAGGCAGAAAAGGACAGGAGATGGCCCACAAGAATAACTTAAGGGGCAATGTCCAAATGGGGGGAAAGGCAAACTGAGGATGGGGATAGGAAATGAATTGGCCCAAAGACCTGGTTTGCAGCCCGATAGAAGACCTTTAATACTAAGCCAAAGAATTTGGACTGCATCCTAGGGGCAAAGGGACATTTCAGGTCAGAAAGTTAAAGTGACAGAGCTGGTGCCGTGAAAAGATTACTTTGACATCTGTGAAGGAGATGATTAAGAGGGTGGAGACCCTGGAAGCAGCAAATTGTGGCCTGAGCAGCTTTGGACCTTTCAGAGAGGGGCTCACACCCTCTGGGTTTTATTTCTGGCTCAGTTGCTCTGCTAAGATTGTGCAAATCCTGCTGTGGAAGACTACTGGTTGCCTCCCAATATCCACTTCCCTCTCTCACCTTTCTAACAAAATCTTGAGTTTGTCTGGGGCAGCAAAATTTCCTGTTAAAAATGTTCAGCTCCTCCAAATATAGCTAAAGATGTCTATACTCCTGGCCAATGAGGCATAGAAAGAATTTACAGTGAGGCTTCTGGAAAGGTTTTGTTTTCTTTATAAAAAGACATTGGTCCAGCCAGTACAAATTTTTTCTTTATCCACTTCTTTCAGCCTGGAACTCAGTTGTGATGTCTGGAAGTGGTGCAGCCATTTATGATCATGAGGATAAAAGCTCTAAATGAAGGATGGCAGAGCAGGAAGATAGCAGGAGTCTTGACTCTTAATGACCTTCTTGAATAGCTATATCACTCTGAATTGCCTATCTCCAGATTTCCTATTACATAAGAAAAATAACTGTTTAATTTGTTGAAGGTTTATTTTAAGCAGCCAAACTTATTTCCTAACTGGTATACATAGCTAACCCTGAATGTCTCACTTTCTTCTTCTTTTCAGTCTCACAGCCTGGTGCAGAAATGGATTATCCATCTGCCATGTGTTTTTCAGGAGCTGCCCACAACAACTGAAGAGGCCCTCAGTCTATGTTGCTCCCTTGGTCCCAACTCTCTCAGCCATGCAGGGCCTCCCTAGCTTGCCCAGGTCCTTCAGAGACCAGAAGGCAATGCCAGCTGGGACAACCCCAGGAGACCAGATCTCCAGCTGTGAATCCAAAGCAAGAGTCCTAGACCAGCAGTCAGAAGTCGTCGGATGCTGGACCACCTCTGCTACTAGTCAGGACATGACCATGACCCCGTCACTGCCAATTCCCTTGGGCCTCAGTCACTTTGTCTTTGGAATGTGGGGACTGAGCTAGGTCAAAGTTTTCAAAGTACACATCAGTTAATTTGCATTTAACTGTAAATAATAGAGAATTTCCCAGGCAGTGCTAGTGGTAAAGAACCTGCCTGCTAATGCAAGAGACAGGTTTCCATCTCTGGGTCAGGAAGATCCCCTGGTGGAGGTCATGGCAACCCACTCTAGTATTCTTGCCAGGAGAATCCCATGGACAGAGGAGCCTGATGAGCTACAGTCCATAGGGTCACAATGAGTCAGACACAACAGAAGCAACTTAGCACACACACACAAAAATGATAAAAGCAAGCAAACAACAAAAATCAAAAACCAAAAGGTAGTGCATTCCATAAGGCTTAAACAATAAAGTTATCATCTGCTAAAGTCCAAAGACAGGACCACTTAGGTTTGGTATGGTCAGCTGCCCACCAATGTCATCAGGCCCTCTGCAGTTCTCTGTGGATTAGCTCTGTCCTTGAACTGGCTTCCTTCAGGGGCACAGGATGGCTACCGCAGTACCAGACACAATGACCAGGCACTCCCCTAGCCAAGAATGAAGGGGAATGTATTTCTTGTGTTTGATTTTTAGGAGCAAGAAGCTTTTCCCACAGGGTCCTATCAGACCTCATTGGTCAAAAGTGCCTCTTTCCAACCAATCACCGAAAAGGAAAGGGGGATGGCCATCTGATCTGACTGTATTCTGGAGAGCCAACCATGACCAGGACAGAAAAGAAATCCCTCTTCTCTAAAAAAAAAAAAAAAAAAGACATGACCCCGTGACACAGAGCAGATAAAAGCTGAGTCCTTTGGACTGAAGTTAGTGATGGGGAGAAGGCTGGCTCCGCCTGTTACTGTCCTCAGACTCCCAGTCCCAAAGCTGGAGCTCCTAACACTAGTTTGAAAACCACTGGGCTTGATCGCTAAGGCAGCTTTCCATTCTAACACCCTATGCAACTTTGCTTCTAAACTTAATGGCTCTGGCAGAATGAGGTCAATATGAGAGGGAAAACTACCCATATCCCCTGAGGTCACCCTGAGGATGGAGACAGTCAAAGAGACTGGGGGCTTCTAGCCTGGTTACAGCTAGGAACACTGTGCATTGTTCTGTACATTCACCATAGCACCCCACGTTCATACAATCTGTTCCTCTTCGCGGGCATACACAGTCTCACCCAGTCTGAGAAGCTGCCCGGTAAGTAGTGTAAGGCCCAGATGGCTCCACACAAGAGTCACAGGTGGGGAAACTGAGGCACCAGACAAGGAGGCCTTGGCTCCCAAAGCCAGGGTCTGGAAGAGCCTAGCTGGAACCATACACTGCTAGTTCGGCCTAAGGATGAGTGACACTCCTGGGAAACTGGGAATACAAGAAAAAGACAGGTCTGATTGCTCCTGATCACAGGCTTGCTGGCAGGGTGCCTTAGGTCCCTCAACCTCTCTGAGCCCCACTCCCCTCATCTATAGAGTGTACCACTTCAGGGTCACTGGGAGGACTTGGGGGAGCCCCGTGAAGGGTTGTTTAAAAGAGCTGTGGGGTCTTCCAGCCTGAGACTGCAGACAGCCTGGGGAGGACCCACTCTCTTTCCCTCCTCCAGACTGGAGGAAGACTGGTCCCGAACCACAGACTGCTGCCCGGTGCGCCTGGCCACCGCCTCCTCCCGGGCGGCCCGGCAGAGTCTCTGGTCCAGCCCCTCCCCCACTCCCTAGGGGCAGGCGGCTGCTAATGGCCCTCCCCACAAGCTGCTTCATTAAGGATTTGTTCTGTGAGCTGCAATCAAAATAAACAGACCAGCCTGAAAGCCAGGGAACTAAAAACCAATTAAGAGGGAATGGAGATGGAAGGAGGGGGGGTGGTGGGCAGGAGGGGAAAAGAGGCCGGGGCTTTCCAAAGACTCAGTTCCCATGGCAGCCAGCTTCCAAAATAGTCTGGGAATGAAAAATAATGAAAACCACAGTGGAGAGAAAAGCGATCCTGGCAGGAGAGTCCCGACCTCGGGATTGGCTAAATCCCCTTTCTCCTGGCTCCCAGAGGGCGGCTCCGTGGGTCAGAGCACCGGTGACCCTTCCCTCCCCCACCCACCCGGTCCTCTCTCCCTCTCAAGGTCGTGAGTGGTGCAAATCCTCTGCGGGGCCTGCCGCCAAGGCCCCAGCATGAAGCAGCCACATTCCCTGCTTTCTCCATGGGGAAACCATGATGGAGAAATGGGGCAGGGTAGGAACAAGGCTGAAAAGGGAAGTTCGGGGCACCATGAGGTCCGCCAGCCTGGTTTCAGAGGGCTTCCTGGAGGAAGTGACATTCAGACTGAGATCTGAAGTAAGAGCTGGCCATGAAATGAAGAGCCGGAAGAGCACCTCAGGAAGAGAGAAGGGGAATCCCAAAGGCCTGAGTGGAGGAGCGGGAGAGAGAAAGACCAGAAGTCTGGTAGGGCTGACAGATATTGAGTGCTCCGTGCCAAGCTGAGTGCTGTTTTATGCCCTGAATCCTGTGAGGCAAGAACCCTGGCAGGCTAGGACTCCCAGGTTTTATGGAAAGGCAGTACCGCCAGGACCCCGCCCACACCTGTGGATGTTACACATACCTGCTTGCCCCTCTGTCTGGAGCCGGGCCTCCCTGCGAGCCCCCCCAGCCCCCGCCCATGACCTGCCCCTTCCCCCACCCACCCGGGGACAGGGGAGCCCAGCCTGGCGTTTCTAGCATCATCTCCTAATGATATCTCCTAGGAGGCCCCACAGCCCACCAGGACGCATCACCGGAGGCATCACCGTTTAACCATCTCCAGACCCCCTTGTGGTCTGGTTTCTGTTTCACTGGTGAGGCAACAGGAAAGCTGAGATCCTATTAAGCTAACTTGCAGATGCCAAAAAGGAATAACGGCCAAAATTAAATTAACCCTTTCACTCTCCCTCATCCGCTCTCGCTTCCTGAGCCCCAGAAATAAGAGCCCTGAACCGTATTACCATCAAGGGATTGCAACACCTCGGCCCCAGGGGACGGGTTCCCAGATCCAGAGGGGACACCTGGCCTCCCCAGCAGGTCTGGCGGGCCGGGAGCCTGTTCTGCAGGGGCCTAAGCAGCATGGTGATGACTGGCAGTGCCCTGCCCGCCAGCACTTACTCACTGGAAGGCCTCCTAGTCGGGAAGCAGGACAGGAAGAGGTGAGGTGAAGGCTGTGGGGTCCAGTGGCAGCTCGTAGGCACTGACTTCTCAGTCTTTCTCCAAGAAACCAAGCCAGCGCCAAGTGGGAGCCCACTGGAAACGGGATGCATCTGAGAAGGCGAAGCGTAGCCACCCGCTCCCAACTCAGAGCCCTCTGAAGTCTCTAAGCAGAACAAGGGGAACATAGGCCAAGGAACTGAGTGTCCGGAAAGTTAGCCTTGAGCAGGGTCCCTGTCCTGTCCTCATGATAAATGAAGCAGAGATTTTGTCATCAGAGACCCCCCCGCCAGGTATCAACCCTAGTTCCATCGTCTGGTAGTTGTGCGATCACAGGGAAATTACTCCTCTCTGAGCCTCAGTCTCCTCAACAGTAAATGGATACAATAACACTGACCCCATAGGGAGGGCCTCTAGAAGGGCGACAAAGGTGCCAGGAAGCTGGGCATGGAGCAAGAATTCACTAGTATTCTTTCCCCCCTCCCAGGCTTCAACAGCATCAATTGTATTAATAAAATGGGGTACCAGCTCTCCCAGGTGAAGTGTGCAAAGCACTTGGAAAACTGCAAGGGCCTGTGGATTCGTGCAAAGGACCTCTGTTTGAAGAACATGCTGAGTTACTCCCTTTCCAGCCTCCACTACCCTCAGCATTTCTCTCACCTGATTTCCCTACCCTGCACCGACTCTCCCTGGGCGGGCTTGAGGAGTCTCTGTTAAATGAACAGAGTTAGATGAACACTTACGGAGCAAATCTGAGAAACTCACAGCAAGTATAAAAAACTGGAATTATGATGCACCCCCACTCCCTGGGTCCCCCACTTACTGTTCTTTTTAAATTGGGCTATAGTTGCTTTACAATGTTGTGTTAGTTGCTGCGGTACAACAAAGTGATTCAGTTATACGTATACACACTCCCCCTCCCTCTGGGGCCTCCCTCCCACCCCCCCTTGCTATCCATCTAGGTCACCACAGAGCACCGAGCTGACCTCCCTGCGCTATACAGTAGGTTCACACCAGCTATCTATTTTATAGTTGAAGGAAATGAGGCCCAGGCACAGAAGGTGACTTTCTTGAAGTCATGGATGGTAAGTGCCTGGGTTTGGAACCCCAGGGCTGTCCCACTCCGAGGCCAGTGCTCCTGCCCAACCCACAGCCCTAGTTCACCAGCCTAAGGGGCTGAACAGGGTTAGCATGAGAGACCTGGGGTGGGTCCCTCCTCCTGTGAGTGCTGAGAGTGGTCACCCCTCCACAATGGGAGACACAAGGAGCCCACATGTGATGGGAAGAGCAGCCTGCCCAGGAGGCAGTGACACTCAGACCTGGGTTGGAATCTGTGCTCAGCTGTGCAAACTTGCATAGCCCTCCACTTCCCTGGTCATCTCAGCAGCACATCCCTAAATCTAGGAAGAATGCTCGCCCCATCTCACGGGCTGTCGGGAGATTAGAATGAGATGACTGACAGGTGTTGAAAAGCAGCAAACCCTGTTGTCATTCGTAATTAGCACACTCAGTATTTGTTTGTGTTTCTAAGCAGCAGATTCGCTAAATAGGTTAAACAGTGTCTCACTCCCCACTCCTTGGGCCTCCCCATCCTGTTCACACTATCCTGCTTTGTGCCCCAACAGGGAGAAGGTGAACCCATGTCCGCGTCAGAATATCTTCAGTGAAGGGTTACTGAGCGTTGAAAGTTCATCTCACATGCTGTCTGTGATAGCCCTGAGACAAACAGGCAAGAGAAGCAAGGGTGGCAGGTATTTCCTCCTTTTGACTCTCATAAGTGAATAAGCAGACATATTAGATCAATAGCCCCCTGACACATCTTTGTGGGGCACTTATAAATGTGTCAGGCATGGCACTCACCTTTACAGACAGAATCCTGAGCATCACATCAAAGCTCTGAGATGGAGCAGTGACTGACTGATTTCCTCCCTTCCTTCCTCCTTTTCTTCCTTCTGGCCCTCGGATTTCTGCCTTTGATCCCCAAAACCACATTTCCAGGCAGTCCCAGGGCCGTATCGGGGGAGGGAGCACTGCAGGCCTCAGGGTCTCTGTCCTGGGCAGGCAATAAGGGCCCAGCCAACTGAGGGGACCCAGGGGACATGGCCCAGTCAGAGCAGCAAAGAGAACAGAGCAAGGGCAGAGATCTTGGGTTCAGAGAAGGCATTTGCTTGGAGATTTGGGGCATCGGCTGGAGCAGGGAAGCCCTTCTGCCTGGATGTCCAAGAGGGAATGTTTCCCAACCAGCCCCCCAGGTTGACACCTCGAAAACTAATGCCCGAGGCTCCCACAGCAAGACCCAGGGCATCACAGGTGCACAGTCAAGGAACATCAAATCAAACTAACCAGGCAGTCAGATGAAATGCACCTTCCGCTCACATCTAAGGAAAGCAGGGAAGCCCCCACACAGGTGGGCCGGGTCTTGAGGAAGAAGCAGGGAGTCAGAGAGAGAGCCCAGAGCAGCTGAGAGGGGATCTCTGGCCCGGGGAAGCTAGATTCAGGGGCTGAGGAGAAGCCCCTCATCCTGGGCTCTAGGTGGCTGCATTCCCATGCCACTGGGGGCCACAGAGAGACACACCCAGCCACTGGGCTCAAGGGGACCCTGTGCTTCTCATGGATCATCCATTCAACCCTCACAGCCAAGCCCATGAGGTAGGAATCATCATACCCAGTTAAGATTAAAGAACCTGCGGCTCAGAGAGGTTGAATAACTCACTCTGAGTCACAGCATCCATCCTAGTCAGGGTCATCTAGCCACAAAGAACCTACGGACTTACTGTTTGACAGGATAGAATTATTAATCAGTGATTGCTCCAGGTCTCCCACTAGCCCTCTCCTGCTAAGGGGACCCCGGCTGGCCCACTTTTTCGACTCTCCTTCCCACCCTGAAGACATCTTTGCCAAGAAAGGTGGTTCTCTGGGCCTTTGACAAGCAGGATTAGAAGTAAAAGGAGAAGGGAGAGAAATATCCGAGAGGCGCTGATAGCTCTGAGGTGGAGGTCTGGGGAGAGGAGAAACCTGTGCCCTGGGGAGGCACAGAGGAAGAGAGAGAAACGGACAAGTGGGCTCAGAAGTACCAACTTTCGTGACTGAGAAATCTAAGGACAGAACTGAAGTTCTAATGACATCATGTTTGGCTTCTCAATTCTGTTCTCTTGAACCAGCACCACTGAGACTGGATCCCATGAATCGCAGATGTGGGAGCGATTCATTTGTAAGGAGACAGGAGGAAAGAAAAGAGAACTGAGACTGAGGCAAGGTGGAGACCACTTTCCTCTCCCAGCATCTCTATTTTTCCTTTGTGTGGTGATCTTCTCTGTGAATGCACTCATTTACTGCTGTTCACTTTTAGTTTCTGCTCCAATTTGACTCTGGTGAGCACACAGCCCACCGTGGCCGCCTGCCGCATCTCCTCATTCCTTCTCTAGAATGATGCCAATTCTGTTTGAGTTCCCATTGTGAACCGTCTCATAATACTCATGTTTCCTGGTTCAAAAGCCATTTTCCCACAATTAGGTCTCTTTTTGGAGGTTTCGTTTATCTTTTAAAAGCTTAACCTTAGGCCATTCCTGCTCAAGACTAGGGCCTGTGAATCACTAGAACTGTATGTTGACCCTTCAAGAATTCACAAATAAAAATGATTTATTGAAGAGTCTCAACTTAGTAGGAAATAAGCACAAAAACAGTTCTATATGTTTTATCTTCCCCTATCTATACTATGACAAGTTCCTTTGCTCATTGGTTAAAGGTTCCCTTAACTATAACTTAGTCCAACCCATACATTTCAACCTCCTCGAGTTCCCAGGACAATCTGGTTCTGTTCATTAAGACCCACTTCTGTCACTGGTTTGTTTCTTCTCCCTTTCCCAAGAGAGGCCAGAGCTGTAGCCACAGTTACTTGTGATGGAAAAGGGATGTGAACTGGTCTCCAAACACTTTCCCCCACCTCCTCCTAGGTTCAGGTCATCCAGTGTTTGGGACAAAAGGGAAGGAGAGGGGACATAACTTCTAAGTCAGGCTGAAATCCTCTCCAGGTTGGTTGTCTCTGCTAATTATTTAGTAAAGCCGAATGACCTCTGTGCCCCCGATGTGGCAGGCATCCTCACGCTGGCCCTCTCATGGGATGCACATCTGGGCTCTTCAGAAGGCCCTGCAAGAAGCAAAGGGCCATTTGTTGCTGGTACTTCTCACTCAACAGGCAAGCTGCTGGGGGCGGGGGGTGGGGGGGGTGGGAAGGAGGGGTTGGGGAAGAGGGAGGAGGTAGAAGGAAGGGAGAAAGGGGAAAGCAGGTGTCTTATCTGGCATCCACTAAACCCACCGGAAACTCAGGACCCCAATAGTGGGAGAGCGACTGCTCCTTCTCCACTCTACGAGCTCTCTCATATCCTCCTCTCTCCTATTCACAGCACACAGGAGCACACCAGAAAGTCTCTTCTCTCATTTTGTGAGCCCCTTCAAAATATAAAAAGGCTTTTACAAGGAGAAATGACTATAACATTGTAAATCAACTATACTTCAGTTGAAAAAAAAGAACGGATCTCTTGGTGTCCACCTTCTTTGGCTTTAAGGAAGAGAAAGGACTCCTTTTCCCTCTCCAACAGAAAGGAAAGAATAGCCTCTCTTTCTCACTTTCTTTTTTTTATATTTATTTATTTGGAGAAGGAAATGGCAACCCACTCCAGTATTCTTGCCTGGAGAATCCCACGGACAGAGGAGGCCAGAAGGCTACAGTCCGTGGACTCAAAAGAGTCAGACACGACTTAGTGACCAAACCACCACCACCACCATTTATTTGGCTGTGTTATGTTTTAATTGTGGCACGTGGGCTTATGCCCTGAGGCATGTGGGATCTTAATTCCCTCACCAGTTTTCGAACACAAGTTCAAACACACCTGCATTGCAAGGCAGATTCTTAACCACTGGACCACCACGTAAGTTCCAAGAATAGCCTCTGTCTTAGGAGAGCTGCATACTCCCCCAAAGGATGCCAACATCCAGCTCTCTCCCAGTCCTCTTCTATCAATCAAGGGGGTGGGACTTCCATCCAGGGAGCCGGGCAACAGCAGGCAGTTCCATTTGTACAAGGCGAACGTGCCTGCATCCAGGAAGCGGCACACGAGATAAGACTGCTAACCAAGTGTACAGAGCAGATGGCTCCACCCAAGGAGGTATGTGCTGAATCCCGTTGGCATCGTAAACTGGCAGGCCAATTATTTGTTTCTGTCTGGACAGAATGTGCCTTCGTGAGGGGCTGTGGATAACTGATCACATGAAACTGTCAGACAAACTCATCTGGACAACCTAGGGGCAGGTCAGAGTGAATTATCATGCTTCCCAGTACTTTTGAAGAAAGGCAGCTTTACTCCTTTTAAGTACAGTAATGGAAACCAGGTTTGACCAGGAGCGAACCTTGGGGAACTGCTTCAAGGACCAGCTAAGAATGAGTTGTAGCTAGCGAAGTGGTCTTTAAACGTGAATGATGTGATTTTAAATGTCTTGTTTGAATGTCTCTCCTAATATGGTTTTCTCACTGTCTTATAGTACTTCCATGAAGAAGGGTTGGTTAAGCAAAGGTTAACTACTTCCAAGCAACATCCAAATTATTCCAAATCTCAGATGACCACCTTCCCACAAAGATGTTTGCCTGAGTTGGCAGCTCAGGGGGAAGATTGTGTTTCACAGCAGGAAGAGGAGTGTAGCCAAAATTTCCACATGAGACAACCAAGATCCCAGCTCTAACCCATTTCAAAGTAAGTACCTCCAGACTTAGGTGCTCAGTAATATGGGGTGAACTTAGCTGAGTTGAAATATCAAGGGGAGAGAGAGGGAAAGCTGAAAGCTCCTCTATGGAACCAGACCTGTACCACATCAAAAAAAAAGGTATTGAAATCATGAATTATTCAATTCAGTGAATGCAGTGTATCTGATTCCTTTGGGGTGGGGGTATGCTCTGATAAACAAGCCATGATCCATGTCCTCCAGGAAAATTGAGTCTTGTAGTTGAGAAGGGACATTCAGACTAACAATGGCACAAGGCAAAGTAATAGGACAAAAATAAATAGCATTCCACAGTGGGGCAGGAGGACTGCAAGAGGCCCTATGAAGAAAACTTTTGAGGTCAACTTTAAGCTAAATTAAATATGTATATATATATATATATACACACACATATACACACTAATAATGTACACATAAATGAGTACAATTATTTGAAGGATAGTTTGGCAATGTATCCTGTGGTTGAAAAATGCATTCCATCACCCAGCAATTACACATCTAGATGGATATGGTAGAAAATTCTCCCACATGAACTAGAGGTGGCACACAAAGACATTCTATGCCACTTTCTATGTCATATCAAAAAACTAGAAATGACCTAAATGTCCACTATTGAATAAAAAGATGAATAAATGGAGGCATATTCACATAATGGAATACCATACAGAGGTTTAAGTAAATGCTTTAGAGCTTCATGTGTCAACATGGAAAAATCTAGAAAATTTTGTTCAAAGCATTTAAGGATATCTCTGGCCAATCATTAGTTAGTCACTAGGCTGACCCCGCAGAGATTTCAATGGCTGCGTATAAAGGAAATACAGCTTTTACAGAGTTAGTCCAGCAGAGTCACTAAGCAAGCCAAAAGCAACAGCAAACCCTTCAAGGAAAGGAGAATCTGATTTCCAGACTTGCCATATTAGATCATCTATGCCTAGATACATCATAGCCAAATTGACAAAAGACAAGTAGAGAATCTTGAACACAGCAAGAGAAAAAACAAACTCATCATATACAAGAGACTGTCAATCAAGAATTCTCCATCCAGCAGGACTATCCTTCAGAAATGAAGGAGAAATTAAGACACTCCCAGATAAACAAAACAGCAGAAGTCACAAAAAATGTACATGAGCCAACCTAGCCAGAGATTGTTAAGTTGGATGTTTTTAATCTAGCTAGCTGCTATTTACAAGAGACACACTAAAATATATGGGCCCAGAAAGTGTGAAGTAAATGGATAATTCAAAATATACCAGAAACAATAATGACTGAAAGAAATATCAATATCAATATCAAATAAAATAGATTTTAAGGAAAAGGCATCATTAGGAATAAACAGGGTCAATCCATATAATGAAAGGAAAATTTACTAGGAAGATATAAAATTTTTTAATGTGTAGGCACCTAATAACATGACTTCAAAATATATAAAGTTGACAGAACTACCAAAAGAAACCAACATTTCCACAGTCGTAGCAGATGTCTCTATAACTGCAAGGGCAGAGACACTATTAGTGGTGGTTTAAATTAACAATCTTAGTCTAATGGACAAATATAGAACACTTCACTAAGTCATTATATTATTCATTTTTTATGAAACATTTATAAAGACTGAAAATTTCTAGAAATTAGAAATTGATAGCAAGAAATAATTTTTAAGACATTATTTTATAAACTGATATATTCCTAAATGCTGTTGCTGCTAAGTCACTTCAGTCGTGTCCGACTCTGTGCAACCCCATAGACGGCAGCCCACCAGGCTCCACCGTCCCTGGGATTCTCCAGGCAAGAACAATGGAGTGGGTTGCCCTTTCCTTCTCCAATTCGTGAAATTGAAAAGTGAAAGCGAAGTTGCTCAGTCATGTCAGACTCTTAGCAACCCCATGGACTGCACCCTACCAGGCTCCTCCCTCCATGGGATTTTCCAGGCAAGAGTACTAGAGTGGGGTCCCATTGCAAAATAGCTCATGTTAAAAAAGAAATTATAATGAAAATGACCCTAACAATAATTAAAATCGCATTTTTACATTTCTTGATATAACTACAGGGATGTTAGATTATGGCCTAGGTAAGAGAAGTAAAGGCTACAACTTAGAGTTAGTTAATTGTCCAGCTCCAGTTAGGGAGGATACAGCAAAGTAAACCCAAATAATGTAGAAAGAAAGAAATATTAAAGATGAGGACAGAGATTAATGAAATAGAAAATGGGCATAAGCAAGCATCAATAAAACCAAAAACCCGGTTCTCTGATAAAGCAGACAAATCTCTGGCAAAGCTGATCTATGTAAAAATAGTGATGATTCAAATGAACACTCTAGTGGAGCCAAGTGGCCACACCAACCATGAGTCCCCATCTCCAGAATGTTACATATTTCCTATTAAAATAGCTTCCTATCTTGCTTAAGTCATTGTCATATTGAGTATCTGTTTCTTGCAATCAAACCTACTCCTAACCAACACAGAGGGCTGGTTCAAGCCTGAGCTGGCTCTGGGTATATCAACAAAGCCGGCAGGAAGGAGGATGGTGAGAGATAGTGAGTTGGACCAGGACCATGGGTGATTAGGCAAAGCAGAGGTGGCAGGTAAGGCTGTAGCCAAGTTGGGTTAAGATGGCAGCTGGGATAGTGGCCAAAGGACAGGTGGTAACCGCAGTATATGGCAGACTGCCATGACTGCCTCCAGCAGCCCCCTGGCTTCCCAGGTGGGCTCATCCCAGGGTTGACTCTTGGGGCCCAGACCCAGGGGACAGGTCTGATCCCTCCAGGACAGATGCCATGTACCAGACTTTTATTTGCAAGTCCCAGGAAGTAGGACTCAAACTTGAACAATAAAGCCAACGTATTCATTCATTTGTCTGCATGCTCTGTTGCTTCAGTCATGTCTAGCTCTTTGCTACCCTATGGACTATATCCCACCAGGCTCCTCTCTCCATGTGATTCTCCAGGAAAGAATACTAGAGTGGGTCACCACGCCCTGCTCCAAGGAATCTTCCGGACCTAGGGATAGAACCCACCTCTCTTACCTCTCCTGCATTGGCAGGCGGGTTCTTTACCACTAGCACCACCTGGAAGGCCCACTCACTCATTTAGCTTAGTTTAATTCAATAGCTCAAACTACAGTTTCAAAGATCTACCATGTTGGCGCCATATGGTCCCGCGCTATCCACCCTGCAACAATTCCAGATTCTTCCTGGGTGAGAGAAAAATAGCTTCAGCAGTTCCAGTCCATACCCTGTACCATCCAGGGAGAGAGAGTTCCTTTTCCAGAAACTCCCTTAAAGTCCAGAGGCTAGTGCTCTCTCATTGGCCAAAATTAGGTCATGTGCTTGTTTCTAAACCAATCAACTTGCTGCTTGACTTCAGCCGATCACCATCCACCACTAGAGCTCCTACTGAGTTAAATTGTGTGACTTGGACAATTTACTGAGCCTTGGTGTCCTCATGTATAATACAGGATGTTAATAATACCTAGTGTTTTGAGACAGTATAAAGACAGTCAGAACTTAGTCAGCACAGTGCCTGACATTCTCTGCATTTGATCAATGGTAGCCACCAATAGCTGTTAGCACTAATTCTAAAAACTAGGGCTCCATTCTCTGGTAAGAAAGTTGGACTGGGGCTTTCAGCTTGAAACAAACGTCAGTCTGGGGCCTGTTCCTGAGAAGAGGGAGTGGTACCAACGTTAAACTTGACCCCCAGCCCTAGGAGGTAAACTGAGGCAGTATGCCCATAGTTCAGCTGAAAGCAGAGGGGTCCAGAGAGATTCACAGCTCCCTCTAACCCTCAGCAATCCCAAGAATAAAGAGACAGAGGTGATTCTGCCCAAACATGACCTTCCTCTCATTCTGTGGCCTCCCCAGGGATCATTCGGGCCCCTGGGGCGGGGCTGTCCATTAAATGGCCATGTTCAATGTAAGAGGAGCATAAAGGTTGCAGAGCACCACTCTGGCTCAGCTCATGGTGGGTGACGGGGTCATATGCCTGACAGGCCTTTACCCAGGGAGAAAAATCTTTCTAATAGCCCAGAAGAATGCCCTAATCTGACATCTCATTTAGCAGATTATTGGGCCCGGCTTTGATCTCTACTGGGCATAATGAGTGCGCCTCTGGGGCCAATCAGCAGTCATTAATTAGCAGAGCAGCCTGCAGCTGGGCCTGCCCAGGAATGGGGTCCTCAGCCTGCGAACTGGGAGTTGAGGGTGATGTTTGTGAGCAAGTCAGACCCAGACTGAAGCTACGGGATAGATCAGGGTCACCAGGATCTGCCCCCGAGGTCTCTCTGGGAAAGTGCTCTAATCTGGGCCTTCACATGGCACATATGACACCCCAGGGACCAGGCATGGCTCCCATCCGGCAGGACATCACCCGACAGTGAGCCGAGAACCGACTCGGCACACAGCTCACGGTGTGTGACATCACGACACAGAGCACCACGGTGTGCGAGGTGGGCAGCAGAAACCACCCGGTTCTTCATCTGACCTCTCGTGGAAGGTCAGACTCTGCCTCTATGACTGATGGACTCTTGACTACCATTTCTGTCTCTTCTTGGGTCCCGAGCAACCACCTATGTGGGCTTTTGGGACCCTGGGAGATGATGGTCAAAAGAGTTTTGAGTTCTATGGTTTCATCATCTCTAAGAGCAGTGGTACCCAGACTTGCAGTCCTGCACTAGGGTTGGGGTTTCAACAAAGATGTGACCAGGAACACAGATGAGGAGGGCCTGGGGGAGTGCAGAGTGGGGACACATGATGTATACTTAGCATAGCAAGAGCTGGATTCATATGCCATTCTCTGCCATTCACTAACCAGCCATGTGACCTTCCACTAAGTACTCTTAGCTTCTCTGAATTTCATCCTTTGTGTCAGGACAAGGTTATCTTTCCACACAGTGATTACAATATGGGTTGTACTTAGTTTTTGTATAACACCAAAACACAGAATTACTTAACATATGTATTTTAAGGGTTCAGAATTATAATAAATTTTTAAATCAAACTAAACATTAAACTCAATTTCAAAACTTAATAAACAGAGGACTTCCCTGGGTGTCCACCTGTCAGTTCAGGGGACATGCATTCAATCCCTGGTCCAGGAAGATCCCACATGTTGTGGGGCAACTAAGCCCATACACCACAACTCTAGAACTACTCAACATTCTATAGCCCATGCTCCACAACGAGAAGATCCCCCACAATAAGAAACCTGAGCCCTGAAACTAGTGTGGTCCCCACTCGCCACAACTAGAGAAAGCCTGCCCACAGCAATGAAGACCCAACTCAGTCAAAAATAAAGTTTAAAAAAAATTTTTAATTAATAAATAGATAAAACATTAAGTAAAACATTCATTTATAGACATACAAACATTAAGTAAGTGTGAAAGTCTCTCAGTTGTGTCCAACTCTTTGCGAGCCCTTGGACTGCAGCCTGCCAGGCTCCTCTGTCCATGGAATTCTCCAGGCAAACATTAAACTTGGTATTAATTCAGAACAAATCATTAGGAGACAAACATTTTAAAATAATTATTCAAGTAGTTATTCATGTGAATTACTATTCAAAGGATAACAAGAAATGTAATTAACTCTGAAATTAAATACTATCTGATCTTTTTAATACAATCCTGGAGAAAAATTAAGGTGTTATTGTTAAGTCAAGCGCATTTGTGTGCAAATTTTTCTCATTGCTGTGAACATTCATTCTGACTCTATACCATTCAGCAGAACAAATGTGAAGAGATTTATAAACTAACACCAAATTCTTTTGATACCATCATAGTGAGGGGGGGAATCTCTTGTTTAATAGATTTTCAATTTATTAATAGCTTTTTAAGCTTTTTTCTGGCAGAAGTGGGCAGAGACTGAGATCTTTCTATTGATAGTAAGCATTCCTTTCTGTTTAACAAAAGCCTCCTTTACTCTCATTGGGTATAGATGGTGATCCCACACCATCCGTGGGTTATATCTAGTTCTACTTCTTGTAGAATGAGAGCTTCAGAAGAAGCTTGCTGTGTTGATGAGTGTTTTCTCTCTCCTCTTGAGAATTATGGAAATATAAAAAAGAAAAAAGCTTTCTAAATGAGTGTCCCTTTGTTCTAGTTGGAATTTTAATGTAGTATAGAACTCTCTGGGTGGTTTCAAGACAAATTACTCTGATTTTAGAATTTTTTAAAAAAATACAAACTAATAGTATTGCACTAAAAAACAATTGGGGGACTTCCCTGGTGGTCCCTAAGACTCTGCAGCCCTAATGCAGTGGCCTGGGGTTCAATCCCTGGTCAGGGAACTAGATCCCACATGCCGCAACTAAGACCCAATACAGTCAGTTTTTTAAAAATTCGTATGTGATGCATTAAAAACCCACACAGAGAGGCTAATAGAAACTGACTTTGAAGTGGCTTGTTCCAAATAGGTCGTTTTCAAATCTTTTCTACTGTCAGGATGCTGTATTGAGGGACTTAGGTATGGAAAACTAACAAAAGCAGAGTCCTTGAACCAAGTGGACACTAAGGCTCAGAGTCCTCATTTCTCCCCTCGCACGCCCCCTACACACACTAACACATTAGCATGGCAGTGGGGGTGACAAGCCCAGATGCCCCCGTGGACAGAAGCCCAACATTTTTAGTGGTCTCTAGACCTTTAGGCCCTTTCCCACCCTTCAACCTCGATGGGGCTGGCGTGGCTTGTCTCATCCACTCCAGCCACACCATGTCTTACAGCTCCTCCTGGTTTCTGGAGTTTGGGTTCAGGTTGATGAGAATTGCTAGTTTTCTCATCATCCTTATCACCTAATCCCTTCCTCCTTCCTCTGTCACTGTCATCCCATCCATCACCCCTCACCCATCGCTCCCCTTCACCCCATCCCTCACAGGCTTCCCGTTCCTCAGTGGCACAGACAGCCCTAAGAGGACACATCCATGGACACACACACACAGAGACATCCCATCTACAAGTCTGCTAAGGGCCTCCTGGAACTCATGACTTAGAGATGAGAGAAGGACCTGGCAGCCCTGCCTGGCTCCCTCCATCTGCCCTCCTATATATATTTACTTGTTCAACTCATTCTTTTTTTGAAAGTTTATGAAGCAGTCCTCTGTACCAGCTACTGTGCTGGGTTCTGGGATTACGGTGGTGAGAGATACAAACAAGGGTCCTGTCCTCACAGAGTTTACAGTCTACACAGGGAGATGAACATTAAAGAAATAATCATTCAGCAGAAATACTAGGTAACAATGGTGTAGGAATGTCTTCCACTCTCTGGTCCTCCTGCACTGTCTGCAGATGCATACAGAGAGAGATCTAAGGACCTTCAGAATCCCAGCTCACTCAGCTCCTACATTCAGGAGGCTCTGCCAGTCTGAGGGGTCCTGCAAAGAAGCCCAGCTGTCCCAGCAGGTCCTCCTGGGTCACAGGGAAGATGTGAATAGTGGCCAAGTCCACTAGGTCCCTCCGAAGCCATGGCTCCTGACTCAGGGCATCCTTGGGGCTTGGGACAGGGAGCAGGTGTTCTTAAGGCAACTTCTTGTCCCTCACCCCATCCCCACAGACATGTCAGCAGCACCAAAATGGATTCAAGTTTTATGGGGCCTGAAACTTACACAACTTAGAGGAGTGTTTTTAAGAAACCAAACACAAAATACAAAAGTTGGTTAAAAAGTGAATATTTCTTTAAAATACTTCTCATTCTTTGTTAGAAGTCTTATTACTCATTCATTTTTTTGAAAACTGACAAAGGGACTTCCCTGGTGGTCTAGAGGTTAAGACTCTGTATTTCTAATGCAGAGAGCACAGGTTTGATCTGTGGTTAGGAAACTAAGGTTGGTCATAGCTTTTCTTCCAAGGAGCAAATCTTTTAACGCTATGACTAACCTAGACAGCATATTAAAAAGCAGAGACATTACTTTGCCCACAAAGGTCTGTCTAGTCAAAGCGATGGTTTTTCCAGTAGTCATGTATGGATGTGAGAGTTGGACTATAAAGAAAGCTGAGTGCCGAAGAATTGATGCTTTTGGACTGTGGTGTTGGAGAAGACTCTTGGGAGTCCCTTGGACTGCGAAGATATCAAACCAGTCAATCCTAAAGGAAATCAGTCCTGAATATTCATTGGAAGGACTGATGCTGAAGCTGAAACACCAATACTTTGGCCACCTGATGCGAAGAGCTGACTCATTGGAAAAGACCTTGATGCTGGGAAAGATTGAAGGCAGGAGGACAAGGGGATGACAGAGGATGAGATGGCTGGATGGCATCACCAAGTCGATGGACATGAGTTTCAGCAAGCTCTAAGAGTTGCTGATGGACAGGGAAGCCTGGCGTGCTGCAGTCCATGGGGTTGCAAGGGGTTGGACATGACTGAGCTACGGAACTGAACTGGGGAACTAAGACCCCACATGCTGCATGGTACAGCCAAAAAAACAACAACAGCAACTAAATACAAGTTGACAACTACACACACAAAAAAGAAAAATAATATTTTAATAAATTCGCTCACTGATGTACCTTTGTCATCCTCTACATTTTGGGCTGCATCTTCTCTTTGAGTGCCTCATCATATGGCAATGATTTCATAATATCATTTTCTTTTTTTTATATTTATTTTTATTTATTTATTTGGCTGCACCAGTACTTAGTTGAGGCACGTGGAATCTTTTAGTTGCAGCATGTGGGATCTAGTTCCCTGACCAGGGATCAAACTCAGGCCCCCTACATTGGGAGCTCAGGGTCATAGCCACTGGTCCACCAGGGAAGTCCCCATAACATCATTTTTTATAGAGTATTGAAGAGTCTTTCCACTAACATCGTTGATCAAACTGCATACTTTGTTACTCAGTTTAGAAATCTTTATTTCAGCTTCTTGACCAACCTCATGTGAATTTTTAGGACTGTTGTCTGTTGGGTAAATCCTTGACAAGTTTTCCACATAAGCTGTAAGATGAAAAGAACTTTCCACAGGCTAGCTTCTGGCTCCATACGCTTCAAATCTTGTTTCTCTAGTGCTTCCCATAGCCTCCCACTCTGAAAGCCATAGGACACATTTTCACTGCCTCACACCAGGTGAGTCAACAGGACGGGAAGTAGGTGAATTCCTGGAAAACATTCCTCCCCCAGTAACTGTAAGGAGACATGGAAGTAACCGGGAGCCACACTCATGAAACACTATATATGTATACTGCCTCCCATACAAACACTTGCCCATTCACCCACACTAAACGCATCGCCAACACAAGTTTCCCTTGTGTTAGATCCCAAAAACACCCACTATTACTCCAATACCACCCGACAGGAGGGAAAATGTGACAGAGGGCAAGTCAGGGGGAAGAAAAACAGCAGCCTTCAATGATTGTGGTCAGAGTAACGTACTTTTGCAAGTTTTTACAAAAACACGAGACCTTGTGAAAGCATCACCAGGAACCACAAGTGAGGGGCCCAGGAAGACTCTGCGAAGTGGGGGTGGGGGGGGCAGGCCTTGGAGATGAAAGAGGTGAGAACAAGGGTAATTACTGAGGCGGGGGCCTCAGGCTGCGGCTGCTGGCACAATTATCTTAACAAGTTAAATTAGCCCCAGATAAACCTGTACCAAATAAACCTGGGCTGCTTGTGCCTGGAACCTCCAGGAGGCAGGAGGACTTCAAAGTCCCAAGGCGGGGTCATCAGAGGTGGCTGTGTCCCCCAGGGCCGCAGGCCCTGTTCATGGGCTACAGGCTAAAACACCACCGGACTCTCACCCTCACATGCCCAGCACCCAGCCCACACAGGGGTACCCACACAAGCTCCTGGACCCAGGTACATACACCACTGCCGCCCCTTCCCCAAAACCTCACCTGACGGAACACACACACTCCTGAGAGCCATTCCCAAACCAGGACTAGGGTTCCCTCAGGCAAACCTCTGGGGGTAGGACGGGGCAGGTGAGGGAAGGGAGAAGGTCCTTTCTTCTCATTCCCCACTCCCAGGGTGGGAGTCAGTGGTGGGCACTAGCTGCCACCTTTTTTTTTTTTTAACTTCATTGAGGAACAACTGACACATAATTGGATTTATTTAAAGTGCACAATGTGATGATTTAATATATATATACATGTGGCATGCTTATTAAGGTCAAGATAATTAACACATCCACCACCTCACATTTAACATAGTTAACTCTTTCGTTTGTGTATGGTAAGAATGTTTAAGATCTACTCTCTGAAAACGTTCGTATCTTTAATACCATATTATTAACTATAGCCACCAGGCTGTATGTTAGATATTTAGAACCTACTCTTCTTACAACTGAAAGTTTGTTCTCCTTGACCTACATCACCCCATTTTCCCCGCTCCCCAACAGAATGGCAGCCACCATTCTCCTCTTACTTCTGTAAAATCTGCCTTTCTTCTTTAACACCCATTTCAGCACCAGGGTCCAAGGCTCTGTAGACTTGGAATGCTCTCCTGCCCTCCCTCTCCTTTCAGTCTACGTATCTCTTCCATCCAAGGGGCAGGGACCAGACGGTGGACAAGATGCTGACTCTGTGGTTCAGAGCAGAAGTACGTACTGAGCCCCAGATCAAGCCAACCACACGTGATGCAGGCTGGAGAGGAGGGTGATGTCACACACTGGCCCCAGCCTCCACGCAAGGACAAATGGGAAATGATGGGGGTGACAGGTACAGAACCTCCCAGGGCTGAAGGATTGGCCAAAGTCCTGGCTTGCTTCCCTCAGGCTCTGGGGCCCAGAGATCTGCCCCATACCCCTGGTTTCTGGGCTCCAGGGCACCACAAAGCCCCAGGTTCTGCCAAGGAGTTTGGCTGATCAGCAAAGGGTCTTCAAAGAATACCAAGTTGGGTCAAGACCCTAGGTTCAAATTCCAGGTCTCAGGAGTTTGGGGAGAGTGAGTGGGGAGATAATGGCTGCAAAGATCCTTGGATGGTTGGGTGAGGGGGTTCCTCATGCTGAGTAACAAGAGCCATGAGCAGGCAGATCGGTCAGAATTAGCTGGGAGTGGGCCAGGTCTTTGAGGCTCTTCCGCTCAGGAAAACCCTGTTCTCCATCCTCAGCCAAAGGGGGAAGGAAAACAGGAAACACATGTTCTGTAGGGGAGGCTGAGCACCCAGCCCCAAGACGCCCACAGGCAGGACTGCCCCCTGGATGAGAGTTTCCCAGCCCCACCTGAGGACCCAGTCCTGACCAGCCTTGAGGGAGAAACACACCCTTCAAGTGTATACAAAGAGCCCAGAGCCAGTAGGCCAACATCTGTGTTCTCACTCACAAGCTCCTGTGCGGCCTTGGCCCAGGAACTCAGCCGCTCCGGTCCTTCCTTTTTTCCTTATCAAATGGAAGTGATTGTCCTGCCTGCCTTTCTGCCTTGCCTGCCTAGCTGGCTTTTGAAATGACAAAGCACCACACACATGGGAATACTTTTGGGAATCCCAGGGGGCTTCCTCCTTACCTATCCTTCAAGCCTCAGCCTCCAGGAAGAAACCTTCCCTGATTGCCCCAAAGGGAAGGCCTGACCTGCTCACTAGATCGATCCCCTCTGGCCTTCACCATTTTCCACTCTTTGAGGGGCCTGACACATACTCTGCATCAGACAAAAGTTCTGATATCTGGTCATCCTATGCTTAAAATCATGAGCAACTTGAAGCCCAGCCAGCCTTGTTATCCTTCGTGTCCTCCCCAGGAGCCAGCAGGCATGTAAGAAGCCCTGATTGGAGACACCAGGCCTAGGTCAGATGATAAATCATCTCCGCCCTCCATCTTATCCACACCTCTCCCCCTTGATCTGGTCTTGACCACCAAGGACTTGGGGTTTTACCAGTGCATCCAGGGAGAGCAGCCCAGAAAACCCCGGGGGATCCCTGTGAGACCTCTCCCATCTTCCTTTGGCCAGGACAGGAGGCGCCTCAGAAAACATCTGCCCAGACCCTCCTCAGACCCACGCTGCAGGCCTGGTCATGGCACCCCGTGTCTCTAAAGGCCAGAGCCTGGTGTGGTTTGAGGGACTTCGAGAGGAGGAGGCTGCCTGAGTGTGAGGCCACGGTGTGAGGATGGAGTTTCTCCTCCTGGGTCGTTCCCTAGCCAGTGTCCATGTGTGATCCCTGTTCCTTTTCAGGACCCCCCCCCCCTCCCAGAAACTGGCCTGGCCATAGTGACTGGCAGATGGCTTGGGGAAGAGTAGGGGGCCAGGAGGTCAGGTAGCTGAGTGAGCCCCGGCCCCCTCCCCCCAGACAGAGGGAGCCGGCAGAGATGCTGCTGCAAACCAGAGCTCTCCCTCACACCATTCAGAGTCATCATTTCCCAGCCTCTCTTGCATCCCGGGGGACCCCATGACTGGTTCTCACAGCAAGAACATGAGCTATCACATCCAGGGCAAGGTGGTTAAGAGAGCTGCCTTCTCTACTTCTTCCCTTTCTGCCTGCTTGATGCAGAGAACCCCACAGTCATAGAGGAGTGGGGAGCCGTTGATACCAAGAGCATGGATCCTTGAATCACCTCATAGAAGGGCCTCCTGCTTGGCCAGGTACACCGCTGTTCAATGGATATGAGGGAGAATTAAAGTCTATCATGCTCAGCTATTGACATTCAGGGATTCCCTTGTGATTCAGCTGGTAAAGAATCCGCCCGCAATGTGGGAGACCTGGGTTTGATCTCTGGATTGGGAAGATCCCTGGAGAAGGGAACGGCTACCCACTCCAATATTCTGGCCTGAAGAATTCCATGGACTATACAGTCTATGGGGTTGCAAAGAGTCAGACATGACTGAGCAACTTTCACTTTTCATCAACAAACATTATCCTAATTCAGTTGCCTTAGAGGAGCAAAACTGCAAGGAAAAAAATGAGCTTGACACCCCAGATCTGTCTACCTCGACCCCATTTAGGAGTAGGAACGTGATTTGAGCCCATCCCCTTAGTCATATCCATCAGTTCGGCTCCAGTGGAAGGAGATGCTTTGAGCTCAAACAACTGAGGGCAGAACTTCCCAGTACTCATTCATCTCCTGGCTCCCTGTCATCAATCCGGCCTCTCTCCACCCCTGCCAGTCCCAGGCCCTCCAATCTGGCATCCTGACTGGACCCTCCCGGGATTCCGGCCTCTGGTGTTGTGTCCTGGCTCCTATAAGGTCCATGCACTCACCTTGGAGTCTCTCCAAGATCACAGTTTCTACACTTACTTGGTGCCCTCAGACCTGCCCCTTCCTTCCTCGGAGGCTGCTGGGAAAGTCCAGAAGCCAGGTCAGGCCCAGAGGCTACAGCAGGCTCCTGGTATCGCGAATGCCTCTTCACTAAGGGCTTTGTATCCCTCGTCCTAACCAGTCTTCACAACAAGCCTGCGAGGTAGATAGATACCAAGCCCACCTTCCTGATTCTACACTGGAGGGTTATTATTCCCATTTTACATGAGAAAACCAAGGCATGACACTCATTCAAGAGCACATGTAAACAGTAGAACTAGGCCTAGAATCCAGGTCATCTCGACTCTGGAACCCACATTCTGACTTCACCAAAGGCCAAACCCAGCTCCTTGGGTTGCTGGTATGAGGTGGCCCTGGGACATCCTGCAGTCTTCCTGGAGAAGGTGGCATTTGGGGACAAGTTACACAAGCTCACTGAGCCTGGTTTTCCTTCCAAGGTTCTGCCAGTTGTTCAGGTGTGTGTGTGTGTGTCTGTGTGTGTGTCTGTATGTGAAATCTACATAGGCTTGGACATGGAGTTACAACAAGGAGGCGCTTTAGAGTAGTGCTGGCCAATAGAAATAGACTTGTGTGACACAAGTCACAGGTGCAAGCCACAGATATCATTTCAAAATCTCTAGTTGCTACCTTAGAAAAGGAAAAAGAAACAAGAAATTAACAAATTACTTTATCTGCTATAGAAGTAAGGTTGTCTTTTCAATATGTAATTGACGTGGAGAATAATGAATGAGCACTCTTCTGCGCTAAGCCTTCCAAGTCCAGTGTGTCTCTCCATGATTCACACCCCTCCGCTCAGTCGAGCTGCATCTCAAGCAGTCTAGAGCTGCAGGTGGTTGGTGGCCGCCCTCTTGGACAGACGCTCTGAAGAAGCGCTGCGCTTGGAGGTCAAGCTGACTCTGGGAATGAGGCTCTAGAATATGGTGGGCCTCCCAGACCCTGAAGGGCACACATGCTTAGGCCCGGCTTAGCAGAGAGCAGCAAGAAGCACACAAGGCCGTAACTCCTGCATAAACACAAACCGCTGTGTGTTAGGGTTCAGGAAAAGCAGCGGATGGCTTTCATTTGCTGCAAAGTCGGCATGTGTTTGTACTTTCCTATTTACAGTAGGCCCTCTACGGAGGCCTGTAAACAATTCCAGGAGCCCATTGCTCCATGCAGCTGTTCTCCGTTCTCTGATGACCCCCGGCCCCCAGGTTACAAGCAAGCGCAGATTAAACCCCAGGTGTTTTCATGATCGAGGAACCTGGCCTATGAAATGTGACGAGGCAGAAATCTGAGCAAAAAGCCAGGTCAGGAAATCGTTGCCAGCTGTGTGGCATGTGTGATCCTGGGAGGGGACCCCAAAAGGAAGCCCTGAATCCTGTCCTGTGTCCTCTGGGGTCCATGTCTAGCCTTGGAGGTATAGCCCAAGAGAGAAATTTTTCAAAACTCGAGTGCCCAGAATGAGTGTGAAATTATCTGCCAGAATCAGAGGCAACCAGGCCTGTGTGCTCATAAGGTTCCCTCACAGACAAGGGCCCATGCCCAGAAGGGCCTCACACTTGGTTTAATGCTCTGCTGTCGCCATCTTGAAATTTTTATTCGTTTGGGAACCAGGGTATTTTCATTTTGCACAGGGCCCACAAATTGTGGAGCTGGTCCTGAATGGAGGCCACCGCAGGAAACAAGAAGCCCCTTCTGCCCGAGGTCCCCTGCTGCAGAGGGGCTCAGCATTCTCGTGACCTTTCCAGGAACCAGTCCCCTGGTCCGGCCCCTTCAACTGTGTGTGGAGAGACCATCTGGAGGAAGGGCAGAGCCGGCCTGACAAGGGCTGCCTGAGACCGCCCTGGAGAACAGCACCAGGATGTTGTGTATTTTCCAAAGTTCGATTCACAATGGTCTCTTTTCATTTAAAGAAAATACCGCAACCATTTCCTAGCAAAGGTTAAGTCTTTACACTTGAAAAAAAAAAAAATGTTTTTTAACCTGCCAAGGAATGTGCTTTTTTTAAGCTTGTTTCCTACCCTTCCTGAAGTTAAGGTTCCCTCCCCCTGCTCACAGGGAGAGCCCTGGGGTCCTATGAGAGTGGTGAGTGACTGGATGGTGACTGCCCCCTAAAGCAGGTCAGGGAAGTGGCAGAGGTGTGGGGAGCCGGTGCTGGGTGGCCATCCCCTGATCTACCAGAGCCAGTTAATCAGGACAGGAGCCCTGATGCCCAAAGTCCATCAAAGCCTCTTATTGTAGAATCTGCAAAATCTGTATTAAGGTCTCCTTTCTCACTGTGGATATCAATTAGTTTCTCTCTCTCTCTCTCTCTCTCTCATTAATTTGACCAGAAGTTTTGTTAATTTTATTGGCCTTTTCAGAAGATCAACTTTGTGGGTTCTTTCTACTTTTTGCTTGTCTTAAGTTTCATTAGTTTATGCTCATACCTTCATTATTTCTGTCATCCTACTTTCTTTGGATTCAATTTGTCTTGGGCTTAGTTTTTCTAACTTCTTGAGCTAGATATTTAAATAGTTGATTTTCCACCTTTCTTTTCTAATATAAGCATTTGAGGCTATGAATCTCCTTCTAAGTCTGGCTTTAATTGCATCCTACGTTTTGCAATGTAGTCTGTTTATTGCCATTCAGTTCAAAATTCTTTCTAATTTTTATTGTAATTCCTTCTTTCTGAACCATCAGTTACATGGAAAAAATATTGTTTAATTTGCAAACATTTGAGGATTTTCTCATTGTTTTTTCTGTTGCTAGTTTTAAGCTTAATTACAATGTAGTCAGTGAATATATTCATTTCAGTTCTTGGAAACTTGTTGAGATATGTGTTATGGCCTCACATAGGGTCAATATCACATAGGACATTTTTGTAAATGTCCCATCTGCACTTATAAAAACTGTATATTTGAAGTTGTTGGAACCTGTGTTCTATGTACATCAATTCAAGTCTGTTAATGATACTGTTCAAATCTCCTGTATCCATACTGGGCTTGATTTATACACCTCTCACTAAAGGAGTCTTCCACATATATGATTGTGGATTTTCTATTTCTCCTTTTAGTTCCATCATTTTTGCTTTGTTTACTTTGAGGTAATATTATTAGATTCATACAACTTTACCATTGTTTTAGCTTCCTGGTTAATTGAACCTTGTATTATTATAAGTATCAGTAACTCTAGCAATTTTTTTTTTTCCTTAAAATCTATTTCATTTGATGGGGCATCCCTGGCGGCTCAATGGTAAAGAATCTGCCTGCCAGTGCAGGAGATGTGGGTTTAATCCCTGGGTCAGGAAGATCCCCTGGAGAAGGAAATGGCAGCCCACTCCAGTATTCTTGCCTGGGAAACAACAACACCGCTCCTTTCTTTGTATATATTATCATTTTTCTTCCAATCTTTCTGTATACGTATATTTGAAAGCTTCACCTTATAAGCAGGATATAGTTGTGCTTTGTTTTGCTATTTGCTCTGACAATTACACATTTTAAATGGAGTACTGTCATATTGGGTTGTAATCTACCATCTTGTTTGTCTTATACTCATTTTATTTGCTTTATATTCATCCTGCCTGTCCTATGGTCCTTTCTTTTGGATTGATTCAGTGTTTTTATAGTGCCATTTTGACTCACTCTTTTGAGAATAATACATTTTGCAGTGTTTGCCTCTTTTTTCTTTTTTCATGTTCTGTGGTTGCAACATCTATCTTTGACTAATCAAATACTGATACCAATAAGGACTCCTACCACTTCCTGGACAATGCAGTGACCTCAGAGTGCTTTAACTCTACCACCATCCTCGAGCAGATGCTATTATCAAATGTTATTTCAGACATTTTAATTCCCCACACATTAAAAATCCCACAAGTTATCACTGTTGTTGTAAATATAGTCAATATTCATTTACATTCACACACATATTTACATTTTTCTATTGTTCTTCCTTCCTTCCTTCCTGCATCTCCCAGATTACATTTGAGTTTATTTTCCATCTGCCTGAAGAATACCCTTCAGTGTTTCCTTTGGTGCAGGTCAGTTGGTGATGAGATTTAGCAAGTATTGTTTTCTAAAAATATATACATGTATATAATATAACATTTATTTATTTGGCTGTGTTGGGTCCCGTTGTAGCACATGAGCTTCTCCAGTTGTGGCACTCAGGCTCCGTAGTCATGGCACATGGGCTTAGCTGCCCTGTGACATGGAGGATCTTAGTTCCCCGACCAGGGATCGAACCCATGTCTCTAGCATTGGAAGGTGGATTTCTAGCCACTGGATTACCAGGGAAGTACCTAAAAGTATATTTTTTCCTCTTTATTTTGGAAGGCTATCTGTGCTCCCATAGACTTCCACGTGGTAGTTATTCTCTTTCAGGGCTTTGAAGACACTACTTTATTGCCTTTGGCTTCCACTGTTTCATTTGAGAAGCCAGTCACCAGTCTAATGTGTCTTTTTCTCTCTGCCTGCTTTTTTTTTTTTTCCTGCCTGCTTTTAAGATTGTATCTTTGTTGTTTGCCCTTCAGCATACAGTCAATGTCCCTAGAAGGGGTGAGAAGAAATCTGGGAGGTGGGTTGGGAGGCCTGCTTCTATGATCTTGGACCCTTCACACAAGCCAAAGGGCGCCCTAAGAGAATCATCAGGTCCTAGGATGGTGATCCCCAGAACTTGGGTCTTCCCCGAGGAGGGTCTTGGGTTTGCTCACTTAAAAGCAGGATAACTCCAGGGTTGTCTAGAAGAAGATGGAGAAAAGGAGAGGGTAGGGGAAGGGCAGATGCCACCTGAGTCATTTAAAGCCAACCACCAAGATGAGATTAGGACCTTGACACCTAAACCCCACAGCCAATGCATGAAGTCACCTCACAGCACTAGAAATTCAGCCAGAGGGCAGTGATTTTTTGAAACTCAAACAAAATCCCCTGACTACATGATCAGCCTTCCTGGATCCTTGCTGGAAACCCTATACCCAGCCCTTATAACACACATTAGGAGACAAGCCTGTAGTGTCTAATTTCACCGCATGCTGGGCTCTGGGGTGAGTACGTTGCAGTAACACATGGTGGGTATGTATACAGACAGACGATAGTGAATAGCCATAGGGTAATTAGTTTAGAAACTATTTTTATTGTAAAGGAGAGGAAAACCCCTTGATATAATCAGAAATTGTGCCTTTCCCATCCTTTCAAAACCCAAGGCTGACAGTAGAATGACACCAACCACAGGAGTGGCAGGAAAAAGGCTCATGATACAGCCGGATTCTTTAGCACGATGCGCACTTGCTGAGAGTCCCATCCACCACTTTCGGTCTCCAGACAAGCCTGTGCTGTAGCAAACAGCAAAGAAATAGAGCTATCAAACCCTGCCTCCTAGATGGTGCATGCTAGGTCTAACCCTGGGAAATTAGAGAAACTAAGACTCCCTAGGCTACCTAAGAGGAAAGGGAACAGCTTGCCTGCAACACATGGAGCCGAAAATGATTTGGAACTAGAGGAGGAGCAGAAGAAAGATACTGCCTGAAACCTGGGCCAGAACATGGACTGAAACATTCCTTTCTCAACCCCTCCTTGAGGAAGGATTGGAAATTAACGTCAGACACATATCTTACATTGTCTGAGATTGCTGTGGGTATGACTGCCTCTTTAGAAGACCATATACCGTCGATCCAAACTATAGGTTAAGTTTTCTCAACAAACCTCTTCTGCTGCCTTTATGACATTGTAAGTAAAGTCCCCTTTTCCCCAGACATGGTTTAGGAGACACAGGTGGGCCCACCTATCCATCTCAGGTGAAGATCCCGGGTCTGGAATGGGAAGCCACGTCGGCAGCCACCACCTCAGGGCAGAGGGCCGGCCCCTGGCCTACTCATCTGGGGTCGCCCAGCTGTGCCACACAATATGTGGGCTACAGGTTCTGTTTCTCCTCTCAAACCAGGCTTTCCTTATTTCTAGAAAAAGATAAACACACCCTGAAAACTCATCTGCCGATCATTAAAGGGGAAAAAAAAGCCCCACAGGATTCTGAACTCCATCTTGCAAATGGCCAGAAAGATGTCGGTTGAAATGAATAATTATTTCTGGTTTAGAGGGCAGGCTACATTTGTCTGACTTGTACAGGCAGTTCCGGTGCTCGCAGGACGTGATAGCCAGGCCTGGAAGAGCTGGGCTCCTCTCCTCCCTGCTCCGTCTCTCGAGGAAGTTCAGGGTCCCCCACCTCAGAGCACTGCCTGCACTGGCCTCTGAACACATGACAGATGCCTTCCAGTCCTATCCCCGTGGCCCTCGCAGGGCAGCGGGGACTCTGAAAGGCCCCCAGCCGAGCCCAGACCTCCAGCAACTTCCTCTCCTCTTGGCCCCAAAGAGCAGGAGGGCAGCCCAGGGGAAGCAGAAATGAACTGTTGGTTTGTCTGCAACTGCTTTGATTTTTTTGTTTTTCCAAGAAGAAAACATTCAGCCCCGATCCCGGGGGAGGCAGAGAGGACAGAAACTGAAGGCTATTTCTGATCCTCTGCCTCCCCCAAAGGAAGGGTGTGAACAGCACAGAAAGAGTCCAGCCCCGGCTTCCTGGAATGGAGCCCTTGGGCAGCCTCTGCAGTCTGCAACTAGGCTTCAATCACTTTATCTCATTTGGGAGACTCACAGTAACCCCGCTGGGAGAGTAGAAAAGGGTTGTTATTCCCACTTGATGAGTGAGGAAACCGAGGCTCTGGGGAGGTAACTAACTTTCGAGAAAGAGATGAGTTTGGATCCTGAGACAGGACCTCTGCTTGCAACCTTCTGGCCTTGTCCACCACCTGCAGCTCTCTGGACTTTGCCCCTTCTGGACCCCTGCGCCCAGACCCTGCAGGCCAGCATCCCAAAAAGGACCTCACTTAGAGGGAAAGGAATTACTAATTCGCTGCCCCAGCTCTGCCACCATCTGGCTGTGCAGCCCTGGATACGTCCCTGAGCCCTCTGGGCCCTAGTCTGTCTTCATCTGCAAAAATGATGTTAATAATCCTCTCCTTGTCCACCTCAATCACGTGATGGGAGGATTGAATGAGGCACCCTGTGCGAAATGGCTTTGCAAATTCTAGCATACTCTACCAAAAGGTGGGCTGACGAATATTACTTTCATGATAGGAGTGAGCAGAAAGGTTCCTGGCCTCAAATTATCTCCCTCTCCTCCCTGGATGGGCAGTCCAGCTTCCGGTGAGTCTTTTCCTCTTTTATCCACCTCAGAAGGCACACACACCTCTAACCATTATCAGTCATGAGTTCCTTGGAGTAAGTGAGTTTATCAGCCACTCAGGGCTCAGGGAAAATCTACAACAGAGGGCGTCCAGCGCCTACCTTGATGAAAACCACAGGAGATGGTCAATATGGTGTCTCCAGGTCTGGGGAGCTCTTTTTTCGGTTCTGCACTCTGAGGGTTCCGAGAAAGGGGTAAACTGAGAATGGGAAAGAGCTCCTCTCCTCAACAACCACCCGCCCCCAACCCCCAACTCACACACCCCACACAGGCCTCAGCCTGGGCAGGAAGTGTTCCTGGGATCAGGGCCTCCTCCCTGAGCACCCAACCCCCAATAAGGACACCCTAGGGGGACAGGGCAGTTTTTTTTTTTCTTGGGGGCCTAGTTGGGAGCAAGGAGACCCAGCCCGTCCCCCGTGTGCTCCCATTCCTGGCCTCCATCTGCCTGGGGACACAAGCCAGGCGCACTCATCCTCATGCCCATTCTCGACTGCACCCTTTTCTCTTGCAACTGTCGGGGGTGGCCCAGGCCCACTAGAGACAAGAGCAGCGGATGGTGGGCTTGGCCTCCCACTTGAGTGACTCTCCCCTCATTTTTCTGTGCCCCTGTCCCCCCTCCAGGAACCTGTCCTCACTTCCCAAAGTCCCCAGTGCCTTCCTGCAGCCCCGGAGGCTCTAGTGGTCACAAGGGACTCATTATACTGAGCTCTTTTCTGCTTAATGTGGGTGGGACCTTCCCCAAATCAATGCTCAGCCCGAAGGTATAGGGTTCTACCAGTGGGAGATCAGGCACCTTGAAAGCAGGGTGAGAGTGAAATGGTGGAAGGAGGCCTTCCCACTCCCCTCACATCCGTTGAGTGTGGCCACCTGCACCTGTTGTAACATCATCCCAGCCCGGTGGCCCCAGCACCTGAGAACTGAACATTCTGCAGCCTATAAATTAACAAAACAGGACTGAGTGAGAATGTGCCAGAAGGGTTGGGGGTGGGGGTGGGGGGGATGTCCCAGCTCCTTTAGACTAGGATGGATGCATGCCACACCTTGTCAGATGACCTCGCTAATTCACAGCTCATTCACCCAGAATCATCCACCACGATCCCACCAAGCCCCACCCACCTGAAAGAGGAAGAAATAAAAGGAGGCAGGGGTGAGGAAACCATTTTATAGCTCTTTAATAACTGTTTTGCTAGGTTCTGTTTGTTCAAAGTAGGTTATAAAGATATTCTGTAATTAAGGAAAGGAAAAAACAGCAGCAACAGGAAAGTCCTTTCAGAAACAGGTTTGAGGTAAAGAACAGGTTGATCCTAACAGCTTGGGGGGGTTCGGGTGGGGGGGACATCTCCCGCAGTGAGAGACATCTGTGAGTGTGTGTGTGCTCACCAGAGGCAGAGACTGGCGAGGCCGAGGGGATACAGAGCCCCGGGCCTGAGGGCAGCCCCCTGTCCGGCACCTTCAGCGCTGTAGCATGAAGACAAAGAGTTACTCACACCAGGGTCAGCCAGTGACACACAGCTTTTCTCCCCAGGGCTCTGGTCTTCACAAATTCTTCACCCCACAGCTCGTCCAGCCCTGCAGACGGAGCCCAGATCTGTGACCCAAGCTGTTCCCTCAGCCTCTGCAGGAAAACTCTCAGTCTTTCAGCTCCCATTGCTCTCCCCAGTATATCAAGGCGAGGGGAAGCGACTGTGGGATTGCTGCTGATAGGAACTCATGTTGATGGAAAAGCAACCTAGTCCTGTGGTAGAGTCTATTCTTATCCTCAACTCCTCTCTCTCCCTTCCTGAAAGAGGATGAATCACCCACGCTCGTGGCCGTGGGATTGCAGCAACTTCCATGGAAGGACCATCCTTCCCCACGCCACTGATACGGCTGCCATGTGACTCACCTTGACCAGTGGCACATGAGGGAGGATGGCCTGTGCCATGTCCAAGCAGATGCGTTAAGAGTCAAAGTTGGGTGAGAAAAAGAAAGAGAAGACATGTGGGGCAGAGACCAGCCACCCGCAGCCACTAACAAGCAACATGAGTGCAAAGTAAACTGCTGTGTGTTAAGAGATGTGAGGCTGTTTGTTACTGAGGCCTCACATGGCTGACTGATACAAGCCTCGTCCTCCTTTAAACCCTCCAAAGTAATAACCTCTGGCCCCCTTGGCTGAAGTCCATGGCCAGAAAGTCCTACTCTGCTTTCTTTGTCTTGGGCAGAGTCCTCACCTCACCCATGATCCCCCTAAGGTCTGTGACTCTTATCCAATGCCAGCACAGGTGCTCTGCCCTGGAACCCTCAGCCATAGGACACTTTACTCTTGTTGCCACAACCCCTCTTGTAATCCTCCCAATCACACTCTCAGCTAATTTCCAACCTCCTTTGGGCTCACACTCCTGGAGAAGGAAATGGCAACCCACTCCAGTACTCTTGCCTGGAAAACCCCATGGATGGAGGAACCTGGTAGGCTACAGTCCATGGGGTCACAAAGAGTCGGACACGACTGAGCGACTTCACCTCACTTGGGCTCACAGGGACAGTCCAGAGCCCATCCACCCAGCACAGATGCCAGGGCAGCTGGATAAAGTTGCCCTCAGGCTGTCCCTCTGCCTAACCACACTGGGCCTCCACATTTAACCTGATGTGGCCACCCACAGCTTGGTGCAGGGGGCAGACCTCCTCTAACCCCTCAGGAGGCAGAGTAACGCCCCTCCACCCTGAGCATCCCCTCAGCCAGACCAGAGCTGGGCCAGAGGAGAAGAAATCAGAGCACGCCTCTCACCCCCCACCTCACTCTGACAAAACTTCCTCCATAATCCCTGGGCTTGGAAGGAGTGGCCCTCTACTTCCTCTTTGTCCTCACCTGAGCCTTCCCCACCTGGGGAGAGAGAAACTCTGTTATCTGATCCACCAAGCCCAACCTGAATATGCTAAAGGAGGATCTGTTAGCCATCCCTCTACTTCCACAAAGCCTGGATTTCCACACCATTGTCTCAATAATGAGGTCAAGAAAGCCAGTTTGGGCCCCAAAGATGACCTTCCCTATGGCAGTGTCTGATGGCTCAAGTTCTGAGGTGAAAGCTGCAGGAAAATATGACTGAAAGAGTAAAATTTAAAAGAAATCTGCTTTTGTACTATGTTTTTACCAAAAAAAAAAAAAAACCAATTTTTTTTTTAAAGAAATCAGTTCAAACTCAATATATTTTGCCAATTACTTTCCCCCCTTACATCACCTAGACCCATTTGCAGAGAAGATAAGAAGTAAGGTATATATCTAAATTCCATTTCTCTTAAATGTTGCTCCCTGTGGCATTCCTGTTTTCTCCTTCTTTGAGATTCTTCAAGCTATTACTGTCCACATTCTTCTGAGAAGGACATAGACACTTCACCACCACCTGTCCTGCAGGGTTAGTGCTTAAGAGTGGCCCTAGCCATCTCATGTGACTCTCTGGCCCTAACAAAATCCCCGAGAGTTTCCTTGCCACAGACACACAACACTCAAGAGACCTGACATTTCCACTAATATGCTTTGTGTCGTTCAGGCATTGGGTTGGCTGCATAGAACAGAAAACCCAAATTAACAGTGGCTGAAACAAAATAGGACTCATTTTTCCCTCAGATAATGAGGAGATAAAAGATTGGAAATTCAGGACAGTCTAGCATCCCCACTGTGGTGTCCAGGTCCCAGGCTCATTCCAGCTTTCTCCTCTGTGACTAGAGTATGACTTCTACATTCCTGATCACAAAGTGGTTGCTGGAGTCACCACCATTACCCCTACCCTCCAGGCAAGAGCGAGGGTCAAGAACTCTTTAAGGAGCCCCTTTCCACTTTAACTATACGTTGCTTCTATCTCATTGTTCAACACTGCTTATGTGGCTACCCCTAGCATCAAAGGAGGTTGGAAAATTTTAGCTGGGCTAATTGCCAACTCCCCAAAGAATCCAGATGCTATATAATAAGGAAGAAAAGAAAAGGGTAGAGTTGGGAAGGAATTCATTTCTAATGCCAATGTTCCATTGAGAAGTTCTGAGGCTGGTGTATCATTCGTGTCTCCTTTCTGCCCCCTCGGATGATAAACCTCTTTGCAAACAGAGACAAAATGTTTTTTAGTACTGTCTCTTCCCCACTCCAACTTTTCAGTCCTATTGTCCAGCTCAATAAATGCAAATTAAAAAAACAAAAAAAGATTCACTATTAACCCTATGTGCCTGGCGGCGTTTCCCGTTGCTTACTTGAGTCACCATTCTTTTGTCATTTTACATTTCCTAAGTGTCTAGAGTAACTCCTGCACTCAGTTGTAGACTCCTAAGAGTCTGGAAGTGCCCAATCCATTGACCTTCATGCTAGGAGTGCTTTCAAGAACTGTGAAACTACAGGACCTGAGTTTTAGTGGTTATCTGTAACCACAGCAATTGTAATTTGATCTCTTTGTGATGCTTTAGACTTTACACAAGCTCCTTCAGCCTCATCATTGCATAGGTCTTTTAAGTGAGTCGGATTGGTATAATTATGCTTTCTTTACAGATGATGAAACAGAGGCTAAGTGAAGGTACATGACATGCCCAAGGGCATGCAGTGAGTATTTACTCTAGAACTTAAGTGGAGGTCTTTTGACTTCAAGTCTGGAACTTTTCCATTAAACTTTAGCCTTAATTCCCTCATTTTCAAAATAAAGAAATTAATTTTGGGGATTCCTCACATACTGCTGTCCAACAGAAATAAAATATGAGCCATGTATGTAATCTCACACTTTGTAGTATCTTTTAAAAGTAAAAAGAAATGAGGGAATTAATTTTAATAATTAAATTTTTATTTAATCCAAAATATTATAATCTCATTATGAAATCATGACAAAGATTATTAGCTAGGTATTTTACATTCCTTTTTTTTTTTTTTAGTCTTTGAAATTCAATGTGTCTATTACTCTATCAGCACATCTGAGTTCAGACTAACATTTCAGGTGCTCAAAAGTCACACGTTATTCAACAGTTCAACTCTAATGTTTGAAGGGTAAATATAAATTTAAGCTCTGAAATTTTATATTTCATTACCAATAATTTTAGAGCTTATCTAAAATAATTATTTTCTATGCCTTCTTGCAATAAAGAACTGTGTCTCCAGCAACCTTGTTGGGGGCTGGTGGGGAGGTCTCTGCTTAAATTCATTACAAAGCACTACTGCCATCTGGTGTCGGCTTACTGAATTGCAAGAAAATTCCTAAATGTGCTTTTCAAAGCATGGTCTCTGTACTGAATCTGATTTACCATGGAAGCCTCTTATAAATGCACTTTGCTGGACCCCAGTGACTCAGAATCTCCAGGACAGATCCCAAATGCCACATGCACACTGAAACTTGAGGATCGTTGATCTAAAGAACATGCCTACTTAATGCAACCACAGAAAATTCAGTGGCAACAAAAGTCAGAGGAGAGACTCGTTTTTCCATGCTGCTGCCCTTAGATGTTGAAGACCACTGCTTTCTCTTTGTAGTCTGCTGGATTCTAAGGAGTTGAGTTATTTCTAAATAGAAAAACAACACCCCACTCACCCAATACACACATAAAGTTAATAAGAATCCATAATCTAATCACTTTAAAAAGACTTGAGGAAGGAAGTTTATCCGACACCCCCCTCTTT
Organism: Dama dama; assembly: GCF_033118175.1. Classification (NCBI taxonomy): domain Eukaryota; kingdom Metazoa; phylum Chordata; class Mammalia; order Artiodactyla; family Cervidae; genus Dama; species Dama dama. The sequence goes on from NC_083691.1 coordinate 78,374,026, forward strand.
CATGCAACTCAGATACATATACATAGCTCAAGGCTGCACACGAGCCAGCCCCTGCCGCTCCTCTTACCCGTGCTCCCCTCCCATCCTGTGATCCAGCTCAAGATCCTCTCCTCCTTCAGACTTTGCAAATGCTGTTCCCTCATCTGGAACAGCAGTTCCCGTCCCCAACCGCCCCTCCACCCACCCACATCTCAATGACAACTCAGGCCTCCGGATCCAGCCTGGGTGGGCATCACCTACTGAGGAGCCCCCTGGGCTAGATAACCCCCACTTTTCTTCCCAAAGTTTCCTGCACAGTTATTGTCTGCTATGTCTGACTTCCCCACAGGACTGTTAGTTGTTAGAGGATGAGGATATGTCTCTTTTCTCTGTTTCTCCACGACTAGGAAAAAAATCTGCCACAAAGCAACATCTAAAACTATTTGCTGAGTAAATAAATGTTTTCTAAGGCAACAAGTAGTTAAGTCTGATGTTTAAAATAATAACTGTGGTGCTAATGGGGCTTCCCAGGTGGCGCCAGTGGTAAAGAACCTGCCTGCCAATGCAGGAGATGTAAGAGAAGATCCAGGGGTCAGGAAGACCCCCCTGGAGGAGCGCACGAGCGCACGGCAGCCCACTGCTTGCCTGCAGAATCCCATGGACAGAGGAGCCTGGCAGGCTATAGTCTATAGGGTTGCAAAGAGTCAGACACGACTAAAGCAACTTAGCACACACACAATGTGTCAGAAGATATTAACAAGGTGGGCCTCCCTCAGTAAATGTATTTCACGGGCAACTTCTGAAGGCATCGTGGTGATCAGCAATCATGGTGGAACTTGGGGCCTGCAACTAACTGAGCAGGAGACTGGGCGGGGGGCGGGTGGGGAGGGGAACGGGCCTGGACGCCTAGGAGTCAGGGAGGCAGGGAGGGGCATGGGGAGAAGGCAGGAACAGAGCAACCTGGGAATGTCCTCACCACCTCCCAGGAAGGGAGCCATTTCCCCAGAGGACAGAGGCCTGTCACATCTCGCCCAGCTAATCTGACAGAAGCCAGCTGCAGCGCTGGCTGGGCCTGCTCCCGGGAAGGCGTGCTCGGGCTGGGAACCACATGCCGTTGTTCTGCCCCCAGGGACAGGGGCACCGAGGGAGGGTAATTGACTTGTCTCCCAAATTTATTTATTAATTCCTAGCTGCATCATTTGATGTGGTTTCCAAGAGGCACGCGGTTGCAATCTGCCCTTCCCTCTGCCTCCCCACTCCACCTCCCCCCTGAACCTTAACTACATATCGTCCCCCAGGGAGGCGGGTGGGGCTCAAAGCCAGCCCCACAGGGAAGGCTGCAAGCAGGAGGGGGCTGGAAAGGGTGCCCACCATGGAGAGGGGCCCACAGCCCCCAGCTCAGGCTTATGAGCCAGTTCAAGAAGCTGGCGGGACAGCATGTTCAGGAGGCCCAGGTGGGATGAGGCAGGGTACACATGGGGACAAGTCTCGCTTTTCTGCTTCAAATTCCCAGCTAAAAAAAGAAGGAAACGGTGACTGCTGACGGCCCTTCACAAAGCTGTGTGACAAGATCGAATGTGACAAAAACAGGAAAGTGCTGTTGCAAGTGAAGGGCACCCAGAACTAGCAGATACTCAGACGTGGTGGTGTTCACGTGGGCAGAGGTTTGGCTCTCCAAGACCCGGGTCTACACCACTGAGATGTCCTGCTTTATGCTTTCTCAATTTTCCATGCTTCCTACAATTAGCATGAGTTCTACACTCAGGGAAACACCAGAATAAACAAGAGATGGTGAGCTTGTGGACCAGAGAGGTCACATGTGCCTAAACTTGCCTCCTGCAGGAGGCAGGCCCTTGTGGCTCAAGCCCAACAAGTAGGGTGGTTACAGCGTGGAAGGAGAAAGGGGGTCCTCTCCCCACCCCTGCTGAGCCAGGAAGGAGCTCCCACGTGGAGGGGGAGGGTGGAGACTTCAGGGTAAGGTTGCTTTCTTAGGTGAATGTAGCCACAGATCCCAGCCAGAGGGGATGGGAGTCAGGCCCCCACAATTCCCCACTACTGACCCACCTTCAGCCTTTGTAGGATCATCACAGGCGACCTCTATGTAGCTAGTGTGCTGGGAACTGGGTGATTCTCAGCTCCCTGACCCTCTCCAAGGAGAGACTCCACCCCCTTCCAAGATGGAGAAGGGACTAACAGCCCAAGTCAAGGGAGCTGACTGCAGAGGTCAGGCACCCTTGACGCTCTTCACACACACATACATCAGCCCTAGAATCCTGGCAGTGTGTGTGTGTGTGTGTTTGTGTGAGCATGTGCAGCCCAGGTAGTGCTATGAGCTGAGGATGCAGGCTGGGTCCAGCATACTCTGGTCCCAAGGAGGCAGGAATGGCTGCTCCAGAGCACACATTCCCATCCAAGGCCCCAGGCCAGCTGCCCTGGCCCTTCACCACAGCCTGTGACTCCTCCGCTCACTCCCGTCGACCCTCTGGAAAAGGAGAAATGTTCAGAGGTCTCAAATCGGGCAACAAGCCAGGGGCCTGGCAGTCCTCAAACTGACAAGACGTAGATGCTCACGCCAAGGTGCCTGCCCTTGGTAATTCCAGGAGAACCAGCCCAAATCCTGTCATTCACACTTGCCCTACCCTGCTTCACCTCTCAGCACTGGCTTCTGCTGAACAGTTCAGTGGGCAAAGAGCGTCCCTGCCCCCACATTCTCAGCCCCACCACTTCCATATGGACAGGCTCAAACCCTGGAATCCACCCTTTCCTTCACTCCCCTGCCAAAAACCCACCCGCACAAGGCAAGTGTGTGTGGAGCAAACCCCACTGAAGGTGGGGTGATGGGGGGCTTAATGACCCCCTGTGGCTCTGTAAACACCTTCCAGCTTTTACATTTCCCAGTCTCTTCCCCTCAAACCTGCCTGCCTTTATAGAAATGAATTCTTTTCACTTTGTTTCACAGATGATTTTTCCCCCTCCATCCCAACTCTGCTCCCTGATACTCTTTCCACTACAAAGACCCACCGTCCTGCTCAGTGAAACCCTGGGCTGGGTCCCCTCCCCGAGGCCCTGCTCCTCAGCACCATGGAAACATTAGCAGAAACTCTGAATCTGTCATCTTTCTCTCCCTCCGTCCCTCACCTCTTCACATACACCCACACCCTCCAGACTTCACAAGCTACTCCTGGAAAGGAAGAGGTCAATTTTCAAACCTAGTATATTCCAGGGCCCAGACCACGGAATCCCGTCTCTTTGCATTCACCTCAGGTGCCAGATTTTAGGGACACCAAAATACTCAGTAGGAAAGACAATTCATATTTTAATGCAGTACTTTTATTTACTTGGCTGAACTGGGTCTTAGTTGTGGCCTGTGGGATCTAGCTCCCTGACCAGGGATTGAACACAGGGCCCCGGATTGGGAGCTCAGAGTTGTAGCCTCTGGACCACCAGGGAAGTCCCTTAATGCAACACTTTGAAAAACTAAAACTAATGCAAAATATCCATGATGGATAAATGAAATACCAGATTTTTCAGTAAAGACAGACTCGGCATTACTAATTTTTCCTTTTGCTTCAGACTGCAACACAAGAGAGCCTAGCATTGCGTAGACTCTCAGGGTTAGAACATCACAGGCAGGAAGGCGCTCCTCGGTGTGCCAAGGGGATGATGGAGCAGGCAGCTCAGAGTGGATTTAAGGAGACTCTACAACCAGCCAGATGATGAGCTTTGCAGAAGCCCGAGCTGCCTATGTAGCAGGACCCATGAAGCCCCACAGCAGCTGGAACCTGAGAAACCAGACGAGGGCTATACACTCCAGCTCCGGGAGGGAGAGGCAGAGGGGCAAGGGATCAGAGCTGAGGCTGAGAAGGGGACAGGGAAAGAGAGAAGCAGGAAGCACGGTGGGCAGCCTCCGCACTCCTCCCCACAGCACCTCCTGCCTGCTCAGACCTGCCCGCATAACTTGGGCGGGGCTGGGCCTGATAACACACTAACTGCTCCTGTCAAACACCAATGCCGCCTCCATCTCCCCCGGGGCCACCAGGACACCTCCAGGAATGAACACCTGGCCCCGGAGACCCCTTTACAGATGGGTGGGCACCAAAGGCTGGGCAGACCAGGGGCCCAGGGGAGCCTGGCCTAGGAGCCTCAGAGTCTGACCCACACGGTAGGCCAGGGCCCGGGAGTCTAGGACCCTGAGGCGCCTGCACACACAGGGATCCCATCACCACACCTGCCAGAAAGGTTCACTTTCCCAGCTTGGAAAAATTCAAACCAGCTCACCACTCTGCCTCTTGAAGGCTGAAATCATCTTCATCTCCAGAAGGGAAGCCCGGGTCTGCTCAACCAGATCAGGGAGAGAGTGGACTCCTGCCCCCATCGCCCCGGGACCTTCCCAAGGACAGGCATTCCCCCCACCTCCAGGCCAGGGTGGTGTCCAGGATGTTCTCGATGCTTTACTTCATAATTTACAGGAAGCAGGAGGCTCAGAATGGCTGAAGAAGGCTGTATTCCTCCTCTAGGGAACAGCAGGGAGGAACAGGGTGGTGTCATGGCCCCAGCCCGACGATGTACCACCAAGCCTGCCCTGCGTGGATGGGGGGCGGTTAGGGACAGTTGAGCCAGTGTCCACCCACTGAGGAGGCCAGGCAGCCCTACCCTGGTTGATGCAGACCTCTGCTGAGGACAGCTTTAGTTGCTGATTCTGGAATTCTATCTGCCCCAAGGGTCTGCACGGAGCCTACATTCACATTTATTCACTCAACAAACAGAGGCACCCGCTAGGTGCTAGACCCCGGGCTCATGCAGGCCAGGCTGTGTGCACTCAGACTGTTGCACACCCGCAAACCTGGGTTGGCCGGCGTCACACACCCCCTGTAAAGACTGGATGGAGCTCACCCTCAGGTCCACACCTGGCCTGGGCCACACTGACATTCCCTTGGCCTCGTCCATGCCCAAGGTCTCCCTTGGTCTCCTGCCTCCGCCCGCCCTGGGGTGACGCCTGTCCCCGTGACAGATGCCACTCTTGGGTGTAGGTGGTTGAGACCCACCCAGAGGCCGACTGCAGGGGTCAGGGCCACAGTGGGCAGGTGGTGAAGGTAGGGCTGGGGCCTGGGAGGGGTCAGGGCCTGGCGTCCGGCTCCCAGACCCACTGGCCTGTTGGGGAGGAGCTGGCCTGTGGAGAGACGCTGTCCGCGGCTGACAGTATTCTCGGGTCAGGGGAATCCAATCGCAGAAACAAGATCTGAAGAGTGTCTGAGGGTCAGAAAATGTAAAGTGGATTTAGTTCTTCCACGTCTGACCCCACCCATGACCCCAGGCTTCCTCACTCCAAACATCCCCACCTCTTTTCTCCTCTGCTCACAGCCTCCACCCCCACTTAGCGTGTGGCCTGATCATCTGGCCACTCCCCCCTCAGGAATCTTCACTAGATCCCCATGGCCTTAGGATGAACTCCAGCTGGCGTTCAAAGCGCTCTGTGGACAGGAGTACTCCCTCTTCCCTCTTCCCAAACCCCCACCCCCACCCCGGAAACAGTGTCAGTGCTGTCACTCCGTGAAGGCCTTGCCTTTTTCCAGCTCTGCATCTTTCACAAAGCCCTCCCCTCCTCCTGAAGGGCCTCTTTCTGAGTCTTCCCCACCCTTCAGGGCCCAGCTAAACCCCCATCCTAAGTAGCCTGCCCTGATGACCACAGTCTCCAGGGGCCACTCCTCTGCCCCCTCCCTGTATCCTATGCAATTCCCCCCCCCCAAGTTCTGCAAGCCTCTCTCAGCCCTAGTGCACCCCAGCCGCACAAGACTGTGTGACCGTCTGTCCCCAGAAGGTGTGTCCCTGGCCTCCTCCAAAGGCAGCCACCGTGGCCCAGGCTCCACTCTCCGAGTCAGGCCGCGCGGCCTGCTCCGCTGGGCGGCAACCGCACACATTCCTTCAGAATTAAACAAGGTCTTGCTGGCTCCAGGCTCCGCAGCACAACATGGATCCTGTTTGCCTTTGGGAAGTAGCTTTTCGCCCTCCCCAGGCAGCGAGGAATCTGGGTTCCAAAGACCAAAGTTCTCTTGTCTCTGGGGGTGGAGATCTCAACAGCCACAAAGGAGGGGGAAGAGTTCCCACATGGGACCATTTGGAAACCCGAGTCAAGACCTAAGACTCTCTCCTCAGCCGCCGAGCGCCTGGTACACATTGTGCCATTCATCTGGAGAGAACACTCGTGTGCAAACACACTGACACACACAAACGCACGGTGTATATAGGCACACACATGCACAGACACAAGCATGCAGGTAAACACGTGTGCACAGACATACACACACACACACAAACACACACATGAGCAAGTACATGGTCTCAGATCCAGGCATACATGTTACCACATACACACACACACGCATGTATGCACACATATGCACAGACAGGAGTACATGTGCAAAGAGATGTGTGCACACACACACTTACATACAGGCCCGCATCTGGTGGTGCTGCTGGTGGGCTAGGGGGCCCAGCCACCTCTGAGAGAGCTGAATCTCTGGCAGAAAGCCCATCCCTCCCCTCCCCAGAACAGGTCAGAAAGGGCCAAAACCCAATCTGAAGCGTGGCCAGATCATTTTTCACTGCTTTCTTCCAAACAACCTCAGCCCCCAGAGACACTTCTCAGCAAAGACAAAATAAAAGTGTCCCAGTCACCCTGCCCCCATCTGCGGCCGAATGTAGGGACTGAAACAGACCAGGGATGGAGGAAAGGCGTGGACGGGCCGGAAGCCACACATCTCTGGACTCCGGGAACACGGTGGCTGCAGCGGCCCATGCCTGCCCACTGGAGAGCAATGAGGGGAAGACTCTCATTGTCACTTCGGACAGATCTGCTCGATTCTTGGGTGCCATCTGCCTGCCCATCCTGGAACTGAGAACTCGGGGGATCCTGCCTCCTGGAACAGAGAGAGGGGGCAGAACCAGAGGAGTAGCTGCGGGAAGCTCTCATCCACGATTCCGAAACCCAGCAGGGCCAGCCAGGGGCCAGGGCGCCAGGCAAGTAAACACAGGGCAGCAGTGACGCGTGTGGTTTAGGCTCTGATGGTGCAGAACCAAGCAAATGGCCTCACTCACAGCCGGGGGGGCAGCGAGGGGAACCCAGACAGGCCTGGGTTCCAATCTTGCTCTGCTGTTGACTGGTCATGGGACTTGGGGCAGGCCACCCGACCTTGGCCTGCATTTGCCGCTTTGTGAATCAAGGATGACAGCAGCCGCCTCTCAGAGGGGCTGTGGGGTGGCGCAGGGACGGAGGGCAGCATAAGCATGGGTTTAAACCTCCATTATAATGAGTCAGACCTTTGGCATTGGGGGAGCCAAGACTTGGGAGCTGAAACTTCAGCCTGGAGAAACTGCAGGGGAATGATGGTCTCTGGGCTATAGGTGTGGGTCATGCCCTTCTCCAGCAGAATCTGAAGTGGTTGAGAAACTTCACGCCTTTACTCTCTTCATCCCTTTACCCCTTTACTCTCCCCTCCACAGGCTTCTCAGAAGCCCCCAAGGGCCTCACAGTGGAACCGGCAGAGAGCACAGACAAGCCAGGAGGACACCGCCATGCTTCTAGTTCACAGCACACCCCCCGCAAGGGCTGCAGCTCAGCTCGGGGAAGAAAGGGAGAACTCCATCCCTCAGCGCCACCCCCTGCCCCCCACCCCCGCCAGCCGTCCCAGCCCCCACCGGCTCGCACTGGCACTCCTATGACTCTGGGCTCCCCTGACCCTACCTTTCTTCTTTTCTCCTCCCAGCCTCCCCTGCAAAAGCCAGTCCCTGAATGGAGATACCAGGAATCAGATGCCTTGTGCACGGGGCAATGAGGTGTGCAGAAAGAGCTTTCTAGCAGAGGTGGGTGGGTGGTTCCAGCATCTCCTGAGACAGCGAGGAGGATGGGGTGGTCATGCCAGCTTTGGCCACGGGGCTCCCAGTCAGTTCCTGGATGGCCAGAACAGGGAAAATTCAAGACCACCCCTCACATTTCCCTCTGTAGACTGAAGAGGCTTTAGGAGTAGTTTCTGTCATTGTTAGAGAGAATACGGTCATTACAAGACCAAGAGAAGCCACTGCCACATGATCAGCCCAGGCTAAGAGGTTATCGGAGTTACACGACTCCCTCACACACACTCAACTTAGTCCATGAAAGTATGACAATCACATGCCCCTGCTCAGACTCAGTCAACATGGCTAACCAAGGTCTCCAAGCCAGTCTTGAGTTCCGGACAATCACGTGGCCCAGCCACTGTCAATCCCAAAATATTGTGACTACGCAGAAAAAGGTGCTTTTCTTTCAGGATACTTTATTGCCATTAGTCAGGAAATTATCATGATATACTTTAGGGTTAGACCAAGCACCACCTGCCATAAGAAATACACAAACTGTCCAACTTTGGAGTCAATAAAATTATTATAACAAAATGAAAAAGAATTCCAAATAATAAAACTGTCTGTGCTAGGAACTGAGCTCCTTAGGTGTGGTACCCTTGTGTAATCCTGGGGCAGCCCCACCTCTGGCCTCCAATCACCCTGTCATGAGCTGAATTGTGCCCCAAATTCTTATGCTGAAGCCCTAATCCCAGAACCTCAGAATGTAACTGTTTTTTTTAAATTTAGGGCCTTTAAAGAGGTGATTAAGTGAAACTGAGGCTCTTAGGATTCGCCCCAATCCAATCTGACTGGGGAACCTATAAGAGGAGGAGATCTGGACACCCAGAGGGACACCAGGGGTGCCTGTTCTGGGAAGAGGCCACAAGAGAGGTGGCCACCTGCAAGACAAGGAGAGAGGCCTCGAGGAAACACAACCTGTCGACCACTTGCTCTTGTGCTTCCAGCCTCTAGAACCATGAGAAAATACATTTCTGTTGTTTAAGCCACCCAGCCAGTGGTATTTTGTTACGGCAGCCTGAGTTGGCTAATACATCCTCTTCCCCTGTCCCCAAAACAAAAATCAGGGCTTCCCTCAAAATAATCCCTTGGGAAGGGGGAACCGCCCTGATAAACACAGACTAGCACGCCCTGTCCTGTACACTGACGTATCACACCCTGACCATGTACAAGCCCCAAGGCAGATCCCACACCGTCGGCTACAGTCCTTTAACAATTCCAGCACACAGTGATCTGGAAATGCCACCCTGCACCGAGAAGGCACCGAGAAGGATCTGCACCGTGGTCCTGTGTAGAGAACGCAGGCTGCCCTCTGCTCCACGAGGCAGGCCACGCACCAAGCCCCCTGTTCACGCGGCACCCAAGCCCCTACGATGGAAGAGGAGGCCTGGGGAGACTGTGGCTGAGGAAAGCCACATCCATCTCGCCTCCAACCATGCAGCGGAAGTGTCCTGGAGAAGACAGGGGTTGCCGTCTCCACAGGGACGGTGTGGAGGCTCCATGGCAGCCAGTGGGGTCAACATCTCTTTTAGGTCCAGGGCCTTGGGCCCACGTTTCTTTGAGGGATCCCCCAAATGGTTTCATCTCTTTTAAAACCAGGAATAGAAAAACAAACATAATAATGAATTCAGCCTCCATTATATTTACCTTTATACCAGCACAGTCTGAAGATTACTTATTTAAAATAAAGCATAATTTTAAGTGTTTTTTTTTTTTTTTAATGGAGAAAGAATCTCACAAAAGCATAGAAGCTCTGGGCGCAGCAGGTGTTGAATGCCAGGGTCTGAACTAGTGTAGGACTTGCTGCCTGTCTTTGTTTTCTATTGCTCTGCTAACAAGTCGGGATTCCCCGGTGGCGCTAGTGATAAAGAAGCTGCCTGCCAAGGCAGGAGACTTAAGAAACACAGGTTCGATCCTTGGGTCAGGAAGATCCCCTGGAAGAAGGCAGGGCAATGGAGGAGGGCAAGGCAATACAGGAGGGCACCCCAGTATTCTTGCCTGGAGAATCCCATGGACGGAGGAGCCTTGAGAGGCTGCCACCACTGCTTGATCGGGCTTCCCTCATAGCTGAGTTGGTAAAGAATCTGCCTGCAATGCAGGAGGCCTGGGGTCAATCCCTGGGTTGGGAAGATCCCCTGGAGAAGGGATAGCCTACCCAATCCGGTATTCTAGCCTGGAGAACTCCATGGAATGTATAGCCCAGGGGGTGGCAAAGAGTTGGACACGACAGAGTGACTTTCACTTAACTACTTAACCACTGCTTGATTCCAGGGTCTCTTCCTCCATTTCCAAGCCGGCAGCGGTGGGCTGAGTCCCCACACGTAATCACTCTGAATGTCCTGCCCTCTCTTCCACTTCTAAAGACCCTATAATCACACTGCCCTTCCCCCAGATAATCCAGAATGATCCCCAATCTCAAGATCCTTAGCTTAATCACACCTGCTGTGTAAGAGAACATATTCACAGGTTCCAGGGCGTAGGACACAGATATCATTGAAGTCCAGGATTGTGCCTACCATAGGCTTTGTAGTAAGGCAATCATCAGGTATAACTGACCATATCCTGTTATGGAGGAAGGGGCCATGAAGGCAGAAGTGTGTAGGCTTACAGAAGTCACTGTGCGGAGGGTGTTGAGGGTTGGGGTCTGAACTACTGTGGGGACTTGCTGCCTCTCTCCTTCACAAGGGTCTAAAATGTAAGCCCCTTAGGACAGGCTGCCCCCAGCAGGTTTCAGAAGCTCACTGTCCCTCCCCAAAGCAGGTCCAACAACACCCATCCTCACATTCATGTAGCCGAACCCACGCTGGAGGCCACTGGGCAAAGCAGGAGTGGCCAGGGCAGACAGGGGGATGGGTCTTGAGCCAGGGGCAACACAGGGTTCGGCCTGGGGGGCAGCAGCCGCACCCGGTCTCCCCTGTGCGCTGGAGAGAGGCTGGTCAGCAGGTCCCGCTCAAAGACTTGTCTGTGTGGAGCACACAGCTCCTTCCATCCAGGTTCAAATCAGCCCATCTGGCTGCACTCAGCTGGTTGCAATTGCAGCCCCACTGGGCTGGGGTTTCACTTTTAACACTGATTTATGGAAAACACAAGGTTGCCTGAAATCCATTCAAATTCCTCCTCTGTGAAGCAATGGCTGTGTGAGGAAGGGGAGGGCTCTGGCACCCTAGCGTGGGGTAAGGGAAGTGGAGGTGGGGAGCATCCACAAACCTGGAGTTCCTCCCACAAGGAAGAACCCCTAAGGAGCAGAGCCACCCTGCGGGGCTGGGAGAAGGCCTCCTTGGAGAAGTAATGTAGTCACGCAGTGGAATTCTACACAGCGTAGAAAATAAGCAAGCCAGAGTCACACATGTCCACATGCTGGAATCCCTAAACATATTGAGAGGCAAAAACTGATTGCACAAGAATACATATTAGAATGACATTATTTATACAGAGTTTCAGAGCATACAAAACAACTCTGTAAACACTTTTAGATAACATGCATATGTAGTAAAAAAGTTAAAGAAATTTGTGATGCCAAATGTGCTTTCCAGGTGGGGCTTGTGGTAAAGAACCCGCCTGCCAATGCAAGAGACAAGGTTCGATCCCTGGGTGGGGGAGATCCCCTGGAGGAGGGCATGGCAACCCACTCCAGTATTCTTGCCTGGAGAATCTCCATGGACAGAGGAGCCGGGTGGCTCCAGTCCATGGGGTCACAAAGAGCTGGACACGACTGAAGCGACTTAGCACACACACAATTATTTCCTGGGGAGGAGGGGAGTGCAGTGGAAGGAAGGTGTGTTTGGGAGGTGCTCACAGAGGTCTTCAACTGCGTTTGTAATTGTATTTCTGAAACCAGTGTGTGTCTACGTAGGTGTGAATTAGCTCACCATCCATTCGGGTATTTTCAGGAGAATGAGGCCTGAAGACGGTGGAGGATGAAAGAAAATTCTCCAGCTTCACATCCAGTGAGCCCTAGATCCAGAGTCCCCGAGGAGCTCTCCCAGTGACTCGGTGACTCTCAGAGCAACACCTGTGGAGAGTGACGACGCGCCCACAGCCAGACCTGGGGCCCTCCTCTCACTCCTGCATCGCTCACAGATGAGTGCGGGAGGGGCGGGCAACGCACTCAGGAGAGACCTCTGGCTGCCCCAGAGGGGTCCTCGGGCAGTGGGGTGATAGCAAGCTACCTGAAGTCCCCACTGCGCTTGAGGCCTGGGGTGAGGGCTCCTGCCTGGGGTCCCAGAGCACCGCTCTCACCCTATAGACCGATTCTCCCAGACGGCCCAACCCTCACACCCCTAGACTTTCCCCTCCCTCCACACAGGCCTCCTAGGAAAAGCAGGAGTCCATATAACTGTTCCAGGCCAGAACCCAGGCCTGCGCCACAGGTGCAGCTGCAAACCCCAAGACCACCCAGAGGGCCCAGGGCACAGTCATCTCCCACTCCTGCTCCTCCCAGAACCAGGAGACGGGGCCTGGCCTGCTCCTACCTGCCTCCTGCAGCAGAACTGGCTGCCAAGCGTGTCCTGGCTGGAGGCTCACCCCCACCACCCCAGAGCCCAGCTGTCCCCTATGACGTCACCAGAGGGTTGCATTTTAAAGCGTTAAACATTCAGAGACACGAAAGCACTTGGGGAAGTGGTCACTGTGGAGCAGTTCTGGGGGAGGGGCGGAGGGCCGGGCTGTAGCCGATGCTGTGGAAGATGCCCTCAGCCTGCAGCAGCTTTGCTCCCAGGATAAAGTCCCAGAAAGAGTGGGCCCGAGCCCCAGGGCTCTCCTGCCTGCCTCATTCTGTGCCTGTGGGTGGCCTGCTGCCTGCTGCCAGGGAGCTGGTCTTGCTCACGTATTCAACAAACACATACTAAGCACCTGCGGTGTGCCTTGCACCTTGCTGGGGAGTCGGGGGTGAAGGAACAGCTCCATCCATGCTCTGAAACATGCCTCAGATGGATCAATGGCAGCACAGTCATTTCAGAGAACCTGGAGGCTGGGTGAAGGCTTCAGACCAACGAGACAGACTCGTCGATAGAAAAACGACTAACACCTAGGAGGTGACATCACTGCCCAAGGTCACAGGCTAACAAAGTGCAGAGCTGAGGCCTGAGCTCTTTCCCTGCCCTTTGATGATCCCAGAAGCCTCAGAGGCCCTGAACCCAATGTGAGTGTCCCTCCCAAGTTTGCTGGTCACTGCCAGGCTGTCCCTGGGAACCCAGGTTGAGCCCAAGAACACCTTCTGGGGACAAGACTGGGGCTCTGGGCCCTGCTCCATGCCCTCCCACCCCAGTGGCCACACACAGAGCAAAGCAGAAATGTCCCATCTCAGGCCAAAGGCCACTCTCTCCCTTTCTTCCAACCTAAGAACACGGGGCAAACTTACAGGTGCCCAGCTCTTCCCCCCAAACCCAGTGATTCTCCAGTATTCCCCGTCTCTGGAGAAGGTATCACATCCTCCTACTGCAAAACCCAGAACCCAGGAAGCCGTCTTTGACATCCATCTGGCACCTGCATGGATAAGGCTCCCTGACCCAGGGTGGCCACTCCCCGTCCTCCGTGCTCCAGGCTCCCTAGAGGGGCTCCCTCAGGACAATGCCCAGCGGAAGAACAGGGCTCTGCGTCCCTGTCTGGAGACCAAGCAAACCTATGCTACCCCAGGACAGTGTAGGCAACACATCCAGCTCTCAGGAAACAGGCTGTGTCCAGCCTTCAGTAAGGGGCGTGAGCCTTCACGTCACCTGATGCCAGGATTCCCCTGTGAGCTCAGGGCCGAGGCCTGGATGTCTCGGAGTACATCCCCGAACACCCACAGCGCAATATCCTCGGCGTTTCACACCAGCAGAGGGGCAACCGAGCCAGGACCAGCCAGCAGACATGTTTTGCTTGGCCCACACCATGTTTTAAGTTGGATTTTGTTGCCAACATGTAACATTAGGAGAGTCCACATAGAAGTCCAGATGTGAAAATAGAAGAACTGGCTTCACTGGGATGGCATTCCAAAATTGCACCCCTTTCCTGCTGTGAAGGGGTCCCCCCTTGGACAGAGTACGTGCTCCAAGGAGCTTCAGAGCCACCCCTCCTCACAGATTCCCAACCCTGGGTCCCATCCCTCCTCTCCTTTCACCCTCTCCAGGGTCCCCACGGGCAGTGGGGCTTGTGAATCCTCGTTTTAGGATGTGAGAACAATTCTGCTGGTGGGGTATTATGGCTCCCTGATCCATAGGTGCGGCGGGATGGTGCTTTCCATGGCCCGCAGCAGCCAAAGTGGGAGGTCAGCCGCCTGGTTAGGAAAGAGAGCCAGCCTGGGTGGGGGGCAACCCCAAAGGCCACAGCGAGAAGGGACAACTTTGCCACACAGTCTGCAGTCAAGCAAGGGAGGAGAGGCTGGTGAGCCTGACGTTCGGAGAGCTATGCTGGTTACAGCCAGAAAGGTGATGGATGGCTGAGCCTGGTGAGGGCTGTGAGCTGGCGTTTCTCTTCTTGGATTCTTCTTCTTCATTTTTCACTGGAGTATAGTTGCTCTACGTGTTGTGTGAGTTTCTGCCGTACACCAAGGTACAGCAGAGACTAATCAGTAAATCAGCTATATGTTTACACACATCCCCTCTTTTTTGGATTCCCTTCCCATTTAGGTCACCACAGGGCCCTGAGGAGGGTTCCCGGTGAGCAGGTTCTCATAAGTTTATCTATTTTATACATGTGTGCTGTGTGCTAAGCCGCTTCAGGCGTATCTGACTCTGTGCGACCCTATGGACTATAGCCTGTGAGGCTCCTCTGTCCATGGGATGCTCCAGGCAAGAATACTGGAGTGGGTTGCCATGCCCTCCTCCAGGGGATCTCCCTGACCCAGGGGTTGAACCAGCATCTCCTGCACTCCAGGTGGATTCTTTATCGAATTTTATACACACTAGTATATATATGTCATTCCATCCCTCACTCCATCTCCCCCACCCCACCCCAGTATCCATGTGTCCATTCTGTACATCTGTGTCCCTGTTTCCTCTTAGATTCTAAAGTAAGCCTCCTTCCAGAGTACAAGGTCATCTCCTCGGTCCTTCTGCCCCCATCCCCAAATTCAAAGCTCTCCACTTCCCCCTAGTCACAGCCCCCCAGCCCAGGAAGCAAGAGACTTACAACCCAGATGACGCCTGAGCCTGCCCCAGAGATTCCCCAGAAAGAGGTGATTGAGAGGCTTGCTCACCACCGAGGGACCGCCACCAGCTTAGGAGTGAATTTAACTGCAAGAAGAAGGAGTTTAAAATCCCAAGGTGACCAGAAGGAGGGACAGAAGCAGAAACAGGAGGAAGCGAAGGGTCTGAGGGCAGGAGCCAAGGAAACACACATTGGTAGGGCGTGAGGATGGGGCAGGGAGGCCTGCTCTGAGAACAGGGCATTCCACGGAGACGCTGAGATCAAAGGGGAAAATCTGATTTTTCAGATGCCTTCCCCACTGTCCTACCCTCAAGTCTATCCAATCTGAATTCAGTTACTGGAAACCTGAGTCCAGACTTGACTGGCATCCTTCTGCTTCTTGCCTTCTTCCTCCGTGCACACACCCCAGCCAAGACAAAGAGCAGGCCCTGAAGTCAAGTGTGCTCAGGTCACAGAGAGACAAAGGGATGACCATGAACGCCACCTGGCCAGAGAAACCATGAGACAAATGGACAGCTTCTCCTGACGACCCCAGTTCACAGCCAGGACATGGATGCCAGACAAAATCACCATTGCGCAAAAACAAGCCTTCAGGCAAAGCACAATTGTCCATTTCTCTATGTTTACATAAATATCAGCTGACTTATCATTCGGCAGGCACCAGAGATTTAATGAAGACTTATTGGAGGAAAACTGTAGAGGGAAGAACTCCAAACTGTTAACCTAATATTTTCCTGCAGATCTGGGCAAGGCAGCCAAGATTTGGTCTGAGCTGTGAGAAGACATCTGTTTCAGGTGATGAGTGAGAAGGTTCTTCAGGCACGTAGTCGTGGAACCACTGTCCTCATATGCCGTTACTTTTGCTGGGTCACTTAGGTAGGACATGAAAGGCATCTGCCATCAGGGCCACCCCCTCCATGCCAACTGGCCACGGGCATCCAGGAGACTTCCCAGCGGGGGGAGGGGTCTACATGGAGTCTTCTGAACTCTCCAGCCCAACCCAGACTGGTTCACCGACCAAGGTCAGAGTGACAAACACAGGGAGGAAACTGAGGACCACAGAGTCCACCAGGTCCTTCCCCAGCCCAAAGCACCTCTTTTCCCTTCTGGCAGACTCCAAGCACTCACTGGTGCTGAGAGCCCCTGACCCCCACTCTAGTGACCCCCACCCTCATGGAGACAAGCCCCTCCCAACCTCCCCACCCCACTGTTTGCTGCTTTTTCCCATAAACCTGTTTGTGCAGCAGGCAATGGCTTCTCAAGCTCCCTCCTTTCTGACAGCACCCCCCAAACAAGCCCGCAGAGCATCCTTTTCATGCTGAAGGCTTTCTGCCAATACTGAAGGAAAACAGAGTGGGAATGATAAAATTTACAACCACGGGAAGGGATGCCTAGGCCTTCCTCTGCTGTTTTATAGTTACAGTCCTTGGCCGGCCAGCGGTAATGTTCCTTTTGCCCTGAAGCCAGTCATCCTCCCTTTTAACCTTTGCCCCCCTCTCCTCCTTCGTCAAACCTCCTCCTCCAGGCGTCTTAACTGCCAACAACTCACTTTCCCAACTTTGATTTATCTCCACCAGAGGGAATGCAAAGTTAGATCCAGCCCCACCCCCAGGGCCTTTTCAAAAAGTAACCCAAACACACCCAGCAGAACTCAGATTCAGAGGTAAACACTCAGAGCCACTCAGTCCGAGACAAACTGGGGCACAAAGACACACAGCCACGTCCTCGGAGACAAAGCGTTTGTCCACGCCAGACCCCCTGCGCTCCCTCACACTCAGGACAGATCCACAGACAGTCAGGCACACACACCAGAAGTCTGCCTTGCCTTGCGAGCATTTGGAACATCTTTTGAGGAAAAACACTTTGCTCCAAAGAAGGGCTCCTACAGGGCTTTTTTTTTTTCCCCCAGAGCGCCTGGATAAATTGCTTTTGTGCAAAAATAAACACAAGTGAACTGCATTAGCTGGGCGAGTGACACATTAGTTACAGATGCAGGACCTGTCAGAACATTGAGGGAACAGCTTTTATTGGGGAAGGGCTGAGAGACTCATAAAGAACCGGTTGGCAATCTCACATAAACATTTGTGCATTCATATAAACACCGCCTACCACAAGCACTGGCCTGGCTGCCAGCGAGGCCTGGAACAGCCCTCTCCCCAGTTCTCAGAGTAAAACCCTGCGGGAAGACGGGGGAAGGGTCACAAGCACCTTCCCTCCCATAGTCCCAGCTCCTGGACTCACTGCTCGAACCCTGGGTTGGGGGGGCGGGGGGTGGACAGGGAGGGATGCCAGTTCCATCCAAAATGCCTCCAGAGACGGAGGGTTGAGACCCAGCCACAGCAGACAACAGCTCTGCTTCCCTCCCCCTACACAGAATAGAACAGAACAGGGGATGTTATTGCAACTGGGGGGCTGCCTTATTAAGTAAAATAAGAAAAAAATAAGATTTAGAAAAGGCAGAGGAACCAGAGATCAAATTGCCAACATCTGCTGGATCACCGAAAAAGCAAGAGAGTTCCAAAAAAACATCTACTTCTGCTTTATTGACTACACCAAAGCCTTTGTGTGGATCATAACTGTGGAAAATTCTTAAAGGGATGGGAATACCAGACCACCTGACCTGCCTCCTGAGAAATCTGTATGCAGGTCAAGAAACAACAGTTAGAACTGGACATGGAACAACAGACTGGTTCCAAATAGGAAAAGGAGTATGTCAAGGCTGTATATTGTCACTGTGCTTTTTTAACTTATATGCAGAGTACATCATGCTAAATGCTGGGCTGGATGAAGCACAATCTAGAATCAAGATTGCTGGGAGAAATATCAATAACCTCAGATATGCAGATGACACCACCCTTATGGCAGAAAGCGAAGAAGAACTAAAGAGCCTCTTGATGAAAGTGAAAGAGGAGAGTGAAAGAGTTGGCTTAAAGCTCAACATTCAGAAAATTAAGATCATGGAATCCGGTCCCATCACTTCATGGCAAACAGAGGGGGAAACAGTGGAAACAGTGGCTGACTTTATTTTTGGGGGGCTCCAAAATCACTTCAGATGGTGATTGCAGCTATGAAATTAAAAGATGCTTGCTCCTTGGAAGAAATGCTATGACCAACCTAGACAGCATATTAAAAAGCAGAGACATTACTTTGCCAACAAAGGTCCATCTAGTCAAAGCCATGGTTTTTTCAGTAGTCATGTATGGATGTGAGAATTGGACCATAAAGAAAGCTGAGCACTGAGGAATTGATGCTTTTGAACTGTGGTGTTGGAGAAGACTCTTGACAGTCCCTTGAACCTCAAGGAGATCCAACCAGTCCATCCTAAAGGAAATCAGTCCTGAATGTTCATTGGAAGGATTGATGCTGAAGCTGAAACTGCAATACTTTGGCCACCTGATGCACGGCGCTGACTCATTTGAAAAGACCCTGACGCTGGGAAAGATTGAAGGCAGGAGGAGCAGGGGACGACAGAGGATGAGATGGTTGGATGGCATCACCGAGTCGATGGACATGAGTTTGAGTAAGCTCTGGGAGCTGGTGATGGACAGGGAAGCCTGGCATGCTGCAGTCCGTGGGGTCACAGAGAGTCAGACACGACTGAGCGACTGAACTGAACTGAAGTAAGGAATTTACAAAGAATATGCCTCCTGGATGCAACTCCAGTGGGTCCCATCGTAATCAGGGAGCAAGTGAAATGAGGGCAGGGCCACTCTCCATCCAAGGACAAAGTCAGCAGAAGGTGGCACAGACTCGTCTATTCATGAGGACTTCCCTTGACTCCCATTGGGAATACCCTTGCCTTGCGCCCTGGGGGTCTCTCCTCTGAGTCGAACACCTCAGAGCCACATGGAGCTGATCCCATAAAGAAGGCAAAACAGGCCATCTGAGCTGACATGAGCTGTCATCTCTCCTTCTCCCATGGTTCCTGCCCATCCAACCTGCTACCCTCACATGCCTCACCTGTCCCAAGCAAAATCTGCTCTCTAGAAAGCACCTGGTGTATTTATTTGCTTGGAGGTACGAGTAAGAATTGATGCAAAGAACTGATTCATTAGAAAAGACCCTGATGCAGGGAAAGGTTGAAGGCAGGAGGAGAAGGGGATGACAGAGGATGAGATGGTTGGTTGGCATCACTGACTCGATGGACGTGAGTTTGAGTAAGCTCTGGGAGCTGGTGATGGACAGGGAAGCCTGGCGTGCTGCAGTCCATGGGATCACAAAGTCGGACACGACTGAGCGACTGAACTGAACTGAAATGATGAGTCATCATCCATGGCTGTGTTTCATTCTTACCCCTCACCCTCCACTCTGCCACAAATGCTTAAGGCAACGGGACAACATATGAAGTGTTAGGATTTAAAACAAACGGCTAATGCTCAAAATTTTTGTTAAATTTTTGAATTAGCCAAGAAGTGAGAAGAGTTGGGATCTTTTCAGGAAAGAGGAAGAGAACGCTCATTGGCCCCAAAATCACATCATGATGACTGGGTTCAAAATCAGCTCCATCCACCCACAGCTCAGTAACTTTCCACTGGTCCTCTACTGCCCACCACGTAAAAGGCCAACATCCTTGGAATGAGTGGCCTTTTCCTTTATCCGTCATATACGATCTACTCTCACCCCACCCTTCAACCTGATTTCCCTCCCTGGTCCTCAGGCACTTTGGGGTCCAGCCCAACTGGATTCATTCCTCTCTTCTTCATCCACGTGTTACAATTTTGCACTTTCCCTTACATCAACCCCTCTTTCAAGAAGACTTTTTCCTTCCAGTTCTCGGGATCTAGATCCAACCCATCCTTCCAGCCTCAATTCAAAAGGCGCTTCATCTCTCCCTCCTTTGAACTCTAGGAGAGTTTGTCAGTACCTTATTGTTGACTTTCCTTCTTGTTCTAAGTTAATTGTACATCTGGCCATTCCGCATAGAGATTTTTTTTTTAATATTTATTTATTTATTTGGCTGCCCTGGATCTTAGTTTTGGCACTCAGGATCTTAGCTGTAGCATGTGAGATCTTAGTTCCCGGACCAGGGATTAAACCCCAGCCCCCTGCATTGGGAGTGTGGAGTCTTAACTACGGGACTCCCTGGGGAGTCCTTCCCTGGAGATTTTTAAATCTCAGATTTCTGTCATATTAATTTCCCAGGTCTCCTTCTGTCCCAAACCCTAGCCAATGTCTGGGACATGGTCGATGTGTTGCATCCATGAAGGATGACCATGAATGATGCTGTCTGGATTCAGGGTCGTGACAGTGGTGGAGACGTGCTGGGGGGTGTTGGACGAGAGAGATAGCAGTAGTGATGGAAACTGGCCAACAAGTCCTCCCCTGGGCAGTCCCCCTTTGTGCTTTCATGTTGCAGTTCCATAACAGAGAGCGCTGTTGTTGCTTCGGAAGAGAAATTAGGATGCCAGGCAGGTACAGACAGCCAAGCACCAAAGCTCTATTGAGTCAATCTCAGCCGTCTAGGCTGTTTCTTCCTGTCAACAAATGGAATACTTTATGAGCAAACACAAAGCATAGCCCTAGATAGAAATATTGAAGGCTCTTTGGCCAGGACATCCCCCAGGAGGGAACACAATGTAGCCATAATTTATTGTACTCAATATTTTTGCTTCCAATCTTATTTTTTATAGACATTATTTCATAGGCTGCAGCTTAAACACAGATGGAAAAGATTCTGGCTTTGTAATAAGAGAAGGTTATGGCACCCCAGCCCACTGCTCTGTTTGTGTGTGGGTAAACACACATTATTATCATGTCCTTAGGTGGGGCAGGGAGATGCCTTTATTATGTGTTTGGACTTTGATCCAACAATTCTGCCTTCATCTGTCCCCTTGGCCAGGGCCTCCGGATGCTCCCAAGGGGAGGAAGTGACAAACACCACAGCAGGCATGGGAGGAGGGATGGACCAGCCTTTGAAATGCATTCCCAGCTCTGACTGAATCTGCCAAGGCTTAGGGCTTCTAAGGGCCTTGACCAGGGACAAGGCCTAGACCCCAAAGGACAGAGTTGAAAGAAAGTGAACACTATGGTGTTATATCTACGACTGTGTTGTGTGATTTGCACCATCTTTGGTGGGGGGAGGGTTTAGAAAACCAAGTTCACACGGCCTGTAATGCCTTGTGAGCACTCCCCCCTCCACAATATATCACAGGTAGGTTCATGGCAACGACCATCCTTAAAAACACGATTAGGCTTATGATGTTCGTAGTCTGGATGTACTACAGTTCAAAGGGTGGAGAAGAGAGAGGAAGCACAGGAGAGGAGGGGAGGGAGGGCTATGGAGAGATCTAAGGAGGAAAAAGGAGAAAAGAAGAGGGAGACAGCGAAGAAGGGTGGAAAGACACATCACACAGAGCAGAGCAGGGGGTTAGGAATGTCTTGGCCCAAGGTGTGGCCCCCACAGGTTCCCAGACTCACTGCCGGCAGGCAGCCGGCCTAATGGAGCTTGGGCAGGCAGTCTGGAAGCTGTGTCATCCCATTCCTCCTTTCTTTCCTCCCAGGGATAGTTTTCAGCAGACTCTGAGGAACCTTGGGAGTGTGGGTCAGGAAACACTGGGGACTTTGGGCTGATGGGGGAGACTGCAGGAAGGGGCAGCAGCTACATTCAGTGTAGAGGGTCAGTGGAAAGGGAATGGGGGGCAAGAAGGGCTGGGGAGGGGACCTCTAGAGCCTTGGGAAGAGTAAGGCTTCGGCCAGGCTTCTAGGAGAGTCCATGAGAAGGAAGTGCTATGAGCCTTCACACGGCTGCTCCATCCACGGGGTCTCCATCCAGAGAGCTCTGGGGGTAGGGAATGACCCCCTCATTATCTGGCAGAAATGGTATCTTTGATGTCTATTGTACAGACGTTTCTATGGGGCTCAACCTCAGTGGTATGAGTCTGGGGGAGCCGTCCTTGGAGGACCCCTGAGTATTCAAATAGGCCAGAGGAAATGGTAACCCCCACCTAGAAAGCCTTCTGCCTTCACTGGCTCAGGCATTCCTGCCCTACTAGTGACTGTCACACCTGCCCCAGGGGCTTGGCAAGAGATGGAGAGCTTTGAAACACGAGTGGGTGAAGAATCTGCTTCAGGCAGCCACTGGCTTCACGAAGATAGTGCCTACTACCTGGTCTGCTTGAGAAATCTGCCCCAGGTGCCCAGCACAATAGACCAAGAAACCGAATTTCGCAAACGGTTATAAGCAGGTGTGGGAGGCATGTTGCCTTCTGGAGGCCTTCTGTCCTTGGCAGGGGACCGCATTCGCGTCCCCCACCCCCTAACTCCAGGAGTGATGGGAGCCATCGCTCACAGGGCTCCCCAACCCCCACCCCTAAAAACAACATGGGAGCACTCTATCTCTGCCCTGGGACTCCCCAGTTGTGGGAGCTGACGTGTTCTCTTTTTGCTTAAGCCTGTTTGAACTGGTCTTTGGTCACTTGCAGCTGACAATGTCTCAACTGACACCCCAGGCTAATGACTGACTATGAGATATACTTCAAACTGAGAACTAAATCAGAGTGAGAATGAGTCTTTCAAGGGTCAGAGTTCCGTAGAACTTCAGGAGAGAGGCAGGGCCCTGCTAGACTTGTGCAGGACAGCTGGAAGCAGCAATCACACACACACACACACACACACACACACACACACACACACACACACACACACACACACACACACACACACACACTTAGAGAACACACAGATGCCCTGCCCTGGGATCCCACGCTCAGCACTTGTACAGGTGACCTCTAACCCTGGACACCCACTCTCCTGGGTAACACCATTCAGGCCCCACAGAAATGCTTCTCTACATCATTCAGATTAAGTCCTTGAATCAAAGGAAACTGTGTCTAAATGCTAAACAACATGTGGGTTGTGCTGCTCCTGACATCGGAGATGGACGTTGCTCTGGAGCATAGGGATGACTGGATGGTCGAAACACTCAGGTAAGAGAAGTGATTGATCAAACCAATGGACTAATCAATTGATCAAATCAATCAAATCATTGATTTATCAAATCCTTCCTTTCAGAGCAAGAATGCAACAGAAGTAGCACATCTCAACAGCAGCAAACATGCATTTTCTTGCTTCACTTTGTGGTTCCAGCAGCACTTGTAAATTAATACAGCAGTTGTTACCATTGTAAATGGCCGCTGAGGAACACTTTCCAGTATAAATAATTCATATTTCTCCTACATTTGTACATATGCAGGTCAAGATGTAACATGCATGCAGTGTGATACTGATTCTTTACGTTGGCAACTAGACAGACATGGTACAACCCTACAACTGTGAGTGATTATATTTTCATAAAAATATCCACTAGATTTAACTAAACTTTCAAAATCTTTATTAAAATTCAGCTATAAATATTTCATTAAAATTTTTGCACGTATTAGATAAAATGTAATAGCTATACTATTAGTTATATTTGCCTTTTAATAGATAAATGAATATTAGAAAAAAGTAAAACTTACACAAAAAGGCATTTGAAGTTTTGCTCTCTTACAAGTTAATTTGCATTTTTATTAAAATATCCGTAATTTTTATTTTACATTTGTTATCTGTTGCTGTATAAACAATCCTAAAACTTAGTAGCTTAAAATAAACTCTTTTTCTCTGCTGCAGTTCTGTGAACTGACTGGCTCAGGGGTCACTTGGAAAGGGGGTGTCTCTTGTGTGGGTGCAAATGGTGACAAGGTCTAAAGTCCAGTGCAGCTTCAGCCTGACCGCAAGTCCAAGACAGCAGCATCTTTACTCTCACATCAGCTGGGAGGGCTGGAACAAGTGGAGTCCGGTTGACTATGTATTTTCTCCTGTGACCTCTCCACATGGCTAGCTTGGCCTCCTTGGAGCACGGCAGTCTCAGAGGAGTCAGACTTCCTACATGATGGCTGGTTTATCCCAGAATGAGCATCCTAAGAGACCCCGGCAGAAGCCCAAAGGCTTCCTGTGACCTGTCCTCAGAAGTCACGCAACATCAGTTACTGCTTTTTACTGGCAAAAAGTGAGTCACAGGGACAGCCTCGATTCAAGGCAGAGGACTGGACAAGGTCATGAAGACTGGAGATGTGGTTCACTGGGGGCTAGTCTCAAAGACTAGCTACCACAGTCTGCCCTCTGGCCCCGAGTGAGTCAAATCCCTCACACTCACTGTCTAAGACCCCCAAAGTCTCATCCACGAATGAGACTCATGAGGCTTAGGCGCCAAAGCCAGGACCTTGACAGGTCCGCTGTGGAGGAAGCCCCTCAGGTGTGGGTGCTTAGGAACCCTTCCTTGTGATTTGAGGATCTGTGAACTAAAGAGACAAGTTATCTGTCTCCCCAAACCCAACACACAAAAGGAGGTCAGCACAGGACAACTGCAATAGACACTCTCACTCAAAAAAGGAGGAGAAAGTTGCACAGAGCAGTTCGCAAATCAAGTCAGTTCATTGATTAGGGCCTGGTCCTGTGCTCTGGGAGTGGTTATCGGCGACTCTCCACTCTCTGAGTTATCCTTCCTTTTCCAAAAGAAATAGTGGGTGTTTGCAGCTGATTTCTCAGCCTGCTTCCTGACCATAAAAAAAAAAAAAGGTCTCTTCAGGACTTCCTTGGTGGACCAGTAGTTAAGGCTCCACCCTTCCAAAGAAGGGGACGTGGGTTCAATCTCTGGTGGGGGAACTAAGATCCCACATGCCATGTGGCATGGCCAAAAATATTTATTTTAACTTTTTAAATTTTTTTTAAAAAAGGTCTCTCCGTTTGGAACTCTCTTTGTCCCTTTTAATCCAAGCTGAAAAAATTCTATTAAACATCTGTGCCTTTATATATCAAATTATAATCTAATCCTTTAAACAAAAATGTGAAAGTGTTAGTTGCTCAGTCAAGACAACTCTTTGCAACCCCATGGACTATAGCCCACCAGGCTCCTCTGTCCACGGAATTCTCCAGGCAAGAATACTGGAGTGGGTAGCCATTCACTTCTCCAGGGGATCTTCCCAATTCAGGAATCAAACCTGGGTCTCCAGCAATGCAGGCAGGTTCTTTACCACTGAGCCACCAGGGAAGCCCCCTTTAGACAAAAGGCACACCCCAATAACTTCCCAAAAAAGCCCTTCCTATCTTAAGCCACCTGTGAGGTTGCTGTGGGATTTTTAGTGCTGTTCTTCAACATAGAAGACCTAAGAGGTACACCCTTGGCATTCTTAGACGTTCTTTTGTCTACCCAAAGTGTCTAAAGGCACGCCCTTCCATATTCCTGAAGGGTCTTACAGCCGTGACTATGACTCTGCCTGAGAGCACATTTTACTGTCAGCACCCTCTATGTTCTCTTTGCTCTGAGACTGTTTCTTGCTGTTCTAGCCTTTTGCTGGCTGGAACAGTAGACCTGGCTCCTTAGACTTCCTCTATTCTGCTCCAAAGCTCCTTGAGTTCATCCCTACCTTTTCCCTTTTTATCAGAGTCAGCTAGAAGAAGCCAGTGGGCACTTTCAACATTCTGC
Source organism: Dama dama (assembly GCF_033118175.1). Classification (NCBI taxonomy): domain Eukaryota; kingdom Metazoa; phylum Chordata; class Mammalia; order Artiodactyla; family Cervidae; genus Dama; species Dama dama. The sequence continues at coordinate 78,399,488 of NC_083691.1, forward strand.
ACTTTCAATATTCGGCCTGGAAATCGCCTCTTAGGTACTCTTTCTTTTTTTCCCCATTCTCATGTAAGCCTTCTGAGTGACCATCTTGAAAGTGAAAGTCACTCAGTTGTGTCTGACTCTTTGTGACCCCATGGACTATACAGTGCATAGAATTCTCCAGGCCAGAATACTGGAGTGCATAGCCTTTCCCTTCTCCAGGGCATCATCCCAACCCAGGGATCGAACCCAGGTCTCCCACATTGCAGGCGGATTCTTTACCAGCTGAGCCACAAGGGAAGCCCAAGAATACTGGAGTGGGTAGTCTATCCTTTCTCCAGTGAATCTTCCTGACCCAGGAATCAAACTGGGGTCTCCTGCATTGCAGGAGGATTCTTTACCAACTGAGCTATCAGGGAAGCCCGACAGACTATCTTAGGTCCCCTCTTCTCCAGTCTCCAGTGACAGTTTCCTTACTGTTCCAAGCTATTAGGAATGGCACCCCACTCCAGTACTCTTGCCTGGAAAATCCCATGGATGGAAGAGCCTGGTAGGCTACAGTCCATGGGGTCTCTAAGAGTCGGACACAACTGAGTGACTTCATTTTCACTTTTCACTTTCTTGCATTGGAGGAGGAAATGGCAACCCACTCTAGTGTTTTTGCCTGGAGAATCCCAGGGACGGGGGAGCCTGGTGGGCTGCCGTCTATGGGGTCGCACAGAGTCGGACACAACTGAAGCGACTTAGCAGCAGCAGCACGTTTCAGCTTCTGCCCTCCGATGGTGTCAAAGTAAACCACAGGCTTTAGGGGTTTTGTTACATCACTCAGGTACAGCACTGAGGTGGCCAGTCTCCAAAGAAGGCCCCATGAACAAGACCTCTGGTATGGTCCTCCCACACTGAATCTGACCTGTCACCTGTGACTCATGCTAACATGTGGAACGCACTGGATATACATTGCATAAGTTTTGGATGTAGTCTTCAAGGGGACTGGCAGTTTCCTCTTCCTCTTTTTTGAAATATTCCCTTCTGGGAATATCCTGAGATGCCATCTGGGAAGTCCAGCTACCCTGCTGGAGAAATCACATGGAGAGAGAGGCCCAGATGGGGATGAGACTCTCAGAACTGTCTAGGGGAGCAGCTAGCAATGAAGGCTGATCCTTCCACTGGAGGTCCAGGCTCACAGCTCTGGTGTGGAGGGGGTACTGCCTGGGTTTGGGTCCTCATTCTGGCCCTTTCTAACCTGGAGGCCTCAGGCAAATTGCTTAATCCTTTTGTACCACAGTCTCCTAATGTATAAAATGGAGATAATGACAATGATGAAAAAGAAGATGAAAATGATGATAGTTGTTGGAGGATTAAATGAGTAGTGGGTAAGTGCTAAGAACAGAGCCTGGCTCACAGGAAGTGCCTATGTCAACATTTGCCAATAGAGGAACAAGAGCCAGGCTTGGGCAAGTGCAGAGAAATTGAGACCATCACCCAGGGCCAGTATCCTGCACTCACAAAGGACAAGGGGATGGGGAGAGGCCACGGGTCCTGAGATCTCAAGCAAGGCTAAAACTTGATTTAGCTTCTGGAGATGAAGGCAATTCTGGCCTTCTCCCCAAAACCATGCTAACCCCCACCACACACACAAATAGTAGGGTTATGAACCCGACATTCACTACAGCAGGTACCAAGATCAGAGCCATATGAAAGTCCATTCCCTGAGAACAAACACTATCACGTTAGGTCAGTTAGTCAGGAAATAGACAGTTCTGCAAGGTTGGCATGCACGTGGTGGGAATCCCACACCTTGTGGCGTATCTTGTGGAAGTACATCTACCTGTGTGTAGGAGGTATCTTCACATCCGTAGGAAAGCCTGTGATGGGTCCTGGGTGTCTGTGAGAAAAACGACAGAAGAGCCAGTGGTCACCTGTATAGGCTCTGAGGCCAGACTGCCTGGGCTTGAATCCCAAGTTTACCAATTATTAATATTAGCTTTGTGACCTTGAGTTGTGACCTCTATGTGAGTCAATTCACCCATCTGTTAATTGGGATAAGTAACAATACCTACTTCATGAAGTTGTTGTCATCCTCTTGTTTAGCATTAGAACAATGCCTATAGTGTAGGAACTTTCTAGTAGTCTATAATTACCATGCATAACTGTATATCACATCTACAGATACAGATTCAAGTACTTCTACAAAAAGGTTTAAGGGTGTCTATATGTCTTTGGGTATGAGAACATATATATCTAGGTGAATGTGTCTCTTTTTATTTCCTTAGGTATACAAAAGAGACATTTCTGCATGTCCAGTGATAATAATGGCTGGCATTTATTTTATGCTTACTGTGTCAGGCATTACTCCCGAGAGTTCTACAAGTATTCACAAGGAAACACACGTGAATGTGAACAGCTGAGCACTTTTGCAGACACATGTTGGTAAATACCTGGAAGAATGACTTGTTAGCCTTGCCTGGTGAGACCTCCTTCCTGAGTGAGCTGTGTGAGGGATAAAGACTCCCACCAGGGCCTGCCTGCCCACAGCATTTGAGTTGGGGGCAGAAAATCACACCTACCACTCACCCCCTTCCCCAGGCTCCAGTTAGCTTGAATCCTATTTTCTTTCCTCCAGTAGGAGAGGGTGAAGGAGGAGTCTGGAGAGAGGTCCACGGATCACAGCCTTCCTTTCCTCCTATGCCTGCCTTGGTCTTGCCTTGGCCCCAGGGAGCTCAGAAAGGATTCCCGCTGGGCTGAGCCATTTTTTCACATTGTGTGCTGTTTTTTTTCCCCCCTTTTTTTTTTTTTTTTGCCGAATGGCATCTACTTCTGACTCACTGTGTATCCTCCCTAAAAGGACAGAGTCGAACATGAGCAAGACAGTGAATTATCCCCGTGGAGAAAGCCTTCACATTTTACCTGTTATGTTTCCTTTGGGTCCATTATCCAATGCTGATAACATTTCAAGCATAAAAGGATATCTGAAAATCTATGAATGTGTTTTTCTTTCTTGCCTTTATAAATACACGACCTTCATCTTCCTTGGCCTAAGGCATCCTCTCTGCCTGAGGAGAGATGAGGATGAAGTTTTGACACAGAAAGCACGAAAGAAAAATGCTGTAATGTTTGGCATCTGACCTGCAAAATATGATTATGTGGTAAGTCAAAAGCCTTCTAAGCCATGCTATGCTCTTGAGAGCATATTTTCTGGATGCCTTCGTTTCTCTTCTTGGGTGTGATCACAGCATTTTATGTAAGGGATACCCGGGCAAGAGGAGGAAGTCCCATCTGCTTTGCTCAAGAGAGGGGCCCTGGGGACGACCCTGCCCGTCTCCCAGGCTGCTCTGAACCTACCCGCCTCTGTCTCCAACACCAAGGCTCTGGGTAAGGCAGAGGAGCCTGGGAAGCTGAGCTTCCCAGGCCAGCCTCAGTTCCCACAGGCCTAGCTACCAAACCATGAGCCTGCAGGTCACCCGGGTCACGGCCACTCAACAGTGAGATGCCACAGGAAGGGAGGGGGCAGCACTGAGTCAGTGGGAGGCCCTGTGGGAGGCAGCCAGGGGCACCACGGACTCTGGCCAGACAAGCGAGACCAGGCCACGAGTTACAAACTCAGCAAGGACAAGGTACCTTACCTGGAAACCAGAGGACACCACACCCCAGGATCCCAACACGAGGCTGCTCCAGCTGTCACATAAGCTGCCCCTTCTGTCCGCACACCTCCACCTTGTATTGCTGGGAGAAACTTAGGAAGTGTTCAGTTTGAAAACAACACTTTCTCTAAGCATAATGAAAATCACTTAACAGGACAGGCTAAACTCGCAGGTCCCAGGACGTTTAAATCAAGTGGAACATTTCATTGTTTTTCTCACTGCTTATCAGACAGGAGTTGGGGGAAAGGCCAGATTAGTTATACAATAAATAAAGAAATGACTTTTTATTCTGCACAGACAAATTGAAGTGTGAGTGAAATTTTCAACCCTGCTACACACACAAACAAATAGAAGACCTTCCCCATTCCCACTGAAGTGCCAGCTGGCCTGTCCAACTAAAGACCATGACCCAAGCAGAGAAGAGGTCCTGGCCTCCTCCAGGTGGGGTGGGACGGGTTGTGGGAGAAGGGTCCCTTCACCCCAAGTGCCCACAGTAACCTCCTTGGGCTCACACACAACGGGACCCAGCCCCCTGCTCTCTCTCTGCTTTTTGGAGAGAAAGAAGGTTTTAATTCTCCTTCCAGGCCCTTCCCATCCAGGGCGTTTGGGCTCCTGGCCCTGGCCACTGTCTCAGAGGCCGTTCCCGTTCCTCCTGCTTCCTCTGGTAGGTGGGAATGTGGGGTGTGAACTGAGTAAGGTCCAAGGTCCAGCCCGCTGGGACAAAGGGCACACACGAGAAGACTGATGCTGCCACCTGCTGGAGCCCAGAGAGAGACAGCCCCGCTGGGCAACCATGGTCCACGGACCCAGGGTGGACCACCTCAGAACCTTGCCCTCAAATCATTCTTTCCTTGTTCCAGAACTGTATCTCACTTATTCCTCCATTTGGTCATCTGGTTTGCTGGTTGGAGCAATGTCAGTCATCCCATTTTATGGATGAGGAAACTGATACCCAAGAAAGAGCAGAATGATCCCTGACATCACAAGACTTGAGAATGGCTTGACGGCAACATTTCATCTCCAGCTACCCAGCCAAGAGCTGTGTCCTGAGCTCAGCGCTCAGACCAGGCTGCCCTGGGAAACAAGAAGAGCTCCCTTAGGAACAAAGTTGATTGGGCCACCCCAACATCCAGGGAGAGGGTGTAAGGGAAGGGGGCATGTACATCTCCCTGCTGAGACTAAAGCAGCAGGTAGTGATAATGACCCTGGAGTAGCTCAGTGCCTGATGTATGTCTACCTCGATGCATTTATTAAGGACTCACACACACATAATCATACAAATCATTTCAGCCACTCTGGTACCATTTTCTGAAATGCCACAGGAGCAGGCTGGCTACTGGGACCAGTGCCTGTCCTGATTAACTGGGCTCCTCCAATTAATTGGGCCCCTCCGTATCTCAGAGGGCCCACCCCACCTGCATGGTCCCTGTTCAGAGTTCTCAGTTTCATGGCCTCCCTGGTTCCCCAGTCCTCAGGATCTGGAAACCAGCCCTGCTTTGCTGCTGGTGGGCAGGACTCCCCGAGTCACAGAGTGTCCACCAGAATACCCACACTTGGCTCCGCTATGCCTGAGGACACTTGCATCTCAGACTAGCTGACTAGGGTGCCCAGACTGTGGCCAGAGTTGGTGCTACCATGCCCCAGATCCTCTCCACGGCAGGGTCAATTCCCCCAGGCCCCCGGCCCCAGCAAGAAGGACGCTGGCCCCCTCAGTCTTTGTCCTGCTGTGAGTAACTGCCAAGTGGGGAGACTGTGTTTGGTTCAGAGACACGGCTGGAGTCGAGCCCAGATGGCCTTGACAGGCACCACCCTCAGGTGGCCACACCAGCTCTCGGCTCCATCTCAGAACCGCAGCACGAACTGAAATTTCTCTAGGTGGCTGAGAGGGCAAACTATGAAGCCATGAAAACACAACTGAAGAAAAAGGATGGGGAGCGGATCTCAGGATAGGCAATGACTTTCCAGGCAAAGAAAAGCTCATACAGGGAAAGACGTGACTTAACAAAATGCTGAAACTTCTGTACACCCAAAAATCTCAAAATAAAAGGCAAGCAGGCCTCAGGGGAAGAGTTTTCCATACCCTTAACACATTTTTCCACCTATGTCTTTTAACATCCATGCTGCCTTTTTGTTGGAAACATTAGCTTGGGCTTTTATCTATTAAATAGGAGAAGTTTATTTATTTTGAACGCTTTGAATTTTGAAACTTTGAGTATATTAACTAATGACTAAAAAAAAAAAGATGGCATCTTAAATATAAATCCAACAAAATGTTTTCATTGAGTCTACACGAACAGCTGACAAATGAAAATTTAATATTTAAAAAAATTCCTGGTGGTCCAGTGGTTAGAACTCCACACTTTCACTTCCCAGGTCTGGGTTTAATCCCTGGTCAGGGAACTAAGATCCCACAGGCTGTGCAGCCATCCAAAACTAAAAATCCTAAGGGAATTTCTGCCCCAGCCCCCAGCTCAGACAACAGGGAATGGCAGAACTGCAAAAGTGATCAAGTTTGTCTCCAGCAGCCCCCCTCTGCTTTCTGCTCCCCTGTCCCACGTCCAAGCACCCCTCTTTCCCAAAGCCCCGCAGTACCTTCCCTCCCTCTTCCCCACCCTCACAATCTGCTCTCAGGGCGGTTTTGCTACACTGAGGCAGGCTGGGGGGCTGAGGAGCATGGGAACTGACAGGCCACCCACTTGGGAAAGCATTAAGGAGCCGGAGGGAAGCTGGAGCCATTGAGTTCAGACATTACTTTCTGTTCTGACATCAACCCTGCTGCCCAGCGCACTGAGAAGCAGCTGAGCTTGTGCTCATCCGCTCCATCACGTCCAGTTCTTTGCAAACCCTTGGACTGTAGCCCTCTAGGCTCTTCTGTCCGTGGAATTTTTCAGGCGAGAATACTGAAGTGGGTTGCCATTTCCTAAGCAGCTGAAAACTAGCAAAACCTGGCTTTCTGGCACTGGTGTGGGCTTTGAAGAAGACTTAAAAGTTTGTCCCAGTGATGGCGTCTTTTGATGCGAATCTCAATGATGCCCCTGAGCCCTGGGGCAAAGCCTTGGATGAGTCCTTACATAGGAAACAAGTGATACGAGATCAGCTCGCAAGGGCCAGCATCCTAGGAGCCATTTCCCCAAATGGCAGGGGCAGCCAGAGGACAGTTGGGATCTTTTGTGTGGCCTGGCTACAGGCAGATGACTGGGGGTCATCCCTGCCCCCAGCCCAGGCCTTCATTGGACAGAACAGCCTGTAGGATGAGAAAAGTACCTTTTCTCTGCCCAAGCCCTACCCCCTGCACCCACCATGGCGGAGCAAGTCCACTTTCCCAATGTGTTCTGAGCACACTGGGAGGTGATTTGGGCCAGGGTCCCATTAGTCCCGGGAGACAGTCCCTGCCCCTCCACTGACACCCTCATAGTCATGACTCTGCACTGGTCCAAGCCCTCTCCTCTCCAGACCTCCTGACCCTCTCTCCCCTCTCTTCTTGGCCTGCCGGAGTCCAGGAAAGGCAGAAAGCTCTGGACAGGCCCCAGGTTGCCCAATAGGCTGCAGATAAAACTCAGCGGCTGGTCCCGCCCAGTGCCACTACTGGGGGAGCCCTCTACTACAGAGCCACAGCGCCACCTGGTGGTAGAGGGCCATCGGTGCGGCTAGGTCAGGGCCGGCCCGAAGACACCTTGGGGGTGCCTCTTCCTTTTCAGCCTAGTCCCTGGGGGTCTTTCCTAGATCCCAGGAGAGCCCCATCCTGAGAGCTGATGGATGACTGTCAAGCTGAGGTCCCAGCCACCTCTCTCACACACACACACACACCCCCATACACACAGCAAAACACAAGGAAAGGGCCTGGGCTTCTGCGTCAGGCATCTGAATCACTCCCATCGCCACTGGTTGGAATATGTCTGAGCTCAGACAATCACACAACTTCACAAGCTTCAGTGTCCTGCCTCTAAAATGGGAGCAATAAAAAGGCTGCTGAGGAATTACTGCAAGTGTTCAAAAAATAGTGGTCTCCTTTCCTGTTTGGGCTCAGTGCCTAGGAAACCTAGACTTATCCAAAGGTGGGGCCAAGGAGACAGCCAACATCCAAGTCTAGGGTGGGAAACGGTTCTATCCCAACTCCTTCAAGAAGCCATTCTAAGCAATTCCATCGGCTGCCATTTGCCTCTCTCTGAACACCTTCAGTTAAGGGTGACTGACCCACCTGGTTTGCCAGGGACTGAGCGGTTTTCAGGAAAGAGACCTTAGGTGCTAAAACAGGTGCCCCAGACCAGCACAGATGCATTGGTCACCTAGCGCTTACCTCTTCACACAGTCCAGTTCCAGGGCTTCACAGAATCATGGGCTGTCGCCCAGGAATCTGCATTGTAACATCCCCAAGGTGATTCTCATATACACCAAGTTGGACTTCTCTGGCAGTCCAGTGGTTAAGACTCTGTGCTCCCAATGCAGGGGGTGTGCATTTGATCCCTGGTCAGAGAGCTGAGATCCCACATGCCCAGCTAGCGGCCAAAAAAGAAAGAAAGAAAGGGGTAATGGACTTATAAGAGACCAAAGGAGGGAGAAATCCAAGTCCTTGGTTATTCTAAATGCCAAGTCACTGTCTGCACCCACTCTGTTTTCTCATCAGCTTCTGGTGGGAACATTACTCTTCAGCTAGATGGGAAGCCACCTGAGGCATGGCAAACACTCAGGGACAACACCTTGGAAAGATTCTGGAGAACTTTCTGAAAACCAGGCTCCAGACCTGAATCTGCAAAGTAAACTAGCAGCAACAAGAGCATGTTCTCTACGCAACTTTAGAGTTTACACCCGTGTATTGCCCCCCTACTATCTTCCATTCATTCATTCATTATTTATCGAGTACCTATTAGCTCAGCACAGGAGGAATTAATATCCTAATGGTAGGAAATAAGCAATTGCCACTTAACAAAATAATTTTTTAAGATTGTTTTGATGTGGACCATTTTTAAAGTCCTTATCGAATTTGTTAACAATATTGCAGCTGTTTCATGTTTGGGTTTTTTGACTGCAAGGCATGTGGGATCTTTAGCTCCCCAACCAGGGATTGAACCTGCGCCCCTTGCACTGGAAGGCAGTCTCAACCACTGGACTGCCAAGGAAGAAAGTCCCTAAACACAGTAATTTTAAATGGTAGTAAATACTACTATACCATATTCAAAGGCACCCCTGACGAGGTGACTGAGCTCTTAAGGTTATAGAGCCAGCTCCCCAAGATTTGGGTGAAGATGTTCCAGTAGAAGGAATGGCTGTTACAAAGGCTCTGAGGCACAAACAAGGGACAGAAAGACCCCATGGCTGGAGCGTAGTAAGCGGGGACCGAGGGATAGGAAGTGAGGCTGGAGAAGCAGGCAGGGTCTGATAAAAACAGCTGGGCCTTTTGGACCACTGTAGGCCTCTGCATCTTGTTCTGCAGGCACTGGAAAGCCATTGGCGGTTTTAAGCGAGGAAATGACAGGATCTGATTTGTGTAATTAAAGGCCCATTTGGGCTTCAGCGTGGAGAAGAGACAGGAGAAGGCTAAGAAGTAAAGGCAGGGAGTCAGTTAAGGAGCTACTGCAGAGTCCAAGCAGGAGACAATAGAAGCTGTGGATGGAGAGAAAGGCAGGGCCCAGTATACCGAGGAGAAGGAGATTCGGGACTTGCTGATGGATTAGATCTAGAGGGAGCAAAAGGGGACGATGAAGGCTACCACCTAAGATTTTCACTTAGAATCCACACGAATGGACGAAAGGACCATCTGCGGGATGGGAAAGACTGGGAGAGAAGCAGGTTTGGGAGGGAAAAAAAACCAAGTGTTGTGCTCTGGATGAGTCATTCAAGTGGGGGTGGCAAGTGTGCTGGTAGCGGGGGCTGGGCTCTGCGCAAAAGGCACAGGGGAGTATCTGTGAACTTCATCCCCAGGCCAGGTTAAGAGCTTGAATGATTGGATGCTGCCATTTCCTTCAGAAAGGAATTCTTATTAAGAAATTTGAAAAATCAGCCATCAATATAAAATGATGTTTTGTACATAACATCACTAATAACTGCATGAGTCAGGATCCCTTTTGGTTACAAGTGAGAAACTCAATCTAACTGGCCATCGCAAAGGGGCATTTTTTTAGCTTGAACCTTCAAACCACGGAGAGAGAACTGATGAAGCTAGTCTTCAGAATCAGAGACTCAAACATCAGCAGACCTCTCTTTTTTTTATTATTTATTTATTTTTAGTTTTGGCTGCACTGGGCCTTCGTGGCTCCGCGTGGGCCCTCCCTGGTTGTCGTGGGCAGGGGCTACCCTTCCCCAGGGCGCGCGGGTTGCTCACTGTGGTGCCGTCTAGTGTTGCAGAGCGCAGGCTCCGGGTGCTCGGGCTCCAGGAGCTGCCCTGTGCAGGCTCTAAGGTGTCTGGGCTCAGCAGTCGTGGCTCACGGGCCCTGGAGCGTGGGCTCAGCAGTTGTGGCGCGTGGGCATAGTTGCTCCGTGGCATATGGGATCTTCTCAGACCAGAAGTCAAACCCACTTCCTGCACTGGCAGGTGGATTCTTATCCCCTGTTCCATCCCTGGTCGGGGAACTACGATCCTACATGTCTTGCAGCCAAAAAACCAAAACATGAAACAGAAGCAATATTAAAACAAACTTAATAAAGACTTTTTTTTAAAAAGACTGAAAATGTCTACTCCTCTCGTGAATATCTGAAAGCAACTCATATATCCCTCTTCAGCCTGCTCTTCTCTGGGAGCCATATTCCCTGGAGTCTCAATCCTAGTCATCACGGATGGCTTACTGTTATGGGAAATAAGAGGAACATCTAGTCCCTTGGATCATTAAGGTCAGGAGTCATCAAGGGCTCCGTGGGGAAAGGTGGGGAGCCAACAGAGGGGGAAGACCCTCACCCCCCCAGGCTTTCCCTCAGGATGAGCCCTACCCCACCCACCTGCCAAGGGGTTCTGTTCCCAAAGGGCCCGCCAACCAACAGGGAACACAGAAACACTTAAAGAAAATTCAGTTTTACAGTTTACATTAAAAAGCAAAAAACAGATAGCAGAAGATTAATAAATTTAGAATAAAAAGTTGAAAGAAGGCTAAGCGGAAATAAATGCAAAGACCAGATACGAAGGAAAGGGTGTGTAATGAAAGTTAGACAAGGAAATCTACTCATTAACCAGAGTATTTAAAAGAATGAAATAGTTAAGACAGAACAAATTTTTTAAGATAAGAATAATTAGGAAATATGAAGATAATAAAATGATAATTGGCTAAATAAAATGATTTTTTAAATGACTGAATATTATAAAACTAAAAGACTCAACAGAGATGGGTTAAGCTGAAGGCAGCAGGGCAAAGTCCAAGGGTCAGAAGGTGGAATCTTGTGGACTTTTTCTAAGCCTGGGTTCTCTACAGGGCACCCCTCTGAGGTGAGGTCCTCGGCCAGCCATGCCTTATGTCAGGGCCTCCAGTAAATGCCACTTCCTTAAATAACCACTGGGGAGAGGCATTAAGTGGTGTCTCCCCTGGAACTGGAACTGGAGGACATGAAAACGCCCCATATAGCATCACTCGGCCCAGGTCCTTCAACCATTGCTCTTACGATGTGAATTCCAGTGGCCTCATGCACAGGGACCATCACATCATAAACCCTCTTTAAAGATAATTTTACATATATAATTTTATATACATATTATGCTTAGTCGCTCAGTCGTATCCAGCTCTTTGTGATCCTTTGGACTGTAGCCCACCAGGTTCCTATATATGTTATATATAATATATGTATGATATTACATTTTCTACATAATGTAAATTACTATACATAAAATTAAATATAATCATACAGATTTATATTTTATAGATATCTATTCCTCAGACCAGCAATCTCATATATAGAATCTATCTCAAAGATAAAATAGCAAAATATTCAAAACTTTGTGAACTTTATTGCAGCATCATCTACAAAACCAGGAGAATGAAAACATCCAAATGTCATGAGTAGAGGACTAGTTGAATGAACAACGCTACATCCACAGGAACAGAATACTATGCACTGTGATAAGGAGTAAGGAAGAGTCCTATTTACAACTTTGAAATAATCAGAATATACTATCTGTGGAATCAGCAATGAATAGAAGAGCTTTTGAAAAAGAAGGAGAGGAAGCGGAATACAAACACAGACGTGTCTTTGCTTATGTTTTTTTTAAGAATAAATAATGGAAAGATATATCAAGAAGCAATTTTTAAATTATCACCTATACAAAAAAAAACAGAGAGGAAAACATGATTAGGAAAAGGTTTAGACTTCTTGGAATAAACCTTGTTTTATAGTTTTGAGTTTAGAAGCATGTAAATATTTTAGATAAATAAAAAGTAAAAGGGGGAGGACACATGTATACCTATGGCTGATTCATGTTGATGTATGGCAGAAACTAACACAATATTGTAAAGCAATTATCCTCCAATCAAAAATTTAAAAAAAGAGATTCCTAAAAATGTAAAACAAACTCAATCAAAAGGTATTTACTGAGTATCAAGTTGATAGCATAGCCACAGAGAAAAATTACTTTAAACACAATACTTCAAATACTGTATTCTGAATATGAACTAAGGACAAAAGAAATCACAAAGGAATCTTAAACTGTAAGCAATAATCTCATTATGAGAAATAATACATAATATTACTTTTAAGCTATTATGTGGTACGATATAGCAATAAATAATTATGTAAGAGTTGTAAAGAACTAATATTTTTAGAGCAAGAGAGAAGCAAAACAAGTATAAAATCAAAGTGTATAAATTCTGGAAATATCACTATAAACTTGAGCTTTATTTTTCTCTTTTTTTTAAATATTTATTTATTTATCTAGGCTGCACCAGGTCTCAGTTGGATCTTCGCACAGGACCTTCGATCTTCATTGCAGCAAGTGGGATATTTAGTTGTGGCATGCAGGATCTTCAGTTGTGGTAAGTGGGATCTAGTTCCCTGACCAAGGGTCAAACCCAGGCCCCCTGCATTAGGAGTGTGGAGTTTTAGCCACTGGACCACCAGGGAAGTCCCTATTTTTCTCTCTTTAAAAAAAATATGCATGTCCTAGTTCTGTCTATTGGAAAGGCTTGAAAATATGACAACCACAGAGTAGCAGTCAGGAACTCTAGCACACAGATTGTGCTCACCTAAAAAACATTTCCCACCAAAAAGAACCAGGCTCTTAGAAGAAATGGCCAATTCCAGGATTGAGAGAAGATAAGTACAAAATGCACTTTGAAATATCTTGTTACACCAGAAACATGTCATATCTCAGATTTAAGATTATGTCAAAAAGACCTAGGAGCCAACTTAATGGGACTTACCCTGGCCAAACATGGGACAAATTAAGCATCAACAATGGTAACAGGGTCAGTTATAGAATATAGGGTCAGGTATCAGAATCAAGAGTACATAACAGTTGTAAACATTTATAAGGCCAGTAACAGAGCTCCGACAACATGAAGAAGGAAAAGATGGAACTAAATGGCGAAACAAGAAAATCTATCATTGCAGTTGGTTATTTTCATGCCCTTCTCTCAATGATAGCTAGAACAAGTAGGCAGAAAAATCAAAGACACAGAAGGTTCGCAGAACTCTATAACCAATTTGATATAATTAATATCGACAGAACATGCTGCCCGACAGCAGCACAGTCTACATTCTCTTCGGGTGCACCAGAATCAGATGAAAATCAGGAAAGCAACAGAAAAAAAATCTATGAAACAAAAAACTAGATATGTGAAAAGATAAATAGAAGTGGAAAACATCTTCTGAGTTTGATCAGGACCAAAAAACCACAAATGATCAATATCAGAAGTTAGAGGGGACATCACTACAGATCCTAAAGATAAGAAGTGAATATTATGAACAACTTTATGCCAATAAATTCAAGAAATTTAATGAAATAGGCAAAATTTTCTGAAAGACACAAAATGCCAAAACTCATTTAAGAATAAATAAATAACCTGCATAGCCCCCACATTTATCTAAAAAAAAAAAAAACTGAATTTGTAGGGTTTTTAAAAAATTTTCCTACAAAGAAAACTGCAGGCCCACAGTACTTTACTCGTGAATTCTGCCAAATATTTAAGGAAGAAATAATACAACATTACAACACTGAAAACTATAAAACATTGTTTAAAGAAATTAAAGGCATAAATAAGTGAAGATACACATCTTATTTATGGAATCAGAAGGTTCAACATTGTTAAGGAAGCAATTCTCACTCAACAGATTTCTTGTAAAAGTCCCAGGATATTTTCATACAAATTGGCAAACTAACCCTAATGTGTGTATGTGTATATATAGTGTTATGTGTTGATTACTACAGTCATATAAATATATATAACTTTATATATGGTATGTATATATTTGCATGATTACGGTAAACAACACATGACACCACATTGACATATAGCTCAATAAGATAGAATGAAGTCCAGCAAAAGACCAGCACAATTATGATCAATTCATTCTTGACAATCTGTGAAGTCAATTCAATCAGAAAAGGGTATGCTTTTCAACAAATGGTGCCAGAATTAGATGCTGCTGCTGCTGCTAAGTCACTTCAGTTGTGTTCGACTCTGTGCGACCCCACAGACGGCAGCCCACCAGGCTCCCCCATCCCTGGGATTCTCCAGGGAAGAATACTGGAGTGGGTTGCCATTTCCTTCTCCAATGCACGAAAAGTGAAAAGTGAAAGTGAAGTCACTCAGTCATGTGCGACCCCATGGACTGCAGCCTACCAGGTTCCTCCATCCATGGGATTTTCCAGGCAAGAGTACTGAAGTGGGGTGCCATTGCCTTCTCTGGCCAGAATTGGATATCCATACACAAGAAAAGAAAAATTTAGACCTCTACTCACATCACACACAAAAGTGAACTCCTGAAGCTAAGAGCTAAAACACAGAATACCATCTTGATGACTTTGGGTTAATCAAAAATTTCTTAGCTATAACACCAAAAGTATCATCCATAATTGAAAAAATGGATAAATTGAACTTTATCAAAATTTAAAAGTCTGCTTTTCAAGAGACACCATTTAGAAAAACAAAACTCAAACCACAACTGAGAGAAATTATTTACAAAACATATAAACAACAAAGGAATTATATCTAGAATATACAAAAAGTCTTATAACTCAATAATAAAAACATGAGTAACTCAATAAAAAACAGGCAAAAGATTTTAAAGGATAATTCACCAAAGAAGATATCTGAATATTTAACAAGCACTAGAAAAGCCACTCCACATCATTAATGCAGTTCATTGTATGTCAAACATACCTTTTTTAAAAAGCTGTGGAATAAAAAAACTAATTGGTCACCTATGGGAATTGTTAGAGCATCAATACATTATTCTAAATATTAGTAGAAAAAGGAAGAGTCCAGCAATATTATCTAACCTTTTCTTTGTGAATTGTGCTTTAGGAAAACCAAATAGTTGATGGAAAAAAAGGTTGTTGTTGTTGTTTTTTTTAAGGTATCACAGTCACAAATACAGAGGGAATAATAGAATTAGAAACTATTATTGAGTAATCCTTAATACAATAATAAATCTAGACAGAGCATCAACAGCTGCTAAAAAATCATTAGGTTAGAGGCTGATGTGGCATTTCATAATGCATGGACCAGGCTGACCACACCCCAAATCATCAGTAAAAGCAGAACAACCAGCCATTAGGTATTTTCCCTCTTGTGATACAATAATATATAGAACCACCTATAATCTATTTTTTTTATTTGAATCTTTTTTTTTTTTTTTTTGAATCTTAATATTACCAAGCTTCTAGATTTAAATGTCAGGGGGATTGAAGAACTTTTGAAATGATGCCTTGTTATTCAATTAGCCAAATTCTATGGGAAATTCTATAGATCAACAAACAAATAGGGAATTCCCTGGTGACCCACCCAGTGGTTACCACTCCAGGCTTCCACTACAGGGGACACAGGTTCAATCCCTGGTGGGGCAACTAAGATCCCACATGCTGCACCACCAATAATTAAAAGTAAAATAAATAAACATCATAAAAGAGAATGGGTAATTAGCATAAATGAAAAGAGAGAGAGAGATTTAGATATTTAAGATATTTTGATCAAATTTAGTGTGTGGACCTTGCTTGGCTCTTGATTCAAATAAACCAATGGTAAAAATATCTTTCAGAGCTAAGTGTGGAAATTTGAATACAGACAAGGTGTTAGATGATGTAGGGGCACTATTATTAACCTTGTTTGGTGTAATAATGATATTGTGGTTATGCTCTTTTAAAAAGTGGCTACCTGTTGGGTATACATACTGAGGTATTTACAAGTCAAATTAAACCATAGCTGGGATTTCCTTTAAAATATTTTGGTGACTGTGGTAGGGGAAAATGTTGTGAGAATGAGATAAATGACAATTCTCGAAAATAATGATGGATGGATATATATTAAATATATATATTCTCTACTTTTAAATATACTATTTTTTCTACTTTGGATATGTTTGAAAATTTTCATAATAAAGAACTGGGGATTTGGTTTGTTGAATTTTAAATGGGTTGTGTTCACACAGGTGATAGCCATCAGGTTGAGTTCAACGTGAGTATTCCCCATCTTTACCCACATACTCAATGACTGTCGGTTACAAATGAGAGGAATAAGTCAGTGGTGAAGAAAACAGCAAAGCAAGTGAAGTGGGTAGAACAGTGGCAGCTGGTACCCACCTCTGTGTTGGGGATGAGTGGGGAGTTGTAGGACCATGACAAATGGAAGATCACATACATGTTCATCCAAAGGGGAGGAAAATGTTGCCATGTGGGAATAAGGGCTGGAGATGAACAAGTCTTATAATTTTTCATTGAAAACTTGAAATCTAGGCATTGCAGTAAAATCTCCGAATGTGTAGGCGAATGATTATTATTTTTTCAACTTTACAAATCAGCACTAGAAATCCAAACAAAACCTGTCTGGAGGCTAGATTTGTTCCACAGACTGCTGTTTCATGATCTCTGACACCACACCATGTAATGCATTATGCAGTAATGCATTAATAATCGGATGACATTCTCAGCAGTTGAATCACAGGGCCAGGACAACTGAGGTTGTGCATATCCGATATGCCCGGATTCTTTATATGCAAACAGCTGTCAGGCCAGGCACTGACCACACTGAACTCTGAACTGAACACAGGCTTACAATTATCTCTATCAAACTGCATCTTGTCATTTGTCAGAAACATTTGTCTCTTATTCTACCTTCAAATTCTACTGAATTTGCACTCCCTTCCAGCTCTTTGTATCACACACAATTTTAATTAGCCTGTCCAAAGCCATCTACAAAGTTAATGTCAACCTGTGTGTATAGTTCAGTGGAGTTCAATGGGCGGGTCAGGCTTCCCTCCGGTTAGACAGCTACAGCTATTCAGCTATAACTTCACCCTGCCTTCTGAGTTTATCCAACTCATATTTATCCATCTTCCTCCTCGCATACAGGTCTAATCCAATAGTTTTGTGGTGATAGGAATGCCACCTCCTTATACCTGTATATGTAGTACTTTATGGTTTTTATAGCATGTTTCCATAATTTTCTGACTTGATCTTTATCATTCTTCACAACCTTTAAAAGACCTATCCACCTCACATTAAGACACTGACCTACAAATCTGCCAGTGGTCTATCTGTTTGTTTGTAATCCACTAATAATCTATCTGGTGATTTCTAGCTTAAATAGAGCAAGGACAACTAATTTAGCTTCTTACCTTCCCACTTCAGTGCCTCACCAGAAAAAGAGCTCCCCAAACCACCATCATTCCAGCAATAACCTGTAGGGACAGAAACAATATTTAAGAGGAAGAATGTTCTAATCATTAGAGTTGACAGAAAGTGGAATGCATCACCTTGAGAAGAAATGAAATGCTGATGCTAAAACTTTTCAAACAGGAGCTGGGGTTTTGTAGAGGGGATTCCCAGTGTGGACAGGGGTTTGGGCAGAATGATCTTTCTTTCATTTGTTTCTGTCCACGTGGGGGGCCCACGTGGGCCCAAAAGCTTATTTCCAAAAGCTTAGCTGAGCTTTTGGAAATATCTGACCAGTTCTTGCAATGATAACCTCTGAAAGTTAAAAATACACACTTGGCAAGTGTGACTGTTTTTATGCTTTGTACATTTTAACATTAATTTCCTTTTTAAAAATTTTTCAGCAAATGTTTTTAAAATGCCAGCCTTTTCTCTATTCAAAATTGTAAAGAATCCATACAATGGAATATTATCCAGTCATAGATTTAAAAAAAAAGAAAGTACTGATACAAGCTAGGACAGGATGAATCTTGAAAACATTGAAAGAAGCCAGTCACAAAAGACCACACATTATGATTCCATTCATATGAAGGCCCAGAAAAGGGGAAATGTAGAGACAGAAAATAAATTAGTGGTTATTTAGGGGTGGGGTGGGGTCATAGCTGAAGGATACAGGATTTCCTACTGAGTCGATAAAAATACTTTAAAATTGACTGTGGTGATTGCTGGTTGCACCTATCTGTGAAAGTACTAAAATCCATTGAACTGCGAACTTTAAATAGGTGAATGGTAGGGTATATGAGTTATATCTCGATAAAGCTATTTTTTTAAAAATAAGCAAATTTTTTGTGTCGGGGTGGCGGATAGATATTTGTTTCCAAGCTGGCTAGATTTCTAAAGGGGAGCCCTCACCATCTGCAGAGGACGAGCCGGTGAGCGAAAGCGTCTGATCCAGCCAGGTTAGGTGACGTGGGTGGACTTTCTCACATTCCAGGTAGTGTGGGGCTCCCCTTTCGGAATGGGGGGCTGGGGTTAGTAGCCGAGAGGACAAGATTTCCGCCCACTTTCTCAGAGCTTTCTAGGTCTTTCTTCTCAGCACTCCTGATAGTATTTCCATCCCAGGAGTTTACTAGCACACCCCATAAACACAGCTGAAACCACGCTTATGGGAGAACGCGTCCGGGAGGCCTCTCATCCCAGCTCCTCTTGTTCCCCACTTCGCCCCACCTCCCGGGGATGTGGGGCACCCCCCGGCCACCCATCCCCTGGCAAAGCGGCCCCCGTGCCTCAGGGGTGCGTTCACGTGCTGGAACATTCCAAATCCAGCTGGCAGATTTCCTGCGTCCTGGGGAGGTACTTCTGAACATGGGGTGTGCGGCGGGCAGGAAAGGATATCCCTAGAAAACGTCTGTTCTCCCGTCTGCCAGCGAATTCCACCCGTCCTGACTGACACCGGGGAGAAGGGGCACAAATGGGGAGGGAAACGCCCAGGCACTTTTCCCACACCCCGCAGATCCGCCCAGGGAGGCCTGGAGGCCTGGGGAGGGGAGAAGGGCGCGCCGTCTAGGGGCCCTGCAGATCCGAGGGAGGGGGCGACGACCAGTTAGTAGTAGTTAAAAAGGAGGACAGCGACCGCTCCTGCTCTGGGCTTCGCGGGAGTGGTCGCTCGGCTCCCGCCCAGCCACCCAACGCGCACCCCGCCACACCCGCTCCTAGGTGAGGGGCGGCGGCCGGGAACCGGCTCCGGAAGCTCGGGCAAAGCCCGGTAGAGAGGGCGCCGGAATTTTCGATGACGAGACCCAGGTAGGGCCCCATCACCGGTGCGGCGGTCCACATCCCCGGTACCGGAATCGGGGAGTGGGTGCCGTTAATGGAAATGCCTGGGGAGAGGGAGCAGCAGGTAAACGTCTGGGTTCGGGCGGCTAGATGGTTCGCGGGAGGCAACAAGTAGCTTGGAAAGGGAGTTAGAGGAGCGGATACTAGCGGCTTCCTGCCTGCCGCGGAGCAGGACATGCTCGCAGAGCAGTCAGCGACGGGAAATGAGGAGACTAAAGAGAGACTGATTCGTTTCCTTGAGCACGGAAGTAAAAGTGGGGAACGTGCGGGTATCCAAAAGGGTCGTGCTCCAGGTGAGGCTCGAACTCACAACCTCGGCATTGCTCTGCATGTACTGCTGTATAAGTACCGCGCGCTAACCGATTGCGCCACTGGAGCTCTGCTTACCCCGCCTCGCGATGGCTCTATCAGGGTTTACTCAGGCCCCGTGCGGGCCTCTGCGGAGCATGCGCACCCTCGGCTCGCGGCTCGGCGGGAACTAGCCGGGGCCCCGAGACCCCGCAGCTTCCGGTCCGGCAGCTCCCGGCCGAGTGAAGGCGGGGAGGCTGCGGAAGTCTCCGTCTGGAATGGCGGGCTTGTTTGGCAGGGCCTTGTGAAGAGCTCAGCCCGCCTTCCTGAGCAGCGCGGGAGGAGGAGCCCTGGCCGCTGCGGTCTTAAAACCACCTCCGAGTCCTCGGTGTGGAGCTTCGCCTGCCGGGAGCAGAGCCCGCGAGGAGCCGGTCTAACCCAGGAGACAGGCTGCGGCTGGCGGGTGGGCCTTGTTGCGAGGGATGGGGCGGAGGGGGGCGGCCTGGGCTCCGGGGCCGTAGGTGTCTGGGACGATTGTCCCTGCCTCATGCTCCAGCCTGCCTGGTGAGCGGGAAGACCCCACCCCCTAACCCTGGAAGTCGGTGGGAGCCGGAAAACCCGCGAACGAGCAAAGCCCGCGACCGCCGGTTGAGGCTCCGGAGAGAGCCGGGGCCGAAGTGGCCTTCGAGCTTCCAACACCGGACTGGGCGAGGATTTAACCGTCAGACCCTTGTTGTGTGCCGAAGGCTTTCTACTGCCCCTGACTCTGTCCTGAGTGGGGTGCTCGGGCACACAGACTGAAGAAGTGTCCCCGAAATCTTGTCAAGCCACGGGCGTTCCGGCGACACGATGGTAGCCCGAGACTTCAAGAGGCTGCAGGCTAAGTTCCACCTCTTTTGTTGGGCCACACAATGTATGTTTTGTTTAAAGCGAGTTCGTAATATGTAAAATCAAGAGGTCTCATACAAATATCTGGATATCCATTTCTTTTTTAAAAGCAGAAAGTGTAAACCGTACCCAGGACTTAATTATGACTGTCCCGCGCCCTATGCACTTCGTCTTTGTGAGCCCTTTTCTCCGTTTAAAAAAAAAAAAGTTGTTTTAATTATGTTTTGCTGCTATAAAACACAAATATAATCCAGGCTGGATTCATCGTTGTATTTATTATTATATTTTTTCTGATCTCAAAAAAATTTCAATGTAAACATTCTGGAGAGTTCTAGGCACTGTGTCTGTTATCCTTGATTGATAACTCTAGTGGAAACCTCTGGGAGTTTAGCAGCAGCCTCCTCCACCAAATCCTCCGATCCCTTCCCTCTTAGATTCCCTCCATCGATTGTCTCCTACGCTTCTCTTGGCATGTTGGTCACTCTGTTTGATGACCTCTACTTTCCTGGGAGAGCCAGGACAACAAACAAGAGAACACTATGTCAATAAATTTCAGAACCAGCATGAGCAAGGGATGGGGGCAGAATAACGATCATGCATAATTACTGTGATGAAGGGAAGGTATGTGTTAAGTTGCTCCGTCATGTGGACTCTGCGACCCTATGGATGGGCTCGCCAGGGCTCTTTTGTCTTTGGGATTCTTCAGGCAGGAATACTGGAGCCAGTTGCCATTTCCTTCTCCAGATCTTCCCAACCCCGGGATTGAACCCACAGTCTCCTACATTGCAAGCGGGAACCTTTACCCTCTGAGCCACCAGGGAAGCTCAATCATCTTGATGATGATGACTGTCATTAACAGGTTGTGTTTGGGTGATGAAGTCAAGAGTAGGATTGTAGAAAAGTCTTGAAATTGGAGCAGAAGAGACTAGAATGATCAGGTAGAGGACGAGGTGACAGACAACAGGCTCTGGGTAAGGTAGGGGCCTCTGAAGGGGGTGTTTTCAGGAAGGTCAATGTTTTGTGCATACTGTGTTGTGTACCCAGGGAAAGGAGATAGGTAAGCCTCTCCAGATGGTTTGTGAACTATGGGAGACACACATCCAGAGCTCAGGAAGCATGGTCAACACCCCTGCAAGATCCCTTCAGATACCAGGCTGATGGTGGATGCAGAACTGTTTACAAAACGCCAGAATTAGGGCTCCTTGGAGTCCACTTTGCCGGGTCCTTGGTAAATCAAGAACAGCAGAGAGTGAGCCTTTGAAATAAGTCCCTCCTAAAACATGGAACAAGCTCTAAAGGTAACGGCATGATTTGCCCACAGGTGGGAATAATTTTTCCCCTAAATTGAAAGGGGTAAATTTCCTGAAAGACAAGAAAGTAAGTTATGGACTCAAACACAGCATCTTCTCAGATCCAGTAGCATTTGCAGAGTCTGCTCTTTCTTGCTCCTAGCTCTTCAGGTGGAATATTTCTGGTGAACTGTAAGGCGCAAAGATAGCCCCCTGGTGGTCCAACTTCCCTTTCCACGCTTCACTTTTAGATCTTGTATTGGTTCAAGCAGATATTGCTTTATATGAGACCCTTTACAGTTTTGGTTCAGCAGATATTGACTGACCCTGGTTGCACAGGAATGGAAGGCAACACCTAATACGGCCTTTTAGAACTAAAATAGCTTAATCCCCAAGGAAATTAGGGCTCTGAAGCAGGAACCTGGTGAGGGCAGTGCTGAACCCAGAGAGGGTAGTGTCAGAACCTCTGCTACTAGAGAGATTTTTCAGCAAGAACAATAATACTGAGACCTTCAAATGACTTAACCTCATACACACCCATCCTGAAGAGCACTGAACTAAGAGTCTGAGTCTGGCCCTCGCTGGCTGTGTGACTTTTAAGTAAATCTCTTACCCTTTCTGGGCCTCAGTTTCCTCATTTGTAAACTGTGAGGTCTAAACCAGAAAAGAGTTTTCTATCCTATCTTATCTGGAGAATTCCTTTTACCATGTATACTCTTGACAACAGCTTGTGATGATTTAATCATGTAATAATTTGTGTGATGTGTAACAAAGAAGTGATTCTTAAAACTTATTTTAGGTATATGTATGATATTAAAATAGAGTAATATCCGTAGTGTCATAAGACTAGTTTCAACTTCCCATTTATCATGTAATGCAAAATGTTTGATTTACTTTAATTATGTAAGGGAAAAGCATGCTTTGTTAACAGTCTTTAAAAGAGCATATACTGGTCTTAGGACAAATGTATATTAAAATGTATGAAATGTAATGACTCATTGTAGCATCAAAAATAGACACAAACTGCTTTCCTAAATGAATGTTTAGAATTTATGCTTTTTGCACTTTAAAAACTGGTTTATTTTTATTACTTTCATGTTTTTTGTGTCTAAATGATGAGCTAAAACAGAAGGGTTCTGGCTGCTATGTGTAAGCACCATTCTGCAAATAACATGAAGCGGGTATGGCTGGTCTTTATTCCTAATAATGAAAGATGAAATTGAATATAATGATCACTATATTTTGTCTTTTTGGTTTTTGCTTCTGACATACAAGATAAACATTTTGATTAGCCGAATGCAGTTTGCACATCAAGTAAATGAAAATCATCTTGAACTAGATTTGTAGAATTTTCATTTTATGGTCTTCTTTTACTTTATTTCAGCAAACTTTTTATATTTTATGTTTTTAGCCAGCATTCCATTATGGTTGTATATGAAGCAATATATGATCTTAGATGGGTGCTGCAGAGGAGTCAAAACTAACCACTTAGGACCCACAACTGTGGCTGAATCTTAAACACATAACTGGTATTAAAGGACCACTGCAGGTGCTGGTCAACAGGCATCAGATGTTCCCAGAGTGATTTCACATTCATGGGGCAAGAGGTTGACTGAAGAATTCTTTTATTATTTTTCTAAGTAGAAATAGAGAAGATGCTATCACCTGTAACAGTGAGAACCATCTTGAATGTCTTTCAGAACTTCTAGGATTTGGCAACATCCATCTAAAATCCCTTCCTATCCTAATAGTCCATGATCCTTGCCAGCACCACATGGAGAAATGATCCTTCATTTGCCCTTTGGAGGAGAAAGATGTGTAGGTCTTACAGCCCAAGCTCTAGGGAAGTGTGATGCAGATTTGAACCAATTACGCAGGAGAGGAACATGACAATTTGGGAAAGTACAGATGCCCTTGACTCCAGATAGAAGCTGAAATGACTTGGTGAGAGCCTGTCAGAGGAGAAAAACATTTAAAGACTGATGGCATTTCAGTATTAGAGTGTGGGGAAATGGACACTGTTCAGTCTTTTTGTTTTAAGACGGTTAAGCAGAATCTGTCAGATACATGTCCTTTGACCCAACAGTTCAACTCCCAGGAATCTCTGCCATAGAGATATTTAAACATGGGAACAAATATACCATATTTCATCAAATCCAAGTTGCCCTATCCTATAAAAGGTACCATGACTTCATGTCATATTAAAGACAGAAAAGATGCTGCCATTTTAACAACACCGTGCTTTCATGTAAGACTTTTTATTTTGTATGTATTAAAAGAGCTCTTTTAGACAAACCCAGATGTACATTTCAAAAATCATATATCACTCTTGAGAACTATTGCTTTTGGCTCAGCTTTTCAGCCTCTTAGTTTCTCCCACCTACAAACCAAATAATGCTTCACAGAGCAAAGCAGCTCAGGCTGCACTTCTTCGTGAATCTGGACCCCTCCACACCTGGGCTGTCTTCAAGCAGATTTGTGTGTCTGTATCCATTATGTTTCTAACTATTACCAGTGAGAATAGTTTGACAGAAAATAGTATGTAAAGAGTTTGTGTGACCACATTTTTATCCTCCAAACAGGGACATTTTTTTTTTTTTTTAATTTTTTAATTTTTAATTTAATTTTTTTTTTTTTTAGGGACATTTCTGAGAGTGAAAGGGGGCGCTGTAATAACATCAGCCTGACTGGTGACTGCAGCCGACCACTAGGAGCATAGGGCTGTCCTCACCATAGCCTGCTATGTACTGCCTGTTGTTGTTTAGTTGCTAATTCGTGTCTGACTCTTGGACTGTAGCCCACCAGGCACCTCTGTCCAGGGGATTTCCCAGGCAAGGATACTGGAATGGATTGCCATTTCCTTCTCCAGGGGATCTTCCTGACTCAGGGATCAAACCTGTGTCTCCTGCTTGGCAGGCCGATTCTTTACCATTGAGCTACCAGGCTATAAACACATAAAACACCAATAGGAAGGATTCCCTATTAAATGCTGTTTAATTATGAGAACGTGAACAGGGTGTGTGTCAGCTGTTAATTTAGTGCTTCTCTGCTTGAAACACCATCTCTGCCCTGTGGTCTCACCTGCCAGCGCCACTGTTGTGCCCCATCAGTGGATGGAAGGTGCCAGAAGAACGCTGAAGGGTCTTCTCTTCCTCTAGCGCTTTTCTAGCTTCTACAGCACAGCTGCCAGTGGGCGGCTTCCAGTCAGATTTTGCCATCCCCCCAGCACAGTTTCCTGCTTGCCAGCCCCAGCCTGCAGCGCCTCAGCAAACTTCTCTGCCATCCAGTAAGCCCCCACCACGCACCCACCAGAGAGTTCCAAGCCTCAGCTTCGGTGGAGAGGGAGGGCCCTTTCCAAGTTTATCCTTCCGTGGGTTTTCTCTGTTATCTCTGGAGGTAGAGGCTGCTTGCTTTCTCCGTTATTCCTGTATCCTTTAGGATTTCTTTTACCCCACTTAGTAGTTAACAGTTCTTTATATTGAATTTTCCCTGTTCAAATTACTGCGTCCTGAGTGGATTCCGGCTGGATCCTAATTATTTCTTTCACTTGTCGTATGAGAACAAAATCTTTCAAAGAATATGGAGAACATGGGGGTAGGTCAGTTAAAAAAAAATAATAACACACAATGCTTACCATGTGCCAGGCAGTGTTCTAAGAGCTTAATACTTTATCAACCAATTTAATCTTCATGCCAATCCTATGAAGTAAGTAGTAGTAGTATTTTATTTTACAGATGAGGAAACTGAGGCACAGTGAGGCTACATTAGTAAGTGGTAGAACCAGGATACAAATTGTATCACTCAAGGTGTCCATACCCTCAACACTCTATGGAGTACAGTGTTCAATGTGCCTTGGAGAAAGAGTCCCATGAGGGGGTCACCCAAAAGAGGCACCAACCAGGGCTCACAGAGATGTGGCATGATGGTGGCCAGAGGGTTCTAACTAGAAACACGGGAAAGACCAAGTAAAGCTAGGAGCACTAGAGAAATGAAAACTAGGATCCAGGTATGCTGGGGCACCCAAATAAATGCCCCCCAAAGCCCTCCTGCCGAGAAGATGAGGGAGTTCCTCTGTCAGTTCTGGCAACAGGTGAACCCAAACCTACTGGACCAGGTACGGGATGTCAGGTCTTAGAACCTAAGCACAGATAATGATGGAGGGCGGGGAGTCTTCCCCTTGAGAGGAGGAAGGGAGAGCCTTAGCAGAGGCAGCTACGGAACTCTGGGGTTTCAGAAACATTCAGGGATATCCTTAGGTCAAAATTTTGGAGTTTAAGTAGGAAAGTTCACCCTGTGAAGTTGAAAAAAGGTAAGGAACTGGAGTAAAACCACCTTTGTGCATATCTCTGTTTAGCCACCCATTGATTGAGTGGCTTCAGTAATATTTCTTTACATGTATACACCACAGTTGGTTAGCCTTTCTCCTATTAATGGACATCTTGGGTTATTCCTATTTGGAGCTGTTATAAACAAAGCTGCTGGAAACACTCTTTTACAAGTCCTTTTGTTTTAATTTCTTTTCAGTAAATACAGGGGTGGGATTGCTGGGTCTTAAGATAGAATTTTTCTTTTGTTATTTGGAGGATAATTGCTTTACAATGTTGTGTTGACTTCTGCCACACAGCAACGTGAATCAGCCATAGTATACACATATCCCCTCTGGCGCCTCCCCCCCACCCCTCGAGTTCACAGAGCACCCGGCTGAACTCCCGGCACTCTACAGCAACTTCCCACTAGCTAGCCATTTTACACATGGTAGTGTATATACGTCACTGCTACTCTCTCGGTTCATCCCACCATCTCCTTGCCTCCCTGTTCCACAAGTCCATTCTCCATGCATCTCTATTCCTGCAAATAGGTTCGTCAGTATCATTTTTCTGTAAGATAGGTTTTTGTAGTTTTTTTAAAGCATTTTTTAATCATGGTAAAATATACATAAGGTAAAACTTGCCATTTTAACCATTTTAAGTGCGCAATTCAGGGAGTTCCCAGGTGGTCCAGTGGTTAGGACTCAGCGCTTTCATTGCTGTGGTCCAGGTTCAATTCCTAGTCAGGGATCCTGCCAGTCGTGCCAAAAAGAAAAGTGTACAATTCAGTGGCATTAAGTACATTTATATTGTTGTGCAGCTATTACCACTGTCCATCTCCAAAACTTTTTCACCATCCCAAACTGAAAATTGGTACCAATGAAACAGTAAACTTTCCATCCCCCTTCCCTCAGCTCCTGATAACCTTTATTGTACTCTCTGTCTTTACAAGTTTCACTATTCTGATTGCTGCTGCTGCTAAATCACTTCAGTCGTGTCCAACTCTTTGCAACCCATGGACTATAGCCTGCCAGGCTCCTCTGTCTATAGGATTCTCCAGGCTATTCTAGGTACCTCATATAAGTGGAATCATACACCATTTATCCTGTTATGTCTGGCTTAATTCAGTTAGCATAAAGTTTTCAAGGTTTATCCATGTTGCAGCATGTGTTAAAGTGTCATTCTTTTTCCGTTGTATGTATATACCACATTTTGTTTATCCATTCATCCGTCAATAGATTTCCGCCATCTTTGGGTTATTGTGAATTATGATGCTATGAAAGTGGGTACACAAATACCTGGTCAAGGTCCTGCTTTCACTTCTTTTGGATATTATTTACAAATATTCTGTCCTATTCTGTGGTTTGCCTTTTCACTCTTGATAGTGTCCTTTGATGCACAAAAGTGTTTAATTTGGGGGGGGCATTCTAATTGCTCTGCATACTTGTCAACACTTAGTATTGGTAATCTTTTTAATTTTAGCTGTTCTACTGGGTGTGTAATAATATTTCATTGTAGATTTAATTTGTATATCCCTGATGACTAATGGTATAGAGCATTTTTTGAAATGCTTATTGGCTATTGTGAATCTTTATGAAATGTTTGTTCAAACCTTTCACCTATCATTTTGTTGTTTTTGTCTTTTTTTGTTTTGGAGGTTTTGATCATTTTTTAAATTAAGTTATGGGAGTGGCTGATATTTCTGTTTCCTTTTCTGTAGGTAGTAAGTATGAATTCCTCCATGACACCTGGGCTACAAGAAATGCCAAGTTCAGCCACTGTCCACAGTGTCCTGGACTCATAAGAGCCCACGTATGTCTATTCCTGTCCAAGGCTTGAGATCCATGCTTGGAAGAATGAGGGAGATGCCACAGGGTGTTGGGGAATGGGGGAAGAGGGCAGTGGGAGTGTCTAATACAGAGTGATTAGAAAGGAGGCAGTATTTGTGGCTCCTGGCAAAGAGGGAAAAGAGGACCATGGATAGAATATCATCTCCAAAGGAGGAAGGAGGGAGGAGAGGGAGCCCTCAGTCAGAAGAAGGAAATGAGGCAGCTATATAAGCCAAACTGAAATCTCATGGCAGAGCTGGCCAGTGAATGTCTCCCCGAGGACTTCCGCCTTTGAGGTGACAAGGAGACATCCACTTCCTGCTCTCTTTGCAGCCCTGAAAAGCTAACAGTGACCACCATGCAGATGAAGGGTTTTTTTCTCAGCTGCCTTGCCCCGCCCTTCCCTGTCCAGTGGGGTCTTAGCTGAGGTTGCAGGCTCCATCCCAGGGCCAACAGCCAACTTTGATCACAATAGAGATGCAGTATATTGGAGGGTCAGCCCCTTTAAGATCTGATGCCTCAATCTTAGAACCTAACCCTCCGTGTGGAGAAGGAAATGGCAACCCACTCCAGTATTCTTGCCTAGAGAATCCTGTGGTTGGAGGAGCCTGGTGGGCTGCTGTCCATAGGGTCACACAGAGTCAGACACGACTGAAGCGACTTAGCAGCAGCAGCAGCAACCCTCCCTGAGTTGCAAGTCACAGCCATAAAAAAGTCTTTAAAGTATAGAGAATGAAGCTTATTAAAGTATATCAGTCAGGAGACAGAAATCATGCCAGTTATTTAACAAAGAGAATGTAATACAGAGAATTGTTAACTAGGCTTAAACTTGCTAACTAGTAACTAAAAAGTAAAACAAAAAATCTGCAGTATCACAGAGGTAACAACTGTAAGAAGCAGTTTCTATCCCCTAGGACTGAGGGAACCAAAGAAGTTGAATTACTAAATCTTGGAAGGTGGAGGAAGACTTCCACAGAATTGAAACTCAGACCTCTGAGAGGTCACGCCAGCCTCTGGAATTGGTATCTCTGATGGGGTCACTTTAAAGTTGATTCTACGAGAACTGGAAAAACTGCAAATTGGATTTAGAAACTGCTAAAGGAAAAAGCCAAGGTGATGAGCCCAGGAGCCACAGGCAGACAGGAGACAGACAGGAAGCAGTCAGGAAAGAGCAAAGTCCCTTCTCCCTCTTCCATCCCTGCAGTCTCCCTCCATTACCTCCACTTTACAGGGCCTAATAAAACCAGCTGGTAAAGCATAAATGGAGTTTGCAGAATCCCAGCCCCTGTATTATAATGCAGAGTATAGAAAGTGAGTTTTGGGCTGAGAGACAATTAATAACTGGTTAATACATTAGGAAACATATTAAGATATCTAACTATTGCTGATATGAAACTTTTAAATAAGAATCTAAAATATCAGTGTAGAAGTTGCCAGTAGGGAATTCCAGCAGGGAGTTAGATCTTGTCCAGATTCCTTTATTCTTGTCTTGATTTAGGAGTGGATACAGATGCTTGTTAACAGTACATGTTAGAAATTACAAGTTTACATTCATGCACATGTTTAGAGAATAACTACTATGGGTCTTGCCTGGCAGTGCGGAAGTTAAGCCTCCTCACTTACAATGCAGAGGACACAAGTTTGATCCCTGATTGGGGAAGTAAGATCCCACATGCCTTGCTGCATGGCCAAAAAAAAAGTTTTTTCAACTAAGAATAAATACTAGACACATTGGAATAGAAGGTAGAGGGGGCAGTGGGTCAAAGAAAACAGTAAAATTCAAGAGTAGCAGACATGGTTCACTACCTTCCGAGCATCATTTCCTACCTCTCAGTCATGAGTCAGAGTTTTGTGTGACTACTCCACCCCTCCCATATGGCCACAGACTTTGAGGGAAGCCAACTCTGCTTCCAGCTTCAAGTACAAATTTTAATTTGAATAAATCAATCAGAATATCCCTCCTTTCACTCCAGGAATGGGTTCAGGTTGGGGTATGTGAAACTTTATTGCCAGTAAATACACCTGGTTCTCACTTGCGGGCAATTTCCCCCACCCCAGGGGCATTTGGCAAGTCTGGAGACATTTTTGTTTGTCCCAACTGGGGAGAAGATATTGGCATCTAATTGGGAGATGCCATAAATGTGCTAAACATCCTACAATGCAAAGGACAGCCCCCCACAACAACTTTCCACCCAAAATGTCAATGGTACCAAGGTTGAAAACCCCTTATTTAAAGGAAAAACTGTGGTTAGTTTACATCTCGTGGCCCCTTGGGGCAAACCCTGGGAAGAAGCTATGCTATAGATAGCAGATCTGAGGATGGAAAAGACAGGGTCTGTGACGACACCACCGGCTCATAGGCTCATCCTGCCTCTGGGCATCCAGTTACATAAGTTTCATTTTCTCATGGTTAAGCCACTGTTTAACTGGTTCAGTTCAGTTCAGTCACTCAGTCGTGTCCGACTGTTTGTGACCCCATGAACCGCAGCAGGCCAGGCCTCTCTGTCCATCACCAACTCCCGGAATCCACCCAAACCCATGTCCATCGAGTCGATGGTGTCATCCAATCATCTCATCCTCTGTCGTTCCCTTCTCCTCCTGCCTTCAATCTTTCCCAGCATCAGGGTCTTTTCCAGTGAGTCAGCTCTTCGCATCCAGTGGCCAAAGTATTGGAGTTTCAGCTTCAGCATCTGTCCTTCCAGTGAACACCCAGGACTGATCTCCTTTAGGATAGACTGGTTGGATCTCCCTGTAGTCCAAGGGACTCTCAAGAGTCTTCTCCAACACCACAGTTCAAAAGCATCAATTCTTCGGCACTCAGCTTTCTTCACAGTCCAACTCTCATATCCATACTTGACCACTACTAGAAAAACCATAGCCTTGACTAGATGGACCTTTGTTGGCAAAGTAACGTCTCTGCTTTTTAATATGCTGTCTAGGTTGGTCATAACTTTCCTTCCAAGGAGTGGGCGTCTTTTAATTTCATGGCTGCAGTCACCATCTGCAGTGATTTTGGAGCCCAGAAATATAAAGTCAGCCACTGGTTCCACTGATTCCCCATCTATCTGCCATGAAGTGATGGGACCAGATGCCATGATCTTAGTGTTCTGAATGTTGAGCTTTAAGCCAACTTTTTCACTCTCCTCTTTCACTTT
The DNA here is from genome assembly GCF_033118175.1 of Dama dama. NCBI lineage: Eukaryota > Metazoa > Chordata > Mammalia > Artiodactyla > Cervidae > Dama > Dama dama. The sequence goes on from NC_083691.1 coordinate 78,430,483, forward strand.
CATCAAGAGGCTCTTTAGTTCTTCTTCACTTTCTGCCATAAGGGTGGTGTCATCTGCATATCTGAGGTTATTGATATTTCTCCTGGCAATCTTAATTCCAGCTTGTGCTTCCTTCAGCCCAGAGTATCTCTTGATGTACTCTGCATATAAGTTAAATAAGCAGGGTGACAATATACAGCCTTGACGTACTCCTTTTCCTCTTTGGAACCAGTCTGTTGTTCCATGTCCATTTCTAACTGTTTAACTGGGGTCCCTATTATTTGCACCCATGAGCACCTTGATAAATTAGGAAAGAGATTATTTGTGTAACACAACAGGTTAGGCTAATAGAAACATATAGAACTACATTCTAAGCAGAGAATACACATTCACAAAAATTGACCATAGACTAAGCTGCAAAGGAAATTTTAACACACCCCCCATTCCCAAATAATACATAGACCATCTTCAGTCACCACAATGCAATAAAATTAGAAATTGAACAAAACACAACAAAAACCCCTCAAACCAATCGTGTATCTAAAAAATGTAAACACACTTGTAAATAATACAAATAAAAGAGATAGCAGAACCAGAACCCAGATTTCCAAATAACTAGTACAATTCATGATCTAGCCCTCATGTTTGTTCTTAAACATTTGCTGAACTATATGAAAGGGAGGGAAAGTGGGAGAAAGACAGAGACAGATCAAGGTAAGCTCAGATAGGATCGGCTGGAGAAAAAACTTCTGTTCATTGAGAGATTGAAGAGATCAGACTGTTAGCAGCAGTCAGATTCAGTAAAGCCTAGAAGCGTCTACTGATTTTAGTGACCGGGGCAGGCAGCTGCCATCCAGGGGAGACCAAAGCCAAGCACCAGCGACCAGGAGAGGCTCTGATGAGCTCTGGTCCTAAGGCAAAGACAGCTTCTCACACCATGGTGCAATGAGCTTCTTTGTGCAGAGGGGAGAGATGGCTGCTGTGAGTAGGTAAGATCCAGAAACTAGAAGGAACTCATGGGTCAATAACTGGAAGTAGTCCAGATGACTGTGACCAAACAATGCCAGAACACGCAGATAAAATTTGAATTGTTGAAATTCAAATAAAATTTGAATTGTTGAAAATCAGTAAAAATTTATTTTCTGAACATTGGATCAAATGGTGCCCAACACCCAAGCTAGAAGGCTTGCCAATTGAATTGACATGGTGTTTTATCTATGCAGCACAAACTAAAGGGCATACTTTACAGAAACCATGTGGCAAATTATCTAGCCTGTATTTAAGGTTAATCTGGATAGTTCAGACCTCAGACAATCAATTGTAGCCTCAATTATCCATGTTGTTTGACTAGTTAGGTTAAAATGAGAGTATGTTTCTGTTTTGTTAATAAGTTCATTTGTATGTCTTTTTTTTAAGATTCAGCATACAAGTGATATCATATGATATTTCTCTGTCTGACTTACTTCACTCAGTATGACAGTCTCTAAATTCATACAAGTCGCTGCATTATTTTATTCTTTTAATGGCTGTGGAATATTCCATTGTATATATGTACCACATCTTCTTTATCCATTCTTCTGTCAACGAACATTTAGTTTGCTTCCATGTCTTGGCTATTGTAAACAGTGCTGCAGTGAACATTGGGGTGCATGTATCCTTGCAAACCATATTTTTCTCCAGATACATGCCCAGGAGTAGAATCGCAGGATTGTATGGTAGCTCTATTTTTAGTTTCTTTAAGAACTTCCATACTGTTCTCCTGAGTGGCTGTACCAATTTACATTCCCTCCAACAGTGAAGAAGGGGTCCCTTCTCTCCACACCCTCTCCAGCATTTATTATTTGTGGTGGTTTTGATGATAGCCATTCTAACTAGTGTAAGGTGATATCTCATTGTAGTTCTTATTTGCATTTCTCTTTGAACGTCTCTGTTCAAAGATGATGTTGAACATCTTTTCATGTGCCCCTTGGCCATCTGTAAGTCTTCTTTAGAAAAGCGTCTATTTAGGTCTTTTGCCCATTTTTTAATTGGGTTTTTTTAAATGATATTAAGCTGTTTGTAAATTTTGTAGATGGTTACCAGGGGCGGGGGAAGGGTGGTGGGGAGGGATAGTTAGGGAGTTTGGGATTGGCAGGTACACAATGCTATATTTGAAATGGATAACCAAGGAGAACCTACTGCATAGCACATGTAACTCTGCTCAGTGTTATGTGGCAGCGTGGATGGGAGGGAAATTTAGAGGAGAATGGATACATGTATACCTATAGCTGAGCCCCTTTGCTCTTTACCTAAAACTATCACATTATTCATTGGCTATACCCCAATATAAAATAAAGAGGTTTTTAAAAATATTATATAACCAATGGGAAAAGAATTTGAGAAAGAATAGATGTATGTGTATGTATAACTGAATCACTTTTCTGTACACCTGAAGCTAATATAACATTGTTTATCAACTACTGCTGCTGCTAAGTCACTTCAGTCGTGTCCAACTGTGCGACCCCATAGACGGCAGCCCACCAGGCTCCCCCGTCCCTGGGATTCTCCAGGCAAGAACACTGGAGTGGGTTGCCATTTCCTTCTCCAATGCATAAAAGTGAAAATTGAAAGTGAAATTGTTCAGTCCTGTCCCATTCTTAGCGACCCTATGGACTGCAGCCTACCAGGCTCCTCTGTCCATGGGATTTTCCAGGCAAGAGTACTGGAATGGGGTGTCATTGCCTTCTCCAGTTTATCAACTAGACTCGAGAAATGCAAATCAAAACCACAATGAGGTACCATTACACGCCAGTCAGGATGGCTGCTATCCAAAAGTCTACAAGCAATAAATGCTGGAGAGGGTGTGGAGAAAAGGGAACCCTCTTACACTGTTGGTGGGAATGCAAACTAGTACAGCCGCTATGGAAAACAGTGTGGAGATTTCTTAAAAAACTGGAAATAGAACTGCCATATGACCCAGCAATCCCACTTCTGGGCATACACACTGAGGAAACCAGATCTGAAAGAGACACGTGCACCCCAATGTTCATCGCAGCACTGTTTATAATAGCCAGGACATGGAAGCAACCTAGATGCCCATCAGCAGATGAATGGATAAGGAAGCTGTGGTACATATACACCATGGAATATTACTCAGCCATTAAAAAGAATTCATTTGAACCAGTCCTAATGAGATGGATGAAGCTGGAGCCCCTTATACAGAGTGAAGTAAGCCAGAAAGATAAAGAACATTACAGCATACTAACACATATATATGGAATTTAGAAAGATGGTAACGATAACCCTATATACAAAACAGAAAAAGAGACACAGAAATACAGAACAGACTTTTGAACCCTGTGGGAGAATGTGAGGGTGGGATATTTCAAAAGAACAGCATGTATACTATCTTTGGTGAAACAGATCGCCAGCCCAGGTGGGATGCATGAGACAAGTGCTCCGGCCTGGTGCACTGGGAGGACCCGGGGGAATCGGGTGGAGAGGGAGGTGGGAGCGGGGATCGGGATGGGGAATATGTGTAGATCCATGGCTGATTCATGTCAATGTATGACAAAACCCACTGAAATGATGTGAAGTGATTAGCCTCCAACTAATAAAAAAAAAAAAGAAAGAAAAAAAAATAATAAAAAAATAAGATGCAGGATAACTGTCATTGTTTTCCTTGAACTACATATCACAACTTCTGTTGGGCTGAAATCATGGAGTTTTTTGGTTTTTGTTTCCGCTTTTAGTGGGAATTCATTCATGCCTTTATCCACGCACCCACCCACCCTTCTATGTAACAAACATCCAACGCAAACCTCACACATCCTAGATCCTTGGTGTTTCATGTGTCATTGTTTAAATCTCCTCTGCTTTCTTGTAGATGAGAAAGATAAAGAAGATGGTTTCAGTTGTTTTGGTGCCAAACAAGATTCTAGAAAGAAACACTCAGCAAAAAAAAAAAAAAAGTTCTAAATAAATAAAAAGAAAAAGGAGGGAGAAAGGGAAGGGGGTGCGTGGAGAGGAAACAGGAGGCTCCCAGCGAGGGAGGGCAGGAATCTTGTTTGCTACTGACTGGGTTTTCATTTGCACCAGGAGCGCTGTGACTGAGGATAATGAGAAAACCCCCCGACCCTGTGTAGCAGGGAGGGGCCAAGATGGGATGGGGAACAGGAGTCGGAGAAGTTTCGAATTTCTTAAACTCTCCAGTCTAGATTCTGGTGTCAGCTCTGATCCTTTCCCCGCCCCCGCCCCCGCCACCACCACCTCCCCTCCCGGCCCTCTTCCAACACTTGCAATCTTCCCAAGAACTCTGAGTCTGGAAGAAAGAGAAGAAAGCAGGTGTCCAATTGGCCTTCCCCGCCTCCGCACCCACACAGGCAAGGATCGCGTCTCCGCCCGCTCGCGAGGATCCGGGCTAGCGGCCCTCACCCCAGGCTGGAATCATCAGCGCATTAGGTTTGTCCGCCCTCCTCACCTCACCGCAGATTCCCGGTCTCAGTGCCCGGTTCTGCATCTGTGAAACTCCTCGTAAACTGTGGTGTGATTTGAGTATGCCCCAAGACACGAAAGGAGCTCAGAACAGCGCCAGGCACTCTGTCGGCGCTCTGCCTGCCACCTGCGAGCGTAGGTGAGGGGTGAGGCCCCAAGCCCGGCCTGGCGGGTCCCTGTCTAGCATCACGGCCTCCCAGCATTGCGCTCCCCGCCCCTCCTCCGTCCTCTCTCCAACCAGTCACTGACACAGCCGAGCAAATGGCACCTGGTGGGCTCTGGCCTGACCTCTGCCCTAGTGACCGGACAGGGGACTAACATCAATCGAGGCCTATGGTGGCCGCTGTGCAACCCCGACATTCCCAGTCTACAGATGAGGAAACTGAGGCCTCAATCCAGTGTCAGCAACCCAGTGATCAGGCGCTTGGGTTTCCAAATCCGCCTTCTCCTCCTTACAGGATTTCTTTGGGGGTCTCCCTGGGTCCCAGGCGGAAAGTCTGGGGGCAAGGGACCAGGAAGGTTCTGGATCCCGTGTCCTAAGCCTGGATCGGGCGCTCCACTCTCACGCGGGTGGGCAGGGAGCCCGGGATGTGGCGAGCGGCCCGGCTGGGCGGTACCGAGCTCGAGGTGGGGGGTGGAGTTCCAGACCAAAGTCCCAGAGGGGCCATGACGAGTCCCGGTTGTTGCCCCGCCCTTTGACCCTCAGGATGCTTATTAACCAGGCGGCCAATAGGTGTCCGGGCAGAGGCGCGCCCCTTCAACAGAGCGGAGGACACGGCTCAGGAGTGCGGCTCCCGGGAGACCATGGAGCGCCCAGTGAAAGTGAAGGCGTGGGTGGAGGAGAACCGGGGCTCCTTCCTGCCCCCCGTCTGCAACAAGCTCCTGTGAGTCCCACGCACGCCCCCAGCCTCCTGCCCTCTGTTCTCACCTCCTCGCCATCCTTCCAACTGCTCCCCTCAATCTCCCGCTCCGAGTTCCTCCACCGGGAAGCTTGCAGAAAGGGGGATGCCATCTTCGTGGTGTTCATAGGAGGGTGAGGACGGACTCTTCCGGGTTTCGCAACCCTCCTCTGTTCCTCTTTCTGGTGACTGCATGGAAACTGTGGCCTTGCCGTCTGAGGAAGCTGGGTGACCGACCGAGATGAGAGAGATGCAGGTGCTAAGTGGTAGCCCTGCCTTCCAGGGCTGAGAAGCAGCACTCCAACCCCCACTGATTCTCAGAAATTGGGGGGCGGCGAGGTTGATGCCCCAGAATTATAATAGAACCGAGGTCTGGGAACTGCCCCGTATTACACCCCTACTGGGTCCAGGAAGCTGCAGGTGGAGGGTGAAGTCAGAGGGCCAGCTCCTGGGGCAGGCTCTCTGGTGCTCTTCCTGGCCCCCTCTGCAGCTGGGCACACACACAGACTTCCACCAGGCCTCCCTAGCCACCTCTGCCCCCAGCACCCAACAGGGCTGACCCTGGTCCAGCACTGTCTTCCTCCAGCTGAGATCTCAGGCCATCCCTGTGGCCTCTTCACCTCCTTCCCCTTCAGTCACCTGGATGGTGGGGCCTTCTGTGCTCCCCAGCTCCAGGGTCACAGTCTTGTGTTTACTGGGTTCACAGAACATCAACCAGGTAGCTTTTCAAGCCACCCAGCTCCAATCACTAACACCTTGGCTAGTTGGAGACTACCAGGTGTTTTCATATCATCTCATGTAATTCTCCCAGTAGCCCTATGAGTGGAATTTGTTTTTCTTAATATTTATTTATTTGGCTGTGCTGGGTCTTGGTTACAGCACTTGAGATCTGTGGCATGCAGGATCTTTAGTTGTGGTATGCGAGATCCAGTTCCCTGACCAGAGATTGAACCCAGGCCCCTGCTCTGGGATCATGGAGTCTTAGCCACTAGGCCACAAGGGAAGTCCTAGTCTAGGGTGGGAAATCTTAACAAGGAACTTACCCAATGTCGCAAAGCTAGTGTGGGGCAGGGTCCAAGCCCATGCAAGAGTTTGACTCCAAAGTCCACCCTCTTGTGACTGTGCAATACTGCAGTAACAGTCAACATCCCCCACCCCCAAACCTTGTCTCTTCTAGTGCTTTTGTCACCCCCAACTCTCCCCTCCACTTCATCTCTCTCCATAGTCTCACTTCAGTCCTCCACCTCCTCCCCCTCATGGTGACTCACATTCATCTGCTCCTCTCCAGCCCCACGCCGCTGCTGTGGTTCCACCCTCATCACCCTGGGCACTTCCAGGCTGCACCAGCCTCCAGGCCCCCATCCCGCTTTCCAGCACTGCCCTGATATTAGTAACCACAAAGTACAGGTCCTCCCTTCACTCATTCAGCAGATGTGAGCATGTGAACACCAACCACATGCCAGGCACAGCTCTGGACCCCGGAGGTAGACAGGAAGAAAGTGACGGAAGCCCCTTCCTGCTGGAGTGGACATTCTGGTGGGAGGAGGCAGCCAAGACATAGAAACAAACAAGGGGTACCGGTAGGCAGGCAGGCAGATGTGGTGAGCCCCAGGGCAGAAGGAAGGGGGAAGCCCACTAGAGCTGCTGTGTCCCCTCGTGCTGTGAGGGAGACGCTGCTCCGAGCTTCTCCTTGATCCCGGAGGTTCGGCTGCAGCCTTTGCATTCCTTGCTTCTGCAGCATCACTCCGCTCTCTGCCTTTATCTTCACATGGCATTCTCCTCCTAAGTGTGACTGTGTCTAAATCTTCCAGTCTTCCAGACACCAGTCATATTAGGTTAGAGCACTCCCCCCACCCCATGCCAGTGTGATCTCATCATAGCTTAACTAATTACACCTGCAATTACCCTAGTTCCCAATTAGGTCATATTCTGCGGTACTGGGGTTAGGATTTCAACATATGAATGAATATAAGGCAGAGGAAACATAGGAAGCTGCTGGAAAGTTGCTTTTACAACTGGCTGCGCCAGATCTTAGTTGCTGCATGTGGGATCTAGTTCCCTGACCAGAGATCAAACCCAGACCCCCTGCATCGGGAGCGTGGAGTCTTAGCCCCTAGATCATCGGGGAAGTCCCGAGGCTTGAGGGTTTTGAGCAGAGGAAGGACGTGGGCACACACACAGTCACAGACACACACACACACCTAGACCCTTGGATGCACATGCAGACGAAAATGGAGACTTTCAGGGACAGTGACACAGAAATAGCCCTCTCCCTCTCCCAAGTGTACTCAGGCCTCCTCCAGACCCCCCCACAGGCCCCTGCAACCCTCCTGTCCTCTCCTATGAGTCAGTTCAGGATCTCACCCCCCTCATCCATTGCAGGCACCAGAAGCAGCTCAAAATCATGTTCGTGGGGGGTCCCAACTCCAGGAAGGACTACCACATCGAGGAGGGTGAGGAGGTAGGCCTGCGGACTGCCCCCTCCCCTGACCCAGCCCAGAACGAGGGTCACTTCCCCTGCCGGGACCGGAGCCTGTGGATGGCGGGGAGGGGGGCACAACTAAAACCACGGTGCGAAACTGCTGCCTGGAAGTTGTGGGCACCAGTGACCCCCTTGACAGCTCCATCCTTGAAGAAACCCTGCTGGAGAAGCCACAGGAAAGAGCCCAGGCTTTGCGGGGGTGAGAGGCTCCAGCTGCTGGGCATCAGCCCCTGGAAACAGGGGCCATCCATGGTCCAAGGGGATGCCCCAGTCCCTTTACCCCCACACCTGAACAATGCAAGATTGGCCTCCAAAATGGGACCCAGATGCTGAGAGGGACCTGGGGCTCCACTCTGTTCCCAGGAGCCAAGTTCTCTGGGAAGGGTTAGGACTGGGAGGCCCCCCTCCTTATCGAGCGGGTACAAGGCACATCAGTTGCTGGGAGCTATCTGATGAACAGGTGGGCAGGTGGGAGGGGGGATTTGTACTGAAAACCCTTTTGTACCTTGAATTTTGAGCTGTGTTTCCATACTACCTACCCCAAAGTGAGTAAGCAAAAGTAAATCAAAAGTAAAAAGATGGGTCCCCTTGAGAGACACAGATGGGTTCCCAGCTCTTAGACTCTCTGGTGGCAAAGGATCATCATGGTTGGGGGGCACCTATCTTCCCAGAGGACCCGCTGCTAGGGTTCAAGGTCCAGGGTTCAGCTTGGTCACCAGACTCCACCCCACCCACTCCTGGTGGATGACTGTCCACTGAGGGGTCCAAACCAAGCCCTGACTGCTGGATTGCTAGCTGGTGAGGAGGGATGACCTGAGCAGGTGTCTCGCTCTGGAGGGACACTCAGGTGGCTGGGAGGAATTTGCCTAGAGGTTGTTTTTGATGGCTTGGTTCTACCCAAGGTGAGGGAGAGTGCCAGCCGCAGGTCAAACCCTGGCAGCCACAAGACTGAGTGTCAGTGCATTTGCTGTCCCTGCCTGTCCTCACCCAGCTGGAACAAAGGAGACTCCAGGGGCCAGGCTTCTTCCCAGTGAGGGAAGGGAAGCCACTGAGCTGAATTTTTCTCCTGGCTGACCTCAGGTCTCTGCCTTTCGGGTGCCCAGGCTTCACCCACCACACACACTCCACTTACCCCATTCCTTCCCTTGGGGTGAACAGGTGCAAGAGAGCCTGGGCTGGGAGTCAGGTGGACCTGGAGTCCGCCTCTTACCAACCACGTGATTTGGATGGGCTTCCTTGATAGTTCAGTTGGTAAAGAACCCACCTGCAATGCAGGAGACCCCAGTTTGATCCCTGGGTTAGGAAGATCCCCTGGAGAAGGGAAAGGCTACCCACTGCAGTATTCTGGCCTGGAGAATTCCATGGACTGTATAGACCATGGGGTCACAAAGAGTCAGACATGACTGAGCGACTTTCACTTTCACTTTCTTTCACCTCCCATCACCAGGGGGGTCCTCTGGTAGTGGAGTGGTAAAGAATCTGCCTGCCAATGCAGGAACTGCGGGAGACTTGGGTTTGACACCTGGGTCAGGAAGATCCCTAGAGTAGGAAATGACAACCCACTCCAGTATTCTTGCCTGGGAAATCCCATGGACAGCGGAGCCTGGCAGGCTATAGTCTACAGGGTCACAGAGTCGGACATGACTGAGCACACATGCACGCCACCTCTCTGAGCCTGCGTGAGTTTCCTTGCAGCTGATGGGGGACATCAGCCCCTGCCTGGTAGAAGGATGCAGTGTGTGTAGGGTATGTGCACACCTGGCAGAGAGTGGGGGTGCTTGGGTTCTCTGCACCCTCAGCCCCTCTCTGGCCCCGCCTGCCTGTAAGGCCTTTCCAGGCTGCGCAGGCCAGATTTGATTCAGCAGCTGCTTGAGCAGGTACAGTTAATCTTCCAGTTAGCCCCAGGCCCCAAACATCATTTACTTCCAAATAGAGCATCATTCCTTTTGGATTGCCCGTGGCTGTTTGGGATTTTCTGCTGTTCAGAATCTGCATCTCTGCTGATGAGGCCTGTCCCTCATCATAGGTTGTGTTGTTTAGTCGCTCAGTCGTGTCTAACTCTTTTGTGAACCTGTGGACTGTAGCCCATCAGGCTCCTCTGTCCATAGAATTTCCTAGGCAAGAATACTGGAGTGGGTTGCCATTTCCTTCTCCAGGGGATCTTCCCAGCCTAAGGATTGAACCCGAGTCTCCTGCATTGGCAGGTGGATTCTTTACTGCTGAGCCACCAGGGAACACCCCCCCCCCCCCCGCCCCCGCCACCGCCCACCCATCACAGGGCAGGCCTCTGAAATTCCACTTCCTTTCTGTGTTTTTGTTTAATGGCCACTAATACCTTGTAGCCTGCCAGAAAGGGCTTGACTTTGGCCCAGACCATCACTCCAGCCCCACCCCCCCACTCCTGTTTTCCGTGATATTTGCAGGGCCTAAGGGCTATGGCCATCTCCTTAGGATTCTCTAGGCCCTTCCTCCTCTCCCTCCAACCATGAAAGGACATCCCCCCACATACATACACATAGAGGCTTTCTCCTAGCTGAGAGGGCTTGGGGGAGTTTGCAGAATTGTTCCCTAAGAGAGACTGATAGGTTTTTTCTTATTTGTTTTAAATAACTTGCATGAATTATATTAAATAATAAGAGTAAAGATTGTTTATTGTAGAAAATGTGCAGAATACAGAAAAGACAAATGTCAACATGTACGTCATTCATAATCCCACCACTCATGGGGGCACTGTGAACACAGCCTGGTTTATGCATGTATTATACACTATGTAATTAGAATTCTCAGACATGGCCTAGTGACTACACAACAACAATAAATAGAATCCTGCTAGGTGTCATTTTGAATCTTGCTTTAACTGGATAACTTTAGCATTTTTCCATTTTACTGACAGTTATGCAAAAACATAGCTTTTAATGGCTGCATAATGTTCCATATTTTGTCTCTATCATAAAATAATGTGATTTCCCCTCTTGTTATTATTAGCATTAGTTTTTCTATTCTTTCCATCACTAATATTAATAGCTAGAGATTACTGAGTGCTAACTATGTATTGGCTATCTTTGTATACAGCATCCTGGACAACATTCTGAGTAATACTGTCATTTTATAGATAAAGAAATGGAGGCATAGAAAGACTAACTGAATTGGCCAAAGGTACATGGTGACTGGCTGAGCTGAGGACCAGGTGATGCCTTAAACTACCACTCACTGTGATAAAACAGCCATGCATGTCCACCACAAGGCAGGTGCACTTCTGACTCCCTGAAGCCACTTTTCTAGAGATGGAATGACTAGGTCAAGTTCAGCATGAAAGGTCTGGCATCCCAAGAAACCCTCATTAGAGGCATGAGCTGTGAAGACTCTTTCTGCCCTTTGCCAAATTGCCCTTCAGGGGCATTGTGTCAGCTTGCCCGTGTGTCAGACTGCAAAGTCACATTTCTCTAGTTTTCCTGAGCCCACTTAATTTCTCTTAGTAGACTCTGGGGCAAGAATCTCTATTTCCTCTAACTCCTTACATGATAATAGTAATTGTTATTATTAATAACAACCCTTCAACTATTTGGCTGGGGTTTTTAAGACCCATGCAATGTGTGACTGGTAGAGAGAAAATATGTCTTCCTCCTCCTCCTCCCAGTGCCATGGGTGATCTCAGTAAACACATTAATCAGGGACTTAGGGTGGAAGAGGACAAGTGCAGTAGGAGCCCTGCAGCACCACCCCCGTCACCCCAGGGAGACAGCCGGAAATGAGGGCTTCCATCCTCAAAGCCCCCCCACCCCCATTCATCCCAGCTCCCAGGACTGAGCACAACATTTCCATGGTCAGCTGATCTCCAGAGGGGTTTGGACCAGCCCAGCCCCTTTCCAGGGCCTCACTGTGGCCAGAGGAGCCAGCACTGGCTCCAGAGCTACACTCAGGTCCACACGGCTACTCCAGGACTAACTGTAAAACCTGGAGCAGGTCACTTCACTCTCCGAGCCTTTCTTTTTTCTTTTCTGCAGAATGGGGCTGACAATATTTTTGGAGGTTGTTATAAAGAGTTCTGATAATGTTCAGGCATACCTCAGAGATAGTGCAGGCTCGGTTCCAGACCACTAAAAGAGAGCAAATATTTCAATAAAGTGAGCCATGTGAATTTTTTGGTTTCCTACCGCATGTAAATATTTATAATATGCTGTAGTCTATTAAGTGTGCAATTGTATTATGTCTAAAAAAAACAATATATATACCTTAATTTAGAAATAATACTGTTGGGAAAATGGTATCAATAGATTTGCTCGATGCAGGGTTGTCACAAACCTTCAATTTGTTAAAAAAAAGAAAAGAGAAAGGCAATATCTGGGAACTGCAATAAAGCACAGCACAATAAAACAAGGTCTGTCAGTCACGTGCTTGCCCAGCCCCTGGGACACAGTCAAGGGGTGGTTCTCCTTACCTGGGCGATGGGTCCCTAAATTATCCAGTGGGCATCTCAGCCAGCCTCCTGCCCCCAAGCCAGACACCACCTAAGGTGTCCTGGGTATATTGATCATCACTTTAATGTGAAAGTATTACCCTCACATGTCCCCAGCACTTTTATCTATGACCTGTGTCAGGGGAAGCTGGGGCCTCAGGCAGGAGTGACTAAGCTGCTCGTAAACTCTGAGGCCTTCGGGAAGTTTCTCAGGTTTTCTGGGCAGAACTCAGGCCAAAGACCCGGAAGAGGGAGTGGGGAGGTCAGAGCCTGTCTGCTGTCCGGTCTCACAGGTGTTTTATCAGCTGGAGGGGGACATGCTTCTCCGAGTCCTGGAGCGAGGGAAACATCGGGATGTGGTCATTCGGCAGGGAGAGGTGAGGCTGGGGCCTGGAACAGGAGCCCACGGTGTCCACTCTCCTGGCTTTGGTGGAGTCTTGGTCTCCCAGCCTTTCCTGCCCTCCCACCTGCCCGACCTGTACCTCAGCCCCATCCTCAGGCCCAGCCTGACATCCTCTCTGGTTTCTGGGGTAGGGGCTGGGCAGAGAGGGTGCTGGGCCGAATCATGGTCAGCTGGGGAGGCCCCGGGGCGCTGCAGCACTGAGGTCTCCGTGGGGGACTGTAACCCTGCTGGCCCCTTGTCCCCCACCCCGTGCAGATCTTCCTCCTGCCTGCTGGGGTCCCCCACTCTCCGCAGAGGTTTGCCAACACAGTGGGGCTGGTGATTGAGCGGAAGCGGCTGAAAACAGAACTAGATGGGCTCAGGTAAATGGGTCAGATCGGGGGTCTGGGGCAGAGTTAGAGGGGCAAGCAGCAGGGGAAAGGATCCCAGACAGACCCAAGAAAGCCACTCAACCACCACTGAGAGGGTTGGTGGCAATGGAGATCCTACATTTGCTGGCAGATGGGGAAGGATTTGGGTAGGTAGCAGAGTGGGTCTGATGATGCAGGGGAGGGTGTATTCTCTGTGAACCCCTGGGAGCCCATTAACCTGATACCTTATGGCCAGGCCCAGAACGAGTGGAATCTTATTTCCCTGACCAGGGATCAAAGCCACACCCCCTGCACTGGAAGCATAGAGTCTTAAACATTGGATGCCCAGGGAAGTCCCAGAACCCATGCTTTCTGCACTGAAGTCTGCTGGGGAAGGGCAGGGCGGTGGGGGCGGGGTGGGGGAGCGGATGCCAAAATCATACTCCAGGGCAGCCTGGAACACTGCTGCTTCTCCCAGCCTCCAATTCCAGAGTTTAGTCAGTCTCCATTAGTGCGGCCCTCTGCTTGTTTCTCCAACCCCAGCTCATTCCACACCCAGCGCTGACATTTGTATAACATTTGCTATCTGTCGGGCACCACTTTATGTTTATGCCTTTAATCCTCACAACGATCCTATCACCTTATCCAGTGGGTACTGTTATCCCCTGTACTCGACAGACGAAGAAATAGAGCCCAGGGAAGTTGAGTTGGCTAGAAAGTGGCCAAGCTGGAACTATAGAGAAATACAAAGTTTGGGCCGGGCCAGACACGATGGGCAGTGTGAGTCAGCACCTAGGAGGGGACGAACGTGGGTGCAGAGATGGGTGATGTGTTTCTATAGCTGAGGTCACATCTGGTTCCAATCAGTTACCTGATTAATATCCCCTGAAAGGAGGACTAAACTTGTGGCTCATTTTTCCAAAAGCTAAGCAATTTTTGAGGTATTTTTTAACTAAGAAAATTAAAATTTCCCAACAAGCTACTGAAATCAGGATACTTTGCCCCACATCTTCTGTTATAAAGGACATTTTAAAAATGTTTCCCTTTTTTATAATTACCAAAGTCCTACAGGTTTGTCCTTGAAATCTGGAAAAGTACAAGAAAGCAAAATGAACAAAATTAAAATCACTTGTCGGGAAAAGGGTAAATTTTATAGTATGCGAATGATATCTCAATAAAAAAAAATAAAGAGAAAACACACAGAAAAAAAGTCATCCCACCAAAAAACCCTAACAAAACACTTTCTATCTCATCTTTTTTTCCATGCATATCTGTTCCTTACAACATTGTAGTTTTATTGCAAGTATGGGTTTGAGTTTTGTTTTTACATTAAAAAAAAAACTCATGAGTACTTCTCATACTATTAAATGCTTTGCAAAAACCACAATGTTAATGGCTGCATGCAAACCTACTGCAGAATAGTCTTACAGAAATAGCTGCCTGGCCTTAAATGTGAAAATAAAATTTTCAGTGGGGTTTTATATAGGGAGTCTTTAGTAATGGAGAGGACAGCATCTTCGGGAACATTTTTACAGCAAAGTCAATAACAGATTTCATCTGCTTTTGACCTTTAATAAAAGCCAGGGGCTCAACATTAAAATGCTACTGGAAGGCATTGAGGTCCAGTTATGAGACTTTCTGGTAGCCAGCTCCATCCCACGATTGAGCTTAGGGTGTCAGGCAGGGTGGATGCACTGTGTGTCTATGAACCATTGTCTGTAAGCAGAACCACTTCTCTTTTTGGGGGGAGCTGCAGAGCAGAGCTGGCCTGGTCCTGGGAGCTAAGTTTGGGGATCAGGCATTCAGTCAGCAGATGCACTGCCTACACAGGGTCCTGAGGCCCGGCCCTGGTCTGCCAGATACTCCTGAGGCCAGTGGAGTTGCCTGCTAGGCTGGGTTGGGGGCCTGGGTGGGCTTCAGGGAGTCTTGTGTGCACGCTCAAGTCACTCAGTTGAATCTGTGGGTTTTGTGGGGTTTTTGTGGCCCTGTGGATTGTAGCCTGCCAGGCTCCTCTGCTCATGGGGTTCTCCAGGCACAGGAAGCCTGCTAGAGACACATGGTCAGTCCTTCAGAGAAGAGACACAGCACTTTGCTCTAGTTCTCAAAGGCATCCATGACCCCAAAAGGAGAAGGACCCCTCCTACCTGGGGGGCATCTGTGGCATGCTGGATCCTTGAGGTTTCGTGTGCTCTGACCTAGACTGCCAGCAGGCTGGTGGGAATCCAGCCGCAGGGCCAGAATCGGACTCAGCCCCAGCTTCTTCTTTTGGAAAAACACTTGTCACTGATGCTCTCTAGGCTTCTAGGACTGTCTCCAATCTGTCCTGTTTTGGCCACTGACAGGTTGCGTAGTTTCCCCCCTGAACCTCAGAGCTCTATCTGCTTGGTAAATGGTATTGTTTGGCGAACCAGGAAGAGCTATGGGAGTGGGGTGGATAACAGCCCTCCCACGCTGGGGCCACACAGGGCCTCCAGGGAGAGCTGGGTGTGGGTGGGCGCATTGGCCACTAGGTCGCGCTAACAGGATGTAGCAGGTGGTCAGCTCGGCGGAGCCAGCTGGGCCCAGTAGTCCACAAGCAGAGCCAGGCCTGAGGGAGGCTGCCCTGCAACGCCCGGGTGAAGAGCTGGGTGCCTGTCCTTTGTTCTGGCAGGTACTACGTAGGGGACACCACGGACGTCCTGTATGAGAAGTGGTTCTACTGCGAGGACCTCGGCACACAGTTGGCCCCCATCATCCAGGAGTAAGCCCCCAGCCCCTGCCCCTTGCCCTCCTGAGGTCCTGCGCTCTGGCCGGGGGCAAGCAGACCCAGCCCAGCAGGGCTCTGGGGGAGCATCCACCAGCCTGGAGTAATGATGCCCAGGATTTAGGGAGAAAGTCTGCCCCTCCCAGGATGGAAGGGCCCCAGATTGGAAAGCTCCACCCCTGTGGAGTGGAGGCAGGGGAAAGGAGTGTGGATATACAGGAGATCATGTGAGGGTGCCATGAGTGTACCATGTGTGGGCTCCTGCACTTCGGAGTGTGTGTGTGTGTGTGCGTGAGCACGCACATGTGTCTTTAGCCCCCTCCTCCTCCTCCTTTGTCCCTGCAGGTTCTTCAGCTCTGAGCAGTACAGAACAGGAAAGCCCAACCCTGGTGAGGCCCCTGGGAGCCATCTTTCTCTCTCTCCCTCCCCCGACCTTTTCCAGGGAAGGGTGGGTCTTGGCCCCGGTACCAGAGTCTCCTTTTGAGTACTCTGCCCTGTATTCAAGGCACAAGAAGATGGCATGAAATATACCCCCACATGGCTACTTGGTGCCTGGGCTGGAGACAGAGCCCATTCCAGTGACTGGGAGCTGGGACCCCTGGGAACCAGGCCTGCTGGGACTGGGTGGGCGGAGCCAGAGGACACTGACCACATCTGTACCGTGGGTGCAGACCAGCTGCTCAAGGGACCACCGTTCCCCCTGAGCACACGATCCGTCATGGAGCCCATGTGCCTGGAGGCCTGGCTGGATGGCCACCGCAAGGAGCTGCAGGCGGGCACGCCCCTCAGCTTGTTTGGGGACACCTATGAGAGCCAGGTAATGCAGCCTTGGGTCAACCAGGGCGTCAGCCCAGCAGCCCTGGGAGATGGGAACTAATCACACATGGACACACACACACACTCACTCATACACACACACACTCATACACACACACACACTCACAGGCCAGTCGTGGACACAAGCATAGGCCTTCTTGTTTCCTCCCTTACTCCGAGAATGATGGCTTTGCTGTGAGTGGAAGCCCATGGAGGCTACATGGTCCCCAGCAATCTTTCTTTGCCTTCAGAATAGGGATTAGGGGGTTGCCCCATCCACTGAGGGGTTCCTGGGAGTCTGGAGTCATCCCCCTGCCAGGACTTCTGGGCCTTTGGCCAATCATAGCCTTGGGAACCAGGAGGGAGAGAGATATTTGGGGGTGAGGGTTGGGTGGAGAGTTGCACAGAGACCCAAAGCTGGTCTCCTTTCATTCAACATTTACTGAGTGTCTATTATGTTTTAGGCTTTAGTAGGAAAATAAGATAGAGTCACTCCCTCAGAGTGTGTATGGCCTGATAAATGGAAAAGTTCAATAACAACTGCCATGATTATGTGATATGTTCTGTGGTAGAGAAGCTACAGGAAGTCATAGGACAATAAAGGAGGAACCAGGCTGTGAGGGAAGACAGGACAACTTCCTGGAGAAGGTGATGTATAAGCTGAGTTTTAAACCTATTGTAGGAGTTTGCAAAAGGAAGAAAGGGAGATGGAGAGTGCATTCCAGGTGAAGGAGAAGCCTGAGTAAAGGCATGGAGGCTTGAAACAGGCTGGCACTGCAAATAGCTGAGGTTGGGGAACCAGGACAGGGAAGTAGGGGCAAAGGCACAACTGCTAGATGGCCAGCGTAGCAGGCAGTGCCCATGTGCGAGCAGCTCTCCTGGGCTGGGCAAGGTGCAAGGACTTATGCTAGAGACAAGAGACTTTCATCTAAGTGTTGAGCAGGGCGGGTGACCAGACTAGAGTGGTGGTTCAGAAAGATCACTGTGGCCTGTGTGAGGACCAGATCAGCAGGGCGAGTGTGGCAACGTGGAGACCTGCCAGGAGGCTCACGTTTGCTTGTGCTTTACAGCTGGTCACTGTCACATCCCTGGGAGTTTGCATTAGACACCCCTGTGGAGGGACGCTCACTGGATGCAGACCTACCCTAAGAGGCCTGGCCAGCCCAGCCCTGAGCTCACACAGGGCCATGAGAGCCAGCATGCCCCACCAAGCCCCTCCCACCCCATTCTCTCACCCCCTCCTCCTCCCCGCTTCAATTCACTCCAGCAAATATCTACTGAGGCTCACTCAGGGCTGGTAGGAGCATGGCCCACACAGCGGTTGTGGGCTTCCAAGCTGATGCAGGTCAGAGAGGCTCAGCCTCCCTGTCCCTCTTTTTCATTCCCTCCCAACTCCCTCCACCTCCTTAGGTCAGACTGCGAACATCACACGGAGGAAGGGAGAAGGGCATCCTCTGGGGAGTTCACGTGTGTGCTCTGTGGCTCTGCCCTGTGCTGTGTTCACACACATGCCTAGTGTGTCCCTGGTAGGCGTGCCTCCATACAGGTCAGCAGTAGCTGTGTTGAGCGTCAGAGGGAGCAGACATCCATGTGCATGTGAAAGGCAGGCATGTGTGATCCCAAAGAGCAGGTGGCTGGGGTGGGAAGGGGGTGGGGAGGGCCTGGGCAGCCTTCCTCTCTAAGACCAGGCCTCTGCTCTGCATATGGAAATGAGGTTGTGTTGTGGGCCCCACTCCTGCCCCACACAGGGCTCGTGTCTGGGGGCCAGGTTCAAAGCCCTCTCCTATGTGGGGTAGGATGCACCAGAAAGACCTGTGTCACTTCCCACCAGGTGATGGTCCACGGACAAGGCAGCAGCCAAGGCCTGAGACAGGACGTGGACGTATGGCTGTGGCAGCTGGCAAGTGGGGTCCGGGGAGAGGGTGGCACGCCTCCTGCCTCACCTGGGGGCCGGGCTGCTTTGGGGCCTTGGATGCCCACAGTATGGACCAGTTCCCGGGGCCTCCTTGCCAAAGCTCTCTCAGGGATGCTCAGACAGGTGTTGTGGCCCAACAGGCTCCATTCACTTCTCCTACTCCTCTTTCCTAGGAGGGCTCCTCTGTGATGACGATGGAAGGACAGCGCCTGAGCCTGACCCCTGATGACAGCCTCCTGGTGCCAGCTGGGACTCTGTGAGTCCCCGGGGAGGATCTACCCCCTGCCGTGGACCTGCCCTCCTTTCCCTGGGGTCCCAGCCTTATCTGACCCTGCCCACCTGCATCTCCACAGGTATGGCTGGGAGCGAGGGCAAGGCTCCGTGGCCCTGTCTGTGACCCAGGATCCCGCCTGCAAGAAGTCCCTGGGATGACTGATCCTCCCACTGTGGGCCCAGAGCACCCACCCTGGCCAAGTAACTCTCCCAGCCCCACTGTTCCTACGTACACTGCTGCTCAGAGACTCAGTGTCCCCTGGACTGGGCCCTGGACACGATCATCATCCACTCTCTTCCTGTCCTCTCGGCTAGGCTGCCAGCTTCCTGGGGGCCGCAGCTCCCCTTCTCCCCTAAGAGGCCTCAGCCCACTGCCCTGCGTGCTCCTGCCAGGTGGACTGCTGCCTGGGGCCGGCTCCTCGCCGCCCTCCATCCACAGGCTCAGTGCAGCTCTTGCCTGCCGCCAAGAAGCCCTCAATAAAGGCTTGCTGGCCGACAAGCGCCTGCGGGTCTGCACACACACGGCCTGTGGTCTCTGTCGGACACTGAGTGCTCCCTGACTGGGTGTATGTGGGGGGTCTGGGCACCCGCTGACCATGGACGTGTGGAAGCTCTGGGCTCGAGTCCCCCTGCTTGCTTAGAGAAGTGCTCGGGCTGTGTGTGCCCCTCCATGCGTGCTGCTGTGCCTGTCCTGGGGGCATGGCTGAAGTCTCTCTGCCTCTTTCTCACTAATTCTTTTTACATAACTTTAAGAAATAGCATCTGTTGAGCATTTTTCTCCCCAATAACAGGAATGATTTGTGCTCATTGTAGAAAACGTAGAAATACATAAAACCACAAAATCCCCCAGGTGAAGTTAACCACGGTTAATACATGAAGATTGTGACGAGCCTCAGAGGGGCTTGGTGGTAGGGGGAGCGCCACCTGGCCCCATCCCCCTGCTCCCCCCTCTCTATGTACAGGCCCCCGTGGGGCCCAGGAGTTTGGGAGTTGAGGATGCAGCAGTGGGTCGAGATGAATCATGGGAGCTGCAGCAGGAGATTGGGGCTCAGTATCCTGGGACTTCAAGGAGAAGTTGATGAGGGGTCGCTCGCTGAGGGAACTGAAGCTGTGTCTGGACGAAACAGGTCCCTGGGTAGAGACTAGGCTTCCTCCGGAAAACCTGGGTCTGAACCCTGCCTACCCTACACCTGCCTACCAGCTCACTGCTTGGATCCCCTCCACCGACAAACCGCCAAAGGAGACCCTGACTTTGCTGAAAGGCCCTGAGGGGTGTCTGGACCTTCACTCACCACCCCTCTAGAGGACTTCCTCTCCTGCCAGCCAGGAATAAACACCAGCAGCCTCCCCCTACCTTTCTACCACTCTAGGGCAGTGACGCGTTCCTCTGTACAGGAACCAAAGAGGGAACATCAATGTCCCAGGAGCTCCCCCCCCATCCTGTGCGCCCAGATGGCCACAAGAAGGGTCCCCTAGTTCTAAGGATGTGTCTAATCCAAGAGAGAAAATCATGAAAATTAGGTCCCCTGTTTTTCTGACCACCAATTCTATGCCAGGGAATTTGCCAGAAGTTTTTACAGAAATGACCTCACTGAATCCTTACAACTGCCTAAGAAAGTGGTGGCACCACATCTTACAGCTGAGGCTTAGACAGCTTTGGAAGGCAGGCAGCTCTGTTTCCAACCCAGGCTTGTCTGCATTCAAAGCTCAGGCTGGTGGTCCCACCACCCTACACCCTATCTGCTCTCAGCCTTGGACAGTGGGAGCCCAGGGCAGGGGAGAGGCTTGGCGGGGGGGTGGTGTCTGGGGAGAGAGGCCAGTGTCCACTGTCTGATACCCCAAGACTCAGACTGAGCTGGCAGCACGGGGCATCTGCTGACCACAGTCATTTAGCACAGGGGCAGCCGGGGTCGGGGGTGGGGGTCGGGGGGGGGGGAGGTGTGTGATCCTAGAGCCTGGAACCACAGCCTCTCTTGGTGCTGTCCCAGGTTACTCCATCTCTGCCCACAGGCCTGGCCCCATGGACTCATGAGAACACCACACAGTGGGAGAACAGGATTTAGACCTTGTCTGAAAGCAGCCCTAGCCTTCTGCTCCTGTCTCTGCAGTGAATGCTGGGTGATGGCCCACCAAGTGGGATGAACAGTGGCAGGGCAACTCGAGGATTCTCAGGATGGTTCTGTTTGTGGGAGAAGCCCCCAGGTCCCAGGGCATGGCAGTAGAAACTTGGCAGGGGAGCCCTCTGCACGTGGGATGTACTTCATCATGGATGTGGACCTGGGACCATCACAGACTCTGGAACTGTCAGGAATCTGAGAATCAGGACAGCAGGCTGTTTCCACTAGGCAGTGAGCATAACGGTCAAGGTGTCGACTGGACCCTCCACCTCCTTCTCCCAGGACAACATCTTGTTGGCTCCACAATCCTTGCTGCCAGAGTTGGTGGGGGCAGGGAGCCACCCAGTCTGTATCTGTAATGGGAGTGGGGTGGGGGCCCAGGGTGGCCTGCATGGTCCCGAGAGCTGTGAGTTGTCAGGACCAGCTCCTGCCTTCAGGCAAGCAAATGTCGGACCACTCAGGGCTGTAAACACGCTCCCCAGCCACACCCCAGCCGGGCCTTCCTCCCGCTTCAGGGCTCCTCTGGGCCTCCTCTCACCCTGCTGAGCCCTCATCCTGGTGTGCCAGAGGCAATGCAGATCCCAGTCTGAGGCTGGGCTTAGAGACCTCACAGGCTGGCCACTCTCTACTCTGGGGAGGTGGAGAGGGAGGGAGAGCGGCAGGGTTCCTCTTCGCGTGCAAATAGGAACACAGGGTGTTTCTTGGTGGCTGCAAGGATAATGATGAAACCCCCAGGATATTGAGTCATTGTGCTGGCCAGCTGATAGCAAGCACTGACCCCCGTGCAATTGCACAGGGGTCGGACAGCTGGAGAAACGTCTCTCAGGTCCACGGCCCAAGCAGCCCATGGGATTTCCTAACCTGAGCCATCCCTCTCCCCTTCCTTCTCTCTCTCCCTCCTGGCTCCCTCTCTCCCTCCCTCCCTCTCCCCTGTCCTCCTCTCCCTCGGCCCTGACCACTGCCTTGGGGTCACCTGGAGAGGCCACTGCTTCTTGCCACCCGGCCTTCTCCCCCATCGTGTCTGCCCTCCTGGCGCCAGTCCTGGGCATGGAGTTTGTCCTGGGCCTGGTGGGGAACAGCCTGGCCTTCTTCATCTTCTGCTTGCGCTCGCGGCCCTGGACGTCCAACACCGTGTTCCTGCTCAGCCTGGTGGTCGCGGATTTCCTCCTGATCCTCAACCTGCCCCTTCGTGTCGATTACTACCTCCTCCACGAGACCTGGCGCTTCGGCGACACCGCCTGCAAAGTGAACCTGTTCATGATCGCCACCAACCGCACGGCCAGCGTGGTCTTCCTCACGGCCGTGGCGCTCAAGGTGGCGCGGCCACACCACGCGCTGAGCAGGGCCTCGGCTGGGGGCGCTGCCCGCGTGGCCGGGGGTCTCTGGGGGGCACTCCTGCTCCTCAACGGGCACCTGCTGCTGACCACCCACTCCAGCCAGTCCTGCCTCAGTTACCGGCTGGGCACGAGACCCTCGGCCTCACTCAGATGGCACCAGGCCCTGTTCGTGGTGGAGTTCTTCCTGCCGCTGGCGCTCATCCTCTTTGCCATCGTGAGCATCATGCTCACCATCCGCCGCCGCGGCCTGGACGGGCAGGTGGGCCCGCGGAGGGCCATGCGCGTCCTCGCCGCTGTGGTGGGCGTCTACACCATCTGCTTCCTGCCTAGCATGGTCTTCGGCGTCGCTTCCATCGTGGCCTCCCGCCTGCGTGCCTGCCGCGCCCTGGATCTCTGCTCGCAGCTCTTCCACGGCTCCCTGGCCTCCACCTACCTCAACAGCGTCCTAGACCCCGTGCTCTATTGCTTCTCCAGCCCCAGCTTCCTCCGCCAGGGGCGGGCGCTGCTGGGCCTCGCCCAGGGCTGGCAAGGCTCAGACGGCGACAAGAGCACCTACTGGCCCTCCGCCAGGCGCAGGGCATGCTCTAGGAAGGCGGCGGCCACAAGGAGGCTGCAGGCGGAGGTCTCGGAGGAAGAGTGACCAGGAAGGCCCCTCCCAGAACTGGGGTTCTGCTGCGGGTGCCTCAGGACGGAGGAATGCCTGGTCCTGGGCTGGAGGGCCAGGGTTCGTCCCTGGACGGTTGCTAGCAAGGGCCCCTCAACCGACCAGACAAAGGACCGCTGCAGGAGCCAGGTGGGTGGCAGGGAGAGAAGAGGGTCTGGGCTTGGAGTCGTGTGTCTGATGTCGTGGGGATGATGGCCTGACAGCACAGAGCACGACGGCAGGTGGAAACAGCCAGGGACTGCCAGCTCAGCACTGGGCCACAGCTGCCTTGTCCCAGGTCAGAGCCAGGGAACTGTGAGAGAAGTCTTCTTTTAGAAATTTTGTTGTTGTTCAGTTGCCAGGTCATGTCCAACTGTTTGTGACCCCATGGACTGCAGCACAGCAGGCTTCCCTGTTCTTCACTATCTCCCAGAGTTTGCTCAAACTCTTGTGCATTGAGTCAGTGATGCCATCTAACCATCTCATCCTGTCACCCCCTTCTCCTGTTGCCCTCAATCTTTCCTAGCATCAGGGTCTTTTCTGAAATTGGACAGCTATTTTTCCTACTATCTCCAGTTGGTTGGTTTTTTTTTTTTTTTTCCAATACTAATAAACTTCCTTTTGAAAATGCAAGCCTATCTCAAATGATCTAAGGAAAATCAGTAAGTATCTGCAGGTTCATCTGGCATCAGGAGGGTTCAAACTGAGTTCCCCAAGATTAAGGGACACTCTGGGGACAGAGTGGAGAAGCTATCCAGGGCACCATCCTTCCACAGGAATCCTAGAGCCCCATATGTCCTTAAAGTCAGAACACTCCCCGGGAGAGGTCCTCAGGCTCCCAGGATGGGTGGCCCACCTGGATCCCCAGGAGGCCCCCACCCTGCTCTCCTCTGGGACAATGTGGGGATCTTCAGCCTGGGGAGTTATCATCTCCCCCAGTTCAGGCTCCTGGACCCCCTCCCCTGGCTTTTCTTAGCCCCAAGTACCCTTCCCTGGCCCTGGAACCTGTGGTGACTGCTACCCACCAGGACAGGAAGAGGCCTCCGTTCACCAGGGCCAGCTCACTGCCCTCCCCCAGGACCAGAGCCATCTTGCCCACCTCTCCTCCTTCCTGTTCTATTCCATATGCCTGTATCAACATCTGAGACCATCTGGGCTAACCCATCTGTTGACCTGGGGCTCCCCAGGCGCAAGATGTATACCTGGCATGAAATAAGGGTTTCTTTTAGGGGGTGGGGCACGTGTAGTGGTTTTCCCTACTGTCCACAGTGGAAGTCATTGGGGGTGCATGACTTTCAAAGGCTTCCAAAGGACTATTCAGAGGTCACTAAAGCCCCCAAATATGCTCCTCTTGAACCCCATATGTTCCCAGCCCTAGCCATCTCAGGAGAATGAACATCTGCCCCCAGTACACACACCCTCTCCCCACTGAGGGGAACCTGGGATGTGTTCCCTACTCATCACCCCAGTCACAGACCCCTGGCCCTCAGATACAGGGTCTGACAATGGGAGCAAGCCCACTCTCCCCACCTGTTTTCATCCTCTCAGCCCAACCCTCTGATATCATGGACAGGGATGCCCTTCCTCAGTTAAAAGTCCTCAAGAGTGGTGGCCAATCCGAGGAGAGTCACCCATGTCCCACGAGGGAGGTACATGGATGCCATGTGGATGTTATGGTGGGAGATGGAATGTGTCAGGCAGGGGGAGGTGGCCTGGGGGACAAGTTGGGTGGGTATTAAAACCCACCTCCCAGTGTGTCTCCATCCACTTTTCCCATTCCTGAAAACTCACCAACTACTGTCAGAAACCCACAGAGATACTGAGGAGCCAAACCAAGTGATGGAAAGGGCTGTGCCACCTGGGTCCCTCCAGGGGGCTCCTCGGGCATCTCTGCCCTACATGGACCCTGCTCCACCCCTCCACTCTGCTGTTGCCTCTCACTGTAGAGCCACTCCTAGGACTCCCCACCCTCTGCTGCCACGGGAAGGAGCTGGCCACCCTTGGCCTGAGATTCGTCATTTCTAAGTCAGACCAAAATGCTCCTGGAGTCTGGGATTTAAGCACTTTCTCGTGAAGCCCCCACCTCCAGGGGGCACTAACATATACTGTGCTCTGCGTGAGCACCCGGCACCTTCCTTCTGGCACCGTCTCTCCCCGCGTTTGTACCTGTCTGGTGGCTGACCAGCTCTAGTGGCCAGCGGGGCTCCCTCTGCCTCCCTTTCCTTGGTCCTCCCTTCCCTGGCCCCTTCCCCTCCACACCGCCATGTCCTCTCGCCCCTCAGGAGCTGGGCTCACTCGCCTGACTTCATGTGAGAGAAATGACTTGACGGTCCCCGTAGCCTGTCACTGCCGTCTCTTCCCCTCGAGGAGTCCCAGGTGGATGCTGATCACAGGTCTTGGGCCCACAACCCTGCACCTGCCCTGGGTCCTCCCTGCCCCTCACCTTGAAGCTGACGGCCGCTCTCCCCACTGACGAGGCACTCTCTAAAGGGGGTCTGGGTGTCCCCATAAGGGAGAGAAATGGGGCTTCAGGCTGCCTTCACACTCTCCCTGCATGGAAGGACCCCTTGGTCCTAACCTTGGTCCCGACCCACAGTAAACCCCCCTCCCGGACTTGGTTCTCCATCTGTGAAATGGGAACAGTGATCCTGGCCCTTGCTCAACTCCAGGGGTTGGAGATGGAAATACCTCATATGTTGAGCACTGAATGAGGACTAGAGTTATTATAGGGGTGAGGGGAAGGGAAAGGGGGTAAGAAAGGATCAGGGAGGTGGTGGGGGAGAGAGCAAACTGCTGAAGGGCAGGGTTTTCTACAGATGGGAGAGTAGCCGCCATGGTGGTATAAGGTAGGCTGGAGACAGGCTGAGTAAAGACCCTATTTCCTACATTTGGATTCTAAGCAGCATTTCAGTCCCTTGGGGTGGACTGCACTTTTCAGTGTACGTGTTAGGCAGCACGTCTGTCCTCTTTCTCATGTGACCCGCTGACCCCCTAAGGGATGAAAAAATGGCTTCCGTGACTTTACCCCAGGGACTCATGTGCAGGGGGCAGGCGGGCATGATGGGGCTGACAGGCCTGAAGCCACTAATCACGCATTTGCTAGGCACACACCATGGCCCAGACCCCAAGCCACAAAGGCAGATGATTCGCCTCTGACCTTGAGCGCCTCTGGGCCAAGCCTGGGAGAGACAGACCTGCAAATGGGTCAGAGGCAACCCACGCCAGGGGGATCTCGAGGAAGTCACACACCAATGAGCACGGCAGCACAGGGTTGGGGTGGGAGTGCGGGAGTGAGGGGTGCGTGTGCGCTTCATGTGGAGGACGAGGAAAGGAGCAAAGGCAACACACCCACGGCAGAGGGAAGGGCGTGAACAAGGGCACGGAGCTGTGAGAAGAGCCGGTGGGCACGGGGAGGGTGAGGAGAGCAACGAGCCAAGGGAGCAGGAAGCCTAGGGATGGAGTTAGGGGACAGCAGGAGAGGCGGGCTGGGCCCTGCGAGCTCAGGACAATCCAGCAGGAAAGCAAGTGTGTGTGAGGTTTCCAAGAAGTCAACGATGGTCAGCCTTGCTTATTTTCCTTTTTTGGCTGGGTCTTCAATGCTACACTCGGGCTTTTTCTAGTTGCGGCGAGCATGGGGCTATCCTCTAGTTGCGGTGCGCAGACTTCTTATTGCAGTGGCTTCTCTTGTGGAGCATGGGCTCTAGGGCATGTGGGCTCAGTAGTTACGGTTCACGGGCTTAGTTGCCTGCAGGATTTCGGAATCTTCCTGGACTAGGGATCGAACCTGTGTCTCCTGCATTGGCAGGTGGATTCTTAACCCACTGAACCACCAGGGAAACCCCAGTCTTACATGTTGATCAGTAGTTACTCTGGTAACAGTTGGACAGACTGGTGAGGGGTAGGGGAGACAACCTGAGTAGGAAACAGTCTGTGTTCCAAGCAAGGGCAGCGGCAGACAGCACACAGGTACAGATAGGCGCAGCCCAGGTCAGGAAGAGAGGTGACTCTGTGGCTGACGGCTGGCGAGTGACATACTGGAGAAACAGGGGCTGCAGGAGGTTCAGAGGAGAAGATACAGTTAAGACAAGTTGGAGGAGCTTGGAGGACCTGCAGGCAAGTAAGTATAGCGGCACATTTAGGACTGGAAACAGCATTTCAGACTCTTCCTCTCACTAGTGGGGGCTGACCTCTTACAAGGAATGGATGAGGTCACCTGGGGAAGAGTGAAGAGGACCAAGAACCATCCTTAAAAACAAAATCCACACAAGTAAAGGACACACAAAGGAAGACCTGGTGAAATGCCCAGAAGAAACCTTTAAATAGGAAGGAAATCAGGAATGCAGCAATTTAAAAAAGAGCATGAAAGAAGTAAAAAAAAAAAAGGAATACACTACAGCCATCTTTTACGACGGTAAAAGCCAAACATAAAATACCCAGACAGACGGCAAAGTGCCTCAGTATTTTCAAAATTCCTAATTGCATGCTGAAGAAAGCTGATGTGAGAACCAACGTGTGTGTCTGACACTGTCTGGTCAAGCTTCCTGTACTGACACCCTGGATTAACACAGCATAGTCTGTGCTATTAAAAATAGCTTTTCAAGAAGTGATAGGTTATTGTCTGCATAAAATTTAATTATATGCAAAATGTTCCATTTTGGTTATGGATTCATACATATGTAGTCATTGTATAAAATCATACACTGGAATGAGAAACACCAAATTAAGGAAAGTGATTTCTTCTCGCAGGGGACTACCACTATTCTGAAATTTATCTTTGTAAAAAACCCTGGGAAATGACTCTAAGTAATATCTGAATGTGGCTCAGTGTTGCTCTGGGTAGAGAATAAAGGAGTGAGTGTAATGAAGAGTAACAAAGACAAGTAACATGATGACAACCACATCAAGTGCTCAAGAAAGCTCAAAGAGGGTGACCGCAAGATGGGCTGGATGTAGCAATTAGGAGGTCTCTGGTGACCTTACGATGGCAATCGCAGTGGGTGGCTGGGGTGGGGCAGAATGGAAGCCATAAAGGCCTGTACTGAGAAATTAATGAGACTTCAAGGAATGGAGACAAGTCTTTCTTCTTTAAACAAGTTTGCTAGTAAAGGGAGATAAGACAAGAGCTTCAGGCGAAGCTAAGAGAGGACCTGTGGTGGTTTGCCTGTTTTGTTCTGTTGACTGGATGAGGAAGTTTAAGCAGCCTGAGAAGGGAGAGAGGGTGAAGATGAGGGCAGCGGGGAGAGGATGATGACAGAGCAATAACAAACACTCTGTCCCAGGCCCCATGCGAAACACTTTACACACACTAATTTAGTTAGTTCTGTGAGGTACCTACTATGATCCCATCTTACAGACGAATAAACTGAGGCACAGAGAGGTTGAGTAACTTGCCCAGGGTCATCCAGTAGTAAGTGGCAGTCTGGCCTGAGTCAAGACACTCTACTGCAAGCCTCTAAGGAGGGAGAGGGGGGCGGGAAATAATCCAACATGTGAGTACCAGGAGGGTTCTCTAGAGGCCGAAGGGCACCTCCACGGGCTGGTGGAAGGTCCTGCAGTGAAGGGGAACACAGGTGAAGGGATTCTTTGAAGACTTGGCTCTCAGGGGGTGAGAGCTTCAGGGGTAACCAAGGGTTAGAACAGCTGGTTCTGGGAATAAGAAAACAAGCTCCCAAAGGACATATAAATGGGCCAGCTCAGCAAGCAGCCCAGAGAGGCCTGGTGAGGGTGTCACTCACACCTCTGGGGTGGTCCCTGCAGGCTAAATGGTTTCCTCCAGTGACCCCCTGCAGTTAGTCTGGGAGCAAGAGCAGAACAAATGGAAACCTCTTGACTATAAAAACCCAGTCCTGGCAATGGAACTTAAGGCTGGGATCCCTTGAAAGACGGCACATGACACTCTACAGGTGAGCTTCCAGAAAGAGGGAGACACTTGAATCAGGATTAAGTCTTAATAAAAAGACACCAAGAACCAGGGCGTTAGGGGTTTCACAGAAACAGGGCTGCTGGCTTGCACTTTGAGGGTCCCTCTGCTTCCACAGAGCCCGCTCTGCCCCATCCAGCCTTGCTGAGCCCTCTTCTCTTGGGACTTCTGCAAGGACTGGCAGGGCCTTGCCCCCTCTACAACCTTTTCTAGTGTCTTATAACATCGCGCATGGATATCTTGCTTCTCTAGTGAACCTCTTGAAAGGAAGGAATTCAGTCTCTCTTTTTTTTACATCTGTCTCAAGTCTTAGCAAACAAGGGTTGCAAACAGGCATACTTCAAAAACACAGGCTGGAGGTGTCCCAGGGAGCCTACAATGATGGCCCCAGTACAGCCACTGAGGCAGAGTCTACACCGCAGTCAAAAAGGTTTGAACCAGTAAAATACTCAATAGAGAGTAATTTCTACCAAGCTGCCTTCACACTCAGGGGCCTGGGAAACACTGAAGGATGCTGGGCATTCGGTTCAGGCTCCTGATGCCTTTAGGTCAACTCAGACATGTTGGTTTCCAACTCTCAGAGCTGAGGAGGGTGGGATGTAGACGAGGGCGCTGGACTTCATCTGTGTCACCTGCAGCTCCTGCACCCACCTCACTGGCACGGGAGCCTTCCTGTCAACCCCTTGGATGGAGTGCAGCACATCACCATGGGAGCGGCCCCGCACGTGTCCCCGCCACCTGACTCTAGCACGGCAGTGCAAAGGGGATTGATGGAGAGAGGTCTGTCTGGGGCTTCTCCCACATCCAGGCCTAGGGGACACAGGGTCAAAGCCACCCCTGGCGCAGCTCAGCCTCATGAAACCGCCATGTCCTCAGACTGTGGCTTATGAGAGAAGAAAGTGCCAACCTTGGGGAAAGGCCTCCGAGCACCTCCGTGTAGCTGGGGTGGGGATGTCAGACTAATGGGCCTGGTCCCAGAGCCACACAGGGGAGGAAGCACCTAGGACTGGGGGCTGGGGGGCCTGCCCCTGCACCCAGCCTTACAGCTGAGCCACTGTCCCAGCAAAGGGCAGCATAAAACCAGGCAGAATTTCCAGAAGTTTATTGGAAACAGGATACAAATTGATCAGTGGATGACATCTACTTACAGACAGACCACTCTGTAATAGCACACGCTGAATGAATTATCCTGGGGAAACACTCATGACCATTGATGCGTGGTCTGGGTGGGTGTTCTCCAGTAGAGAAACCAGAGACTGGGGGAAGAGGAATGGGCTGGGATGGACAGAACACTGGGACACAGCCTCCCTGAGGGGACAGGCGAGGTGGGTCTGCTAAATGAGTAAATTCTCCCAAAGGAGAACTGGGATAACTGTTATGAATAAAACCCCTCCCCCACCTCCCCAAAGCACTTTCCTCCCAAGCAGAGTCAAAGAGAACCTACAGAAACCCACCAGGGCAGCTACCTCCACCTCCACTCACCGGGGTCTTGGGACAGCATGGGGAATCCACAGTGGGCTTGGACGTGACAGAGAGCGGACCAAGGCCACACATGTCCTGGGACTGCTTGCCCTCTGACCCACCACTTGCCTTCCGCTGCTCTGCTCTAAGAGCTGGGGAACTGACTGCAGGTGGCCTGTCCCAAGCTCCCAGGTCAGCTGGCTTCCAGCTGCATTTAGCTAACGCAGAAATCTGGAGGGCATAGGGAAGGGAGAAGCCAGGCTAATTCTGCTCCCTCTTTGCCTGGGGCGGGGCATGGGGGGTATGTTTCTGGCAGGGCCCAGGTCTCTTCATGGCTTCAGCTCCCACCACGTAGGCCCTCTGCAGACCCAGGCCCCACCTAGTGGCCTGACCCTGAGGATCTGGTCCCACCAGCTCTGTGGGTCCCCGTTTCTGGTTACCCCTCAGTAGTGTCTCAGGCCTTCTTCTTTCTCATTTAAACAATTTCCTGGATTAAAACCCCTCTGTTTTAAATAGACTTCTCTGGTTTTCTTGGTTGGATGCTGACTGATAGAACCCAGGCTGTGGACAAGGTAGAATCACGAAAGGCAAGCTAGGAAGCAGTTGTGTCCTCTCCTGCTCCACTGCGGGGTGGGTGGGGGTGACGGGGGAAGGGAGGCCGACTCTCGGGCCTCAGTGTCCTTCTCCGAGGGTGCACGGCAGCCCTGGGCACGTCTGCTGGGAAACCTGCAGCTGGGTGTTGCGTGTCACCCACACGCTCGCTGCTCACAGTGCTGACGTGCCACTGACACCCACAGCAGTGACACTGTGGCCCCAACAAAGGGGCTGGCCAGGAAAGCCTCTCGGCACCAACTGCTCCCTCGGCAGTGACAGATACTAGAGGCTCCTTGGCGTCCATCCTCCAGTCCCCAAAGGTTCAGTGCTGGGGGGCTTTCCCGAGATGAAGTGGGAGCCTGAGATCTTAGCCAGGAACCCTCCCGTAGGAGGGCAGGGCTGCGGAACCCGGAGTTTTCACCACACAGTGATGGGAGAGCTGTTGGGGTGTACTTGTCCCACATTTAAGCATGAATTGGAGCTGGCCTGGGCCTCCCTGTTCTTCCTGCAGCCCCGGCCTGGCCCCGGCCTCCAAAGCTCCTGGCCTGGGGAAGGAGGGTCTCTCCCCAACAAGCTGGCAGCAAAGTCACGGCGGCTAATGGCTCCTTTAACCACGAGTCATGGTCCCATGTGGGTCAGGAGAGGACAGGGACAATGTGAAGGAACCATTCCATGTTCTGTATCTATCGCAGCAAATGCAGGGCAGGGCATGGGGACACAGCTTGGTTGCGTCTCTTTCTTTAGAGGACGTGGCACGTGGCTGGTGATGCAAGAACCGGCTGCCTTCTCTCCCCCTGGGGCTTTACAGAAGGAGCTTCTCTGTGGGACCCTGAGGGCAATGTCTGCCACCCCACCCGGCTCACTGAGCATCCGACACAGGCCCACCCATGGGGCCCCAAGCCAAAACCTGGAACAGCTCCAAGAGTTGGCAGTGGTGAGAATGTCCCCGGGGTCATCCCTCAAAAACTAAGATGAGAGCCAACCCCTCCTGGGGAGAGAAGCCTGCGAGACTGGAAAAGGAAAAGGCAGCGCGTGCTTCGAGCATCACCCTCAGTCATCATGCATCACGTCCTCTGCTGAGCTGAGCCCAGCCTGCGATGACCAGACATCTGGAGCGTCATGGTCATTTTAGGGAAACCTCACTCTGCCTGGGTGGCGGAGGGGGAGGCATTCAGCTCATTTGGAGATACTTTGTCCTGCAGGCAGCTGGCCTTTCGAGGCACCTGCTGTCAGCCACCCATTTTGTCTCTGGCCGCACGCTCCAGGGGCCGCAGGGAGGCCACACTCCCATTGTCTTTCATGCTGCTGTGACCCTGTGCCCTGCAGCCTGTCCCTGCAAACAAAGGCAGGGAAGCAGCAGACTCACATCTGCTCGGGGAGCAAATGGGGCATTAAGTTTTTCCTGTCCCCGCAGCTGTGTACACAGAGGGCAGAACGGCCCCCCTGTGATGCCGGCAGGGCCTGTACCAGGGCAGACAGCAGAAACAGGGTCACAGACAGGTCTCCGGGGGTCTAGGCACAGGTGCTCACAGAAATGGCCGGGTTGCCAGGGTGGTGGAGGCGGGGCTTCCACACAGACTCACCTGCAGACACAGCTCTCTTACTTCACCTTACAGGCCACACAGACTCCACCTGCTTAAAATTAACCTGGATGAATGAGAGTCCTAGAAGGACCAACCTGGCTGCAGCGGCTGGTTTGGCTGTGAAGGAACAGGGCAGGACATGACGGCTGGTCACCGTGATACACACGCTCAGCTCACGTTAATACCTGCTCTCGCTGGACTGCCTGGGACTAAGCAGAACCAAGAGAATGCCAGCCTCTTTCCAACAACAAAGAACGGATGAGATAGAGAGTCCACAGGCTTCCCAAAGACGATTTGCTTATCTTTTGTCAGAACCACAGGTAATTCTGTACCTGGGAGGGATGAAGGTAGGGGGCAAATACAGGATGCAGGGGGTGAAGGACAAAATTTCCCCACTAAAAAAAATGGGGAATGAAGCCTACTGAGAAAAAGCCGAGGGACAGTGACAGCTGGGATGGGGGGAACATCCTGAACTACATCAACAATGGCACATTTCTTAAGAAAAATCCATTTAGAAACATGCCGTATTATCCCTCGAGTCCACACTGACACAGCCGACAACAGAGCGAAGCTGGCACATGCAGGGCGGCAGCGGCTCTGAGCCTGCAGCAGCCCCACTGCCCCGGAGCCGCGGTGCCCGGGGTTCAGAGTGCCGGAGAAGGAGGTCTCGGAGTAGCTCCCCCAGCCCCTCAATTCCCCAGGCAGGTCCCGCTCTGGGGCAGCGAGGCCTCTAGAGGAAAGCAAGGGGACACTGATTCACAAGAGGAGACGCAGCTGTGGGGACGTGTGCTCCTACAGTCTCTTCCCCGGCCTGGTCAAGGCTCCGTGGGGTGCACGCGGAGGTCTCCCCCGGGATACGCTGGGAATGGGGCCGCCTCCTTCCTGGGCATGGCTATGGACATCAGCAGGACAGTGTAGCAAGTCTTGGATTATAGGGTTAAACAGCAATAGCTCAGTCTGACACGCAGCATGTGAGTTCTGGAAAAGGAAAGAAACAGGGTCGAAGTTAGACAGGTGCTGATGGCAGAGGCGAGGGGAGAGGAAGGATGGATCAGACCTCCCACCACCATCATCACAGCCTTCAAGGAAAGGAGGCTGGGCATTGACTCAAATAAAGCTCGCAATGTCATTCAAGGGTGGACCAAAGGAAAGTTTAATTGAGGCCACGAAAATCTGTGAGTGACATTGAGGTATCTTGACAGCTGGAGTCTGGAAGGGCAGGTGCAGTGGTCACCAGCCAGGCAGGCAAGTGCTGACACGCATACTGGAGCAACATCGTGGAACCTCTCTAGCCGGACGCTAGGGAATGGGGAACGCAACAGGCCTCCAGGAGGCATGCCCTGATTTGAGGTGACCATAATTAATCATATGATGTAGGCACTCGGAAGCTAGGGACATATTTTTCCGTAGGAGGGGAGTGACCCCAAACACCCACTGTGTCACAATGTCCCTCCTTCCCAATGCCCCCACTTCCCCCTCAAAACTTCAACTCTCCTGTTCCAGAGCTGCACATCTAGAGACTCTCAAGAGAAACAAGGGAATGAGAAGTGGAAGTGCTGGCCAACCACACTGTCACCATCTGGTGTCACACAGTAGCTTGTGAAAACTTTTGCCTGTTTACTAGGTAAGTGGCTAGGAGGGAACTGGGGGGGTGTCTGCTGAGACAGGATCAGGGGCTCGGGCCAAGGCAGGGCCTGGATACTCTCTCCCATCACATGCTCTGCAACCGGGAGAGGACACAGGGCTAGGGGACAGGGACGCTCACCTTCACAGCCTCCCG
Organism: Dama dama; assembly: GCF_033118175.1. NCBI lineage: Eukaryota > Metazoa > Chordata > Mammalia > Artiodactyla > Cervidae > Dama > Dama dama. The sequence continues at coordinate 78,464,707 of NC_083691.1, forward strand.
CCATCCTGAGGAAGGTCTGCAGGATAGAGCAGAGCTGCGCCTTCACTTCATGAGCCTTTCTAGAATAGGGGAGATATATGCACACAGCCTGGTATTTGAGAGGGCTCAGCAAGTATGTGTCCAATTAAAAACCCAGCCAGTTCAGTTCAGGACTGGGCTAACCTGCTTTGTTCCACAGGTTATGGAACAAGCTTTCACCAGAAACTTGTGAGGGTAAGCAAGGTTAGGCACTTGCTCAAGGCCGCATGGCGAGGAAGTTGAGGAGTCAGGATTTGAACTCAGATCTTCTTAATTCAGGTAGAGTTCTTCCTGCTACTCTAAGCTGCCCCATTCTCCATCCATCCCAGTGAGAGCACGCTGCTCTCTGCAGTGTCTAAATTATGGGTTATGTGTGTGTCAGTATCTCCAGTATTTCTCAGAAGCCTCTCGTGTGTGTGTGTGTGTGTGGGGAGAGGTGGAGGGGACCACGCTGCCATTCGTTTATCCACCCACCTATGGAATTAAGCCATCTGCCCGAAGAGTCACTTGTAAATAGTTCCCAAAGTATCTGGCCTACCATGGTAAACTGTGCTTTCTTCTATTTGAGCTAAGCTTACCTGCTCCAGGTTTGAGAGCAACCCTCTCCTCCCACCAGCTCAGTACCTGGCATCCAGGTTCACACCTGCCTTCTCCACACTGGCCATGGTTTTAAGCTGAGATATGTCACCTCTTGCATTCTGGGCTGAAGCATCCCAGTGCTTACCACCTGCGCTTGTAACACCAACATGTCTCCCTGCTCAAAGCTTCCTCAGCCCCGCTGCATTTCCTCGTAGCAGGGAACCAGAGCCCCGTGAAGGGTCCCAGATACACAGGGCCCCAGAAAGAGATCTACGCCCATTCTCAGGTCTCCTTCCTAGATGATGTAGCCCAGATCATTTCTGTTTACACTTTATAAATAAAATCTCATATGCATCAATCTACATTTGCTACTTTTGTCTATACTAACTCTGATTCATAAGCACTTATTATTATTTTTACAAAATTTTCCCTTTTGCTTTGACTTTTCATAAGTACTTAAAGGGCTTCCCTGGTGACTCAAATGGTAAAGAATCTACCTGCAAAGCAGGAGATCCGGGTTCGATCCCTGGGTCGGGAAGATCTGCTGGAGAAGGGAATGGCAACCACTCCAGTATTCTTGCCTGGTAAATTCCATGGACAGAAGAACCTAGCGGACTACAGTCCACAGGGTCTCAAAGAGTTAGACACAACTGAGCAATTAACACACACACACACACACACACACACACACATACTTAAAGTCCCTGGACTTGGAGGTTCTTTACTCTAACCAACTGCTGCGCTAGAAACAATTTTTTTTTTAAGGTTTCCAGCTACCAGTATCTGAGTTAATTTCTTCCCCTTCTGAAACCCAGAGGAGAAACCACCATCAGGATTCTAGAGTCTGGAAAACAGATAAACAAGCGATAACAGCCCATGCATTCAAGAAAGCCAAACCTGAAGCTGGCAGTGTGAAAAGCTGTCCAGTGTGCACAAAACAGCTCAGGAATGGATACCAGACACGTGGAGGGGGGTGGGGGAGGGGAGACTGCAGCAGAGATCAGTTGAAAGCTGTCTGAGGTTGCTGGACTCCTAGAAGCTCTCCTGACTCCACACCCCTCGGCAGCTGCCCACCTCCCACAAGTCTGGACAGTTATTCTCTAAAGAGGACCAAATAGGGGGCTGCGGGCCTAGGGAACACAAGGCACCAAGCAGGGCTGCCAGTGCCCAGACTGAGGGATCCCGTGAACGCATATCCACTGAATGATAAGACCTCCAGCCTTCTTCCCCTTGAGCTCCCAGAAAGCAGGTAGCCAAAACTTCATCCTCTGAAAAAGAGACTATGCTGTGGTCTGAATGTTTGTGTCCCCACAAAATCCATATGTTGAAGTCCTAATGCCCAATGTGATGGCATTAGAATTCAGAACCTTTGGGAAGGACTTAGGTCATGAGGGCCTAACCCTTATGAATGGGACTGCTGTGCCATGCTCAGTCATGTCCGACTCTTTGCAGCCCCATGGACTGGAGCCTGCCAGGCTCCTCTGCTCATGGAACTTTCCAGGCAAGGATGCTGTAATAGGGGGACTTCCCTGGTGGTCCAGTGGTTAAGACTTTGCCTTCCAATTCAGGGGGTGCAGGTTCGATCTCTGGTTAGGGAGCCAAGATCCCACATGCCTTGCAGCCAAAAAAACAAACAGAAGCAATATTGTAACAAATTCAATAAAGACTTTAAAAAAAAAGAATACTGTTATAGGGTGCCATTTCCTACTCAAGGGGATCTTCCCCACCCAGGGATAAAACCCCTGTCTGTGTCTCCTGCATTGGCAGATGAATTCTTTGCCACTAGCACCTCCTGGGAAGCTCATGAGTGGGATTAATGTTCTTATAAAAGAGACCCCACATGCTCCCTAGCTCCTTTCATCATGTGATGACACAGCAAGAAGACAGCAGTCTGCAACCCAGAACAGGCCCCTCATCAGAAGCCAATTATGCTGTCACCCTGGTCATGGACTTCCCTGCCTTTAGAACTGTAACAAATTTCTGTTGTTTACAGTACCCATCTGTAGTATTTTGTTACAGGAGCCTGAATGGACTAAGATAGGTGGAAAGCATCTTCTCTGGGAAATCTGCCCAGCCCACAGAAAAGACCTGAGGATACTGACCCTCGGGCCACTCAACAAACAGCCTGGTCTGATCAGCTTTCTGTGAAGTGCACTGCAGGCTGAGGCACAGAGCTCTCATCTGATTTTAGTTTCCTACTTAAACACTATTACACAACCAAAGGTCACCAGGAAGAAACCTCTAACACAACCGTTAGAGACCAAAACAGAGAAAAACGCAAATTGGAAGAATGGATTATTCATGGAGAAGAAAACTCAAGAAACAGAAACCACTATCATTAATATCCTCAGACAGGTAAGGAAAGATACAGTGTCCACAAAACACAAACAGTATATTATTTCAAAATAAATTGAGAGAACCAACAGAGTTGGCAGGGAGGCTGGAGAAGGACTGAAGAGTTCTGCTTCCTGTTGTTCAGTCATTCAGTCGTGTCCAGCGCTTTGCGACCCCTTAGCCTACAACACGCCAGGCTTCCCTTTCCTTCACCATCTCCCAGAGCTTGCTCAAATTCATGTCCATTGAATCAGTGATGCCATCCAACCATCTCATCCTCTGTTGTCCCCTTCTCCTCCTGCCCTCAATCTTTCCCCACATCAGAGTCTTTTCCAATGAGTCGGTTCTTCATATCAAAGCAGTGTGCGTCAAAGTAGTGGAGCTTCAGCTTCAGCATCAGTCCTTTCAATGAATATTCAAGGTTGATTTCCTTTAGGATTGACTGGCTTGATCTCCTTGCTGTCTAAGAGACTCTCAAGAGTCATCTCCAGCACCACAGCTCAAAAGCTCAATTCTGCTTCCTATAATGGTGGGCTAATTTAGCTTGGGTTAACCCTCCAGCCAAAAACAGTGATAAATTCTATATAAAATATAAAAGCAAGTGTTTGAAGATAGTGGAGAGCAACCAAAATCAAGCATAAACTGGAAGAGAGATGACTTGAAAAAAGGCGAGACTAGGTGAGATTCTCTGTTAACAGTACCCCTGTGAGCAGTTCCATGCAGTACAAGAGGGATTTGGTTCCAGCAGAAAGCTGCAGTGTGACTGAGCTGAGGAATGAGTGACATATCAGAGCTCAAGGCTGCCAATACAGCTGGAAATTGAGGGAAGAGATCCTAAAAGGAAGGACACAGGTAAGGGGGAGTCCCCAGATTAACATACACACTCCCCTCAAATCATTGGCTGATCTCAGAACTACTCACACACAAAATGAGACTCCAAGAAGCCCACGGGAAAACATCAGCTAAAAGGTTTAAAAAGGCTAAGCAACAACCTCAGCAGCTGTCCAGTGCTGGGAAGACAGAGTTCGGAATTCAAATTCTACCAAGTTAGAAGGATGGGGCAAACAACTTGGTCTTTCCACTGAAATCTCATGGAACTAGGAGCAAAACTGAAATAGACAAGCCCTCATAAAGCCAGGTGGTGCTAGTGGTAAAGAACCCTCCTACCAATGCAGGAGACTTAAGAGGTGATCATCAAATTTAATTCTTGTTAGAACGTATCTTAATACTCTACAGAAAAAAAAAAAACAAACATACTTTACTGAGGAAAATAACAGAATCTTGAGTCTCCACAACTTATCATCCACACTGACCAGTATTCATTAAAAACTGTTAGACCTGGGAAACAGGAAAATGCAACCCATAATCAAAAGAAAAAAAGAGTCAGTATAAGATAATTAATGGATGATTCAGATGTTAGAATTAGCAGATATGGACTTAAAATATTTACTATAAGTATGTTTTAAAAATACATTGGAAAAGATGGATGTGTGGGGGACAATATGGTATATTTTAGGAGAAATATCAAAGACCTAAATGGGAATTCTAAAACTGAAAAATACAAAATATGAAATGAATAATTCATTGGATGGATTAACAGAAGATTCGGTACTGCTGAAAAAACAATCAGTGAACTTGTAGATCTCCAAACACTATTCAAACTGACAAATAAAGAGTAAATATTGCATGACTCCATTTAATAAAATTCTAGAAAATGTAACCTAATCTATGGTGTTAAAAAGCAGATCAGCAGCTGCCTGGGATGACTTGGGGGTGATAGGGAGGACAAGAGGGCCAATTATAAAGGAGTGCAAGAAAATTTTTGAGGGTGACAGGCAAGTTTATTATCTTGATTATGGTGATGGTTCCTGGTGTGTGTGTGTGTGTGTATGTTAAACTTATCAAGTTGAATATTTTCAATATGTATAATTTACTGAATGTCCATTATGCCTCAGTAAAGCTGTTTTTAAATTAAATGATAATGGAAATAAGCTTTATAGGGTATTTAAAATCTGTGCTAGAACAACCTGTGCTGACTTTTGAGATGCGCTAAGAATCATTATCTTCTGAGTTTTAAATTCATTTAAACTAAAAACAAGAGAAAAAGAAAACTGGTACATTCATTTTAATATCAGACAAAATAGAGGAATATTAACAGAAGTAAAAAGGATCATTTCCTAGTGATAAAAAGGTCAAAAAGACATACAAAAGTCCAACGACATATATAACCAATAACAGAATTTCAAAACTACATGAAGTAAAAATTGGCAACTTTTAGGGAGAAATTAGACAAGCCTGGTTGGAATGTAAAGTAGGGTAAAGTAGTACTCTGCAGAAAGTAGAGTAAAAAGACACAGGGGAAGAAAACTGGAGGAAAACAAGAAAATCAGAAGCCAATGTAGGAGGTCCAGTATCCAGTACCTTGATCCTTTCTTCTGCTGTCTGGTCCCAGATACCTTAAATGTAACCGCCCTGTTTCCCCAGGACTCACTCATGACCCCCAAAGGGCCTGTAGGCACTCACTGAAGCTGCAGTCGGACAATTGTGGGAAGGGTCTCTGCACACATCTTCTTAGGGAGGCTCATCTAACAAAGCTGCCTCCAAGCTTGCTCCTCAGTTTTACATTAATGACTTTTCATATTCATGTATATGTAAATAGTTGCTGACAAAAATAAATATTTGGTTGAGGGAAGAAAATGCTATACATTATAACTCAGATGTTTTCTGAGCCTAAAGAGTGCTCAGTCATCTGGAAGGGAAAACAAGAAACACTGAAGGAAAATAATGAGCAAGGCTGGGACGCTTAACAAGAACCCAGTGGGAGTCTCAATCAAGGAGGCTGTGACTAATCTTCTGGAGTCCTTGCTCTGGGGGCTCTGCAGATTCAGAAGACTTCTCACTTCTTCACCGGGATCTGAAGAGACTGGGCAGGGGGATGCCTAGATCGGCTGGCTTCTAGAGTTGGTCTTCACTTTCCTGGGGCATCAAGATCTAATGCTGATGTCCCGCTGGCTTTCAAAGGAGCATCAAGGAGCCGTGGACTGCTCCTCAGGTGAATGAGTCCACTCTCTGCTGAGGAAGATTCGCTTCTCAGGGACGCAGCTCCCTCCCTCTGCTGACTTCTTCCCTCTCCTTTCCCAAGCATCTATCATTACCCCTCAAAATCGGGACTCAGATTTCCAGTCAGAGGTTGACTTCCTTTCTCAAAGGTTCCCCCTCTACGTCACTGAGGATGGGAGCTCACAGGGATAGGCTGGTTACAAAGGTTTCCTTGCATGACCCCTGAAGGTAAACAGACTTACTGAGGGAGCCAGAGCTGGTTCTCACAGCTGTCGGCCTCTGAGTAACTACCAAGGACTTGGGTCACTCTTCTAAAATCTCCATATTGCAGGTGGTGGTTTAGTTGCTAAGTCGTGTCTGATTCTTGTGACCCCATAGGCTGTAGCCTGCCAAGCTCCTCTGTCCATGAGATTCTCCAGGCAAGAATACTGCAGTGGGTTGCCATTTCCTTCTCCAGGGGGTCTTCCCAACCCAGGAATCGAACCAGGGTCTCCTGCATTGCAGGCAGATTCCTTAGTGACTGAGCTACGAGCGAAGCCCTCCATATTGCTGAGAGTCTTAAACCTAGACACCTAGACCACTTATAGGCTCATGCACTAGCATTTTCCTCAGGGGCAGGATGCAGAGTATTCTCTGGGAGAAACTGTGATATTTACTAGTAAACCCAGCAATGGACCCTGAGGTGGCCAGCTTGCCATCTTTCCAGAATACGCCAAAACACCAAGGTACTGATTCCTCACACCTAAGGTACCTGGGCCAGTCTTCCTCCAGAACCCCCACTCCTATGGATTCAGAGTGTGAGAGAACATCCGTTACCCTCAGATAATGCTTTAACCGTCCTGAAACTCTCCAGATACATTAGATAATCTTTTATAACTGCTTCACGTTCAATAAACTCTGGGGCCATAATAATCCATTATAAAAACTGAAGAAAAAAAGAAACTCGAAGGTACTTTAATATATTTAATCAGGTTTTAACATTATAGCTTGAGAACAGGAGACCAGAGGTGAGTCCAGGAGCACTCAATGTTCTTCCAAAAAAAAAAAAAAAAAAATGTTTTAGGAGATTCAAAAAAAATCATAGTCTTTTGAAATGACAGAAAAATGTTTGACAGAAGGCAGCCCGGGCCTAAGCATGCCTAGGAGTGCCATCAGCTGCTCCTGGCAGTCTATTTTTATTGGGATTTGTGAAGACAGCAGATGCATTCCCAGAGCTCTCTCACTGGTACAATGGCCTCACCTCCACCCGTTTCCCAGGGTGGGAAGCAAACAGTTGGAGCTCTTGAATCACTGATTTCAGAAATAAGTCGCCCAAAGGACAGTCTTCACATACCAGATCATAGTATTATACTTAGAGGCATCCCCATCAGATACCCCCTTCATTGTATAAAGACACTGAGAAATTATATTAGTCAACGCAGAAAACAAATAAGAAAGATAACACTCTGCGGTATACTCACAAACCTCAGGGGAAATAAGCAGGAGGAGAGCAGATTAAAAAGAAGTTTATTGTACATCAGTTCATCAGTTTCCTTGGCTCACAGGCCCTGACTCTATCCCACTGAAAACTCGCGTCTCTTCTGAAACTGCTGCTTCGGTTTTCCTGACACAGAGTCCTGTTTCCGTAGCACCCCTGGACAAAAGCCATGCCATCTCAGAGGAAGGGTGAGAGCACCTCCAGCGGACGCTCCCTTGGTCTGCGTTACTACACAGCAGAAGCTGTTCTCAAAGATCCCCATGTGATAAAGATGGAGACATAAGAGGAAGGCCCGCTGTCCCTGTGCAGTGCAATGGAAGATCCGCTGATATACCAAAACACAAACATCTGACACTAGGTAGGGAGGTGATCCCGGGTCATCTCTTTAGGGGGTTAGGAAATACCTGTACAGTCCTTCTGGAGTCTTTTCCGACTCAGCCTTCACTCTGAAAAAGACTTCACTGTCTCAGGATGATGCTGTTCTATCCCCTTTGCTGTAGGGTCTCTAATCATAGGAACCTTCAGGAAGCTAAATGGGCCCTCTTTATAAACTTAATTTTATCTTGAATACTTTTCTAAATCACTTAAACAAGGGTAGTTTTTCTTTATAAATACTGGCCCTGTCTATGTGCAAATATACACTGGAACATATCCATTTACCTTTAAGCAAATCCAAGAGTCAT